>NC_138666.1:17186407-18492047 GCF_964273445.1 Streptopelia decaocto | reverse complement strand
GACGTAGACGAGAAATTGGCTCAGCCTAACTTTTGAATCAGACTTTAGCATTTACACTACTATTAGATTTGGCCTGGCAATTCAGAACATCCTGGCACTTGGTGCAAGTGATTAGTAAGAATGTTTGGCTGTTATTCCAGTCTGTTACATAAATATGTTTGATTTCATTGCAATCCTCATGACTGCTTCTTTTCCATCTTTAGATGACTTCACTGTTTAGTTTATAGTATTACTAAAATGGCTAGATAAAGTTGTTCAGAGGTGCTTTTTTTTTAATATAGTGTAACTTAAATGGATACTATTTTCAATAAAATCTTTATAATACATATATATGTGGTATATTAGCTGTCTACAAACTACAGTCATTAAAACCAGCTACACCGCAGCTAAAGCAAAGTAAATGTTTCCATTTTGAAACACAGGCAAAATGGGGGGGGTTATGCACTAAGACATTTTTGTTTGTGTAACATACATTAATGACGAGCTTAAAGAGAAGGGATTGTTTTTACTAGCAATACTTAGAAAAAGTATGAGGTTATTTTTCAGCATGGTGCAGTGAATTAGACACACATAACTCCCATGGTCACAGGCTGCTGCATATCTAATTCAGCAAACGCTGTCAAAAATTGCTTCAAATATTATCCTTTTGTGTTTTGACTGTATTCAACTACCAAATGATTCTGAAGGAGCGACATTCCTCAGCGAACTATGAAGTCAGTCAGGCAGATTCCTTTCTGCAGTGTACAGGTCAAACTGAAAGAAAAGCAATAACGAGAAAAGTATTTATAAAAATATATTTCACAAAGTAGGAAACAATACAGGAGTTTCTCTGAATACAATACATGGAGTAAATCAACAATAATATAGCTTCAAAACAAAGTAGAAAATTAAAATGATTTGCATGTAATACGTAGTTTTATTATACAATTGCTACTTCTAAATGGCAAGTTTGCATTACAAATTGAGTATGCTTGCAGCTTCTAGTGTTGTTCTTTCTCTGTGTGCAAGAGCCCTGGTGCATCACTATGAATATTATAGAAAAGAAATGCTAATAACAGAAGCAGTAAAATTATGTACACACTGGTTCCTGCTCTAATACAGTGGAGAACTATAAGCATGTTTTATACTGTACTGTGTTATGTGTGGATTTCTAAAAGTCTAGAGTTTAAATATTCACATGAACCAGTTTACTTCCAGCTGTTTGTGCTTGTATTAAAAACACCACGTACTAGATTTATGAAGATATAAAACTGTCAAAAATTTTCTCTGGGAAAGTTTTATTCCTGACAGCATTCTCTTAAAATTCAGCTGCAGATGGATTAGGTTACTCCTTTAACCTGCAACGATACGTCATTCTTCTTCTTTTTTAAAATGTACATGTATTAAACATTCATTATATATAGAAAAAAAAATCTAACTGAAATAATTTCATTTTCTTCATAATCTTACCCTATGGATTATCAGTCTTAATAAATAAAATCAGTAATGGACATCAATAAAATATTTATTTTAAAGATTAAACAAATAAATTCGATCTTCACCAATAAAATCAGCAATTCTTTAATATATGTTAAGTCCATCCCTTTTCACAGTTTTTTCTTCCGTTTCAAAAGACGAAGCACAGGATTGATCCTTCTTCTATAAAAAAGATCCTTTTGTAAAGCAAGGTTTTGTAGCCCTGCCTCTGAATCTCTGCACATTAGTAGGATTTATTACCCATCACTGGAATGGATTAAGAACATGTGAATATTTTAAGGCTTGACACAATATTTAAAGATGAAATTCAGTCTGTGGTTACGTGGCCAACAATTACTGTATGTACAATGTATGGTCACTGCACAGTAGAAGCCAGTAGGAATTTACAATGCTATTTCTATTCAGCATTGCTAAGAAGACCAAGATATTGCTTTTAACATTTCTGTGCCAGGATCTTTGTTGGCAATGCAGAAACAAACCATGAGCTTTACGCATACTGGCAGGAGCTACTGTTCAACAGCAAAGTCCCTGCAAGTCCATTTTCTAAGAAAGCACCAATTTCTTTTAATTCGCTGAAGATAATCAAAGATCCAAATCTCCATCTTCAGAGTGGCCAAGTGAATATCAAATATCCAAAGACTTCTAGACACTCCACATACTTTACTTCACACTCCACAAGACTTAACCTCCTAACATATACTTTTTTTTTTTTGGTTCAACATTACAATGTAGTTGATTTTATAGATGACTGGCGCTAAACTTGCCTCTAAAACAAAAAGCCACATTAGTTTTAACTAACAGCAGTGGCCCTAGAATATTACATGATCATTAAGTCAACAATGAAAAGTTTGTAATCCACTGTCAAGTTTCTTTGTCACTTTCTCCAACGGAATAAAGTTCTCCAAGTCTTTTAAAGCGGGGACCCCATTCACTGAGGTAGTCAAAATTCTGATCTGAGTCTGATTGAGAGGACTCCAATGAGCTCAGGGAACCAGCCGCTGACCCTCTTCCTTCATAGCCATAAATCTGGATAGAGTCATATGGTGGAGCTGTGGGATCATTATCGGCTTCATGAAGCCTTACATTAATAAATTCGTCAACATCAACACCATTAGGAACAGGTGCAAGACCCTGCCTGGGCATAAACTGAAGATCAGGCTTAATATCCTTACGAGGCAAAAATCCATTAATTCCATCTGGATTTTGCAAAGTTGCAATGTCAAAAGCTTCTGTATCTTCTTCTCCACCTCCTTCATCATCATAGCGAATAATATTTTCCCTCACATCTTCATCATCTTTGATGATTAGAGGCTCATTCTTGTGTCTTCTTAGTGTTACAAACAGCACCACAATGACTGCAAAGAAAGCATCACAGGCTGATAAGTTTAAAGATTTCCAATCAAAGCACTACATATTATGCACAGCTGTGAAAGGTGATAGGTTGCTTTTTGTGAAAATAGAATAATGAAGGTGGTGAAAAACTGGAAGGCCTATAACTTCAACTTAATTCAAGTAATGAAAATTCGATCAGAAGCTCTGGTTAGTCCCTTAGTTTTCTATTATCAGCTCATACTTAGATCTTAACCTAAATTTTATGTAAGGAATAAGATTTTGCATGCTTGAATTTAGACAACAACTTTTCCCCTTGGAAAAGTTACACACTTAGGTAAAGTCACACACTTCGGTAAAGTCACGCCATCACTATTCACTGAACACAGTCTGTAATGATCTACATCATGGATGGAGTTTTCCATAATTAGAGGATGTTTTTTTGAAAACATAGCCCTGATGATAGAAGAGAATCAGTGTGTTCTTTTTATGTGTTGCAACAGACTCACACTATATAACTGAAAAGAGAACGAGACAGTGAGGGAGAAAGAAGCAGCTCAGATACATCAGTTTGAGAATCACGGAGAGATGCATTTAAGGCTCTAAATTGGCCACACTTGTTTTTGCACCTTAATGCTGAAATCTCAGTTACTGATGTAAATCTCAGTTACAAAACGAAGCCGCAAACAGCAGAAATAGGTCTCTTCCTTCACTGTTCTCTCCCTTGCTTGCTTGATGTCATATACAAATTTTGTATGTTTTATTAAAATACACAGTGCTGCTTATCTTGTAGAACTGATGCCATTGCCTCTTGTCTCTGATGTCATTACAATCTGGAGTAAACTCATACAAGTCTTAGAAGATACAACAAATCCATTTTCCCTCATGTGCAGCATATA
Source organism: Streptopelia decaocto (assembly GCF_964273445.1). Taxonomy (NCBI): domain Eukaryota; kingdom Metazoa; phylum Chordata; class Aves; order Columbiformes; family Columbidae; genus Streptopelia; species Streptopelia decaocto. The sequence goes on along the minus strand of NC_138666.1, from coordinate 18,488,343 downwards.
CTGTGTTCACCTTGCTACTTAACGTACCCGATTTGATTTTTGGTTTCTTATTACCTACCTTTTCATTATGTAACTTGTGTGTAAGACTCTTTCAGATTGGGACTTTGCTCTGTATGCTTCCGTTCAGTTCTTAGTACAGTAGGGCTCCAGTCCTGCCAGGTTTCTCAGTTCTGCCACACATTACATTGTCTTAGATTGTGTGTCCTTCTCTGTGACTTCTGTGCTTACTTACAGCCACCCAGGAATCAGAACAGTTTGGAACACCAGGCTGTGAATTGAATACGTACCTAGCAGCAGAATGATGCATGCCAATATGGCAATTAGGGCTCCCATGCTGAGTCCTATGGGCAGGACGTATGCTTCGGCGTTACAAGACTGGACGATACCGTCACTGCTGCAACCACAGACCCGGATGGTGAGCGTGCTAGTGCTGCTCATGGGAGGATTCCCACTATCGCTTATTATGATTGGCAGTAGATATACCTCTTGCTTCTGCCGGCTGAATCCACTATGCTTTGCCAATATGCTGAGAGTATTATCTGAAAAAGGGAAAATTTGCATTGTTTCACCACTTAGAGTAACTGCTAAAACCACAGCTTTTTCTTAATGCATTCAGAAAACCTCCACACAAACACATATGCATTTTATTATTCTCATTATACCAGCAGCATGTGACACAGAAATCCTTCCCCTTTCTGTCTGGCTGTTCATGCCCCAAACGAATGAGTGCAATATATGCATTTTCTTGTGTCATACGGTATAATCAATTTCTTCTCTGCATACATCCCTATAGATATCCTCACATCATGACATCGCTATTTTTCAAGTCACACAGTCATGAAAATTCAACCGGTACAACAAAGAGAGAAATGAAATGTTAAAGTCAGACTTAATAATGCACATTCATCAACTAAAATTAATGTTCTGTGCATTTTAGCACATATTGCACAATATTTAGCCCTGCCATAAAATTCTTCTCTCTCTCTTTTTTTTTTTTAATTAATGAGCAATATAAAGACAAACAAAGGGAAAGGTAAATGTATTAAAAGTTTCAGGCCTAATTTTAGGCAGTCTAAACATTGATTTGGCCTGAACGATGAAAACAGAACAAACCAAACCAGAATGCATCTTCTATGAAGGCGGTCAGAGGAAATGAGGCTGGGACATTCCTACCTCTGCACACATATGCAGATACCTCATTTTAGAAACACAGAGCTGTCTGTCTACATAGCATCCTAATCAGACACAAAGTTACACAGTTAAATCCCTCGTAGTCACTCTGTTCTCAGTTCACCATCAAAACAATTGCAAGTTGATTTTACTTACAGTAATCCTATAGATTCTATTCTGTACAGTTGCTAGAATTATAGATTCTAGCCATTTAACAACATACTAATATCAAATATCAATTACCTTGTATGTGCCAGAATGCTCAGGCATAAACCATGATTAGTGAGCATGTCAAATAGGCAAAACACTTTGATTTATTTACATACTTAGATATTCAGTGTAGCTTTTAACTGCGTTATTCTGTGGAATTAAAAAAATTAATTCATCATTATGAGTTATGTACTAAGAGAGTACACGTTGACTCGGACTAGTTTGTTTTGTGTGTTCTTTCATCAAAAATAACACCACAAATTAATAAAAAGATTCCGACGCACGCAGAATATGAGCACACGTTTGTGTTACTGAGGAATCCAATGACAATTTAAAAACAAAGCAGCACATAATATTTGGGAGAAGGAGCTTGTTGCTCTTTTCATTAACCTCTCTTCCCCTGTGCTACCCAAGTTAATTTTCCTGAAGTATCATGAGCAAAAGTAAACCCCCTGATACTTCATGCTATACAATGGGCACATATAATCACTAAATGCCATTTAATGGAAGGAAAGCAATCACTGACAGCTATGTGACAGGCATAAGTAAGCAAAGACTTGGAAGACAGGCCATGTTCATATGACAAATAAAGACCTGATTCTTGAGTTTCGACCAAAAAGGTACCTGAAGAGCATTACCAAATGTGTATGGATATACATGTAAAGACTGTAAGGAAGCTGTGGATCTACTTTGATCTTGGCACTGGTCAGGTACTCACTTGAAAACATGAAGTAGTTTAGAAATGTTTAATTTGTACTAACTGTGATCACCAGGAACGGTTCTGATAGCCCGTGGTATTTGGGCAGCAGGTATCACTGCCCAAACATAAACCACACGTGTATGCCTGAAACCGCTGGCAGTCCATGAAGTACAAAAGCCAGAGAGGGAAGAAGGGGAAAACATTCACAAAGCAAATACTGTAAAGACATTTTTCACATCCAAAAAAATAAATTCAAAAGGCAGTATTCTTGAAATCCTTCTTAGCAAGGAGGCATATTAATATGGCATAAAGGTAGTTACAGAACATAATGATTACAGAATGAGATATTACTAAACTTTATCATGTCCTGAAACTATATCAAGATATCAATCAGCAGATAACGTTTATATTTAATTCATTAGGGCCATAAAACAAAAGATGAAGAAAGATAGTACATAGTGTAATTGTCTCATACAGGAGAAGAAAGCAGGCTTGTTTTCCCTTTCAGTGACTAAGAAGCTGCAGTTCAAGCAGGCCCCTCCTGCAGTTCAGGCTCTTTGATTCTGCAGTCTTACTGTATCCCTTCCACGCTGGAACCACCTCCCCATCACACTATTGAAGCCTAGAGATGTTCTTACTGTAATTTATGTTGCAGGTTATATAATCATTTCAGCATTTGTCACAGCATTTAGAGTACATAACACACGAAGATCAACCCAAAATCAACTGCTTTATAAAGCAGTGTAAGTATGGTCACTTTATAATACCTTTGCAGAACAAAAAGGGTTCCTAATGATTTTCTTTCCAGGAATCCTGAGGTTTTATCTATTCAAGTTGGAAACAGTCACATCAAAACTGATGGCACCCTGGAGCTAGATAAATAGTCTAGTCTTTCCTTGTGCCCTTTTTAAAATTAAAGGAAGCATATGTGCTCACTGAAGATAAATTTCAGAAATAAGCTCTTAAGAATTGTGACAACTCAAACGGGACCAAACTCCTCGATGATACGCAGTGTTATATATGCCACTATGATGCAGTGGAAAAGTTAAGTATGTTTTAAGTCAACAATTAGCACCCATTTAGAATTAAGTGAAAAACTGGACTCCTCCTCCTTGGCTGAATGTGTCAGCACATGTGTGCAAGTCACACCACTTCCAGTGTCATATTTGCTCTCTAGCTGAACTGCAAGGAACAAAGGGAAATGGTATGGCAGTAAAATAATACTGTAGATAAGTTTTCCTGAATATTAGTATGTATAGCTTTACCAAAGTAGGAATGACTACCACACCTATTTTAATACGTTCAAGTACATATTGGACAGCATTCTTTTCCTCCCCCCAATCCTTTCAAATACTGAAAAATAAATTTATCTGCCCATTTGACTTTCTCTTGCAAAATTAAAAATATCTCAGCATAAGTTGCATCCCTAATCCTTTTGTTTTAACCTTTCAAAGGAGAAAGACTATGTGGGGCCCAATTTCCAGCTCTTTCTGTCTTTAAGACAAATCCCACTCAGAAGTGTCACATCTGCAGTCATGTATTCAGAACTCCGGAGACTTTTACAGTTACATTACACATTGATTTCTTGTGCTGTAGAAATCTGTACTGATACAGCCTGTTCCTTCCTCTAAGCCTGGGCCAGGCCTCCTCTGTGGAGGCTGGAGGAAAGGACTGGGATGCTGAGCCCTCGCTGCCCTGCCCTTCACAGATGTGCAGAAGAAGTGAGGCACCTGCTTGGGGAAGAAATGGAAGAAAGAAACTGCTTTTGTTGGTGGCAGCTTCAGATCCCTTCCATCTTTCTGACACCCTGCTACACTGCCTGCTTCAGAACATTCTCATAAGGCAGAATCAGAGATTAAAACAAAGTAATAAAGGAAGAATATTATTAAGAGACAAACTGAAAAGGGCAGGAAAAATGAGAGGAAGGAGGAGAGGTGGAGAAAATAGAGTGTCCATTTCTGCATTCTGTGAAGCTATGCTGAGTATAAGAAACTACGTAATACCAGTAATGATTATCAATTATAGTCGAAAGAGAGATCAGATAAAGTGAAACATACACAAGTTATTTAGGACATTTAGCTGAACTATTTAAGTGTAAAAGAAGTTGTAATGGCTGAATAGTTGGCAGTAGGTAAGAAGAGGTGCAAGGCAAGGAGAGGATACAATAACCTTACTTATTTTACAGAGATACGGGTTTGTTTTTTTTTTGGTAAAAACTGCTGTGTTAGACTGAAGTTGAATTTATGGTGCCCAGAAAGAAACTGGCAAACAGAAGTAGTCAACAGGAAAAGCAAAAGGGAATGACTGAAATGTTTTGCCAATGGACGGCAAGTATTCAATTTCTCCTTGGGAATTTTGTTTAACAACAAATTCCTTCCCCTTCTTTGCTGTGTCCTGAAATACGTATACCTTGGTGTTGCTGGAGATGTGACTCTTGAGTAAAGAACAGTGACTCTAACTGACATTTTCGTTGGTTCCTAGAACTTGAAAATAATTCCTAGCAGCTGATTAGCAATAAACTCAATTTATCTGATTTGCTTTCTCCTCTCTGTGGACATTCCCCTTACCCGTAGCTGACAAACCAGCGGGAATCTCCTCCAGGAACAACCTCCAGCGCGGCTGCATGAATTAACTTGGCAGCAGGTGCTCAGCAGGAGAGGGGACAATCACTTTCCACTCATCTTTCCAATTAACCCACTGATCCTTCATTATAGCGCTGCTTAGGCTATTTATTTATTCATGTTACTTTTAGCAAAACAAGGAAAATGACATGCAGGAGAAAAAAAAAAAAAAAAAACAGCCTCTCTGTTTATAAAGCTCTGAGGGAACCTGCCCCAGGCAAAGAGAGACACTAAGTCTGTACCTCCAGTCAGTGAGGGACCTTCAGGAGCTCCTTTGACATTCTCAGTCCAAATGAGCCCCCCTGAATTCTGTACCCATCTATACGGGGAAGGGATTGAAGAAGTTCATTGAAATGCCAGAGTCCTATTAAATGCCATTTCACTGAGGACGTACCAACTACACGGGATGGACTAGGAGCTACATTCTGAGGAATGCTGTGAGATAAGTCATGTCCATAATTTTCTTAGCCCATTAAAGTTTTTTGCATCACTGTGAGGTCAGAGCAACACAGCTCCAGGAATATATAACTACAATTTAGATCTGGAGCTCATTTTTATGATTTTTTTAAACAAAACCAAATCAGTCATTTAGATCACCAGATGACTCTCAGTTTCTGGAGTTTACAAGCAGATTTGCAAAACAACCATGAAATAGACTGGTGTTGCAGTATCTCCCTCACAGCTGAACAAGGAATGATGATGCAGAAGGTCTTTACAAGATGTCCAGTGTGATTTCTAGACAGAAGTAGTTTGAATAACCACAACCGAGGACTTGCCTACAACTGGGCCAAGTGCCTGCAGCAGATTCCCAACTGTTCTCAAGGAGCCCTGATCTCTTTTGAGGTTCTTGCATGAAAGATTCTGAGAAAAAGCATCTGTAATAATTTTAATACAAAACTACTTTTGCGTTTTCTGGTCATGAGTGACTTTATGGCATTGACAGCAACCTGGACGTGAAATTAGCAGGCAGGAGTCAACTTCTTCATCTTCCACTTTGTACAAGGGTGCATGTTGCAATTTTAAGTCAGACAATACAATGACACAACCAAAGTAAAAACCAGAAGCAGTTGGTCAGTTTGCATCCAAGTGTCATTTTCTCTGCACACATTATTGCACTTCTTTAATTCCCTCATAGTCTCTGTAATATTTTGAGATCAGTGGACTTCCCTGCTGTGTAACCTTACACCTACATAGCTCTGTTTCCATCTTCTTCTATCCCTTTTATTATGTTCTCAGAAAGATCAAATCATTAATGGTATTAAGGACTTCATGGTAGAAATTGCTGTCTGTACTGGATATGTTACTTACGTGAAGAAAGACTAAATTGGAGATATTGCAGCTGGAAACACTACAACAACAGAAATAGGTTTCTTTGTGTTTATTAGAGCTATCTTTTTGTGTACATTTATTTTAGTCTAAAACAGACTCTCTGTAATACAGAGTCCTTTGACATAAGTAGAAGAGTAGCAAGAATAACCTTACTGTGATACTCCTGCTTTTCTTGATAATGAAAAGACAAGGATAGTGCATTTATTTCCCCAGGTCCCTTTCCCCTATGCTGCTCTCTAATAGGTGATTCCCCAACTTATACTGGAACCTGTTGTTGTTGATTAGTACAATAATTTTGTTTCACGATTAATCTTAGTATTTATCATGGATGTATTTATACACACTAAACACATTATTTAAGAACTCACATGTATATATCTTAATATATATACATGACTGTGTTGTGTAATATTTTACGTATGTACTAGAAGATCTCCCTTGATGATTGTCTCTAACAAAATGCGGTTGAACAGCAGTTAACAAGGAAGATGACCCTTTGCCTAATCTGTATGGTAAAGGCATAAATGATCTATTCAAGCAGAAGCCTTATAAAATAATCTGCAAATAAAAAGATGCCATTTTTATAGTACATTTTGTCTGATTTATGATAGCCAAACCATATGGGCACTGAAGCATTCACAGGTATTTCAAACTGACTTGTTTTTCATGAATGTCAAAATTTTGTGATGTCTTCAAAAAAGCAGATTGATGACTGCTATCAAACTTGATAGCAGACATCAGCTTCAAAAGAAAAAAGATTTTGTGCTATCAAAATTCAGCTGACGGATCAAACAGTGTCCCCTGCACCATAGTAACTCACAGGCCATAGTGACACATATAATGGCAATTTACAAAACATGCCTACGACACATTGGCAAACAGCTGAATGAATTTGTTTTTCTAGAGACCTGGACTTTCTGGAATCCCATAAAACAGCAATAAGAACACAGGGAAAAAAATATTTCATGGGGTAATATATACTGATGAGGAAGAGAATTGGAAAATGTCACTTTTTTGTATCTTTGATTATTTTTATTCTTTACCAATTGGCCTAAATAACAGCAGCTTATGCCAGAATCGAACTGCTGAATCAAACAATGAATAAAAAACCCAAACACATTTCCAGGTCATGTCTTCCTTTGCAGAAATAAAAAGTGCTGTTAGGCATTTTGAATCATGAGCAAAGTAATATTTCCTCATCTATAAGAATACATCACTCTCATATGGTAAAATTGCTTGGAAATGGGAATAATCATGTTAATACTACTGTGATGCACAACTTGTAGGAAATAAATTCTTGACAGAACAATAATAAAAAAACCCAGACAAATTAACAGTAAAGTGATGGAATAAGCATTTCCTCCTACCTTTTTCCTTTGAAAAATGTGAACTTTAGATAATAGTCTGTATAATTTCTAGTGCCATTCCTTTGGAAAAGTCTGAACTTTAGATAATTGTCTCTTAAGTATTCTAAAACTTTCCTTTGACCTTTAGTCCAGCAGAGCTATAATCAAACATATCTATATGGTCACTTGCAATTTAGCAGCAACTCTTATATTTTGTGCCTTGGGTTTTTAACCCATTGCAGGAAGGAGAGAAAACCCCTGCTGCTGAAATAATGATGCAGAAGCATGTCTTGAGTCTGAAGCACTACAAGTTTTATTGTTAATGGCGTAGAGAAATAATTAGGACATAGTACATCTCTTTTCAGTTTACAGATACTTAAGGCAAGTCAAACCAGGGAACTCTGTGCTCTGGGTCTGTTTAAGCCGCGCAGCTACCACAGCTGCCTGAACCGTATCCAACACACCTGATTTCAGTCCCCCCCACGCTGATGTTATGCCCATTTATCTCTTCTGAATCCCCTGGTGCAAGTTATGATTGACACTCCCATTATCTGAAGCAAATTCAGGCCAGTGAAGATGTAAGATATGCTAAAACAGCACCAGCTTTTGCCTCTCATTTTTTTCTGTGCTCAACAAGCCAGCCACAAACTTGTTTACTAATAACCACATTGCTTTGACATGCTTTACTTTATTCGGATCACATCACTACATGGCATGTGCATTGAATGTTACATCTGTAAAGTGTAAGAATTAATGCAGGTTGCCAAGCTCTAGTTTAGACAGAGAGATGAAATGGCTGTCAAATGTGCTTAGCATTAAAAATACATTATTAACACAGCAATTTGCATAGACTGATGGATCATTTTTTAAATCTACATATTCTAGTTAATTCTATTATCTTGTTATTTTAACCAAAAAGTTTCAGAAAGTAACACTGTGTTTTATAATGCTTTGATACAATAATGGCTATATTTTGCATTTGAAGCAAGAATTTCCATTACTGTATTATCAAATTGCAACAAAATGCTGCAAAGATAAATGAAAAAGCCAAAACATCCCAAGGCTTTGCCATCTGTATTTCTCTTTGGGGATAACGGATATTTGGGGATAACGGATATTTGGATATTTCTCTTTGGGGATAATGGATTCTTTTTACGAATGTGCACTTACAAGTGCAGTCTAGGAGCTGAAACCGATGTCAGACAGGTATCTGAGCCCCGTAGGTCACTGTGAGATTTACAGTTTCACATGTTCTGTTGATTTGGGGTTCTCTTATATGTAAAGCTGAATCTCAAGCAGATTCAACAAAATTTATAGTACTTTTGGTAGGTGATGGAAGAACTCCAAGCACGCTATCCTATGTTCTTCACCTTTCTCACTTGACACACATCCTTCAATTCGTACTTCAGTGACTTATTTCTAGGCTCTGGAAAAGTTCAGAGTCTCAGCTATGAAGACAATCCCAGGTGTCAGAAGTGAACCTTTCTTTCTAGAACATAAACTATGAATACTGTAGTGAGAAAAATAAAACATAAGCCGGAAAATTTTACTTTTTAAACGTGTTCTTGGCATTTATGTGAGTTTTACACAAAGGAACTGAACATCCACCTCTCCATGCCATGGTGATTGTCTTTGCTGTTCCAATACCGTACGAAGCATAGACGCACACACAGTAAGAATTTTTAAAAGATTACCAGTAGACTGTAAAACAGTCCTTTAAAACTGAATCTGGAATCGGACATATTAACCACATTGCAGTTTTGTTACAACAGTTAGAGAGCCAAATTCAAGCCATACCAGTGTATTTCTATTATGCTATTACTTTTTTTATAATGTTTACTTTGAAATACAGTGGCAGAAAGCAACTACCAGACTATAAAGAGAACAACCAGCATTTATTGAATTGCTGCCTATTTGTACTGGTGTAATAAAGGTCTTGTCAGCACTTCCATTACAAAATGCCAGTTTTCAGGGTTTTATAACTCTGACATAACAACTTACTATGAGAAGAAATTTAGAATGTGTATTCTCTGCCAAAAAGCTTTGAAAGTTAAATACAACTTACATTGGCTGAGGCATTTTAAGTCAGAAAATAAATTTAAAAACATTTTTTGACTTAACATTTTCTTGAGCTGGTGCCACTTAAAAAAAAGGTGGCTTTGATTTGAAGAAGTGGCAGATCCTGCAGTTCTTATATACACAGAACTCTCTTTAACTTCACTGAGAATAATTTCTGTGAGAGAAATGAAAGGAGTGCCATTGTACGTTTTTGTAAATGTCATCAAGAGTTGTATTAGCTTTTTGCAATTTGAAAAACTGAAATGCTACGGTATAAGATTGCCCCTGGGCACACAGGCAGCACGATAATGACTTTTTGAAGATATTCTCATATGCAGATTACATATAACAATAAGGATTTCTTATCATGAGGCCACTAATGGCAGTAATTTATACCAGAAGTTCCAAACTGGCATACACAGATTGTTGAGAATCAAAGCAGGTCACCAAGAACACGTGCATATGCATTTAAATGCCGAGACTACTGCAAGACCCAACTTTGCTGTGTATGTTGTGTGACACAACACGGAACTTGGAAAAAAGGAGGAGCCAGGGAAAGATGTCAGCATTTGAATTCTGCCTCACCACTGTAGAGATATGACAAATTCATTGCTCAAATTGGAAAATATCTCCAAACTATAACATTAGATGTTCTAGAGCAGGTGTCCTATAGCATAAGGTGTTCTAGAGTTTTCACAGAATTGTTGAGGTTGGAAGGGCCCTTTGGAAGTCGCCTGGTCTACCCTCCTGCTCAAGCACAGCTACCTACAGCCATGGACCATGTCGAGGCAGCTTTGAACATCTTCAAGGATGGACATTCCGTATATAGTGAAACATTTTTAGTCACAATTACAATACGTGTGCAACAAAACAGAAGATGTGTTGTTCATTCATTCTCTTCATATCAAGCTGAGAAGCTATAAGGTACGTCTCTATGGCAAGAGAACAGCTTGCATATCACAGTTAAATTATTCCCTATTGTCTTCTAATTAATGATGAAGAGTCTGCAAAGTACAAATGAAGCATATAGGCAGAAGCTGCAATAAAAATATGAAGCAGGATCAAGTATAAGTGTTACAAGAGACTAGGCCAATTATCCTGGCAAAGGAGATCTTAATATGCAAAAAACCCCTCCATGATCATGAATGAAAGCTTAAAGACAATTTTAATCTAGAAAAAGCTAAGTTCTTGATAAAAAGCTTTGAAGCAAGTGGTCCGGCTAGACAGATTGCACTAGAACTCTAAAGTTTTTAGCAAATACATCTTTTGGTCTTGCATGTTAGCAGAAGAAAAACATAAAATCAGAGAAAGTTGATTTGTTACAAAAAATATTTGTCTCATTTACAAATAGAAAATAGTAGTACAAAGACAGAAGTTGTAATGTTGTGGCATAGATTAAGATGTTACAGGAGGAGACATATGGTGTAGAACTGAGTCTAAACTACCTTTCTCTGCAGTATTGCAGTTAAGCAGTTAAGCTTTCGCTGCAGCTGTCGTTAGACTGGGCTCCACCATTTCCTTCCCTCATCTTCACAATAACTTGTACTTGTTTTCTGACTGGGAGTTTCAGAAGAACCAAAGAGACACCATGGTGCACTCTTGAAAACCTCAGTCTTTACCAATCCATAGGCAGCTGCTAATAGCTGTCATTAATGTCATATATGAGTATCAGATGAATGGTTTAGAATGTCTGCAGTGCGTGCATGGCACAACGACAGGCACAGTGATTAAGTGACTTGTCCAAAATTATACAGGAAACCTGTAACCAAGCTATAGAAAACAATTCTGACCTCCAGAACAGTTCCTTAACCAAAAAACCATCACTCCTATAGAGTGCTCTTAGATCACAATGGTCTAATCTTTATTGGGATGAGCATTATATAATTTACAGAAGGGTCATACATAATGGATGACAATGTTATAGAAAGTGACATGACACATTTAAGCAAGGTTAGGGAGTGACAAGTTCAAAAAGGCTACATGAGATATTTTTTATCTTATTCCTTATTACTTCCCATAACTTAGATTTTAGCTTTAATTTTAGGTTAAACTGAATGAAAGTTTCCCACCAAAACAAAGCAAAACCAAAGAGTTCTATATGTTTATATTAATGTGAAACTGTTAAGTCATTTATTACATTTTAAACATTAAAGAGAAGAAAATAAGTCAGTGTTCACATTCGGGACAGTCCAACATTGTACAGAATACAGCGGAGTACTTGCATCAAAATTCAGTGATTATTATTGATGCTCCTTTTAAGTTTTATGACTACAATAGCTAAGTCCAGTCAAAACTCCATAGGTAAGACTTTATTCCTGACTTATCTCTCATTATAGAATCAGATGTATGGAAAAAATGTTACTATAGTGTTACAGTTACTGCTCCAGAATGTACACAGCCCTTAGCCTATAGCAAAAGTGAGGTTTACTTAACTTGAACGCACAGTTAGTTTAGACCAAACTCAGATGATCTGCCTTTGCTATCTTAATATGGGCAGAGAGCGGCCACTGCCTGGCTGACAAAGTGTGACCTGACTGTGCATCCACCGGTGTCACCGTGGACGGGCCCCACTAGCTCTCCCTCTTCAACGCCATCAAGCAGACATCTGCTCCTTTTCTTCAAGTTCTTTTATTCATCTCTCCCTAACAAGCTGCCTTATTATCTCACTTCACACAGGGGCCCATCTTCACTCCCTCTATAATCAGCACTGATTACCAAGTATGCACATCCTATCATTTTAGGATACGCAAACTCTCTCGCCAGACTAGATGGGTCAACTTATGCGTTACATTTACTTTCTGCATTTGTCTCAGTATGGAAGATCTTTGCATTCAGTAAAATCACATACTCTACCTCTTTTCTGGCCTCTGAATGGGTTGCCTTCTAGGCATATTTATTATATAAATATTAAATGCTAATAATTACATAAATATATCACTAATTACTGGATGCTTGCCAAACAGAATACATCCTAATTAGACAGAATTAAATGAAGACCAACAAAGTGACTCATTTTACAGCAAGGCCACCCATACAAATTACAAAATTAGAAGTTGATGGGAAAATATCGTAAGTGGTACAAAAAACCCCCAAGCAACAGAATAAAACATTTTCTCTCTTTAAAGCTTGATATGAGAAGTTCTGGTCACAATGATTAAAAAAAAATCAGATTTCCTGCATTTTGTCACTGCTGTATTTGCTTTTGCCAGAGAAATACAGCCCATTCTTACTCCTTAAGAGGAGTAAGAAGGAAATTAAAGGGCATGGAATAAATGTGACCACACCAGGAAGGTTCAAGACAATGTATAGATATAGAGTTCACATAATAATCAATGTAATGGTCATTTAATGGGAAGAATGACTGTGATTCCAATAATAACGACTTCCTTCCTGCACACCACTTGTGTAATGGGTTCAAAACAAGACGCGAATTGAAACATGGCTTTTGTCTTTTTAATTCACATTATAATGTTAGTTGCCCAATAGTTTTTCAGACAAGCCTTGAGGCTAAATGTGAAAAATTAATACCTTCTATTTTAATGGAGGATCCATGTGCAAATAGCCCGTATGTATCTGTTGTAATGACACAAGAAGATTTTTACTAATCAAAGGAAAATTCAACAGCTACACAGTGATGATTCCTGCCTACTGTTTTCATTTTTAGCCGGTTTAGATTCTTCCTCTAGTACAACAGTATTGGGGTTCTTCTAATCATTAGTACAACTGAAACTTTAAAATGGGACTCCTGTCTACTTTATGATTAATTGACAAAAGTACAATTAGAGCAACTACTAAATTAATTGTTATTCCTCCTCAACTGGCTGTATTTAGAACATGATAAAACAAAGAAACATTCCATAATGAGAGCAACCAACACATTCACAAGGTGCAAAAGAAGGAAGAAAAACGGTCTTGTGCCGTAATTACCAATTAGGTACTTAGAATGAAAATGCAGGTATTCAAAATGAAACCTCTCAATGAGGTGAAAACAAAGCGGGGTTTCTGAAGATGCCCTAGGTGTCTGTCAGCCAATATACCGAGGTGGTGAAGGGGTAGAGGCCTAACCAGAACCTTCAGCTCTAGGACATCATTCATTCTACTCCGTAAATTAAACCCATTTAGGAGAAATTAACCATAGTCGGTGTATTGTCCATGAACACTTCCACTACAGGAACTGTTTCTTTCAGAAGACCTGGAGGAATTAGATCCACCCATGAAACCAGAAGTGGTAATTTGGCAGAAATCTCACAACATATTTTCAGAAGATAGCTGATTAACAATCTATATTCAGTTATAAATACAACTATGGAATACATTTGAAGTCTTAGAATGCTGTTAGCTTTCATGGAGTTCATGTTTTTAAAATACTTAGGGAACCTTTGAAAATTAAAGGGCTATTGGAGCAATGTTTCGTTGGAAAACAAATTCCAGAGGTTTGGTCCTGTGGATTCTACTGTTGTCCTGAGAGCACTTAGTGGAGTCATTAAGAACAACGCCTTTCTGTCTGCTAAGCAGTTCAGCTTTGAGACCCTGATTTAATGTTTATTTTTCCCATTATGTGTCTGAAATTAAGTCACACTGAAGATGCTATTTGTTCTTATCTTTGTTGTTTCTTTCATCCTTGTTCCATATTGTTACTAAAATAGATTTATTTTCATGCTAATTTGCTGACCAAGTTCTTTTTTTCTTCTGATTTGTTTTCATGACGCTTTATCCCTTGCTTAGTCTTTTAAAGTCATGGCAATGTTGCTCACTTTCCTTGAGTTTTATTATAAAATTAAAGAAATAAACTGGAAAAAGTTCAGTATGTTACACTATCTGAGCATGATGAAAGTCCTGCAGGAAAAAAATTCACAGCTGTCCAATGCATCTCCTCATCATGAGTAAGCACGGTCGTACATATGGTGCACAACACTGACCTCAGATCTTTTTCACTCAGATTGCATCTGGTTCTTAATTAGTCTGATTTATAAAATGAAACATAATTGATGCCTTGGCAACATTATGTTGCTAGCAGCACAAATAATAAATCAAGAACAAGTGAAATAAAAGTCTCTTTAGTCATGTATGCATAATGTCATGCTGCATTTCTACAGCATTAGCCTGTATTTCAGCACTCATGTTTTATACTGTTTTGGGCTGGGTCATGTTTACATAACCGTCCTGAAATAGCTATGGAATTGTGATTGATTCATATGATAAAAAAGGTCCTTTCTGCAAGGATGCGATGCAGTGGAAATTAGTCTTATTTTCCAGTGTGCAACTCTTCTGTAGTTGTCTGAGAGTTTGTATAAGTGAGGCTTCGAAAGACATTGTCATCACAGAGCTCAACTGAAACAGGATTGAAAAGTTAAACAGCATTTGGAACAGAAGTGCTCCCAGAGAAACACTTTGCCAGCTACAAAACTATAAAAAGTACAGACGTGCTGTGTGACACAGCAGAGCTGACGAAGAGCCTAAAGATGCCTAAAAGAGGACAATCGGCTTACCAGATGGCCCCCTCCTTGCTGGTGCATTCATCAGGTTGGCCTGTCCAGTTGAATGAAGACTTGATGGATCACATCTGGCTTAGGGCGGAGGAGAGAGGGAATCTGTCTGGAGCCCTGCATCCTGAATACAGGAGAGGAGTGAATAAGGTTTCAGACGGACAGAACAGACAGTCGTCAATGTGTGGAGGAGCTTAGCAGCCGAGTTAGCTTTTGAAGAGTTGATTCTATTTTTCTGCCATTCAGTTTCAGCTAGAGCAGCTACGTGCACCAAGAAGAATTAATCTCTTTAGCCTACTGAAGTGGTGAAACGCATATAACCATTGTAAGAAGATGTAAATCACCCAGATAGGGCTAAAAAGTATGTTTGCAGAGAAACTGCACTTAGTCTTCACTTGTTCGGTGGTTCTAATTAGAAAGAAATCCAGAAAGAGCAGTGATCTGCATGCAAGAAGAAAGATGGAAAGACAGCAGAAGCAGGTGTCAGTGAAGGAAGTGGCACAGAAAGGATTGGAGTGGAAAAATGCTGGTTTCCCATCTACATTAATGTAATCTTCACTTCCAAAAATAATATCACAATCTTCTATGCCAGGGAAGATGTTTCAAATCACATTCAATTGATATTAAACATCAAGGAAAAACAGAACATCAGGGAATAACAGAACGTAGTCAATAGTGATGATAATAAAGAAAGAAGGGGGAAAGGAAGCAGAAAGCTATCAGGTATGAAAGATACATACTGAGAAGATTTTCACCAACATTCGCAGACTAGATGGGACTAACACTACTTTACCATGGAAAAGTATAACCTTGCTAGAAACACAAAATGGTGTAGTAAAAGGAGTTGAATTTATTCAACTACTACGTGAAATCATACGATGGACATGGAAATGCATTCTAGTGCCTGGCAAGCAGAATTTTTGAGTATTACTGGAATGTATTGGGGTCCCTCAGTAATAGTAACATTAACGTGAAATTCTACCAGTCTTCCAGAATTTGGGAGTACTCTAAAGATCTGGAGTGCCTATTTCCACCTCGCGTTGCTTATCACTTTATCACTAGCAAAAAGGGCTCATCTTTTTGAGTCTTTAGACACAGTCTGTTACTTCATAGGATACCATTACATCTTAGAATTCTGTCAGATATGTAAATATGAAAATCGATTACTATTCCTACAAAGAACGATCTAACGTAGTTTCTGATCCAAAGCAGTTTCAATCAGGTCAGTTGTCTAAGGACTAAGGATGACGGAACCTGACTACGATAAACGAGTAACTGCATTTTGTTTTTAACTGAGAAAGGTAAGTATGCAAATATAATTAAGAGCTTTCTAAAATATGATTTCACGTCAGAATAGTCTAAATCCACAGAACTAAAATGTTTCATGGATCTTAGCTCCCTTAACTGTCACATGATTTGTTTTGATAAAATGTAGCCCTTTTATTCAGCAAAATACCAACACCTTCATACTTTCCTGTTTTAACGTCCATAACTTACAGTTTATAACATAAGCAAAAAAATAACTTATTGAAGAAAATCTTTCAACCACAGTAAAAGGAAATATTTCAATAACTTTATATTAACAATTTCATTATTAACTACATCATTCCTAGAAAAATCAATAATCTGAGGTTGTTCTAGAATCCTCAGTTTATAAAAATGTTGAACTTTGCTATTTAAACAGCTCCAGTTTTAATGCCATGCTGGGAAAAGATTGATAGTATGATATTTATAATATATTTTTTCAGACTGTGAACACTTCTTGGGAAACACGACGTGTGGCTGTGGCTGGCAGATCCTGGCACAGGAGTGCCAGCTGATAGCTTAGTTTGGGTTGGTTTTAATACATTGGAATCATGTATTTTTAACTCCAGTACTTTCACACTGAACGCACCTTGCTATGCAAGATTTCCGTGTGATTTCTGGTGACAAAACTATGCCTGTTAAGAGAGACACTGAGCTGTTTCTTAGATTATACAGCATATCCTTATACAACTTTCGAGCAGTCTTCTAGATGTTATTGCATACCACTAATATTGACCGACACAATAGAAATCAGATGCAAGACACACCTCTGTTTTACTTTTCAAGAAAATCACTAACAAGGATGTGATTTGGTACGTTTTAGAATTGTACTTTGAAAGTCAATTATTGACATATAAAAGAAATGAAGATGTTAATTAAGCACATTAGAAGTATATAAGCATGTGCTTTCCCTTGAGAATTGCCATTGTGAGACACCCTCTGGCATAGATGGCAGCTGGGGCATGTTTCCCAAGGCTCTTGAAAAATTGCATTGAAACTGCAAAAATATATGAGGTTTTACTGCTCATATCCAAGAGACCATACGGGTGCTGTTATTCTAGATGTTCATTGTACATCCATCAAGAAATGATGGGTTTAATGATGTCCTTCCTAAGGCTATTTGTATCTGAGGTCAATGGGTTAACTTTTAAGTCGGGCAAAGTGGAAGGAGGGCAATGAAATAGCAGTGCCACCTCTTCGGTCTCTGAGGTATATATATGGAAAGGAAAGTCAATCAAAAACACAGGAGGAGCTTTAGCTGGCAGCTGAGACAATGGCAGAGACACTTAGTGCGGAATGCAAAAGGAAACTGATTCATGGAAAGAAACTCATCTTAACACATGAGAGTCACTCTTGTGGGAACAAAAGCCTCACCCTCCAGGTATGCATTTGACAGATGTTGCTAAAAATATTTTCAGGAAAAAAGATGTGGAAGAAATCTGGGTTTTATTACATTAAAAACACAGCGACACAGAAGTACTTTCAAAAATGAAGTACCGCTGATCATTTGTTTTTATTATTTGGGATATCTAAATGCCTGTAATTGTCTTCTCTAGCTATTTCTAAATAGTTTAGAAATCATTTTTCCTAATGATAAAGAGGTGATAAGAAATAGCAAGTATTTTAAAATAAGATGTGCAATAGTATACAAAGGCATGCAAGTCAGTTAGTAATTGAAGTGATTATACCAGGCTGTTTCCTTTTAAATACATGACACATTGCTTATATTTTCAAGACAGCACAATGAGGACAGAACTGACAGATTAAACTCGCTAGATTGAAAGAACAATAGAAATGGACATTTAAACGTGAACATTCTTGGAGCCATTTAGGTATCCTAGGTATAATAGACTAAGCATGGCTGAGAATAAATTTTAAGTTTGTTATAGAGAACCAACAGAACAGTTCATTACGGAAGGATATATAATGCATTTAAAATGAAAAAAACCCTTCTTCACTATGCACTCACTAAAATCAGTTTGGCTCAAATTCAGAGCTCAAACTCACCAGATGGACATTGCATATTTTGGGGAGAAGGGAGGCTGATGACTTATAAATCTGTTTGACTTCTGCAGGAATATGAACGCATGCAATGAAGATGGTTCTCTTTGGCCAAAGAGAAGGCCTGCCCATGTTCCAAGCAACCCCATGATAGTTTCTACTGCATCAGCCCTAGATAAGGTATGTAATATCACATGTATGCAATAGAGATGCAACATTTCTTCTGTAAGAAGAGCTAACTGCATCCAAAGGCACCATAGAACATTTGATTTGGGGTTTATTCCATTAGGAAACAGAATTTGGCACAAAAAAAATAGAATAGCAATGGAAACATCTTTTGGGAAAAAAGCTAAGTCTCTTTACTTTATGGCAGAGATGTATTTGCTAGTTTTTGAAAGTAAAAATTGCAGTGGCAGCATAGAAAAATGTTTACATCTGTGAAAACGCTTTTATCACAAAATTCTGTTCTCACTTGAACAACCTAAAGAAACCGTAAGAACATTAGGAATTCAGTGCTGAAAACAGGTATTGCTGTGAGTGCATTGTTTGGGATGCAGGAGACAATCCATGTACTGCCATTAGATTTTAGGCGATGCGTTGTGAAGACCACTCACCTGAAAAAAGACTGTCAACAAATGCTAATTCCAGTTCCAGAGGTCTCATTTCAATTTACTGATGCCATGACAGTACAAAATCCTTATCAGTTGTCTAAGCCCCTTACAGTTTTTGTCATCTATTGTGATCCTACGGCTTTTTTTGGAAGAGTTAATTCCATTTAGCTAAGGAATCTACGACACATTGCTAGTGTTTCAACACCTGCGTTAACATCAAATATATTTCATTACATTTTTCCCTGCCCAGCTCTCCAGCCTGTCCAGGTCTCTGATGGCAGCACAGCCTCTGGCATGTCAGCCACTCCTCCCAGCTTGGTGTCACCAGCAAACTTGCTGACAGTCACTCTATTCCCTCGTCCAAATCATTGATGAATATATTGAATAATACCGGCCCCAGCACCGATCCCTGAGGCACTGCACTAGATACAGGCCTCAACTGGACTCTGCCCATTGACCACGACTCTCTGGCTTCTTCCCCTCAGCCAGTTCACAGTCACCTCACTACCCGCTCATCCAGACCGCACTCCCTCAGTTTAGCTTGGTAACCAACATTTGAGCTCAGAAAAGAACAGAAAGAACAGGTAAGGAGATATGGAAAATAAAGATTGCTAAGAGATGATCTACAGCCATTCAGTGAAATGTATGATGACGTTCTAAATTTACATTTTTACTCCACTTAACATCAGAAAGGCACTACGGCCCATACAGTTTTGGGCATCGTGTCTACAGAAGGGATTGTAAAGATGCAAATTTAACAGACAAAACAAAGAAAGGATACCAGTATATCATTTCAAGGAACAGATTCTGCTATGATCACAGGATAATTTCTATAAAGCATAATATAATCTTAGGAGAAGTGGGTTTTTTGTGAATTCTGATGAAGATACAGTGTCGTGTCACTCAGTTAAACATATTTGGCAATAACACATAGCCAATCATAATATTTGTAGCATATTTGGGCAGCACAGTTAATTACAGAAGTATCATGTGAACTTGCCTTAGGGCAATCTGGAAAGTTCAAACAATAGAATCAGCTTGTAGGCAACAAACTACATTAATTAATGGTTATGCTTATGTTCCATATAGCAAGAGAAAATTCCAAAATACATGCATCTTATGTATTTGTTAGTATGAGGGACAGAAACAGAACATCACAGCTTTCTTCCCATGGCAAATGCCAAACTGTGTTGTTTGCATACTTGTGCCACCTGATCAGAGAACGACATTACTGCGTGAAGCAGAGCAGCCATTGCCAAATGCCGCAACGTTATGTAAAGAAAACACAATCCAAAAGTAATATCATTTCACATTGCTCTGGAGGAGGAGCACTTCTGTTTATCTCTGCACTTGAGAGAACTTTGGAGAAAGGCAAGATGTGAAAAATAATTTAAAGAAAGAAAAAAAAATAGTTCTAGTAAATAAAAGAGTGGGCTCTTATATCGGGTTTCCTGAGAAAAGGAAATCCATTTATAATATGTGTAAGAGGACAGCATTTCTTCAGTAGCCATCAAGTCAGTCTCTGCTGCCTTGAAGAGTTTGGCAGGGCCAAGAACACGGGAGGAAGTTGAGGCCGAGGTCATGGGCAGAAGATGTCACGGCCTTTGCACACCAGTGTGAGGAAACATTTTTCTGTGCCAGGCCTCAGTAGGTCGAGCACTGATCTGAGCCTCAGAAACACAATTCTCCAGAAATCAGAGTCGGCTCTACTATAGGCATTTTCTTACACTACTTCTAACAAATGATACCAAGCAGGCTTTTGGACAGCCCAAACACTATGGAGAAATTGACTTGAGAGTTCAGGTTTTTTAGGAATACTGGAGTTTTTTGAACAAGAATAATCACTCGTGCTTACCTAGATCTATGCAAGACCAAGTCATGGCCAAGTTCATTGTTTAAGTGGCATAGCTACATAAAGACTTAAAGATTTATGATGTATAAATGACATGAAGTCTCACCTCAACTAAATTATACCCTGACTTTACTTTTACAGGAATACTTGCTTCCTATGGGAGATCATGTTCTAGCATCAACTGCATCCCTGGCTGAGCAATTTGATAGAGAAGGTTGGCATGCACCGCTGCAATTTTATTCTTGGATGCTAAAAGATTAAATCAGAAAAGCCTCCTCCAGTGGATCTTCAATTTCAAAATATTTCAATTCACTGTTTTAAGAGGATTTACACATTTAACTGATTCAAATGCATTAAAACACTGTGTAAGACTGAGTGGCAATGTTGTAACAAAGTTAATTTTTCTGAACCATGTTAAACTGAAAGGTTCCTACTCCCACTCAGATCAGGAGTCATTTTGCCATTGGCTGTCACTAGGAGTAAAAGTGGGTCTTAAATGGGTAACAGACTGGAAGGACATGGGTAATTAGTGATGCGAGCTAAGTATTTAAACACAAAGCGAAATGCGAAACACTAAGACCTTTTTTACTTTGTCATGCTGTGCAAAGCAAACCACCTCACATTTAGGATGCTTAATTCAATTTGTTTTACACTACTGATGATTATGAAATGCATTTTGAAGATGTTTGTTTTATCTTCTCCTGTAAGTGCAGACAACATACAGAGACTTATTTCCTAGATGAAAGTACAAATATAAGTAGAGAGGCACTTCGTGAATACTATATGAAAAAAACCTTATCTAATGAAAATTAAAATTCAGGATGTATTTAAGCAGATTTAAGAATTCAGGTGTTTCTAGTATAATTTAACAAAAGGGAGGCATCATTCTTCTTAGTTGGAGCAGGTAGAATAAAAAATGAAAACGCCATTTTATCTTTATTTGAAATGTCATGTATTTTACACTCATGTACTTACACTTCACACATACATCTGCCTATTAGTAGAGGACTAAATAGGGATTTCCCTCATCATTATTTCAAATAAGTGAAAGAAGAGACTGAATTTGACTAAAGTTCCTGACAAGGTAGTGTTTTATTAAAAATAAAAGCCAAAATGGAAAAACTTTCCTGAATATTCAAGTAAGTACAAATACATAAAGCACTATTTATAGCATTCTTGTGATCATTCCCAGCTCTTTCTCACAATGACCTTCAAATATACCTCTTTGCCAAAGAAAAGGATCAGTGTAAATTTATTACTCAGCAATATTAAATGGGTCTTTTTTTCTATCATGCATGAAATTCCACTTCTCTACTACTACGAAATGACACTGTGCCCTTCCAGAAGGGCTCGAAAGCACAGCCATGCAAAGTGCCCTTCTGGGTTTTGCTGACCTAGAGGATTTATCTTTCTAGTAAAAGTGCCCAACTGAAATACTCTGGAACATCCATACGCACAACAAACAAACTTAAAAGGTGTTTCCTTTGGGGGATTTAGTAGATACTAGATTTTATGCTCCCATCTCCATCCAGTTGACGTAGGATCAACATTTATTTACCAACATAGTTTCAGATTTTCTTCTTACAGCATCTCTCTGGATATGCCAAATTAATTAACCCTCCCCCCAACAAACAAAAAAAACCCCAACCAGTAAATATTTAATTTTATTTAGGCCAGTGGATCTAAATTTAGTATTCATTTTGCTTTCTTATCTACTATAAAGACATTGGAAATAGCTTAAGAGATATAATAAAGGTATAGTTAAACAGATGACCTACATTGTAATTGCCCAAGAGACAAACTGGTAAAGTAACCAGAAGTCAACAAAGCAATTCAAAACAAACTTGTTCAGATACACATTACATATATTTTATATTTACCTTCATTTTTCTTGATGGTGAAATTTGGATTGTTGACCATTTCAGGAAGAAGACTGTACAGGAAATAATGGCCATTTTTAGGATCGTCTTTGTCAATGGCACTGACAATCTGAATTACCTACAAGAGAAAACACTCTCATTACGTATTCACACTCCTGATAAACATACAGTATTGAAAATACCATTCCATTCTATCAGACATGTTCTCATGAACAGTAAGGTTAGAAGAGGAGAAAGTGTTTGGATAGCCAGAATAAATGTGAATAATAAAATAACTTTGTATGAAGCACCTCATATGATTTCTATGACCAGCTACAGTATCTGCAGCATATTTACCTCCATTTACCTCTTTTACCTCCAGCCTTACTCAGATACTGCAGTTGATCACCTTCAAATCATACAAAGTTGCAGAGGAATATAAAAGGAGAAAATATTATTTTAAAAGAATCAGATTTGGTTAAAAAAAAATAAAATATCTACTGGAGAAAGTTTAAATTGTTTAAAAACTGTATAAATCGATTTGTTTTTAATAATCGCAGCTGCCAAGGTGGAAACTTTGGTATGTTTTCAAACACATGTATTAGAAGAGATGGCCGAAAAAAGGCCTAACATAGCTTTAGTTTAAAGAAGTACATCTCCAATTTAACAGCGGCATAATGGATCCCAGCGAGTTAAACAGCGTGAAATATATCATCACCTGAAAAATGTCTAAGCTTTCTCTTTGCAGAGCTCTAAGGCACTAAACTATCCACACACGTCAGGTGCGGGGATGGACCAGGCACCACTCATTCTGCGTCACAGGTAAGTGTAATTCAGAATGGAATCCCAAACAATCTTTAGACAGATATATTTTATGATTGTCCCATTTTCCAAACACTGCTAGAATGGAAAAGCAACGGGAAAAAGGATAATGGTACAGCAAAGTCTAGAAGGTCCAATGCACATAGGAGGTACCGTTTATCAGATGGTTATGCAATTTTATCTCTACTGGCTACATAACTATTAATTCTTTGCAGCATTATGTAAGAACCAGACTGTAAAAAATCACTTCATTGTCTCCAGTGTTTCAATTAATACACCTGAAAGCCGGCAGCCAAGAGCACTCCTGATATGGGTTTTCAGCTCACGGAAATTTTATGAAATAAGCTTAGAGTATCATCTAGATTGGAAAAATTAAAGAAAAATCTAGGCATGTTCATGGTTGCTGTGTTTTTTTTCTTTCCAGGAAGTATAGATACCTCTTTATATCTTATAGAATCCTCTCTTATATTTCAGTTCTTTCCATCCATTCCCTTCACTGTTTACCAAATAATTCTTTCTCTGAAAATGCAGCAAAAATTATATGCAAAAGAGAGGGTTAGTGGAATACTACATTTGTTGTGTTACATGCACACATCAAGGAATTAAGAGTTAGTGTTCCCATAGCAACCTTATTTCTTTGTGCGTTTGCATTAAAATAAGCTCTTAAAAAAACCCCAACATATATACAGTGACACAAAGCTGCTGTATCGTTTACTCCATAGGGGTGAAAAACATCCAGTAATTCTCATTACCACATGTTTATTAGTGAGCTGATAGGTGTACTCTATTGCTCGGTGTTGTGTGATCATGTAACGGAACACTACTCAGGTAATTCTCCAACTCTTAATTTGTGGTTCATAACATGGTAGAGAATCTTCCAGGGCTGAGCTGCCTCACCCATCGCTACAGATGGTTCTTCTTTCCCAGTAATAACATGCGTAACAAAGGTGTTGCATATAACAAACTTGGTCAATACTAATAATAAAGAAATCAAAAACTGATGTGTTTCACTATCAGCACTATGGTGAAAGTTAATAAGCCTTTGGCTGTTCAATCTTGAAAATTCTGAAATTCTGCCATCTAAAATTTCAACTTTGATATTGTATTAAAAATTCATGCTTGTATTTGATTCTATGCATACATGTAGTAGAAACACATCAAGTCAGCATATTTTGCTTAACAGGCAGCTCTGGTTTGAAATAAGTAGTTAAATGAACCCCTAGGACAGGTTGGTATTATAGTCTGCAGGTTTGTATTGCTTTCCTACAAAACCACATATGTCTGAAATAGTATTTATAAAATATTACCAATATAATCATAATGAATGATGGAGAAGGATCAATGGAAAACCAAAGTTCTTATCAATGTATTATATCTATCTGTACGAGTTTAACGTATGATACTGTTTGAAAGTCTTTACCTGCAATCCGACTGAACCTGACTCAGAATGACTCCTTGTCATTAGTAAACTGTTCCCTACTTTTATTAAAATTGTTCTTCTTCCAACTCTGATAAAATTTGTGTGGTTACATTGGTGTTGATGGTTATTTCTGAACTGCCTTGTAGACTCACGATACCATCAGCCGGAGACCCAGCACAGCACAATTCTAACTTTGCCTTTTCAGCTGGAGCCAGACCTTTACTGCTACAACTGCATTTTGCCATATGAAGGAGCTTTGACTCTTCAGAGAGATCAAGATCCATCTGAAGATTCCTCCCATTAGAAAAAGCCAATTTTATTAAGACAACTGAATAAAATAGAGTCAAATTGCAAGAGACTGATGAAACATTGTACTCGGTTTTATATTGCTCTAGTTTAAACACTGGCTTGAGCACTGATTTATCACCACCTGCACTACTTAAGTGTTGGAAATTTGGTAGCTTTGTTTGGAGCAAACAGCACTTCACTGAAGTCACCCAGTCTGCGTGTGGACTGGGAACAGTGAGCGAGGCGCTTTCTTACTCAACGACACAGCTGTTCTGGTCTGGTAGTATAGGACAGTAATGTCTAATAGTGGGGCTGCAGAAGAATCAGCTGTATGGCCAGAGCCAGCAAAACCATCAATGTTCTGGCTTTAGTAAGTGGAATTACACAAAAAGGGAATAATAGCAAAAGGCATGAGATGTTTTTTGTTTTTCCTGCTGCTACTGTAACAGTACATTCAAATCTTCCTGCTCCCCCCCAAAAAAACCCCAAACAAACAACAAAAAAATACACAAAAAACCCAACAAAGTGATGAAAAAAAATGTTTCTGGTCACTTTCTGTTGCGTGTAAAAATGTGGAAGGAGCACGTAAATATGTGCAGAGAAAAATACACTTCTTCCTCCTCTCTTTCCTCTCCTAGTAGCTGTAGTACCTCTATTGCTAGAGGTAGGTTAAAGCAAAGAAAATGCATCTGGCAATGTTATACATCAACAGTTTTTAATACACCCTGTCACATCACCAGCAGCTGCACTTGCCACTTGCAATTATATCAGAACCCAAAATAGAACACTTAGAAACTGAACTGGCATAGATGGTTCAATATATTTAGGGGCTGCAAATAAGCTTTTATAAAAGGTTCAAATGTAATCTCCCTTATGGTAATTCAAATTTGATTTAAACTTAGATTTAAGTTGAGCTGCAACTGTAAATAGATTAGAATACCTTAACACGATTGTGCCTTTCCTGCACATGTAACATTCCAGTTTAAACTTTGGAGAACTATCCCAATTAGGCTTTTGCTGCTATGTAAGAGAGTAGTGTCTTTCTCGTATTAGCTATTTCATAGCTCAGATGTTTAATATTTTGAATTCTGCATCTTAACTGATGAATGTGATTTCTTTCAAAATGTGAATGTAGAATAACCAGCATAAGGGAAAACAAAGAGGTGCTGTAGATACTAAAATCTGTACAGGAGCTGATAATTTTTGAATGAAGACTTAAATTTAGAACCTAACCTTGGTGATTATTTAGGATTGGTTACTGTTCCCATAATGTTATTTGTTTAAAACACAGAATAAATTGCAGGATCAGTGCCACCTCATCCATGCTGGCAGCCAAATATTTAATAACCATCTGTAAAGTTCACAAAAGGATTCATGCTCAAGAGTGACATCTGCCATCAGATCAAGAGTGTAGATGGCAAGTTGAAAAACATCATGGTTTAATGGAAGTTTTCTCTAAGTGCTTCAACAAAAGCCTCTTTTACCAGCTGACTCTTAATCATCTCAATTATTGTTTTATTCCAAAATGAAATGCGAACATTTTTCACCATCTCTTAAACCACCTGATATTTGATAGGAATACCTAAATATATTCAGAAAACACTGTGCAACACATCCTTCTGATGTCAGGGAAGCTTACTGAGCCCTGGATCAACGTATGCTCATTAGAATTTAATACATCTCAGAAAACATAACTACTCAGAATCTGAAATCCACCGTGAGTGGAAGAGGAGAGTTTCTAGATGAAGGAAGGAGGGGCTGGCCACTTGGGGAGAATATCAGGCTGTTGTCAGAGGGTGCAGGAGGCAACTAGGAAAGCTGAGGCCTCCTTAGAATTCAACCTGGCGAGAGGGGTCAAGGACAGCAGGAAGAGCTTTTTCCAACACGTGGCAGATCAAACTAACAGCAGAGGCAATGGAGACCCACTGATGAACGAGGTGGGTGCGCTGGGGACAGAAGATCCAGAGAAGGCAGAGTTACTGAACGCCGCCTTTGCCTCTGTCCGCTCTGCTGGAGTCTGTCCTGAGGATCCCGCACCGCTGAGGCCCCAGAGGAAGGCAGGACAATGGAGGAGATGCGTGGGTTGATGAGGACGGGGTTAGGGAGCAGTTAGGCAATCTGGACACCCACAAATCCATGGGGCCGGATGGGATGCACTCACGGGTGCTGAGGGAACTGGCTGAGGTCACTGCTGGACCACTCTCCATCATCTTTGCCAAGTCTTGGGAAACGGGAGAGGTGCCGGAGGACTGGAGGAAAGCAAATGTCACTCCAGTCTTCAAAAAGGGCAGGAAGGAGCACCAGGGTAACTACAGACTGGTCAGCCTCACCTCCATCCTGGGAAACTGATGGAACGACTTCTCCTTGGTGCCGTCTCAAGGCGTATCAGGGATAAGAGGGTCATTAGGGGCAGTCACCATGCTTCACCAAGGGGAAGTCGTGCTTGACCAACCTCATTGACTTTTATGAGGACATAACAAGACGGATGGATGATTCTGTGTGTGAGCTAAACAGAAATCCACTCTGAGCTAGAACAACTTAAATACCAACAGTAACATAACTGTCTGCCCATAAGGGTACATTTCAATAAACTGTTTTTCAGTGGTTAAAGAGATTTCTCATTTCTTAAATGACACATTTTGACACCTTTTTAATAAACAAAAAGAGGTGCTAGAAGTCAAATCATCCTCTGTAACAATCCAGGCTTGGCAAAGGTAGGTTGTCATCTACTACTACAGAGGTTGTCATTTAACACTACTAAAAGAAAATAATTTCTAGCTCTCTTGTCAGGTAACCTTCTTTGGAGAACAGTGAATTTAATGCCTAACACCCACATGAGACACAGGAATAGTTGGATTAACAAGACTAGTGTCATGCTATCAGCTGCTGTTTATTTAAACAAAATGTCACAATCTAGAAATAAATTAGTTTAAAAACAGTGAATTGTTGTAACACACAGTGTTTCTAAAGCTGGACAAATGAGAAATCTCATTCACACTGCACTACTTTCTAAAAGTCTGTACATTTTCTTGAATCCTCACCTTCTCATTTGTGGTATTTTAGGGTTTTTTTTTCCCTATTTCTGTACATTTGTCTTTCAAACTAGATGCCTTTTCTTTGGAAAGGGCTATACAGGTTAAATCTTGCTTCTGATATCTTGCTGTGTTTACTTCATCTTGTGTTGTGTAAATTGCCAACCCTTTTATTTCATTAAATCAAGAAGGAAATATCCCCACTCCCTCAACACCACATCCCTCTTTAGATACTTTAAACACAGTTACAGCTTTCTTGACTTTCCAACAAGTTCTAATTTGCTTTCTTGTTTTTTCCCCAATTGTCATAGAAAAGTGACCTGGACCAGTTGCAATATTCCAATAACTGAACTGGAATTCAGGTTGGATTATACTTTATGCTGTTAACGAACATGAACCTGGGAAGTGATGAGCTCCACCAGAGTGGAAACAGTGGGAACATAGAGACATTCAGCATTTTGTCTGAATACTGTGCAAAGATACCTACCTTTAATTTAAAACCTATACTTTAAAAAAACATGTACGTCCATATATAGGGATGTACCGTGGAATACAATTATAGGTTTATCTTAAATGTATGTTAAGAGTTGTTACAATGAACGCACAGGCACAGACTTTGGGAACAAAGATGAGGTCACAGGAAGAAACTGCACCCCCTTGTCACCCATCGCAGCACACAACGTGAAAACACGGAGGTACTTACTTGTCCAGGCTTCCCATTCTCACATAAAAAGGCTTCGTGCTCTGATGCAAACTCGGGAGCATTGTCGTTTACATCAAGAACTTTGATAGCAACAGGCACCCGGGACACTTGACTGTGGTTCCCTAAGAAAAGAAATCAAAGCATAAAAGGTCAACATATTTAATTTGGGACTGAAATATAAATGCTTACTTAGTAACCATAATCTTCCTGTCTTCTGTTCTTGCCTAATTGCATTGTCTTATCTGTAATGGATCATGGGAGTTGGAGCATGAGATAAAGAAGGATGGTCAGTATTTTATGGTTGAAAAGAACAAACAGATCCCCACTGCAAACAGCATTTGTTGGAGATTAGCTCAATGAAGACCTTTCTTGGACTAAATTGGTAAGATTTTTCTTTGATGAAGTTTGTATTGTTTTATTGATAAAGTCCATTACACATGGAAAAGGGAAGGCTGTAAACAACATAGATTTATTTCTTTGTTTATCTTTCACAGAGCAAAGAGCATTTTACTCTATTAGTTGTTCTGACTGCACATCTATTATTTCTTCATTACAAATACAATTAATGTGGGACCCACAAGATAGATGGTAGATTTACACAGGCAAAACTAGATAGTACTTAGGACTATTAAAGCACTTTGATTCATCTACCACTGACCAGAAATATGACCTGTTCACTTCTTTCTTCACCTCATTATTTATAATATAGATCTATTTTGCATAAAAGTGTTCATCACTATAAGAAGTAGGATAACCTCGTTAAGCTGTAAGGAAAGAAAAGCTAAATCAACAGTTCACATTGTACTTCGAAGAGATTTCACTGTCAGCTTCTAGTGTCTTTCCTTCAACTCAGTATAGCTAATTTATTTTAATAGACTATTTATGTATATTCTAGATTGTTTTTCCCCAAAGAGCAAAAACACGAGTTCACTTTAAACTGACGAGAGCAGCTAATCTGAAGATTTTTAAAACACTGTTTACACCCAACAAGTAACTCAGTACTAGTTTCAATCTCTCTCTCTTAGTATTATTTTACAACCACAGTATTTTAGCTTGTTTATATCATCAACAATTTGAAAAACTGCGCACGGGCCTGACTTGTGTTGAATGACATGGCTTTGCCTACATTATTACTGCAGGCATGAAGCTGCTGCCATAAACCAGGGTACCAACCTACAGTTGTTGTGAGAACTTACAAGACATCAGATTTAAATGTTTCCCATTTGAAGGAGTCAGAAGTTTTAGTTCAGAAAGAAACATGTTACAGAAGAAAAAGAAATCCCCACCGAATTATTGTAAGAGTAATATTTATGTCCACTTTGCATCCTATGATCTTATTTACTATCAGAATGAGGTGAACACTTATGCCATGAAACAATAATGTATTTGAAATCAAATAAAATTTAATATGCAAGTAATGAATCCCCAACATTTTAAACACATTATTTTACCTTAACTTGATAAGAATATAGACAATGAATCTTCAGCTTATCAGAATTCTCAGCACTAGTGTCATATTTAAACACTAAAGATTTACTTTTATCTAAATTAATGAAATGGTGGCAGTTCAAATTTTAAAGACATTACACAGAAATGTAATTAATTAGATAAGCTTCTAAGGAAATTATTCATGTCCCTTGTGACTGCCCCCCAAATGTTTGTCTTTCATCAGCAATACAAACATTAAATTTAAAGATATTATAATTAGAAACTTGATGAGAATTAATTTTAAAAAATTAATTTACTAAACACATTTGAGACTCAACTGGCTTGAAACCTCCGAAGAAGGGGATATCCACCTCCTGTTAGGGTTCTTGTGACCATGATGAAATTTATTGTTGAGAAAGGGAGAGGAGAGCTGGAGAGGGAATTTTATCTACCACCGAATACACCGCATTATTTTGTCATTGCAAAACTTTCAATGAGGTTCCACTTTATGCTCAGTGTTTTCCCTGTAAAGAAGAATCACCCTAAGCAGACCTATTCAAACTACTTAATGAGTTCTTCCTAAGCAAAGTGAGATTTCACTCATGGATGGAAACACCGTCCAGAGGAAATAATTTCATCTGCCCGTTTTCATACTTCTGATGTCTGCAGACTCCAGGGGTAAGACATGCGCGGAGGACGCCCCTCTCAAACCCAGGGCTGTCAGCAACGCCCAGCGTCCTTCAACAAAAAGCAGAAGATGACTGCAGTGGATCCACTCTGATCCCCAGTGCACAAACCGGTACGTTTGCGTGGGTGACTCTCCTTCATACAATTGGCCTTCATCCCGATCAGTAGTCATTGCTTAGAACTTTCCTGCAGTTGTATGAACGGTCAGTCAGTTTGCTCTAAACTACTGAGAAAACTGGGGTTTAATTACTAGATTTCACATCTCTCCTCCTCCCTCCCCCCCAGAATGAACCACCCAGTCAAACAGAACTAAGGGAGACTGAGTCTTCCTGCATGTAGCAGGTAGATACAGTAAAACTGATTAAGTTCCAACCGTTATTTTATGCAAACACATGGCAGAGAGGTAGACGTGAGCTATCTTGATTTGAGTCAGGCATTTGACACAGTCTCCCACAGCATCCTCACAGCTGAACTGAGGGAGTGCGGTCTGGATGAGCGGGCAGTGAGGTGACTGTGAACTGGCTGAAGGGAAGAAGCCAGAGAGTCGTGGTCAATGGGCAGAGTCCAGTTGAGGCCTGTACCCAGTGCAGTGCCTCAGGGGGCAGTGCTGGGGCCGGTATTATTCAATATATTCATCAACGATTTGGACGAGGGAATAGAGTGACTGTCAGCAAGTTTGCTGATGACACCAAGCTGGGAGGAGTGGCTGACACGCCAGAGGCTGTGCTGCCATCAGAGACCTGGACAGGCTGGAGAGCTGGGTGGGGAAAAATTGAATGAAATATAGTAAGGGCAAGTGTAGAGTCTTGTATCTTGGGTAGGAACAACCCCAGGTTCCAGTATAAGTTGGGGAACGACCTATTAGAGAGCAGCGTAGGGGAAAGGGACCTGGGGGTCCTGGGGACAGCAGGATGCTCATGAGCCAGCATTCTGTGATTCTGTGAAAGAGTGTAAAGTTAGAGACACTCTCTCTGAGGAACTAACCGAATTTGTAGAAGCTTCATTACCTATAATTATTGTGATGCACGGTTTAGGACTGTCACTTTAGAAGCAAAGGCTTGGTGTGAAAACCCAGCACATTGAGGGGCAAGATTAAAAAAAAAAAAAGAGACAATTTAGTCTAGTTTACCAGAACTCTTTGCGCAGTAATCTGCACAGGACTTAGTGTTTGATTTCAACTCCATCCACTTGGCCATCTGCAGACACCACTGCTGCAGCACAGCATGTAACTGTACGAAACTCCTATGCAAATTGTGTACAGCATTTCCTAGAAGTGCAGCACTTTAATGTCTCTGCTGCAATCTCAATTACTGCCCACAGGTCTAAGATCCGGTAACCTGCAGCAGATGAGCACAACACACACAAAGAAAGGAACATCTAGACAGATATAAGGAAAGGATGACTCAAAGTAGTGCAATTTACTAGTGGTAATAAATAAATTTTCCAAAATAATAGAAAGTCCAGCTGAGTTTAGAAATAGCTATGGAAAGGTTTACAGAAATGAGAAGCACGTAGGCAGCTCTGATGTTTTGTCCTCAGTTCTCAAGATTCTATTGGAACATCAAATGCGTGAAATACACACCTTGCTGTTACCCATCTATGATTAACATATCCATTTAAACTAATTCAGGATTAAAAGAGAAGGCTGCGGAGTTTGATACAAAAATGAAGAGGCAGAAGAAATAATAATAATAATAATAATAATAATAATAATAATAATCATCATCATCATCATCATCATCATCATCCCATTATCAAGCCAATTAGTGTCTCCAAAGCTGAACTTTCAGGGGCTACAGACAGTGTTTCTTATTGTGATCAACACATTTCTTCTTTCCTGGAAAAACCCTTCACATCCGAGAGGTGTGTGTATCACTGGAAGTTTGTAATGTGAAGCA
Organism: Streptopelia decaocto; assembly: GCF_964273445.1. Classification (NCBI taxonomy): domain Eukaryota; kingdom Metazoa; phylum Chordata; class Aves; order Columbiformes; family Columbidae; genus Streptopelia; species Streptopelia decaocto. Next base: position 18,455,517 of record NC_138666.1, on the reverse strand, counting down.
TTCCACATTGTTAACATTGTTAATGCGTGCAGCAAGTCATACTAGCGGTAACTTGAGCTTATCAATGGCATTTTTGGTCTTGTGCCATAACTAACAGAACATAATGCAGCCATTCAACTCCCAAAAACACTTAAACACTTCATAAACATGCTTGAAACACTTCTCCACTGTCTTTCCTTGATAGATAAACGTACAAGTGGTCTCAAAGAGCAGATGTCTTTGAGGGAGAGAATTACGGGTTGCACAGAATGAAGTTGTTCATTTGTTTAACCCAAAGAAGTACAGTTTAATCCAGTTTTCCTTTATTTAACTAAATCATCCAAAAATCACTTCAAGGTTCTCTTTAAAAAGTCATAAGCTGTCTTGCATTTTAACTAAAATTAATTAACCTGAATTTAAAATAGATTCCTAGAAAATAACACAATTTTTATTATTGTTGCCATCACCACATGGCTTGGAAATGGCTATTTCATGCTTCTCTCATTCAGTGACATTTGTACTATAATAATATTTTAAATCAGAAGTAGAGGAAATCTTAGTTCTAACAAGGAAATGAAAGTAAAAACTGAATCGCCGACCTAATAAAATCAAAAGCACTTGCTTTACATCCCTTGTATTTAAAACCTTTTAGGTTACTACGTGTAAAACTGACAAACCTAACACCAAGAATCCTGAGAAAAAGAGATGCTATTGTGAAACTGGAATTTGATTTATACTGAAGTTTAGCTCGCAAATACTGTGTTCAGTTGTCTGTTATGTAATGATCTGATTCAAGGCAGACTGAGCACCTGAAACTCACTTGGAATTTGTCGAGAAAAGTCATCAGTAATTGGCAATATTTCTGTTAAAAATAACAGAACATATGCTATTTCTGAATTAAGACAAAATTCAAGCAACCAAATTAGAAAAAAAACAAAACCAAAACCAAACAACCAACTAGGAATGGTCATCCTGAAGGTTTAGATCCTCCCTGAACCCCTTGGATTTGTAAAGGATGAGAAAATACTAAGAGTTGTGGGATATGATAGAAAGGTATCAGTGCACAGCAGAAACGCTTCTGTACGAGTTGCTAAGACAAGAAACAAACACTGCTTCAAAATTAATGTTCCATTTATATTTACTTCAGCACACTGGAACATATTAGAGGAGTACAGATTGTGGGAGCCTCTGCGTGTGCATGTGTGTGGGAGGGAGGCAGAAAGAAAAAGATGTGAAACATATTTCTCGCGTTTGTTCCTTAAGTCATTCTTTGGGAGAAAAATAATAATGGAGTTGAAAAGTTTTGTCGCCTTTCAGTAGAACACTCAGTTTATTTTATTATGGTCTCCAGAAGAAAGGTGAACAAGTCAAGAACAAAACTATGTTACATTCTATTTTTACTTCCTCACTGATAGAGTGTCACACATTTAACCAAGGACTTGCTCAATATCTTCCACCTCCTTAATTTTTGTCCATTTTTCTACATCTCATTGCCATGAAAGAAGTGTCAGGGTCTTGCACAACACGTTTCCACGGGCATGGACAAAGGCAGAAGAACCATACGTACCTGCTGACCAGCTGGAGCGTGAGGACTCTATTTCAACTGCGTAGCCTGGAAAGGACAAGAAGGGGAGCCTGAGGACAGCTACATTTTCTAGCCCTTCACTTCAAAGCTGAGTTTGTAGTTGAGGTTTCCAAAGTTCACCAACTCCGTCTGTAAATCAGTGACTAAGATAGGCCACACACCTACCTTAAATCAATAGATAAGGGCAGACTATACTTTCAGGTTGCTGATAATAGCAAAAGAAAAAAGGAGCAAAATTTCTGTGACAGATGCACAAGCCATGCCAGAAAACGTTAATTAAATAAAGCCATATTCTTCAGGCCCTGTTCACACAAAGTTTTCACTCACTTTCATCTTCTGTTTTTGGTTTGGTTCATTTTTTACTCTGCATTAGTGCATGCAAAAAATAGAAATTGTTTTATATAGCCCAGAACTGACATGAGTTTTTAATCTATCACCTACAAATTTGTAGAAGAATGAAGCATGCCTGCAAAAAGACCAAATGGATCACTTTTTCCTTAATCAGAGAATCATTTAGGTTGGAAAAGACCCCTCGGATCATTGAGTCCAACTGAATCGGTGACATTGCACCTAAGCCTGCAGCGAGTTCTTTGCTTAGCACTGTAGCAGCACAGCCAGGTGAACAGCCTGCCTTGGTATGGAGTTCACCCCTTCGCTTCAAGGCTTCATTCAGCTCGTGCTGAAGTTAGTCACATTTCTTCTATTCCAGAAGTTTAATCGACTCCTTGTCCTTAAATATTACATTACCTGTTTCCTCTATTTAAAATAATTCAAGATTTTAAATGTAAATCTAATTTAAATTAAAACAGGGACTTAGACTGGGTATTTTGTTAACTTCAAAGTATCAATATTCTTTTATAAAACTTGATAATCAAACTGTATTTTTTAAAAGCTAGTGTATTCTTTTCCTACAGATACAACACATTTCGATGGGATCAATTCCCATGTTGCTTATCTGAGGGCAGGCTATAATTTGACATTCAAATGCAACCTCTCTGTTATTTTTCATACCAGTCAGCTGCACAGTTATTCAGCAGCCTAACAAACAGTTCCTCTGTAATTACCTCTGATCCGCCGTGAGTTGAAAGATCCATTTGCAAAACTGGGAAATGTTTGTATTTTTTTCAGAACGATCACATTTTGTTTGGTGTATGAGCATGATATCATTTTGTCTGAATGCACAGAGAGATCAAAAGGACCTGGAAAGGCAAAACTAGACTAGAAAAGCAAAACATCCCCTCAAATGTAGTTAAAGCTGTGAAGAGGGTCTCTTCTACCATAACCCTCGGTTATAAGGGAAAATCAAAATACACTGTTCTGTTTAAGTTTAGCGATGCACAATAAGAGAGGAAAAGCATCTGTGGCTGCAATGCGAAAGAAAACCAAGGGCCACAGTAAGCAAGCTGTAATTTTGTCCTTGAGGAAGCTGAGGATGTTGAAACTAATTCATATTCATGTTAGAGCTGGAGGGGAACGGGGAGCGGCACAGGCAGCCTCCGCTCCTCATGCCACCCTCCCAAAACCCAGCAACCCAGAAACACAAGGGTTTCTGGTTAGTATAAATCATTCTGGGTGTCGTTCTCCCTTTAATCATGATGTTTGTGTTTTGGAAAATCCACCTTAGTTTCACCACTTCCTATTCATTCTCATGGACGCCAAAAAGGAAACCCTAAAAGATGCAGAAGATACTACATGCAGTAGGTCACACATGAGGGTTCATTACATGCAATTACATGTCACCTAAGGGTGGTAAGACAGCATGGGATGTGTGCTAGGAGAGACAAAGGAGGATGTTAAACTAGGGGGAACGAAGGGACGGGATGAGACTTGAAAAGAGTTAGAAGGGGCATCCTAGGCAGAAACTGTAGCACCTTTTCAATATTCGAGTGGCAATTATGGGCACTTGTCTCTTGTCAGAAGCTCTGGATGCAAAGAGCGTGTCCTTAGACACTGTTCTGCATATCTAATTTTGACCACAATGAGCTTTGTATTCATAGTGACACATAATCAAGATACATGTGACACATCAATATGAGTAAACAAACGCATAACTCAGAATAAACTATTACCGTAGCCGCTTAAGTGACTTGTATTGGAACCTGCTATAGTCATGTCAGGTTTATGACAACGAAAACAATTGTGTTTTATTCACAGATCCTCAGTAAATCCTTAAGGCAAAAAATGATAAAAATACTTTTTAAAGAATGTACACTGCCAACATCCTCCCACGCCCACGTCCATCCGGAGACCAGCCTGCAACAAACGCTGCCAGAAAACAACCTGCATTTTGATACACAACTGTCTTATTGAGTCTTACTGGTCTCCAACAAGGCCCCAAGTCAGGGTGTAGTTTGCAGTTGTGCCACTTTGAGTAAACGAACCGTGCTATGTATTGCAGTGAATTGTTATTGGTTCAAAAACGAAAAATATGGTTTATGTTTTAGCAACTATTAGCAGTGGACTTAGAAACTATAAAGGCAAGTTAGAAATGTTGGAAGTTATACAGTCACTTTTTTTTTTTGCTCAAAAGTCAATGCTAAATAAAATAAAAAAAAGATGATAGCTAGCTACAAGAAGCAGCAATAGTAAACCAGCATTCCCCATCTCTGGAAGCACCTGCAACTGTGAAGCATTATTCTACAGCTGCATCACTTCAGCAAAAGTTTGAGTCTACTAAATGCTTTTGAAAAGAGTTTTTTCCATCTCCTTGTGGCAACTACCAATAAGAAGGAAAAAAAGTATCGAGAAACAGGGAACCACAGAAAAGCAATGATAACAGTGTGATGAAATGCCACTGGACCTTTACCTCTTCACCACAAACCTAATTACGATTCTAGATTTTCTGAGGCAGTGCAGTCCCTTAATTGTTGTGAGGAACTAACAGGTCTTAATTTCTACGTATAACAATTACACGACATTTCCAGAAAATAATATGGTGCCATTAAGTGACATAAAAGGATTTGCCTTAAAGAAATAAATCAGTGAACAGGCAGGAAGAAAACTGATTGAGGAAAAGTGTTAAGACACAACAAATGGACCAGGGGGTGACTTGCTGCTGTGTTGCTCAGTCTCAGCTTAATCAAGGGAGCCGCACTAACGTGAAACAGGCAGGAATCTGGCCCACACTTTACAGCAATTATATTATTAATATGCTAATACATCATGCATATTAAAATGTCATAAAATATTGACTTAGCTATTAAAGGTCTTATTGTCAATTATAGTTAGCTATGAAATTTTATAATGACTAGCAACAATAATAATAACAATAAGCAGACTGATTGAGGACAAGTTGTCTGGAATATTTTGACTATTTTAAATGGTATCATGGTTGAAGCAAAACAATACCTCAAATCAAATCCCTCCCTTACTGACAGACAAAATATCAAAATACTGTAATAAAAAATATTAAATAAGAATTTATTACAGAAATATTTAAAGTCATTCTTTTTAGAGCTCGTGGTCCTTTCTGGGACTGATTTTTTTTTAACAGTGCATTTTAATTACTCTTGTGTTTCCTTCACTGATACAATATTGCTAGAAATGCTGGATTTGGCTCAGGTGCTAGGAGTTCAGCAGAAACCATTCTTACTTGCAAACCTTCAGCAATAACCAAGCGTATCGGCATGTACCTTCAAAAAATCGTCTCTGATTCTCAGCCAGAAAACACTGTCATTCTTTGCTATGCAGCAACTTTAGCAGCAGCTGAAAGCACGCTGCTCTGAGTGAGTCTTTATTCTAGAATGAAATGTGTATGAAGGAGATGATATTCAGCTATAAAACTGCAGAGCCTGACCTACCTGCTTCAACCTTAGAGAAAAAACAGTGCAGATTTTCGACAGTCGCATGCTGCTTAGAAGTAGATGAATTCAGCTGATCAAGCTAGATGAATGCTACACATTATTCTTAAGATTAATCATAATTTCTTCAGAAATTCTAATTCAAACATTCAAAGTGCAGATGGGCAATTGTTAGTTGTTCAGTTTAACAGTTTACTGATTTTGCTAATACGTATATGGTCAGTTTAACCACGCCTCCAGTTTTCTCTAAGTAATTAATAAATACACTTCACGTGAATTAGTCAAGTACATTTTCACTAACAACTCCTGTATTCCTTACTTGAATCCTTATCTGTTTTGTGCCCCAGAAAGCCCTCTTGCCTTCTCAAACACCACCTGCTATCCCAACCTTTTGTGTTTTAAGCTTTGAAGAGTGTTCTCAATTCCAGTACGTTTCTGGAAATCAGCATTTGCAAATCTAGGTCTAAGATGTCTAGCCTGGCTTTATAATGCCCTGAAACCTGAAAGTAAAAGAAAAACCATTAAGACTGTTGATGCGACTCTCTCTCCTTTTTCTTGCCTTAACTATGTTTATTACCTCTTTATTTTTTTTGCACTGAATTACTCAGACGCTCGCTTCACAGTTGCCTTACATGCTTTCCCCAAAATCAAAGGTTGCTAACTTCTATTGAGCATCCCATACCTGAATTCCAGTTCAACACACTTTCATAGCTGAGAACTGCAAACCAGCTTTGGGTGATGCACCAGCCCTCCACTGACCAATGGCAAATGCTCCACGACCCATTAGGATCTATGCAGTTCTGTGTAACCCTGTATTTGTGTGCAAATGAATAAAAACTACCTTACTAAATTCTGTCTTTCTGTGCAAAAATGATGGATTATCTAGTTTGAGTTCCACTAAACCAGAGAAAAAAGGGTCAAGCGAAAAAGGTTAATATTCCTTAGCTTCTCGTGTTTAAACCTCCATAAAGCCTTATTTCCTTCTCTTTCTGAAATGTACTGAAATTTACCCAGCCCTAAATTAGAGGTAATTATATGATGCACCAAAGTAACTTCCTAAAATGTTAGAATTATTGCTAATAATGCTTATAGTCATTTTTACAATAAAAGGCTAAATAAAATTAAATAAATGAAAGCATGAGGAAAGGTATTCATGGCATTAAAAAGCACATTGTAGCTGAAGGCTTATTCTGAGGACTAATTATGTCTCTCTTCCTTTTTAATTAGTGTCCTTGTATTTTTTAAGGGAATATACAATATAGATAACTTTAGCAGAGCATGTGCCAGGTGATGATTCAATTATTGTATTTATGTTCTTGGTAAACCACAAAGAGTCTTTCTGGCTTTATGCCCTTTCCCATTAGGTGATAAAATTGCCTCATACTTCTTCATTTCCAAAGAACGCAGTTGGTATGGGTAATTACCTTTGTCAGATAGAGCCCACAGCTTTGTCCTTGAGATTTCTGTGCTCTATGCCTGGAAAATATATCTTGTGGTCAAATCACCATTTCCATTTCAAGTTCTTGTCTGTATTTTCATCTATTGCTTTGCCTAATAATGCACGAGAATTTCTACTGGTTGTGGCAGTTCTGGAGCTTTGCCAAGTACTTGGGCAGGGGGCTCAGCTAACCACCGGTCTGCTTTTGGTTTGGCAAGTGAAGCTGAATAGCCAAGACTCATTTGATAAAGCAGTCAATCAAAATCAAAATAATAGCTCCGTGACTGCAGTGCCTGGAGAATAAGGAAAACAGAAATTCCATTAAAACCCTTCATTCGGAGATTTATACCTTGGCTAAGAACACTACTGTAGGCTAAAAGAAATCTCTCCCAGGCAGTTCTGCACCGGCATTGGAGTTCCCCAGCGGAGCGGGTTCCTGCATGTCTGTGCATGGGATGCTGCACAGAGTGTGGGAAGAGGGAGAGGTTGTAGAGGAGCCTTTTTGTAACCTAACGCAACAGAGCAAATGGATGCGCACGTCATCGCGGTGTTCCCGGTACATCTGAAAACGCTTGTGTCTATGGTAATTATCACAGAATCACAGAAACAACTGGGCTGGAAAAGACCTCAGAGATCAACAAGTCCAACCCTTGGTCCAACTCCAGTCCATTGACTAGATCATGGCACTAAGTGCCGTGTCCAATCTCAGTTTAAAAACCTCCAGGGCCGGTGAGTCCAGCACCTCCCTGGGCAGCCATTCCAATGCCTGACCACTCTCTCTGTAAAGAATTTCTTTCTAATCTCCAGCCTCAATTTCCCCTGGCAGAGTTGAAGCCCATGTCCCCTTGTCCTATTGCTGACTGCCTGGGAGAAGAGACCAATCCCCACCTGGCTAGAACTGCCCTTCAGGTAGTTCTAGAGAGTGCTGAGCTCAGCTCTAAGCCTCCTCTTCTCCAGACTAAACAAGCCCAGCTCCCTCAGCCTCTCCCCATAGGGCTTCTGTTCAAGTCCCTTATAAAAGAACCTGTCTGTGTTTGAATATGCTCAGGCAGTACCTCACAATGGTAACTCAGATTTGACCTGAACACAGCTGGAGGAACCCGGTGCTGCACGTGGTCATGAGAAGGGTAGGAAGAAAACATAAACATTGAGTAGCCACTCAGTGTTACATCAGATGCAAGAAAGCTTGGGGAGTTTTAAGAGATCATAATTTAGTTGAAAGTTTATGAGCCATGGTTTCTGTGACTTGTTGGTGTGTTTTTCACAAATCTTGGAGGCTGCCAACTGGAAGATGTTCAGAAGTTTTTTCTTGTTGAAATCTATGGTATCATTCAATGAATTTCTGCTACATAATACATGTTCTTGAGAAAAGGATTACCTCACTTTTTAAAATAAGATAATTCCAGATAAGCATTGCTAATAGTGAATGCATTATTGCATTCTTTTTGTTTTCAAAGAATTCAATAGAATCCTGTATCTCAAGCAGATCTGAGATACAGTTTAGGAAGGATGAGTATGCAAATATCAGGATACTCATATTTAAATTGGAGAGATATTGTACAGTTAAATTATGTTACTAATGCACTTCTTTCTTCCCTAAGTTAGAGCAGCTTCTCTGAGATAAGTCTTTGCTTTGGTTTCAAACTGCCTTCGTTCTCCATTTATCACTGCTTTTGTTATATCAATTAACCAGCAATGACTGAAGTACATGGCATTTCCTTAGCGTATGCGGGACACACAGTGAGGATGCCAGGGAAATATCTGCAATGTGGCTGTTCCAGCCATTAGAAGATGGAAATTGAAATCCATGGAGTTGGAGGCAGAAAGAAAACAGAGTTTAGTTATTCTATGCCTTATACATGTAGGATAATCTGATAGCTTGAATGACCAGTGATTCTGAACTCCATTCAGAATCTGTGAAAAAAGGTAGCAAAAATGTACTAATAAATAAATCACGGCTATTTGATTTTCTTTCAGTAGCATGGAGAAGGCAGAACTCAGTAAGCACTGCAAAACCTGTTCAGGAAACAGAGCGAATACTGAGGAGGTTAGGCCAGCCTGAACTCTGCTCTGCTTCACTGCCCAGCTAAATTACTAACCCGTTAATGCAGGCAACCCAAGCATTGCAATGTGAACAGTAGTTACAGCTATAATTGCAACTTATACAAACTAAAAAATGTATTTCTGTGTTTCAATGAGTGGCACCACGTATGACTATGAGGATCCTGACTTTAGTAGATTTTACTGAGTGACATAAAATTCCATTTCAAGGAAGTACCAAAGAACCCAAGATGTGATGAGCTTTTGTACATACAAAAAAGATACAGCAAAAGAAATCTTAATAATTTGTTCTTACTGCACTGCAATTCAGGCTCTCAGAAAACATGTGCATACACACTCAGATTCCTTTCCCACCCAGGGCACAGCTCCAGAGAGCCCAAACATACCAGCAGCACAATCAGCCTCGACTTCCCAAGAAAGGCTATACCCATCCCTGTTCTCCCAAGCATCTAGCTAAACTAAACCTCCCAACCTCAGCATGCAACTTGAAGCTCACATAACTCTCAACTGCACAACAAAACAGTGGGAAATCTCCTTAGTCCACTATTTGAGTCCAGAGTCAGTGACAGAAAACAAAGTTCACCTTTTATATCCACGCACCAGGGAAAGGTCATTTTGCCAGTGAGCCTGAGTGCTCTAGTTTGTCATCACCTGCTCCTGACTCATTCAGCAGAGTAAACTTGGCAATGTATGGCAATGTAGAAAGAAAATGTGAGAATCAATTCACAGACACAATAACTTTCAGTATCTCTTCGCCATGAGTGTTAATACATATATTTCCTCTGTGAATCCCAAGCCTGTATTGCAGAATGATCTTGGAAAGAGGTCAAAGTTCTTTGCAATATTATCTTCTCTTAAAACTCCATGTGACACAAATCACCACCACAGAGGAGCCACCACATGACCAGAGAGGAAAAGTTGAACAACAAAGAAGCAAAAATTAATTTGACGATACAAGAAAGAAGTGTAAGAAATCATACAATAGAAACAAATGTGCGATAGGAATGGAACTCACAAGAGCAGATAGATTTGAGCGTAGTAGGTGAGAGGTTCAAAGTTGCAGAAGGAATTTATCTACCAGTTTTTCACTAAATTAATAGAAAATGTATAACTAAATCTGAAATCCTGAAACTGTCACCTAAATATCACCCGTACCATGAAATCACTTTCAGACCGCTCTTTTTCACTGATCACTCTCTGCCTTGTTTCATCTTTAGTAACCAAAAAATGATTCAATAGGATGAAATATTTGAAGAATTATCTCTAGGAGCCATGCAACTGGTATGCAACGTAGTTACAGTGGTTTAAACAGGAGATATAAAACTATATGCAATTTGTCTCCATGTTTTGAGAACCAGAACATAAAGGCAATACAAAAGTTGGCTGAGGGAGAGCCACTCAAGGCCACTGCTCCTTAGTCTGTCTGGCTCATTTAACCACCCAAAAAGAAAGGCTGCAGACAACTAGGAACTCACCGAGGCTGGAAGGTGTCTGCTAGCAATGGGCAAGCGAAAGGAGCAAAATAGCACCCTCCAAAATGTCTCCCTTTGCACAGGTCTCCGAATATGATGGTAATACTGTTTGTCACCAATAGGATTGATTTGTTCTGAATTAGAACTAGCCAGGTACTTGCCTATGAATGGGAACATAGAATGTTCTCCTAAACAAAACCAAACTGGTATTTTGCCTGTTAAGTACTTAGAGACAAGAGTCACAGTCCCCACTGGCTCATGCTTTTGTGTTTCTACTCCTAGTTCTGCTACACATGAAAGTTCACATTTTGGGGCACTCGGATTAAAAAGAAGTAGCATGCTTAAAATTGTTCACACACATTCCAAATCGGACACGTTCTAAACCTGATTGCTTTCAAAGAGATCAGCCATCCTTAATCTAAACATCTTCATCCTCAAGCCAGGTGAAAACACAGAGTCAGTTCAGCCAGATCAGCCTTGTCTTGGAAGGTTCCTGCCTAAGAGATGATACCAACAAGTAACAGAGTGACTTTGCCACGGTGACACAGAAAACTGCCAACATTGACCTGTGCTTAAAGCACCAATTCAGCTGCAGGTAACTTAACACCATGGAGTTCTGAAATAGTGATTTATGGTTGGGCAAAACTTGCTGTTTAGCTATGAAAGCGTTGATAGATCAGGGTATACCATGCTAAGAATCAAGAAGAGAAAACAACATCGTGGCTTATGATTAGCAAGCAAGTGTAATGGCAATGAAACAGCCTGCTGATCGCACCACAGGGAGAGCGGTGAGCCCTGAACTGAACCTGGAAAGCGAAAATCCTCCTGTACAAATGATGCTGACATATTTATTTTTATGGGAAAGATCAGTGGTCCATTAATATTACTGTCAGTGAAGCCTCAGAGTGACACACGTTGTATTTCCATTTGGTGCTTCTGTGTGCCTCCAACAGGTTTCTGTTATTTTATAACAGAGATTTTGCTCATTATTGCGTTGGGAAAAAACAAATCTAAAAATGCCCACTTTACCCAGCTTGACAGGTCTATGAACAATCTCATTTTCTGCATGAGTTTAAAAATAATTTCTCTTAAATAAGCAAAGATAGTAGTCTATGAAATTAAGCTCTTGTTTTACGTGAATGTCAAATAATTATATTGGAAATGCGAAAATAAGCCATCAGCAGGAACACAGATGCTTAGAATGAGATTGGCATTATTATTTTCATAGCCAGTCTGCTAACAGGCCGTTTTACAGCAGTGGTGGATGCTGAGGCTCCCAGGAAGTCTAATGACAAACCCCATTTCTTACAAAATTCTTGAATATAATTACGTTTTAAGAATCTGAAGATGCCACAGGGATGCTTGATTCTGGTGTGGCTTACTCAGGTACACTCTGTTCACTGTGCTCTGACACACACGGACAAGTGACATCAAAAAATCAATTGGAGGAATTTGTTGATTTTTTTGGTTTATTTTGTTCTTTTTTGACTTTTTGGAGGAAATAAAAGGTAAAGCTAGATAACATCTTAGTATTCCAATGTCTGAAAACTTTGCATCACAAACTAATAATTCAGCTTTCCATGCCTTTGGTAAATCTCAGGATCTGATATTGCTCATGTCTTGAGAAAATTGGTATGGAAATGTTATATCTTTCTCCTTTAAAAGCATGATAATTATTAACGGGCTTGATATTAACATGGGCAAAATATGTCCTATGAAACCACAGCTTGCTTGTGTTCATTATGCAGTCTGATTCCCTGTGTTGGCTCGGCTTTCTTGCAAGCAGAAAGCATTCTTGCTATAATAGTTTATCAAACTAGTGTGTGCCTGCAAGATTTAACAGTAATTAACAGGACACCATTGGAACTACTGGCTATGAAATACACAAATTATTATGGCAGGTCACAGGAATACAGTTTACAGGGGTTGTAAGTTGAGAGCTCCGTTTGTACTCAGACCTGTCTCTGGTTTCCGTGTGCATTTCAGCCACCTGTCACATAGCACCAACATGCTTGGTTTTGAAACCAAGTGCCACAGAAAAATATTGGGCAACAAAAATGGGCCAAATAAGTAAATTTGATCCTCCCATTCATTATGGTCATAGCTACAGTATTATTAGCATTAAAAGTTCTATGTCATAATATTATACTCTTTAAAAAAGACACACTGGGGAGAAAAGCGAGCACTAACATCACCCTGTTTTCTACAGGCAAGAATTAGCAGCACTGATCATCGGGCTCTGAAGACAAACATTCTTACAAGGTGTCAAGTGTGTCCGCACATATGGGAATTATGCATATACATTGCAGAATAGATGCGTCAGCAGGAACATTTTCATAGTTTGTGTTTCAGCTAAGGTGACATGGGATGACAAACCTATGTTCTGAATCTGTTCTTTTGCTGCAGTATGTTTATTTCAAATATGTAGTGTCAAATACAGGGCTACTATGAATAATAAATTATATTCCATGCATGGTCCTGTCAGCAGCGCTTACAATTCCAAATTAATCAGGAATTCTTCATTATTAAAATCTAGGACCCACATTCCCAGGTACTCCTAGCACCCACTGACTTAAGTGCACAGATCAGTCACAATAGTTTTGTGGATCTGAACAATCCATGTTCTTGTCTATAGCTGTATATGACAAATTTATTCATATGGATCAAATAGGACTACTTTCACCAACATTATCTGTGTGCTTAATCATTTATGGTACTGAAACATCATTCAGCATTAAGGACTTCTGTGTTGAGTTTGCAATTGACTTCTACAATAGCAAAACTTTATTTTTTGTGTCTTAATATAACTAAAATAAATGGAACTTCAGCAGAAATTAAGTTTTCTTTCAAAAATTCTGTAATTTAAAAATTCAATGTGCTTTTTACTTAATTATATAGTTTCTACTGTACACACTGTTAAAATTAATTACGAAACCAACAGAACTAAAAGTTGTTATATACAAATACTTACTGGTTTCAGTAGCTACAATAGTTATGTTGTGCCACATATTTGTTTCTCTGTCCAGTGGTGTTGCCAAAGTTATTTTCCCATCTTCTGCGTTAATGTTGAACTGTCTCTCAAGGTCAGTGTGCCGATCAATGGAAAACCTACAAAACAGACATCCCTGTAATCTACTTAATGAAGTTGGTGTAATCCATACAATCACAAGACAATTTAGGGAGCCCTCTGAGAGCTGCAGTTTTATAGCCAAATGGATTGAGAAGCTCAATAGCATAATAATTTATCAGACAAAATGACAATCTGAGACTAAAAAAACCTTAATAATTATTGCCCAAGGAGTAATTAGCTGTATACCCAGTGTGAAGGTTATAAAATGCCCTCAGGTTCACTGGGTAACATCTTTGAGAAACGATGCTGATCAAGAGTTAATTACACAATTCATCACATTTATTAGACAGTTTCTATGGTATTTCACAGTAACCGATGATAATTTCAACAGGAATGTATTAAGCGCACAAAAATGGCGGGCTTCATGGTTATTTTAAAAAGGGTTGAATAACATTATTTTACCAATACATTTCAGCTTAATGAAGCATGAACTTTTCACCGAGCATATTATTCAGTTGTGGTTCAAGCAGCTCCATGGGCAGAATGCAGTTAGTGAAACACCGTTTTCCTATAAAACCTTTCGAACACTGAAGGACCGATTGGTTGATGGACTGACATCACTGATTTTAACACAGAGTTTGCAGCTGTGAATGTCCAGGTAAATGATGCAGCCTAACTAGACCCAGCCCAACAACGGAGAGAGCTGCAGCACATCACTCCAACGGGGCGTTAAGCAGGATGATGTTCTAAAGCTCAGAACCAGATCTCAGGAAAGCTTTTCTGTTTGTACATTTTCACAGAGTTATTTTATTAATGCATTATTCGCAAAACGAAACTAAATCACAAAATTAAGCCTTCCTATTTTTTGACAGGAAAGGTATGAAATGAGAGAGTTGAGTGATAAACTACTGATATAGTTCAACAAAAATTGTCTTCAAGGGGTTTTACTGAATCCTAATTGTGGATTTGTATAAAAGCCTTTTAAGCCTTTGTATCACAGAACCTAACAGCATGCACTGACAATTTTTACATCTGTTCTGCATTATATCTAGGCATAATAGGGTGAGTTAGGATACAGTATCAGACTGGATTACATTATATAGTGGTCAGAAAAGGTACTCTGACCGTTAGTTGCTCATCACATTTCTACTTTTTGCCAATATCCTGTTAAATTCACTGATAAAAGAACAAGAGCATATTTTGCTACAGTGACAATGGCACAGTTATCTGAAAATCAGTTATTCCATTCTGTTTTATGCTTTATCATAACCAATTTCAAAAAACATTCTGATTCAGAAGTTCCTTCATATGCAACAATAAACATATTTAGCTGAGCTTAAACTCATTCCAATGTAACACCATTGATATTGATGGACATAGCATTAGGATCTGATTTCAGAGCTTAAGATTAATGCAACCATCTTTTTCAATATCAGCGTCAGATATTTTCATATTTAGAATGAAAGAAACATTGCAATTAGATTGTCTGTGCAATGCGTTCAGTAAGATAGAAGGTAAAGGTAAGAAGCTTGAAGGTAAAGGGGCCCAAGATAGTTGGTCAGTGTTCAGGGACTGTTTCTACCAGGCACAAGATCAGAGCATCCCGACACATGGGAAGTCAGGGAAGGGAGCCAGGAGACCTGCTGGTTAAACAGGGAACTGCTGGGTGTGCACAAGTGGAAGAGGAGAGTTCATAAATCATGGAAGGAGGGGCTGGCCACAGGCTGCCCAGGGGGTTGTGGAGTCTCCTTCTCTGCAGACATTCCAACCCGCCTGGACACCTTCCTGTGTAACCTCATCTGGGTGTTCCTGCTCCATGGGGGGATTGCACTGGATGAGCTTTCCAGGGCCCTGCCAACCCCTGACATTCTGGGATTCTGTGAATTCCCTTTCAAAAAATTAGTTCTAAATTATGAAAATGCATAAAAATCTGGAAGTTTAGATTTTAAAGACTGTATTACTAAAGATCAAGCCTAGCATGACCAGACCAATAAGGTACTTAACAACTAATGGACCTAAGAGTGAAAACCACTGTTTAACTGGGAAATGGCATTTTTTAGACAGTTTTCTGTTCTTAAACACTAAGAAGAAATAGTTTTCCTACTTATAAACCAGTAGTTTGGCTAAGAAGAGTACCATAAAAAATACAAAGTAAAAAGCACATGCATCTATATTTGCATATTTAAGTAAACTGATTTTCTAGTGAGCTCCACATACTCAGTTCTCAATGGTTTAATGGTAATTGGAGAATACTATCCTCAGCATTTCTGCAAATCAGGTCACTTGTGTGGAAGAATAAAGCTGTAGGTGCCTAACTTCAAGCAATCATTTTTGAAATGTATCTTAACCTTATTTTGATGCCTCCCTAGCTCCAATTAAAGTATTAGAAGTCAAATTCTAGCACTAGTGAAGGCAGTAAAAACTGCTTTACAGACTTTTGCAGGTTCAAGATTTCACTCAAGAAAATCTAAGGACAGCCACAAGGATAACTTTTTAAAGATGTCATCGCTTAAAACTGTCTTTCAATTCTTGATGTTCACGTAATGATGCAGAAAGAACTCTTCTGATAGCAAACATCTACGAAGTTTTTACAGACCACAAATGAAATAAAATATGAAATGTTTATATGTTTAGTTGACCTGGACTTGACATTAATTCCATGGAGATGAGACACGTTTTTTCTCTAAGGATCCATCCTTTTCTGAACTTCCATTGACAGTCTTCCTGCAAAACACTTTATGAAGGTATAAAACTGGGAGCATAACATCTGTGAGTTTACTATATTGCATTTCATCTCGTCCCAATGGTATTTATTCACGATACAAACCCACCACTCACAGTGAAACATTTTTAACATGAGTTACATGTCTTTGCCACACTACAAAGAAGTGAAACCCTCTCCTGATTTTAATTCGATAAATATTTGGTACAAAACAAAAAATAAAATCTGCAGTGCCATAAACCTGAGAAAACTAATAGTACATTTGCAGTTTCCTTTTCATGATAATGATATTGTAGCTCTTTTTAATGGGAATGCATTGTCAGATCCATAAGCTATACATAAAACACACTTTTCTCTAAAAATGAGAAATTAATATCTTGGGAAAAAATACCTTTTAAAATTGCCATAAACCCAGCCTAGGTTATTGGGAAGTTTTGGTTAGTTTATGGGTCTGCTATGGCAATTATAAGAACAACCCCATAGTGGTTTAAGAGAAGACTTGAAATGATTCGCAGTCCTGCTCCTGCACTGTTGATATTGCTGTTATGACTTAATTTGATCTGTTCTTTATTTGCACCAATGTAAACAAGAGCAGAAATCTTTTTTGGCTGCACCTGCTGAGATTTGAATCATAGTACTGATACCTCATCAGCGGTAAATCACCATTGGTTATTAATGGCAGGCAGATTGGACATGCTACTTAGGGACAGATAAACAGCTGTACCATTAGGGAGGCAGAAAATATTGTACCTAGGTTTTTAAGGCCTGCTGTGAATTAAGAAACATGATCCAGTGCTACCAAAGATGAAATCTCTGTTGATATGAACAGGGAAAACCTGGCATAGTGAAGCTTATCTCCCCACAGAGAAAGACGCTGAAGGACACTGATTTACAGGAGGGCAGTATAGGAAGAAAGATTGTTACTCGTGCTATTTTCTGTGCACTTGGATCGTGTTTTATGCAAGATAATTTACTGCAGATAAACAGACCATGGTTATAAAATAACAACAGAAACATGAAATAAGTACTACTGGAATCAATAGATCTGTATACTAATAGATAATGAACTTTCAGGCCTAATTATACTGTAAGACAGAACGTAGCACCCTTACGAAAGAAACTGCAGTAAAGCTTTACAAGTAGCTCAGCTGAAGTCACTGGGCCCCTTTGGCAAGAGAGATGCTCACGGTCTGCGCGTGCCGAGACGCGAACTCCTGATTCGCGCTTCTCAAATGATGAGGCTACAGTCAGGCCAACCTGGGACTCTGCTTGCAATTATAAACCAGATTTGTAGACCCTTTTCTCCACCAGGCTTAGAAGTGAGCCAAGCACTTCACAACACGCGCAGCGGAATAGCAAATACAAGAGAAATGGTGCTGTTTATTTTAACAATATTTGGTTATGAAAGATACACTGTAGTCAGACTAACCTAACAACTGGTATGAAGAGAGAGTTCATATTCATTGGTGAAATGGATAATGAAAGCATAATTCAGCTGAATATCACATCATCACTTAGACATTCAAAGATGCATTTGCCGATCCACAATTAGGGCTCAACGTCAACAATGTGAAAAGGCCCATACAACATATTCATCCTTTAGTCCCATCTATCTAAGGGTGTCTGAATTTCCTTGGCTGGTGAAGAGATGTCAGACTAATAACCACTGCCAAAACCCTGCATTTGACACAAGCCATTGCTAAATAACCCTCCTCAGGTGTTTCCATAAGGTGCGCACATCATTCAGAACCAGACTGACAACCCATCTATACACCTGGTTGTAAATCTGTGATAGGCTTCATGCCTTTTAGATCAAGTGATGGAAAGCTCAGAGAATATATTTCATCTCTTCTAAGCAAGCATAAAAACAAAGTTCTCTTGTATTAGTAGAAATGAGGATAAACACAAACAAAATACCATGGGAGAAGCTTCTTTCCAGGCTGTTTTCTATAATAATTTTTCTAAATTCTTTAATGTTTTGTCTCATGACTCGATTATCAGTCTATTTCCATGTTCAGAGATATCCATATGTTATGCAATACTCTAAGTATGCAGCAGATGTGATAATGCTAGGACAGAAGGTGATTCATATTTCTATTCGTGTTGCTAGGGTTTCTATAACAAATGTACACAAAAAACTCTGTCTAACCAAAATATTGGTAGAAGAGTTATCTACAGTTATCTACTGTTATCTACTACAGTTATCTGCTCCCTGCTTTTCTCTGATGAATATTTTTGCTCCAATAAGAGAACTGCTAACTTGAAACCTCTTTTTCTTCTGCCTTAAAATATTTTTTCACAAAAAAACCCCAAACCAAAAGCAAAACACACACACAAACAAAGGAATTTGGACTTTCCAGAGCTCTCCAAAATACAGTTAAATTAATCAGGTGAGGAAACAAATAAACAAACCAACCAACCAACCAACCTCACACACCACAAAAAAAGAACCAAAACCCCCCAACAACCAAAAAACCCCAAACAGAACCAAAGAAAAACCAACCAAAAAAGCGAAAATCAAAACCAGAAAATATCATAAATTGAAGATGCAAAAGTCATATGGGCATAATAATCTCTGACTTTCTGTCTTTAAACCAGAAATAGGTTTAACCAAAGGTATAGGAAATATTTTTTACTACCTTACAACTACATGGAACAAGCCCAGTATTGTTAGTGAAGACGCTAATGGATGATTTTAAAATACTGCAGAGATACACAGGGATGATTCAACTCCATCTGATCTCATACATCCCATTTCTTATTTTTGTTGCATTCTTACTGCTTCGTAAGACTACTCATGTAGCAAGGAGCATTTTTATGGTTTTGAAAATGATCCAAAGTGATTAATATCATTAAACAGATCCTATAGAAGTATTTCCATAGAAATAAAGCGGCGGCAGAACAGTGTCATACAATGTATGGGAAAATAGTCTTCTGCCAGCAGCACTACCTGATAGGGCTGGAAGACACGTCGGGGTCGTGGGCAGTCACCTGGCCGATCACGGAGTTAATAGCAGCATTTTCATGCACTTCCAGTAGGTAAGTAGGTGATGAAAAGACCGGTGGCTCATCAGCATCCTCTACTACAATTTTTACTGTTGCTGTATCCTTGAATGGTCCTCCACTGAGGAAGCGAGGATCAATATGGACATTGGCTGCTTCTACCTTCAGAGTATAGGATTTTTTGGTCTCAAAGTCCAGTGGCTGTAAGAATGACAAAGATAAGTGTGTTTTACTAATGGCCGCAGAGAAAGAACAAGTGACTATAATCCTGATGGAAGAAATTTATGTGCATTTAAGCACATTCGGTGACTTTTAATGAAATCTCTTACCCCTCCCAGAAATCCAACCTGAAACTTTTCTGGCCATATGTTGATATCTGTTTATTAACCAGCCTCAGAAAAAACCCCGACACTTTTGTTCTCTTGCTTTTCACAAGAAATTTATGAAAATATTCTTGCTCATGTATTATACCATTACAATTACATATCAGATAAACACTACAAATTTGTTGGTGCTGGCATGATTTGCATTCTAATCCCACATTTAATCAGTGGTTTGTTGGTTGCAGATAAGAAAAAATTATACTAGTTCCACAAAGAATAACCGTTTTATTACTTCCAGAACAATGTGAGAAGTGCAAAGAACTAGCAAATATGATTTGCCGGACATGAGAGGCATTATGTGGAAAAACATAGAGCTAATCATATAAGAAAGTATTTCAATATGATTGCACTTCAGATCACTCTGTGTTTCTCTTTACAGGGGTAAATGCGGTAGACGTCTCTCAGGAATTTCTGAAAACTGTAGCAATTCCTCTTTCTGTATCTTATATTTTTTTGCAGAGAGAGAAAGACAAACCCGATTACTTTATTCTCTCAATATCCTTGCCATGCTACCATTGTTTCTACTATTTTAGAGTTCCATATTAAAACGTAAAGGATGAAAACACAGTGGATTTAAAGGAATGAAATAACAAATAAAACCCAAATCTGTGACACTTTTGAATATTAGAATTTTTCATTATAGGAGATTCGAGTTTGTGTCTTGAAGCACATCAGTATATTCACTATATAATTCTCTTGTGTCTCACAATGATTCAAATTTCAAAGATGCAAATTGCAAAGCATTGGAAAGATATTAAGATTTGCATTACAATGTCCCAGGGATAAAAAGAAAAGGACATAGAAACTCTGAATCTGCAATGCAAATAAAAGCAAGAGCACAAATAGGAGCCTTCAAGAAGCCTGTCAAAGCCTTCAATACGGATACTTGCAAATTTGGTTCAGTTTTTTTCAGGTGTGAATCAAGCTCTAGTGGGATTTGCTCTTTCTCACCAATTCTAGTAAACATGAGAAAACCTTACTTCTTTAACAGCTCTTAAATTAGTAAGCTTTTGTAATTATGAATGGTGGTTTATAAATCAGCATATTCACAATTTGCCAATCATAGCTCCTGTATAATTTTTTTCAATTGCTGTTCATGTGCTTTACACCCCAATACATTTAGTCATGCTTAATCAGAATATCATATTGAAAATTTACTCTGCATTGTCTAAAACCCATGAACTCACATTGGAGAAAATCTATTGGCAAACAGTACCCTCCATACATCATCTAGTGTAGCAGAACGAAAATGATTATTGCTGTCAAAATGAATATATGAAACTACATTATGTTAAAGACTCAGTTATGAAATAACGCCAAGGGAACTGGGGCAAAAGGCTAATTGCCTTAGTTTACAAAAGAGGCCACGGCATACAATAAATAACAGTAAGGAAGATCGGGGATGTATATCATAATTTTCTCTTTAGGAAAACAGTTCTAAATTTAGATAAATATACATCGTTTGGTTATACGTCTGCAGTGCTGACCTGCTCACTGAGAAACAGGAAATACGAACTTTCAACAGGTCCTCTGCCTGACCTCTTTAATTACAGGTACAAGTTGAATATTAATTACCTGTACTCATTGGGTTATTTTCCACAATATCATAGCTGTGTGATTTTGGTGTGGGTTTTTTTCTATTTCTTTTTTTTTTTTTTTTTTTAAACCCAAGATGCTCTGTGCTACATATTTAAAGCCCTCTATGCCAGTTTCATAACTTATATTCATATCCCTTTTCAGAACACAGCATGAGAATCAGCTCTCCTCTCCTTCCCCAGAAAATAATGAAAAATAAATCCGCAATTAATATTTCATTGACTTTACTAGCCAAGTTTTGTTCTAGACATGCTGTTTCTCCCCATATTTCTGTATATAATTAGGTGGTCTTTCTGTTGTGTACATACAAATACCTCATCCTGCATACAACAAGGCTGTAAAAGCCCAGAAAAGGTGACAGAGTTGTACCTTCTTTAGGGCCCACAATTTGGCATTTCTCATGTGAAACAGGACAGATCTCCTTGCTAAGGTTCACTGAAATCACTATTCATTAAGCAAGGAGAGTTAAACATGAGGAAAGGTAGAAGATCAAGCCTCTCTTACATTATATAATTTAAATAATATCATTTTTTTT
Source organism: Streptopelia decaocto (assembly GCF_964273445.1). Classification (NCBI taxonomy): domain Eukaryota; kingdom Metazoa; phylum Chordata; class Aves; order Columbiformes; family Columbidae; genus Streptopelia; species Streptopelia decaocto. The sequence continues at coordinate 18,433,873 of NC_138666.1, read as the reverse complement.
TTTACTCTGAACAGTATTTGACCAACTTTATAGCAAATCAAATAATGGAGAAAAGGTATTTGATGAATACTCAGCCAAGATTTTATGGAAGTTTCTACCACCAACAAAGCAAATTCTAATCTATTACTCTCCTTTGGAACCAAGGAAGCAAAACTTGTATGATTCAGAATCACAGAATAGTTCAGGTTGGAAGGGACCTTCAAGGGTCGTCTGGTCCAACCCCCCTGCAATGAGCAATTTGACCACATGGAAGCCCAGATATGAATAACACATGCCCAGCACAGAAAATAGTTCTATGGATGCCTCCCCAGTTGTCACCTAAATGGCAATTTTGGGGGACATGGCTAATACATCTCTTTTTTATCGCTTCACTGGCTTGACACGGCATACATAAAGAATGCTTGGAAATCCAGCATCCTCTCACAGAGCACAGTCTGGCTGGGTAGTTGTATGTACAATACACATTTTATTCTTTTGTTTAACAGAGATATCATTTACCTTTCTCACTCTAATAATGCCGTCCTGAGTTTGGGCATCTGTAGTAATTTCAAATATATCCATTCCATCTCCTTCAATAATATCATAGGATGATTTAGCATTTTCTCCAATATCCAGGTCATTTGCTTTCACCCTTCCTATTGGTTCACCAAGAGCAACATCTTCCATTACTGAGAAGTGATACAGACCTTACAAATAAAAGGAAAAGACTACACATTACACCTGATTCCAGTATATCGTGTGCTCTTCATTTGTTTATACTGCCCCAATGCAAACTCTTGAGATGTACAACTGACACAAACTACATTTACACAAGTTATTTATTTACTGAAAGCAGCACAACATATTCCTTATATAGGAATATTCAGTTTACTGTATGTGAATGTTCTGTTTGTTATAGTAGTTTCCTATTTCTTCCTTGCAGGGATGCTTGGTGTTGGCAAACAAGTATTAAGTTACTTTAAACATTGAAAGTATGCAATGTTCTCTATTGCAGGCGCCTTTCAACTTACCATTTTATTTACAGAAATGTAGTTATATTTTGTATAGAATTCTACTATGAAACTTTGACTTTTACTCTGTAGAAAACTAGATAAAACTAGATAAAAGATACCTTACACAAGTTCAGATCTTTACTACGTTGACACTTTTAAGTTGATTTGTTTGTATTTTTTTAGCCACCTCCATCTCCTTTTTGTGTTAAGAAGTAAATTAAGAAACATTCAAGGAACCTCCCAAAATTGATGTTTTAAAGGGAACAATAACTTTTCATAGTGGTCATTAGTGTATTTACTGTTTCCTTGTAGGGTTAGACTAAAATCCACTAGAAAGTGCTATTCAAATTGTCAGCGCTTCTGACCCAAGTGGCAAAAGTCTATTTAGATCTTGCAACTTTTTTTTTTATGTAAGCAATATTAAAAGTAAAATCAAAATAACCATCTTATTATTATATCTCCCTGTTCTTAACGATTCGCTGAAAAAATCAGAAGACACATGCATCCTTTACATCAAAAATTCTTGATGGAATTACTGGTTTTTTACCTTTCGGTAATTTTTCCTTCTCAGGGCTATGGTTAATACATGATCTAAACAACTGCAGCGCTACTTCATAATCCAAATCGTCAAAAAGGAATCCAAGGTTAGCAGATGAGATCATTAAAGTTCAGATAGTACTTTTCTAAAACCAAAATGTTGTGGAGTTATTGCTTTACTTGCAGGCTAATTGCAGTAGCAACAGTTGAAAGTAGGAAGGAGACTGTTAGGAATTCACAAATATATTAGCTATACATATAGTCTCTCCCAAAGTTCTTCATGCTTTTAGGCTAAATGATTAGAGTTAATTTGGAGGTCATCAAGATTCCTCGAGAATATTCAGAATGGCTCCCAAACAATGAGCAGCCAAAGCAATCAAGTGCCTCGGGAGACTGAGTTATGTGTTCATAATTCATACTGCTGTCCACACTTGGTGGTTTGAGTCTCCAGACACAGTTGATTGCATTTTTAAGTTGGCATTTTTCTCTCAGATTTATTAAGATAGTTTACACAATATTGTAAAAGAATAATTATTATGATGCAGCTGACTCTTTCACACAAATTGCTCTCGAGAATTATGAATTGTCCTGTCAAGACGTGACAGGGCAGAGCTGACCAAAAATCCACACTCTGCATCTTTGGAGACCGTCGGCTTTCCCAGCAGCGCACGGTTCTTCTCAGTGCAATCCTATGGTAAACTGCCAGGTTAAAAGCTTCTGTGACTTATAAAATGCCTCTAAAATTATTTCAAAGAGATCATAAAAGTAGTGAAAGTTCATCTTTTTCATTTCTAAAACCCAGGAGGCTCACACTCTTCCAAATCAAACCATAAATATACATTTCTGTCCTGCCTGGAAACAATAAACCGATAAAACACACTGCTTTCTGAGTTCATTACAATTTATTGTGAAAGCAGCATGTATTACATCTTAGGATTTTCTATTTCATTCTGATTAGGCTCTATTATAAGTTTGATCCTTTCTTATTTTCCTTTCCAGCCAGACATGAATTGTGCTTCAATGGTGTAAGAAAACGTTAAAGACTCTATCAGCTCTTGTATAAGGCCAGAGCCACGACTAACCTGTAACGCTAGGCAGCGTGCTATGAAGTTTTAAAAGGCAGAATTTGCAATAGCATCCAGTGACAATATTTGCTATTGCTCATCGTCATTAAACGTAATAGATACAGAATACAAAGTTATAGTGCATGCAGGTTTTTTATAATGAAGTTGCATAATGGTCAATGTTATAACGGGGGCTATTCATAGACAGTCTCTTGAATTCCGCACTGGAACGCACTGGCTGCAATTCGCTCTTTGTTGAAGGAAAACTCATCTCCGTTTCCCACATAGAAAGGCTGTTTCAGGGATGTGTGATGCAGTGTTCCTGGTGCTGCCCCGCAGCGCGTCACCGTGTGCCAGGCGCCAGGAGCGGCACAGGGCAAGGACAGCGTCATCTCCGCAGCCATTCACGCTGCGCCTCCTGCTGAGACCTCCAGCAAATGCACCAATTACTACCAGTTGTGGTGCTTCTGATTTTCTGATCAGCTTTTTTCACACTGGCAGGCAAAGGCATTTTGAGACAGAAAGTGCTGATACAAATGTAAAAGCCAGGTAAGCTGGCAAAGGTAGGTCTGTAGTCACAGAGTTAGTGCTACATGACATTACAGGTATAAAGGAAATGTCCCTCTGCGTTCTGGTGATACAGTTCAGCCAGAAGTCTCATCTATAGATGTTTACATTATTAAAGAAATTTTCATCACATGTTGGAAACCACTACTATACGAGTGCAAGAAATGCAATGTGATGCGATGTAAAAATCAATGCATTTCTTATTTTATAATGACAGAAAACCTTTTATTGTGCACGGAGTGCTTATCTGTTAAAAGCCACTAGGATGAAGTAATAAAATATATATTTTGCAAACAAGCTATTATCTTTGCTTTTTGATTTTATACCGCTTGCTCTCTATGTCTATGTGCATTTTCTACATTATAGGAGTCTATTGATCACATGCTGAGTACTAGGACAAACCCATTTCACTCTTTGTGTCTTCAGAATAGGGCAGAAGTGGACTTCAGGTCATACATATTTGGAAAAGAATTAATTTTACATTGGGTACATAGGTACCTTATTAGAAAAACATGTTTCTAATAGAATAAAAATGATGTAAAGTCTAGATCTGAACCTTCCCCAGACTTTTAATACCACACAACTTCAGTTTTTCAGAAGGAGCTGGATGAAAAGGTAGGATTCGAGCAGTGCATTACATTGTACCTGTTCCAAATAAAATTGATCCAGTCATTATGCTCTTCTCTCTTCTTTTTTTCTGTTTGTCTTCATCTTTGAAATAGACTACAAAGCTTGTAGAGGATCTCAGCAGGATGCCAAATCATTTTAACCTAGCCCAGCAAGATATCCATTGGAACCACAGTAGCAAATATAGATTTTGATTTAAAGATCAGCAATTATTTAGACTCAGACTTATTTTCTTTGTTTTCTTCACTATTACCTAATTAGTCAAACCTTTATTTCTTTTATCAGTTATATATGTCTTTTACTGGTGGTGTCTGCATGAGACAGAAGCACATCTAGAGCAACTAAACTAAACTGCACTCAAAGCAAGTGAATATATGAAAAGAAACCTCCCGAGCCCTTTTCTGTGGATGTAAGAGGGGTAACAAGGAGACAGAGCTGTGTACACTGTTGTGGACACGGTTCCCTCTTTCCTAAGCTCTTAATCAGGCAGAGAACTATTAATCTTTTCCTAGTAGTGCCTAAAAATGTTTAAATTGCACTACAAACCCAGGCAATATTATGATAAAAAAAGAACTTGATTATAAAAAAACAACCAAACAAACAAAAAAACCCCACACTATATTACTTTCTTATATAGGAGAACACATATACATAACGTCACTCACTCTGTGCAAACTTCGGAGGATTGTCATTAACATCGGTGAGTGTAATTGTCACTGTTGTAGTTCCAGAGAGTCCACCCATATGTCCTCCCATGTCCTTTGCTTGGATGACCACGAAATATTCTTCTTTGGCTTCTCTGTCCATGTTGGGAAGAGCTGTTTTAATTATAGCTACAATAACAGAGAGGGGAAAAAGTCAGGTACAAACACAAATTCAGTTTTGCAGCTATTTTTATGGATATGTGTAGATATTGGTATAAAAACTGAACTGTTAAAGGTCCAGTTAAGTTGCCTGTGAGTGCCAAAGATAAAGAAGAACTTGAGATTTTTTAAAAAAGTATATTAGAGGTCACCTACCTTCATTTAATTAAAAGTGTAAAGAAATTGTGGCCCAAAACCCAAGAATTAATAATACCTGTGAACCATATTATTTTTTACAGTTTCTTCCTGATAAACTTTTGGTTTCTGTCCTACATCCCACAGAAATCCAGCGTTTCCTCAGAGAATTCACAAACAGAAGACAACCACACAGTAAACTTCGTGTGTAAACACTGTCAAATATTGAAAGCAAAACCCATTATTTAATCTGCTCTTGTATATAAGGTGGGGTACAGCTGTTCCTTTAAGTCTTAAATCAAATGCCTAAAGTTCCACTGTGCAATGCCAGAATGTCTTCTGGTCTTTCAGCATGGTCACTGGTACTGCAAATTCCCAAAATCACTCCATTGTCCCTACTCCAGGAAAGCCACTTGTTGGACAAGTAAGCTGCTATCACCTATTTCATTACAAATTTTAAAGACAGAGAAGTAAGATGATCTGCAGTATATAAAAACACCGTGGCTCATATATACCTGTTACTGGGTCTGATCATACCTTTCATTAGCTTTCATTCTGTATTTTTTTTACTTGTTCTTTGTTAAGTATTGTCAGGAGGTTTTAGTTATCAATCAATACTTATTGCAAATTGCTAGTTTTGATTTCTCTATTGGGACCTAGCATAGCTGTGGAGACTTCAAGCAGCTCTTTTTCTTTCACATGGGATAGTTTCTATTGAACAAGGTTCTTAGAAATGACATTCTGGCTGAAATGCCAACATTATCTATTTATGGTGAATAAAGAAATGTTCCTGGTCTTTATCATTAATAGAGATGCATTTTAATAAATTCTAGAATCTACTTATCTTTAATATTGTAATACTCAGAAACTGATCAGACTTTCCTTTCTTGGCCGAGTACAAGACCAAGCTAAGAGCAAGGGAGTATAGGCATGTGGAATAAAGCAAATATGCTTGCTGCATAAATCACCAAAGATAACATAATAGCAGTCTGGTAACCTACACTTCTGTAATGATTTCCATAAACTATTTTGGGTTGTTGTCTTACATATTTTATAATATAATTCTGGATGAAAATGAAACCTCTATATTATGTCTGTAAGTGCCAAGCCTGAGTAATCTCCTGTTCCCAAGGACCTCGGTATGTAATCAGTGATTTTTCATTCCACCAGGGGTAAGGGGGGTTCGGAGCAGCACGGCCAACTGCAGCGCAGCTGAGGGTGAGCTGGGGGCAAGGCTGGGAACAAGGCAGGCAGGAGCCAGGACTGCAGGATAGCAAGTCAGGGTCCTCCTGGCATCCAGAGACAGTGGCCGGGCTGAGCCACAGCCTGATGGTCACCCAGCGAGGCCACAGCAACAGGGCAGGTCTGAGGCCAGGCCAGGAAACCCAGCTGGAGGGGCTGAGTCTGGCTCAGAACCCAGAAAATACGAGACTGTGAACGACGCCTCTGAACATCAGCAACACAACTGCGGGCAGCAGGCTGTGTTCAGGACCCTGACAAATGCACTGTAATCCAGTGCTTGTAAAACCAATGAAGTGGTCTTGAAGTACACCATTCATGTAATTTAACTATTCCATACAATCTACAGGAGGTGACATAACTTATTCTGCAAAACCTGGAAGAATATGCTTCTGTTAATTTTTTTGAATGAAAACCAGGGAACAGTAAAACCCATTTATCAGATATGATAGGTGCAAAATGCACTCTGTAAAAGAGTAGGGCCGTTTCCTCGATAGCAGCCTGCGTAAGGAGAGTAAACTGTATTTGTTTCTAAAAGCACTTGGCAGTTGTGACTGGTTTGGACTGATTGGTTTACTATTTAGCAATAAGAACGATGCGTTCAGCAAATAATTCTATTGTGAAAAATGAGATGATTCATTCAAAGGATGCTAATGCAAACCTAAAGGTATCAGAATTTGTTCCATATTGATTTTTTTCACTAATAGAGCTAATCCAAGGTTCAGTGAAACCTTATTTCAATGCCTTTGTATTAAGCCTACTACAATTTCTTCTCCACTATTATTTTTAGACAGTTTCCCTTTTTTTTTGAAAAAAACAACAAAAAAAAACCCAAAATCTAATGCACATCATTAAATCTAGCCTACAGATGACTTGTATAAAATGCCACATTTTGTATTCTGCAGTTTCCTCTGAGACAAGTTCATTATTTCAATAAAGTGATGATTTTTCCTAGACATGTATTTTGTCTCTTAATGTATGGAAGTCTAGCCCTTGTCCATGGTTTGAAAGATATCAAGAAGATTAAATACCTTAAAGAGAGCCTAAACCAGAGTTATGGTTTCTGACTTGTAAGATATAAAAATTGGGTTTTTTTTCTGTATCAAGTTACTAACACAACCTGTTATTTCCATAGTTTACACATATTTCTATCTCCTGCTTCAGACCATTAACCATTTGCCAGAAGCTGAGAGTCAGTCAAGTTTCAATTTCAAATACAATAAAAAGTCAAAAAGTTGACTGTTTGAATTCAGTAATGCGATAAAGACAAAGAGAGTTCTGCATAGAGAATTTCAAGGATGTTTATTTGTTCTCTTGCTTTATTCACAGTTCTCAGACCAGACTGACAGGAAGTCCTGAAACTCTCTATTTTCAGGCTTAGCAAATACCAATACACATACAGCACACAGAGCATTAACTCATTGAGCATTCAACCTGCTCTACTTCAATTCAACCCAGAAACAAATCACAAATAAAGACATAATCACTTTCAGCATGCTGTGATGGATGAACATGATATGTGCCAAAGAGGAGTGGAGTTTAAAAGCGAGGGCTGGGAATTACCACAAACTAATGTAAGGCAGGGAGACATCTGTTGGAAGATTGCATCCAGAACAGTTATCAATGGCTTACTGTCACAGTGCAGAGATGGATGAAGTGGTTCATAGGGTTTGTTCTGTTCTAGCATCATTCCATATTTCCCGAATGATTGAAGACAGGAAGAACTTATCAAGTTCACACAAAGTTGGGAGCCATTGCAAGTACTGGAAGAACAGGATTAGAGGTCAAAACAATTTTGACGAATTGGATAGTCTAAACCAGCAGGGTGCAACTCAATTTGGCAAGTAAAAAGTATTTTGTGTGGGTAAAACAATTAACTTCACAATTACAATAGAGCAGATGACTCACAAGACAGAAAAGAATGTGGAGTCAAACTGAGCTGAATATGAGTCAACAGCATTTTGCTGATCAAAGTGCTCAAACATTTCCTGGTATATTAGCTGGTTATGGTATATGGAAGAACTGGGGAATAACCCTTCGATGTCACTCAGACCTGCATGGTGCAGCTGGAATGATGTGTCCAGTTTGGAACAAAAACGGTTCCTAGAGTTAGGGAAGAACAAGGAAAGACTTTACAGCCAAACATGTAAAAACTACTGGGAGCTACTCTCCTATTCTGCTGGAGGTAAGAGAAGAAATTACGGGCCTAATATATAAACCACAAAATGGGTTTTAATTGCAGCAAGAGAGGCTTCAGTTAAACATTAGGGTAACACTTTCTAAAAGAGAAGATAAGTACAGACAGAAGGCTGCCTGCAAAACTTGTAGTATTTCCATCACTGAAAGATGTTAAGAACCTATCAGACAAACATCTGTTGAGAGGGGATAAACCTGACCCATTGGGGGGCAAGGGCACTCACTGCATTCTCACTGGAGGTTCCTTCTTTCCCTATTGTCTAAGATAAGGCTTTATCTCTATGGACTCTAAAATACTTTACAAATCTTTGTCCTCTGAAAACATTGGATGGACTTGTGGTGCAGCCACTGAACAGATGCATCATAATTCGGCTATGGATCCTCTGACTAGAGCTGGAAACATCAGGAAGCCGGTTGGAAGGTGAAGAAATCAAGAAGTAATCTGTTTATTCAAACAATGAAAACACTTTCAATATTGGAAGTACCTTTTTTTTTTCCCTTGGCTGAGTTGCTTTTCCTAAACAGCTATTGGTGTCACACTGCTCAATAGCAAATAAAACAGCTGCAGAACGGGATTTACTTTTACAGTGGTCCTAAACACACACACTGAGCAATTTGCACAATCTGCCTCACAACTTGAATCGGGTAAAATGCACCCCTGTGGACTACTTTCGAAAACCTATTTGGAAGAATATATACTGTCTCACACTGAAAAAGATCAGGGGAAAAGAAGCGATGTGTCAGAGCCCAGAGCTGATGAAGAAAAGTAGCAAAAGGAACAATAGAAATAAGGATCTGCTATTCACTTTTCACTTTCCTCTCTATATTTTTAAGGATCTCTTTATGTTAATGCTATAAAACTACACATAATAATAATTGAGAACATGGAACAAAACCAAGCAAGCACTATGCAAAATTGGAACCTGGCCCTGAAAAGCCTTTCTTAAGCATCTCATTCATCTCATACGTTTTGATGAAGACTTCCTGCTATTGCAACTTGCAGACTTTGGAACTCTCCCTTCTTCATTTTGGAAGAGCTAAGTAATTGCTTTGATCTTCTTTCCATGTTAAAACCTTGGTGGAGAGTCTTATTAAATATAACCATCACTTAGGACCCAAACTCCTGCAAAATCAGCCTAGTCATTTCTTCAGAGAGCTGGGAGATGCTTGCTTTGTATTCCCATGAAGCGCACTGACTGCGGTGATATTTTAGCAGTCCATCAAAAGGTTCACTTGAAGATCTGTGGAAAACCTGTACCATATTGCCTAGAAAATGAATAGATCACAACGAACTTTCTTGAAGATTAAAAAAATTCTAGTACGTTTATGATGTGATATAGCCATACCAATCCACTGTTTTAAATTCATTTTACTCTTCATAAAAATAGTATTTTCAATAAAAATTATAATCAAATATTCTCATTTCTTATTTCTAATGACTTAGTTTTATTATAGCTAGACAAGAAAAGTACCTGCAGTCTCCAGCAAAGTTGGCTAAATTTCTAGAAAAATTATCAATTACAAGAGTTGTCTGAACTACATTCGGATGTAGATATAGTTCAAATTGAATACATTAGCCACAGTAAAAATTATCACTAGGCGAGGAATTGAATACTATATCATACCATTTTATGTGGATTGATTCTGTGTTGTATTTGTAATTTTAGGAGAGAAGCTAACAGTGTACATATCGTATTAGCATGTTTGGGGAAGGTGGCACTGCTTGCCTTTCTGTTAAACTGCAAGATGAAGGTTGAAAATACCATTATTAATTCTCTTGTTTCTTGTGTGACCCACAATCTATTGTATTTTCTTTTTCAGCCCATATGACTTCATTTTTTGTGTTTTGTGATCTTGCTTTCATCCTGAAGCAGACCTTGCAAGTTTGCCATAAGGTGTAAATTAACACTACCTACCTTTCACTATATGTATTCTGCTTGAAGAATATCATATAGGATATGACTGGATAACACCTATTATGATACTGCCTTTATAATTCAGATGAGCTTGGTCTGAGTTTCCCAGTATGGGTAATAGGCTGCCATCTCCATTTACTAGCCATTACCTTTTCCCTGGGACAGAGTTTCACTGGCATAACGAAAGCATCACCCTCACACCAACTGAGAATGAATGTAGTAAATAAACATCTGCACTGCATTTATGACCTTGCTTCCTTAAGATTTCATTTGTAATGATCCTCTAATACCTATAATTATACTAGACACTTTACAGAAAGCAGCCTTGGATTCTTTTTCAGCCGCTTTCCAACTCTAGCTGTGTAGTTCAAATTCCTCTGTCTAATTCAGTCACTTGAAGCACAATATTATTTAGATATGTAGGTCCTCTATTCCTGCTCAGCATGAGGAAAATGGTTAAGTCCTAACTATTTCGCTAGCTTTCTAAAGTGATAGAGATATTGTTCTGAAATGCAATAAATATGTGTGGTATCAGCTTTTTTGTTGCTACTATTAAACTCTAGAAGCAGAAAGCACTTTTTTTTCAAAAGCCTATCTGTCTTGATCTTAAGCCACTCATCTTAACCAACTACAGACCATCACAACTGTTTTCAAACATCTCTGCAGTGATTGTATATTTCCTTTATTAATCAGAAAAGACAGATCTTGCTGCTACCAAAGGACCCAATCCTACATACCTTATTCATAATAGTTGCACTTTATACCTCTAAGTACAAAGCAAGAACTGCAGGACTGACCCTCAGGTCTGCTGCACTAGCGGTTTGTCAGTACAACTCTCTCTTCTAATGGGCTGTCACCAAGACAACTCTCAGAATTACCAAAGAATCTCTGTACAAACACCTTAACGCAACTCCTAAGGCTGCACAGCATACTTAGTACACAATGACAAGAAAAGGCTTATAGTAGTTGGAAAATATACTTTATTCCCAGCACTGTGCCTAAGTGCATCAAACGCTGGCAAGACAGAGCTGAAGGTGCTGGAACAGAAGAGACCACGTATGAAGTCCAGCAACCCAGGCTGGGGGCCCTGCCTGCTGGAGGCTGCGCGCACACCCGCCTCCTCCGCTGGGAAAGGAGCTCTGCACCCCGCTCAGAACAACATGGAGCCAGCCCAGCTCAGAACAACATGGAGCCAGCCCAGCTCAGAACAACATGGGCCCAGCCCAGCTCAGAACAACATGGAGCCAGCCCAGCTCAGAACAACATGGAGCCAGCCCAGCTCAGAACAACATGGAGCCAGCCCAGCTCAGAACAACATGGAGCCAGCCCAGCTCAGAACAACATGGGCCCAGCCCAGCTCAGAACAACGTGGAGCCAGCCCAGCTCAGAACAACGTGGAGCCAGCCCAGCTCAGAACAACGTGGAGCCAGCCCAGCTCAGAACAACATCAACCCAGCCCAGCTCAGAACAACATCAACCCAGCCCAGCTCAGAACAACATCAACCCAGCCCAGCTCAGGCCTCTTCAAATTGTTGCAGTGAAAAGATTAGTTAACTTTCAATAAATCTGTACTAATTGGCAAAGATATCACAGCCGCACTAGTTAATAAAATGAGCTAGAAAGCAGCAGTTCAATCCAGGCTCCGACTAATGTCGAACAAGTTCTTTCTCTACACTAATCCCTTGAGGGTTTAAATCTAAACTATTTAAAAACTGAACTATTTAGAAAGGCTCTGTTGAACATGAGTTAGTTCTGTTCCTAGCAGCTCATTACTTTCCCCTTACAGTTGCAGATTACTTCCTGTATCAAAACTGTTTCTCCGTCTCTCTCTAGTTTAAAAATGCTACCTTGTCATTTTATCATGAGTAATTACAGAAATAGTCCCTGTGCCTCTCTTTTATTAACACCTTTCAAATATTTGTGCAGTGATTTCATATCCTCTTTTAATCACTTCTTATCCAGTTTATACAAATTAAGTTCCATCAGTCTTTCATTGTAAGTAATATTCTTCTCACCTTACCTACCCTGCTTTGAACTTTCTTCTGTATTTCAGTAGTCGTTTTTATGATGACGGGTCTCATCGGTAGTACAGGAAATATTCTGAGGGCAGCTTGTGCTATCACTGATAGGCACCATTACTAATAAACTGGACATTAACAACCAGATGGAAGAAATAGCCTGTAACATCACCAAAATACCTGTAACTCAAAAGCTGCTGTCATTTATCCAGTCACTACCTTACTTGTTTAATTCTGCTGGATTGTATTTCAAGGTCTAGGTGGAGGAAGAGAAATGAAGACTGCAAATTAAAATAGAAGATTCAGAGCTGACTTCTGCTGAATGCTGGTTTCATTCCTCCAAGACCTACTCATTTATGGTCTGTTTTCAGAACCGCAGGCTGTCACAGGTTCAACACTGTGGTCCAGAGAGGGCTATATGCTCAATCATTGAAAGTTCTGTTGAATAAAGCATAGAATCACATAATCATAGAATTGTTTTGGTTGGAAAAGACCATTAAGATGATTGAGTCCAACAGTTAACATCACATGGCCAAGTCCACCTCTAAACCATGGACCCAAATACCACATCTACACACATCTTTTAAACACCTGCAGGGATGGTGACTCAAGCACTTCCCTGAGCAGCCTGTTCCAGTGCCTGACAACCATCTCTGGGAAGAAACGTTTCCTGACATCCAATCTAAACCTCTCCTGGCACAACTTGAAGCATCTGTACTTTCACCTGGAAGTTAAAGCTAGGTATAGAAACAATATCTATTCTTCACTCTCTGATCCACGCCCCTTCTCCCCCTTAGGAAAGTCTTTACTTTTCTAGGTCTCCTGAATCTTCTGTTCATCTCAGTTTTACTAAATTGAGCTTTGGCTTTGTAAGAAATGACCATAAAAAAGTAGGGTGCAGTAGAGTGTTTGGTGTAATTTGCCTGTATTTCAGATATGTGTAGGAATGACATTATTTAAGTTCAAGTGAAATGTAAATAAGTCAGACACAGCTGGAAATGTATTTTTTCTGCCATCCCCATATTGTAGAACACAGTGTCATTTCATATTATGTTCCATTATGATAATCTTATTTAAAGCTGACAGTCATGATTTAATATCCTTGAAAAAGCTTAAAGGTGAGAAGTATATTTTAGCTACTTTTAACAGCCTTAAGAAACGCTCTTCCCCAGCATTTTGACTGTCATTATTTGGATTATGAGAGAATACATACAGCCTGTATACCTTTATAAAGAATACACATTAGTCAGGAAACCTGACATCAGTTAGTCAGATGTAATGATAGCGATTTATGGAATATACTTTAGTCTAGCATGAGTTTCATTACTAATCTGATCTCATGACATTGTAGGTTTAGCCTCTCATAGAAAACCTGAATCTGTATCTTTGTAATGTATTATTTATGTTTATTCTCTATCCAATAAACCAGTGGTCATATTAAAATTCACCTATGAAAAATGAAAAATATTCAGAACGAGCCATCAAAAAAGCATTTACCCTAAGCCATATTCAGAGCACTGAATGAAAAATAACTTCTGAATTACCTTCTTTCATGTGTCTATAACTCATACAGAAGAATTCGCAAACTAGAACTGCAGAAGCATATGCATTTTTCATCTAAGGTAATGGAAAATTATTGTTTTATGGGTCACTTACCAGTACTTATTTCTGTGCACCCAGCATTATAGAATTGTTTCAGCAAGAAGGTTGAGAGTACTGTCAGAGTGTGATTCAAATAAGGACTACACCTAGTTTATGTCAAGTTAGTAGGAACAAAAAAGCAGAAGAGTAAGCAAGTGCTTTCTTCAGGTTTCCCCTGAGGTGCTGCAACCCTTTCTGCCCGAGGCATGAACACCTCTGCTCCCTCTTTTTGTTCAGAATGCTACAAGAAGGGAGAAGAATTGTGAGACATTATTGGGATCGTTCCTGATGGTCGTCTCTCAGCATCCCACTAAAACAAAGCAGCAAGGTCCCACAATCTGTAGTCTGAGCCAGGAAATGAAAAAATTAGAGGCACTACAGCCTATCCATGTCTGCTCCACAGATCTAAATCTAGCCTTAATTTCTAATAAACAAAGCTAACAAAAGGCCAGTCAGATAGAAAAATAGTAAGCAGATCAGCTCTAAGTGGCTATTTTCTTGGTAACATTTTATACACCCCCTTGAATGACTGAAAGTATTTACATTCTGAAGTGGATCACTTCAACACAGTCCCTTTCTGTGATTCCATTTTGGGAAAGACACAATTCCAGACACAATATCTGTGTTCAGACACAATTCTATTTCAAACGAGTTGGAAATGCTTTGAGCTTAGCAGGGGCACTAATGAAATCTGACCACAGAGAAAATATAGCTACAAATCACCAGCCCCTCTCCCACTCCTCCCCGCCCCCCAACAAACAAACCACAAACCCTAAAACCCTAAAATCTACCACACTTAGAGGATCACCTTCGGGTTTGATTTGTTTTTGATAAGACATGACTATAGCTGGCTATTCTGGTGTAATTTGTACACTGTCACAATAGCATCCAAGCATCTTCTCCCACAAAAACTTTCACTGAGGTTCCTGAGTATTACACACAAACGTGGAAGATGATTTGTTTTCCTGGCCTAGTTACTAAAATGAAGCAAATATCAGTTGTGATGCTTCACATTGCTAAGGTTAGATAAATATAATTATAAATAGCTACATACTTTCTACTTGCTTTGGACATCTTTCTGCTAAAATGCACCTTCTGCTCTATCTGACCATGATAACGGAGCTACTGTCCAACTTATACAGCTGCTAAACCAGTGCGTATGTTTTGTGCACCACTGTCTCTAAACGGTGAAATACAGTGTCACAAGGTACTGCAAAATTGTAGCCGTCTTGCCATAATACTTTGGGCACTTTGAGACTGCATGTAACAACCCATAAAGCTCTCTCTGGTATGTAATAAATCCTGATATTACCAAGAAAATCTGCTTCATAGTTCCTTATGTTTTCTGAAATCAACACTTCTCTTCAGAAGAACCGTAACTGTAAAGCTGCTGGGTTTTAGAGCACTGGTTTTCACACTGTATAACATATGGTGGCAATTTCTACATGACCACCTACATCTGGTTTGTTCAATGACCAGACTTTCATGTATATTTACTGTTTACATATTCTAAACAAAGGCATGCTGGAGGGGTTTACACCATTTGACTGTGTGGCTAAGATTTCTCCATGGGAATGACGACACATCTTGGACACACTAACAAATTCCGCAAGTTTTAAATCATCACAGGCAATGGACAGGTCCATCTAATATCACAGAAACAACTGCATACTCTCCAGATTTCACAGACTCCTTGATGGGTGACTCTCAGAGTAGCATGGTAGTTACACTACAGATTAAGAGACACAGAGATAACAAACAGAGGAACACTCTACATGAACTCATTCAGTTGTTATGGTTTAGAGAAGAATGGAATTGTTGTCCTCTATAGATCTAGAAAAGTGAGAAATCTGAAACCAGTTATTCATTGAGAAGCAGCTCCGTAAGATGAAGACACCTACTCAGGGACTGTGGAAAAGCCGCAGTTAAATTCTGTATGATTAAATTCCCTTTAGAAACTACACGCCATTTTCATGGTAACTGAACTGCTACTCAAAGCGGTGTTTATAACTGGAAACAAAGGTAGGAGGGGGGATTTAATGCTAGTGAAACAGGAGAAAAATAATAATTTTCAGGTTCACCAAAAAGCTTTGGAGTTTTCTCCAGCTTTTGTAATAATGGAAATCACTTTCCAGGGTGATTAATAGTTACTTCAATGGAAGAAGCATAAGGTTTTAATGCAATAAAATAATAAATCTGAGTAAAATTAACCAATTTTTGGTATTTGCAGTATTTTCTCTGAGGCTATTATTTGTGAAGGAAGGGAAAAATCCTCTGTGTGGGTGGAGAATACACCTCTCAGCTCCTCTGTGAAAGCCGATGTGTTCCCCTGCAAAAGCACTAACTATGTCTAGTAGAAACTGAGCAAGAGCCAACAGGTAAGCCCCTTCTAATTAACACAGCTAACTGAAGTCATTACTGCATGCAATAATTTATAGTATTAAGGAAACTAAACCATATATGGTTGGGGTCTGTTCAGAATTATATTTCCACATGGCTTGTAACAAATCACCCAGCATGAATAAGGGGCTTCACTAATAACACTCCCTCGATAGCCTTGTTTTTCAAACAAGCTACTAGTTTTCCATTGTGTGGAGTTATTCTTTGTAAAACTCTCCTTTACATGCAATAAAATACTGAATCACATTCCAGAGATTGTTTTTGCAATTAGTATAGCTGTCCTTCAACCAGAAGAAAATACATTAATGGATCACTCCATTCAATTATGAGTATTTATTCGCCTACTCTATTTGACTAAAGCCCCTGCAAATTAGGACATTTCTAGGAGAGGGAAATAATATTTTGCATGCAGTCTCACCTGAGAGACTTAAAGAACTTCCAGACTTCAAAGAGTCTAAGAATACTCTCTTCAACGTTGGTGAGAAAACTTAGCACACTCGAGCTACCAAAACCATCCTTTAATAATTTCTCCCAGCATTTATTTCATAATTTTAATTTAATCTGCATGAGGACAAGGATTTTTCATCCTGCTTTACACTTTTATGGTCATATAAACCCACGTGGCTTTTTGTATGTTTTAAAATGACTTCTACTTCTCCTCAGGAGATCACAACCGCTTGACTCACAGTGATTAAAAATAATTTCAAGTAACAGCTGAAAGAATATAAGAAATAATATCAAATCACTTAAAAAAAACACTTCAAGACATAACTAAATGAATTTGCTTTAAGTATGATGTATATACAGGAAACAAGAGGGAATTAATTTATTGATACTTTCAGATTACTCTCAAGACTTCCAAAGCACAGAGAAATAAAATAATCCTAAATGCATGTTAATACAACTTCACACCAACACTCAGTATCATGTTCTTTCTGTTCCCCAATCCATCCAATCAAGAAAAATATATTCGCTACAAAAATATATTCGCTACAAAAATATATTTGCACAATATATTCGCTAAAATTCCCAAACTGAACTGTACTTTAACTGGAAATACTCATATTGAAAATTACATTATGCTCATTAAATTCTTCAGGCCAAGTCTTTCAGTCCCTAATTATAAGTCACACAGCACTTCCACTGCCTTTGGTTTTGCTTCAGTAACTTCTACAATATTAGCATCACCTTACTCACATTATCAGTAATAGGGATTTTTCTCTGTCTTTTCACATGATCAAACTCTGATGGACTAGAAGTGGGACATGTGTTACAACTTGGTAATGCTGAGAGACGGCTGTTTACGCTCCATGTTTAAGTATGCTATACGAAGTACGTAAGAGGCATGGTCACCTGTGTAAATATAACCGAGGGATCCATGTCCCGTCACTCACCTGTATGTGGCTCAATAGAGAAGTAGGGCTGTCCTTCCAGAATGCTGTAAACCAGCTTGGCACTGTTTCCATAAACCGGATCATCGGCGTCTGTAGCTGTGACTTTAGTAACAAAGGTACCTAAATAAAAGTAATATATACAATTAACGTTTACATTCTTACTAGGAATTGGCATAAGTTGTTCAAAAATAATTTGAAACAAATATTAGCTTCCTTGAAACTCTAAAGAAATTTGTGAGGTGTATGATAATAAAAAGAAGAAAAAACATCAGTAGCAACTCAAAACGTTACTTGTGGAACACAAAACGTTTTCCTTCAAAATGCTAATGCCAGCAGACTGAATTTCTGGGCAAAGGAAAAACCTTTTCAGTAGCTATATTATTTAAGGATCCTTTGTAGAATGCATTTAAAGCTACCTGATAGATCTATGTAGACTTCAAACATTTGCAAAGGAATCATATCAAAGGGATATGGAATACAAGGTTAATAATACAATATAATATGTTGCATTTAAGATTTGCAAAATCACATTTGAAAGAACCTTGCCAAGTTACAATGACTGCATAGAAAAGCAGTAATAAAAAGGGTTCTTTTTTCTTCTCTTGGCTTATAGCCATACCAATGGTTTGATGTGGCCACAGTGACAGAGGCAGGACAACATGTATTGTCTCTGAAATGAGTCTCTGCCACTGGGAGGGCCATTGTCCAGCAAGAGTTATACATTCCATACTCTGTGCAAAAAAAATAGAAGAAAAAATTAAGGAAATTGCCCTTTTCATTTCTTAGCCAACATAGTACTTCCGACTTCTGTAAAAAGAGAAATCAAATGAAATTCAGTAGGTTACATTAAGATTGCTGAAAAGACTTTTTATAATGATTTAAAAATATAATGATGACATTAATTAGGCTAACAATGAAGACAATATCTACAGAGGGTGAGACAGTAAGAGTAGGAGAGAGGCTAAGGCCTGAATTATGTTTCTTATGTTCAAAAAGGAAAAGAATTATAGCACCAACCAAAACACCCTCAGTTCTGGATATGCCAATAAAATCAGACTCCTCTTTCCTCTTGTACTTTATGTGCTGCTGAATCCAAATCACACACCACCTGGGGACAGGAATGGTAAACAAGGCAGGAGAAGATCCCTTTGGCATGTCTTTTCATTGCGCTCTCTTCTTTCTCTGTATGGCACATTAGTGTCATGGCTTTAGGCACTTGTGTGTTACAGTATATGGAAACCATGTAGAGGAATATTTACGTATTTAGAGATATTTTGCATGTTACCCAATAGCTTCCATTTCAGGCTTTCCCACTTGGCCACTTTGAACATCAGAGCAAGAGATGGGGCTGGCAGGATTTGGGAGTGTCTGGAGGGATGAATGACACCTTGCTCAGGGAGGGCAAGTTCTGCAGTGCCTCAAGTTGAGGAGGGTTTGCTGAATGGGAATAAATGGATAATTCCCAGGGACAGAAATACGTGTTGCAGAAATAGATCTCGCTGGAGGAAAAAAAGCCTGCGGCTTGTAAATTTATCCATTCTTACAGGAGAGAATATCAACGAAGGGAAGGCTCACCTGGGTGTTGTGCAAGCTCTACCATGGCCCCATTTGGCAGGGAAGTGCCCCACCAGCACCTCTCCTGCTGCTCAGCAGGGTCAGAAGAATGCATATGGCCTGCAGCTGTGTGCACCACGGGGAAAAGGGATGCAATCCTGACGAATATTATGTTGCATCTATCTTTGACAGATGCTTGCCAAACTTGTTCTTCAAAACCACGTAAACTGTAAAAGTTTCAAAACTTAACTGTTTTCGATGTTGAAAGGTGATCTTATACCTAACCTTTAATACAATAAAACTTTGGCCTGCCACTGGGCACAAGAAATAGACTTTATCCTCAACTTGATGGTTGGTTTCTAAGGAATTAACATCAGAAATTTGTTGTCTGAGCAATTATAAATTTTGCTATATAATCAGACTAACAGACAGTGTCCTGGTAGCTTTAAGCAAAAATGATAAAGGGGATAAGATGACACAAATGTGGTCCCCAGCCTTGTAGCAAGTACAGCAGCCTCAGCCTATAGATGATATCCTGGATGACCTTCTTCACATACAGGAGAATAAAACCAGTAACAGGCAGCAACCAAGAGGCACACTCAAGGTCATGGCATAGGCTACAGAACATAAATTAAATAGGGAACTATAAGAAGGAAGCACAAAGAAAGTCTGAGTTTGGATGCTGCAGGAACAGAGGAACTGAAGGACTCTTTGTGGCTTGTCCACAGTAGTTACAAAGCATGAAAAGACGTAGTTATTAGAATGGTCTCACACATTTAAGTTTTGTTGTCTCACCTTCTATAACTCATACACCAGTTCTGAGTTCTCTGTTGTGTTGTCCTTTGCTGAGCTGTACCTCCCCCTCTGAACTGCAGCTCCAGCCCCACCAGCCCAGCAGACACTCCCTGCGGGTCACAACTGCTCTCTCAAGTGTGGTACCAAATACGAGTGTAGACATCAGCGCTTTCTTCAGCTGGATCCAACCTGACATTGCGGGTGATGTACCCAGTTTCTGTGGAAATGGCTACTACTATAAAACTTCTGGTTTTAACCTTGGAAGACAAAAGAGGCTTGTGCAGAACATCATACTATGCAACAGGGCTGGAATCAGACAAGGCTCATCAGAACAGTGAGCATTTTTGTAAGAGTATTTTATCTAGGCTGTTCCGTTTTGTTTTCATTATATACTTTATACACAAAGGAAAATAAAGAAAGGAAACTGTTGACTTCTTTGAGACTGTGTTTGATTTGCCTAGCTGGCTCTCTATTCAAAGGACTTCAGAAATAATTACACTGCTTGTTTAGAAAGATTTGATATATAACATCTATTCTTATTTCACTTGAGAATTCCCAGAGTTTTATAGATATTTATTTCAATATTTCAACTTAAATGCATGTGCTGATTCTTTGATAAATGCATCCTTTATCACAAGTGTTCATTAGACATTGAAGTTGAATACGCCTTAATACAATAGGCAGTGTCTAACATTGCTTCCCATCCTGATGCTCAGCTCTCAAGATTTTTTCATGTTATATAAAATAATGTAATCAGTTATTGAGGCCCTAAGTTTATTTTAAATTTATACATATATTAAAAACACATATGTAATAGTCATTATTCCCATTCACTGTTCATATAAGAAGAGGGAAAAAGGCATACCTTTCTTTCCCTTACAGGTCAACTAAGTGCAACTATAATCTCACCTAATAAAACTAATGAAATGAATGGAAAAATAAAATACTCTTCCACTCCCATAATCAATTTCTTACACTGCCAGTCTCAGCTCTTCATTTCCAACCATCACACACAGTTCTGAGAAGGTCTCTCAAATTCAGTAATTTGCTTCCAACATCTTATTGATGAAAATTGTTTATGAAAGATGTAAGCAATCATGAAACAGAAATTAAAGAAATTACTTTCACTATTGAAATTAGTTAAGCTTTTACATACTTAGCACCTTTAATTTGAGTTTTTTTGTCTTATGAACTGAATCTTCTGCAGGTGTGAAACACGCTGCAGTGATTTGCTCACACTGGCAATAAGGAGTTTATAAAGGAGCAAACTGTCCCCTCTGCAGCTGCAGAGGATGTTGCTGCACCAGTGCTGCTCTGGTTCCACTGCCGGATGCCGAGGGCCCACAAGGAGCAGCAACTATCCCAGCCCCACAAGCGACAGAGCCCTTTCCAACTAAGCACCAACAGAAGACTCGGGGAACCGAGAGATTCCCGAGCGTGGAAACGAATGCAGAAAAAAGGAACTCGCAGCCACCACGGCTCTTATTCGGGCAACCTCCTGGACACAGCACAGCTCCCCGTGCTTTGGTCCAGAGCTTTGGATTATCAATATTTAAGTAGGGTTTTACTCCACTACAGACACTGCAGTTATAAACTACACATACATAAATATTTTTACATGCATAATATGCTTAAAGTTTTGAAGATAAAATTTTTGTATTGAAAAAGCAGTAAGAATTCAGGGAAGAGCATTTCTTAGGTAAATGCTCTTTGAAAAACAACATTCTGGGATCTACCTAGTAAATAAACAGCTACAGTTCCTGTTGTGTTTAATTTTGACTATATTTGGCTTGTGTTTGTTTCTTCGTCAGTGCTAAAACAGACTCATTTAGCTAGAGGTTAAAAATTTGAAATAGTGCCATTTTTACAGGAAAGTCACCTATTATAGTCCAAGTCACTGTCGTCCTAATTACAATAATATAGCAGTTCTCTATAATCTGGCCCAACAAGATAATCACTGTTTCTTTTTTTCTTTATGTACCTAATATTGCCTTATGTGGAACAAAACCGTTTTTCCAATAGATGAGGCAAATTTTAAGATGTTCGATTAAAAAACTTACTGCATTTTTTTTTTCCGAGGAACACTTTTGTAATACTAATGACCCTGTATTAAATATGGACTGCAAAGAGATTCAACAGATTTTAGTTAATGAACGCTCCTAATGTGATTTGGCCATTAACCATTGCCGATTGTTTTACTCTGTTAGTGTCAAGTTTCATAGTTTCTCTTTGCAACAGGCCGGCAATCAGAGATGCAATTAACAATAAAAGTGGTTTTATATGGCTAGGTAAGGAAGCCTGTATTTACTGGCAAACTAAGATTAAATGCCATCATAAAAATAAGATGTGTGTGCTCAGCTAGTTCTCTTCTGTTGTTTTGGTTGTGTTTTTATGTGCAAGTCAGGGTACAGATTCTGCGCATTAGTCAGAAAGAAAAATGCATATGCTGCCATAGGGAGTAGGAAAGCAAATTTTCTGGTGTGGCAGTGAAATGTGCGCGCTGAAAACCATACAAATCAAACTTGTATGTTCTAGAGGAGGTAACGCACAGACGGCACCAGAAATTTACATTAATACATATGCAATGAAGAAACCATTTTGTTGAAAGATTGTAATGGCTGCTAGAAATAAAAAATGTGACCATAATGCAACCTAGTGGGACCGTGTTTTCTCATCTTCCCAGGGACTTGTTTGGTTTGGTGTTTCTTCTCTTTTCTGATGTTCTTTTTGGTCTCCTTCATCCTTTCTCTCCTACTCTTCCCAAATCCTGACAGGCTGGAATCTCCATTTCATTCAGAAGATCTCATTTCCAATCTGACAGGACACTAAGAGTATATTTGCATGAAAAAGACCTACTGTTATTTACCAACTGTGTTGTTTTTCGAAGAGGATCACTGTACTTCCAAATCTCTAGCTAGATTTTGAGTTTGGCTGATAGTAGCCATGCAGTCAGCAGTGGTCAGAGCAAAGTATTGTTTGTATTCAGCAGGTCAGATAAGCATTCTTTCCAAAATGAAGCCTTTTCTTCTCTGTCCTTCTTTGCTGTAATCTCACAGGTAGCATGACAGTTGTTGTCATGGTAACTACTTTTATTGAATAAAACCACAATAATCTCATAAAAACCCGTATAACTTCTTGACATGTAAATTATTACTGCCTCAAAGCTGAAGAAACTTCCTCTTGTTTTTCATTGTTGCTGATTTTTTTAAATACAAAACCACAGTTTTAAGCCTTATCATCCTACACTCTTCTATATGAGACCAGTTCTAAACACCAAATCTAAGAATCAGAGATGTCACTAGCCAGATAAAGAAAACATATATGGAACAGAAATCTGTGCAATGCACTTTAGGACTTCTTAACATATGCAAAATATTAATAAAATATTATCATGGGTATTTTTAATTGCATAGCTTGATGTACGTGCGTATATACACTCATATACATGTGGGTCTGTTGTATGAGTGTTTTAGGGTTCTTTTGCAGATCATACGTTACTTCTCTCCTGCCTTCTACATCAGAGCTTGAATGTATTTTTAGTAGTAGTAGTAGTTATTCTATTGCCAAAGCTCAGAAATCCCAATACGTGGCTCAGGTCTCACAATGCAAGAAATTCCTCTCCTCAAAGACTCCAAGAGCCAAGTAGCAGGAAAGACGAATGCAGAGGGACACCAGAGGAGAGCCAAGGGGATGAGAAGAGGATGCGATCGCCCTGGGCAGCGGTGGCAGCACACAGCGGAGCTGCTCCCTCACCTGCCTGCCGCCGGCTCCGCACAACAAGCCCTCGGTGCTATGGCACGCAGGCAGCACGGAAGAGTTTTAAGTACTGCTTGGAGACGAGATGACAGAGGTCTTGTGTGGGTTTTTCAGGAGATCTTCCCACACTTAAAGGAAAGCACGTGAAAAATAGAGGAGTGTTTGCTTTTTAAGTGTCCGGTGGGCCCCTTCTTTCAGTGACAAAAAGTTAATGCAAATAGAAGATGACATCCTAAGCAGTGGTAAGAAGTAGAGATACAGGCAAGAATGGTCCACTAAAGGAAAAATGGGCTTGACATATGCTTGACATGCTAGAGAGGCAGGAAGGCCAGAATGTGTTCACCTATAGCTATAGCAGAAACCTGTATACAGCTGCTCCTAGAGGAAGAAATGAGAAAGAAAATTCATGTACTTTACAGATGTAATACTGATGTGTGGGTGATGAGAATCATAGAAATACATAGATACAAGACTTCACTTAACCTTCTGCAAAGAGAAAAACAACAATAAAAGCTTCCTTACAACGAGATATTGTACAAGGAGGAATAGCTCCCCAAGGGAAATAACAGAATCCTTCTCACTGAAGAGTTCACAGGATACCAGATAATGTATTCTAAGGGAAAACCCTAGAAAGACAGGAAGATTAACTAATAGGGTAATTTGTCTTTCCCAGCTGTAATTTATTTGACTCTAAGTAGTGAAATACTGTGATGCTGTCATGGTCTTGTTTATGATGATTAAGTTAAGGAAGAAGGAAAAGAGGGTTATTTATACAACTTGGTTTTAGGCTCAACTGGCTAAATTAGGTGCCTAGTTGAACGAGCTTTCTGCTCTAAGGGAGGAAGACAGAATCATCCTCTCATGGGATCCTTCTTTCTCGGTTGACAAGATAGGAATCCAAATTAAATTAACCAGCTAATATGAATGTCTAAATTTAAGTCATATGACTATTCTCTTATGTGTATGTACTCAAAATGAACCATACCAGTCTATAACACTAACTTCCAGGAACTTCAACCACACCAGCTGACACGCCAAAATATAGGACAAGTACAAATCTTGCAAGACTTCTGTCTTCATTTACATTATTTCCCATATGTATACACAAACACCTATGTGTGCTTTGTATAAGTAGTGCTATGTAATTTCACTGAAACGCACAGAAAAATGAGCTGGCACTGTGCCCCTGCAACCCAGAAAGCCAATTGTATCCCGGGCTGCATCAAAAGCAGCGTGGTCAGCAGGTCAAGGGAGGCGGTTCTCACGCTCTACTCTGGTCTTGTGAGACCCCACCTGCAGTGCTGCATCCAGCTCAGGGACCCCCAGCATAAGAAGGACATGGACCTTTGGAGTGAGTCCAGAGGAGGCCATGAAGATGATCAGAGGGCTGTGAAGACAGGCTGAGAGAGCTGGGCTTGTTCAGCCTGGAGAAGAGAAGGCTCCAAGGAGACCTTGTAGCAGCCTTCCAGTACCTAAAGGGGACCTACAAAAGACTTCTGGTAGACTAAGTCAGGATTAGCTCCACAAGCAGAAGAAAAATCTAAGTTGTTTCTTCCAAGTGTTACATATTTCTTAATGCAATTTTTAGAGTAGATAGTTTGGAAAGTTAATGAAATCTTAAAAATGTTAATATCATGCCGTATGAGTCAAAAATCTCTGCACAACTGAATATCCTACCACATGTAACCCAACAATGTTCTTAGATTGCTCATATGTCATTTTAAGGACTTTTTATCATGTGAAGGAAATAGGAAAAATACATTGTATGCAAATGCGTAACTGCAGCAGTATGAAAGGTGCTTGCTATGCATACGAGAAAAATGCCTTCTGTTCAGCCCACAGACAATGGAGCGAGCTGGCAGCCTTCAGCATTTTACCACTGTAAAATGAGGACTGTAGGAAGCACAGCCGTGAAATCTAATGAATTGCATTTTTCTGCTTAAACTAATTGTTTTAAAACTCTGATGCTGCCTTTTTAACACGATCTTTCGGAAACAAAAATATAGGTTCAGATCTAGTGATACAGATAACTCTTTGGCAATTACCCTTGCACATGTTACCTACTGCTTGGATTTAGCTTGTGTGAATCTAATAAGAAAGGACACTGCCTTTTCAGTTTTAAGGTTGGCAGTTCTTTCTTGCTACAACTTATAAGATGGTGCCATTAGAGAGCCTGCAGGTATTCCTTTCTAAATCCTCCCGGGTGGCTGTTTGTTAGGATTAGAATAGAGTCTGTAGCATCACAGGCACTGGTAGAAGGGTAAAATGTATCTTATGTTTGGCTTAAAGAATTATGTTTTCATGTTATTTTCTAATTTTCCCTTTAGATCCTACCCTCACTATAGAATATTAATTGATATTTGTGAGAGGTATGGGAAATAGCTATTCTTTTGTTCAGGACTTTTTGAAAGGCTGCTTATGTCTAATCAATTGACTATTCCATCATTCTGTGAGGTCCCCAGGCAAAGATAGTAAAATTGGATGATCACTGTACACTATATTTTAAAACAGGGGAAAAAAAAGTACCATAAGGCTTGTTGATTTTGTTGGAAATTTCAGGTTATGCTCAGGTGTATTGTATAAAAATATAAATAAAGTAGGCCTGGCTGTTTACTGCAGAAATTCTTTCATTTACAACTTTCTGTTGTGAAAACAGAAAATGGCTGCTATAATCTTGCAGCTTTGATGTTTTGCTTGCTTTGTTTGGTAGAGTGAAGCCTATAAAGCCAGCAACTGTAATCCAGGTTGCAAAAGCAGACTCTGAAATATTGCTCCCTCAGGCCACCGCGGAGCCAACATATGGCAGCAGAGCCCATTTGGGCCCCAGGGAAAGGGCACAGTTGAATCGGCTGCCCAGCAGTGCTCTGCCGGCTGATTCATGAGAAAGCCGTATTGACATCAGCTCCACAGGCAATCGCTTATCTGTATTCATGAAGAAACATTAAGTGCTGCGGATTCAGCAACTAAACAAAGAGAGAGGTACCAATTCAGGGCAGGGCGAGGAATGACCAATGCCAGGGAAAAAAAATGGATTCTGAATTGGATCTGAATCTCATTTCCCAAATGTCAAATGCGTCCATCAAAGAGACGTCTAACACAGGCCATCTGACTTAACAGTTTGAGGAGCACTGGTCCCCAGTGTTCTCAAGCTAAATCTTTTGTGGTAGCAGAGTGATGTAAGTTATACCAATAGAAGCTGCTGTGAAAATATTACCACACTAATCTATTTTCAAACCTAGAACTTTCTACCTATGACTAGAACTTCTCTACATTTCCCACAATTGTACAAAGAGAATATGTTCCAGCCTAATTTGGTGGCACTTCACGGAGCCTCCGTCTGGCAGGAATCTGCACTGGGCCATCTCCCCTCAGGTCTCTTTTCCACTTGGGCACCATCCACTGGCCAGCACAGGGGCTCACGTCACTAGCATAGCTGTTTGGAAAAAGAAAATGCCCTGCTTTTATACCCAACAAAAAAACAACCCCTACCACTGTTTTAAACCTCTTTTTCTCCAACATTTTAAATTTGGGGAAATTGTTAAAAATCCTTGCTAGGAGCAGATTTAAACTTGTAACCGAATCTATCAGAAACCTGAGTCAAAGACTTATTTTCATGTAGCCACAGAACAGAAATATGATATGTTTGATATGTACAAATGAATGCAACAACAAATGATTTCAGAAGCAGAATATCTGCAAAAAGAACAACATGTTTGTGACTGAGACAAGAATCATCTCGAAAAATGACAGTAGGGCAGGTTCTTGTAGATTACATAGGAGTAAAGCAGCACCCACCTAAAACTGCCAACATTTTCTGTGCTCTGCCCTTATATGATCGACATACAGCTATGTCTGTCTGTCCATCCTCATCCTGTGAAACTAGCATCATATGAAGATCTGTTGCTCTATATGTAATTCCATATGGAACTATGACTTCAATTCTGATCCAAAAGGCTTTAATCCTGAGGAGTTTATCTTCACTATGTGTCATTTGCACAACATTCCTTTGTGCAAAGGGAATGAACTCACGTGTGCCAAAGGTGGAATATTTGTGACAAATTACCGCTAGCTAATGAAGAAGAAAAAAGGCAGGGTGTTTTTGGTTTTCCTAAGAAATCACTACACATTAATAGCTCCATAGGTTGCACAGGTAATTCAGGGGTCATTCCTAAGAATCAATGACTTCAGAACCTGAACATTTAAGTACTTCCTGCCATTGGTATGAAGTATTTTGAGCCATCCCTCTGATTTCAGTGATTTTGTATGAAGTCAGTGAACTATTATAGCTTAGTACACTCAGGACAATTTAGGTCAGTGCAACTAAAGGGTCAGACTATAAATCCCTAAAGAGCAATATCACAACTTTGTCCACAGTCCTGGAGCTCATAATGGTCATTAAAGAACAACAAAAAAAGATAATGACATTTTCAATCAGAACTCATAACAAACGGAAAGTACAAAAATAATAGCACATACTCAAAAATATGTTTTGACAAGGTTCAATAACAAGTCAAATTAAGGAGAAGACTATCTTGCTGTTGAATATGTCTTAACCAATTACTTAAAGTTGCTTATGACTTTGCTTTTGGAACTGTGTCTCAGTCACACAGAATGTACACACTATTTTAAACACATGCACGCTCACTAAATAAATCTCTCACGTAAAACACTCTTTGGTTCCACAGCTAGTGCAATTGATTATGCACAAAATGAACAAGTAGAGGAACAAGACAACACGAAGATATACATTTTCTAACAGCTCTTACATTCTTGCCATATTTTACAACATCTGCTGGTTTTTTCCCTGGCTTTTGCACTCCCTTTGCATTTACCCTTTGGGCTAATTTGTAGTTGACCCCAGTAATATAGTCCTTTTACTCTACAATTTTGTGACAAACTATCATTGATTTAACAGTCATGCTCAGTGCCTTAAAATCAATGAATACATGGGAAAAAAATCAGTAAGTCGGTATGGTTGATCTTGATAACATTTCAAGTCAGGTTTTCATCACAACTTTCTAATTTATTAAGTTATTTCATCACTATTCATATCAGACATTGCGTGTTGATTTTGTATTAATCAGATTTGTCCTTTTGCAAACAGTTTGTAACTGGAAGGGAATGACTGTCTTTGGGAGAGCTGGAAAGAAAAGCTCCACCGTGTACTATACCGCTTTTCCTATACGTGGCTATACTAAATGACTCTACTCTGCTTTAAAAGAAACAAAAAGGAATGATTTCTTGTTTACGGTGGTGTAATCAAGGGCAAACTTTGATCCAAATGAAAACATCGCTAAGTACATGTGCTTGTGCCAAAATGGAAAATTGATATTTTGACTCAACTGAAAGCCTAAATCCTTTCCAATAAAGACCATTTTCCCCCCAGTAAACAGTTTTCATGGAAGAATTTAAGGACAGAAATATTATTCTAAGCTTTTTCACATTGTTAATATTTTTCAATTGTTAAAGGAAAAAGCATTTCTAGAGCAATGACAGACCAAATTCCACTGTATGTATTTTAAGATGGGAGTTTTTATGACTCTCAGGGAAATTCTTAATATTCGCAGATTATTAAAGTTTGCCTGTTTACCTTAATTCAGGTAAACTATGAGAGAATTCTCTTCCCTCGTGGCTTTTGTTCTTTTTCCATCTGTGTCCTTTTTATTTCATCAACACATTTGTCACTCTCCTTCTGTCATCTCCTGTCTTTCAACATGACACCAGCTGTCTAAACACTCTTGGCTTCACTAAGAATGAAATCAAGATATTTCATTCCCCAGTTCTCTCCTGAAAATAAGGATTCTGAAACTTTACTGTTGGGAGACAATATCCCCTTTTGCTCCCATTATCACCCCTGCTTTCAGGGAATTTATGAACCTCTGCAGAGCTGAAAAGGCGACAGAGAAACATCCTGGGGATTGGGGAGGTGGTTTTTTTTGGTGGTGCTTTATTGTTGTTGTTTTGTTTTGCTTTTCTTCCATAAGCTACAGGACAAGTTCTAATTACCCTTGCAGATCTTCTAAGATTGCTCATTCATTTCCATACTGTGCTATCCTCATTGCAGGTATATATATAGAGCTTATAGGCAAATGGAGAGAAAAAATAGTC
This sequence comes from Streptopelia decaocto, assembly GCF_964273445.1. Taxonomy (NCBI): domain Eukaryota; kingdom Metazoa; phylum Chordata; class Aves; order Columbiformes; family Columbidae; genus Streptopelia; species Streptopelia decaocto. The sequence goes on along the minus strand of NC_138666.1, from coordinate 18,404,071 downwards.
ATGGGGTTCTTCCTCATAGAAGCTTAGTTGAATCTCTTTTTAAAAGGTTTTAGCTGGGTTTCATTCCCAGTGTGTCCCTTTACATCTAAAAGTGATTAAACAAGATTAACAACAAATTAAATGACTTCCTATTTGTGAAATGCCATAACTGCTACAATGAAGTGATTCCACAGATTGCACTTTTTGACCTTTAATTTCTTAAAAATATTAGTATCAAGATTAAAATATTAAAGCACTCAGTGTCATCAAAGAGCACATTCTCCATATACACTACTAGCTTTTGCAGGCAAATTCATCATTTTGGAGTTCGGGAACTGGGCTTACTATGGTAGATTATATAGGAAATATGTTTAAAAATGAAAAACAAAAGAACACAAGGATGAAATAAGGAAAAATTCAGTTTAGTTCTCAAAACTTTTTTTCTGGAATGTGCGTCTCTCTTTCCTCAAAGAGAGAAATAAATGATTTCAAAATAAGTCTGAACACGGTGACGCTACACAGCACTCGCTACGTGTGTGGGTGTGTGTTCTGGAAGACAGCTGAGAAGTGAGCATCATTCCTACCAGAGCTAACACAGCCTATACTCATTGTCTTTGCACCGAGCAGTGGGAGGAAAGCCATGCAAGTCCTTTCCTTTTGTTTTAGTAGAGAAGCAGGGTTTTCCAGATATCTCTGATATATAACAAAAATCAAACACGCTACATTGTGGCCATGTCCATGTCATAATCTCATCTATTGGCATACGTACACATTCATACATGTGACATATGGAAAGTTTGCACATACACTGCAATTTTCACATCTCCGTACTGCATCATTCACGTTCTAGATGGGCAAAAATACCACTGACATACATCTCTTCTAAGAAGGAATATGAGACCAGTATCTAATACAGCTATTAGAAAAACTGCATTGTGTTAGCACCTCAACATTACGTTGCAGAATAATGAAAGGTTAAAGCATCCATCTGTATTTTATGCATTGCTTTCCACAGAGGTCCAAAAATAAAATGCCTCGTACTGCAACCTCATTACATAAGTACTATATATAGCATATGAGTTCCTCTTCTGTTTCAGAACAGTCAGAATCGCTATAAGCATTTTGAGGAAAGAAGAGCTTTAGTAGAACTTTGTTTTATCCTGAGTAAGAACATGGCCTAGTAATGACTGTGTTATAGAAATGTCAAGGCTGAAATTAGCCGTGGGTGGAGATCTCTTTACGGGGAATTAAGTAAGTGGATAATGGAAGCGAAATACGCTTAGTGTGGGGAAAAAACATTTTAAAAAAATTTCCTTGAACTCTGAAAGGAGACAGAGTTTTCTTATAAACATTAGAGAGGAGCTGAAGTAATTTTAAGAGGACTAACAAAACTTGAAGTTAAAATCAAGATCATCATTTACTACAGGTCTTGATGTTGCTGCCTGTGGGTTAGAAGAGAAAGGCAGAAGGAAATAGTAACAGCAACACTAGTGAAAGGGTAACATTCTGATCTTCAGCTTTCCAGCCTTGAAATGGGGTTCCATCAGACATTAAGACGCAGATTTCACTGCATATGCTGCATGGATTTTACAGTCATTGTCATGTAATGTAATGGCGAATATACTCTGAGTCTTGAAGTGGCAGCTGAGAATTAGATTTTGTTTTTCAACAAAAGAGCAGGACTGTATGTTTGTGCTTCTTTAGAGAAAGAGCTTGAAAACATTCACTCCTAGCAATGTCACATAAACACGCAAGGTTCAGGGATCATAAAGGATGAATGTACCAAACTTGCATAGTTTCAGTAATAAAGGTAATAAATGGTAGACCTTGGAGATAATCTATGACAAATCTCTACTTATATTTGTGTTGCTAGAATAAACTCATTTTGGACCAAACTCTTCCATGCAGCCTAAGAACACATAAGCATGTGGAAGTACATGATTTTGGACGCAGATCAGTGCAAACTGTTCCTCTTTCCCACACTGTGCTGGGTAAAACAGGTGGAATAATATCCTCCAACAGCCAGACCCTTTCACAGCTCCCTAAACTGACATCTGCATCCAGACATTGGTCATTTCTTCCACAATTTGCTACTATAGAGTTCTCCCCGATAAAGTTTTATCTGTTAATCCACCCCTTATGTCCTCCCTTTACATTCTTCCCTCCCCTTTCACCCTGACACTTTTCTCAGTTGGTTCACTCTCCCTCTCTTTTCATGTTTTACCTTTTACTCTCTTGCTCTTACGGTACTTTTTCCCATCTTTTAAGCTTCATATTAACCAACTCACTGGATTTTTATTCATCTGATCTTCTGACTGGTTTTGTGTTCAAGTTTTTGGGGTTCTTTTGTGTGTTTTTGGTGGTAGTTGGTTTTTGTTTGTTTTTGTTCCCCCCCCTCATCTTCTTTACAGTGAATACTCCTTGGATAGGGGCCGTGTCTTTACTAAGGATTATAAATATTGCCCATATGCACAGATATAAATTATTTTGATAGTAGCCTTTATGATCAGAAACCTTATTTCCTTGTCTGTATATATGTTTTCTTGTTTGTTTTTTTTTCTAAAATACCAAACAATTCCCATCCATATAAGCATTAACTGCCTTCAATTTCCCTTCCTTATTCTCCTACTCCCTCCTCCTTGTTTCTTCCTTTTTTTGAAAAAAAAATAATTATATTATTTAATTAAGCCATTTTCTTGCCTAGAGCTTGGCAAAATATCTTCCGAAAGCAGGTCCATATTACATTTGCGCTGCTGTATAATTAAAAGTAACTTAACAAATGAAACCTCTGCTTCAGTAAAAGAATTGATGTGCAGGCTTGAAACTTCACAGATCAGTTTCGGCTAAAGCAATTCAATGCAACTGGGATATGAAAATCTGTTGGAAAGCGTTGATAAAAGAATGGAGCCTCGGCTATCACCATCTAGTCAGCACCATGTTTATATCTGAAAACAACCTGGTACACCTCATTGTACTGAACGTGAGAGAAAGGACGGTTCTGGCTCCTCACATTCCTCCTCTTTTGAAATAGATAAGACAGAATGGTGGGTTTGAAACTTCTTGATAGGGTGCTGCTCTGTTTTACAAAGTACCTTGGCACTCCTTCAATTATCTTGCTTTGACAGATGTAGACAAATTGCTGAGAGCCCATTATCCTCAACCTAATACCAGAAAACATTAGAATTTACTCTGCATTTCATAGCCAGATTTGATGTCTTTGCTTATACAGAATTCTTATATTACCCTGAAATTGACTCTTTCGGTTGGATGGGTTTACTTCCCTTTTGCCTTCCTGACAGCAAAGATACCTGCACTGGATAGGTACCTATCAGGAGGAACTGGGGACCTGAGTAAATAAATATGCACATGCTTATACATTCGCAAATACAGAACAAGGGACAAACTATGAAGAAAAATCTAATATATTAATCCATGAGGAAATAGATTCACACTAATCCGACAAAATGAATATATATGAGTAAAAAGTATTAAGAAGATTATTTCCTACTCCTTTCTTTTTCGCCCCTTTCACACAATTAATTTCCCTTTTTACCATCTTCTTCCACAGCTTGTTCTGCTTTCCCTTTCCATCTTCTGTGCAAATCCTATGGCTAATTGGTTAAGTCCACTCTAGAGTCTAACCATCAATTCCTAGACACAGGATCTTTCATTTCAATGTTTTTGGCTGATTAAAGTTGCACTTAGAGGAGAACAAATAAGTATGTATCAACATACTGCAAGTGCTACATCTGTGTATGAAAATACAGAAACAGATAATTAATCATCAACAAAATATCAATAGGAGTGTCACATTGAAACGCATCTTGATAAATCCTTCTCAACAGCAGTACTCTGAATACAGCGTCATAAGGGGAATATAAATTTAGCCCATTAAAGTGTTGTTGGGCAAAGAAAGACATCAATGCATCTGTTAGTAATTTTCTTACTACTAAGGGACTTTGCTGTTTATTGTGCTGCAGATGAAAGCTTTGGCCAGGAAGAGATTTGAAAATATGCAAATTAATGCTAACAACATAACAAATATCTTATTATTCATCAACAACTCAATAGCATACTGGCACATTTTAAACTGTGAGTAATCAAAGTTCATCAATGTTTAGACATACATACCTACAACAGACATTTCGGGAACCGTGGCGTGATACGGACCATCGACGAACTCTGGGGCATTGTCATTGATGTCTTGAACTTTAATAATGAATTCTGAAGGAGGCTCCAGAGGTTTGTTAGTGTCCCTGTCCACTGCCTGAGCTGTTAGAGTGTATTCAGCTTTTTCCTCGCGGTCAAGCCTTTTCATTGCATGAATGTCTCCAGTCTTGTCATTGATCACAAAGATTGTTCCAGCTCCATCTCCTGACAGAATATACTTGATTTTGCTGCTGCCAGGATCCAGGTCTGTGTGTAACTAAAAGGAAAAAAAAAAAAGGCATTTAAGAGACAAAAATTACACCCAGCTATTTTTTTACATTGGTTGAACCATACATTTTGTCGAGATATTCTTTTGTATTTTAATCTTAGCACCAGTGATCTATATCTCAGCCTGAATACACAAGTGGAGTAGGGATTTGTATGCATATTAATCAAAAGTGAATGTAATCATAGGCATAATTAGACTTCCTATTTAAAAGGTAGCTGTTATATATATTTTAAACCCCTGTTCTAAAATGTAAATGTCTTGGTAGTTATTATCAGCCAAAGTGAACAAGCACAAAATGTCCTAACCTAGTAGATGCAAGGGTGAATGAAGGATTAACAATAATATATATTTTAATCAATTTTTTTATTTTTAGTTATTATTTTCAGATGACTGAAAATATCTGAACACTGGCATCTATGTAAATGTTGTAATGGACAGCAATCAGAAATGTATAACTGTATCAAAACTCAGCTGTCAGCAGAACTTAAAGGCTCCAAGATCTCTATTCTAGAAGTATTAATATTTCCCCTGAGACAAAGCTTTGTTAATTTTCCCATTCTCCTTAATGCCCCATGAGAAAAAATATTTAGCTTGTACTCGGCTTTTCAAAAACCAAGACAGAACTGTAAGAATCTCAAACAGAATGGGAAAAAATAAGTTGTGTTTTGTTTTTATAATTAAAAGCCGGAACCGAAGAACACTGGAGACAAAGGGCTTCATTGATTCTTTGGTAGGCTCAGAGCCAAGTGCTAAATGTCATATTATCTCCACTAATTTTTCATTTGCGAGGGCAAGCACCCCAATCGGTGGACCATATGTATTAGTGTCAACACATTCAAAAATACAGGGTAATAACTTAACTATACTGTAATAGTGCTTTACATTCTATTTACCATTGAACCTAACACACTTAATATAAAGAACAAGAAGTGAATAACACATCGTTAAAAATGTAACTTGCATTTATTGTCATTTATCTCTGCCCTCCAAAAGGCAGTCTGAAGGAAATCCATGCAGCCTGCTCAGGTCAGTTACAACGACTTGCGACAACTCCCACCGGTCCTGTTTCTCTGCTTATTTTTGCGCAGACAGTTAAACAGAAAATGTTGCTGGTTATGCATTTTACTCTTCAATGGATAGCAGTGGTTGCTAGGGCTGGACAGCATTATCATTTGATATAAGAACCTGTATTAGAATATTAAAATAAGTGTGGAAAAAAGCTTTGTAACACTGGCTCCAACCAAGCCACAACTGGATTTTTATGTCATACCAGGAGTAAGCTCTGCAGGATTTTCAGTAGGTAATTGGTCACATACAGTTATATCTGCAAAATAGCTGTTCAGGAATAAGAGATTAGAAAACTCGTTAACAACACTTTACAAAAAGGAATCTCGAATTGTTGCAATGAGCACAGCAGTCAATAGCAGTCAGGGCTGATTTTTCAGTTGATCTGGTTTATTAGACATACAAAGACCTGGGCCACCAGTGTATTCTCTGCTCTGCAATAATAGCAGAACTCTCACAGAATACAAGAGGTGTAACTTCATCCTCTGTGTTTTGCTGGACAATACATTATTACCATACTGGTTATTATGACACCATCATTTTAACAACTATTTAAAAGCACTTTAACTGTCTGTGGATATGAATGACCCAATCCGGTTCAGTCTTCCTACCCGACCCACGAGAACACACACAGACTGCCAGTGACAGCTGAGGCCTTTGCCAAAACCTCATTCTGCTTTTCTTGCTGTAGTTGCCATCAGCTTTTACTTGATGACAATCAGCATAATTTACGCTACATTAATGTAAGTTAACAGCAGTGTCCTGTTGGTCGGTACTGCAGTTTTGTCTGCTCAGCAAGACATGTTAATACAACTTTGTCTTAAAGATTATTTTCCTTATGAGCACGATTATATTCAATCTAGGTGTCAGCAATATAAAAAAAAAAATTACTTGCAGGGTCCCAGAGCTTGTCAAGATCAATCCAGAATCTGTTTGTGTTTTAAACAGATTGTTTACACTTGAAGCATCTGTTTGATCCCTGAATAAAATCTATATGTTCTTAAAATTGCATATGAAGGTTTTAGCAGAATATTCCTAGCTGAATTACAGTGATGTCATATCATGACATCTGGACACACACGACTCAACGAAGCATTTGGGAACATCTCAGTTCACCCAACTACACAGAGCATGAAGCCAAAAACTACCATCTGAATTTCTAAGGCAGCACTGGCTGGATAAACTATATATCCCACACGGATATTTGAAAATGCTCAAAGATTCTCCAGTTTGCCACTTGTTAATGTATGGACGAAGGCTGCAGAAGCTCCAAGATAGGTTTTTGAAGTTCTTTTGTAATTCTGAGCAGCCGGAGAGATGAGTCTCTTATGCAGATGGGAACTGTCTCACCTGCTCTCAGGCAGCTACCTGGGAGTCACAGCAACAGCTTGCTCAGCACAAGGCACTTCATGTTCCAGCCATGTGTTCGCCGTCAGGAAAGTACTCAGAGCACGTGGGTCCGGTCCGTGCCCAGAATGAGCAGAAAGCTGCTGAGTGGCCTTTGCAGGAAGATCGGGCACTTCGAGCCCTCTCCAGGTGTGCTGGTGATGCACAACTTGATACAGACAGGCTCGTAATGAGGTGCCTAAAAGGGAAGGGTTGTAACCCTGACTTCCTCATATTAGCAAAAAAGCACAAATATATCAATAATTCACAAGAGGGGGAAAATCTACATACTATGAAGATGCTGCTGGACATTTTTAATTAAGAAAAGAGAAGAAGGCATTATGTAGTCAAGTTTTTATTTGAGTTTGTTAGAAAGTAATTAATTCATCTTTGTGTAATTACAAGGGAATTATCCCTTACTTGTTTCAAGGGAAGAGGCATAATCTGATCTTAAATCTTCATTTTAAATTCTGCATCATTCTTGTCCTTCTGAACTCTAGAACCTTTTTTAAGGGACTAACTAGTGCATCAGATTTTCACCCAACATTACACAGATGAACACACAACATACCAACACTGTGCTACTGCTTTAGGTGGTTCTATTTTTTCACCTATGCCTTGCGAGAAAACTCCTCATTTATGGGGCCGACCTCATTTAATGAACTTAGAGACACAACGTTCAGCTTTTATGACTCTTTTCCAAAACTGCTGGGTCCTAAGAAGCTCCAGCTCATTCTGTCAAAGTATGAAACAATTTTAGTGACCTTTACAGTCATTTTTACATATATATTTACGTATATGTATATATATCTATATAAATGTTTTGAAAAATTGTAATGCACCTTACTCACCAGGTGTTTCCTTCTGTATGTAACTTTCCAGGGTTTTTTTTTCTAAAAATACGAACGTCATTAGGTGTTACAGAATATTTTTGTGTATATTGTTGGTGTGCTCTGACATAAAATGGACAAGTGTGTTTATTGATAACACATTTAAAAGCAGTCAATAATTAAACTATTATGCAAAGATTCAATTCATTTGCATGCAACGCAGAATTAATAAAGTGAATGTAATTTCATTTTCTCCATGGACAGGCTGATCCCATCTTTAATAACGGGAACTAGAAGCTGCACAGTGGGGAAGAGGAAAACCAAGTACCTGCCGTTATTATTCAGGGTAATGACAAATAGGGGCAAACACTTGATGTACCTGATAACGTCAATCCTTGGAACACTTTCTGAAAGGAAACAGGCAAGTATGTGGATGACAAAGGTTTCATTTAAGATATGAGAATCATGTAACTTGAAGCCTCTGGAGTAACTGTCAAAAGACATTACTGCTCACACTTCTCACCTGCAGTTTCATAACCATATTCAAAGAGAATTAAAGCAATAATATCCCTAACACTTCCATTTAAGAGTGTAATCTCTGCTTTTGTCTGCCTCAGTTTCCTAGCATGTCATCTGAGTATCTTTGATTCCAGATGGCTTCTTTTATGTTTCTGTTTATTCTTTGCTACTGCTTTTTTATTCTATTTGATTTGCTAATTTTGCCTCTGTTTATATTCATACTGCAACTGTGCACAAACTGCTTTTTATTGCTTACCTTTTGGTATCATCTTATAATACACCAGAGTGAACTGTTGTTTAAAAACTGGAGACAAGATTGGGATCTAACAATCTGTTTGTTCTAATTCACTGATTATGACCAACTGATGCAGGAAAAGAGCTCAGGAATGTGACTGAATCTTGATCTAAATCCTTCCTGGTTAGAAGGACATTGGTCCTTTCTGTATATGTCATGTACCCCTGTCCTCACCAAGCTGAATTAATGATTTTTAATATCTATTTTATCTCAATGTCTTGGGGGAAAAAAGATAGCTATACTTGTTTTTACAGATGGGCGGAACAGAGGAAGAGATAACCCCACATTTGATCTCATAAAGATCCATATTAAGAAAAACCATCCAGACCATAGGTCTGTCCAAGCCATTCCCAAGCAGCTCTACACATTTATCTCCAGTTAAACACAGTATTATTATTTTGTAACCAGAATTTTTATGCACTGCGAGTGCTGTTTCAAATAAATTGTTCCCCCTGCCAAGGGAACTCCCTAAGATGGAGGAACCCGTGCACCCAGAGGAAAATCCTCCCCAAACCCACAATCACATGCTCATCTTCAGTGGCTGTGATGGCAACGAACACAAGGTCATTTTATTCTACTCTTTGCTCTCTTCATTCCAAAGCATGGTCTCAGGTTGATTTTTCTGTATATATTTCTTACATACCTTGCTTCTTCTGAATCCTTATGTTAAGCCAGACAACAGCTAAAGCTTTCTGTTTTCCTAGTTCTGGCCTTGGCCCTTCCCATTTGGGAATACCATCTGTCTTCCCTTCTGTCCTGAGAATGCCACCACCACATATGACCTGTGTCCCACCACAGCTTGGACTGCCGCCTGTAGTCACTGCTCTCTGCAGCTCTTTAACGCCCAAGTGTCCTGTGGCAAGCGGCCTCGGGTGGCTGGCACCTTTTTGTAGTTGGCTTTCTGCCTAGTTTGGAGTTCACGTAACTATTTCTGAACCCAGACTGCCGTTCCTTTCTTGTGTTCCAGCAGACACCACTCCTGTATAAAGGTCTTAACTTTTTTAACCCAACTGTTTCTGATACTTGGAAACGTGCAATGAAATTGTGTCGTATTGCCAAAGAGGAATCCTTTCCCATCTCATTTACTTCTCTATTATTTCATCTATAGTGTACTGCGGTTCACCACAGGAGATCTGAAAGCTGGGTATAGAGAGCCTCAAAAATCACACGCAGTTTTAGTCCTGTAAAACATATTCCCTCTTCTGTGTCTTTATGGGGAAAAAAAGTATCTGTCTGTCATCTCCTACTGTTTGGGGTCAAGCACTTACATTAACAATTCCAGTGCTTCAGGCATTATAATTAACAGTATCTCCTGCACTTGTCACTCTTTTCCCGACTCACTGAAATAGCAGTAAAGCCATGTACTCCCTCCTCCATCTCGTCAGTCTTGGACACAAACCGTGCTGTAGTTTCTACTACCTATAAAACTGTGAAATCTCCGAACACAACTTCAGACGACTCTTCCCGTTGGCTGTCACTGCTGCTGCCAGCAGAGCCCTCTTGCCGCTCCTTCCTCACTGCAGACAAAAGACGGTAAAGGCTGTAAAAAACCCTAAGCCATGGGAATGCCCCATTCGATGTGCTAGCCAGAAGACCGGCAATTCCTATATATCAAATCCTTCTCTTTTGCTCCTTTAATCATCATCATCATCATCTTAGTCACAGTGTTCTGAGCTTTTATTCTATGCTGTTTGAGATGTATTTTTCTCTCTCCTCTTTAAAAGCTTATTATAATGTGCTAGGTTTCATTCTCAGGCACAGAGTACATTGCACTTGAGCGTCAAGACCTCTTTGTGTTTTTTCAAATGATTTTCTCAAGTGAATGTCAGAGCAATATCTTGTAATGCATACTCTTCGCATTGCAGAAGAGGAATAAAAACGTTAATCACTACATACCCAGAGCGGTAATTTGAAGGCTGCCTACAAAATCTGTCAAACCAGACATGCTATATCCTAGGTCAGAAAAAAGTACAATAGGTCAGTGTGGTCAAAGGTAACAGAATATTTCTATTTAGTTAAGCATATTTAAGTTTTCATGATTTTCTAGTCTTTCAAGGCTGTGCTTTCAGCTGCTTTCACCACCCTGGCTTCTGAACATGCTTTGCTCACAAGGACTAGGAGGATCTCAGTGATATTTAACTTGTCTTCCTTCTTAATAAAAGAATTTCAAATCCATGCAGAATGCATTCAGTTATTTAATGCCTTCTTTTATTTAATAATTTTTAATAAAACAAACCTGAAAGCATTCAAATGCCTTTTTTTTGAAGGTGATTTTTCAAACTTCAGATGATTGCTTAGTGTACATCAGTGTCTGAACATAAGTAACATAAGTAAGCACCGTCTCAAACCACATCATGTGGAAAGCTGGCAGTGCAAATAGGAAGCTCTTTTCTAGCAATTGGCTGTCAAACACATCTCCAGTGCGGAAATATGAACATCAGCTATGCAGCCAGATCCGAGCCAAAACTGAACACTGTTGGGAAGGTAACGGAGGGAAATAAAGGGAACTGAGTACTTACATATTGATTATCTTATAAACTACCTGCTTACATGTGGTAATATATCTTATTCTAGTGTACTTACACTGACCTGTGAACTGTGCAGATGGCTACAGTATAATTTCTTCTTAGTACAAATATTCTTCAAGTTACTCGGAATGTGAAAATAAACATAGCTGGGAAATGCTACAAAGCAAATTCCTTACATGATGTCAAACAAATCATTAGTTCTCCAGCGTTACAGTGTTTGCAGTTACATAGTAATATCAGAGTCATACATCAGAATAAACAGATCTAACATGAGGATAATTTGAATTATTTTCCCTATTTTCCTGCCGTTAGATGTTTATTAGGGATAACTCATGCAGAATTGTAAGTAATTCAGAAGCATCTGGTTGAAACTAGTTATTACAATTCCGTGCAGCTTCACAAGGAATTATTTGCCACATCACTTGTGTGGTTTTCAAAGCTTCCTAATGTAATTCCCCATGCATTTCCATTAAGTCATGCGCTCCTGTGAATTCCTTACAAACTGACTTGCAAAGGTTGTGTCTCTCATAATGTGATCAATTTGCAATACCACTAAATTTGAACTGTTTTTTACACCACTAGCGATAGCTCAGAGCTTCTGCCTTTGTTAGTGCTTTTCTGGAAAAACAGACAGAGAACACAAACCATGACACTCAGACAATATTAAATACGTAGAAATAAAGAACTGTGCCCACTCTGGCACTATTTGGTATTTAGTAATGTGTTTCTCTGATTCTCTAGCAACTTGCGTTGAGTCCTGCAGTCCCCTTCTCGGTACATATGGAGATTAAAGTCTCCGTGACAATTATCACTTTTTTTTTTGGCACATCAGATAACCCGACCTGTTTCCAAGGGGGGGAAATAGCAGTTCTATGACTGTAAGCGTGGGCACTGTTTGGAGTATTTATGTCATTGGCTGTAAAAACCTGACCTACCTGTCATTCAAAACATCCGAAATTTGGGGTCAATGTTCCATCAAAAAAGAAACTGTGACTCAGTGTGAATACAGACAAATTCCATACAAATCAGTATCACAAAAGCTGCAAGTGTGTAACATATGTCAATCTCAAACCAGCCAGACTTAGCAATGATTTAGTCTAGACCTTTATCCAGATCATCTGAGCTCATGGTGAAGACAACTGTGGGAGGCTGCAGGAGACATCTGGACTAGTTTAATGGTGATTGAATCACTGTCAGTTTTCTCTACCCACACAAGCTTGGTAGTGCTCTTGTCACAGGCCAGCCAAAACCCCTTGTGGTGCCTTTCCCCATTCAGCTGTTCTGCGCATTCCTCTAACGACACATTCTTCCTAGAAAGGATGGGTGACCGGCCATCCTGCATTCATATCTTTTGGGGTTCTGAGTAGCAGAGAAGATGCACAGTACACAGGTGACTGAAGTTAAGAGGCAAAGAAACATAAGCATGATTTCTCAGGACCTCTTTTCAAATGATATGTGTATTCTCCCTCCTTCAAAGAACTGATTACTACGTTGCCAACTAGAAAATGTAATGGCTGTGACAGGAACAGCAAAGGAGGTAAAGAGCTGTATAAGGGAGACCTTTGAATTGCTCCAAGGACTCTGCTGAAGCTTCTCTAATAAAATGAGTTCAGGTGTCTATTGGAAGGGCTCAGGAAAAATAAAATCATAATAAAAAAGAACAACAACAACAAAAAGTAAATAAGAATTTATTTTTTTAAATATGAGAGATACAATATTGAGAACTGAAGTTTTAAAATTATCCAAATGATATCTTATATACAAGAATGTCAAAATCCAAATATCTTAAGTACATTCCTGCTATATATCTGAAATAAATCTACTAACAGCCAAATGACAGCTGGTCAGCTGACAACTGCAGAGTCAGTAGTCATCTATAAATAACGATTATTAATTACTTGTATTACAATAACACATCGCAGTCCTTGTTGACACCAAGGGTCTGTTATACTGTGTGCTGGAGCCTTTGCTGACCTTAATTAACTGTCCTCTGCTTATGAGGAAATATCAAATATGGGGTTTTTTTCACCCTTCCCTTTTTCTGAACAAGAGACAATGAAGAATGAACCCAGAATACGTAATCTTAGAAATGAGTTTTTAAGCCAATGGCTAATTTCTATGATTCTCTCATACTGATTCAGTATGGTTTGAAATAATGGAAAAAATTGACTTTTATTTTTGTGAATGGTTTTAGGATCTGATCTGAGAAACAGGAACTCAGTAGGAGTCTCTGTCTCAAAATTTAAGGGACACTGGACAAAACTCTTTACTTGAAATATATAGAGATTTATAAAGAAAGATACAGAACCAAAGACAATCCCCCAAAAAGAAAAAGAAAATCACAACCGACACCAGGTTATTAAATTCATACAATGACCCCAAAATTTAAAGTCCAAATAAATTCAGAATTTACCACTAACCTACACATTTTTTGTAGTTTTCTGATAACTAAAAGATCAGATGTAACTGACTTGTACAAACTAGATAAATAATGAGATTAATAATTATGTGACTATGAGATAAAGTGTTGAAAATAGCAAGACCCTGAAGTAAAATATTTGAGATTATTTATCAAGTCAGTAAAGCTGCCTTTTCACATTTACTCAGGAGACAGGAGATGGAATATTTTGTTTGCCTATGGAGATGGGATCACTGGGTATGTAAATGGACACTGATGGCAAAGTTAACTGAAAAGATAACCTGCTGGATGATGTTCTTCAACAGAATATTAGCAGTATAAAAGCACCGTTGCTCAGCTCTGCTGTGGATATTCCGACACAAAAACTGATACAGGTAACAAATGTATCTTGGTTTATCAAACGTTAACTCTTTTTTGACACAAAGAAGGATGGTGGCCGGTCAAAATCAAAACCATAGCATGATTAAGCCAAACTCTTTTTTCCCCCCACCCATATTGAAAATTCAAAGCCACATTAAATAGATCAATACTGACCACAATTTGTTTGTGAGTTTGAATCTATCAGCTGGACTGTAGCTCCCTATCTCAGCTGTGCCAGCTGCACCAATAGGACAAGAATGCTTGGAGTAACAATTTTCTCCAGTCTGGTGCATAACTGCCTCTGATCATACAGCATCAACGCTGGCAAAGTGGCCAAAGAGGGAGACCCCATGAGCTCTCCAGTCTCCTTCCCATATGTGCTATGAGAAAGTACAACACAGCGGTACAACAGGCTCAGGCACTTCTTTCAAGAAAAGATAATTAACCTGTATATACCCAGCACAAAACCCAAGCAATTCCAACTCGCCAAAGAAAACACAGTTATTTTGCGGGACTGCACCACCTAAATTTCCTATAATAGGAGAGGAATTTGCATGAAAAGCAGAGTCCCTGAGCAAGCTACATATTGTGCTTTTGTTTCGTGTTTTATCAATGTGCAGGTTTAACAAACAGTTCCAATTCTTTGAAAGAATTCAGAAAGACTGAGAAATTATGATGTTTGTAAATTGCTCTGAGTAGGTCACGAGCAGTCCCTTACACATGAGTCACATTCAAGGAGACTGCAGTATGCATAGGAATTGCTAGAAATCTCCATTTAAAGATTCAGTTCCACTTCTTGATCTGGGAACACCATGGATTTCTTGCAGTTACCTTGCAATTTTAAACCTTGGTATGACATTTGCCAGCAAGGTCAGTCTCTACTCAGTCCAGTTCTAACAGTTTAGATGAATACTACATCGATTCCACATATTCTCTAGACTTGAACAAAATGTATATTTGTAACACAGAATGGAAGATAGTAGTGAAGTTATATACAATATCCCTACTCTTTATTCCTTAAAGAAGAACTTCAATATTGGAGTTAAATAGTTAAAACTCTGGCATCTGTCCTCTACCAATAAAAGGGAGTGAGGTTATACAGATTAGGTGATGGATAATAGAGAAAATGTGAAAAGACTGTAAAAACCCCCTCCATTTAAAGTAGGTTACATTGTCATAAGGAAAAAAAATGCTCATATTTCAGCTTTCTTCTATCTGCTGAAATATAGTTCCAAAGGGATGGAGGTAGTGGGGGGAAATCAAACATCAGCCACTTTGGAGCATGAAAACAATCAAGAAAAATAAATATCCAGAGTAAACAAATAGGAAAGCAGGAAGAACCAAAAGGAATCAAACACCAAGCATATGGCTCTGAAAAAACACACAGGAAAAAGTTACAGGAATGTTAGGCAATTTAAATCTTGCCACAGAAAATGAAGCTGAGAATATTTAACTTCCAGATGCTACTTTAGATGGTTGGGGGTTTTGTTTGTTATAAAAGACAAACCATAGCCTTACAGATACCTTAAAAAAGAGGAAAAAGCCCCCACCAACCTGCGTATGTTTGTGATAATATTCACTTTAAGGGTTACCTAGAGAGTTTTACATTTGATATATGCTTTTGCTTTTTCCTGCTCTTGTTTGCAAGAGATTTGACAGTAACTGGATTTTTAAGCCCATGTGGAGAACCAGTCCCTCACCACCAAAGCGATGGGGGAGCTGCTTGATGGGAAGCAACTCTTCCAAGAAATCTGCATGAGAAAAAAAATCAGAATAGCAGCTAATTGAAAACAAGAATACAGGGAATTGCATTCCTGAAAGGCAGGCCACAAGTTGTTTGCAAA
The DNA here is from genome assembly GCF_964273445.1 of Streptopelia decaocto. NCBI lineage: Eukaryota > Metazoa > Chordata > Aves > Columbiformes > Columbidae > Streptopelia > Streptopelia decaocto. The sequence continues at coordinate 18,388,408 of NC_138666.1, read as the reverse complement.
CATAACAGATTTCAATACCTTCTTTGACTGCAGATGATAGCTAATGAACGGATACAGAATATGAGATCAAGAGAAAGCCTCTGAGGTTTTTGGTTGTTTGTTTTGTTGGGATTTTTCAATGTATTTTTTCCCCCCTCCTCCCTGAGAAGTAACACCTGATTTGGATTTCATTATGTACAATAGTGAGTGTATTTCTTTGCTAAGAATGCTCCCAAATCTTATTTATTCTCCCTGGAATCTTACTGCCAAGCTCATTTCTCCTCCCTCCCTGTGGCTAAAGCTTTCTTCTGGCCTGATTCTCTTCTAGAAGTGGCGCTGTGTATTGACAGCCCAAGCAAAGAGTCGTCATCCAACCAGCCATGTTGTTCAGCCCCAGGTGCTATGCTGACAGGGACCACACAGCCTGAATACCAGCGATTCACTCGGAGATTCACACAAACCAGAAATAACCTTTCATTTGTCTTCCTGCAATCAAGTTAAAGTTATTCAGCATCTAAATATTAATACATGGACATTATGTACATTACACGGAATCACAGAATCAACTGGGTTGGAAAAGACCTCAGAGATCATCCAGTCCAACCCTTGGTCCAACTCCAGTCCATTGACTAGATCATGGCACTAAGTGCCATGTCCAATCTCAGTTTAAAAACCTCCAGGGCCGGTGAGTCCAGCACCTCCCTGGGCAGCCATTCCAATGCCTGACCACTCTCTCTGCACAGAATTGCTTTCTAATCTCCAGCCTAAATTTCCCCTGGCAGAGTTGAAGCCCATGGCCCCTTGTCCTATTGCTGATGCCTGGGAGAAGAGACCAATCCCCACCTGGCTACAACTGCCCTTCAGGTAGTTCTAGAGAGTGCTGAGCTCAGCTCTAAGCCTCCTCTTCTCCAGACTAAACAAGCCCAGCTCCCTCAGCCTCTCCCCATAGGGCTTGTGTTCAAGTCCCCTCACCAGTCTTGTTGCTCTCCACATTACTCCACAATCTGAATTTATCACCACAGTAACTGGATGAGCATCACCACACCACTGCAAAGCAAAACCCAATTACTCTTCCCATTCACCTGAAGGGGAAGCAGAGCTGCAGTAACAGAGCCCCCATATTCAGCACAAACAGAGCAGCTGTGGAGAGCCCCATGAAACCCCAGCCCAAACACCAGCCTAACCCTTAGAGCTGCCTGCATTTTTTCACCTGTCTTTTTTTTGGACAAGAATAATGGTTCGGTGACACTCACTTCAACCATTCACCTGCGTATTACTGAAACGTTGATTTAGGAAACAAATACATATTTGGGGAAAAAAGCAATGGAGTATTTTTTCCTGAACATTTCCTGCCCAGAGTGCTTCAATGCTATTTTACATTCAAAAGCTTCTTATGCCTCTGTATGCATTAAATTATTTCTTTTAAAGTATTTACATCTTGAACACATTAAAAAGTTAACCAAAATGTTTCCTTTTAAATTAGTTTTATTTGTCATCATGTTAGGGTTTTTTCTTTCACATAATAGACATACTATGCCTAGCCTGAAACATTTTTTGATAGTTGAAAAATCTGTATTCAGAGTGACACAGAAATACCTTTTCTTCCCAACTTCTCAAAACTGCACATGAAATGAAAATCTGTTTCTCATCTCAGAAGCAGCTCTTGAGTTCCAGCAGAATTAAATTTTTATTTGCTCTAAAAGCAAAATACCATTTCTGCTGCCTACACAAATCCTCCAATTAAACCTTTACTTCCTACAAAAATAAAGCAATTTCATTCCCTTTGTTTATCATAATTTAATTATTTTCCTTATTAGAATCAGCTTTGTTTTAATGTTTTAGTGTTTTCATTCTCTGACTCATTCTGTAGCTATTAGAACAGCTTTCTGCCATGCCTTTCCTTCTGCAGCATCGCAAACATAATTAAAACATATCTGCTGTGATTATATTTCAGAATATACAGATCAGCATATATTTTGCTCTTAGGTATAGAATCCCTATTGTTCATGTAATTGCTATGAAGAAATAATGCAAATGAGCCTGCTAGAGACAATTATTGGACTTTCTAACTTTATAATGTTATAAACAAGAATTGTCATTCCACTCGGGTGGACAGCAAACACTCATGTTATTGAACGCTTTAAAGACTTCAAATTAACAGAAGCTAAGTGAGCACTGTAATCATTCATCTAGTACATATTAATATCTCTAAATGAAGATTTTAGATTGTGCTCTAGAGTTAACACAGATCAAGAGATCTCTGACTAGTATATCTTCATGAACAAAATGTGAGTATTGTGCTTCTGTGACAAAGGACATCACATCTATGACTTGGCACCTGCCCGCACAATCACAGCAGGACAGGACTGGAGTAAAATCCATGTTTGTAGCACTTCCTGAGGGCAATTCTTAACTTGGGTAAGATTTAGAAAGACCTTTAAATGATTTACATTTTTTTCTGTAGTTTGTAATGAAAGTCCCTGAACTATATGATGGGATGATAAACATCCACATACTGTGGTCTCCTAAATCATTTTCCTCTCTTTCCCAGAGACAGATTTCCCTTCCCATAACTCAGAGATCCACAATCAACACAAAGCAATCTAACCTGTGAAGACAATAGTTTCCCCTAGCAAACAATCTCTATTAATCGCATCCACATGTTGTCATGATCCAAAAGAACATGGGGCACAAGGCACCGCAGACATCTGCCTCTGAAAAGGATGGGAAGGGTCCCCTCCTGCCACCAAGCACAACTGGCAGTATTCAGAGACAGGGTCATACCCCAGTGTCAAAGCCTCAGATGTTCCACCAAACCAATCTCACAATTTTTGCTTTTTTCCCCCCCCTCTCTATTTCCTAGTGTGCTTTTTCTTGATGCTATTTGGGGTACTGTGCATAAGGGAATATCCCGCTGCTCTAATACTCATGTAACATTTCTGTGGAGTGCTCTGCTGACTAGGATGTGCAAACCATCTGCACCAAAGGAAAATATGACAGAGGCCATTTGAGGTGAACGATCCCTTAGACAGGGTCGCTGCTGGTGCCGTCCCACTGACCCACAGGGCGCCACGGGCAGCCCCCTGGACTCAGCCTCCTCTGCTCTCATCTGCCCACCCTGAATCCACAAATACTACCAGCGATCCAACAGCTCCATTTTTCCAGGGACTAGAAAATGATATTTTCAAAGCATACTGTCATCTTATATAGGGTATCGTTACGAGGAACGTCAAGTTTTCATAAACAGCAAATATCAATAGGAGCCTGATAAACTTAACCTATGGTGAAAGGTCAATGCTTGAAAGCTGATGGACTGAGTTTGGGCAAAGGAAGAGACATTATTCAACCTGATACCATCTTAGTTCTTCAACAGTCTCTTCCTAATAACTTCTTCCTGCTTATCTTTCACAGATCCTAACTGGGCCAAAGGATTGTGGAATACAAGTACAGATGTGCAAATCCAGTCATTCCTGTGCACAGCCCTTTGTGTTACTGCTTTGAATATATTCTACTAGCAAATGGATTAGGCTGAGTTTGCTCTGTATTTTTGAAATCTTCAGTCCTATTTCTTGAGGTTTTTTTCCTGAAAAAAACATATTTGTGGTATGAATCAAATTTTTGCCCTTTCAAAAAGTGCAACCAAAAGAAAGGATACCAACTGTCCTCTGAATGTGTCGCAATGTCCAGGTGAAGTTCAAACTGCTAAAAATGGAGATAAAACCAAAACAAAAATGTCTTGGTTTTGGCTGGGGTAGAGTTGATTTTCTTCCTAGTAGCTGCTATAGTGCTGTGTTTTAGATGTAGTATGAGAACGATGTTGGTAACACACTGATGTTTTGAATGTTGTTAAGCAGTCAAGGGCTTTTTGGTTCTACTGGCCTGCCAGGAAAGGGTGGGGAGGGCAGAAGAAGCTGTGATGAGCCACAGCTGACCCCAGCTGACCAAAGGGATGCTCCACACTGTACCATGTCATGCTCAGCCTGTAAAGCTGGGGGAAGAAGAGCAAATGGGGGATGTTCAGAGTGATGACCCTTGTCTTCCCAAGTAACCATTGCGTGTGATGCAATCCAGCTGTCCTGGAGATGGCTGAGCACCCGCCTGCCCATGGGAAGTGCTGAATGAATCCCTAGTTCGGCTTTGCTGGTGAGCGCAGCTTTTGCTTTCCCTATGGAACTGTCTTTATCTCAACCCATGGGTTTTCTCACTTTTGCTCTTGTGATTCTCTCCCCATCTCACCAAGGCAGGGAGAAGGTGAGTGTCTGCGTGGTGCTCAGCTGCCCGCTGGCTTAAAGCATGGCAAAAACCCAGGGCAAAAAAATGAACCTGTTTTTATCTCTGCTGCATTAGTAGGCTCTCCCATCATTCCAAATGCAGAAAGTGTACTTAGATATCTCATTATGCCACGTAGTAGCAATTTTTTTCCCATCTCTACACTGAACAGAAATCCAATGTTATAATTACTCCAGCATTCTAAGAATCTCCCTAAATGGCTGTATTGACAAAGTTTTATTTGATACTAAATTTTGATTTATATTTTAGTGATTTCTTTATTTTAAGCAAGGAAGCGGGGGAAGAATCCAAATTGTATTTGTTCACATGGAAAGCAAAAACATTTTTGAGAAAACTAAAATTAAACTTCAAGAGCTTTGATACGCTTCACTTTTTTGGTGTCTGCATGTATTATAAAAATAGAAAGGAATTTTTACTTGATGCATAGTTAAACTCCCTCAAGTTCTGTAGTGCCTCAGTTTGAATTAAGTTAGCATTATTTTCAAAAGGCTAAGAAACGCAACCATAGTTTAGCTCCGTTCAACCAAGCAGTGTCTGTGCTTTGAACTGACAGAAGCCTTTAAGTGCAGAAGCTGAGATAAGCTGATAAAGACGAAACCAGCTGCATCTGCAGTTACTTAGATCCAATTCAGACCAGCCCTATCGCACCACGAATCTCTCATATTCTTGCACGTTTTAAACCAGCATTACTGTGGGGTAGTAAATAGTAAGTTTGCACAGATAATGAGATCTCAGACCAAAAAAAAAGTTACTTCTTGGCTCCTGCTCCCCCAGAATATAAATTGTTACCACTGCAATAAATTCATTTTTGTGAACTGAAAATCTCAAAAAAATTTAATTGAGTTATTCATTGGAGGTTTCCCCTTTAGCATGGAGAGAGCTTTCCATCCCCAATGGAGTTTAGATGAAACAGAAGAGCATCATATTTTTGTTAGAGCACCTTTTTGTTACATGTGCAGTTGGCTACCATTGACAAGTTTGGCTGACTTGCACCGTACATAGAGGAAAAAGAGTGACAGTAGAACTATCCTCCATTCAGTCCTCCCTATAGCAGGAACTCAGGTGACAGACGAGTGTGGACAGGTGCAAACCACACTTTACTTTCCAGGGAAAACAAACACAAACAAAGCCCCACAAACAAATAAACAACAACAAACCAGACTGTTGGGTCCTGTTCCCCCACCAATTTAGAATTAAAACCACTGGTCAGATACCTTCTTTTTAGAGAACTAAAAAACTTTCTGCACACAACACCAGAAAATAAGTGGAGTAGGAAATGCTGCACCTGTGCCACCTGAGGATTCCCAAATACCAAGCAATCAGCGCAGAAATGAATCCACACCACCATACTCGCCCATGGTGTCCAAACCAGCTGAGTAAACCCACTTTAGCAATCTGGCCAGCACAACATCGTCCAGCTGCATTTTCCCCTCCTTGTGCTCACAAATGAACAACAGGAACTCCAGATGTAACTGGCCCTGCCGTGCCCTTATCAAAGTCGGTGCCACGCTGCAGCGCTAACAACTTTTGTAACAGCTTTTAATTCCAACAAACAAACAATGAGAAGAGCACGGAAATTAAAAACCAAAAACCCCCAAACACTCAGGTAATTCCATGTTGATTATACTTTTTTCTATGTGGCCACCACAGGCAATTTAGTGTTTTAAACTGATTTTGCGAATAGATTAGCTGTTAATGTAAAATTGTTAAGCAAATCATTTCAGCAGAAAACCATTCTGGGATGCAGTTATGGGAAGAAGTCACATATGCAAAACTAAGCTTTGCCCAATTGATTTCTAATTATAAAATCAGAAGCTCTAGAGTTTGTGGTTAATAGCCCTTCCCCTTCGCCTCCACAAATAAACTTACAGCGTGTACTCACACCCAAATACACATAAAACTCTTCCCCTTGTTTCAGTAAGCAAGTCTGTGTGCTGGCACTGCCCAGCTAAGAGTGAATCAGCCAATGCCTTGCTGAAGGCCATCTATGGAATTAAGTCTACAATGCCTCACTGATGACCAGCTGTGATACAGCAAATTGTTCCTTATAATAAAGCTACAATAATGGCTGTTTGGGGGAAAGAAAAGAAAAAAAAAAAAAGCCACAGACAGATTCTACAAGAGCTGAATAAATTTAAATACCAATATTGTATAATTACATAATTTTATGTTTTCCTTTGTAAAAAGATAGTGGCTAAAAATTTCCTGTATTTAATTAATTCATTCTTCAGCACCAAGTGTAGACTGCCAGGACATCTGAGTCTCTTGTCTCATTTTGTCTCTGCATGAAATTGGACTGTTCTCGGGATGAAAGCGAGCCAAATCGTACAGTTCTACATATTAAGTGTGCTCCACATAAGGATGCTTTCTGAGCACATTCTGACCCTTCAGCATAGACTAAAGTGGCATGAAGGGGAGTATACTTCGTCTATAATAGAAACAAATTAGAAAAAAAATCTTTATAAGATGTGCAAAAGCATCTGATTGCCAGGGCAGGTATACCTGTGTGCTTTACACAACAGCTGCATTCGGGGTATGTGCATGGGACTGTAGAAATTGATGACTTCTGGGTTTATAACCTCATAATGATACATTCATAAACATTGCAAATCTTTTCTTGGGGAATCTAAATTCCGTGCTGTGCTGTGTGGTTACTCAAATAATAAATTACTGCTCCTCATGACGGGAAGAATTGTGATCTATATAACTTGTAATCTCCATCACTGATATTTACAAATGAATGCACGTAATGATTTGGCTGCTAGAAATTTCATTCTGTAACATTTGTTGAAACTTAGTCATCTTCATTATTTTTCTCTCTAAAGTTGTAAAAAAAAAAATACAAGAAAATTGCTTTTTAAAAAGAAAAATATTTTCTTAATAGATTATTACTTTCTATTCTGGGCTTGATTTTCTACTGCATTATTCCACTTGCACACCTATGAGAGTCAGCAGAGCAGAGATGACATTTCTTGAACAAACAGGTCTTCCTCTGCTCTGTTCCCTTCCCATCCATTCAAACTTATACAAAGCAATCTGGAAAACAGTACCACAATTGAGTTGCATATTTCCAAGTAGCAGGTTTTTCCTCCTGTATTGCTAGCAGAGCAGCTTGCACGCCAGCAGTCAAATTTTGTGGTGGCATCACCCACAGATGTTTCAGAGAAAGTGAGACACGGGGAGTTGTCAGCCCACTGTGAATCAATTTATTCATTCTCACCAACTCGCCAGTCGATTTCATCCTTCAAGGTGCAAATTAGAAATACAGATGTATTCTGTGAAAAGCTTGCCGGCTTCAGTTTTTAAAAGCAAGTTAAGAGCCTGTTGGCTCTCCTCCAGAGCAGTATCAGTTTAACACTGGAGGAATACTTCTGCAGGGAGCCCATCCCCAGCTTTGAAGTGAACTTTATAAACACACATTTATATCAGTTATTATGTCTCTGCAGACCTAAAAGTCCTAAAGAACATCAGAGCCACAGTCAACACCTGGCAAAACGACTTCTGACTTCCAGCCACTTCTACCCCGTTGTCTAAACTACGTTTGACTTCGTTAGTGCTGGGGACCAGAACTTGCAGGACAGCAGCTACTCCTGCATCAATGAGAAGGAACTTTAGCCCTTTTTAGCTATGTATAACAGTGAGATATCTTGCACTAATTCAAGATACATTCTGTCTGCAATGACCCAGAATAGAAGGCAGAAGGAAACTGGAAAGCAACATATTTATTATTAAGTCATTACAGGTCTGTGATATAATAAGATGAAGAGCAACAAAGGATAAACCAGGGTACGTTACATGCGTTTCATATGCTCTACGAACTGCTGAGTGGAACAGTGCTCTGCTAATTTCTTCATATTCGCTGCAAGAACTTGCACCAGTTTACAGATAAATAAGACAATAAGTCTGTCAGGTTTTCTCCTACCCCTATACAGAAAGTTTTTTTTCTAACCTTGCAGAATTATATTAGTAACAGTGCAGAGTATTTGTTTAACTGATAGAAAGTACCTCAAATTTATTTGCCTAATTATGCCTCAATTTGAGCTAACTGTAAACGCTATGAAGAACAGGCAACCAACCCCAGTAGGCTGCTCTGCTGTTCTGGCTTATCAGTTGCAACAATGGTTTCTCCTGATAATATATTTGAGAGGATGAAAGCAGAAAACTCTGTAGGTAAGAAGAAGCAAAGAAAATGTTTCATTCACAATTTACTTGCTACCCATTTTTATTTAGCTAAGACTGCTTGGAGCAAAATATTTCAATCTAGCTCAGAGATACTGCTAAAATTTTTATTAATATGAATTGTTCTTTCTTTTTAAACCTTACAACTCAAATCTAAAAATACTACTACTCTGGATTCTGAAATATGATCATAGCTGAGAATGTAAGATTTTTCTACCAGACATAATGGCAATGCTGTCTCCTTAGTTTCATATTTACTCTTTATTTTAATACGCAGGTAATAATGATCGGTAGCTACATAAATGTAAATATCAGAGAATCCATTTTAATATAGAAGTGTAGAGACAAAGCCAGAAAAGCCAGAGGTCAAACATGTAAACTGTTATATGTGTATATTATTGCCCGTGAATTCCTGACTTGCTCTTGCAAATAGCCATAGGATAGTGACTCGACCAGGGTGAACAGCAGCCAAATTCAAGCAAAAGAGGAAAAACTGCATACAGCTTTCATTTTGGTTGTGGCACAAGAATGAACAACCTACTCTAAACCAAGACTCTTTCAAGAAGGGCGAACTACAAAGGCTTTAGGTGCTCCATGAATGTTTCCTTTGGAGCTACAGAAAAGCTTGTAATCAACTCCCTGTCTCTAGGGTAACTTTTAAAGCCTAACCAGAATTTCAATAATATTTTGCAGCTTGTATGAAATTGTTGCTATAAACCCAACTGTGGATGCACAGGTTATATTTAAGCCATATTTTGCGAACAAAGAAGTCAAAAAAAAAATCAGTTTTGAAGGGGCAAGGTTTTATCCAAATGAATAGGGCAGTGCATGCAGCTGGTTGACTTACAGCTAATATGGTACTTTCCAGAGCTTTTACCACACTTTGCTGATTGTTTGTCCAAGGCATATGGTTTGAACGAGCTGGGCAGTGCACAGTACAGCTGGCAGATCAGATATAAAAATCTGGCACTAAGCCTTAGAGTTATGTGTGACTAGGTATCAAATTTGCCTGAATTTGTGTTCTGATTTCTACTGTATCAGTGTAAATTTGACGTTACTTCAGATTCTACTACAGTAGATGCCCTTGTTTCTAATCTTGCAGCAATTAGATGTAGCGGACCCATGTCATGGAGGATAAAAGGGCAAAAGGGTTTTTTTTAGGGCAAAATAATTACCAAAAGCTTTAATTAAACAACCCCAGCATTTTAAAAACGGGCAAGTATCATTTTCTCTAGTACACAGATTGGGAAACAGTGACAGGTGCTGTTCCAAACACACATTAATTTCAATCAAGCAAAGAATGAGAAGGTTTTGGCAGCTTGTCTTGTTTTCACTGTTACCTCCCATAACCAGAGTCAACGGTTTCAGCCTCAGCTCTGACATTCACGAAGGTCTTAGAAGACTCTCCAGCAGTATCTGAATACAATTTTTGTATTAATTTAATAAATGAAGCATCATTTTTAGACTCTCAGCATAATAAAATCTCATTTGCACTGAGTAGATTCATAAATTCCTGCTGTTAAGAACTGTTTTCATCAGAAATGGGCCAGCTTCCCATGGTGTCCATTCATATTCCAGTTCTGAACTGCAGGAGGGTGTTTGTCAGTCACAAGTGTTCCGTTATTATTACAGAGTTTCCTTTATTGCTACTTGAAAAGCCAATATAGATACTAAAAGTGACTCTCTCATCTCAGGGTACATACAACTGTGTATTTCTGAGTATATAGTCACAGTTTTTCAGTGAAGTGCATCACATTTTTATGCCGCATGAGCTCAATGTAATGAATTAAGATTAAGAGAAAGAGAGAAGAGCAAGTTCCCCACTACAGACCAGCATGGCTGTGTAAAAGTACTAAGTCATGAAAGGTGTGTTGTAATGCAAACGCTTCACTGAACTCAAAGAGCATAAGAACAATGGACCTTTTCAAGCAAAATAAATAATGACTCATCTCAAACATTATTCTCTTTAGAAAGAAATTAGTTTTCAGGAATTCCTATTTGCAACAGTAGAAATCTCAAATTTGTGAGGTTGACTCATGTTTTAAATAACAATGAATAGCTCAAAGATGTCGTGGAAATATTTTTCAGTAAAAATAAAAATGAATTCCTTTGAAATCTTCATTTTTGCTGTTCCCACAAACTTTTCTTCACACTCCCTAGTTGGTCCTAATTAAAATAATACTGACCATGGGGTCAGCACAGATATGCTATATTGCTATATTTTAACCAAAAGTAAACAGGAAAGGATTTATTTTTGTACATCTCTCAAGCTTATCAACATCAAGGAGCATAGAGAGGGCGAAAAATAAGTATGAGGAAAAAAGGTTGCACGTTCTTGCAGTAGAAGTACTGCCACTAAGTTCTTGAACCTTTTGAAGACGACCCCATGAATAATGAATAAAATGTGCAAAGGCCACTTTTACAGGACAAAAGATCCAAACACAATAAAAATGTCAAATATATTGAAGTGTGTAGAAATTCATTTCAGTAGGAGCAAAGCAATATACAACTGGAAAGGATGTACAGTAGCATTTCTATATCAGCAAATAATACCATATGCTTGCATGAGTTCATGGAGCGGCTCTTCAGAAGGATGGCACGGCACATGTCCTGCCACATGGAATGAGCACAGCACCTCTGACTTCGCTGCTGGGGCCTTCGCGGTGTCTGCACTGCAGGGCTGGCTTTCCATTATTGTTCAGCTTTGTTTTTAAAACTGAATACATTACCCAGCCCCAAGACTTGACCAAATGTATAAATAAGCATTCCTTTACCTACAGGGCCTGATTTACAAACGTGCTTGAAGTGCATGTAGGAGCAACTGAAACACTGAATAATATTAAAAGCAGCTATATACAAAACAGGCTGAAGTATAGTTCAAACAGCATTGAGAGAAAAGTAAGGAATGTTCGAGGTCATCTCACCTACAAAGAAGTAGTGTCAGCAGAGGATTACAACATTTTATTTCCTAAGCAACTCTCAGGTCCACTATCTAGCATTAATATGGCCCTTAGCAGACGGCTTCTGAGATTCACAGAGACTTAGAAATCCACCAGCAGCTCTAGGCAACTGTAACTAAACTCTCTCTCCAGCCCTGAAACAACTAAATGCCTTTTTCCAGGTTTGCGCAAAAGCCGACAGCCGTCAGTTTGCATCTATTTCAGCCTTCCACGTCACTCGCCTGTAAAAATAGACACACCCTCTCACAGAATGCCTCATTTACAGTCACGCAGCCGACTGCCAGAGAACATGGGAAGCGTGCTGACAATTCCCTCATCCCACATTTTACTCATGTAATTAGGCAGGTATTGGAAAACCCTCTCCCCCAAGACCAGAACTCTGAACAGCAGCTTTCACCCCTCTTATTTCCATTCCCCTAGGTTATACCATTTCTCTTTATCCTTATTATTTTGCTCGTTGATATTTAATTTTTTGTGCAATGGGAAGAATTTTAAGAACAGACCCATTTCAAACTATTGGGACCCTTTGAATGAAGACCCTCTCCCTTCTGGAAGAGGAATACTGGCCTGAGCTATGAGCCCAGCGCAGGGATGGATCCACACTGACCTGCGTCAGGGGTCCTTTCTGCCTTGGCTGAAATTGCAAGCAGAGCGATGTGGTCTGAGTTTGTTCTACCAGTAAATAAACTCAAGAGATTATCAAAACCATTGGCCAAGCTACCTCACCCTCCATCGCTGTTTTAACTCAGGCTAACAAAACATAACTTTGTTATTGAAGGCTTAACAAACAACTCACTAAGCAAATTATCCCAGAACTCAAGTGTTATAATTGGAATAACTCGGTGGATATTTTCATGGTAATGCAAAATAGAAAAATCTTGACACAAAGACATAGAAACCCAAATCCAGACATCAATTACCAGGCTTTACATTTGATAACCATGGAATAATCTCACCACCTGAAAATGAAATTTAATAATAATCCAAAATTTGATCTTGGAGAATAAGCATATTCACACCACAAAATTCTCAATTACCAACATAAGCCTACCATTGCATTTAAATACACAAATAAGATCAAGCCTAACTTTTAAACTAGAACAGGAAAAAGAATGTCTTCACTAAGAGATCTAGCATCTCCTCTCAAATAAGTGTTGTGAAAATGACGGGTACCTTGCTGGGTTATACACTCTCACAATCCTGGTAAATTGGTTACAGCTGGAGAGTCACATCATCTCTCAGTATCATCTTTCTACGCGTTCTGTATTCACGAGAGCCCTCGATGCCAAAATGAGTGAAAATAGAAATAAGAATGTTCAATTCCACAACAAAAATAGAGACTGAAATGTTTCATTGTAGGCCTACCACACAGTAGCCTTAAACGTGTCTGCTCTTGAAACCTGTCCTTGGCTTTGGATCTGCAGTTCTGTATGGCTTTTGTTGTCTCTCACTTCAGCACGATTTATGTCAGAAGGTTTGGAATAAATTAACTGTTCGACAGTGTATTGCAACCAAGATGATTCTAAAGACATGCTGATTTCTTTTCATTCCCTGCCCCCCCCCACTCCCCTTTAATTTTGCTCAACCTCATAAGCTAAAACCTATATCAAGATGTGGGTTTGAGTCTTCAGTGGGAAAAAACTAGAATTATTATAGAAAGGCAGTAAAGTCCTGCCAGAAGAAAGTGGTTAAGTAATATGCTAGATATATCTATATATATACACACACACCAAGACACATATACACACACTTAGACTAATATACATATTCTCCTGCAGTTCTGTATTCATCAAATGGAATACCCTGTAGTAGAAATGCAGTACTAATAACTCAAAATAGCACTTCTGTTCGAGTTGCCTTCTACAAGCTTATTTGAGTTCTAAGTGTGTGCTGAAACTCTCTCTTTGAATGCCCAGGTCTGTTTGAAGGTTAGCGTTCGGTCCCATGGAGATAAAGGAAAATGTGCCAACATTTGAGATATTTGATTACCTGTATAAAATTACGCTTGCTCATTTTTCCTAGGCAAGATACTCTTGGGTAAAGTTATATTAAAGAGGGAATAGAAATAGTGTACATCCAAAGAAAATATTTTCCAATTATGCTTCACAAGATGCAGAAAATATTACTTGTGATAGAGGATTATGAATGAGATAATTACTGAGAGCCTGATGTACCTAAAGCTACAATAAAGGAGAGAGAAAAACATTAATAAGTGGTTATTGACTGTTCTTCCTGCTCTTTGTAATAAAAGGCCAGAACAGTACCAAGGACAAACCCTTCCACAGTGTGGCTGTGATACATTATATACAAGAATACCTTTCCTACTTACATGGCCCATGATTAATTCCTATAAATGAAACCATATCAGCTTTTAAGACCCAAAATGCTTTATGCCTCTCAAGAAAGGCTCAATAAGAAGTTTTTCATATTAAAAGTTAATTGAAAATAATACAGATTTTGAAATACATATGATGTTTAATCTATAAAATTATTTAATGTCACATATTCCTAAGGAGCGAGCCACACTTCTGAAAGAGTTCAGACTAACATTGGGTTGGGAAGGCACAGAATGAGACAAGATTATGACTTTTAGAAACTAAATTATGTGTCACTATGACTTTTTGATTCTCCAATGAAACAAATGACGACTCAATTATTTCTGAGAAGCTCTAGCCAAGAATATTTGAGCTTCCACGTGCAGTATTTCAATAGAGGTGTGATCAATAGAAAAGATGATATGAAACGGATTTTAAGTAGCTGCAGCTCTTTTCCTGCTGCAAAACAGAACTTGGCGCACCATGCAAAAGTACCTTTGCCGCATTTAAGAGAAATTTTGGCTCACAACGCTGCTGCATCAAGTGTGAAGTCACAGCCACTGCAGATAAGGTTACCAGTATTTCTAAAAGCACGACAATGGTCACAAACATTATGAGAGTCAATCTACACAGAGAGGAAGCTGTGCGAGTCCTGTGGGGTTCTCACGCTCCTGTGCTTAATTGCAGAAAGGGTAACAGCTTCACTAATGAAACACTTGCCCTACCAATCAGTGTGGTTCACTCCTCTTAACAGGAATCTTTTAGCGTTCTCTTAGATGCACACAACAGCCTGTGCATACACACAGCACGCACACCAGTGTTCATCTCGGGGTAGTCGTTGCTTTTCCCTTCACATTCCTGCCTCCACCAGACACTGCATAAACTGTACGTAAGGATTTACCTTAGGTACATTAAGACAGACTCAATACCAAATTTGGAATGAATTTGACCTATTGAATCTGAAGCAATTCCAAGTATCTGGAAGGCTGGACCCCTCAACATTATCTTTATTAACTAAAAGCGCTACTGCAAAGCATGCAGCTTCACAAAGCAGAAATGCAGGCTCGGTAACAGAACGTATCACAGGACGTAATAAAGACAAGTGCTTTATAAATCAAGTGGCTGAGAAAATAATAAATTAAGGATTAACTATTACTGGATTATTGGTTTCCCTGAAAATTTTCAAACAAGCCATCCTGAGAGATTGCTTTTGATAGTGTCTCGTGGGTACAATGAAACACATGAGCACTTGATGACTGTGTCGTGTTTATTACAGCAGGAAGGTCGCCAAGAAAAGAGCCTCCTGAGGTCAGTGCTGTGTCCTCCAGCAGCTGTGACCCGCCGGGGCTGCAGAGACTCAGAGCTAAACACCAAGTGCACTGGCGGGTGAGTCAGGACTTGTGTTCTTCCAGGCTGACAATCTGCCTTCCTCAGGTGACACCAGAGCTTTCCTCCTGCAAAGAAACTATGCTTGGAAACTGCACTTTAAGGCAGAACAGTGCCACATTCGCACGTTTTCGAGCGGGGAAAGTACCTCTTATGTTCTCTAGCCTTTCTGCAATTTACAGAATTTAAAAATGTATTCCTGATTCTATACAGATATTAGTTGGAATAAATACTGACTCAGTCATAGTACTGGGTTTTTTTTACTTTGCAAGTATGAAACATTTCATAACATTCAAAGCACTGCAGGGAACCTATTGCCTCAGAGCGGGTCTCTAGCATGACTAGAGCAAAATCTTCCTTTACTATCCATCAGACTTTGTCCCATTGCCTCTTACAGTATTTGTTCAGAAAGCATGTGATTCAGATAGAAACATTACTCACAAAAAGTTCCCTTGAAATTCAAATATGTGTTTATGCATATACAGTACACAATTCCTGGCATTCCTTTGCTTATCAGTAATGTGCAGTAACTAGCAGGTGGTCTTCTGAAGTGACAGAATTTAGACCAATTACAAAATGATTCCTTAATGGGATCACCAGTGCAGTTGCCTTCTATATAGAATAAGCAACCTAACTCTGCCTAATGATTTTTCTCTATTTATTTTTGAGGTATGGTAACTCCCACTGTGTTAGTAAGCCTTATATTCAATATATATTTAAGGGTACATATATTTGTTATTATATCACATTTAAGTTGCTAATAAATTGCATAGGACACATCTCTTGCAGCACGTCCCACACTTGAAAAGTAATCACATGGCTTCTTAGACTTCCTGATCATATTCCGCCTTTACCCCCTGCGATACCATCGCTGCTTAGCTAGAGACAGCACCAGAGAATGGGAAAGCTTGTCCTCTGGTGCTGCCGTGGACTAGAGGCATCACTGTGGACATTGAAAATAACATCTCCCCATGCCACCTTTCTACATTTATGTTTTCTTCCTCAGTTACAGTCTGCTTATCCTCTTTAGACAATAACTGATTTGAGGTGGGAATTGTCCCCTACTCAACAAAATGGAAAAAAAAATAGCTAAGGCTTCTTAATAAAAGTGACCGTATCACCAGTTCTCACATTTACTGTGACCTGGTGGACCATTCCTTGTTTGCTGTAGTTCAGTTTATGGAAATGCCCTCCATGAGTGCTTTGCTTCAATAATTTGCACAAGAAACAAGTCCATCCTGAGGCCCCTTTAGAGGTATCCAGGGATTACATCTCAGTTTGGTCTGTAAATCTTTTGTGCCAAGTAAAATCCTGGTATATGCTCTAAATGATTTAAGTCACTTCTGTTTATTCATATAAAAACTAAACAAAAAGTCCTTTTATATTTAGATCAGCACCTGCTCTGGGTTAATCAAATATTCTAAACAAGTACCTGGGTTATCCAACAAAATAATCAAGACCCATTCATTAACCGAAAAAAAATTGAAATATTGTGTTGGCATTAAGCCTTGTTTCAGATGATTTAGAATGAAGGAAGAAACACAAACATTTGCCTCTGGACGTTGTATTTTCTTGTCTGTATGACAACAATAGGAATGCAAAGTGTGCCAGTGGTCTGCATTAAACGCTTTAGACTGCACAGTAATCAGAGAACAGGTTCCTGCAAACAGGCAATTAAAAAAATAGAGAAGGGCATAGCAAGTATGTCAGTAATTGTATTTAGAAAACTTATTCTGTAAAAATACAGTAGATTTTCATTAAGTTGAGTAATATCAGATTCTGAGTATTCTACGCCATGCTTTAACATAAAGAATTACACGTTGCATCAATTATTTTACAGATTATCCCAAATTAATTTAAATACAGGGTGTTTTTTTTCATTCACTTTAATATCATGATTTCTTATGTTGGATATATAACATCATAGCTCTTAATGATGCTTGTAGGTTGATGACCTTAGAAAATAGTTTGATAGAAGAACTATGGTTTGTTTCAGCTCCTCTGTGTGCCTCACGTCTGGATGCCCAGCACCAGCACTGCATACACTGAAATTCACCTTTTCTCACTTGCTAACAATCCCCCTATTATATGTAAGCAGTTAGCTCAGCAAGGGAAAAAAATTAGCTCGTATGGTTTCTGGATTTAAACCAGCATACAACTGGGTTGAACCGCTAAGAAATGGCTGTTGCTGGTTGTGCCCAGAGCTGAGCTCCTTGCCTCCAGTGATCTGAGTCAGTCTTATTGCAGTTATTCCGGCTCCTTGGGGCCATCTAACAGCAACACGGCCAGTTAGCACACAAACCCTCTGCTTTGCTTCTATTCACCAGGGGCTGGTGCGGAACAGCTACCGAGCTCAGACCCTGAGACAAGAAAAGGGATTTCTTATGTTGCCCCTAATGATTCCTGTGGTTAATTCAGGAATAGGACTGAGATTCTCTAGGGAGAGCTACACTTTTTCTCAGCCGCTGGCATGACTGCTGGAAAATAAGGGCTTTGAAAGAAATCATCCAAGGGGGATCTTTACACTAATAGAGATTCCTCAGTGAAAAGTTATATATTACTCTATATCACTACAAGTATTTTCCTCAGGTATCACCAAGAGGCTACTCAGATACCTAAATATTTGCTTAAATACCTTTAGGAAAGTTATCCACATTCATCTTCAATGCCACATACCCCACACGTGGTTTTCAAATAATAGCTACCTTTAGACACTGCCTAAAATAATTATTGCAGCAAATTATTTCTGTAGCGAAGCTGACTGCTTCACATCCAGATTAAATTGCGCAGTATCAACGCCCCTGGCTTTGTCCAAAAAAACCCATCAAAAAATAAAGACCCTCAAGCTGTGAAGTCGTTGGTCTGATGCATAACACACGTTCTTTTACTTTATCAGAATAGGAAGAAAAACAACCCCAAACCCGCTCTTTTAAAACAGAACTTCCAAGAAACAAAATGTATGCAAACTCTTCCCTGTCATTTTCAAATGCAAACTAATTTTTCTTGTGGTTACTGTGAATGGATATTTGTTATACCCTAAAGATACAGAGGTGTCCAGCAGGTAAGAGGCAGCAGACACTAAAGGAATTAGTGCCAAACCATTTCTCATTTTAATGCAAAATTATTGTTAAAGTTTTCATTACATGAATCCTTGGCAAATTGAGGAATATCCCATCAGGACTTGAAAACAACAAATACACCCTTTCACTTGACTGGTTGAAAGGCAATTTGTTCTGTCACTTTTGGGAAGTCACTACTCTCCGATAGCTTTTCGGTGGCCTATAGGAAATTTGTTTGCCAAGTTCAGAAAGGACAAACTTTTAGCAAAAGAACACCATCACAACTGGCACTAATTGGTAGTTAAATTGACAAGTGGAACTGAAGCATCCTGACAGCACCAGAGGTGGGCCCTACAGGTAGAAATTGAAAACCGTTTACTAAAGGGATGTTGGAAAGAGTAAACGATCATAGGGCATCTGCACAATATCATGTGCAAGGCTCTACTTAATTTTTCATCCTGTCACTTCAGCGTTTTGCATTCAGACTTGGAAAACATTTCAATTCATCGTGAGAAAGATAAAGTGTTGAGATCAATATATTGAACAAAAGTACACGAGCTTCTAATTCTTCACAAACAAAAGATATTTTCTATGTTAGCTACTTTTTCTTTTCAGAAGATTAGAAATCTTTCTGGCTTTATAAAAATATGACAAGGAAATTGAGGAGAATGATGTTAAAGTAGCATTAGGGGATCCAAATGCCTAAGCACACGCTGTGTAATCATGTCCACCGTGGATACAATTTGAAAAATAGACCAAAAAACACACAAAAAACCAACACAAACAAACAAACACAACAAAAAAACCCCGACCCAACTTTTGGAAATTATTCTATACTTATTGTCTATGAAGTCTAAAACTTAGAATGCAAACCACAAAGATGTTCCTACTTCAGCGAACAAAATCCGGATGGCTCAGAAGGTGCCTGGTGTTCCGCAGGCTGACCCTGCACAAGTACCTTGACATTACAATGCATTCCTTTAAAGGCTTCCCACAGTAATGGCCCATACTGGCATGTGCCGCTTTTTTACTCTATTGTTTCAACAGATGAAAGGTCTCTGAATGTATTACCAGTCCAGTGGTATTGGCTGGCATACAAGTGTTGGGACTCTACTTGAATTTTGTATA
The DNA here is from genome assembly GCF_964273445.1 of Streptopelia decaocto. Lineage (NCBI taxonomy): Eukaryota > Metazoa > Chordata > Aves > Columbiformes > Columbidae > Streptopelia > Streptopelia decaocto. Next base: position 18,369,112 of record NC_138666.1, on the reverse strand, counting down.
TATCATGCCCCAGACTGGAGATGAGGGAGCATGAAAGCATTCAACCTTATTAGTAATACTTCCAGAAATAAGATCTTAGGGTCTGGAGATATAGCACATTTGTTAACTCTAAGAGAAATCAGTACAATGATTTTTACACTGTATTAGAAAACGTAGATGCAGTTGGCTCACTTAATTCAAACTGCCCTTGTTTAAATGTATATGTTCTGAGAAGAAATTTCTCAGAACTTCTACTTAGTTGAAAAGAAACAAATTAAATATATGTTTAAAAATCACTACTTTTATCAGGATTCTATAAAATGTATACTATATTTATTGTCTTTCAGCAAAATTTAATTAAGATGATTTTTTCCTCAGAGCTACTTCTACTCGTGCTTACTAAGCTGCTTCAGACCATGTAAAGTGGAGCATTCTCTGAAGCATATACAGTCATCTCCTTCACAAGCACGAAAGTCTGGGGGAATTAATATTTTCCATCAAGAATACAGTAGCAAAATAAATGATACATTTCAGCTTCTGGGAGTTTATTAAACATAAGTAGGAAAATTAGTGTATAATTATGGTTGCAAAACAACAACAAAAAGCTAAGGCTCAGAAAGCAATGTTGACTTAGCAACATTTCCAATATTGAATATTTCATGGCATGCGTTTAAATCATAGACAGCAAAACATACAAGCGTATATTAGAAGAAAAAGAGGAGAATCTATATAATATGGTGTTCTGATGTCTGTTGTTCTAACTGTGGAAACTTTAACAATGCATTAATGTAGGACCGTGTAATACCCTATGTAGCCTATGCTGGGGGTATATTACATGTATATTTCACAATAATTCATCCCCAAAGTAATAAGAGCCTAAGCTACAAATACTTCTAGTTTGTATCACTTGAGTACAACAGTATTTCCAGGCAGCCATTACAATCACAAGCTCAATACAGGAATAAAAATGAAAACATATGGAAAGAACTTGTTTAATTAAAACCTTGTTTACTTTGCATATATGTATCACTAGTACTTCAACAGAACTATTTATAATTTTAAACAAGCAAGATTTTACCATTTCCTTGTTAAGAGATAAAATGTATGTTGGCAATGAAATCAAAGATTGCATAAAGCATGTATAATGTAGAACATACAGCTTGAAGCTATTTATAAGTGCTCTCTGCGTTTCCAGGTTTGGTTTTTACAGTAGCGCAGCCTGAAGCACTTAACTGTGAAAACATGATGCCTCTCTACTGCTCCTCCTACAGGAAAATTATGTCTCCTCTAAAGGCCTGAACCTCAGCCCGTACATCAAGGGAAAAATCTCTGTTGCTCTAAAAAGCAAAAGCTTTCTAGCTCCTCGTTCTACCAGCCATACACAAAAACTTCTGCATTTAAGAGTGAAAAGACACATACCATGTAAGTCAGGAGCAAGGACACAAAACTCCACAGTTACAGATAAAAAGGGTCTACCTGAGACTGCACTGCTGAAGAGCTGGCCGGGCCGTGTTCTTTCTGAGCCTCGGTCACTCTGGCTGGTTCTTCGCCTGTTGAGGCTTTTCAGAGCAACTCCTGAAGAGCCAGCACGGCTGCTCCACCAACCACACAGCCAGGACACCGCAGCTCTGCAGGTGACACACGTGCTGCCCTTCCCTGCCCACACACCGCAGCTCCGCAGGTGACACACGTGCCGCCCTTCCCTGCCCGCACACCGCAGCTCCGCAGGTGACACACGTGCTGCCCTTCCCTGCCCGCACACCGCAGCTCTGCAGGTGACACATGTGCCGCTCTTCCCTGCCCGGACACCGCAGCTCTGCAGGTGACACACGTGCTGCCCTTCCCTGCCCGCACACCGCAGCTCCGCAGGTGACACATGTGCCGCTCTTCCCTGCCCGCACACCGCAGCTCCGCAGGTGACACACGTGCCGCCCTTCCCTGCCCGCACACCGCAGCTCTGCAGGTGACACACGTGCCGCTCTTCCCTGCCCGGACACCGCGGCTCCGCAGGTGACACACGTGCCGCTCTTCCCTGCCCGGACACCGCGGCTCCGCAGGTGACACACGTGCCGCTCTTCCCTGCCCAGCTCATTTTACACACCTCTCATCACAGAGACTGTGTGTAAAATACGCAATGTATTACTTTGGGACTGGAAATAAGTACATTTTTAAAAGTCTGAGGGAGGTTTTGGGAGAAACCTGGGAGTGCTGCCAGAGGAGCGTTATCACAGAAACAGCACCTATCCGACTGATCTTTAGTGTTTGTATCTGGACTTCGTTGCTCGTTCATTTAGTGCTAAGCCAGAGAATATTTAAACACACACACTCCAAAAAACAAACCAAAACCAACACAACCAAATCCAAAACTTTTATCACCTTCTTTCTCTCTTTTGTTCTTTCCAAACCTCTGTTAACACATTAACTATCCCAGGTTTTTCCCTAAAAAACTCTTAAACCAGGTCCTCTCCCATTTAAAACATCACAAGTAACACGTTACCTAAAACAGGAGGTACAATTATATACCCCAAACCCAGTTTTCCAATGATTTTTAACTCTATTATCTCTTTCACCGTGAATTCAGCGGCTGTCTCCTGTGAAAGAAAAATGGCATTTGCTACAGCACACCTTTCCCAGCACATCTGCCACGGTGCTGTGAACGCATGCAGGGGAGAGCGAGAAAATGCAGCCGTGTATATCAAGTAAAAGTTCTGTCTAACTAATCAAGTCCAGAGGGACAGCACACGGCGTCACCAGACACATCGCTCTACACTCGAATGAGGTTGCCGGCCACCGAGAGGCCACAAAACTGCTGACAGCAACATCCAGTGCGTGGACTCTGCTAAAGTAGGAGCCGTAGCTTGATAAAGCACTTGCCGGCGTCAATGGGTGAAAAGAAAAAGAAGTACGTCACATGAACAAAGTTACTTCTTAAGTTTCTCAAAACTGCATGTATACCTTTCTATTTGTACATGGAATTTATTACAATATCATGTGTCAAAATAAATGCATTAATATAGATAAAAAGGAAAAACTAGAATGTTCATAGCGTTTTATAGAGAAATCTCAAATTCAGAAAGCACCCTAAGAGATGAGTATTCATATACCTTTTTTACAGATGTGTTAACTCAAGTAGAGCTGTTTATTTTAAATTTGAGCTTGATCCTACTGAACACAATGATGAAAACTGACATTATAAGTGCATATTGTTCAAAGAAGGTTCGTGAATGAAAGCAAAGCGTTTTCTTCTGTGTTTTACTCGAGCCACTGAAGCAAACCACCATGCTTTAAGAAAGAAGTCACATTAAATCCTCCTATTAGTCTCACCCCAGATTCTTTCATTTATTAAAGCAAATATATTGGGAATGCATTTATTAGTATATATGCATGCAGAACAGCAACAAACAAGTACTTTTGAAGAGCATGCAGTTCTATTGCTACACTTAAAGCTCTGAAAAAGGTTTTTACACCTAGAAGCTATTTATCCCGGAAAAACAGAGAGGCCTAATAGAAGATATTATGTATTTTAAATTGCAATGGATAAGAAAACAGTGAGGGTGACAGAGGGCAAACCATTGCCCAGCTTTGTGGACCAGGAGAGAATCTGGCTTGTGACGTTCTGTACTCCTTCAAGTTTTGGGAAGAAGGATTCCCAAGAACTACAACTGAGGGATTTGCTGCTTTATAGTCAGGAAGGATTAAGCGCAGCTCTGAAAGATGCGGAACACCTCTGTTCCATTGACTACAGCAGAGTTTGAAGGTGCCCATAGTACTCGTAAACCTTAGGAAAGAAAAATAAGTCGGAAGTATGGATGATTTTTCTGGAGAGAGGGGGAAAAAAAACAGACAAGAATTACAAGAATATTTTAAGCCATTTTCATGAATAAACCAATGTTTTCTCCCTATGGGAACACATTTCACTTTTTGCTCCTTTGCATCTATATCATACAGTGTTTTTATTATACAGCAGTCTCAACAAATAGATTATCACTCCATTTTAGAGTAGCTAATGCTATTCAAAACACCAGCAGAAGATGGGATAATGTTTTTTTATTGGGTTGGCTTAATAATTTGAACAACTCAGGATATCATATCCACCTAAAAAAAGCTACATCCTGAAAATCAAAGTACTTCCAAGTACGAACTCCAGATTCTCCCTAGTTACTCAAAACCAACTCAAAACCATTTTAAAAGCTTGACCATAATATTCTGAAAAAGAATGAGTTGGATAAAATATTTTAGGATCTGAAATCAGCGTATTGCTATCACTCTGAAATTAAGATATATTGCTATCTCTCTGAAATTAAGATATATTGCTAACCACAGAAAATCAAATGAGAACAGATATATAATACCTGATATAAATGTATATTAAGACAGCACTCAGAAGTCACTGGATATAAAGCTCATTACATTTTCTGACCCTAAGCTTTGACTGGAAAGGGGCTACACCAGGGAGAATTTAGGAATGCACTTGTTCTGTGTTCTTTCCAGTAATAGATATGGCAATAGTGCCAGTCCCTATGTTATACTATATGCTATTCATTTAGCCAGAGAATTTAAAAAAATCATGAAATTAACTGATATCCATCATTTTTGTTCTCCAGATGTTTTATTGTCATATTACCCGGCTACTGAAATTGAGTAATGTACCTGCTTATTTAAAGAGAACTGAACTTCAGTGATAAACAATCAAGGTATTTATAACTGCTCACTATAGGTCAAACAAGCATTTAGGAACAGATAATTATTTCCAAGGATAATTCTGAAGATAATTCAATTCCTGATGAATGCAGATGGCCCATGATCTCTTTTCAGAGAAACCGCAAGGCTGATTCACTCACTGGGGATAATTCACCGAGCTACAGAATAACCTAATGCATGGCAACAATGAAAGGTTGAAGGCAACAGGCAAGCTAGGACACATAGAAAAACATGATCATTTTCCTTTCATTGTCTTCCTAACTTTGAAAGTAAATTACCAAATCTGTGGCAATAATGTTATTACATATTTGTGCAAATCATGACCTCCCTATAAAGTAGTACCTTATAATTTGCTGTATATATCACACTTTTCTATTTGTTTGTGTTTTTAAAAATTCTCAGACTATAAATAACTTCCTTGTAATCAGGCAGGAGATAAGTCATTTTCTATAGGTGTAACAACCTTTCTGAATGTACGGAGCATATTTTGAATGACTAGGAACATATTACAAAAAGCTGCTTTGGTGAAAATGTTCAGCAGACAGAGGTGAAGATTGGAGACTAACAGTATGAAAGGAAGGATGTGTACATGCCCATGTACTTCTGTCATATTGAGTATGTATAATTATGTTGTAAACAGCAGATTAGCTAAACAGGAAACCACATTCCCTAAAATGAGGTACATTAAAATGGACAAATGTATGAATATTAGAGGAAAACATAAGAATAACAGAGCAACTTCAGTCCAAATGACTGAAGACCTTCACACGCTATACATTTACACACTCAAAGAGGAAAAACAAATGTTGCCTTACCCGGCCAACTAGTATTGGTTCAGGTCCAGAAAATTCTTCTAATACAAACATTTGATTCCAAACCCAGCCTCTCTTGGAACGGTTCAAAACTCTTTGTTCTTCAGTTAGCATTTTTAGTCCTGTACTGGATCCAATTGGTAGTACTTGAGGTTGATTCATTGGAGCCATATAAATGGAAGGAAGGACAGTAATCCATAATATTATTAATGGAGTCCATGTATCCATAAGCATTTCCGTTAGTCTTTCTGGCATTGTACCACGAGCTACGCAAATCACCGCAGAAATGAAATTCTTATTTTGCTTTCCTCCAGACTGTAGCAATCCAATTCATCATGCAGTACTGAACATTTACTTACAGCTCCTCCATGTGTTTACAGCACAGTGAATGTAAAAATAGCTTGGATTACAAAAACGTGATCCATTGAGTTTTCCAGTCATTAAACATTCCTGGTGGGGAGGGAAAATAAATAGAAAAAGTCAAATCAGTGACTAAGGAGCTTAGGAGAGCTTTCTGAAAGATCTCATTTACTTTTACATCATAAACAAGCCATATTAAGTTTAAAATTTGTAGTGTAGAATATCAGTGCATATTAAATGGGTTAAAGAAAAATAAAAGTAACTCTGAATTCCTTTATTTCCTGAAGTAGTGAGAGAAGACTCGGGTAAACAATTACACACACTCCGAAAAACATTTTACTTGCAGTTTGTCATAGGGTCTGAAGAAGCTTCTGGCCTTCTTGCTAGCCTGTACTCTTTATGTAGTCACAGAATCATAGAATCACAGAGTGTCAGGGATTGGAAGGGCCCTGGAAAGCTCATCCAGTGCAATCCCCCCATGGAGCAGGAACACCCAGCTGAGGTTACACAGGAAGGTGTCCAGGTGGGTTGGAATGTCTGCAGAGAAGGAGACTCCACAACCCCCCTGGGCAGCCTGGGCCAGGCTCTGCCACCCTCACTGAGAAGAAGTTTCTTCTCAAATTTAAGTGGAACCTCTTGTGTTCCAGTTTGAACCCATTACCCCTTGTCCTATCATTGGTTGTCACCGAGAAGAGCCTGGCTCCATCCTCCTGACACTCACCCTTTAGATATCTGTGAACATTACTGAGGTCACCCCTCAGTCTCCTCTTCTCCAAGCTAAAGAGCCCCAGCTCCCTCAGCTAAACACTTACCATGTCAAATAATAAAAGTCAAACAAAATGATGTTCTTGCATACAGACTTACTCTCCTCCTCAAAAAAAAATAATAATAATAAAAAAACGTTACTTCTCCTAAGTGTACAAGGCTCCGGCAGAACATCCTCATCTCAGTAACCATCCAGCTGCAGCTGCACACAGCTGCGCAAAACCTTCACAGCCCAGCAGAGGAACAGCACTGGTAAGTCCACTGTGAAACCCACGATCCCCAAACCAAACCACTACCAGAACTGAAGCGAGCTCATTTGTTCACATCTGCACTACAAAACTCTCAGTGTCTCCATCTCTCTTCCAGAGAAAACACAGAGTCAGATTTTATTTCAAAGACATTTGCCTTGATGAACACTTGGGAGAACTTGGCCTTCTTTCCCCACCCACCCTTTCATGTATTAGGAAGCCACATCAGGTTTCATCTCTGTAAATATTCATTGAAATGGCCAAACAAGTTCACCTAGTAGGGCTTTCTCATGGCACAGTGACTGACAAACCTGAAATGCAGCCGTGGATCACTGACAAAGATAGATGGGCATGGCTCGGGGAGAAGGGTGCATTACAGCTCCCCTAATGAGGCTGGAGTTATGTAAAAAGATTCCTGACACGTTTTCTTTGACTGATTCATATCCAAGTCATCTCACGAGAAACCACTATATACAAGATTGGTAGAAATGTCTACTCTTAAGGTTACACTGTGTCTTGGGCTGTTCTTTTTTTTCCTCCCCCCTTTAAAATAAGTTCCTAGTGTTGTTTTTGGTTTGGTGTATTCTTTTTAGGTTCATACACAGTCATAGAAGAAAATCTCTGAAAACATGAGTAAGAGCAGTAAAAGTCAGCTGTTATTTTAAAAGCAAACAATATACAAAGTATTTTTTTTAAACTTCAGTAATTGCCAAAGCAACTGTGAAATCTGTTGCACGAAAATCTGAAACTGAGAAACTTGTCTTGTTAGAAGAGAAGAAGAGCTGTGATCAAATTAAAACTCAGTATCTCAAATAGCAGGGAAGAACGGTAAGCTAATAGTGCAGCGCTTTGACAACGCATCAAGAATGAGGTGAATATCCATTACAGATGTAACTGTGTGGATTAGACACATCATTTAGGCCCCATTACCAACTGAGATGGAAAGAAAGAAATCAGAGAGTACAGTAAGCCTTGCAATTAATTTTTTGGGGAAGTGTGAGGGAAGAAAGAGAGACTTCAGCCTCTTGGCATCCTCTTAGTCTCACAAAAGGGAAAAGGACAAGGAGCAAACACTAACTCTGTAATGGGGAGGGTCTGTCAAGTCATGTTCTGAAAACCCTCTTTGGTCTAGGGAATCAATCAGAGGTTACCGCTGCTGCTTTCTGCTGTGTGTTAAAATGCAGATTTGGTGGGAGAAGGTACCAAGAGAAAGAAGCAGCCAAACTTTTCAATGAAGTGGTTAAGTCCATCTCTATGGTACCCATACGTGTCCGCAAGTGAACCTGTGAGTACACATATTTGGCAGGGGACAGATTTTTCCCATTTCTTCAGTGGGGCAAGAACTGAAACACGGGAGAAATAGAATAACTGTAAAACTCAAAACCCAACTTGAGAGTCCTTTTCTGAGGCTGAGCTTTCAGTTTTTATACAAAAAGTGATTTTTGACCCAGAAATAGAGGGCCACCAGCAATAGAACAGTATGTTATACATTTGCCCAAGAAAGCCTTAAAAAGAATCCAAGTGAGCCATGACTGATTTCCTTACTCTTCCAGTACAAATTGGTAGAGTTCTTTTTACTCACAGGACCTAATAATAAGGTAACGCACTTCTTTTCATATTCAAGAAGCCTTTTGAAAACAATTCCTAATTAATCTACACAGGCTGCCTTCTAGAAGAGATTAAATAAATGAGATAAAACAATATGACGCTCACAGAAAAATTTCTGTTTGAAGAAAGAACAGGATATTTGGTTTTCAGACTGCTGCTCTGACTCGTTGGTGAGCATTATGTTCACTGCAGTGCATCCCTCTTCAGTTCCACCCCCAGACCTCCTGCCTGTTACTCTTCACTCACTCCAGTCAAAATTGGGTCCTCTCCTCTAGCACTAATGCATAAGCTTCACTGGGACTGGACCATCCTCACAGTAGCTCCCTATTCAGCAATACCTGAAGGCAAACAAGAGTCAAAACCACACCGAAATACTAGGAACGCACATACCATGTCATTAAATCTAATTCAATGAAATAACCCAGTACAGCTACACGAGCTCAATGAGCCAAAACCGTGAGATTCTCAAGCACTTACAGGAAAGTTCAGCAAGCGTTAGACTGTGCAGCATAAAGGAAAAATGTGGTGAGGCTTCTGCATGTACGAGTGTTCTGCAGGGGAATATGATCTGTGCTCAGCGCTTGAGCTGGGTGCATTTCTCTACAGTTCAACCCAGACTGCTGGAGCCTTTTGAGATGTATTTGAGAAACAGACTCTCGATTGGGATTCACTGCACTACCAGGGAAATGTGGCATTTACTTCGTGCAATGCACAGAGATTGTACTGTCCCCAAATTTCTTTATCAAATTTGGAAATTAATTTTCTGCGTTCCTGGGAGCAGAACAGTGGTGGTGAGCTGATGGAAAGTGTTATTAAATACTTAGCACTGCAATTTTCATATTCACTAATACAAAAAAACAGGAAATTCCTGGTAGTTAAATTATAATCCTCTGGATTACATGTATAGGAGAATCTGATATAGCTACTGAATCAGCCTACTACAATAATATTAGAAAGCCACATGTAAAGAGATGTCTGGCAACTGGGGAAGACCAGCAGATGATGTGGCACAGTACCCTTTTCTCTTATATTACGCCACGGTCTAAAGTATGAAATGGGAGCAAAATTATTCCAGCAAATCCAGAACTACCTTTTGCTACACAACTGAAAGAGGACAAGCACATGGACCTTGAAGACTGTAGTTTTACCCTCGTGAAGATTTGGTTGGTGTTGATAAAAGCTTGATTTTTGCTTTGAATTTCCACATTTGCTAAAGGAAACAGCCCAGGGCCATTTGAAAAACTTCACTGCTCTTCCAAACTGTTTGCCTGTATAGTGTATGATATATACAACTATAGATACAACTGTTATCCAGCAAAGCTTCTGTTCTTTATTCATTCCTGAGAGGGCAAAGTGATATTTAAAATATAAGGAATTTCTTCAACATTGCTAAATAGATGAAATAAAACGTGACACTTTGACAGGTAGCAGAAATTCAGATAACTGTTTAATGTTTCAAAAACATAAGACTGTGTTCATAAATTTGGTTCTCCATGCTAAACCTATATAGACACACAGATAAAGCTGAGTGGTTTGTTTTGTACTTACTGTATGTGCTGATATAGTTTTAGAAAGGTAGTTTTCTATTAACAGGAACATGCATCTTATAGCACTACTCACACATCTCGGGGCCACAGAGTGCAGTTTTATACACGTACAACACAAAAAGCAATTACAATGAAGGAGAAGCTTATAACCTAACACCAGAACATAACTGACGTACCAGCTTCAGAAATTAATTTAATATACATTGCAAACTCCTTTAAAAATCTGTGTAGCTTACTTGTGTAAGTTAATTGCCTGCATTAAATTAGAGTCAAGTATGACAGTAAATGGTTATCGTAGATATACTAACTGATGAGAGGCCTAATTTTGTCTGAGTGGTGGAAACCTTTATGATGGCTACCACCTCTGATGGAAGTAATTCCACCGCAGTTATTTTAGAATCATCTTGTTGCTTTAAAATGTGAACATTGTAAGTAGATTAGTTTAAAAGATTAATAAAGTTAATAAAAATAGTTTAAGATATAAACTTCTTATTGAAAAAGCAGCAAAGTAAGATCATTAAAAGCTTTAAAAAACTGACTTATTTTTAAGTTTCAAAGCACAGAATATCTATCTGATCACTTTATTACAATGCTAGTGCATTGATCTGCACCATGTTCTTATTTTAAAGATGTTAGAGCCACTCCAGTGTTTCTTCACATAAGAGGCACAGAGGATTGTCTTAACAATTGCAACAAAGTCTTTTCTTGATTTCATTCTGCATTTACTTTTTCATTTATAGCAATGATACGCAACACCTCACCTCAGCCCTTCGACCTCGCTATTTCATTAGGGTAGGGTTAATTCTTAATTAAAAACTGTTACTAAGGTTAAAAAAAAAAAAATCTTAATTACTGTTTTATTTCAATAAGTTACACTAGAGATACCAGACAAAAGCTGGGGATCTTTCCTAAAGCAGGTAGAATTTTCAGAATATTTTCTATTTTGCACATTAAATGGCCCCTTCAGCAGACTGATACCAAACTGCAACAGCACGAGGAAGTAAACAATACATATAGGCAGTGGTGAAAACAAAATAGTTTTCAATATCTTTATACATAATCTCCACATTTGATACTAATTCACTCTAAGCAGACCCAGGTAACAATATAAGGCTCAAATAATTGATGAGAAGCATTCATTTAGTGATCCCTGAGAGCTGCAGCAGCACGGCGTGACAGCAGCCAGCCTGCACACATTTCCTTCAGAGCCTCGACATTCCATCCGACCCGCACGAGCTTTGTTGTTCAGAGAATTAATTTAATTTAATTTCAGTCAGGAATAAGGATCCTCATTCCTGAAAAACAGAGCTGTGTGTCATGGTTTTATCATAGGTTAGGAGAATAAAATAAGAAGGTTAGTCATGTGTCCTTGACAAAAATTTGCATCTTGTGGCTTCCGTTATCTGACATTCATTAAGCAACAATGAGTTTCTCTTTACAGTATCACAGGTTTTCCACAGCTCATGATCAGGTATTGTATTTCCCTTGTCAATAGGTCTGCAAGCATGGGATTCATTTTCACATTCTTCCCACACAGGTGTAGGTACTTTCTAGCTTATAGTTTTTCCTTTGTTAATACCCAAGCAAATTCCTCGTTATTGTTCAAATTACTATTTTTAGGTTTTGTCTCTGATCATTTCTTTCCTTCCTGGTTGTTGGGGTTTTTTTTTTGGTGTGTGGTGGGGTTTTTTTTGGCCCAACAGTAGCTATAGTTTTACTACTACAGGTATTGGCTGCGCTACCACTTACGCTTCCTAGTCCCAACAGCAGTAACGTGATGCAAAACCTGCCCACCGGGGAGGCACGATTATCTTTCCTTCATTGATCCTCTTGGCAGCACAACAGAGCCTGAAGTTTTCAATAATAAAAATATAAGGCCTTAGCACTCCAGTCTCACACTTGTAGGAATAATTCTTACAAGAGAACTGTGTTGAGCATTTTAATTTGCTGTTAGAGCAGAACAAACCCAAAGTCCATCAGAGTAGAAACATCAAGACACCATAACCAACAAATAATTGTGTCATCCTTGCTCGCATAACTTCGTTACATACTGATCCTGATTCCAGTAAATACTCCTTATATTGTTTCTGAACTTCATTTTAAATAACTTTGGAGAAGATATCATTCTCGTGTTTCCATTGCAAAGGAATGAGTACTTCTTACCATAAAAAGATACCTTTATTCTTCAGTGGTTTGCTCATTTGTGTAAAGATTGCTTACACATACCCCTTGAAAAAATTATAAAGCAATTCTCCACCTTCCTGCAGGATGAAGAGGGACTAAGGCTGTACCCAGACATGCTGCTATGGCAGTGGCAAAGAGGATGCTTACGGTGCCCGTTGCAAAGTGTCACTTGCATGCCCTGGCTAGACTTTACTGCATCTCTTATCTGCCAGCATAACTGTATGTGCAGTTGCTCCCTAACCCAGTTCTGTCAAAATGATCTTGTTAACTTAAACGCTTTTAATAGTAAGGTGTTTTTTAAACCAAATCATTTTGACAGAGCTGGGTTAGACCATTGCTCATGCTATTCTTCCACCAAGAGCAACTTGAATTTCAGAGGTTCTTGCCCCCACCGCACCCTCCCTAACATGCCTGCTGTATGTTGCCAATAACCCTTCACCATTCCCACTCCTTTCTTCACTGCATTTTACAAGCCCTGCAGTTGTGTTACTTGAAAGCCAGATCAGTGAAACATGGAGTTTGGAAAAAAAAAAAAAAAAAAAAGAGAGACCTGCAACAAAACCTTGTTTCAAGAAGTCTTTTCCTTCAAGTTTATAACCCAGATCATTGAACTGATCTCACTTGGGTGTGCATCAGCACACCTAAGGAGTCCATAAACTACAGGACAACAACAGAAAGTTTTGGAAACAGCTGTGCTGCCAAAAGGCATATGAAGTTTGACTATATGCTTTAGAGAGCAGACTAAGAGTTGAATCAACAAAACTGAGTAGAGGATAACTTCTGGAAAAAGGGAGAGAACAAGCAACTAGGAACAGTGAAACTACTTAAATAAAACTTCGATGGACTCCTAGTATACAACCATGACAGTCTGCAGCAGCTCCATCCATTGGTGCTGGCAGATTTTAGGGATGGGAACCTCCCCCACTGTGTGAGCCGCACTGAGACATGCTGAGAATGGTCTGTGTCCAGAGGGGAGCTCCCGAGACCCTGCTCATACCCAGCACACACTGGTACCGCACAGCACAGCGGGGCTGGGAGCAGCAGGGAGCCAGCAGCCAGGTTCTGGGCCATGGATGTTCCAGGCACGGCCCCAAATCATAACTATGCTTTGTAGCTGCTCTAAATTTCACCCTCTAACAGTGATTTTACTGGACTGTTATGTCACCGGGAGTTAACTGTAACATAGAAAAGCATCATCCACACGTTCTTTACTTCGGCCAAGCACCTGAAATTTCAAAGGAAGGAAAATGAGATGGCAAATGTTATGCTAACTCTGCCATAGCAGCAAGGCGACATGTACTTGAAGTATCCTGTGTGCTGTCAGAGACGTGCAGGAGAGGATCCTGCCAATACAAGTGCAAATCAATTCTCCAAATTTATTTTGATACATTATGTGTGGCAATTTGCTTATGGCTGCTTGGAGGATCAAAGGCAGTTATCTAAAGAACTACTTATTTCAGCAACAATGGTAACAGATGCTACCTCTCTCCTTTAGGTCTTAGATGTTCTGTCCTACACACACACACACAAAGTGATTCAGTGTGCAAAGATATGTCACCTTATTTTTTACACTTAGTCATGCAGTGCTGCTCTCCATAGTTAAAGACATCTGAACAGTTCTTTAGGTTATTAAGCAACTTATTAAGCTTGTGTCAAATGTGAAGGGACTGTTTTAAACACAGTGTTCATCAGCCTTTGCACTGGGCATACAAGCTGATGGAATCCATACACTTGCGCCGAGGAAATACAGAAGTACAACAGTTTCTTCAGTATTTGGATGTCTAATATTTATTGGGGGATTTATTAATCTATCTACAAGATTATTATTATCAAAAGGAGGTTACTCCAGTTTTAGGGTTCTGTTTCAGAGGCCAAGGGAAGGAAGGGTTAGAAAAGCTATTCTAAGATAAACTCTTCTTCCTTAGTTTCCTCACTCCTTTGCTTGAACTAGGAAAACCCATGACTGAAGTAGAGATGAGGCTGTTACAGGATGTAGGTCATTACACAACTTGACTAATGCTTTGGGATAAAGAGAAAGCGATATGTACATCACATTGAAATACATCTTCTTTAATCAAAGTTGCATGTTGTAACAAATTGTCCGTTATTCTTTGATCACTTAACATGACACTATCCTATCTATGCAGTCTATTTTATGTTAGTGACTACCTAAATATTTTCTACACTCTTTGGCAAATACATACTTTCAGGAAATGCTTTAAGAAAAGAAGAAAAAAGGAGAGAAGAGAGAGGAGTATCCTGGCCCTGCCATGCCACGCTTAGCGTTTCATGTCTATTGGAATCAACAAAATTTCTCATTGGGATTATTTTTGTTATTTTTCAAGAGTAAAATCAACATGGACCAACCTGAAAGCTGCCAAGGCTCTGATACTTTGTATGTAAAGCTGCCAGTCCTTTCAGAACTGTTAGATGCTTTAGAGAAACGGAATGCACTTAAACATCAACTATGTTGTCAGCACTTCCAAACAATTTTTTTCTATATTTTATTATTACTTGCATTATGTGGCACTCGGGAATTCCAGTCATGAATCTAACCGTGCTAGACGCTGTACGGACATCGGACAAAGGCAGGATGTGCCCACAGTTCGCAATTGCGTTAATATGACTTGTTTGATTGCATTGAAAGATTTGGGTTTGGGTTTCCAGAGGTCAGATACTCCACTGCTGCACGTCAAAACATCAGTTCACCTCACACCACTGTGCTGAGAACCCATAACACAGGCTCAATTGGAGAGAGAAGTCCAAATCTATTTGAACAAAGAAGGTGGTCCAGAAACTTAAACATGACAAACATAGTTGTATCCACATTGTTTTGCATCCTATAAGAAAAAAACCCAAAGTAATTTTTATTCTCTACAGTCCACTGATTAAAGTGATTTTCCTTTGACTAAAATAGGACTGCATTACATATAGATTTAATAGCTTCAGCTCATACCAACCTCATCTCTCAAACCAATGCTCATTTTTATGAGGCTGTATTACATAATTTGGAGACCTACATCACTTCTAAAGGAGAGAGGGGAAAAAAGGCAAGTTGTGCACAACAGGAAAGAGCTCATAAAAAGGCAAACAGATTGGCCTGCGACCGAGAATGAGGTGTTAACCATGCTCTGCCTAGGGCATCGTTTATCATGCGAGTTTCAGCAGCTGGGATGTGCTTATCCTGTACTTGCTGGAAAATGTTTAAATATTAATGGAGGACATAAATATCTGGGCTCCTTTTGCAGTCTTTTTTTGATATACAACAAACCTTTCGTTTTCAATGCTTTTCTTTAAAGAATACCAGGCATTCTCTACATAATTAAATGAAACATAATAATTAAGGAGAAGCTCAAAAGTTTTCCTGACGTGTATTCCATTTAAACTAAGAATATAAAATTATGACTACTCATCATGATTTAGTGAAAGATAGATACACTTTCCATCCATATGCATAAATGTGTGTGTACATGAAAAAAATCTTTAAAAAGGAAAAATGTGAACATAACTGGACTTTTCCAACTACAGACAGCACTTCTGCAGTAAATCTACTCCAATCTTTTTTGCTGAAACATATGAAATTAGAAGTGAAGATCTTTAATTTTGCATCGTTGAATTTGATGGCAGTTTTACCATCAACTTAAATGACTCGTTTGGAAAGAGTTAGGGTCCTCCAACGGGAAACACATTTATTTTGCAGTTGCCAGGCTGAGGGGTTTGTTTCAGTGGCTTCTTTTCATCTGTTTGTTGTAATCTAACTTTTGGAAATGCAGAAAAAATAAAGCCCACAGACTAGAACACAGAACTCAATCCAAACTTCAGCAGCATTAAGGAATAAGTTCTGCTGATCTGTTACTTTGAATGCAATCATAGCTGTTACATTTAATCCATGAGAGAGGTTCACATCTGAAGTGTTGCTCAGTGCAATTCATTAGTTGAGTTTTGCAATTACCTCTGAATGCACACAGTCCATCTGCATTAGCATTTAGGGACTTCAATATAATGATTTTTATGTGTATATATAGATATATATATATATATATAAAAATCCCATAAAATATAAAATATACACATGTATATGATTATCAGTGACTGCAAAGTAAGTGGATTTAAATGGTTGAGTTCCTCAGTTAGGCTGAGCATTGCTTCCCAGGAGTAAGCTGCTTCGACCAACCTTATACCGAATTAGAAAGTTGAAGCTGGGAACTAACGACTGCCGAGACCAACGGCTTCCATAACTCTCGCATCCAGTTGCAAAGACCTGAGTGAGACACACTGAGAAACCCCTTTCTGAGCTCGTCTATGACTTAGGTGCTGCAGGGTACGGCAGACACTTCTCATGGAAGGTTTCACCTATTCAGATCTAGGACTGGTTGACATGACTAATTGCAAATCCAAGCCACGGTGCTGATCATTCTCAATTTAAATGATTTGCACAAGACACATCATGCTCAACACCTTGGAAAAATCAATTCCACGAGAATTACCGCTGCAACTCCTGGATAAAGCTACTCTCATAACTAAGGCAGGTTGAAATCAGTCTCTTGCCTATAGTCAGATGCTTTAAACTCTATCTTTTGGTAACTGAACTGGTTCTCAATCATCTTTCCTTTTCAGCTTCAGATATCATCAGTACCTAAAATTTTGTTCCCAGGAAACATTATTAATACAGTTGAAATGTCACTCTGTTGATGTTATTTACTTGGTTAACAAAATTAGAAATGTGCTGAGCAGATTCCAGAACAAAGAGGTCTGTCTGAGGAGGGGAGGAGGAAGCATATATATGTGTGTGTATATAAATATGATATACACACACACATTTAAAATCTCAATTTGGACTTTATTTTGTTCTATTTCTATCTACTGCTTAAATAGCTATGTTCAGAAAGCTATGAAGTGAGCCACCTTTTCTATGGCAACAACACTAAGAAAAATGTTGAGTTTCCATCATCTAATTTAATTCTATTGATGCGATATTACGGTAGTGATGATGCTTAAAATGTTCCAAGCTCAAAATGCCTTAGCGTTTCCCTCCCACTGAAAGAATTTAGTTTGTATTATTTTAAACTCATAGTTGAAAGACTTATGATACAACTATAACATGTACTGTAAGCATACAATCATCATTATTAATAGTATATCCAAAAGGTCAGGCTCTAATAATATCAAAATAGAAAACAGAATAGAAAAACAATACTGCTAAGATATAGAGTATCTTATGGTAATTGGATATGCTATAAAAATACCTGTTTATACTACCTAGCATGAGCAGTTGCTTTCTGTTACAGAGTATGCATCATCACCACTTAGATATATGCAGCACCTAGAGCTTGTAGTACGTGTTCACATTTCCTTCTTGTTCATAAACTTAGAGGTCAGTATCTTTTTCACCTTGAAAGTCTCTCAAGGTTTGGAAATTAAATTACGTAAGAAGGATCGAGTGGATGGGTTCCAGGCCCCTAATTTCAATAAGTGGCTGAAAAAGTCCCAGGTGAAGTCTGTAGTGCACCAGGGTCTTCTGAAATTAAGATTTTAAAAGATGAAACCAGCAACTATGTGAGAATAAATAGAAAGAAAATTTAGGAGATACTCCAAGGGGTAATAGACCTAAATGCATATCCATTGCTGACTCTGTGTTCTTACTTGTAACAGCTTATATCCTGAAGAGGGGAATACAAGCATATTTTTTCTAGAGAAGACGATGCAGCGTATGTTCATGGTGATACAATTAAAGTATCCAGGAATCCATTTATTTGATAAAGGTGTAACATTGTTGGAAAAATTCTGAAGATTACGAATTGCAAAGATAGTAAATTTAAATCTGATTATGGGAGTACTTCCCCTTTCCACCTGTTTTGGACTTCAGTAGCAGGAGCTGATGATGGGAATCACTACAGTATATTGAAAAAGCACCAAGCAACCTCATCTAAGGAAGATTCTGCTTCATCTCACAAACATGAAAACTTTTTTTTTTTTTTAATGAAATGCATAAAAATAGTAGATGTCCTATAGAGAGGTATGTATTAAAACCAGCTGTATTTGTTAAGCAGGCGCACATACTTCTGATTTTAATATGGAAGAAAATGTCCAAAGTTAATTTCTTGGCTAGCAGCCTCCTTAGTTAACAAATTGCTCACCTATATATCTTAAGAGCCAACTTTCATGAAATACTTCAATCTCTGGGGAAAATGAAGGCCCTCAGCTCACAACTACACATGGAAATCAAAGTTCTTTACAGCTAGGATGCAGGTTTGAAAAAAAGAACGGAGAGTTAGTAAATAGCAAGCCTAGGAAGAAGCCAGCAGAAAGCTGTGCACATTCTGTATGCAGTGAGGTAGAACAATAAGGCTCAGGAGATGAAAACCTTAGATTAGAATATCACATAATAATAACAACTTCCTTTCCTAGGGTTTTTCTGTTGCAAACATTCATACAATTAGGCTAGATGGTGACGCTACAGACAGCTATTGTGTTTTGATGTTATGACATTTAATGTGTGTGAAATCTGATAATTTCACAAGCATGCAAAATAATAACTTCTACCTGCTTTATCGTTTTATTTAAGATAGGTAAAACATATACTAATTTTTCATTCTTCTAAATGTATGTATTATTTACTGAGAAGCTTCTTATTCATCACAGTCTGGTATTAAATGTAGAGGAGGAACATCATTCATACAGAAGTAGTGCATATTTCTCTTTACCCTTATTGCAGAGAAACTCTTGAAGAATTTCCAAATGAGGATAAGTGAAGTTAAGAGGATTCTTTATCTACAGCTCCGGTAGTTATCAGCTCTATTCTTTAACTGAAACTGAAGTGAGCAGCTGTTAGCTTCCCTCCTATTAAGCACTAACATGGTAGATTTGAAACAATAAACAGTTAATGCTATTTGATCTCCTAAAATCAGCAGCCCCAAAAAAACATCTGTCTGTGATGCCCGCAGACACAAATGGTGAGCCGCCTATGCGATCAAGTTGGCTGTTTAGAAGTACCAGCCTTTGTGAAACTTGTAGGAGTATTTATTCCTGCTTTCAGAAGAAAGACAGAATAATTTGCATCAAGCAGAGCATGAGTCTTCGTGCCTGTCTGGAAGAGGAGGGAGGGAGAAGAGAGGACATAGAGTTTGATACCTGTTGGCAACACCAGTAGGTTTGTGTAACACCGTTATGTGCCAGGTTGGATTGATTCCACTCTATTTACTCTGGTACTGAATGCAAACTGTTTGAAATGAGACAGATTCAAGACATGACTGAGCAGCAACGAACCACAAAGGAATTCCTGCCTGTGTTAAGTGGTGTCACCTTCATGGCGGTAGGCAGTGTCTAAATAAGGATTTGAATTAATCTCTTCTATAATATCCACACAGAAACTGCCACAGGCTTTCTGTGCTGAAGCTTTGCAGTGCCTCCCAGGCTCCCCAGCCAAGCTCCGTGCACAGGTCTGATACTGTCTAGCAGGGATGCTGTCTGACAGCTTGGGGCTCCCGATTGGGATGCTGCTACCCAGGAGATATTGTAGCCAAGCAGAATATAAGGATGTGTTACTCCCCTGCCTTCCTCAAAGAGGAGATGAAGTGTTTAGCAGAACAGCCAGCTTCAGGGGTTGCAGACTCCTGCATTTCTTCTCTGGGAGCCTTGGCAGCGATGCAACTAATGAGTGACTGGAGCTAAGGGGTTTTTCCTCCTCTCCAAAGTTTCAGCTGGGTGCATTATCTGTTTAGTCAACCAAAAAAAGGGAAGGAAAACAACTTGTGGGACAGGGATGACTCCAGGCTAGTTATGGCTAAAGATTCATGCCCATCTCAGCTATTAAGAGGAAGAGCAATATTTCTGGGATGCTTTCCTCTCTAAAAGTAGGGAATGAAGCTATCATACCATTCCTATATATCTAGGGGGTGCAAAGCTTTGGGGAGAAGGAAGGTGGTGATAAATCAGGGGGATTTCCCCCCCTCACGGTTCTTTGAGCCTCCTCCTCCCTCATTTACATATCTGGCTGGTGGGTGATTTTTATTCTCAGCACGAAAACGGCAATCTATTTCAATGCATGAATGCAGCCCTGCATCTATTCAGCAGCCTAGAGATTTATTGTATTAAATAAGAAAACAAGGAGAAGAAACCAGTTCTCCAGCCTTGGTAGCAATCTTCTGTGATTCAAAGTCCTCCTGATCCTTTAAAGGGGTGGGGGGGGGGAAAGGAGGGGGGTGTGGGGGGGAAACAAAACAACACCCCAAACCCAACCCAAACACAAAATCACCACCCCAAACAAATACCACCCCCCACAAAAAAAAAAAAATAAAAATATATATAAAATATATATATATAAAGGAGGAGAAATAGCCACACCACTACCACTCCTCTTCCCAAGGGAATTAAAAAAATCTTAACTAGCATCCCATGACATTTCCATTATGAGAAATTTAAAAACATCTGACTTAATGAGGCACTACAGTCCAGCCTAATACTGTACCTATTAAGGAGGAAGGCACTCGCACAGCGCACCTTGCGAGAACACAGACGCTAAGTCAAAAAGAAATCTGCAGAGAGACAGCCCTCTGCCACCGAGACAGACATAATATCAATAAAACGAATACTCACTCTTTCAAGGACCGAGGAAGCCGCTTGCCGACAGCCACTTCACGCACGGATTGAAAGGGTGAGGTAAAAAACATTAGCCAGTCCCTGGGAACAGGCAGGATTCTCTGGATTTTCTTTTCATGCTTTTTGAGGCTGCTGGTGCTGGAGGAGATGCTGGCTACTTAGCTTCTCCGGTTTCTGTGCCTGCATGCTAAAGTGCAGTTATTAATTTCTCCCTTTGCACAAGCCAGGGGCAGCAGCACGTCTCCAGGAAAGCAGGGATATTCCAAATAAATCCACTAATTCCGGGTCTGAGCGCTCCAACGTGCCTGCCTGCCAAATGTAACTGTGAAGTGATGTGGAAAAGTGAGCTAGGAGCCTCCCCTGACAGCTCTTATTGGGCTGATCTCGGAGGCAGGTCTAGCGCTTGGAAATTCATGTAAGCAGTTTTGGGTGGTGGTTTTTCCCCCTCCCTCTCCTTCGCACTCCCCCACCCCGCCTTTAACCCGGTAAGCACACAACTTTTCCCCAAACCGAGGAGCCACTCGTTCCCCAGGAGCCGTGGCAGATGCCCGCACCGCCAACTCCGACCCGGGGCATTTCCCTCAGGCCGGGCGGGGAGGGCGCGGGGGCGGGCGCCGAGGCGGCACCCGCCGAGGGAGGGGGAGGCTGGGCCACCGGGGAGGCGCCCGCCGGGGCGGCGGAGCCGGGACGTGATCGGAGCGCCGGGAGGGAGGACAGGCGGCGGCGAAGCGCCGCAGGGCAGAGGGCGCAGGAGGCGGCGGGGGAGAAGGAGCCCCCGTCCTCCGGGGCGATGCCCGCCACGAACGGGAGGCCGGGGCCGCCGGGAGACGGGCAGCGGCCGCGCTGCGGACACCGCGGGTCGGGCCGCGGGATGCGGCGCGGAGAGGGCGGCGGGAGGAGGCAGGAGCCCGGCGGGGTGAGGAGCCGGCGGGAGACGCGACACGCAGCTGTTCTCTCCCCTCTCCGTGACGGACGCTCCGAGGACGGGGTGGGCATCCTTAAAAACCCTTTCCCAAACAAACCCCAAAGAAGTGCAGGTATTTAAATTTTCTCCTGTACTGTTTTAAAGACAAGGGTGGCGATCAAATTATAAGACAGGAGCCTGAACCAGCCTGAACGCAGAGCAGAGCCAAGACCTCCACACAGCAAGAGATCACTGAAGGGCACAACCGCGGTGCAGTAAGTTATTGACTGTCACCCAGTTCCCAGATCCTCTTTGTGACTGACAGTGCTGGTGCCCTGCACAGCCCCAGCTTGTGAAGTGCTGGAAAGAGGCAAATGGACTCTAGCATTGAGTATCCTGAGCTGCCTTCGACTGTAAAGAGCTGAAGGTCGCTCATCCCTTCCGAGGGCTCAGCACAGGTCCAGCAGTGAAGTGTCCCTGGGGAGGGCAGGGGAATATCATGGTCAGCGCTATGCAAGCCCTCAAACCCACCCCTTTGCCCACCTTATCAACTGAGTTTATGACTTCTCTTTTTATGCTGCATGTATTACCTATTAGCAGATTAAATATTCCATTTAATAACTACATACATCATAGCTCTAAATGGTACCACCACCTGTATTTTTTCCCCCAAGTTAAATGTTCACCAATAGAGAAGGGGTCAGTATCATGCCAGGAGCACAAGGTATAGCCGCGCTCAGGTACAGACTGGGACTCTTAAAATGGAGGACTGATTCAACACTTAAGTAGAACTATTGTGGAAGCTTAAGTGCACTCAGTTCCATCCTCTTTCTTCAACTTTCCTTGGCCAGTATTATGCTCTGTTTCAGTATTGTGTGATTCTGTATTAAAGTTATTTCATTGCTCAACTTTATTTTTAAATAGCTGGTCATCTTCAACTCACTCAATCTGAAAACCTTTTAAATTTAAGCAAAAATTAAGACGACAGTATTGAAGATCTAGGATTATGGAAACTAGACCCTAGTATTCCACTATATGATAAGAAGATAATATAATTTAGTTTCATGATTGTTAATTTAATTTTTCATGCTGATATTAAGTGTACATGCATGCAAGACAGTGAACAAGAGAGACCAACCTGCGTTTGGAGCAGGTTGCATTAAATGCAAGTTATTCTGAAAAGTCTCAAATTCATCAGAATGTAGCAAAGTGTACCCAGAATTTGACATTTTTCAAGGGTAATGAAGAAACATCTAACTATTTCTTTACATCCCTCAGCCCAAGTGTTTACTTCCCAAGCTGGGATGATTCCTTGAAAAAGGATGGATATAAAACACACAGCACTTACTTGAAGCAAACAGAGAGCCTTGAGAGAAATACAGAACACTCTGCAGTGCAATAGATAACACCAGAAATGTGTCTTCCCTTCCCTGGGCTTCCACAGAGGCAAAGGGCATTTTTCTCCCTCATCCTTCCACCAACTGAACACCACAGTGAGAATAAAGATGCTGTCTCAAGGAAGCATGAGGATGTTTAGCCTGTCTGTATTCCTGGTAATGAATGACAGTCTTCAAACTTCTTTTAAGGTTTTAGTAAGAGAAGTTGCAAACCTTGTTTTTATTTCTAGTAAAAATACCTGATGGAAGCAAACAAAAATAAAAAATTCTCACTTGTAAGAATGGGTTAGATCCACTGTGTCTGTGCTTTAAGCAGGTAGCACAGTTGTGTGTGGGAAGAAAGCCAATGGCTGAGGCTGTACCCTCCACGTTTAGTTTGATTTCAACCTTTGACTTCTGACATTTGTTCTATGTGACCTTTCTTGTAGTTGTAAATTACTGGGGCAAACGCTCTTTCATCTACAAGTAGTTGGAGGTGAGGGTGGTGTCTTGTTAAAATGGATTATGCCATCCATGGGTTCCCCTGCTGGAAAACATTTCAGATGATGGACTAAGTCTTGACAGGAAGTGTATGGATTCATATTTAACTTCAAAATAATCTTGGAATAGCAAAGAAATACTTACAACTTTCTGCATCCTATCCAAATTAAATGATACATACATAGCACTGATGAGTGTGCTGGCTTAAAATTGTTTCCTCTTAAATATATATTACAAAAAAAGCTAGTTCCTCTGTTTCCTAAATGGTCATTTCACTTTTTTAAGCAAAAAGCAGCTCTGACTCCAATTGAAATGAGATCAAGATTGTTAGTTTAATAAGTGGAGAAAAAAAATCTGCAAAATGTGACTGAATGCATCGTGGATGAATCTGGAATTCCATTTTTAATAAATCTTTTTATCAGGAAAAAAAAATATAAAGAAGCTTCACGAAATGCACTGGTTTGGGGTGGAGGGGCTGGGTTTGATTTTTTTGTGTGTCTTTTTCCCTGATTGATTCTGACCAATAAAGGGGAGGGAAAATACCTCCTACTTGGAAGAGAACCTGGAGATGTTCTTCCATATTACTTTGCTTTTATGAGCAAGGAGGATTAAAACCCTTACGTGACTTCTCATTCATATGCGGACAGGAAATATCTGTCTATCATCTAAAAATGTGTGGCATAATGGAACACAAGCATCTTTTCAACCTCCTATATTTTTGTGAAAATAGTTGATTATCACGTAATTCTTTGTTCCTCAGCGTTGCAAAGCAGTGCAATAAACTGTTTTCTGAAGGCAGAATTTAGACCTTACTGCTTAAAAATATACAATAGAAGTGACTTGAAATAAGCTCTGAAGGGGCAACTCAATTACAACAGAGCCTAAGATGGGCTGCTGCTGATGGAAATGTTCCGCGTCATCTCATTTAAATAACAATGCAGAAGCCAGGAACTTGAAAGGGGCGGGGAGGAGAGAGAAAGGAAGAATGCTTGGAAAACAAACCACTGTGCTCATTCCTCATACTCACATTTCATTCCGTCATCTCACCTAGCAATGAGATATTGCCCTCAAAATATCAGCGGCTGGTTTTAGTTTTTAATACAAAATATAGGGCCTGATCCTAAATCTCCTGAGGTTAATGAGTCCAGTATGAACTACTTGATTAAGATAAATTACTTGATGGCAAGCAACTTTTGCTTACAGGGATCACCGCTAGCATGTCGCTTCAAAGTAATATTAATAATATCAAAATATTAACTGATCTGAAAGTTACTAAAGCAAGTTTACAGAATAGCGGTTACCATTATTCTATTAAACCTTTAAATAAATTCATTGGATATTGTCTGAGAAAACAGCAAATGCTCTACCCAGTTTGTATCTTTTACTCAAGTTATGTGAGGGATTGTTCCTAAATTGAACTTGCTTTGAAAAGTTAGAATTCACCTTCCATAAACTAAGGAGAAATAACTCCAGAATGTTTCCGAATAAAATACGTGCTTTTATCAGTTCACTGTGCCAGTAAAGAGACATAATTACTTTTAGAACTTAACTCAGCTAAGTTCTCGCCTTCTTGTCACCATCTTGCAACCTTTAAAACCTGCTTTTATACAGTTATCACAAGTTGGTTATCATGAAAAATAATGATTCCCTGTGTTTGGAAAGTCACCAAAGATATCTGTAATTTGAAAGAGTTCCATTGGATAATGCTTACAACCAATACTAAAGATTAAAAAAGGTGAAATGATGCAAATGGCCCATGAGATAATGGGATATGGTTTGGGGTAGGGGTTCTGTTTGTTTGTTTTTGTGGGTTTTTTGTTGTTGTTGTGTTTGTTTGTTTGTTTTGGGGTTTTTTTGTACTGACAAAATGTCATGGTTTCATTTTAAGAGAGAAAGCTAGAAATGCTGAGAACTTACGATAGGAATTTGCAAAGGAATGCCAGGTCTTTCTAGAGATCTAAAATGGTTAAAATTCAATATCTAACACCGAAACAGAAAGCTTCAAAAACCCCACAGAAGAACAGACAGACTACAAAGTAGAGACATCCACAAGTGACAAAAATGATTCTCAATCATCTTAAAGTACTTGTTTTGCAGTCTGGTCTCCCATCAGACATGCAATCAGAGTCCACTCCCTTGTTACTTAATACATGAGAAGAAATAAATGCATTGATTTTGACTAAGTTACTTTAACCTTGATTGGATAAATTCTTATAACCATGCTAATTCCACTTTCAGCCCATGGACTGTCGAACAGAAACAAAGGTTTAACCCAACAGCAGCACTGGGGCTTTTGGGCCCTTAGGAAGTGCTTTTCTCATGCCGAAATTACTCCATTTAGTAAAATAAAACATAACTAGTTCTGAGGCCAATTCAAATATAAAAAACCCAACTACTAATTTGTGCACCATATGCACCAGTGATACCATGGAATGCATAAAAATAACACCACATTATCAAGTTTCATTATTCCTTGGGTACTGTTTGCAATTTTGATTAGTTGCTGTCAGGTTGACTATCAGAAAAACAAATGTTTGCTTTGTACATTGAACACTAAAATAAAGACAAAAGAAAATTATATCAAGCGAGGCAATCAACCGTTTTTTGTACATTAATGCTCTGGATACAATTTGGAAAGTTAATCTTTTGCTTTTAGTTTTCAATATGCCTTGTGAATAGAGATGACTGGATCTGTTTCGGTAGCTGTGCAGATAGTTTTTGCTCTACCTCAAGTGCCCTCTAGCGTGCAGTAACTATGCAGGTTCATTTATTTATTTTCCTCCTTTTTCCTAACAGCCACTCTTCTAAATCCCAAAGTAGTGTATAACACTGCTTTTCTTCTCTGAGGAAAGAGAAATTCAGTGTTCACTGCATTGTGTGGATATAAATGAATTATCTCCTCTATGTCGAATCAAATCACCCCCTTTGCTGTCAAGTTTTTATTCGCAGAAGTAGTAGTTAAAAATAAAACCCAATAATTCTTCCAGACATTGTGCAAATGTTGTTGGGATACACTTTTCAGTATCAGCAAAATCAAAACACTTCTATCTGCAAAAGGAAATTAACATACTCATCAGCAAAACACAACCCCAGAACAAGATTTAACAACAAACGCCCCAACTATGCATCTAGAGTTTTGTTGTTTCTTTTTTCAAATATATTTCTCTTAAAGTGTCGGACACCACTGATAATCCTGGTTTTGAAAGGTATTTTTAGCTCTTCTAGGCAAACACAAATACCCTGAAAAAACACACACTAATTTGTGAAAAATGGAAGCACTCTTATAGAATATATCCCATTCTTTATCAGCAAATGAATAAGGCCATAAGAGAAGGACTTTTTGTCACTAGTTTAAAAAAAATAAGTAATCCTACAGGGATATAAATTAAAAAATTACTGGGGCAGGCATGTAACAAGTTCTGTGTGTTCTCATAGGTCCTCAACAGCAGGATTGATCTGTTATTCCATTACACTGATGGGCCTGATCAAAACCCTGACACGGCTTGGCTGGCAAGTTGTGTCTCGTCTGTGAGCGCTGGAGTTGTGTGCAGGGCTGCGGCTGCACGGGGCAGCGCACACAGCCAGGCGCCTGCCGCTGGTCAACCTCACACCGGCAGGACAGACCATGGCCGCCCGACAACAACTACAGAAGAGAGGGAGGATGGGAAGAGAGAAGACATGGGGAGGTAACAGCCTGAAGAGGTAAAATTACCAGGTGCAGGTCCAAGAACAAACAATGAAAAAAACATCAGTAAATCACAGAGTCGACTGGGTTGGAAAAGACCTCAGAGATCATCAAGTCCAACCCTTGGTCCAGCTCCAGTCCATTGACTAGGTCATGGCACTAAGTGCCATGTCCAATCTCAGTTTAAAAACCTCCGGGGACGGTGAGTCCAGCACCTCCCTGGGCAGCCATTCCAATGCCTGACCACTCTCTCTGCACAGAATTGCTTTCTAATATCCAGCCTCAATTTCCCCTGGCAGAGTTGAAGCCCATGGCCCCTTGTCCTATTGCTGACTGCCTGGGAGAAGAGACCAATCCCCACCTGGCTAGAACTGCCCTTCAGGTAGTTCTAGAGAGTGCTGAGCTCAGCTCTAAGCCTCCTCTTCTCCAGACTAAACAAGCCCAGCTCCCTCAGCCTCTCCCCATAGGGCTTGTGCTCAAGTCCCTTCCCCAGCCTTGTTGCTCTTCTCTGGACCCGCTCCAGCACTTCGATCTCTTCCCTGAACTGAGGGGCCCAGAACTGAACACAACACTCCAGGTGTGGCCTCACCAATGCAGAGCACAGGGGAAGGATCACTGCCCTTGCCCTGCCGACCACACTATATACCTGCAAGAAGTAGCTGTTTAACTTATTTAATTGTATTTCTAAGGGTCCCCCTATATTTGAAAAGCAGATTTAACACTTGAGGTACCCACCTGATTTTCTCCACTGCACAAATGAGTTAATTTTGGGGGAGCCATTGAAGACTCTTCCCATTCCTCATTTCATTGTGGCTTAACTTCAGAGCCAAGCATTCACTTTCAAGCAGGATTTACCACAAAATTCCATTACAATAGCAGGCTTGAGCCTACTCTAAATAAAACAGATTTTTAATGGACTTCTAAGTGTAAACTGGTGCAAGAGGGATGGGTGGATCCCAGAAGAGATGATATGCCTGCAAATACTAGGCATACGCTACAAGGTGAGAGAATTGCATCTCCAGAGGTTGTAAAATCAGTAGCACCGCCTATGACTGACAAGAGCCATCATCCCTGCCTCTGAGCTCAGGCTGTGGCTGTAGGGTTGTGGTTTCTAAGTGAGGTGCTGAGAGAAGCCAACTGGATTATTTCCTGGTTGCTCGCTTAGACTCTTCCCTGCTTAGCACGTTGGGTTTTCTGAATGATATTTTTTGTAACTTAACTATTCCTCACGCATTCCATCAAGAATTCAGTTTTCTAACTCAGTTTTGGCATGCATGAGGCTAACAGAACAGAAAGCTCATCATCACAGTACACCAATCCACAGTTTTCTAACACTTAACGGCCTATTTTAATCTGTCTTAATAGCCACCCTGCACCCAGGCAACACGACTACAGTAATGCAACAACTAGATTGATTCCAGAACAAAACCAGAAAAGACACTCTCATACTTCAGAGCAAGTGCAGAACTAATGTACATGTTAGTAGGGCCTAGAAGGTCTTGGTGGTGATTGGGGAAAATAAACTGCATTCCTTACCAACAGATTTGAGTAAGCTTATCAAGACTGCGCTCAACCGTCATCGTTACAACGCAGGGATATGGGTGAACTGCTACTGCAGCAGTAGCAAAATATATAATACCTGCTGGTATAACATAATGAAAGGAATAAAGCCATTCGGTGGCAAGGATGTGCCCTTGCCATAAAATAGATAACTTAAAAACTGACAGCATTCTGTTACCTCTACTCTGAGCAAGAAGTCTCTTAAGTTTAGATCAGCTCTTTATGAAGGTGCCTTCCTTAACTGAAGCGGAAATAGCATGTCTTGAGTCCATGTGAAGGTGACAATGACAGCAAATAAACTAAAGGTAGCTGTGTTCACTTTACAGAAGTGAAAGGAATAGTAGCACAAGCCTCAGGTTTCAGTATATACCACCTGAAGAAACTCCTAGAAGGCAGTTTCACATACCCATAAGCCAAACCTAATAGCAACAGAAGCTAAAATTTGGCTGCTAGTCCAAATCATATTTGTTTCGCCATTCTGAACACAGTGACGGATTAGGAGTCCATGCTTATTTCAAAGTACTTTGCTCTAGAGATTCCTGTTCTGTGTCTTTATTTAAGAAGGCAAATCAACATATTGCCCATAAAGTAGCTTTCTTCAGCAACTGCTGACATCATCGTTTGGCAGATGAATCTTAAAAAAAAAAAAAAAAAAGTAAAGCTGTGGTAAAATAAAACATCCATTTCCCCTAAAAAATATTTTCTAGTGCATATGTAACAAATATTGCTAGTGAAGGAGAATATAAATCATTTAAATCCCCAGGACTTCAATGCTAAAGTACTTTTTTCAGTAGCTAAAAAAAGCAGATTTAAGAGCTTTGGTAGGTGGTGTTTATTGATAAATTGTAGTAAATCTAGTGTAGAGGTATCTGAGACTGACGTGCTGGAAATAATGTCACCCCCACAGTAAACAACATGAAAATTATGTGGCTAATAGTTCTGTTATTTGTTGCTCTTCAGCTTCTTTGTGAGCCCTTTGAAGTAAGGAGACAGTAGTAAAAGGCATCGCTCTCTGTGAGTTGAGTCATTTAAGTCAATTGTGGCATAACTGGAGGAACAGTAGGGCCTGATTCACTACTGTGCTCATTTCCCTAACTCCAGCTTAACACTGGAGTAACACTGTGGTAAAAGACAACCCATATTTTTATTTAAATTAAAAATCTGTAATATTCAAATATTTATAAGAATATATAACGAATAATTGTGGCAAACATTGCATAATAAACATGTAAGGGAAATTAACCTTGTAAATTTTTAAGCTGAAGAATAAGGACCATTACATTAATAAGACTTAATTATATCGTTAAATATTTAAAATTATGTTCTCTAATAAATGTTTTTATTTAACATATTTCTTTTTTATCTATTACTTTAGTAAAATGCCTTTAAGATATGAACCAAAACCCAGCAGAGCTCTTCTTTGTTTGGTAGCCATGCAATTACAGACAGAGTGAGAAGGGAGCACATGTTACCTCCTCAACTCCAGGTCAGAAGGAGCTGTATTTCCACAAGCCTCAACTTCTTGCCTGGATGGGCTGCTGAGGGGCTGCGTATTTACTACACATTTTTCTTCTATTATCCTTTTATTTTTTCAAGACTAACTTGGCTCTATCAGTGCTAATGAACTAAGTTAAGCTAGCACAAATTAAGCTTGTCGCCATATGTGTTTCTAGCATTCCATTTAACATATAACCCTATTAAAAAGGGTATAGAGGGCAGTATGTTCAAAGATCAGCTTCTACCCTGCACTGATGAGTCCTCCCCTTGCTATCGCTGACAGAACACAGGTGTAAAAGCAACAGTAAGAAATTATCAGGAGATCTTCAGGGAAGTCAGCACCTTGCAAACAGGAGAAAGGGTCTGTTTGCTTGCAAAGGGCTGGAGGGTACAATGACCTAACTCCTGTGTCAGTGTCACAAATGCTTTGCCTTAGATTAATTTGTATCAGCTTATACTTTCTAGACTTCTACTATTATTTTACAAAGAGAAATCCAATGAAAAGTTACAGCAAAAACCTTTGAATCAAACTAAATGCCAGGCAACAGTTCAACCCACAACAAGGTTATAGTCCAACCAAGAACAAAACTTCTCCAGCACCTCTCCAAAACTTTTAATGTCTCCCTATAATTATGGTACTTTGAAGTAATATTTGTGTCTCTTCTTGCCTGGGCTGTAGACAAAAGCCCCAGACCCAGTGAGCCTGCATGGCTCAGCTTTCCACTGGAATACTATGCATCACATGTACTTGCAGAAACACTGATTAAAATCAAATGGCAAACACTAACAAATCAAATCTAACTCATCAGCATTTCAGATTTATCAGAAGCTACAATTTAATGATGCTTTAGTGGAAATTCATGTACAAGCACACAATACAAAGCCTTATATGTTTAGCTATTGTGCTTTTTCCAGTTAAGTCATTCCGTCAGTTTACCACAGTAATACTTTTTCTGATTTAATTCCTGCAAATTCTCATTTATTTTTGTAATATACTTTTTACTTGTCTCCTGTAGACTGTGTGTTCTCTTGCTATGATTGTCTTACAACTATCCCTCACCATTTCCCACTCGTCTATCCGTCATCGCCCATACTGTAATTACAGAAATGTTATTTGCCTTCAGACAGCTGCACAGGGTTGCTGGCAGCAGCGCTACCATTACACAGTGCAAATACTGTGCAGAATATTAAAGAATAGTATGAATCAAATCTTAGTGAAAGAGTATTCTTGAGAGTTATCAAAAAGATTGAACTAAGTCTGGTTTGCTTGTTTATACATTGGACAACTCATCTAAAACTAGGCAATGCTTATTTATTTGGCAGCTAAGAACGCATTGGAGATAGTCTTCTAATTAATATGCATGATGCTGAAAACTTAAACAGGGATAACCACATATTCCATTAAGTATAGCTGCCAGTCACATTGCTACAGTATTTTTCTCAGTGCACAAATAAAACAATGCTACAAAGAAAACAAGCACTGAGCTTTCAGTTCAGCACCTGCCTAATAAACAACCTCCTGGAAATAAGGTATGACATTATTTGGAATAGTTACTGAAAAAAAAAACAAGTTTGCCAGCAGCGTCTGTCCTACCACTTCATTTAGCTAAGGCTCAAGAGGCAGCAGAAATAACAATAGTTGAAGCTCACTTGTTATGTTTTACTTTACCTCGAAGTTTCCACAAATAAGGGATCTGTTTCCAACTGACAAGGTTCAGAAGAGCAAAAAGCGATACTGTGCTTACAAATAAAAAGCTTAATCTGTAGAACATATACAGAATAAAATATATAACATGGGTCAAATATACCACTACTGAAACACAAGGTAAAGCAGCAGGCATGTGCATCAAGCAGCACAATTAAGTGAATGTCAAAAATTCCCTGAAAAACGCTTATCAGCTGTGTCACCACTAAAATTTCACTGGGGTGCACATCTCAGTGATATCCAGTAGCACATATAGTCTAAAAGGGTCCACTGCCATATCTTCCTTCTACATTGGTTAGGTTGACAAAGAAAATGTGAAGATGCTGCCAGCAGAGACAGGAATGCTAGAACCACCAAGCAAAGATGCTTTCCCATGGTAATTCTGCTTTTCCTTCTCACTTCAGCGTAAGTTGATGATTCTCAGCACCGTGGCCCAAGTGCTCTTCCCTCCCAGGTGCTGGTCCCCTCACCAGTACACATGTGCATATATGGGGTAAACGTGCACATGAGCTTATGCCATAGAGATTCATGAACACTCAGTACATTGCAAGATCTCCTCTGAAAAGCCAGTGCCTGCTGTCATTGAGACTAAGACAGGATTTATCATTTGCTTTATAGTTCAAGCCCAGATGTGTTTGGAAGCCTGTATGGCTTTCACCAAAGCTCTGTTAAAGTGTCAGACAGACTTTTAGTCTCCACACCACAGTTCACTGAACACCCTTACCCTGAGTTGCCTCATATATAATTTAAATATTTAATGCAAAGTAAACCTAATGTTAACAATACGTATTTTTGAAGACTGACAGTATAATGCTTTACTTCCTAAAGGAATAACTGGAGTGATCCATAGGCAAATATCAACTCGAGTAACACTATCTAACCAGATATAAATTGTGCTCATCCCTGAGAAATCTTGAGTGCATGGCTTCCCTTCCTCCTTTTCAACTAGGCAAAGTGTGATTTACTGTGTGGTTTTCTTTCGGATGGGGTATTAAAAGCTGCAATGCACTCTACTCTATATTGGTATTAATGATACCTTTGAAACAGTGATGTCTTTGATGTGTATCGTGTGCTGCTGACTGATGGCTCTTTCCAGCCTAGAAAGGTGCTTTGTCTTAGCAGGTTTGTGTGGACTGACAGCACAGGCCACAGCAATATTTTGAAGTTGAGGGGTTTAAACTAATATGAAGTATTATATCATTAAAATTGAGATAGTAATACCATCTAAAGTCACTGTAACCTTTTTTGTACATGCAGGAAATTATTAGATATTATCCTATCTTGCTTCTGGATATTCTTTATTGCTATTCATTCTCAGAGTCGGTGGATGAGAACCCACACCAGCAAGAGCAGGGACAGCAGAACCATCCTCTTTGTGCACATTCTCTTGTGTACTGGCTTGGAAGGGCCCCCAAATTCTTTTATAAATGCTCAGAAGCAGCAATTCCAGTAATTGTATGACTAACATCTTCATTATCAGAAAGCAGGGGAATTATTTATCAAATGCAAAAAGAATAACTTAGGAGATGAACTTGTTGCACAACATTTTAACCTGTGTAATAATAACCTGCTGTCTATAGTAAACATGTACTAAATAAAAAACAACATGCAAACTGATTTCACATTTTCTTGTCTATTTCTTTTACCACACTAATAATACTTAAAATAACTGTCCAGAAGAGTCATGTTCTACTACAAGATTTTTAATTACGATGTTTGAAGTGTGAGCAGTGGTTAAGAGCACAAAAGGTTGGAGACAGAAGAAAACATTTGACCGGGGTAAGAAATCAGGTGGTTATTAAGAACTGAAATCAGAGCACAATTCCATTAGTGACTGGTGCAATTTCTGGTAGAGAGCAGTTTACTCTGCAGAACCATTTCTGCACTAGCATTGCACATCAGGCATCTCGGCAGCCTGGGAGAGGAGGACCCTGGATCTGTTGGGCTGAGCTCTTGGGAGCAGCCTCTTGAGGTCAAACTTGAGAAACACCAGCAGGGAAACAATCAGTGCTGCTGCCCCCGCGGAACCTGTTCTAGGAACAGACAACTTTATTCTCCAGGCTTGTCAATCTGTCACTAAGGAAAGAAAAATAGAAAGGAAAATTAAAAGGTTATGATGTTATTGTCTCCAAAAATAGGATTTCAGTCTTCCTGGAAGAGTGCTGTGCTTAGATGTTTTCACTAAGGCTCTGCAGTCTGCTGGCACCTCCCTGCTGTCACCAGGACTGAGCCTCCTTTGGGTACTTCTAGAGGTCACAGAGCATGGGGACGTGGAAGGATCCCTCTACTTAAATGACCACAACAAAACACCTCCCAGACTTATGTGAAGTAGAAAGAATTGAAAATGTTTTTACATTTCTCTTCGCTGCTGTTAACAATAATACAGTAGTGCCTTCTGTTATTCGGTGTTGGCTTAAGTCTCTCCAAGACCCAAGGTTAGTTCCTAAAAAGGGAATGGCTGAGCTAGTCATTCAGGTTACATGGTTTCCTATCGTCCGGAGCAAAGAATCAGAGATTGCAAGAGCAGAAAAGAACTGTGGAAAACAATCTAAGGAAAAGAAAAACAACCAGTAAGTCTCAAATATTACCTGAATGAAGCGAAATTAGTGAAAGCCACTATCCGCCCTACTTGGAAAGACATAGTTCAATGGCATCAATATAAATTGGAAGAAAATCCTCTTGTATGAAAGCAAAGTAGGAGACTAATTCAGTTCTCAGGGCAAAGCAGAGGATAGTAATGTCAAGTGTGACCCTGAAAGGTGCAGAATGCCACATGGTAGTCTACGAGCACCGAGTGCTCAGCGCTTCTGAGGGTCAAGCCTTCGGCACTCTGACATTTGAGATTCAGTCTCTCTATAGATTAGGATTGATCTCCCCTGCCTCTGGATAAGAAAAATAAACAAACTGTAACCTTGAAACTGTCATCCAAACCTGGAGTCCAGCCAGAACAGCAGACAGAGAATCCCCTTGAGAAGCAGAACAGCAGCCCCAGAGGTCACTATTGATGCATCCGATAGAAACAGTGGATTGTGATATAGCAAGGACTTACAAAATTGTATTCAAAACTTAAAAGTGTAATCATATTTACACACTTCCCCCCCCCGCAATGCAGAATTGCATCAGTCTCCATTTAACAGATACTCAAAGGATATCTTAATATCCTTTTGAAATTGAAAATACACAAATACATGTTTGAAAGCAGTGCAGTTTTAGAAGACAATATTGTCACTCCAAGGCAACGGGGACAGAGGTTTGCTACCTTCTTTGTTGCTTTTGTGAACAGGAGTTGCCAGCAGCTTCGAAGCTGTACAGAGGAAACAAGCCACGTTCAAGCTAGAAATGTCACTGGTTAGCTCTCCAAAAGGGCTAACAAATGGTCAAGCTTTTATGGTCTATTTCAAAACAAATGAGTTCGGGTTTTGGTGAGGCAATATTATGAGTTCAAATGAATGAAGAACCTGGGCATGTTGTAGGTGCTGCCTCCTCAAAAGCCTAAAAGGTCTAGTTCAGATTCACTGAAACTGACGAAAGCAAAGACCACAGACTATTTCAAATGTTTATGCTTAAGCACAGCTCGTGGCAGTGTGTCCAGTGTACTTTATTTCCTTACTTTTAATGGAGCAGCACCCAGCAGACAGACATGAAGCAAATGTGCAGCTGTACAGGAAAGATGCACCTTCAGGTCCCAGTGGTTAAGCCAACCTGCAATTCCAGGCATTTTAGCTTCAGGAATTTGACTGCTCCATCAGTGACTATGTACGTTTATACATTACACTTACCAGGAATGCATTTTATTATCTGATATTAATCACTTTTGATGGTCACAGGTGTTCCTACTTCAAAAATATTTTAGCAAATGCCCCTAACTGTGTGACATCTGGATACTGTCATCACACTAACAAGAGGTAACTTTCGCCACCAGGCTCCGCTCTGGCAGGTGTGTTTTTACTGCCACTGTTCATTTCCTTCCCTGTTAAAATGCAAAACATCAGCTTTTACTTAGAAATAGACATAACCTGTTCTTTTCTACACCATGAAGTTAGTCAGATCCTCATATGTTATTAGTCCGACCATAAAAAAGTACTAATAAAAATGTTTTACTTGCTAGAGTACAGTCAGATTCTCAAGTAATAGAAATTGAAGGACATGGAACTATTATGATTGACACTTTGTTACGTATCCTTTGCATACTTTCCATATTGTTAAAAGCATGTTTAATAAGGAAAACTCAGGAAGGAAACAAAGTTTTCTGTAAAACTGTAGAGAGAACAAGCTGCTTTGAGGTAAGGCAGAGTCAAGCTTAAAGTATTTTTGCAGTAAACATTAAAAAAAAACCACACAAAAAAAGAATCTTTGACAACTCTTTGTTTCTGGAACCCTATATGTAGTTAAGTAAAATAAACAAATTGTTAAGTCCCAGAGAATATCAGTTTCATTCAGCTGCTCAGGGCCTGAGGGGATGCGCCCTGGGGACATCATGTCTTCCTTTGGACAGGAAGGTCCCTTTTTATGACAGGACTAATTGGTCCCGTGCCAGTCTCTTTGTGATTTCATTAGGGATTTCATCTCCACGATAATCGAACAGTGATCCCTGACCTCCCAGCACCTCAGCTGTCTGCAGAACACCAGGGGCCCGGGGAGGGGACTCAGCCCCAGCCAGGAAATGCAACGCTTGCTGGGCTTCAGTGAGTTCCCTCAAAAACACTGTGGTTTTGCAGGACTGCCTGTTGCCAGAAAGCTTTTTCCTGATGAAATCAGATTTCTGGGGGATGAGATTACGATGGAAGGTACAAAAACCACTTTTTCAGGAGGGTTTTTTACCAACTTGTATGTTTTAATTATCCCTTGCAAAATAAAACAGTACAAACAAAACCTAAGGAACAATGCCAGTAATACACTAAGCTATACAATATGTATCCACATTAAATGACTGACCCATTGATAACATGTTCTATGTTTTACTGCTAGCCAGCAAAGACAAAAGGATCACCAAGTCTATGATTTATGCACAAGCCACCAGAGACATCTCGGCAATCCGGGTGAAGAGCAGGAGCGTTACGAAGTCAGAAGAAAATTGTAGGACAATGTTTAACTAAATGAAATACTACAGTTTGTATCTTATTAAAGATGGCCATAAAATTGCATCGACATTTTTGAAAGCATGAACATCAAAGATTCAACAAAATACCACATGTCTAGGAAAATTCCAATGCTATATAATAATATCAATCTATATCAGATGAGACAACTTATACTTACAGGGATGTAAATTCTATTCTCTTATTTGAGGGGTTTTCTGTATATTAAATTATATAAAGCATTTTACGCTTATGCCAAATTCTGTAGGAAATTAAAACCTATTATTATCAGTTGCCTAACAGCATCAATGTTATAAATTAAAGACTTTGATTAACGGTCAGCATGTATCTCAGTCACATTTAAACTTTTTAAAAATAATCAATTTTTGGCAGAACATCTGACAAATTCACAACTTTTGACCCAGGCTCACATTATGTGCCACCAGCCTTCTTTTGTTCATTTCATACCTATCAATTTTGTTCATCAAAACCTGGGGCTGTTTAAAACGTGGAAGAAGTCTGGCATGTTATGGGGGTCATTTATGGAAATGAAGAACAAGATTTAACATTAATATACGTTAAAAAGTGACTAGAAATTATTCATCACAAATCCAGATAAGTTTAAGGCTTTTTAAACTCCCTTGTATAATACAAAGCATTTTCTCAGTGAGGGACAGAAAAATTCACGTGGCAAAAATATAATTACAAAATGGAAATCCAGCTTAGTTGAAGCTATGTAGTATATTAATGTTATTCTCATCACAGCAGGATATTGGTAAATAAGAGTTACATCTATGAATATTAATTTTTAAAAGCAAAACCTAGCACCTCTACTCCAAACACAAACTAATTCCTATGTCTTTCTGAGTTATGGTAACATTTACTGCAGAACTATAGCACCACCATGCAGGGGATGAGCCTTGCTTTTAGAGACAGTGAAGCAGAGAGCAGTCATTGCCTTAACTGAAAATAAATGCCAGCACTATAGGAAGTTGTTTTCCTTATTTTGGAACAACTGGAAAAGATATTTGGAATGCAAGTGTCTCACTGTAGTGAGGGCTTTCCCTGTCTCTCTATCAGAAGGGGAAGCCCACTGAGCATTCAGTACATTAAGGTCAACAGTTGATCTCTTTTAGAACAAATCCATACTTTGGAGCAAGGGCCAGGGTGTGTTTGCTTTTCATAGCAAATGTGTGTATACATTCCAATTCAGATGTATCCACGCTACCTGTAATTGCATAGCTCAAATGTAAGCCTGTCTTGTCCTTTAGAGCAGCATTTGCTATTGTCCATGCCAGAGTTTCCCCATTTTATGATCCAGTTGGCTCAAGACTGGAGCCAAAACAGAAGCCAACATATAAAAAGAATGCATCAGAGCACAGGCTTCACTGTGTGGCATGATAGGGTAGACTAGCCAAGAGATTCCTAATTATTAGGGTTTAGTGCTGTGCTGTCTTCTGCCACCACTGATTTATCACAGCTATTTTTGCAGAGCCATTTGCAGAGATTTTATTCCATGACTAAAATGCAACAACGCCAACAACAATCCACCTATTTATTCCTTGTGCGTAAGCTGCACCAGCTTTACTGCAGTTTTCTTTTGCATCGTCATCACAAAGACAACCTCCATAATGACAAAAAGAATGCCTTGTAAAGGCACCATCAATTAGGTTAAATTCTTCACTGTGTGAAACACACCCACGAAGCTGCAAACCACATGCTGGTAGCAGGGCCAGCGGCAACACCAAACAAGTCGCCTGCCCTAGTGCTCAGGCACCAGTTACCCGATTGCTCACTCAATTGCCAAGCACAACTGAACATTGATTCCCAAGCTTCTGCATAGTGTTTTGTAGATTTCAGATATGGGTCTTCTCTGTAGAGACCTATTACTTAAATACTGCGCGAGCAATACGTAACTGGGTTTTACAGACCCTCGTGCCATCTGCACTGCTTGGCCCTGATCTCCTCACTCCTCAGCATGATCAACGTGCAGTGCCATGTTCCTGGGCACATCAACATCTGACTGTACCTCACTCACTCCGGTTGGGGACTGAGAGCCAGCACCGTGGCAAAAAAACAAACACACACAGCAACAAAACAAACAAAAACCGCCACATAAACCCCCAAACAAACAAGAAACAAACCAACCACCTCCCACAAAACAAACACACCACAAGTAGCTGGGGTGCAGCACTTTGAACAGTGCCACAGCCCAACCTATTGACACTTACGCCTTGGCTGCTTAAATAAAATAAAATGCGTCTCACTTCCCAGGTTTGCATTAGAAATTTAGCTCAAACATTATCTTATCCAAAAAGTATCTGTGTTGCGGCTAAGCAGGGAATTAGCAAACAGTCCTTGCAATATCGCTGTTACCCAAGTGCTGCCAAAGAGAGCCCAGGCCTTGCCAGAGACTTGCAAACACACTTGCAACTCAAAGGTGACACACAGCATTTCAGCCACAGTTGCAGGCAGCACCAACCTCGCAATTGCTAGGGTGTCGCTGTAATTAATTTAACTTATATTTGTGCTGAAGCAGGACAAACATACATTTTGGGATGAAACTGCGCTTCCACAGTACCAGCTGTTGTGACCCTGAGGGGCGCGGAGATCATCCCGTCCCCTCGAGGGCGGGAGCCTGCAAAGCTGTCACTGCCTGCGAGCCAAGGACATGCCCGCTGAGACCTGTTTGCCAGCCAGGAGCCCCTGATGTCTTGCTAAGTGGGTTGTGCAAAGTTAGAACAGCTTGATCAGTAGTGCTTCTGCTGTTTGGTGCTTTTTTACAAGCGAGCACCATATTTGCTGTGTTGAACAGATATATCTCCCATTTTCCTTGGCATCGGAGCTTGTCTACAAACACAAGGCTAAATTCAGATAAAACTGTAAAGGCTTCTGTAATCCTGCTAATGTTAACATCAATAGCTTTGTCATTAACATCACTGTTAATGAAATCAGCACACCTAAATAACTTTTACTGAAAATACATTTCCTCACTCGATGCAGTGATTCAGATCTGATAATCCACACATATAGAGTGTGCCCTACATCCTGTTTACACGTAACACCTCAGTTTCACAGACCAGTTCAGATTACAGGAACTTATTGCCCCACATAATAGAAGAAAAAAAAATGCTAAAACTCTTTAAAGAGGCGGCATAATGAGATTCTAGGAACATATTTTCTGCTCCTTCCCTTGACTTCACTTTATTTTCCTCTTTCTTGATATAGAACAACTCCAACACTGACTCTAAAGCTCAGAAGACTAAATTCAGAACTGATGGGTAGAAGTAACCTATCTTTAAATAGCTATTGAAGTTAGTTTTGTCTTCATAACCAAGTATGAGTTAATTACTACTAAAGTAAATATGCTTTGGAGTGGGTTCTGCCAAGTTCGGGACTGATGGAGTTCTTTTAAACAAAGATAAAGAATGTTTCACATTGCTGGAAAGAGTGTCGCACCTTCAGTCTTCCTAAAGAATGCAAAGAACATGTAAATTCCATTATAAATACTGAAGAAAAACAACAACAACCCCATGAAATATTTAAATAAAAATTAGAAAAAACATATGGAAAATATCTGTAGATGATTTTCTTGGATATTATTTTGCTGTATTTGAAAAAATACCATAATTTTAATAATACACTAAATCACACATTAAAATAAAGCAATTTTCCTCAAAGAGCAGATATTGTTGGAATGTTCCTTAAATGGTGGATGTGTGGGGACAGAGAGAGAAAAAGAATTAAACCACCGTGAATGCTCACCATCTCCTCCACATCTGATATACTAAAGCTTAAGGAGTCATGAACATGAAAAATTACTATTTCCTTGCAAAAACTATGGAGTTTTATTCCGAATTCACTACTGTTCATAAATGTTCTCTGATCTGGGCTACATAATACGTACAATTCACCTCCTTCAACATGAACCACACAAAGTGGAAGAAAAATGAATAATAAAACTATAGCTATGTTTTTCATCTTGTTTTGTAACAGCAACATGCATTAGCAAGAAATAATCCTGCAGTCTGCTATACGGGATCTCTTATCTATTTTTGTTTAGGTTTTGTTGAAATCAACACCTTCTTTCAGGGTAGGAATTTCTGTTTCATTTGTTTGCTCATTAATAACAAGTGCATAATCCAAAAAGGCTTGATGTACAGATGAAGCTGTCAAGAGTAATATGAATTCTAACAGAGTAGTTTCTGAAATGTGATAATTACTATTTATTTTATAGGCTTACACATGGCATCCCATTATTAAAGTAACTCCCACTTCAGCTTTTACTATTAACCACACATTTCAATCTCTTCTCGAGCCCAAGCAAGACTGTTTTTCTGCACAGCAACAACAAAAAGCCAACACTCAGTGCTTACTTTGCCAGGAGTTATTCTCAAAGTTATTTCCACATTTTAAAAGGTGACTCATTTGAAAATACCGATGGCGTCTATTAGAGATTGAAACTGCCCTTTAGAATAGACTGGATAAATCAAAGTGTAGGGAAAATCAGTAGGACTTTCAGAAGCATTAGGAGCTAGTCCAGCTGAGCTCCCATACAGATCAATCGGGGTTTTAACACCACTTTGAAGGACAACGGCAATCGGACAGGAATAGCCACATAGCTACTTCATGCAGAATTTGTGCCATTACATTGGCTAATTATGTGAACTCCACAGACCTCCTAAAAATCTGTACCTGGCACAGTTGGGTCAGCCTATGGTTTCATTCAGAAACACAGTAAATAATCTCTTCGTCAGTGCTTCATACAAGCAGATTGCAGTCTGTCAGAGGTCCCTACTCAGTATGTTTTGGCGGCAAATCCTCTTTCCAGCCATTGATTGTTACTACCTCCTTTATTATTTCTTCTTCCATGAACATGAAGTGATGACCTGGCACAATTCTGGTTTAAGCCATTGTTCTTCTGAATAGAGTTGACTGCTGCATGTGGAGGCAATAGAAATGTACCACCATGGACAAGCTGGGAGCACACAGACACCAAACTACTTCCAACCACCAGGAGGAAAGGTCACTCTTTCCTATGCCCACGTGAAGTGACCTGTCACACAGTTCTTTGGCAGGGGAGCAGTGAGCAGAAGGGAGGGACTGAAACCAAGAAGAAAAATTGACAAATTCAGAATACATAAAATGTCAATAACCACAAGACAAAGAACAATCTCTCATAGGAAAGAAGGAAGGAGAAGAAATTAAAATCTCATGGACTGACAATAAGAATAATCATTAAAAGGACCAGTAATAGTTAGTAGCAGGAGCAGAGCAAAAAAGGACATACTGGATTGTGTCCAGAGTTCGAAAAGAACACAAAAGCCAAACCAGTCCAGAGACCACACTTGAGCTTTGTAAAAAGGAAGGGAGATGAGAACAGGGTCTTACAGACTTGGAGATCTCAGCTGGCCTGTGAAATAAGTATTCTTTCTCAGTGGTTTTATATGTATTTTTGTTCCATGGATGGTAGATTGTTTGATCATGTATGCTTTCAGAGTAGAAGTGCTGTGGCAAAGCACACTGGCAAATAACACAATAAGTTTGGCAGAAAGCACAGGATTTTAGAGATTTTTCACTGAACGTCTTCAAAAAGCACAGCTGATGGAAAACACTATTGAGATCTGTTAGACATCCTATTAATAAGACAGCACATATATCCCACACCACTAAACTTAAGATTTCGACAGGTTGCTTTCTCCTGACAAACACTTGGCTTTTTCATTAAAAGGACACCA
Organism: Streptopelia decaocto; assembly: GCF_964273445.1. Classification (NCBI taxonomy): domain Eukaryota; kingdom Metazoa; phylum Chordata; class Aves; order Columbiformes; family Columbidae; genus Streptopelia; species Streptopelia decaocto. The sequence goes on along the minus strand of NC_138666.1, from coordinate 18,326,266 downwards.
TCGGCTGTGAGGATCCCACTGTTTTCCCCGCACATGTCAAACAGCACGCACAAACGCGCCATCGCTCGCTGTTGCCATGGTCCTTCACACCTACAGTTTTGATAATGTTCAGATTTTTCCCATAATGGTGAAGTTCCTGAACAAAAGAGCAGTAATGAATATTGAAAAACCTGTATACTAGGTTAAAAATGAAATATCCTGCAACATTTTGCTACAAAAATGTGGGCACTAACATGTTCGGTTACTGCCAGTAACAGGGGAGATGACCAACGCTGAGCCACTGATGTTTATATGACTCTACTGCACTTCTTTGATTTGCTTTTAGTCTGGTCAATTCTGCTGCTTTCTTCAGTAATTCAAAGTCATACTGGAATTTTTAACAATGTTAATTTTTGTGAAATAACACTTCTTTGTCTGAATTACTATAATCACATTCAATGCACCCCTATTGCAGTCTATTGTCCAGATGGCTCTGCTGAAGAAACAGAAAAGCTAATATAATACAAAAAGATGAAAATTACCAGTAAATCTGATACCATTTAAGTGACCGAAGACTCACCCTCCTCTCCCCCTGATAAAATGCAGATTCCTCAAAACTAGCACCCATATTCTGTGATACAGAAGAAAGCAGAGATTTGTAAACCCTTAAGAAGCACCTTTGATGTTTAGGTTTTTATATCCCTTTGATCAGAGATTAGCCACTCAAAATGCAGAAAAGGATCACTTACTGATACACAATGAACTTCAAGAACTAATGTAGAAAAAAGTCCCCAAAATATCAGATTTATTGGCCACCACAGCTAAAACAGAACTCAATTTCCAGCATGAAGAAATAGAACACTAATCTACAACTTCACCTGAAACACTAAATTGTTTTTTATTTAACTAAAGGGAATATGATACACAGGTCTCAAGTGAGCATTGACATGTTAAAATGGTAGCCACTGCAGGACACAGGACACAGAAATGGGATGTAACTTCCTAAGATTCAGTTTAAAGGGAATATTAGATTGACACTTGGTAATCTTTCTCCTGTGCAAGACTAAAATTATCTCCATGTACAGAAGTCATTCTATCACAATTATACTGTATAGCTCATATTTAAACATATAATATACCAAGGAATTGTAAAGTCCACTGATTGAAGGCTGGGTTATATTGATTCTTCAGAATTTTTTCTACCCTATTTTGTATGGTTATCCTATGCATTCAGTAAGGATACATATCATTCAGTAAGGATACATATGCATCTCACAGAAAGGTGTTTTATATATCCATTTAGAGCTACATCATGAGATACATGAATGCAGAGAAAGAACTGAAAACATACATAATGGAAAAACCTGTCTCTTCAGAGGGTCTGACTTTGCCATTTTTGCTACATTTTGTTCTCAAGGCAAGAAGGGAATTAGTTCTATCCCTTCCTTACTTCACAACTATGTTACGTGGCTTACTTTATTACGCTTGGTAAAGCACTTTAATTTCTCAGATGAAAGCTGCTAAAGTAGTGTAAATAATTTCTATTTTTAAAATAATTTCAACCTGAGAGTTATATTTCAAAAATCTCAAAACTCTTATAACCACCTTGGGAAATATGAAGGATTAAGAGCTGGGATTTACATACACTATCTAAAGGAAAATTTGAGGTTCTGCCTCGATTAGTGCCGAGAGTGTCAAAACCAAGCACAGATTTTGTTTAGTTCAGTAACTGCTGAAATACAGAATCCTTAACCGCACTGATGACAACATCAAGGACAGGGCTTAAAGACTCTTAACCCAGTGACCCCTGAGTTCTCCTGTGACACACCATACCGCTTCTCAATTTTATCCTCATTCTTTTACTGGCATAAAAATAAGTCAGATTAGTTTGAGCAAGACTGAGAAGGAAACAATCTGACAGTTCTAAAATCCAGTTGTCCTCCAGCCTGTATCCTCTGTTCAGGGATGAAGAGGAGATGGGAGCTGAACTGTAAACCTTTACCTCTCCAGATCCAGCTCTGGCAAGGAGAATGACATAGATAGGAGAAGCTGCCACTAGCTTTTGTTTTTCCTCCTGTCTTTCCAGATTCACTGTGAACTACTTCAATACACCAGCAGCTGCAGCCATGTTTCCAGTACACACAGACAACAGTTATTGACGATTATTCCATTTGACAAGTCTAGCAGCAAAACAGCTGAGAAGCAAGTGGACTCCAAAACCAAAACCACTTTTCAACTGATGCATTTCCTTCCCCAAGTTAACAGAACAGGAAGCAGGCAGCGATGGGTCGCCACGGAGCAGCGCAGAACCAGTACGCAAGAGTCCGACCTTTGCCATGGATGTGTAAAGCAGGTTGGCTACAGCGTTTACATTTCACTAATTATGTTATTTTGTCAAGTGGATCTCATCCGGTCCAAACTGAGGGATGTTGCCCCCCACACATCCTCTTGCTAGCTTGATATCCAACTTCATATAGCATGACAAGGGAACAGTTTTATGAACAAGCCTAGTGACTGTGATCTGCCTTCATATGAAATTAGTTTCTTCCCAAATGCCTGTTATTCCAGTTGTTAAATTACTTTAAGTCATGCTCCAAGGCATGTATAGTATACTACAATCAAATGGGAACAACACTTTGCATATCATTAAATGCCAAATTCTTTCTGCCACTCTGGAAGCAGAACCCCAGCCAGAAATGTGCACTTTCTATGCTTCTTTGCAATTCCAATTGCCAAGTGAACACAGGCTGGGGAAGCAGTTCTGCCAAGTGTCAGTGCTGCGTTAATATTGTTATTATTCTCTGGGAGCGAAGTATATAATGCTATTTTCTCCAAAGGCATTATTGATACCAAGGATTAGCATTACAATTTGTATAATTATTGCAGTGCCCACAGGACTTCATGTCATCAAATATTTATACAACTCGGAATAGCTGAGTGCAAATGATTTTAGATGCCTTGCTGGACCTTTGGAAGAAACAAGTGATCAGATCAGTTAGCTAATTCAAAGGAAACGCACAACACGGTGTTGCCACAGGAGGTTTGAGAGATATTTGGGCTCAGGACAACCTTGAAGTCTCTTCACACTACTTTTCTTAATCAAGGGCCTCACTTTGCCTTTTTTCCTTTTTGGGAGGAGGGGGGTGGGTGGGAGGGTGCCATGTGTGGCACTTCACACAACCTGTCCCTCCGGTATCCAGGACAGAGCCAACCACATAGAACAGAATACAAGAGCCTTACAAATGTAAATCACCGCTTGCTTTTGCTGAAAGGTTGGATCAGATGATCCTTGAGATCCCTTTCAACCTGGTATTCTATGATTTCCATTGTACCAGTATGGAAGTGGGTCCATTAAAAGAAGGGATGATTTTCTGTTTGGGTGTCTAGAAGGTCTCCCAAAATAATGACCATGAGAAGGCACTTAAAGCTGACCCAAACAGGAGTGAATGACATGTCCTCTGCCCACCCAAACAGGTGGAAGAGCAGTCCAACAACTCTGGGTCTTCTTTGTACCACCTCACACAGAACTGAGGTACAGACACTTCAATGCCATCCTTGCCCAGTCTGCTTCACTCCTGAAATCCCGCTCTCAACTGCCCCTCTTCCCCTCCTTGATCATAAACTACTCTGACCCCTTCACTGCGCTTTCTGTCCCACAACTGTTCACCTTCAAGCCCCTGCCAACCCCCAACTCCCTCTGCAGAAGAAACAACTTCTCTTTCCTTTCTCCTCTACACTGTGTGTATTTCCAAGACACTGGAGAGAAAGAAAATAAAAGCTAAAAAGTTTAAAGCCTTCTCTTACTTCAGGAAATAAAAGACCTCAGAAGAAAGATGTACAACCAGAGCAGCAGTCTCAAAAGATTGTATTTTTCCAATTCATAACTGTGGCCAAGGCAACAGCTGAAGCTTGAAGGAGTCACAAGAGCAAGGAAAGAAGCTGAGCTGGAAGCATTCTACTCCAGCCTCCTCAGACATCAAATTGATTTGTACTCCCACCCTGGACTACAACTTACTTTGCTTATGCCTTGAGCGTGTTCTGCATAACGCCCGCTTCACTTGTTCTGTACCAGGCAATGGCGTTTCTGAGACTCTACTAGTTCCTAATGATGTGGAATATAATGTGTTACTGCTGAATGCAGTTAAGAAATATGCAAAAGAGAAAATGCTTAACTTTGAAAGAAAATCCTGTTTTAGCATACTATTAGACTAATCATGTGAAAATGTTTATTTGCTATAAAGTCACAGTTATTAAACAAATTGGTCCATTCTGCAGTGCCACAGTACTCTTCTATGGTGTTGCAAGATTTCTTTAAAATTATGTTCAAAAAGATACATTCAGCTAATGAAATTAATGAGCTTTAATACTCCCTTGAAGTAGGGGTTTTCAGCTCAAATTTGCTCCATTATCACAGCTCTGTAAGCCTTGTAATCCATAATGGTCACTGATCCTACTCAGAACACAGTGAAACATGGCAAAAGTTTAATTGTACATGCACCTACATTTTAAAGCAAATAAGGCAGTCTCCAAGGCTATTAAAATAACAGACGCCTTTTATAATTAAAGGGATAATGTCCAAAGATTAGCTGGAAAGTATTTTAATTAAAGTCAGTAAATTACCATTGAAGTCATCATTGCATGCAAACTCAATGAAAATTAGACGTTTAATTTTGCATCAGTACAGCAACAAGGCTTCTAACATCTGTAGCACATGCAGAACCCCACCTCACATCCTGAAACACCGGATTTGGTACAAGTTTTCCTAATTTGCTAAAAACACATTTTATCATAAGAAAAAGAACCAAGTCTACTACACTGTAACAAGCACTTTCTCCCTGCTGTTCCTAAGTTGAGGACTTCTTAAAATGTCATCCAAGAAGACGAACATCCATATAAAAAGTCATTTTAATGAGTCTATTAAAAAAATATAGAAAATTACAGTATTAGCACTAGAAAACACTTTCTATGGACACCGTTTTAATGAATGGATAAAGAGGCACAGAAGGACTCAATAACTTTTCTTGAATGCATTGTCAGTACAAATACAAATCCATTACAGGGAGTTTATCTGAAAGTGTATTTCAATAGCTCAATTTAGTAAAGGTTTACAAGGTCTTCGAATTGTATAAAGTGACTCTGGCAAGTAGTTAACATAACTAATTATATGAACACATTTTTCGTCTAGACAGAGAAAGGATGAAGCTCGTCTATTCTCTTTTATATTGAGCTGAGAAAGAACACTTTTTGCCTACCTTGTTGAGTTTTAAATTATTCAGTGCAGTAATATGTGACATCAGACTGCATTTCTACAATTTACTGTTTGTGTCACTAACGTATCTATTCCATACTCTCCAGGCCATTCAGACTTGAATAGGTCAGTTAGAAACAAAGTTTAAGAAAACAGTTACATGGCTATAGCCTTTAGAGCACCATGGTGAAATCCCTGAATGAACAGTAACAGTTTTTATGCCCATTGTTCACGAGAAACCTGAAATTAGGTTTGTAGGTGGTACCCTCAGGAAGCAGTAAATGCCCATGTTTTTGTACTATTAGTCGGGATAAGTGACAAGAAAGGGTTTAGGGCAGTAATCACATGCATGCACAGCTGTAGTAGAGCAGCTGTGAAACCTAGAGATGAAGATACTTTTCTTTGCTGGCTGGACATCTCCAAGCTAAGAAGGTAAATTTAAAAGGAAGCCAAGACACCAAAGCTGCACAGAAGACATTTGGTGCCAAGGCTGAGTTGGGGTTAAGAGAGGAGAAAAAAGCCAAAGAGCTGAGTATCTCCTGTCAAGAAAATGCTGCTGCTAAGGTCTAAAGTTCAAGAACTTCTTTTCCTCCAGTCATGAATTTTACATGCTCTACCCAAGCTCCACCATGTCCAACTCATACATCAGTTGTCCCCCCTCTCTCCAGGGAGGGCTAGCCTGGTATTACAAGAATAAAGTGTCAAATGATACACAGCTGGTTGCAAATAACCACTGTAATTCCACATTGATACAAGAAACAGTTTCCTTTGTATGTAACTTTCAAAACCAGAACAAGCTATTTGTGAGAACTATTTTTTTCTGTTACTGTAGTAACAGCACACAGCACCACATACTTCAAATGTACCCTATTTGGTCTGGTACTAGTGAATCTGTTATCGGCACATGGATTCTATCCAGACTGGGACAAACACTACTTTTGTCAATACTTCCCTTTCACTAACACAGTCACCTTTACTCTTGCACTAGATATACCGCACTGAATTGCACAAAAGAGCCCAAACCAGAGTGATCCTCAATCTGTTGGAAAGGACATCTATGATGGCTCTCATGACATGGGGATGCTGCGCAGTTCCCAGGCGTCCTCCCTTCATAGTTTCATTAAGAAGGTATCCCTTAGCAAAATCAATTCATTTGAACAATTATGTGGATTGTATGTGGGAGATATCTTCTGAACTCCAGTAACAGCAAGGAATATTTTGATTACTTGCTCTGTTAACTCACAATGAGTCAGCAGACAAAGTTTAATTCGGTTAACTCAGCAGGAAAAGCACTCTGGTGTGTATGCTATTGGTCAGGCAAATGGCATTTTTCATATGAGCCCATAATTGCTACAACGTGGATAGCAGTTTGAAATGTGTGTTTTAAGAATAAATTGATGCACTACTTATCACTTTACCTTTCTAAATTAAAACTGCTGTTCCTGCACTGATGGGCAGAGCAAAGGTTAGACTGTCAAAGCTTGTTGACAAATACAGTTCATTTCCAGACAGCAGAGTTTACTGCATGGCTTGCACCTCCGCAGCACAACCACCTCCTATTGAGTCAAAAGCTGAGCTATACCACAGAGTTGAGTATATATCTAAATGCAGTGTCTGAAGTGTTATTGATTTTTATAGCCAGTCAGAATATGTTCAACAAAATTGCTGTTTTTACTGTTTTTGACCAGCTCTGTTGACTCCATTTACAAGAGCGTCTTTGCATTTCAAAAAAGTGTTTGGTGCGGAGACAAGGAGGAATCCATCAGAAAACAGCATACATTAAAACTGCTGCAATCAAGAAAACAGCGTTAATAGCACCGACAATGTTGAAATTGCCTTTCTAGTTTGTTCGCTTCAGTCTTAAAACTGTCCCTCTCCACCAACTCAGCACTGTATGTATTTTATATTTGTAACTAGACTTGCATGGAAAATTCTTCCAAGCATTTTTAATCTTTTTGCTCCTGAGACTTCTGCCCATACTTTTAGTCCTACCATTCCCAGTTACTCAATAACTTCAGAATTTCTATGAGTCTCAACACATCTCATAAAAATATTTCCCGCGTTTTCAATAACAGGATACTAATTAGTACTTAATATTTACTTAATACATTCAATTACAGCAAAGTTATTTAGGATCTTTATTATCCTGAACAGAAAAATTATATTATCTATTCAATCACTGAATATATTCACTGCATTTGTACTGTGTTGGCTTTCTTAGGATTCTACTATATTTTCCTCACACTGGGATAATGAGTGCCCCAAATTGCTATCTGCAACACATTTCTTGTGAAATGCTTCAGTTTCCTTTTTCCACTCCTCCATTTTCTGCTCTGAATAGAGAACCCTATAGCGAGATAGAGATTGCAAAGAAAAACAATTCAGAGAACACAAATCACTCGAGAGTTTGGAAAAGGATAAAACCAACAGGCTCAGGGATTACAAATGCACCAACTGATCATTTCAGTTACATTCACACCAAGTCTTATTCCAAAATACATTTGATAAGTTTGTCAATAATGTCACTATCTTTCATACAATTGGTTTTTGTTTCTCTCCAGGTCCGAATCTGACAGCTACGTCCTATTGATGCCTTTTGTCAGCAGCACGTTACCCATTCTACAACAAGGACCCAACTCTCCTCTGTCAAGACTTTGGTTTACCCCCCACCCCGCACTATTTCTTTTCTTTTGCAGAGAAGAACTACACCTCCTGGGTCACTCAGAGCAGGGACGTTTTCCTGGAGCTTTGGCAGTTAGTTCCTCCTCAAAGTCCTAAAGCAAATGAACATAGGTTTTACTTCTGAAAATTTGCTTTTCGTGCCCTGTAAGAGACTTCTCAAGGAATACAAGGTATGGTGCACAACTCCTTTGGAGGAAGAAATCAAACTTCTAAAGCCTTCCCTTCCACAGCTCAAAACAAGATCAACAAGTGGGGAGAGAGACTAACTGGGACTCCTGTACAGTTGAGTAAGTACAAAGACCTAATGTCTATTTAAAAGAAACATCGCTCTGATGAAGACTGAGCAGCAAAGGAAACTCCCCCCATTTTGCTTTAAATATGTAGAAGGTCCATGCTCTAAATCTAGTCTGCTCATGAAAGTGATGATCTGCATTAGCTGACTACAACTAGTTTTCACTTGGCATTCTCGGTTCAGTCACAGAATCAGAGTCACACCCCTCTTCCATTTTTAATGCAGTATTTTCCTTTTTATCCCCAACCACAACTGTTGTAGTTTTGAAGAAAATGTGTGGCATACTAAACATCTGCACTAGCTGCATGGTACCACAGCAACTCAAGACTCTAACACAGATGCATTTTCTTAGTATGATTTACATTATGTGAGAAGGTTAAAATACTATTCACGTGGTATTTGTGCAGTGTTTTCTTTCAATTTGTTTCTCCCATACTTTTCTAATAACAAGAAGAAAAAGTTGTAAAAAGTTAGCAAATATATACCACATATTTATAAAATTAATCATAAACCTTGGAGCCACTAGAGTCTCAATAGTTGTCTGAAGGCTCCTGATGCTTTGTGTTCACTTAAGAGAGCCACATGTCACCATCAATATTGTTACCCTCTGAAATATACTTATCAACTTATGACAACATCAAAATATACTTGATGCAGATATATTCAAGCAACTCCTTCCCTACCTTCTGCATTTGGCTCAAGAGACAAAAAGACGTCGTTAAAGGACAACAGTTCTGAGAATACAATAAGAAACCCCCTTACATACAACTACTAATTCACTGAGGGTTTTGTGCTTTTTTATGTGTATAAAGAAGTAATTGTGAAGTTTATCTGGTTTAAAATATTGCATTAATAAATAAAGTTTTAAATAAACACCATGTTTCAATAAAGTTTAGTTCTAAAGTAAAATGACTATAACTTATCTTACTTTCTTAAAGGACTAGCAGAATTGGATTGGATACTTGATTACATTTTCTAGTAGCAGGATGATTTCCCTTCCCCGCCTGCCCAAAAAAACCCCAATAAAATGAAGAAGTCCGTACAATCCGAGTAAGCATACTAGATCATTAAAAGAATTCAACACATCAGGCCGTGTTTCTTACTCCGTGTTGCTTTTCACTTGCTTTATGTACAGTATTCTGCTAGAGTTTTTTTCCCCCCTCAGATTCATCATCATTTGGCTCTTTGCCTTCTTTTTGCTTGTGCTGAGCTAAAGAATCAATAACTGTGTAAGTCGATTTTTAATTAAACAAGCTGATCCTATACTGACATTTTCCAGTTTTAATATTTATATACATTTACAAAAAAATAAATGTGTAATTATCCACTCTAAGCCATATTCAAAGCTTTCTGAAACAAATTGAAAGACTTTTGCTGTCCTTGAACTTTTGAATTAAGTCCTAGAAGCAAACATCACCGGAGAGATTATTCAGCCAAGTAGAAGAAAAGAGATCAATGTTCATCTTTTCTCCTTTGGTTGATCTTGCCCTGACTGCAACACAAAGAAAATCAAATCCTAAAGTACCAGATGCTCTGATTTATCCAATGAGTGTTGTAGAAAATTACTTGACCAAAATTCTAAACTAAGAGTGAGTTAGGACTAAAGATGAAGAAAGAATATACTTTTACATGAGATTTTGGGTTTTTTTTTGAAGAGTCTCAAAGAGATACAAAACATCAGAATTTAAGCTGTGGTCTCTGACAGAAAGCAGAGAGAGTACAGAGGAAGTGAACCAAGACTGCCAAATCCCGGTAAAAAACCCATACCTTTCCCCCCTCAAGTTTCCTTTACTCTCCTCTTTTAATACCACACTGAATGAATTGGTTCAAAATTTGGGGTCCAATAAGATGGAATTTTGTACAAGTATATGAAACCGTTACTAAATTGATGTACTTTAAGAGATGTCTCTGCAAGACAAGAACAATTGCATTTTTGAATTGTAGACCACCAGGTTCTTCTGTGGTATGAAACACAGGCACAGAGTTACAAATATTCATGTAGATTATTAACAAACTGGGCAATCACACTGAGGAAGACCCAGCAGAAGAACAAAAAGTACAAGTGTTACAGTTACGTTCAACATTAATATGTGCTGTAAGCACTGCAGTCATATCACTTTCCAAAATAAGTACAGAAAGAACAATGACAGTCAAATGAACCGTAGTATCACCGAACGATATTGACATGATAATCTCATCAGCAGCAATACTGTAGAAAGCCCAGAAAAAGGAATTCCACCAGCATTTTCTCTTCAGACTGTCCCACAGGCTCAAAGGCAGAAAAATATCGCTTATTTTCTTGACAAACTGTTTGGAAGTGACATTCAAAAAAACCAAACCCAAACCCCTACCATTATCTGCTTTTCTTCTTGCAGCGTCCTCTGCCACACTGGTCTCAGGAGTTGGGTCCTTATCTCAGGTCTGTTTTCTGCCACAGGAGGTTTAAACCCCCCATCTTTGGTCTTACTCTCAAAGGTACCAGCCGATCTCTCAGGCTGTGGAGAGTGAAACACTGAGAACAAACATCTACAATTCCACCTCTACACAAAGGATTTAAGGTACATTTTGAGTTGTGTGTGCAGCTTTGATGCCTCCAAGGGTTAAGCAAGGAGTGATTCTCCAGCACTGAAAGTTTTGTCTTGGGCAAAACCACAGCTCCTGGTTTAGGATGTTGCATCATGTTTCCGTAGAGAAATTCAATGGTGGGGAACAACTTCACATGGCATTCTGCAAAGGTGCTCAAATCAGAGTTGTCTATGCAGAATTTACAACTCTCTATCAAATTTTCTCCTTAAGACATACTGTGTAATGGAAGGGAAATAGTTTTGCATCAATATACATAAGATTCAATAAAAGCAAATTAAAAAGTTGTTTCCTATTAAAATCTACACAAGTTCTCTATCATCATGAGTATTATTAACTGGAGATATATATGCCAGATCTCCTTTTAATTATAGGCATATAGCTTACACAAAAAGAAGTCATGTCTTCCAAGTAATTACAAGCAGCTCTAAAGTATATTATTGTATTATTAAATGAAAACATCCACTAGTGGAAAGATCAGAAATTAAATATAGAATCATTCACCATTCAAAGTAATAGTAGGCACAGACAGAAGTAAAATAAGCTAAATTATTCAGATTTCAAATACAATTTTAACTTGAAAAGAATTATATGCAGCCATGTTTTGCTGCCATTTTTTAAATCGGATGTAGCTGCCTGCAAACTATGTATCTCTCAATAAAGTGAGCACAAAAGTAAACCCAGTTTATCCTGAAGGCCAGTCAAAGAACATTATTTTCCCCAGTGAAATAATTTCTAGAAAGATCCCCTACATCTAGTAAGATGAAGAAAATGAACAACAGGATCGTACAATCAGAAAATGATGCGTTAAGCAATATTGTCTAACCTCAGTTCTTCAGAGCTTGTACATATCTATTCGATTTACACCCTTATTTTCAAGCTAACAACTCAGAATCCCTTCTACTGGCCAATGGTGGCAGGACAAACCTTGAAGAAAAAGGCACAGGCCCTACTCCAGATGGATTAAACAGGCCTGCGAAGTCTCATTATTAAGACAGTGACAATCCAAGTCTGAATATTTTATCCACATCTTTGCTTAGCCCTCAGGAGACAAATCTGGCTGTGTAATGACCACAGAAGAATAACCGCTCCCTGAAGTCATGCTTCTTCATTTACTTTAGTCTAAACTACCCCATAAATTGTACTATCCAGTAATAAACCAGTTCAGCAAGACTCACCTTGAATTAATGATGAGCCTTAAGAAGATGGAAAATAGTACAGATTTAAAAGGATCATAATACATAAAACTGCATTCTGAGCTTGAGCTGGATATAGACTTTAAGCTAGCTGTTACATATTTTACCGTAGATTTAGAGCAGGATGTGCAGGAAGCATTTTCAAAGCTCAGTCTAAGAGCCTTCACAGTGTGACCATGGAGAGGCAAACAAGTTAGGTAAAATAAGTGCCTGTATAGACACATATCTAAAGCATACATCTATTTTTCTGCCTGAAACAAATGTTTAAGGTCCAAAATATTGAGATGTTGTGTCTTTTTTCCACTAATGGTTTCCAGTAGCAAACACCACCAGAATTGCCAAAACATTGCAAACCAGATTATTTTAATCAGATTTCCCTTCTGGTTTTGTAAGCTCAAGAGGTCTAGAAATTTGTGTTGAGTTCTGAACTTCTGGATTCTTATCTAAGCTGAAATCAAAGCAAACCCTTTTGAAATCTGCCCTGCTGTATTTGTGTTCCAGTAAGATCACAAATGGCTTCAGAGGCAAAGCCAAAGTCCAGCTGCAAACGTGGAGTGCTGAAGGTCTGCCTTAAGGTTCTGCAGCTTGCATGGGTGCCTCTTAACTTTGTATCTTTATAAACCATTGCCACTGGTGAGTTTGGTCAGGATGCTGTAATTATTACCTTTTTCTTATATTTGTTTCCTTGTTAATGTAGACAGCACTCCGATAAAATTAAGTAGAACATTTTTTTCCCTACATGTCAACGGCACATGTGAATGCTTTTTATGTTGTCTTTTTCCCAATCATCTCTACACAGCAGAGTAAAAACTCCACACTAAAACACCCAAGAGGTTATTCAGTCTTAAACCACATCAAAACCTTTACAATTTTAAACAACTATCAACTACGTTCATAGCAAGATTAAAAATAAGTTTTATTAGTAACCTTAGCAAGTACCTGCAAATATAAAGGCTGTTAAATTTTATAGGGCAGTTAACACTCTAGAAAGTGCTTGAAATGTCTATTGACCCTCACAATGACTGGCTGCCTTTGGCTGCACCTCGGCGGGGAAAATACACAACATGTATTAGTTGGACTGCCTAAAACAAAGAGCATGCTGGTTTCGAACTCTTACTGCACAAGCATTTTTATTCTGGCTAATTCAAAGTGGCATCAGAGTGGATTAAAAAGAGAAGGAAAGAGAAAGAGCGAGGGAGAGAAGGGAAATTAATTCCTCCCCACCAGAAAGCCAACTTTCAGTCAGCTTTTCCCTGGATGTTTGTATCTGCAAGCCTACTGAGGATTCCAGCAGAAGAAAGTCTATTAATTTTCCATGCACTTGTTGACGAAAAAGCTATCAGGATTATGGGCTGAATATTTCTAGAGTAGGGAAAGTAAGGGATGCAATTAATCTCTGTGAACTAAAATATACCTCTTTTCATTAATCTTTTATTGTAAATGAGCAAAGTAATTGAACCAGTACCACACTGTCAGAATAAATGCAATGCCAGTGGGATATGCATGAGAGAGCACATACTGATTGAGTATTAAATATCTAACGGCAATAATTTATGGTTCATTACCTCTTTTTGGAGTTCCTTAGTTGCAGAGTGCTTGAATTTTAAGTAGACAGACTTTCAGCAGAAACTGCTTTCAAATGCTGAACATCGCAAATGTGCAAAACCCTCGGCAATCTACTTAAAGAGTTTTGTACTTAGTTGAGCCGACCTTTGTACCGCCAGGAACATGCGTGTTATTTGCAACTTGGATGGATGCAATTAAAAATGTAGTGATTAATACTTCAAGGATCATATGCAAAATGAAAATTAGAGATTATGAACAGAATCTTGTATATAAGTAGACATGTAAAAACAGTTCAATACCTTTTTTTGTATGTTTTTATATAAGTAGACGTGAAAAAGGCTAAATTCTAGAAATGGGAGCAAAGCACAGCCACTTAAATGACTATGTTACACAGTATAATTTAGTTATCAAATAGAGTAATTACTGTTCAAGGGAAAGAAAGTCAGACATCAACCTGTATAATTTTATGTATAAATAACATTATCTCTTTATTTTGACTTCAGTATTCCTGATAGCATCAGTTTTATGAAGAATTGTGGCAATGCTAAGAATTTGGCCTCGTGCCTCCCTGCCCCATCTCAGGCTCCCGGCAGATTCACTCGCAGGGTAAGATGTCACTTCTGCCAAATTGAAACACCACAACCTCCTTTGCCAACGGGCCTCCCGACAGACCCAAACTGTCCTGCTTTGGCGAAATCTTTCTGGGATCAAAGAAAAGATCAAACCGAAAGCAGAAATAAATGCCCCATGTTTTTCCACCCTCTTCATATTGACTTCGCATGAATGTAACTGACTAAATCAGAGGCAAACCAGACAGGAATCAGTCCAAACACACAGATTTTAATCCTCTCTGAATTTTACTCTTTCTGTTGCCTACTGGAATTGGTCCTAGAATGCATTAAGGGCTTTGTGGACTCCTGAGCTGATCTGTTCGTGGTGAACTCTGCTCATCTGTTGAAAATTAAACTGTCCTATTCAGGTATTGCTCACTTGCCAACAGACGGCTCTATGTTTACTGTTTATTGATTTTTGTTAACTGGGACTATAGAGAAGAAGCATTTCAGTTTCAAAGTCGTCCCAGAGGACACTGCCAGGTTACAATCACTTATACTGTAAAAAAGCTTCATGTTAATTGACTCTATATTTACATATTATGAATGCATATTTTAATCTGTTTTACATGAATAAGTCCTCCACAATGAAGATTTCATTTCCTTTTTTAAAACAACATAACTACTTGCCTTGTTTGAAGAGAGAAAGATCTTCTAAATTGTTTTGACCTTTCCTGGTGTCCTTTCTTAAAGTGGAAGTTCTATCTGCCTTCTCAGTTCAGGAATTTCTTATCTTAAAAGCAAAGGGATGAACTCCACTTCAAACCGAAACCATTCCATTGTGCTCTCTCCAGTTTGGCAAGTCACCCTATCTGTCTATATTTGAAACAGCCAAATTCTTGACTAGCTCAACTAAATTATTTTTAGGCACAACAGGCAAAAGGCTGAGAATAGACCAGCTTCAGCAATACACTAGAAAAGGTCTTTGGTCAAAACAGAAAGACATAGAGATATCCTAGGCTAACAAAATAGGAAGGTCAGGACATTAATCTTGTCTAGAGCAGAACTTGACTGAATGTGGCACTCCTGCGTCTCAGCAGAGGCACCCTTGGCTTCCTACTGTTTAATGTTTTGTCCTCAACCTTGGCAAAGTTTTGTTCTGCTCCTGTGCAAACCTTTTGTCTGAAACTTCCAAAGACAATCTGCATTACAATGAAACACCTTTTTATCCAGCTCTAATTTCATCATCATCAGATCAGGTCTCAGTCAAGACAAAACCGAGACTTCAGTAAAATGCTACCCACTTATTCAGCACAGTTTCTGGCCTCAATGCTTCATTTTTAGGCACAGGAAGTTTTTAGTAGTAGTCATCAGCATCCTCACCCCCCTAATATTGATGTATGCTCTGCTGTTTTCCAAGACCACAGTAAATATTAAAATCCAGCTGTGCTAGGTTCTGAAAACAGAGCAAGACGAAGCTTTCCTCAAAGTATCTGACTTCCTTGGCATAGTATCCATGCATTTTCATAAATCAGTAACTCATACAGAACTCATACGGTAACTCCTGCATTGCTACTAGCAAAGATAAATGCCTCCATCTTAAGGATTTAGGTGAAACCCTAATAAAGAAGCATCTTATAGATTTCTATTTGTCACGTACTACATTTAAAGCACTGCAAAAAAACCCAGTTCGGCATATTCACAGATACAAGCACTGCAGCCCTGAGTGTTATTATTCCATTTCTACATTCTCAAATCACTCTAATATACCTCTAGTAAATACGTATACTCTAGGGGCTTATCTGTAGCTATTCTACATCTTTGCAGCCCCTTTGTAGCAATGTTCTTTTATGTTCTGAATGATACCCTGCAGAAATTGCTTCCTGCCACTGAGACAGGCCAATTTATTTCATGACTACAAATCTATATTAATGTCTCTTCTATAGCATTTAATGATGCAAATCCTTCCACTTGTTACTCTTAAGCATATCCAGGCCTGTATTTCTAGAGACAGTAGTACATGCAAATTTCACGCAGTTTTTATTGCAATTAGAAGCTACTTGATGTCCCCATGATCGATACAGGGAAAATATATGTATATTAAGTAGTTAAATAAAGGCAACAGAACAAAAGAAAACCCAAACAAACAAAAAACCACACAGTGATAAGCAAATGCAATGGAACAGTTAAAAAAATAGTTTACATTTTTCTTCTAAAAAGGCATTCTAACTTCACAGCAGCATCGGAACGGAATGCAGTAGCAGAGTGCATATAAAATTTAATTTTGAATGATATTGAAAGGTCAGTACAGAATTGCTCAGCTCATATTTTTGTGAAGATAACACGTGTGAACTAGTTATTTCCTCCTTTTAACATATAATGACCTTGTCCATTGATTTAATGAGAAAATTATACATGCTGCACTCAGATTTAACAAACTCTTCAGAATTAAAGATACACCAAAGGAAGAAGAAGAAAAAAAAAAGGGGGAAGGAGATTGAGACCTCACACTTGCTACTCAGCCATCTGGCAGAAGAAAGCCCAGAGATACCAACATGTTGACCTGCAGAGCCTTCCTTATGACACATGCGGGAAAGGAGAGGGGGGAAAAGCTGTGCAAAAGCTCATTCTACCGCAGGTGCACTGACCTTATTAACGTGATATAATGTGAACAATGCATCCAGTTAAAGTGTCAAGTCACATATGTGCTGCTGGTTGCAAGGAATGGAAAAAAGACAACCCTGTTTAGAACCCTGAACTGTAATTACAACTTGAGAAGACTTCTATAACCTTAATTACACTAACACAGGTTAAGCTTAACCTGTGTTAGGGCCATATGTCTCAATTCTAAAGGTTCCAGTAGTATCCCATGTCACAAAGGAACATTCATTTATTTTTTTAATAACAATTCTTATTTAAATTTCTAATTTTAGCATTTAAATTGATCTCCTCAATTCCTATACCAAACGTTGAGACCTGACACCATTGAAGAATATCTTCTAATACTCCTAATTCTTGTTCCAGCTCTGTTATAGCCACCGTATAACCCTATGTTTCTTTTATTCTCTATGCCTCTAGGCATCTGCAAATTGCCAGCATTCAAAAGTTTTGAAATTTGTGGGATTAGCATCTCTAGGCCCTGTAAAATGGAAATAATGTTACAATGTGATGATCCGCACCACCAAGTTGCTGCTAAAGAAGTCAAGTTTGAGATACAGTAGTTTAAGTAGACTGACAATTGCTTGAGCATTACTTTTCTTGCTGATGAGATAAATCAGCAGTTAGGACGTGCAATAGAGCTGCTCCCAGATTCAAAAAGGCAGTAAACTAATTACAGTGCCCTCATTAAAGGGTACGTTTCAAAAGCTTCGTCTTTTTGATTTATTTTTGGATCAGATGTGATCAGGCTTCCTCACCTCCTAGTCATGTACCAAAAAACATCCTTGTATGGCAAAAAAGCTCTATGTACTACAGGCCTGAATCAAACAACATCTGCGGTCAAGCAAGACGGGCTATGGCTGATCCTGCCATGCCAAGGCAGAACAGGGCCAAGCAGGGCACACGGCGGTGTCAGGGAGCAGCTGATGGCCACACCAGACACTGCCTTGGGACAGCACCAGCCTGCCTCCCAACCCACAAGCTGCGCAATGGGCACACGCTGACCACTCTCCAACTTGGGCCACAGATAATGATGAAGCTTTAAAACAGTGGTTTGTCTTTCCACCCCAGCTTAGTGCTTAGGTTGTGTGCAGGTGAAGAGACAGATTAAATCAGAAAGGGACTTCTGAAGAGGAAAAGCTCTACAGGGATCTCCTAAGGGAATCCATTAGAAGCCCTAATGGCAGATGCACTTCTGAAGCATGAACTTTAAGAATTCTTTAAATTAATACTAGATTATATTAAATACACAGGTTACATCTGGAGCATGATGAAAACAACTGGATATATAGCAAGAACAAACTGAAGACTACTTAATTTATGTTGGTTCTCATGATATTCCCCTCTGCTTACTTCAGAACAAGTTACTCACAAGAACATGAAAATGTCCCAAAGATAAGTCCCAGATTCAATGAAACATGAAAGAAAAACAGAGGAGAAAGTCATGCTGATACTCTTCATAGGTAGGTATCAGCTTCATGCAAAGCTGTCTCATAAGTAAGAGATTAGCAAAGACCAAAGCTACTGCTGTTTTAGGGGTCCACAGATGAGTTTCTTGCTTATGATCTATCTTTCAAACAACCACAATGTGGCAGTGTGGCATTCCAACTGCAAACATGTATTTATTTCCCTGGAGCAAGATGACAGCTAATGAAAAAACAAAAAAGCACATAAGGTTGGATGACAGGTCCTCTAAACCTGCTATTTTGTTCTAGAGCTCTGCTGCCATCAGTCTACATCACTTGCAGTCACAGACATGGGCAGGCTCCCGTTCTAGAGTCTCCAGGGTCCCATTTAGCATTAAATAACTGCTTGTGAAAGCAAAGGGGCAATACTGACTGCTGGGTTACCGAGAGGAGCTGCTGAGGCCTGTGTGTTGGGATTGTGGAAAGGGAATAAAGGTGGCTTCTTTAGTTCTGAAGAAAGCCATCCTAGTGCTAACATTTTATATTCACTAAAAGACCTCTAACAAATCAATTTTTTCTATCAGAAAAAAACCAAAACAAACAAAAAAAACAAGTAAAATATAAAAAAGTTCTAACTCTAAACATCCACGTGACAGGAAAAAAATCCTGGCTTGTTCCTATGAATGTTTCTGTACCAAATGCAAAACATTTCACAAAGGGGCCTTTAATGCTCAAGCAAATTTGTACTTGAAGGTCATGGGCTGAAACAAAACCACCTAACTTTCACAAAGTAGTTTAAAAATATTTAGGCCAGTAAGAGTGCAAGAAATTGTTTAGTTATAGGAAGCATTACACAGGTTTTATTGACTTGTGTGTCACTAAACCTTCCAAAGTTGTGGTTTCTCTTGTCCTTCCCCCACCCCTTCTTAAAAGATCATGAAAGGCTGCAGCAGCTCAGTCTCTCTCGAAAGGTGCCATGAATTGTCATTACACTGTCCTGGCCCAGCCACCAGCCCCACTTCTTACATCTCATGGCTTCCAATTGAAATCCCGATCAAGTCCAGCCCTGCTGAATTTTTACGATTAAAGTTTCAAGGTGATACAATATGGCATAACATTAAGCAGAGATTTCATTTGTCCTTCATTAATAATCAACCTTACAGTCAAATATCCATTAACATGAACTGCATAATAAAAATCAACAACAATTTCAAATTAATTCCCATATGAACAAAACATTTCAAATGCTTAATATTTCACGCTCCTCTTTCACCAGATACAGTTCAGTAGCACTCTAGGTCTTTGAAATCTTCATAATGCTTTTTATCTTTCAAAATGAAACATCTTCCTTAGACTTTCATATCATCCTTATTACTTTACATCAGTGCCAAGTCAATTCCCTTTCTGGATTACATCTGTCCTCTCCTATCTCCTTTACCATTTAGCAAACAAAATCCTTCCTCTGGATCTTCTCTGGGTAATTACTCACAAAAAAAGGGCCCTGCTCTCAACAACATTAGCAGAATCAGATACTAAGGCAGCCCTCCTCTGCTTCATAGACTGACAATAAGTAGAAATTCAGAGATAAAATGCATTAAAACAATCAAAATCAACAGTTGGCTTGCTAAACACAAATTGACTTGGCAACATCAGCCTTTAAGCGTACCCATTGGTGTATTGAATTAGTATGAAACAATAGTTTAGCAATGTAAATTTATGTCTTTTTTGCTGTCCTTTATATGTGGCTTTTTTTTTTTCCTAAGCAAGAAGAATTTGACCTGGCACGCACATGTAACTTGGTGCTATTCTGTTCAGAAACATTGATGTTAAGCTATAAAGAACAAAATTCTCAGCCATTATCATTATTAATAAAGGAAATTTTACCAATTGTGGCTGGAACCTCTCAAGATTTCAGATTTAACTACTTTCATGGATGTGAACAGTGATTGCCCATATTCTGCAGAGTAGAGGTGACTTTGTCATGCTCAAAATCTGTGCTTTTTGATGTTAACTAACTTCCCATAAAATCCTGTGAATGAAAGATAAGGAGGCTTTTACCTGCGAGCAGCTAAGTCTGATAAGTGAGGTGTTTGATTAAGCTCAACTAAGATTAGGAGGAAGTTATTGATGCCTTATCTCAAAAGGACTATTCAGTTAGACAGCTATCTCAATAAGAAGCCGTGCGCTTGCTCAGCTTCAGACAAAGCCAGAATCTAACCATTTTTAATCCAATCCACTTACAGAATTCAGACAATACTATTCGTTTACTACAGTACAGGTTGCAACATTTCTATGGCAGATTAGAGACAATATTTATGACACGATCCAGAAAAGCATGTACGGAATTCCCAAACATTAAATATTTTAGAAAATAAACATATACTAACATTTCTCCATCTTGAGATGAAAGCATGTGATTTCTGAAGTCCTGCTTCTATTACATAGCACTCCTCTGAATATAATGCAGAGCAATTTCTCAGTACTTTATGAAATCCAATTCTTTAGGCTAGAGCATTTACATCCTAGGAATCACAGTGCCATATTGAGCATTTGCATTGAGATCATTAATATCTGAAATGGAACACAGAACTTAAGCAACTGAAAGATCTGCAATCATAATACACACACACCTCCATCTTGCAGTGGAAGTAGTTATGAACCCCCTTCTCCTCAATGTTGGTTTTGGCACTGGTGGTTGTTTTTTACTTCAATTTTGAAAGTGTCTTGTTGCCCAGACAGCACAAGCAACACCTGGAGATAAAACTCCTGGATGCTAGGACTGTTCTGTCAAAATATGGACAGTGTTGGGAACAAAGAATGAAACAAAGACCCTTAACCCCCATGTTCTCTGACCAAAATGCCTCCTCTCCTCCCTGCAGCCCATGGTGCCCTGCAGATGCACCTGAGAAGTGCTCTGTACACCCGTGTTCTCAGCATTCCTTCCTCGCCACATCCCTGCCCCTCCAGCTCCCGGTTCAGAGTTTCTCCTTGTTGCATATCTCACGCCAATGTGTTCTTGATCACAAGATTTAGAATGTGTTTCAGTGCCCCCAAACTTCTAGAGGACTTGATTTATACTTATTGGACTGATGTGAGACCACTCTTGGACTTGTACTGAACTTGACCTTCTCTCTCTCTCCTCCTGTAAATTGCCTGACACATTGCTGTAAGGACACAGCCTTAGTCAAGAAATTGTAACTATCAAAATGCATTAAACTGGAGATAAAATTTGCAGTTGTTCATCACACCATTTAATTTCCATACCGTTGTATTTTTTTTTTTCCTCATTTTAATTGAGCTACTATGCTGCAAATTAGAGTAACATAGCATTCCTGCTTTGTTGTTCTTGCTTAAAGGGTCAACTGTGAGGTATCCCACTGAAACAGCTAAATTCTTGCTTTAAGGGATATTTAACTTTTCTTGCTAATCCCAACTGCATTAGATAATTTAACAAAGGTTTAGTATTAGTTCTGGATTATTTTCCAGACCATGCAAAACTGAATGTTGAAAAAAACAACAACCAACCAAAAACCAAACCACAAACACTAACATTGTAGCGCTCTGTTCTGAACAGACTTCACAATGGCCCATATAAAAAGAAAGATAAGATCTCTGGAAGTTGTGCAGGTAAGTAAACTCAATAAAGCTAGGTAGTGCTATATTTATCTAACACAAATACATACGTCCCTCAAATATAAAAAGAAAGTATTGATTTACTACTGTTATAAGATCTGTTTCCTCCAAGCCCTTTCTGGAGTATCCTACTGTTGATCAAATACAGCACATTCCTGCATCAGCAGCGTAGGAGGTAAGATTATTCCCCTGAGAATTACTATATTCAAGAGGCAAGTGATAAAATCATCACAAAATAGACAAGCTACATCTGAAATGAAATAAAATAATGCACCAAAGGCTTCTCCACCTACTAATGCTTTTTTTATTTCCCAAACTTCTCTTCTACTGGATCAGGCAGAACAGTGTTTTAGTTCCATTAATTTTTAATTTGATTTTATCAAAACTGTGGTGAATTCTTCCTCTCTCTTTCCTGTGCAGACTTCAAAACAGCATGCTGAATTTGTACAGTTGTACTGACTAAAGGAAGCTGAAAACTCCAAATGAAAGCATCTATTTTACCTGTCAGTAAATAAGCATGCTTAGCCCACTTGTTCATAAACTTTGTTCGCTTGTTTCATTCATTTCATAAGAGCCTGTAGGACTCACATCCCAGTAACTTTATGCCTTCAAGTAAGAAGAAGAAAAAAGGTAACCCACAAACCACTTTACTAAAAACCTGTACTACATCCAGGTCATTAACTTCACATGTAGTATTAGAGCTGGACATCTAGATATTCTCCAAGAAACAGATATGGTGAACAGCATATTATCCATTCTTCTGCACTGAGCTTTGTTTTATGATACAAAACTTAGATAAAGCAACCATTCTTTTGCCAGAATTGTTCTGGTGACAGTTTCCACCGTAGAGAACTACCAGAACTTTAAGTTTCTACACAGCACAGGCTGCTACTGAAGTAAAGAACGCAAGAAATTTCTGTACTGCTTATCTGATGAATGCCTTTTAGGTTTAATTTCTCCATCCATTCTTTTCTCATAGTGAAGAGAGAGAAGTTAATTTGTTCTGCATGCAAACAGTAACCATTTTGGTTAGCACGAAGAAACTATTTTGGACTGTCAACTTGCATCTAGAGGAACCTCAAGACAGAATGGAAGACATTGACCAAACATTGATTTATAGCAACAGTCAGCCCAAGAAGGCAGAAATGTGAAAACAGTGCAAGCCGAGTGTAAAACAAAAACCTGAACTGTCAGGGAACTGAAAGAACAACCAGGTGCTTTCTGCAGTGACATAAATTGAAGTAGAAGTCACCAGGCAGAGATATAAGCAATGCTACTACAACAACACGTAAATAATCTGACTTACTCTAAAAGAGTTGTTCTGTGGAGCTGAAACCAACTGCTGGCTGCATAAATCACATGCACTCTCAGACACTAACAGGGCAGAACAGGCATTCTTCAAAGAATGGAAACTATGCAGCGAAGTTGGAGTGCTCTCTCCTGCTAGAATTGCAACATGGAACAAAGGAACTGTCATATTTAGGGTCTACAGCACTGCCCAGGGAGTAGAGAGGAGCTGTCGCTGACACTAATCTTCCCATTTATCCCCAAGTATCATGAGCATTACTGTTAGCGCTTGCTTTCTGCACCAAGAGATGGAGAAATTGGTTATATACCAATTAGAGATCATTCGAACAAATGAGCAGGCTAAAAACTAGAGAAACAATAACTCTTTAGTGTACATAGCACAGCATTACATGACACAATTTATTTTGAATTGCACAGACTACTATAATTTTATTGTTCCTGTAAGTCAATAGGTAATCATTAATTGATAATCAGCCAAAAGAACCAGAGCCTTCTGTGCTTCAAAGCATAGAATTGATGTATTCTATGTATATATCACATTGCCATTTAACCAGTTCAGCTTAGTTTGAACTGAACGACAATCTACATCAAGGTTTTCTTGCATCTGACACTGGCAGCAAGTATCATGCATTTAAACTATGATTTTAATTACTTAGTCTTAACTGATCATCCAAATTAAAAGGCTGATGTTAATTTCACTCTTCTATTTAACAGAAAATTAACATTGTTTATTCATCAGTTCTTAATATATCCGTTCTATCAAAATACAATATTCACAAAAATAGGGTAAAGGGAAACCCAGAGGATTTGGTTTTTAGAGTAGTTACAACATTCCTTTGCTTTTCTAAATACTAGTCTCTTTTAGTAGTTATTTTATTTCTGCGCATTGATCATGACAAAATTCCATATGTCTCTATATGGGCCAATTAGTTCTTGCATTCTAATTAAAAAAATCTCAAGTTTATACTTTTACCTGGCTTTACTGTTGTCAGCACTAATTTCTAACCCTGTTGTGCATAGCTAACTTTCCTTCGTTCCTTTGACTTTTATCCAGGTTGTTAATGCAAGATTACAAGACAAGATTTACAGACAACACTTTGTATCTTAATCCACGGCCATCCTTTGAAAAAGGACTTTAACTATTTAACTACTCAGGGAAGGTATTTCACAGTTTTCCCAAAGATACTATAGTTTATTTTATTTCTTTCCTTTTCTCTCCAAACATAATATTACTTGGTGAAATGTAATATCAAGTACTACATTGCCTATCATCACTTCAACATGATCTAGCTTTTGGTACATAGCCATAATTTATACCAAGTAGACTCAGATAATTTAAATTACATCACTTCACTCTGAAAAGTTACTTGGAAATCCTATGCGGCCTTCTATTAAATTTTTAGTACTGAAATAATTAATATTGGCTCTGAAATGCTTTCACTACTGTTGCTTTCTCATTTATCCTTATATTTACTATTCCCTTTCTTTCTTCAGCACTTATAAACTTTAAAAACTAACTTCTCCCCACCCCTAATATCTAAACCATGCCTAGGAACAGATTCAAAACCACCTAGATCAATATTAACTATAAAATTTTAACAGATTTCAAATTGTCTAAATTTCAGTGTTGCTTCAATTTGTTTAAAAGCAGGAAATCAGAAACGCAGTACATGTTCACATATAACGGGGTTTTTGTTAACCACTTCATTATATTAAATGAAAGAAAGCACCTAGATGAGTGAGCAGTTAGGCAATCTGGACATCCATACATCCATGGGTCCAGATGGGATGCACCCATGGGTGCTGAGAGAGCCGGCTGAGATCACTGCTGGACCGCTCTCCATCATCTTTGCCAAGTCTTGGGAAACAGGAGAGGTGCAGAACAACGGACCAGGCTGCTCAGAGGGGTTGTGGAGTCTCCTTCTCTGCAGACATTCCAACCCGCCTGGACACCTTCCTGTGTAACCTCATCTGGGTGTTCCTGCTCCATGGGGGGATTGCACTGGATGAGCTTTCCAGGGCCCTTCCAATCCCTGACATTCTGAGATTCTGTGAGTGCTAACAATGGAAGAATTATCTTGATCTCGGTTACTCAAAGCCTAAAAATAAACATTTCGCCTTAAGTCAATTATGTAAGATTACAAATAGATACACATTCAGAACCTTCTAACTGCAGCTAATCAAGGAAATTGGAAAGGTATGGTGTTTCTCAACTAGCGAATTCAAAACCCCTAAAATAAAGATTGAAGCATAAATCTCATAATACAGCAGTTTTCATGATGTTCTGAGTTCTTACAGTTCCAGACAGCAAAAACAAGTCAGGCTGTGGGGATTCACACACTGGAACCTCTTAATCAATAGGCTTTTGAGAAAAAGGAGGCACTTCGATTACATGTTTGAGATTTTTTTGTTGCTTTATAGATATATATTTTTTGTGATCTCAGGCAACAATGTTTGCTCCTAGAATATTTTCTCTCTCTTGTTTTTTTTCCCCTGATACATGATGCTTTCGGTCTTTCTCTGCCTTAGGGCATTCCCCCCCTGTTGGTCTTTAAACAGAAAAACAGCCTGTCTTAGAACCCAGCATCCTACTTTGAATTGGGTCATCATTAGCAGAATCACCCTGGGAAAGCTCAATTAAATCAGGATAAAAAAAGAAAACCACTATTTCCCTTCACATGCAGATCACTGATTTGTGAACCCATAAAGCTGTCGAAAACCCAGACAGATAAAATCACATCTGCAGATTTTTGCCTAGATCACCTGTCCAAAAGCACCATGAATCTATTCCATGGACAAATGTCCGTATAAATAATTACAAGGAGAGTAAAAATAGTTAATCCGTCACCCATGCAAAAAGTTAACATATGCAACAGTAGATATCGTCATAACTTCTCTGTTATTCTACAAGCAGACAAATGTCTTCTCCCTTGCTTACTCTGCAATCAAAGCAGTTGTGTGTTTGGGTTTTTTTTGTTGTTGTTGTGTGTGTGTTTGTTGTTTTTTGTTTGTTTGTGGTTTTTAATCTTGTTTTTTGTGGGTTTGGTCTTTTTTTTTTCATTTTGAAATCAGGCTATTTGTCAACCAGCTGACATTTGGAAACCTGAACTTTGGAATTTAGGCTTAATTCTATTTAACAATGTAAAAAAAAAAATAAAAATCAAGTACCATGTGATTATCACAAATGCTCATCCTGCCTTATACCCTGGAAAGGGCATCCTATGAATCTGCATCATTAACTCCTTCAGCAGCGCCGTCCCGGCTGACACACTCGTACTCCCCATTGCCCTTTTCTGCCGTGAACTTAGAATTGCCTCATAATCACACATTTTCAGAAACAGTTGTTCAGGGCTCCCCAGCTGATTGCATATGGGGTCTATAGGTTAGAAAACAGACATTTGGATATCTTCAGTGTAAGGAATTAAAATTTATCAGCAACAACACTGTTTAAGCAGCAAGCAGCCTAAGGAATACACATCACAATTACATAGAGCACAGCATTACATTACACTGTAATTTAAGAAAGAAAATGGTGATGCTCAGTTCTTTCAGATGTTTTTCAGGCATTTAGCTTTAGCTCTTTAGCTTGGAGGAGACTGAGGGGTGACCTCATTAATGTTCACAGATATCTAAAGGGTGAGTGTCAGGAGGATGGAGCCAGGCTCTTCTTGGTGACAACCAATGATAGGACAAGGGGTAATGGGTTCAAACTGGAACACAAGAGGTTCCACCTAATTTGAGAAGAAACTTCTTCTCAGTGAGGGTGGCAGAGCCTGGCCCAGGCTGCCCAGGGGGGTTGTGGAGTCTCCTTCTGTGCAGACATTCCAACCCGCCTGGACACCTTCCTGTGTAACCTCATCTGGGTGCTCCTGCTCCATGGGGGGATTGCACTGGATGAGCTTTCCAGGGCCCTTCCAATCCCTGACACTCTGTGATTCTGTGATTTACTTTTTAGGAGGAAGCTACTCATTACGAGTCAAATCCAGGCTTCAGTAGTGACAGAGCTGAGATTTTCTCCAATCTTTAGCTAGCTCTGGGGTTTCTAATGAAGTTCAGCTTACGGATTGCTCTCTAGAAGCAACCAGGTTCCCCTTCCCACAGTGAAGGAAGCAAGGCTCCAACTCCACCCTGTGACTGCCACTTCACACAGCAAGCATCAGAAAACTAGTGGAATTCCCCTTTCCCCTAAGCTGAACTCAGACATTTACATGGGATTGGTATCCTAATGGTAAACAACTTTCTGAACTACAGCTTCCACAGTTAAGCACCAAATCCAGCTTATAGTTGCACGAAGGTTTTGCATCTTTTGACATGCACGGAGCAGACACAGCACACTTGCCCCTTGACATGCATTCACCTTGTTTTTTACTGCTTCAAATAAAAGCTATGAAAACTTAGAACAGTTGTTCCATGCAAAACCTTACCCATTTCAGAAATCTAAATGCAATACTTGAAACAGCACAATATTTTTTTTTTTTTATTTTAGAAAGAGGAAGAAAATAGGCTCTAAAGTTTTTTCTGTATCAGCACACAGTTAATTCTAACAAAGAATAAAGTTTATCTCAGGGATAAAACCTTTTAACAAAAATAATAACAGAACAATAAAACCTCAATAGGCTCAACTCTAGTTTCAGATAGAGAAATATAAACAAATAAAGTAACTTCACTGAAGTCAATTGGATAAAAATAAAACCAGAGAAGTCGATCAGCCTGTTATTTAGATTAGCATTCTGGTGCAACAGATCCATCACCTCTTCTTTATGTGACTTTCTAAAGAAAGATTAATCTTACTCTTACTGACATTCTTATTTAATACTGAGATACCTTCTCCAGACAGTCTTCCTGAAGAGCCCAAAGGTGCATTCCAATGAACCAGGACTAAAGGAAATTCACCGTAACCAAAGCATATTTTAGTCATAAGTATAGAGAAAGAAAAGCTGCTTTAAGGAACTCTCCTCTCATTGCTTCCTTTTTCTAAGTAAAAAACCATTTCTAAGTCAATAGTTATCAGCAACAGATTTTAAATTCAATAATCTAATTCTAATGAAGATTAATTTGCTTGTCACTTTTAAGAGCTTTTTGGACACAAGTCTTGCTTCCAGTGGAAGCCAATTGCCAAGACTGTCACAAATTAAGCAACTGAGAAGTAAGCAGCAAGTTTGATAATTACTGGGATTAATTTAATGAACTTACTCTCATTAAGCTTTATGAGCCATGCTGTCTATAGGAGTATATGAAAGTCCACAACAGTAACGCAGTGATGTCATGAGGCAATTAAGGACAAAACGAGAAATTCCATAACCGAGAGTGGGGTGGAGGCGAGGGGGAAAATAGCAAGATAAATGTTTTGTGGAGAACAGCGTTATTAAAGAAAATTAAAAACACCTAACTAAAAGAATCAAATAAAGATAATATCAGTCCCAACAAGCTACCAACAAAGTCTCCAGAAGGCAGACAAGCTTCAGCCACAGAGACCCACGGCAGTTCCCACCACGCCTTGGATGAGAAATCACATAACAGGCTCTTCCCGCACAATAACGTGCTGACCACAGAAACCCAACTACCAGCCTTTCTTCTGGTATCAAAGAGAAATCAGCATTTGTATGGAAACATTAATAAAATAATATCATTTAATAGAACTCCACTATACTATGTGGCTTTTAAGCACTTCTTAATCTTAAAATAAGTGAATATATAAAATCATGAAGTACCACTTACAAAACAAATCATATTTCTCCTAATTAATTAAATTGATACGAGGAAAGACCAGCATAAAGACAGATTGAAATCACCACAATCACACAAGGCTGAAAAACAATTTGTTTCTCTCTTTCCTCCACAAGTTATAACCACCAAAACCTCTACGCTCCAGAGGACTGGAGCTGGTGTACCAGAAGGACTTCCACTTCCCAAAAATACTTCAAGAAAGCTCATGTTCTTTGGAAAAATAACACAATCCTACTCTCAAGCATATAATTGGTTTAAAAGTCAAAGAGGACTATTGTGAACATACCTGTGCTCCGAGGGCAGCAGCAAGGCCATCCAATGTGCTCCCATGCCCAGCCTGGAACCAAAGCCCACCCGCCTGCTGCTGTTTTCACCACCAACACAGCAAAACGTCTGCAAACCCCTCCTAGCGCAGCTTTAGAGATGGGAGTGCAGCTGCATTAATCTGCTCCAGCTGGGAGTCTGGCTTCAGCTGAAACATATAACCAATTAATACATATACGCATTGGATTTGCGAGGCTTTGGTAGCGGGCTCTGTGAGGTCAGGGCTGCCCTGAGCTGGATCCAGCTGGTTCTGACTGGTTCCGGCTGGTTCCAGAATGGACCCCTCACGGCTGAACCAATTAGCAAAGGCAGTGGTGCCTCTGGGAAAAGGTATTTTAGAAATGGTGGAACAGCACCCGGGCAGTGAGTATCCTGAGTACTGAGGTGAGGGAAGACATGCTTCTAACACTGAATCAGAGATTTCTTTCTAGTGAGGATTATCATAGAATCATTTTTGTGGGAAAAGACCTTTAACATCATTGAGTCCAACCATGAATCTGACACTGCCAAGTCCACCATTAAGCCACAAAATCATCTCAGTTGGAAGAGACCCTTAGGATCATTGAGTCCAACCATAACCTAACCTAACACCAAACCACGACCCTAAGAACCTCATCGAAATGCCTTTTAAACACCTCCAGGGACAGTGACTCCACCACTTCCCTGGGCAGCCTGTTCCAGTGCCTCACAACCCTTTCTGTGAAGACTTTTTTTCTTAATAACCAACCTAAACCTCCCATGGGGTAACTTGGGGCCATTTCCTCTTGTCCTATCACTTGCTACTTGGGAGAAGAGACCAACACCTTCCATGCTACAACCTCCTTTCAGGCAGCTGTAGACAGCCATAAGGTCTCCCCTCTTTCTCCAGGCTAAACACCTCCAGGTCCCTCAGCTGCTCCTCCTCAGACTTGTGCTCCAGACCCCTCACCAGCTTCGTTGCTGTTCTCTGAACTCTCTCCACCACCTCAATGTCTGTCTTGTAGCAAGAGGCCCAAAACTGAACACATCATTCGAGGTGCAGCCTCACCAGTGCACGGTGCAATGCTTCCCTGCAGCCTGTGGAAAGACTTGCTGAAGCAGATATCCACACTGCAGCCTATGGAGGACCCTGTGCCAGGGCAGGTGGGTGTTTCCTGAAGGACCTGAGGTCCCTGAACACCCCTGCTGGAGCAGGGTTGTCTTGGAAGGACTGCAGTGCATAGAAGGATGCATGCTAGAGCATGGAAAAAGTGTGAGGAGGACAGAGTGGCCGCGAGTAGCTGTTCGGAGTGAACACATCCTCTATTTCCCTTCCCCCTGTGGCACTTGGTGGGGACTTGAGAAGCTGGGAGTGAAATGGACCTGGGAAAAGTAGAGGGGGAAGTGGTTTTGCCTCTTTTTCTCACCATCCCCATCTAGTTTAGTTAGTAATAAACACAATGAATTATCCCTTAGTCTGTTTTGCCTGTGAAGGTAAGTGATCTCCGTGTCTTCAGCTTGACCTGCAGGCTTTGTTTGTCTTCCATTTTCCTCCTGTCTTGCTGAGGCAAGGGAGTTAGGAGCAGCTGGGTGGGCACCTGCTGCCAGCCAAGGCCAACCCACCACAATGTATAATGACCTGTGTACTAAGACACAAGTGCAATATTCTTCCCTGACTGGTACGTGATATGCCAAATGCCTTGTGGCTTATGTATGTCGCTAATGGGCACAATCACCATAACTTTAATAAAATAGGCAACTGTCCTAATACTGTGACTAATTAGTATTTGCAGTGGCAATTGCTATGTGGAAATTATGCAAAACACCATGTCCTTGAAAAGCTGTCTCTTATTTATAAAACTTTCAGAATCCTTTTTTTCTTCTAGGGAGAGTATTTAGGTGGAATTGAAACTGTGCCTTTTCTAACACCTCCCTCCAAATAATTAAGGTTTGATATTAATATCTGGATACTTAAGGTTTTCTATTCTCTTAACTAAGACATAGATATTCTATCTTGTACTGTTTTTAGAGAGCTGATGGTATGAGCATATTGATACTGAATCGGTTGAACACAGTAGGAAGAAGTAAGAAGTGTTTTTAGCGTGAACACAAGAAAATGAGTGGGTGGTGGAGAATAAATATTTAAAATGTCTACCCTTGGGGAAGAAATAGAAATACAGCAGCATTTTTCTGTTTGTCTAACATATGGTACAGATATCTGTCTGATGCTGTTGGAGAAGCTGCACTAATTCCCCACAGAAGAGTGCTATCTGTAGCTTTGATTAGTACACAAATATTCAGATATTAAATACTGACAAGAAAAAAATGGACACGACAAGTTCTACTTTTGATGTTATTTAAATACATAACTTCGTGAAGTTAAATAATTTCAAATAAAAAGTGTTTTCCAATTTTATGGATAACTAGTAATTAGCTACTCAAATGCATTTGGAGAGCATGGTATCTTTTCCCTTCTCCATAAATTATTCTATAGCTGTGTTGGATTCCAGTAGGGCTTTTAAAGTATCTTTTTTTTTTAAATGCAAATCTAATTTGTTTGCTGTTTTGAGCTTCTGCTGGAGATGTGGGTGGATTTGAGGTGGACATATCCCAAAGAGCATTTGTTTTAATATTAAATTAACTACATAAAGAAATAGGCCTGAACATAAAAGTCTATCCCAGACTGTTTACCCAATGTTTCAATTTTGCTGTGACTCAAAGAAAACAC
This sequence comes from Streptopelia decaocto, assembly GCF_964273445.1. Taxonomy (NCBI): domain Eukaryota; kingdom Metazoa; phylum Chordata; class Aves; order Columbiformes; family Columbidae; genus Streptopelia; species Streptopelia decaocto. The sequence continues at coordinate 18,294,427 of NC_138666.1, read as the reverse complement.
CCTTTTAGACGATTATACAAGTTGAAATAGGACATTCATTTTAAAGGTTTAATGTCATAATTACTATGAAAATCACATTTTTCTATGATAAAAATACACTAACAGCGTATGTTTCAAACAAGTAAGAAACATTAATGGAGTCTCTTTCCAACTAAAATTCCTCATGCTGTGTATTTTACCCCAGCCAGTGTAGCTTAAAAAAGTGTGGACAGGCCCGAAGACATTTTGTATGATTCTGAGATGAAATTTGTGCTGCTATTTGTTATACATCAGAAAAAAATGTCTGGGTATCTGATATCAGAGCAAAAGGTGCATTCTGGTGTTTCATCTTTGATGTTACATTGTGTTATACTGTCAATTAACAGGGAAAAGCATGCAAGTAAAAATAAAATGCAGGTTGTGACACATATTTCTGGAATGAAATCCCGTAGCTCCTCAAGTCTGATGTGGTTTCTGTCTGTGGGCCAGTAAAGCCATGAACCCTGTGATTTTCACTCCACATTAATTTCCTAACATGTTTGTGTGCATGAGTATGTGCATATAGACAGATTAAAAATGAATAAATATTATGGACTGGTTTCTTCCCTCTGATTGTGCTCCTGAGAAGGATATTGGGTATTTATATCTTCACAACCAGTATGAATAAGATAAAGAGGGATATGGGACGCAAACCCTCACAGTCATAGTTCAAACAATCCTTGGCACACTGGAGGGATGAACATGACCACATCTTCTCTAGTGATGCTGAGATGTTGAGAGACCAAAACAAGGGGAGGTCTGTGAATTTGGTATTTGTAACATCCTGCTAGAAATGAAAAATGGCAGGAAAACACCTTCTCTAATTTGAGATAAAATAGAAAATTACATTTTTTACCAAATCTGTAGTGAAAGAAGGAAGCTGGAAAACAAAAAGCTATCAGCAGGTGTCTGCATCCTTTTCCTTATGTAGACATTTAAAAAACCCCAATATCTTAAAATCGTTACATACACTGTAGCTTCTGTACTAGTCATAGGTACACTCTGAGTCCATACGTTCTGCTGCAATGTTATTCTTACTTTGTATGAAAATCCCCTGCCTCTAATACAAAATAATTATCTCACATTATTGAATGGATCATGCCAGTGCTGCTATTAGTCTCAGCAAAAGGTTAGCGTGGTGATTTATTCCTCTTTTACTGCTACTCTGAAACTCAGGTGTATTGCAACTATTTGATAGAAATGCTTCTTTCTGGAAATAATTCATCTGCGTGTACTTATATATATGTACATTTTGAAACTGTCAGAATTATAACAAAGGGCAATTTCTAAAGCTGTGATGGGTTTCTTCATGGCTGCATGCTGCACTTTCCATCGTACTCGCAGGTGACACAAGACCTTGTAGGAATTTCTACGCCATGATTAATGCAATGATTTTTTGTGTGAGGAAAAATTGCTGTTATTTGTTGTTGCTCCAAAATAGTTACAAAATAACATGAAATGGCGGGAGATATTGCCTGTTTGTTTGTATATGTTAAGTATTACACATCTTTACAAAAAGTAGTTTAAATCCAAACGGTACTTCCTACAGAAGTGTAATGATGTTTATTTGTGTAAAAAGTTGATAATAAAACTAATTAAAGATTAACAATAGGGAAAATCGATACTCACTTGAGATTGATTTTTCTTTTCTGAAAGTGTTTTGTTACTTATATTGTAGTGCAACAAACATAACTCATATAATGGCTTTTCCCGTATAAAGCATGCAGGATCCTTGGTTTCAAATCACACCTTTCAAACCTTTCCCAGGCTTAGAAGGATATAATAGTTCAAAACTAAAAGTTGTATTCTGATTATGAGCTAAATTGGCAATTATGGCAGAGAATAAAAAATGCCCATTAAATTCACTAGAAGGTTTGTCTTTTTACATTTCCAAGGAGTTTTTTCAGGCTTTCGAATTTAGGTTACTTTTTGCACTGTCACACGAATGTTTTCAACTCAAACATCAAATCTTTCAACATTAATTCATGAATAACCAGCACGCCTCTGACATCACCTCTTCTCCAGTATTGCTGCTGTTACCGTCCTGCCCTTTGTATTGACCATCCTGCCTTGGATTTGTTTCCTCAGCATATTTATTTGCCTAACTATGCATTTCTTCTTCCAAATTATTTATAACATAAATCAGCCAATACATCTGAAAGCAGGTTACGAACCTGATCTTTTGTTCACCTGCATTTCTATGTCTAATTCCCAAAGTCTTGTCATTCCTATTTGCCCTCTGTCACTGAGATCTAATCAAGTTCTGCATCTATTTGAGCTGCTCATAATTTGTAAGTTACTGATCTTGCTGATTAGTCTTTTGTATTTTTAGATTGATTTAGATAGATTAGTATTTTGAATATTTTCACTGTATATATAAAATGATTCCTTAAATGCCCCAGTAAATTGCAGCTAGGGATTTCCCACTCAATGTTGCTCAAAAGAAGAATTTAAAAAATGTGTTGCAGTGATTTCTCTGTGATAAATACAACCCGATGATCCATAATCAAATAATAACCCTCCTTAGGCTTTCTTACCATAATATTTGGTAAACCATTCTATGGATGACCATGAGCCAGCACTGGCCCCTTGTGGCCAGGAAGCCAATGGTACCTGGGGTGGGTTAGAAGGGGGTGGTCAGCAGGTCAGAGAGGTTCTCCTGCCCCTCTGCTCTGCCCTGGGGAGACCACACCTGGAATATTGTGTCCAGTTGTGGCCCCTCAGTTCCAGCAGGACAGGGAACTGCTGGAGAGAGTCCAGCGCAGGGCAACAAAGATGCTGAAGGGAGTGGAGCATCTCCCGTGTGAGGAAAGGCTGAGGGAGCTGGGGCTCTGGAGCTGGACAAGAGGAGACTGAGGGGTGACCTCATTCATGTTTACAGATGTCTAAAGGGTGTCAGGAGGATGGAACCAGGCTCTTCTTGGTGACAACCAACGATAGGACAAGGGGTAATGGGTTCAAACTGGAACACAAAAGGTTCCACTTAAATTTGAGAAGAAACTTCTTCTCAGTGAGGGTGGCAGAGCGTGGCCCAGGCTGCCCAGGGGGTTGTGGAGTCTCCTTCTCTGCAGACATTCCAACCCGCCTGGACACCTTCCTGTGTAACCTCATCTGGGTGTTCCTGCTCCATGGGGGGATTGCACTGGATGAGCTTTCCAGGTCCCTTCCAACCCCTGACATTCTGGGATTCTGTGATTCTGTGAAAAATGTTTCTGACTCTCTCTAGCTGACCATTTTTTGCAGTTTCATTGCAAAAGTCATTCCAGTTTGCTAGAGAATGAACATCAGAAAAAGCTTAATCCTTTAGAAGACAGATACCTCACTCTTCTCAATGATTTCTATGTCCTTTTGTCCTTCATAAAATATCTGAGAATGTATATATAACTGTGATTTTTCTCATGCCCAGTTCTTTCCAGTACATTTATTTTTTACTGAGCTAGCGCCAATGTCCATTTTTATTGCAATTTCAGCCACTATTACCTGTCTGTTTTCAAGTACCAAATATTCAAATCCACAAATACTGAGTTTCAACAAAACTGCCCTATGCAGTCCTTGTCCTCTTGGACTCCTTTATACAATTATGTGCTTTATACATACAATTATGTGTTTTCTCCTTTCCCTGGATAGTATGACAATGCTTAATTCATGTCCATTAGTTTGACTCCAAAACAATAAACTTGAGTTAAATTACTTTCTTTAATATTGAATTTCTTAAGCCAAATTCTCCTGAGAAACAGCTCTTTCTTCTTTTGGAGTCTATTTCTGTTCCATCCTAGAAAAAGGATAAGCCTATTCTTAAACCAGTGCTCAGAGAAGTTCTGACATATTTTATCCATCACTGATCAGGCACTTCATCTAATTAGCTCTCTAATGAACTACTCAATTGCAGAGCTACAGGTATGCTAAACTCCTCAATAGGAAACCTTTTAAAAATATACCACACAAGTAAGAACATTCCTTTTTCTTTTTTCCTTTTCCTTTCCCCTCTTTTACTGTCCACAGGGATGGGGGTGAACCAATGTGTATTGCTTCAGGTTTATTTGACCCTCTCTCCTCTTACAGAAACCCTGTATGTGGAGTGACATTTCTCAAGTGTCTGTCTGTATGTCTGAACAGCCTCCAGCTACAAAAAAAGGGGCAGACAGAGAATAGAAGTTATAAATTGGATTTAAGTAGGTAAGAGAAACAGCAGGGTTCTTCACTCGCTGTTGAACTGGGGAAATGGAATGTTATGTGTGATCATTCAAAGCTGGCATTTTATGTGCTTCGTGTACTCTGGGAAGGACTTGATTCCTCAGCTTCTTCAGTAATCACTTCTTTTTGTTGTGACTTTATACCAAACCTCCAGACCAGTGACAATAAAGACTAGAGATAAGAATGGAAGCCCATTAAACTGTCGCACACTAGTAGACTTTACCATTTCATGCAAATCAGGTGTTACAAAATACATGCACAACCACCAGCTTACCCAGTGAGTTCTGGTGGGGGCTGAGCTGACCTGCAAGGAGCCAGTCGAGCTGTCCTCTGTCTACCTGCCCTGCTGTGGGGCTGTGCAGACTTCTCTGCATGTGCTGTTTGACACACAAAGGCAACAGGTCTTCTGCAGAACAGCTACAGTCAAACAGCTTTTTTAATAAGAAAAAAATGTGAGCATGACCAGTTGCTACAAAGTTGAAAAGCACTCAGAATTTCTGAGGAGCAGGCTATTATTTAAAATTCTAAATGTGAATTTCAGAATCGGCCTTCTGACTCCTTTTTAAATATCTTATTTTTTAGATGACTAATAGAAAAAAATGACCAAAACATTCAGAAAGTAGGAATGTTATTTAGGTGACTAATATCATGGAATAGTGCAAAGAACCAGTCAAAGGCAGCTATAAAGCACACGACATGCTTAACAAGAAGCCACGGGCAAGCTTTGAGCGCAAATCCCCTAATCCTATTGATCCTGCTTCTGAAAAAAAAGTGAAGCTGTTGTGGGGCTCGGGAGGGTGACAACATACAGTGCGTGCACAGGGCAGGCGGTGCAGGCTGCAGGAAACCTGATCACGCAACCTCCTTCATTACTTGAAAAATCACTTCTGTCAATACTCGAGCCACATCCTCACTGCCTGCTGCTGTTTAAGATGCTGTCAATCTCCTCACATGATTTTGTGAACCAAATAAATTCCAAGTCATTTAAAGGTGTTATTATCTCTGCTGATAACGTTACCACATTCAGGAGTTGCGGAAATAGGAAAATAAAACGTATTTCAATCCTTTTGTTCTGGCAGTTTCTCAGGCTCCTAACATGAAAACAAAAGATTCCAACCTAGAATTGGAGACTAAGTATTTAAACATATTCTCATAGACATAAATCTGCTTGTATCACTCAACCAGGAATATAATTCTTTTATAAATCAAAGAAAAGGTTATTTATCTTTTCCTATATAGATGCAATTATCTTTGAAAGCAGGCATTTCATTCATACAGATTATCTGACGTGCCAGAACAACCTGTTTGGGTAACTTTTCTGTAGACTCTACCACTTGGGTTTATACACATTTCCCAGAAGAATGTAAATTCTCCTCCCTAAGGTGATTATTATTAATGTCAGAGATTACTATTGCTTTACATGCTTTGATATATCACTCAAACTACAAAGTCAGAAACAAAATGATTGTTGATTCTGATTTGATTAAAAGAGTGTTCAAAAATTTCTCCCTTTGTGAAAAGGGTTTTATCAAAAGCTTTTTTCCACCTATACAATGCTGGTTTCATTTTTTGGAACTTGAGCAATACAAAATGCTTATCAAAATGGACACTGAAATGACTGTGTTGATGGCAGTTTCAAGTTTGGAAACTATCAGCAATAATCTAGAGTTCTAAGTGGCTGTTTCGGAAAAGAAGATTTTTACATTTACAGCGGAAATCTAGGGAAGAGATTGGAAATGCATTCTGGCTCTTGAATATGAGGCAACAATTATCTTGTGTTGTCGTAACAACAAAGAAGCAATGAAATGCGATTTTGATAATCATAAAATATCCTTAGCTCCCTAACTCTCAGAGAGCATAATCTGCCCTGATTTTTTTCTGTCAAAATCAAGATGGGTGTAAAAAATAGAAGGAAAAACAAAATCTCTTCCCTTTCATGTCTCTCTACGGCAATGAGCACACACATTAAATAAAGTAAAAAAATGCAGAAATTATGAGATACTTTATTCTGCCAGGTATACTGTGAGTAACTATTTGAACATAGAGCAAAGCAATTCAGCAATTAACTATTTCCATTTACTGTCCTGGAAAGAACAGAGAATCATAAAAAATAAGGAGGTGAAATGGGGATGTTTCTTGACTCAACGCACAATCAACGAGTGGCAAGCAACAGTATAAAATATGCATAAAACAACATGACTAAAATTATTGCTTGTCTTGTTGCTGCATACTCTTTTTTACCTTGCATTAATTTTAACTATAATTTAAATAAATATAAAATGCAGTAAAAATATCTGCCTGATACAATGGAAAGATACAAGTTCAGTTGCAGGAATGGTACAGAAACTTCAGTCCACAAAAGAAACATCTTGTATGTATGGGTTTTGCAGAGAGAGAAAGGGATGGACCCAGGATCAACTCTCTTGGGTGAAAGATGCCGTCACCAAAGATTGGTGGAACACCAGGCTACAGAAACACCATCACGTTTCAAGAAGATAGAGGATTATCAAAGAAAACACCAAATGACACCTCACTATTCTCCGGAGCAGGTATTCATCATCCTTCACTGGAAGATCTGATTTGCAGTAGTCAGAACTACAGACAACAAATTCCATTAGTAATTTCAGCCTATTTTGAAAAGGCACCAGCAGCTTGTGTCAGTAAATCGCACATAGTCCCAGCGTTCCCCTACATCGCTGGTCGTAAAGATGTGTTAATACTTGAAAGGCAGAAATCCAAAACGCAAAGGATCAGGAATGTTCAACAGCACTAGAAAGCAGAACATCTTGGAGGTATCATTCCCATCCTTTTCATTTTGCATGTGAATAAAATATGTTGCCATTTTTTCCTACATTTCCTTATTTCTATACTTCTCATATAATCATACTGATGGTTAGTTAAGCATGTAAAATTGGGTTACAATGCCCTTGAGCACCTGAGGAACATCATTCAGCACCACCACACTGCCTCCTCCAGACTGGAACATAACCATTTGCATGACAGAAAACATCATGTAAAATAAATGCTAGAGAAATTCTAGATAAGTAGACAAGTACTAGAGCTGGTGGATAATTAGTAAGAAATAATCATACTTGCAAATTTAACCTATTTTCAATCATAATATTTGACACTGGTTTGCAATAATTGTTTTGGGTTTTTTTTGGCAAAGCTGCAAATCACACCAGAAGATACACTGCAGATAGAAGTTAAATCTTACAAAACATTAAAGTTTGACATTTAACTGGCATTCTAATAAAGTTCGAGAGCAAGGATGCTTCTAGAGATTTATTCAAAAAGGTCATAAAAACGGGTCATAAATTCGCTTTGGAATTTCAGTAAAACCTCACAGCTTTATTTTTGCACTGTTCAGTCACTGTTAGTCCTAATGATCACTTGACATGAAATTTGGCTACAACATTAAGGCTAACGGTTTGGCTCTTAGAAGAATTCAATGAAAACTCCAGTTCCTACAAGGGGTTATTGTCCTGTTGCAACACCTCCATTGCCCTCTAATGCCAGGGTAAGACCCTCTCTTCAGAGTTAAAAATGACACCTATTGAACTACCATTACTATTTTCTATGGTCTATTTAATGAGTATTCCCTGCACAGATCTCTCTTCTGCTTGGCAATGATGCATCAAGCATCTTAGAAAGGCTCTGTGCCCTCTACACCTCACCGAAATTCAGTGCGTAGTAGAGCTCTACATGAAGAAGCAAGGCTGGAGCTGAGATGGGCCAGGAGAAGTCAACTGGGTCAGAAAGACCAAAGGAATCATCTCCATCATCTCGTTTTGGTCCTGCACTGTTTTGTGGTATGATCTTTCCTTTCCCTTTCCCTTTCCTTTCCTTTCTTTCCTTTTTCCCATTTTATTTTTATATTCTGATAACAGACTGTCTCAGGAGAGTTAGATGTCTCTGTAACCATTTTGGAGCACTTGGTAAGGCTGCTCATTGCAGCTGAGGCTGCTTTCTAACCATATAGCACTCCAGTATCAGCACGGAAATGTTTTTGAAAACTCTGCAAGTCCTTTATACTAAAACTAAAGCAACCATACTAAGGTAAAGGAAACAAAATCAGAAAACAGCACTTCACGAGAAAATGCATGGATTTCAGGTTTCTTTGATTTGTCCCCTCTATTTCATTTTCAAACGATCACTCCCTGACTTAGTCTTTCTAAACCAAGTTTTACCTCGAGTGGAATTTCCAGAGGAGTCATAAAGCCCTGAAAAATGGGGTTTATAACAGAAATGTTGGCAGCTGGCTCTTAACAGTAGCAGAGTTACCTGCTTCTGCTATAATATAGTAGTCTCTAACTACTCTAGTTCTGATGAAAAGTTACTGTAACGTGACTCCCTATCTATACTAGGCCACATCATTTTTCTTCTTTATGGCCCTCATTATGGTAAGGAAAATGCATGACTCCCTAGAGAAAGCTGGTAAAAGAGGATCTAAGTACTTTAAGATATGTTTCTTTTAAATCAGTGCCTGAATATAAGGCTAGAAAAATCTAATGTGCTTACCATAACGAGAAACATTATCAACATTCCTTAGAAAATGCAGACTTAAATGTGGTACAAAATTCTAACAAAAGTTAATCTATAGTGCCTTTTATCTTGAAGGATTCCTATGCCAGGTGTTTTAATGAATAATGTCTCTCGGCAACATTCACTCATCCCCAAAACCACAGCGGCCCGTGGGATGGCCAGAGCATCCTCTCTTCACCTGCAATGCTATAGGTCTCTTCATGCTCACAGAGGAGGGAAACAAAAAATACATTCTCAGTTGAACACGGAGCTTTACATAGAATATAATCCGAAAATTAACTACCAAGTGGGAGGCACAACAGTTTTACATCAAATGGTCTCTAGATACTTCCTATAGGTACATCAAATAATTCTTTATAGTGAGCCAACTGCATATTTGTTTTTATTAGAAAAGCGAATTCCTAGTGTTTATTTTATTATTATTGTTAAGGAACAGCACTACAATCACACAACAGCCCTGTTCTAACTGTGCCATTGCACTTGCGATGTTTTGTGCTACCAGGGAGGAAAAATCCAGAAAGGATGCAAATATTATTTTGCAAAATTTAAAATTAAAACCAATATTTTACATGAACATTTCCAATATGTTTAAGTACTCTTTCTTCACACTTTTATTTTTCCAGTACTAAATTAGAGACTTTTCTCAATGTTTGTGTTCATGAATACTATGTATTTGTATGTGTGTTAGAGGGAAGGAGAATTTATGCACATAGACTGTCATTTCAAGGTCAGATTGTGAAATGCAATTGCTATTAATGCCAGTAAACAAGAGAGGTGGATAAATATGGGTAGCTTTTAGCAGATGAGCAGCTTAGACCATTGCTTAATATTTTTTAGAACGAACAAAAGTTTTTGATATGCGGTAGAAAACAGCAGCAAAGACGGAGCAAAGTCAAAGCTATAATCAGAATGTACTGTTATTAAATAAGAATAAATCAGATGGATATAGGAGATTATGACCATCTGTATATTTTTGCCTCACACGTCACTTGCTAAAGGCCCCCCAAAATTTCATCCCCAACATATTTGCCTAGGAATACATCCCATTTCAGCCTTGTGGAGTAACTACTATTCAATGAAACATGCAGCTCCAAACAAGGTTAATCAGTACTAGTAGCTAGTCAAAATTGGAATTACAAGGAGGAGATCGAAGGTGAGTTTTTTCTTGCAAAATCCCCTTTTGCACAAGTTGAAACTTCCCTTAAATGTGACTTATCTGATAGCACATCTGTAACTTGCTGGCCTGGCCTGGCCCAACACATGTAACAGTGCTTGGTAAATGCTCAGACATCTGTATGTAACACAGAACACGGTAGCTACCTGTACAATCCAAACAGAGTGAGATGCAAGCACATTAATTGCATTTCTACAGAAAACATATTAGTTATCCATTCTGGCCTAGAAGCAAATTTTTGCCCATAGCAAAGCAAACACAACTCTTTATTTTGTCTTGCTCTTAAAATGGAGCTAAAAGTGACTTAACTCCGTCTTTGCATCCACTTGATGGAGCTGTTTCCAAAATACACACTCCAGAGTGAAAGTGAAAATTAACACAGGAAATCCATAACTCATTTTACTCCTTTGAAATATGGCGAATAACAAACCAATTTCCTTAGTCTGCTTTAGATACAAAAGCTACAACATTTTATTGTTCCAGTGTTTCCTGTATTTTCAAATAAATGCAGGATTTTTTTCACCTTCTCCCAATGTATGACCAAATCTTTTAATCTTTTCCTAAATCGCACAGCATGTGACACTGTCAGTACGGTCACTTGCGTAATTAGGATGACTCATCTAACAAAGTTTGGCAGATCAGCATTTTGAATGGAAATTTGAATATTTGCCAGAAAAGGGACCCTGATCTTCAACAACTGAAAAGCTTGAGAACTGTCATACGCACCCTCTCCTGATGCAAAGGATCAAACCACACATATTTGAGTTGCATATACTTTTTGGAAAGTATCAGTGGCCAGCCAAAAGTATTAAGGATATAAGACCACATACTGTCAATAGGGCACATTCACGGTGCAGTCAATTAGATTACCTAAGTAGGATGTATTATGCAGCAGAATCAGGAGGCTTATATTGAATCCATGCTGTAATAAAACACCTCTAAGGAGCTAGAACTAATACAATGGAATGGACGCATGCACAGTGAGATGAGATCTTGCAGAGATCGAAAAAATCTGAACTATTTGTTGTGATTCCTAGCAACAGAATTACTACCCCTAGATTTTTGTATAGCAAGAGTAAAAAACTCAGGTACTTAAGTTACTTAAAACTTGGTATGAAGGTCGGCATAAAATATTGTTGTTTTAAAGAAAATAATGCAAAAATATTTTTAGATCTTGGGTACTTTACATTTATTAATAAATATTTTATGAAGTTCCACCACAGATGCTGTTTAAACATGTGATAAGCCTGAATAATTAGTCGACAGCACATACCACAAATAAAACAGATTACTTGGAAAAAGCAAAAATGCCAGACTTGCCTAAGACACAAAATGAGGATCTGAGATGGGGCACTGAAATGACATCAACCTTCATTAAGGTTACTGCCTAAAACTGATCGTCTACACAGGATCTTTCTGTGCATTACTCTTATTTCTGCTCTTATATTTAATCTTAATCCGAACGAAATGTTAACACACTTCTAAAACCCACGTAAATAATTACATGGAAAAAGAAAGTGTCAGAATCAAATATGAATTCTTCACATGGTAATTTTCTCTTCGCATTGCTCTCCCCTCTGCAGTGACTTTATTCCATTAAAGCAGGGCTTGTCCGTAACTGTCAGACTACGTACAACAATTTCAGCAAGAGTTTCTTGGGTCACTCAGCTTTGCCCATCTTGGATCTTGTTGTTTTGTGTGAGAGCTGGGTATCTGACAGCCTGACATGATTACTGCTGTGTTTACTTCTGCCTTTTTAAAGCTTATCTGTAAGATACACTGGCTCTAAGACCCTGCCCTGCTAACACCAGCCTGACAAAACCCATCCTGTTAGTGAGTGATTACCCTCCCTGCCAGGCTGAAATGATCAATGAGCGGATGGACTTGTCAGACAGTTCTTTAGAGATCTCTGTGGCAGGGTCTGCAACAAGCGTAACACTGGAAAGAAAAACAGTCTAGGGACCTGCTCCTTCCCTTCTAACGTGCGTGTGTGGTCTTTTACTATTCCAAAGCCAATGGCTTTTCAACCTGTTTGGAGAAGTGGCTTTAGATCTTTGAGGTTTAGAATGCAAAGTTTATGCAGTAAAATGCATACAAATCCTAAACTTAAATGTGTTAAAAATCTGCCTAGCAACCAGACAGTGCAAGCCCATACATTCATCACTGCGTGCAACTGCATTAGCTCTTATTTTTCATCAGGACTACACTTTTGAAGCCCATTTCCCAGGAGCCTACATTTACTAGGGGCCAGGGGAGCAGCCATGGAGAGGACAAACTTCATTCCTTTCAGTTGTAACCTGGGACTGCATTAGATGCAACCACTAATGAATATTTTGTCCATGGAATCAAATGAAAACAAGTCTGAAATAAGCTTGCTTGAAATTCCCATCATGTGGATCAAGCTCTTAGCACCAACTCTTTGGCTTTACAGACACGGTTGTGCTGCGTCACACGACTTGCTAATGTAGCTATAGACAATGTGTGGCTACTGCTGTGCAGTAAAAAGGGAAAGAAAAACTGAAAACAGGTGTAAAAGAACTGAAAAAGCGAAAATGGATATAATGAAAGATGTAGCATTATGTTACGTCAAAGTAATTTTCAAGCACTGAACACGGAGGGGGAAAAAACAAGAAATATCTTACTAAAGATTTTTTTAATGTAACAGTCAAGGATTTTAACACTTTTGTTGATGTTGATGGATAATATGAAAATGAGTAGGATCATCTATGACTTTAAACTATATTAGCTCTTATAAATATGCAAATGATTCATTGTTAAGTGTCTGAGCAACCACACAGTTGCTACACATACACTACAAATAAGTTTCCTGCCAGCTAACAAATTGCAAAGTTATATCTCAGACTTGGAAATGGAACTATTTTATTATTGTTGTTTAGTTGTATTTTGGTAGTACCTGGAGACCATAAACAAATGCAGGCCTTGAAGTGTAATCAGAGAAGAGACAAGACTATTTAAGAAACACCACATAATCCCCGTTCTACAGGGTACTTAAGGCACAAAAAAATTTATTAACATGGCTGAGTGTGCATAGCTGGTTGGAAATAGTGAAGAATTACAGAGAGTTCCAGGTCAACTCATTGCAAATCACAAATCTGAATTCACACTGGGGCTCTGGTACTGATGTGATACAGACGTGTTCTAAATGTATCTCAGCCAGTGCATTATCCTTCTCAGAGATAAAGTGCAGTTGTGGTTTAACTGTGACCAAATTTTAAGGTTAAAGATGTTGAGAATTATGCCTTTGAATCGTGAATACAAAATAATAATTGGTAACCAGATGGTGAAAATGTTAACTTTTTATAAAGCAACCACGGAAAAATACGAGCTTTGTTTTTCAATATTGCATTATAGTGTTAATATCATCCAGTTTTGTATTTACACTGTAAACCTCACAGGCCATTTCAAAGAGTACCAAGTACCGGCACAGCACATCGGTTTTGCACCAGCAGATGGTAAAGCAGGAGTTCCAGTTGGAGATGCTGATGCCAACAAGTGGTACAGATTCCTCAGCAGGAAGAACCGCATTGAAGCCAAATAAGACCAAAAGGAAAGTGCTGCAGTGAAGAAGCATTACTCTATTTCTATATCCAGAGTTGTCACCTAGATATGCTTAATGTACTTCACTGTAAATGTTTGCAGATCTATAGTACCACAAAGGCTATACGCTTGCCAGGTGTTGATAAAAAGGAAGGCATGGAAGAATAGGACTAAGGACATGCTAATTGTAGTACTAGTGAAGAAACCAAGCAGGGAAAAAATTGGATTTGACTTTGTGATGAATAGTGAAATCTTAAACACTGGCAGAATTGCAAAAATAGTACAGTAAATTGGGCATATTATTAGAAAACATAAGGCTTTCTCTGTAAGGATAACTGACGGTATGTGATTTTCTTTTATGAACAAAGTGTAAAAGCTATTAGAGAAAAAAAACCCAAGCATTTTGAAAACAGAAAGGAAAAAAGGATATAACCTTGTGTCTGCAAGTAGTCCTTCTGGAAACATCTTCAAACACTTACAATACATGGATATTAAAATATCCCATTTTTTTCTTGTGCTATACCGCTGGAAGAGACTCGTACCTTTGCTAATGACCTTCACAAAAACTTAGGCGTCATTTAAATCCGTCTTCAGCCCCGAAAATAGGACATAAGTAGAATAGCCACTTTGCTGGTCCTCCACACAGAAATTGATTTAATCCAATTTATTTTTTTTGCCTTAATCTTAAATGAAAGGAAGATAATTAGTACTTAACTTGAACAAAGTCTGAAGAAATACTGTAATCAACAAATTTGGTCTAGTTTTTCTCTCCAAAGTCCTTGAATAGATCACACATTTATTCTTTAAAGGATCTTGATGACATATTTCACCATAAGCATTTGGTTTGTGGCTTGCTAGGCTTGTTTTGGTTTTAGAATTTTGAGATTTATTGCTTAGATGTGATTATCCATTATCTCTGGCCTATAGAAGAACACAGTGGTTGAGCCAGTGAAAATGAAGCTGTATGCAGTAATATGAAGCAATAGATCCCAAACTGGGAAAAAATAAAACTAGGACGTCTGGTTTTGTGTTGCTTATTGCTATTTTGGGTTAGAATTTTAATAAGTTTTTTGTTTGTTTGTTTTTTAATTCCTAGTCTTTTGGCTTTTACTGCTGATACTTCTAGAACGGTTCGGTATTTGCTAGTGTGGCAGACACACGAGTATCACCAGCAAGCAGCCCTGCAGTATGGTCAGTACAAGGATGCTCTGGACCTCTCTGACTACCCATAGCATCTCTGGGACATCCTGAGAATACTTCAGGTTCAATACCAAGGGTAAAAACTCAGCATCTGGTAGAAAAGTCTGAAGAAGGCTTCAATGAAGCAATCCTCCAGCGCAACACCTTCTCTGTCACCATAAGGGAAGACAGATGTCATCAGAAAGAGAAGACTTGACAGGAATTCGCTGACCTTTCAAGCAGCTATAGAGTTCTCTCTACATCTGAGTTTGAGTGGCATCTTACAGTGTTATGAAACCTACTAGAGACCTACTGAAAAGTAGTCTTGAAAAGGTAGAAATGTCCTTCATTGCTTCTGGGATAATTCTGGGCCCCTCATCATCACATGATGAGTAGAAACAGAACATCAATTCATCTATTTCTAGATTATCCAAATTTTAGTACTTGAAAGTGCGGGCAATTGTTCTACAGACCTGTTTCTTCTCCAGGAGCTTTCAGTTTCCTAGGCATCTTAAATGTTATCACTGAGGATGGAGGTTGATCCCATCAAGGTGTGAATGTCAACGTGAGAACATCTGTGAGCCTCTGCTCCTTAAACTTCACTGAGGACAGTCCAGGCTACTGGCAAAGGACGACCTTCCAAAACACACTGGTAGTCAATATAGCCAGTACTCTGACAATATTGGGAGCTCACCCATGGAAACTGGAGGTGCCTACAGCAAAACAGGATGATATCTTACAGCATTATAAGGTTCCTTTTGAGGAGCGCTGGGTAAAACTGTGTCCCATCTATGGCTCTGGCACAACTTGAACTAGTTATATTCAGAATACAATTAAAATGTCATTACAGATGAATGAATCAGACGATCTATAAACTCACGAACTAGCTACATGACAACAGCTGCAATGCAACCACAGTCAATGCCAGTCTGCTTTTGCCACAGCTTTATGGGAGTCTGGCAAGCCCTTTGACTGCTGGGTTAGGATGGGAGCCTGGAAACAAGAATCCACTATCCCCTGGTCCCGTGAGTGAAGAGTCTGAGATGAAGCAACAGGATGGTACAGATCAATGTCTGGGTATTTTATTTTATGTGGTCTGAAATGACATAGCAGTTCCATAGTTAAACCCACTCAGTCTGTCAAGACTATTCCAAGTTCACTTTTTTCTTCGTGACTGTAAAAAGATCTCATTTCCATTATGAAGTCTGTAAAATTATATTGACTGCCAGGGTAGAATTAGACCTGATAGAAACTTGGTGATCTTAAGGAATACAAGACACTTCTATCTTTTGTGGTGAGAATCTTTTAGCTTTCTACTGGGATTACTAATTTGGCACTGCTATTGTACTCTATTCTATTTTTTTAAAATAACACTAATGAAAGACCTTTATTGTAAATGCATGTGTACGTGTTTATTTCTCGACTCATTGTTGCATTTATTTTTAGCTTTCTGATGAATTTATTTTTCTTATAAAATGCACAGGGAAATAAAGGACAGGAAAATCCACAGTACCTTCCACAGAGGTAAAGTGAAGAGTAAATACATTCATTGCTTTCCTCAAAAGAAATGTATTGTGCAGCTCCTGAGGAATACAATATTGAGATGAAAATGAAGCTGCAATGGAAATGGAATGAGAAATAGGTATTTGCTTCTGCATGAACACAACAAACCTATCAGCTACAAAGTTAAAAAGCAGTGGCCACATCACACCAATTTCTGACGACTAAATGAACTACAGGTAAAAGAACAGGGGAATAAGACAGAAAGAAAGAAGGGAAATGAAACTGCCAAATGAAAGAGAAGTGTTTCTCCAAAGGTCAGTAAGCTATAAGATTAGTTTGGAGTAAGCCAATACTACAGTGTAATTTGCAATATTTTCAAACACTTCAGAATAAGCATTCCTTGCTATTTTTAATACAAGCTTCGAGCCATGACTATCTAAATAGACAGAGTAGGCATTAGAAGTTCATAGGGCTTGATATTGCCTGTAAAGCAGGAGCCACTATAGAATTTTATTTTATTACTAACCTTTATTAGCCTCGTAGCCGGTGCTGATTAAAGTGTTGTGGCATATCTGTCAGCATGCATGAATGCTTGGAGATTATTAGCAACTGCATTTAAAAGTCTAAGAGCCAAGAGGTAGACTCACAAGCCTGGAATACTAATGCCTATTTTATTCGGTGTAAACAGTCAAAGGATGGATAATAGCTTACTTGTCTCCTTTAATTGTCATGTTTATCTATCCTTTTGCTCTTTTCTCTCAGCATGTAACTAAGACACCAGAAAATAATACAAAATATGAGGTACCTACAAGTATGGGTCAAATTGATTTCCATGCAAAATATGCAAATTTGGCTGGACAAAAATAACCACTTCTAGCCCCTATAAGCTAACAGCCTCATTGGAACATCTCCACTCAAGCTGCTCACAGGCAGATTGGGATGAAATATTAATGTAAAATATGTATTCAGCAAAGGTAGAGACCTTTCCTGAAGTATTTTGTTGATTGCATGACTTATCTTTTGTAGACATAACTTCTAGCCCAGCAGACTCAGATTTCTTCACTGAAAATATTCAGAATTCACAATTCAAATTGAGATGTATGAGCAGTTGCTTGAGTAACACTGCATCCTTTTGCCTTGGGAATTCAACTTAATAAATTACTTATTAATTTAAGAAATTTAACCCCATATTCAAACAAAACAAATTCAAAACAATTTTTTTCCATGACTGTGTTTTAGTTACAGCAAAAACCTGCTTTGGTCAACGTTCAAATTAACTTCATTTTCTTTTAGCATGAATCCAAACAAAATGAGAATAGGAAAGTTAAAAATCTGGTTTAAAGTTAAATTCCACTTGGAAATGGCTAAACATTTCTGAATAATATCTTCAATATTTATGATGCTCCATCCAACGCTACAGTTCAGAAAATCCTGATACGAGTCAGGCAAAGTTAGACAGAGCTCTACTGATGATTTAGGAAAACTATCTGAGTAGAGTTCAGGTAAGAGAGTCTCAATGAAAAATCTTGGAAAGATTCCTCTTTCCTTCCTGGGACAGGAAAACTCTTCTGTCTGGCACAGAACTAAAAGCAGATTCTCATAAACCACTCTGATCATTAATTTTAATGAACAAAGAAATGGCTTCTACCCAAGACAAGCCAGTTACTCGAATGTGAATCACAATGGTAACTAGAGATCACAAATGATGCTTTTGCATTTCTTTGCTAGAAAACATTTTGATGAGTCTGAGCATGATAGTCTGGTAAAAGGATCCCAGAATTTCAAATAACTCATCTCTTATGTCCTCTTTTAAAATAACATGGAGAAAAAGTAATCATAGCTATAATTGTAACACTGCTTGTGGACTGTAAATATGTATCATGTAATCTTAATTAATTAAACCAATTAATCAAGACAATATGCTGATTTAACAAAGGTACAAATTAAAATGTTCATACTCATAATAGAAAATAGTCTCTGAAGGTAATTAAAAAAAATCAAGTGTCGTTTACTGAAGTGTTAGTGCAAATGTCTCACTATTCACGTAATTTAAGCTGCTTGACAATCTTGCCCAGTTTAAAATCTGTATGAAATGAACATATTTGCCTTTAAGTATTTTTTAATAATGCTTGGCAAATTAAAATGCTTTGCTTCTTTTTCACTTTATGATTTTAATACGTGTCTCTATAACACTTGCAATTCTAATGCAAAGTTGTAATTTCACCGTCTTTTGTAAAGACTTTGTTGTTGTTGTTATCTGTATTCTAAGAGCCCCTAAAGACTGTAACTATACTGTCCGCATACGAGGTCTGATCAATGCCTGTTACCATCCCAGTGATCTCTGGGATCCAGCCAATAAACACAGTGGTAAACATGGTGGTAGACCTGAACAGGCTACCCAAACAATACTCACCGTACTATCTAGATACTGAATCTCACTTCCTAAACCTTAAGCCTCCTAATATGTCAAAGGAATTAATATAATGAATCACCATTATTTCTCTACTGAAGCAAAACCTAGTTGAATTAAATTTCCCCAGTGTTTTCCAATCCTCTGTAGCATCTGTATTATGCTCTCTAATATGGATTACTGTGATTTTTCTGCTCTCTCTAAAAAGAGTCATCTGTATTATGTTTTTTCATCTGCTCCTTCCCTTTTTGCTGTACTATTTAGAGAACACCCCCATGTCAGCTCTTCATGAAATTACTGTAAAGCACAAATTTGCAGTTATTGTGATTCACATTTCAAAGTGTGTGAGGCCCTGAATATTTAAGCAAATTATATCCCACCCTCTGCCTAATATTCTAATACTTGCAATGATATTGTCTTATCACAAAGCATGAAGACTTTGTTTCATGGCTTTATTTTCTTGCTGTGATTTGCAGTTCTATTGCTTTTGTTTTTCTATTTTAATTCTTTCGGACCAATCTCCTGATGGCCTTGTCACCTGCTCCGACCCAATAAACTGACAGTATGTGCTGTAAATGTTGGTCTAAGATTAACTTAAATGAGTGAATCTATATGAAGATGAATACCAAAGCAGGAGTTTAAGTAGGTTTTAACCAATACATGTTGTTTCACCAGCCTGGCAACTATTTCAGTTTGGGTATATTAACTAGGAATTTAGAGGAAGCGTTGATGTAGCATAGCCTGCAAAACTCAAAGTCACAAAATATTTTCTGTATTGCAAAAACTCATGTAAGTCTATTAGCTTTGTCAGAAAAAAAACCACCTGAAATTCTGAATCCATTTCAGTGCACAGAACAATCATGAAATTGTGACAGCCAATGATAGGACAAGGGGTAATGGGTTCAAACTGGAACACAAGAGGTTCCACTTAAATTTCAGAAGAAACTTCTTCTCAGTGAGGGTGGCAGAGCCTGGCCCAGGCTGCCCAGGGAGGTTGTGGAGTCTCCTTCTGTGCAGACATTCCAACCCGCCTGGACACCTTCCTGTGTAACCTCATCTGGGTGTTCCTGCTCCATGGGGGGATTGCACTGGATGAGCTTTCCAGGTCCCTTCAAACCCTGACATTCTGGGATTCTGTGAGCTCTGTCTTTGGCTGAGTGGTAAACAAGGAGTTCCTTCTTCCACAGTTGTGAAATCTATACTCAGTGCTGTTCTAACTGGGTCTATTTAAAGCACTTTTCTCACTTCTAAATGCCTTTTCCATGAATTAATTACATTTGCTACATTGCCAGCATGCAAGTGCTAATGATCGTAAGCAGTGTCCTTCCACCATAAAGCTTTTTTGAGCTTTTGCTATAGCAAAAGAAAGCAAAACCTGAATTTCAACTCTTCCATGAATTTAGAAATTTAGAAACAGAACACTTCAATGGTTTCAGTGTGCTTCAGTTCTCAGCTTTTTCTTTAGTTGAGTGAATAAAAAAGTAAAATAACAGACTTATGCAATTCTTCCTCTGTCTACTAACCTTCTGAACGTCAGGTCCTTTCCTTTGCTCAGTTAAGCAATTTTGGTTGCTTCCTACATTGCAACAAACTCCATGTTTCCTTACCAGCTCTTAGAAGTCGTCTTCTGTGTCAGAGGCCTGGGGTCTGTATCAAACTCCTGTTGTTTTAGCCACCATCACTGCTCACCTTCTCATGTTCCTCTGCCTTCACTCCAGAAGCTTCTTCCATCGAGCACGCTGTTCATACCAGGGAAGACCAACCTCATCTCCCTCCACTGAGATCCAGCAGCAAGGACCAGGTAAGCATGCAGCGTCTCTCTCCATGACCTCACCATTGTTTATTTCACAGAATATGAAGTCCCCAGATAGTGGCCTGTAAAACAACAAACAAAAAATACCATCATCTGTCAGTGGTCCGAACAGGTTTCACTAAAAGACTTGATTGTTGCTGAACCTGATAAAGCTATTGTTCTGACTAAGCACACCCTGAGCCATGTTCACTGGTCACTACAGTGTAAATGCACTGACAGACAGACCCACATGGAAAAGAACAGTTCTTGGGTGTCTTTCTCCTGATCCTCCAAGGCTTTGGCTGTCGAATGGCAATGGTATCTTGACAAGACTGTCAGGGAGAGCTTTTAGCTATTTGTGACAATCTTGAGCACGAGGTTAAAGCTGAAATGGCTCCTAGAGGCATTAAGGAGGGAAATAAATTCATTGTGTTTCTTCTAGTGCCATATTGCGAGAAAATCCTAGATCAGTTAACATCGACAATACACGACTTTGCTATATGGTAAATTACTTAATGAAGGCCTGAATCTACAGTGGACAAGAATGAAGTCTCTGTATGCCAGAATATTCATCACTGCAGCTGTAATGTACCTTGGAATACATGCACACATATATATACATATATATACATATATATGCAATTTACCTTCTATAATACCTCAGAGTAGAATGCCTCTACTTTGTGAACTGGGGAAAAACAGATGAGGGAAAATATAATTGGTTTTCAAATCTGAAAGAAGCTTTCATCATTACTTTCCTACTAAATGGTAAAATTGGCAACAAGATAGTTATCATCAATGGCTACATGAAAAACTGTCAAAATCTGAGGTTACTTTTTTACCTCCGAGATGAGCAATTTCAAATATAGCAGAAAGTGGACCTGTTTAAATGATGGTCTAAATTAATAATCTGCAATAGGTCCACAACTGAAGAAAAAACAACTAAGGGTGTATCACTCTGAGATTCCAACTCACTGCCAACATTTGCTAAATGTATTACATTTTGTATTAATTATTAACTGCTTTTGCTATAGAGTAGTGCTTTCATGTCCAAACTGCAGTTTTGTCTGAGAGTTGCATGGAAACTCCATAGACTGTATCAATACCTCCCTTCTTCAGAATATCAGGAAAAATGTGTTTGTGCTTTGCTGAGGGTTCTTATCGCAGCACATGCAGAATCTCTAAGAATTTCACATAAGAATTTCAGAGACTCTCAGCTTTTAGATATTTCATGAAAACAGAAGGTTTTCTTCCATTAGTTTGGATTCCATATTATATAAGGAATATTTCAACTATAACATTTCGACTCTTATATAGAGTCATAATTCGTTCAACATTTATACGGTGCAATTCCTACTACACTATAGTTAGCCCTAGTGATATTTGTATATGGAATGTAAATTTACATATCTAAAGACAAATGTAAATTGAATCATGTATTAAAAATGGATTAAAAATAGAAATATAATTATACTAGCACATCCTTGAAGATGATTGCTACTATTCATTTCAAAAACACATGACATGACAACATAATGTGCACTTTATTTGGCTGTTGTGAGAACAGCTGTCATTTAAGAGACCTAAGAACAACATATATGAAACAGGTTTGGTTATTTTTTTGTTGTTGTTCCTTTTTTTTCTCAGAGTAGCTCAAGTGTATATGACTCTTTTTTGCCTATTTTTTATACAATCACAAAATAGTTCGGGTTGGAAGGGACCTTCAAAGCTCATCCAGTCCAACCCCCGCAGTGAGCAGGGACGTTTTCACCCAGATCAGGCTGCTCAGAGCCCTGTCCAGCCTGGCCTGGGCTGTCTCCAGAGATACACTTTCCTGGACAACAGAAACCTAGATAGATTTGTTTCCTGTTCAGCTGCCTCTCCATGCGATACATCGATATTGCTTTAAACTGGAACATTATCTCAGTATTAAGCTGCTTGTTCTGTCAGGTTCTGCCCTGTTATTTGCTTTCAGGCATGGACTGAATGCACATCACGTTTGGGTACCTGATGTCAAACCTGCTTGGACTAGAAAAGACTCAACTAGAAGTTGTAATTCTGGAACATTTCTAGCTGAACACTTTACTTTTTTTCAATTAACAAAATAAAGATTATGCTAAACAGACAGCTTGAACCTTTTTAGTGGAAAGCTGGATTCAGAAGACAAATACCTATTACCATTTTATCCACAAAACCCAATGAGCCAGAAATGAAAAATGGCTAGCACTGCGGCATCATGTGTTTTACTAGGTAAGGTCATTTTAATTCAGTGTCTTAATGTACTGCCAAGGAAGACAGAAACTGAACCGGACATGCAGGACAGG
Organism: Streptopelia decaocto; assembly: GCF_964273445.1. Taxonomy (NCBI): domain Eukaryota; kingdom Metazoa; phylum Chordata; class Aves; order Columbiformes; family Columbidae; genus Streptopelia; species Streptopelia decaocto. Next base: position 18,271,730 of record NC_138666.1, on the reverse strand, counting down.
GTAACTATTTGAAAAATACACCAGAATTGTGCAGTTCTCTGCAAAGAAAAGACTCAATACTATAATTTTTTATGTGTGTATTTCATGTAGTCACACATACAAGTGTATCTATACAGTGTATCACAACCCTCAGCCAAAGTTCTCCAACCAGCTCTAACTCATGTTAGATTTCCATGTTATAAGCATAGTTGTTGCCCTCTCTCCAAGGGCTTCTTGTCCAACAGAAAAGTTTTTCTCTAAAGTACAATAGGAATTTGTCTTGATAGTAAGTCAGCATTTGAAAATGTTGCACAGAATACATTTGAGTATCGAGAGATTCCTGACACTTCACATAACTTATAGGACAATTGACATTTTCCAACTATGAAGCTTAGATCCCATGTCTAGTTATCTGAATTAAGGAAAATACACATTTTGGGTACCTTCCTGACTTCTACAAGGGCTTGTTTGATCCTTAAGTCTTCAAGTCTAGGTCCTACCACCTGATAGAATCACAGAATCATTTTGGTTGGAAGAGACCCTCAGGATCATTGAGTCCAACTATAAGCTGACTCTGGCACTAAACCGTGTCCAATCTGAACCTTCCCTGGTGCAACTTGAGGCCATTTCCTCTTGTCCAATCACTTCATGTGTGGGAGAAGACACCAACACTCTCCATGCTATATGGGTAAGCAGATTTTTCACTCCAAAGTTAGATTTTCAGATTCTGAGATTTAGAAGTAAGTTTTATATGCTCTGTAACTACTAAACATGTACATCTTATGACTCCTCATAACCTCGGATACCACAGAGGACACCATAATCCTCTGCAGTCAGTAAATAGCTGGAAAACCCATCTGTGTAGAAGTACTTCAACACTACCAAGTGGCTGGCCTGCATTTGATTACAATCTACTACTATTCAGGGGCTCCTCACTGTTACTCCAGCTGCTTGAGAAGCAAATGTCTATGCTGAATCATACAGAGCTTGGTAAGGCTGCATGTAAGACAATTCCTGCTTTGAAAGCAGAGAAAATTTTAACCCTAACATTCAGCTTTTCATTAATGGAATTACATTAAAAGAGTTTTTCATGTAAGTTTAATTCCAGCACTTTTGAACTCTGTGACTGTCTTTGTAACCTTAACTTTCTTCTAACATAGTGGACAGGGCTGTGTTTTCTCCATGCAAACCAGTACTTCTAAAAACACTCCAACTTTCTTGTTTCATGCATTGACACCTGCACAACCCAGGCCACTGTTTCTAATTTGCATGGGCCAATGCAAATTAAAGTACCACAGTGTTACACAGACAGGGAAGCATCATTAATTTGTTAATTTAGGAGGATTAGAACAGCTGTGAACTGTACCAGCTTTGGGACATGTCACATCATGGGGTGAGGAGGGATGGGGCAGGAATAAAAAGATAGTTACCTCAGAAGTCCGCCTTTGGAAGGCAGGGCTGCAGAAAAGTTAAGCTGCTCCAGCCGTTATACCTTGTTTTCATCAAATACAGGGGGTTTTAGCTCAAAAAATATTAAGTCTAAAACTGGAAGTGGATTACAAAAATATTAATTCCCAGATCTCTTGTGGCAACAATTAATTATGTTTCAGGAAAATCCTAGTTTGAGCACAAATGGATTAATATCTATAATGGCACGGTCCTGTTCTAAAAACTTTAATATGGAAAGTGCTAGACTAAGCCACAGTCTACTTAAAAATAGACACGATAATGAAAGATTTTCAGTTGTAGATTTACATTGCCAAAAATCTGTTTAATGCACTTGTTGCAAGGTTTCACAGTAAACAGCTGGTGATTTTATATCCCGTAAACACACTTGCCCTATTTTAAAAATGGTGTCATGATGAACTACTGTAACCACTATGTAAATAAATACCATAGCACACCTTTCCACTGCAACCTAACACTGGTATCGTGCTTTTAAAAAGCCCTCACATTCACCCCTCCAGCCTTATACTGATAACTTACGTGGAATAGAAATAAACACTTATCTTCACACCAACAAATGAAAAGTCATTTTCTGAAAGACTAATTGATAATTTTCCATCTTCTAAAGCAGATGATTTGGAATACTTCATTTTCTTTTTAAAGTATGTGGCTGAAGACACAGTCAACAAATTGCCCTCCGATTTGTCTAGAATAAATGGATGAGAACAGAGAGGATGCTGTATCAGTGTGGCAAGGTTATGTATGCAACGTTAAGTAGAGTTTTAGAAAATAGAAGTGTTTAAATAATTTCCTGATGGTTTGATATATAAATGTGCCTAAGCCTTGAAACAATAAATAAGAAAATACAATCACAAATTTGAAAGTAGTAACATATCCATAGATAATAACAGAAGTCCAGGAACTGGTTCTAATATTGATCAGTTATTTCTGAATAATTTGTTGTTCCATCAATGGTTATGAAAGAGGGCGAGAATTGATCAAATGCTGTACAATATCAGAATGTCTTGGGAAACATATGTATACAAATCCATTTTCAATTTTAGAGATAGTGTAATCTATTTTTATGTCAGTATACAATATGTTGATGGAAGGTTGCAAGAAAAAAATGCTATTAGGATTACTTGTTCATACAATTTTCCTCAGTTAAATGAATTGATTTTCCTTATTTGATTTGTGACTTTAGAGTTCTCTGTGGTTTGCTCAAGAATGTAATCTCCAAATTTCACAGAAAATTTGGCACTTGGAATGACAGTGAAAATAATTAAAAGCAACAAAACTTTTCCCAGCATAGTTTTGATGGATAATGTAGTTACTTTGCCTTTTAGTATTTACTCATATAAAGCCATTCTTAAACCTTGATTCAGTGTTCTCTTAAATGAATCTTCAAAAACAGAAGGACTAGGGTTCCAATCCAAGTAATCTCCAGTTTTACAGATGTGTTGGGTGATTACAACCATCGTATCCGTATCGTATTCCTTTTGGGAAGGAAGGTAAAGTGAATCTTCTGAGGTGGTGCTGGGAGTCTGCTGCTGACAATTTTTACATGGGCCTGTCTACTGCTAATATAGGAGTCTTTTTTCCCAACATAAACTTCAGAACAAATGCTCCAATTTATATTATCGTGTGTTTTCACATAGAACTGCTATCAAAGGTCTTCAGTGAGTGCTCACGTGAAGAACCTTGAAGATTCACCCATGTATTTGGGTTTAGGCATTGGTGAGCTCCATGTAGGACAGTGCAGAGAAAGGAAACCTCATGTAAAATTATCACACAAGGTATCAGTTGTGCAGAGGAGTGTACAGAAGTAGCTTTCTACATAAGGATGTGTACTACAAAAGCAAAATACTGAGAAACAAAGAGAACAAGTTCTGTCTGTTACTAAATACCACTGGGACTTGCACAGAGAGAATTCTGGAGACTTTTTGGTCGAAGGTGCCAGCTCTGTGAAATCTGTGTACCTAGCAATATTCCTGGATGAGCATGAAAGTCTCTTTGAATTAACTGAATTTCCTGTCATGTTTCATAGGTGATGTGAACTTGTGAGAAGGTAAAGGGCAGAAAAAGAAGGATTATTCCATGAAAAAGGTTGTATCAGGGCCCAAGAGATACAGAATTAAGTATCACTCCAAGTTAAGCAAGTTAAGCAAGAACTATGGATGTTACGCAGTGAGGATGGGAAAGATATTAAAGTTAATATGTAGTCCAATTGACAGATAGGCTCTACCAGTTTACAGCAGGAACAGAAAGGGAACGGTGTTGCTAAAATGCGTAAAGGTTCAGAAATTGAACTATATCAGAGACGAAAGGAAATTTTCAAGATCATGACACACAAATCAAAGTAAACAAGGAATCTGGGTTCCCACATGAGACAACTGATTCATGATGACAATGTCCAGTTGCAAATTTATATACATTTACACGGTAAATAAATTTACTTGCTATGGTAAAAGTAGAGAGTAGTAACATAACCAGTAAGATGCGGTTAAATATTTTTCTATTATTCTGATCTGAGTGGAATAGAAATGTTGCTATAAAGTGAAGAGGAATAAAGGAGAGAATGGCTAAGGAGCAAAAAAGATACCAAACACAATGTCCTCAACTTCAGTCCTGTTGAAGAACCTCCCCCGGTTTGGCAGGTATAGCAGCCCACTAGAATTTTATGTTTTCTCCTGGTGACAGACTTGGGTATGAGTCAATTTGCAGCAGATTTCACTTCTCTAGAAAAATCTGAAATCACCTCACTGTAATAACTCCATTGTAAAATTTTCCATAGCAATCCAAAAGTCTTAGGAAAACCAATTGCATTTATTACTGAGCAATAAGCACTAGTTTTGAGTCTTCATTACTCCAGTCATTGAGCAATCATTACTCCAAAAGCAGCAATTTGAAACTGGAAGTTAAAATAACTGCTTTGAAGGAAATTATTTTTTTTACCTCTGAAGAATAATAAAACAAAATTACCTCTTGCTGTACAATGTGCTATAGGAAAGCTTGAAAATGACTAAACCTGAAGCCAATAGTGTCAATTACACATAAATGTTCTGATCATATTATATTAGGTACAACTGAATCCTCATTAGTGTCCTCAGCCATTACTATCAGGGCTCTGAATAAGGTGTAGAGATAATGCAATACCTCCTTCCCAAGGGACTTTTAGCTGCCTCTCTTCAAGGCCAGCTCTGATACGGTGCTGCTGTACCGTCTTTGGTCAGACTGCTGTGAAAAAGCAAAACCAGGTGAGAAAAAGCTGTAAGAAGTCTTGGTCGGGGGCCACAATTAATCTCAGGCTTCTGCCACAGTCCCTTGTCTGGGCTACAAGGGCAGTTGTCTGCTTGGCCACACACGCTGCTGACCGTGGCATGGACCTGCTGACGTGATTTCAAAGCCACCTCATGGCGACAGACAGAGCTGGCTGTCACCGGACTGCCCGGCTACCTTGCCACACCGGCCTTTTTGGCATTGAGCCTCTTGGTGGTGACCACAGCCCCCGCCTGCCTTGGCCCTGCCTGCCTGTGCCTCACTCGCCCCTGCAGAGCAGCCGGCTCCTCTGCGGCCACCGACACTGACCTTATGTCTTGGTGACAACCTACTTTGGTTGAATTACATTCTGCCCCAAATGGGTCACTTCTTCACAAAGAGTAGTGCTACACATTACACCGGTTTCTAGTTTCCAAACCAATAAGAACTGGAGAATATTAGTCTCTATTCACTGTTGCTTGAGGGGCAGAGGGGTGTTTGTTGCTCTTGTGTTTTTGAAGGTCTTGTGCCACGCAAGTGTTAAACTTATAGCTGGGAGGTCAGTTTGTTTTGGAATGAATCTGCAAAGCAAGCTCCTATCACAATTGCAGCTTAGGGGGAAAATTTCTTGGACAAAACCTCAGAATGCTGTATAAATACTGAAACTGCTGAGCACAGCCAGCAAACAGTCGGCTGTTCTGGGGAGCACAGGAGTTCTTTGACGTCCTGCTTAAAGAACAACATCTTAGCAGCAAAGAAACAACACAGCCAGTCAGTACATCAAGTCTGACACTCCATCTCTGTATGTCTGTGTGCATGTTTATCTGGAGAAGGGATGTGTGGAATAAGGGTGAGGATGAGGACAACCTTAATATTAGTAGTCCAAGCAGTAAAACCTCTGTTATGAACCACTCCTTGCAGAACTGCAGAAGAGAACTGATAAACCGGGGGGTGGAGAGGAGGGAAATCACCAAGACAAAAACACTAGTTGTGCATAAAGCTATTACCAAGTTGAAGTGAAACTGCACACTTCCCCCCAATGGCTAATTTAAGTTAATGATTCTGTTATTTTTTGAACAGTCCTTGTGACTTTCTATAGAATGCTATATGGTACTGACATTGCCAAATTTGTTTGAGAAAGCAAACATTCCCTCCCCCAAAGCAGAACCTCACAGTCTGAATACCAATAGTGATCTTATTTACACAATGTGCACCTCAACTTATCTGCAGATTCCAAACACAAATTAATCAACTCCAATGGCACCCCTTTCCAATAATCATCTGAAGTTTTAAACACCTAGCGGTTACATAGTTTGCAAGCCACATGCTGTAGAATAATAAAGTCTTTGATCTGAAAACAGTCTCTTAGAAAACAGAAATAAAGGAGGCTGCTGCCTCACTAAGGGGAAAAAAGTGAGGGTCATTTTGTATTTTCATAATTTCTAATGTCTGAGTTACTTTTACAGAAAATCTGGATATGTCCCCATCTCTTTTTAATGCTTTGCTCCTGCAAACTGTATTATCAAGCTTAACATTGTTTTTCTTTTCTTGGAGATACACGTTTGACACACGGGAGTAGAACTGCAAATGGTTGTACTGATTTCAGAATTGCATTTAAGCATAAACCTGAGTCTATCCCTTAATCCAAACTTGTCAAAATTGGATACAAAACCATGCTGGTGAGTGGTTTGAGGCAAACACAGGAATCCCGGATGGAAGCTTGGAGTTGTGCTGCCTTGGTGCGAGAGCCAACACACAGCCAGGGGAATGGGAGCCATGACCACGTGCCCATCATATGTTTGATGTCTGGGGACTGACAGTTCCCAAAACTGAGACACATTTCATATAAAGACTACCAACATATCTCACTTGTAATTGGGGCATATATCATTGTAACTCAAGTTTAGGATGTTCTTGCAAGCTGCAGATAACACTAACTCCCAGCATTTTCCATCCAGGCACAGTGACACAGAACTAGGCTGCCGTTAGTGAAGCTAAAATGCCATGTATGAGGAATACAAAATGCAGCTTTCCACCTGTTGTAAAGCTTAGCTATCTGGCACAAATTCAATTTGGACCTTCTTTAGCTCTTCTTTATCTTCACAGTAATAAACACACACCATTAACACAGTGGGCAAGAAACAGGCATTGTGACCTTAGCAACCTCTGCTAGGTTGTGTTTGTAGTTCATTACTTCAGACTTCTGTAATTTATAAAGCCATGTCCAGAGAGATCTAGTGAGTTTTCACATAGCTAACACAATTAAATATTAAAGGAAAATATTATCTCATTCAGCTGAAACAGAAACCATTATGTAAGTTAATCTATTGATATCCAAAATATATCTTAACATTTTACTCGCTAGTTTTCAGTGAATAAAAAAATGACCTATCTCTACACTAACAGACAATTTTGTAAACTGGCATCACATTCCAATAATGACAGAAATGAATTTGGAAAACAGTTTGTGAGTTAATAAAATGTTATCACTAGCTGTATAGACAATAATTTCTCTGCAGAAAGATTAATGTTAAAAGAAGAAAACTTGCTATAGACCTTCAGAGTAGAAAATGTTCATGAGGTAATGTAAAAAGCTCTTCTGAGATACCTTTGCATATACATCATCAAGAGGGAATTTAATTTAGATGTTCAATATAAGTGTCAACGTCTGAGAAGCTATTTGGATCACAACAGCAGCAATTAACAAATATACTGTTGGCAGCCTAATTCATCCTACAGGGACCGAGTTCAGAAAACGCACCAATCTCCCAGCTGTTTTACATTTCATTTTTAGTGACCTAATTTTTAAAAATGCTTTGATTTGTAGCTGGGTTTTTCTTTTGCACCTAGGAAAGGCTCTGGACAGACTTTGGAAAGCGTAGGTCTGCAAAATGTGTAAATTGCAACATCTTCATTTGTCCAACAGTGCAGTTTTGGCAGGTCTCAATAGGTATCTTCTCTTAGGTCACATTAAGTTCAATAATTGCATATTGTGCTTAACTAGTCTGCAAGTGCTTCTACCTACTTTAACTACTGGGACTTGTTATTGTCTCAAAGCTACAGTGAAACTATAAAGTTGTGCTGACATATCCCCCATAGTGAACACACAATCACTTTAAAAAGAACAGGAGTAGCTGCAATTAGGTGCCCGGGATATGTTAAATGTTATAAGTACTCAGTTTGCTCTCACAATTATCAATTCTATATTGTATGATACATCAACCTTAACTAATTAATTCTACATATTCTGTCATTTCAACTATGATGCCATAGGCAAATAAAGGTAAAAAAAAATATATCATTTTTCTGCAGTTCACTATAAAAAGGCTTTTTTGTTTGTAAGTAAATTAAAACAAACAAAACAAAAAACCAAAACAATAAGAAAATCCAAACTAGCTTTTTATTTAAAAGGATTTGCCATGGAGTGCTTCCGAGCATTTTTGTTTGCTCTTTAAAATTTAATCAGCTTGGGCTTTGGTTTAGTTCCTTATAGCACTGATAGGAATGTTCTGTCTCTTACAGACACTGTGTAATGATTCAGGCTTTGACTGGAACAGCGTTGATATGGCAAAGTGACCTCCTGAGCCCTCCACAGACAATGCCCTGACCTGTATTGAGCACTGACTGCCTGTTGAGCTGATCTGCACCAAACTGTGCTGATGGCCAGCAACACTCATTAAAACAACCCCACGGACACAGGGCAAAACTGCAGCCTGTGAGCAAGGAGGTGAGGAAATCCTTGTCAAGTAAAAATGGAACAGGTATATTGACTATTTCAATGTTATTGTGCTTAATGTGTGAAGAAATTAAGGAATCCGATTTAACATTTAGTATGATAAATCAAGTCAACAGAATGCAGAATTAACATCTCAGAGGGTTCTATGAAGAGGTAGCAACGTCCCGTTGGTATGGCGGGGAACAGCCATCAGAAAATTGACACTTGGGCAATTTTGATTGACAAAAACAGTCAAAAGGGTTGGTATGAAACAATGGCAAAATTTAAAAAGCTGCTGCTACATTGAAATATTCCCCAAACTTCTCTGCTGATAAAACAGAAGAGGCCATTTGGACTCAAGACCATGATGTTTTGGAAAGAGAAAACATTAATGGTACTAACATAAATTTGCTCATTTCTGAGGTTTGGAAGCTTTATGTTTGAAGAAATACTTTGTTCTGCCTCCTGGCATTACATTTTCTTTGGGCACTTTTTTACAATCTTATGTGACATGGCACATCAGGAAGGGAAACGAAAAGCTATGTGAATTAAATTAGTACAGCCAATTATGTCTCTTCTTAGAGTATAAATAATGAAATTGCTGGGAAGAAAAATATTGTATTCTGCTAATGCTTTATTAGCAGGCTCAGGTCCTCTTAATTACCAGAATCACTCACCTAAAATATCTATGTTTATTCCTCCCACAAGTCTGAGAAACAAAGTGAGGAAATAATAATATCTCCTGGAGCTGTCAATGGGACTTGTGCCCAGCAGCGGAAGAATAACTCCCCGCAAGGCTCCTCTTTGCCATAAACACATGACTCCTGCTCTTTTTGTCAGAACTGATGTTTACTCTGTCAGACTTCTTTTAACATTTCGGTGATAAATTAAAGGCCCTAATTATTGCTTTCCATTCTGTTCCTCAGATCAGGACTTTATGTATACCACTTCAAAAGACAATACTGAACTCTGTTGGGCATTCATATGTATTTGTTGCACCCTTCTACTGAGGCAGTAATTGTACCTGCTGTTTCTTTGTGGCTATGACCTTTCAGCTCTCCAAAATTAGTCTAGATAAGGCTGTGCCTCTGGCACAAGCAGTACTTTGGCCAACCCCTTCGAAAAGGGCAGCGCTAAGGTAAGACCCAGCCACGGCAAACTTGAAAGAAGCCACAAACACAATAGGCTTTTAAAGTTAGGCGAGAGCCGGTTGAGATACATCTGGATTTGGGGTGACTGTAGGAGAAACAGTTTTGCCGAGTGGTGTTTTAGGAAGTGAAAAGTTATGGAAAATTCTTTAATGACACAAAAAGAAATAATATGCAAAATAATGGCCATTTTACATATTATTTGCTTTAATCCACAGTGTCTTACATAACCAGTAATTAATTACCTTAATAAATAATAATTAAGTTAAACATGTTTTTTGCTTTCAGTGTCTGGGCTCTAGATGCTGCAGTTCTCCTCACTGGAAGGGGTCTGTCCTCACCACTGGGAGCTGTTGTACTTCAGTCATTTTCCTCTTCAGAGCTGTACATCTGGTGCTTTACCCTCATAGTTCAGATTTGGTTTAACCTATTTATATTGCCTATTTTGCTTTCCCGGTGTGTTATCATAACAGAAGAAAATATTCTGAATGAAAAAGAAAACCTTTTCTTTCCCCAAACCAGTGTTCTCCAAGTGCCACCTTGTTGCATTTCTTTGAAATACCAAAGGACAAATTAATGTAGTAAGACTTCTAGATTAAATAGTGTTAAGGTGCTCTTGATGCCTGGTTGGGCTGCCAGAGGCCATGGAAAAGAACTCAGTGATGCCTGAGTGTGTGTCCTTGAATGTCACAGCACCTCAGGTACTTACCCATGGGTTAACTCTTCCTTAAACTAGAATTTAGGCAGTTTAATGCTTCTAAATTTACTTCACTGGTTTTAATTGAAAATGGTATGTGGCCATTGTCCCATGCTGACTCAAACTACAATTACAGAAGTTACATATTAAGGAGAAACTATTCTTAATCTTGAGATGGTAGACTGCAAAAACAACAGAAAATTTATGTTGCTGAATACTCCAAGCACATGAAAAGCAATTGACAGGGACAGAAAGAATGTGCAATAGATGAAATATTTTAAGAAACTAAAGGGAAATATTTTAAAACCTAAAGTTTTTGTTTGTTTTGATGCTAAGCTTATACTGTAAAGAGAAGAGCAAACTTCAGTGTTTATGCAACGGACAACTCCCAAACGACTCCACATCATAAAAATGCTCATTGAAGAAACATGCAGTCTGTGTATCTGTTTAGGTGATATAATGCAACGAGGTACCCTGCCTCTCTTCTTTAAGCTACACAACCACAGCTCCCTCCTCTTCCCCTCACCCATCCCATGCTTCAGCCCTCTAAATGCCTTACTAGCCTTTCACTGGACCTGCTCCTACCCACGCAGGCCCAAAACTAGATACAGAATTCAAGATGGTTCCCCAAAACTACTGATATAGGGGAATAATCTTTTCTCTAGAAGTCTCTAGAAGTTCTCTAGAAGTGACCTTGCTGCTAAGCGGGCAGCCTTCGCTGCTGCAGCAGAACGCTGCTGACCCATGGGCGCTCCTCCTCACTCTCTGTGGGTGGTGACCCACTTTGCCAGCACTACTTCTACAGTTCCATGGGCTTGCTCTGTCCCAGCAATTCCTCTCTAGATTATATTTTCAGAGACTTCCATGAGACTGCCAAGCCTGTATTTCCCCATGTCCCCATTCTTGCCTGGCATAATGTTTGCAATTTTCCAGTCATTAGGCACCTTCCCCAGATGCCAAAACCTTTCAGAAATGATGGACACTTGCAAGCTAAGGGAAAAAAAAATCCCTTAGAAAGGCAAAGAGTTTTATTAATACTAATCTTGATCTGGAAGAATCACCTTCCACTGTCTGTTTTGCTCAGTGCATGATATTAAATCCACATCTGTAGCTTAATGCAACTTTTTGACACAATCTATCCACCTCCTGCAGAACACATGAATTCACAGAGCCTCAGGTAGACAAACGTGCCTTGGAATTTAGGTTCTAGCTCTTCATCGTTCCATCACCTAATGTTGAACATGAAATTAGGTGCCCATGTTGTGCAAATTAATTTGTGTATAAAAATGATGATGGTTTGTTGTGCATGGAAATTTTGTGCCTGATGTAAGCGGGATCAAAATCTGAAATCCTTTGTTCTGGATAGGAATACAAAAGTAGAGCTGCCAGCTAGCAGGCTGAGTACTCTTCAGTGAATAATTCATTTAATGATGACAGTAGTGTCGTAACTAATTTTCAGTACATTGCTGAGATTGAATCCTTCTGCATGTTTAGCTGGATTATTTCTTTCCTTCTTCTTACGGCAATACCCTTTAAAGTAGGCTTTTCAGATGTACAGATGAGGACTTCCAAGACTGTGATTAAAGAAACAGATCAAAACCAAAACTGGGGGGAGGGAAAAAGGATAAGGTCACATTTTCTAAAAAAGTTGTCTTTGGTTTTTGTTTTGAATACTTCCAAGTCTTTCAGTTCTTCTTTCTCACCTCTTAACCCCAGACTCCTTCCCATCACATATATTTGTATTTTGAAATTATCTTAAGAGAAGATAAGAATCTTTAGAGCAAAAATATTTATTTCCTTTAGGAAAAAAATCCTTAGCACTTGTTCTGAAATACTAGTTATGTAAAGTTGGATGAAATCCACTGGTGCTGCTTCAAGAAAACTGGTTTAAGACTAGTCTGAAATGGTAAGGATTGAAGAGGATGGAGTATAATAAGCCATTTCCCTTCCTTCTATGAAGCTTTTTTTATGAATGATTGATTACAAAAATTCTCAAGTGACTAGTTGAGACAACTTAAATGCGAACACTCTTCCTTGTAGTTTTAAGTCATTAAAACATGCATGAATACAATCATTAGGGATGCAGTGTGTACATGCGTCCAAAATGGTGTTCATGCATTACATCAACAAACAGAACAATAGGATGTGGGCTGTATGTTTAGAATAATGAACATGATAAAAGATTAGGTCTTTTGTTAAATTTCTTCTGAAATATGCAATTTGTTACAAGCGATATTGTCTGTGAAAAGAATCCCTACTGCAACTCTAAAGTGGTTTTTTTAGTATCACAAACATAAAAGCACATCAGAACACATCATGTGCAAACCATGGCATTAAACCGATTAGAAAACTAAATGTCATCCTGTAACATGACCGGGTTTTTTTGCAGTTAATTTACAAGAAAGGCAGAAGAGCTCTGCAGGAAGCACTTTCTCCAAATATGCCCCCTGCAGCTAAAATATCTCATATACCTTATTGTTCTTACAGGAGGGAAAAAGAGAAACAAAACCACTCTTGACTAAAGTGATAAATTTAAGGCTTACATGGATTTTTAAGCTGCCTAAATGAATTCCATGTGAAATTACCTATTGCACGCAAATTAAAAAAAAATCACAGCAGTCATAACTATAAAATACTTTTGTAATCTACCTTTTCACTGTTTGCACTGCAATTGTACCGAAAGACTTGTAATGTTATGAATGCTTCAACTATCAGTAAACTTTTTATTTAATTCCTATTTAATTGTGTTTTCTTCTCTACCCGTCTGTGACGCTGCTTTGCTGTTGGTGCATTGAGAACGCCAGCTCCTGTGCAGTCCACTGGAGCCACAAAGATGCTGCTTATTTACTAACACATTGGAATTTCAACTGTGGTTTTCTGCCAGATCTGGAGTAGTTAAACAGGACTCTGTATACTCTTGAAGAGACTTAAATAAAAGGCCATCAGTCTTCTTAATTAAGGCTTTTCATATAAGCATTGCCTGAAAGCACCTTAGCTGCCTTTTCAAACTCTCACCTGATTCTAATTAAGCTCCTTGGAACATTAACCTGGCTTTTTCCTCATGATTCATCTCATTAGGAAAAAAAAAGGTAAATGACTTGCTTTTATATGTTACTTTATATAGTGGCCTTCTACTGGAGTTGGTGAAATCCTTGAACAGTGACTGTAATAGAAGCAGGATTGTTTCCTTGGAAAATCAACATGTTTAAGCAATTCCCTAATGAAAAAGAATACTCCCCTGCAGAAATTCACTGTACAATAACAGCACCCACTCCATTTTACCTTTGGACAATTAACCGTGTCAACAATTGAGATGACTCTTCCAGTAGGCTAATGGCCTGGTTGAGCAGTGCACTGGAGTTCTAACTTAGGTACTTGAGACTTCCTGCGGAACACCTGTGTTCCCAATACAAAATTAAGGATTTGAACCATACAGTAATCTGCCCTGGAATACACGTTGCCTTAGTAGGCTCATATACAGCACACATCTGCATTTTGAGGAACAGCGTGGAAAAGCCTTCTCAAAGCTCGAAGGAATGGGAGTAACAAACCGCATTGTACCATGGAAATGAGACATGCTCATTTTTTCCTATTTCCTTGCTTGACTATCCAAACACTGAGAAAAAATTGAACTCTCTATATATTCATATGTTGTTATTTTTTTTTTAAATTCATTCCATTAAAATTTCTCTTCCTTTAGAGACTTCTTGAACAATAACCATTTAGCCAGCTAAATGATAAAACATAATTACTTCCAGCTGTTGCAAAAGAAGAAACTGTAGTCAGTCTGAAGAAAAAAATTAAAGAAAACTTTTGGACCTTGTCAAAATACAATGATTTTCAGAGTAGAGTAAACCCTTTACTTTGAAAACTGAACAAAAGGAACAACAAGTAAATTAGTTGGGCCGATCTGAAATATACCTTGCTTTTACCATCAGTAAATTTGTTTCAGGTCTAACGAACATGGTGTTGGACTCAAAAGGGTGTGCTTTGTTTTCATACAAGAAAATAACTTTAAGATAAAAAGTATGCTGTAATAGTTTTCTTTCTCCATCACCAGTACAGAATATTTATTCTAACACAGGACATGTGAATATACACCACCCATCTGAAAGTTCTGTTTTGAACCAGGGAAAGAGTAGATTGGAAGCAAAAGCCTTTCACCTTGTTCCCAGTTGTAAGGAAGTTGTCCTAACTACCAGGGGAGGAAACCATTGCGTCACTTTGACAAATATCAGCAGAAAAGGCAAGGAACAATCTACCCAAAAGTTATTGCAAGTACTGACGTCTTGCAAACGCAAGCTTGACTGAACACTGTGATCACGACTGAAAACGCTATTCAAATGCTACACCACTGCCACAAAAAGCAGAATAAAGCCCCACACTTCTGTAGGATAACAGCAGCAGGTGTGTTTATGAGTGGTAGGAACATCCAAGGCATAGCCAAGCTAGCTGCAACCATTTGCTCCTTTACCCTTAGGAGTAAGAGGCTGGGGCCCAGAGAGCAGTACCTTTTAGGGTGTTTGGATATACACCGTTCTTGTATTTTGAACATCTTCACTAATTCCTTATACTGTTAACGTCGTCATCCAAATTTAGCAAATTTCTGTAATTTTTCTGAAAATCTCAGCTTGAAAGAGCCCAATACCTGCACACCTTGCTTCTCTAAGGACAAAAATCACAGCAATAACAAAGCAATTTCTAAAAGTTGTTCTGATTCTTATCGTTGTCTTGCTGTATCTGAAATATTCTAGTGAACTCTAAAGTTTTTCATACTATTCTCCCATATTTATGGAGATGTCTCAACTTATAAGAGGTATTTCCTCACTTTAGAGTTTCTGAAAGGGCAACAACAAAATAATTCAGGGATGCCAGATGAGCAAGTGAAGATTGAGTTCACAATGGAACACGAAACAGAACTTCTAATTCATTACATGAGACCTGTTCACTTCGATACGGTTCTCAATGTTGAACTAACTAATGATTTGCTACCCAGACTTATTTGCTCCTTCAGGTTTCTTGGTTGCAATTTCAAGAATACATATGCATAAACACTTCCCAGATGAAACTGTTATTTTGCATGGTTTTAACACAACAGTTTTGGAGGGGGAAGTTATAAAATAAACAGAAAGTCTTTGGATCTCCGAGTTGAAAGTGGGCAAAGGAAAAAGTGTTTTTACAACTCATTAAGCATGTCAATCCAACTGGAGGCTGTGTTGTAAAGGAATAAATAAGACGTTCCCTAAGCCAAACTGAGTTTTCAGGGTTTTCTTCCATTATGTCTTGTTATAACTGACAGCCAAGAAATGCAATGGAAAGATTTGTAAAACACTTGTGTATAGTTCATCCGTTATTTCCAAATAAACCCTCCCCAGGGACACTATGAGGTAGACTTTTAATTAAAAATATGATCTTGTGTGATACGTGGGATCCACTTTATGTTCATCAATAGGGAACTCAGAATTCTAGAGATGGAACCCGATATTCCAAATACAGTTAAAAAAAGAATAGATATTTTGTATTTTCTGGAGCTAGCTTACACCAGTATATAAAATACATATATATTTATACCTATTTTATGTTTGATATATTTATAAATGTATATGTATATATATGGAAATATATATATGGAAATAAAAGTCCCAGGGCAGAAGTCTGGCAAAAACCAATACAACAATCCCTTGCTAGAAGCAGCTGCTTCTTCATTTGTCCTACAAAAACTATGTATTTAACATGGCTATCCCTGCAAACCGCAGTACTTACAGTACTTCTGGGACAGAGGGTTTTCTTACAGAAATAACTATACAGTGATATGTGTAATTGTTGAGCCGTTCTTCTCTCGGGTTTAGAGCTGATGTGACTGTCCTGCCCCAATGCAGCGTGGAAAGGGAATCTCTGCCAGTTGGGACCATGCAGAACGCCAGCAGGGAAAGGGAAAACGCTATGAAGAATTTGCCGGTCTGAAAAATCTAATGCTATTCATCATGTGGAGGGTTTTCCTTCAGTTTGCTGTGTATTTTAAAAGCTACAAGCACGAAACCTGGAGAAGCAGGGAAATCCTCAAAGTGCCTGAATGAAACCAGAGCTTCGCTTTCTCACAAATCGATGCTTGCAAACTGCAGAATTTACTCTTTATTATTTCCTATCTCAACTGACTCTGATTTTTAATGCTTTGTTGTTTAGTATACATTTATATAAACTGTACATTACATAAAACAGAGTTCAGCTGACAATTTAATTAAAGCAAATGTGCAGAAGTGAGGGAAAAAATCTGATTAACTCACTAAGGTTCCAGTCTGAATGATTATCAGCCAACGACATAAAATTGCCATATTGCAGCTAATATTTTGGAATCTCTTAATTTAAGGGAATCCTTGTAGCTGTATCTGAAACTTTACAGCATTTGCTTCTGATTTAAATATCCATTAGTTAATACTTCTAAAAACAATACAAAAAGCATTGTGTAAATACTAAGCACTGCTATTATTTGAATATAAATGGGTTTTTTGAGAATATTAATGATTATTGTAATGAAAACTAAAGGCACTATCAGCATAACATCTTTTCTTCTAGGAGGAGGTCTTGTATCTACTAAATCAAAGTACTTTGGGCAATAGTCATTGGGATATGTTCATGTCTAATACATTGGTAGAGACTCTTTGAATTTTTGTCATATGGAAATGAATGGATTTTTTTACAGACTTCAACATGAATCAAATCTTCATTCATGCAGAAGAAATTTCCAAGTCTTTCTCCTTAGCACAAGTAAAATGTAGGTAAAAATCAATGCAAGCAATCTCATCCTGATGACTTATGCCTGTCTCATGTCCCCACTCTATTTCTTGCATTCACCTCTATCACAGGAAGATTCATTGTTGGTTTCGAACAGATGTCAGCAGCACTAAATGATCTTCATTTCCAGGACTTACAATGCACCTGTGTAATATCCCAAATATAAACTAAAGTGTTGAAATAATAGAATCCATTTTGTGGCAATAACAGCCACTTTCTTCTTGGCAGTTTTACAAACAGTTGACATGCCTGATGTTTGTTTTAATTAATTAGTCCTTCACTTGTTAAGCTTTGATCTGCCTTCTCTTTCCCCCTACTTTATCCTTTGTGCTCAGCTTTCTCTTTTGCACGAATCACTGTTCACATGCGGTCTCCTCATTCAGTGCACCTTTAAAGTCTCTCCAAGCCATTCAAAACCCAAAAGGAACATGTGTCTGACGCTTTCCTTTAAGAAGCAATCTAAGCCTGTGGTGCTCTTGTGTATACAATCTACTGTCCTACTTTGGTAACCAGAGCTCCCCAGTGTTTCTTTATGTCCTCAGTTCCAAGCCTGTGGTGCCAAGAGCTGACCTAACCTGTGCAATTGTCTGTAAGACAGTAATTCTTCTCATGATGTTACATATCTTTTATGATAAAAGATATATGAAGTGCTCAGCAATGTCTGGACATTCAGTGGTTTAACTGTGCTCCAAAGCAAAGCCTAAAAAAGTAGGTGGGAAGAAAAGGAAGAGAGCTACCAGAAGGGATGCAGAACTTATCAATAGCTGTCTCACAAACCTGTTTGTTTCACTGCTGCGTTCAACTCAGCTTCCTTGTAATCTGGATTATGCCAGACTCAGAAACCACTGCTAAAGGAATTAAATTACTGTATCCGACATAAAAAACTTGAAAAAAAAAAAAACACTTTACAATGCTTTCTCAAGCTGAGCAAAGCCTTAAAATCCATGTTAACAACAGTAGACACTTCTCCCTTCAGACTTGATAATTGAGCTAGACTTTTAATTCCATAAAAATATATTAAAATTAGATAGATTAGTGGTATCAAAAGAATGGAAAGAAGTCAGAAAGAATTGATCTAAAAACAGGTATGTATTCTTTTTTGTTAGTTTCTAATTGTAAGCAAACATCTTCAGGATCAGAGAAAGCAGTATTTGTTCAATATAGAAAGTAACTTAGGAAGAGGGATAAAAGTCAGCAGTGAACCATTGCTAATACATAACAAAGGCAAAGTTCCCACCATTCACTTTGAATATAGCTCTTCTACCTCTCTTTCCTGCTTTCCCCTTCAGATACTGGAACAGAGCCTGATCTAAAATTAATTCTATTTAGAGCACTAAAATGGTATATTTGCAAATAATCTGGAGAACCAGTTTTACAAGCTCCATGTTCTTCTGTGAACTCTTCACCTTGAAAACTTTTGATTACATAAATGATACAAATTCTGTATATTATCACAGCTAATGTCCAACGATAAACAGAATCCCAGAATGTCAGGGATTGGAAGGGCCCTGGAAAGCTCATCCAGTGCAATCCCCCCATGGAGCAGGAACACCCAGATGAGGTTACACAGGAAGGTGTCCAGGCGGGTTGGAATGTCTGCAGAGAAGGAGATGCACAACCCCCTGGGCAGCCTGGGCCAGGCTCTGCCACCCTCACCATGAAGAAGTTTCTTCTCAAATGTAAGTGGAACCTTTTGTGCTCCAGTTTGAACCCATTACCCCTTGTCCTATCATTGGTGATGCATTTGCTTTAAAGTAGAAGGACAGAGGAAATGGAATAAAACCTTGATATCTGGAGGCTTCGTGCTGTCACTAGATATATGGAGCTACATGGAAAAGAACTAACTGAAAGACTAATGAAAACTGAAAAACATGAATGTGTCAGATATGGCACGTTGCTTGAGAAGGAGAAAGAACACTGAATGTATCTGCAAGTTTGAAAAATGGTTCCAGCATGGATAGCAATGAAATGTAGATTGCACTACAGGATAAGATTAAACAGGAAATTAACTGCAATACAGGAAAAAAATAAGAGCTCAGGGAAGAAGATGGAAAGATTTTTAAGTGGCGCTGAGGAAATCTTTCTGACAAAGGTAATCTTGTAAAAGACACACCTCAAATAAGAAACAACACAAAGAAAGCAGTATAACTATTAGAGAGATAAAGTATGAGGGGACAAACATAGCCACCTGAATTAAAGATAGTCCTATTTTAATGTGAAAAGAAATACAGCATCTTTGCTACTATTTTTTATAGAAACCAACATTCTGCAGCATCCTCTGATTAATATACTTCCTGCACCATGGTAACTAATGACCTGAATTTGTCCAATAAGAGCCACGGATATTCATAACTCAAGTAATAGCTTGAGTATGACAAGAATCATAGCACTTGCCTGGTGAAGGTGGAGAAGAACGCTGAAGGGAAAATTAATGGAGTTCTTAATAATCTCTCCCATAAATATTTTTTGGAGGGAAAAAAAAAAACTCATCTGGAAGTGCCTCCTACTGAGGGAGAATCTGAGTATAACTAAGTCACACCCTACCTTGCTCAAGACACGCCTGACAGGTAGACAGGACACACAATATGGAGAATTCCCTATCCTCTTTTCCCCTTGCTGAACACAGCAACTTGTGGGACAGGTGACAATGGCGAGAAATTCCTGTCTGGCACAGCTCTGTGACCACCCCAACGCCCCAGGTGCCCTTCCATAATAGGCGGAAGAATCTGTAAGTAGATCCAAACAATAAGGATGATGGCTCACCTGGCCTGGAGGCGTTGCCAAGGTTAAGTCAGCCTATCAATTTTGCAGGTAGGCAGTGATGAAGTTGCAACAAGGTATATGAGGGGAACCAAAAGAGACTTCAGGGCCTTGGGACAACTGGTTAAGAGATTAGGTGCACAAACAGTGTTCTCTGGCCGTTTGGTTGCAGGGAACCATGAGGGGAGAAACAGGAAGACCCAGCAGATCAACACCTGGCTCCAAGCCTGGTGTCACCAGCAGAATTCGGGGTTTTCTGATCATGGGTCAGCTTACACAACCTCAGGCCTGTTAGCAACAGGTGTGGTACACTTGTCTCAGAAAAGGATCTCTGCAAAGGAGCCAGCAGGGCTCATTGAAAGCTTTAAACTGGATTTGAAGGGGGAAAGGGCTAAAACCAGGCTCACTATAGCCAAAGAAGGGCAACGAAGCTGGTGAGGGGTCTGGAGCACTAGTCAGGAGAAGCGGTTGAGGGAGCTGGGGCTGTTTAGCCTGGAGAAAAGGGGGCTGAGAGGAGACCTTATCGCTGCCTACAACTACCTGAAAGTAGATTGTAGCACGGAGGATGTTGGTCTCTTCTCCCAAGTTAACAAGCGATTTGGCAAAAAGAAATGGCCTCAAGTTGTGCCAGGGGAGGTTCAGATTGGATATCAGGAAAAATTTCTTCACTTGGAAGGGTTGTCAGGCATTGAAACAGGCTGCCCAGGGAAGCGGTTGAGTCACCATCCCTGGGAATATTTAAGAGACATGTAGATGTGGTGCTTAGGGACATGGTTTAGAGATGGAGTTGGCAGTGTTAGATTAACAGTTAGACTCCATCTTAAAGGTATTTTCCAACCTAGACAATTCTATGATTCTGTATCAGGTGCAGCACAAAACTTGCCTTATACTGTAGCTTTTCCCTTTACTTATTAGGAGCAGAGACAGCAAAAGAGAACGCTAAAAATAGGTGAAAATTAGAGTAATCCTGAGGCTGTTCTAAATTACCCTAGAGGCCTCAGAGAAGGTACCTTTATCTGTGTGCCAACTTATGTTGTACAAAGAAAATACTAAAAGTAATTCTGGAAGAAAAACAGTATCTGTCACTGCAAAAAATATCGCCTGTGTTAAGTTCATCTAACCTTACTTTTAAAATATGAAGATTAATGATACCAAACAGAAGCAGTAAATTAAAAGGAGCAAAATTATCTGTTAGATAGTATTGGCTGAAGACTGAAAAAAAAAGCAAGCTATGATTTTGATTAAATCTATTATTTAAATTCTATTTTGATTATTGCTGACCATGGCTTTAGGAAGAGTCAATCTTCTTTCCCCAGCTACGCTGAACTGCGAGATACCAAGGAGAAGCTGTTTAGTCGCGTTCATTGGGAAGACATGTAAATAACATTGATAAGGAATGTGAATCAAATGCGTGTTTTAAATATTCAAGACAAATTAAAGTCCTAAATATCTGTGAGAATGTGAAGTCTTTAAAGGCTATTATTATTAAACATGGTTCTTGCTCATTTTGGTCTCTGAATCCACTAACAAGGAACCAAGCCCTGTAGACAAATACTTCTCAAGAACTCTAGATAAACCAGGCATAACTTCATCTTTACATATAAATTTGCACATATAAAATCACAGTTGTGCATACCTCATTAGTATTTTCTAAGTAAGCCACTGAATGTGAACATTATTCTTTTAGTTTAAATGCAAACTGTCTTTTAAAAAAATCACTTTTTAAAGCTAAAGTAGAACACAAAATCAAATTAATAAGATGTGACACTGAAAATCAGATCCTGACTGTATTGGTTTTTCCTTTTTATGCAGTAAAAGCATGAAAAGGTTCACCGGATAGTGAGAAGTATACAAGTAAATACAATATTACTCCACCTACTCCGATGATCTCTCACATTCATTGACTCACTTCCATGTCATCTTATCATCAGAGCCCAAAGTAAAAAAGTTAGAAGGGATGTTTAGAGGCCAATGACTAAAAGGAAGCCTTGATGAATACAATAGAACTCATCATAATTTTGAAAGGAAAGCTGTCTTTGTCTAACAATTGTCACAGTAATATTATGTTACTGATTTCTGAAGCAGGAAAAATGCAGAAGAAAGTTCTCATGATCAGAATAGTCAAGGATCATATAATTCTTAGAACAATATTTTGACAGAGAAGAAGGGAAAAAAGATCCTTTTACACAGAAGACAAAGATTTTAAAATGGTAAAACACACATATATAACATATGTTAAAAATACTAACTTGTTTAATTACTAGTATATTAATTAAATTCAACACCTGGGGCTGACACATCCTAGCTGTAGACGTATCTAACCTGCAGTTATGCATGTTTTGTTACATTCATTTGCAAACATATCACACAGTGTTACAAGGAATCAAAACTGTCTTACCTATATATTCTCCCACACCCAGAAACCCGTTATGTAAGACTGACTTAATAGACATCTGCGTGTATGTCAAAGTTTAAAGCAAGGCAGCTCCACCCCTCCTTGAACACGTCCCTCTCACAGTGGAACGTGGGAAAACTTGAAGAGAAGTGGTCTTGTTTTTAATAAAACTAGGACAATCTATCCAATTAAACTGCAGCTATTTTTTCAATCATACCAAGAAATACATTTCAGCCACCTTTCCATCTTCCAGCTGATCATGGGGACAGCCTGCAAGCCACGAAGATTTCTGTCTGCTCTAATTTTCATTGGTAGTACTAGTGCACTACAAAGTAGCATCTCAAGTAGGCACTGGTTAATGAGGAGTGTACTTTGACCAGGTTTCTCCAACTGCAAATCTGAGCTTAGTGATATGAAGACTTCAGAACAGGAGGCACAGAACCAACAGATGCTCCTGGTCTGTTCCACAAAGGATGCAGATTTCACTTTATTGTAATGACAAGTTAGGCTTTTGATGCTCTTACTTTGTCTACACAAACAAGCCCCCAAGAATATACTGCTGCATGCACTAACAGTCTGCTTTCCTTTAAAAAGAATACATTGCAAACCAGATATATTCTATTTTTGACATTTTTATGTTTAGAAAGGTAAAAAGTGTATATGTGCATAAGCTGCATCAAACTAGTGTGCTTCCTTCTCTTTCTATATTTTCATAATAGAGCATGATTTGACAATGAAAGAATATGTAAGAGGTTTATGTATTTTTTGTCTCACTTCTTGTGATAGTTATCCTACTCTTAAATGATAGATTAGAACCATTTTATTTGGCACATATTCCATCATAAAACACCACATCAGTGTGAAGCCACCACATCATGGTATTAAAAAAGGTGCCCTAAATAAGGCACTTAATTAAATCTTCCAATGGAAATAACAGATTATGAGCAAAAAATTTAAGCCGTTTGTCAAATTACTGGTGAATGCATGAATGTGACAGAACAACAATACAAATGTGACCTGCGTATTCTAGCTGTGTGAACTTTAACTTTTAAAAGATGGAATAACTAGGAGATGACATTTTCTTTGAAGCTTGGCAATAAGAAACTCTTACTAGACTGTAGTGCTGGCACGCTGAACAGATACATTTTTGTTTATTTCATTAATGTATTTAAATGAAATCTTCAAATTAATTTAATTTGAAGCTTCTTGCTATGAAATTCAGGTGTTTCGTATTTACTATATAGAGACTTGCTGACCTTTGATCCATAGCAGATGGAAGATCTCACCAAGGAAATACTGCGAGACTTGACACATTCTGCCTACCGATTGCACCAGAAAGCATCACCACAGCATGCAGAATAACGTCTACCTTAAAAGCGCATGAAACGGTGCAGGGGATCTTTAAAAACAATTATTTCAAAAGCATTTGGGGGTGTTTGTATAGTTTTAGAAGAGTAAGAATTACCTTAGATTTCTTTGTTCTCCTGCATTTAAAAGCTTAAGATTATGGACTGCAACCAGGTCAAATAATTTGAAAAAATGGCACAGACTATTCTAGTGCCTTTTATTTTTATCCACACTTCCCAATTGCAGTAGAACACTTATTCCCAGGCCTTGAATAACAGGACGCCAAAGACGCTCTTGTGTTTCCAAGCTTTATATCTGTGGAAGACAGCTTTGGCCTAAAGATCATGTACTTTACAGACACAACTATACACCAGCAAGGAAAATGAGAGGCCCTATTTTCCACAGATCTATTGCCAAGTCCTTGACTACCAGGAGGCAGTTGTGCAGTGTCACCTCCTTCGACAACAGGACACAAAACAGAAAGCAAACACAATCATCTATTTTATAAGCTGACTTAATGTAAATATGCTGGTATGCAATAAGCACCTATTCTATTGATGGTTAGAGCACACTATGTACCCCATTAAAACATTATTCCATCAAAGGAAATTTCACCCTGTTGAATCGCACTACGTGCACTCCTAGAACAATGTTCTCTTCATCTGTCATTTGGGAACGTGATATAAACGTCACAATCGAGTGCCATGGCCCATGGAAACGAGCACAAAAATATGCCAGTCCCTTTGTGGTTTTCCCCTTTGCTTTCAAGATCACTCTCTCTGGAATCAATAGTCTCTCTTGATCACTTCTGTTTCACAGTTTTCTAAGAAAGAAAGATAAGCACATTTCAAAAGGGAACAAAAGGTTTTCTATGTACCAGAGGAATGATTATGGGAAGCTATTAAAAATAGGGATAAAGAGCATGTTACACTGAGAGAAACCACAGGGATTCATCTCCAAAGTATATAAACAGAAAGGTATTGCCTGCTTTGCAGCATAATAATAGGTAAAAAAACCCAATGTTTCACTCACGAATTTAAAAATAAATTTAAGGTTGAAAAGTTTGCACAGAAGAAATATTTTATCTAGTGATTTTCTTTTTTTACTTCTACAGAAATAAATATAGAAGTAAAAAATAAAATTATTGCAGTAAGAATTAAGAATCATTGGTACCTTCTGGTACTTTGAATTAATGCAAATTCAAAGAAAACAAAGAAAGGTGAAACTTGTAGCAATGAATTTTCTCTATTTTGTAAACAGTTTACTCCCCCTGAGTAAAGCAGAGATTCCCGCAGCTGCACTTGTTCTGTACTGGTCCAGCTTTGCTATGATTTTACAACCAGAGCTTGAACTGAAAAACACACAAATGAGTAAGAGTTTCAGAGGTTCACAACGGCCTCTTTCTATGTGACCTCGTAGGTGGGCCTTGCACCACATCCTCACCCACCTCCTCTTCAAGATCCAGGGCCTCAAACCTATTAACGAGGGGCACCTGGGGAAGCAAAGCAGGGAGGGAGGGGGTTGCCCACGGCCCCGAACTGGAACTAACTTCCAACCCTTGTCATCTTTTCTGTCCCCTACCTCGGTCCAACATCGACAGGGCAGGGGCTGTCTCAGGTTCATCACCTTTTGGGAGGTATCCCCCTGGACCCTCTCTGAGCGGCACGCCAGGGAGTCACTCCACCAGTCCGTTTCCTTTCCACACTCCCTGATGGTCCTCAGCACCTCAATCTCCTCCTTAAGCTTTGCAGCCGTGCTGAGCAGATCCTGCACCTGCTCACCCTCACACAGGTGGGTGCTGCATCCTCACCCGCAGCAGCCGGCTCTGCCGCTCCCTGCAGCCAGAAACCCGAACAGCCCGGTTCGGGGCAGACAGTCTGTCCGAGTGGCTGCAGTTTCTTCAGACAAGCTCTTTCTGGTCAGCACCATGGTCAGCAGCAGCACGAGACAGTGGCAACAGGTGAGAGAGCCTGACCGGCAACAGGTGACAACCTCTGCACCCCAGGGCACGAGTTACACACCCGCTGCTGCAGCGCAGCGTGGGTGCTGCTCACCCGCGGCACAGCCGATGGCCCTTCCAGCACCTGGTGGCAGCGACGCGTCGCTGTCCTCCCGGAGGCTTTTTCAAGGCGAGGGGCGGGCTGTGATCTCTGTACCTCGGAGGTCTCGCTGGGTCGGGCCCCGCCGAGCCGCCTCCGATCAGCGGAGCTCAGAACCGAGCGCCGGGTCGAGTTACGACGGGTTTCAAATCCCCCGCCCTCGCCGCGGTAACGCCCACTGACGTCACTGCTCTCGCAAGGGCTGCCGGGAGCTGCCGGGGCTCCCGAGACCCAAAGTGCCCGATTGAGAGAAAAAACACCCAAAAAAAGGCTGCGCTGAACCTCGAAGATTTCGCTGAATCGGAACCCGCCGAGCTGCCTCCGATCAGCTGATCTCAGTATTTGTTTTATCAAACACCGTGTGTACATCTCTGTGCCCACACATGGACCGCGTGACAAATTGGAAGCTGCAATTCATTCCTGTATTGGAGAGAAAACTATTTTGCCCTAAGCAAACTTAAAAGAGCAAAACTAAAGGTACATGACTAAATGTATAATAATACATTTGATAACTACAGCATGAAAAACATATCATTTGGGAGCATAATGCATTCAACAGTTCCTACATAGCCCTTGAAAGTGAGCAGCAGAATATTTTGATTGCAGGTTAAAACCACAGGAAAGCAGCTTAGAGTAAGAAAAGTCTTACAAGAAAATGTGCTATTTCCAGTTTAGCTGCATACATCAGACCCCATCCAACAGCAAAGCTGTTTTCTACCAGTTTAGAAGTAAGTATTATGATAATTTTCTTTCTTTTTTACCCAGAAATACAGTCAGATTCTCTTGCTACCTGTCAAATTGACCCTATGATAGGGATATAGGGGCAAGAGAGAGCAGAAAGGACAAGAAGTACATTCTCTGAACACAGAGGTAGGAGCCCCAGGTGAGGAGGGTCAGGGCCACTATTTATACTCTCAGGTTCCCAATACATTAAATCCACTTCTAAAGAGGTAGAACTGTGATAAAATTGAACCATATTCTCCATAATGTAGATATGGTTGCTGAAAGTGTCTGCTGTCTTCGAAGACAAGTGTTTAAATCACATTTCGGGAGGCAGCTTAAAACATGCATTTGATTAGAGATATTTAGATGAGTTTATGTGGATTAATAAACTTCCATTCCAAAAGCACTTAGAAGAATCAGATACATGTTTATTCATTGTATCTGGCACTCTAACTTATAAAATTTTCCCATTTTTAGAGCATGTTTCTTTAATGTCTTCTATGATTGCAATTAGATCAGTACCTAGAGGAAATGTATGCACTTAGAAATTGATTGAACCCACTATTAATAGTGCTTTTTGGATTCTGTACTAGATAGCAAAGAGTCAGATGCAACACAAAATGTTATTATAATTGAGCATTAAAGCAAAGAGTAAAAAAAAGTCAAATAAGATCAACAGACCATGGATGCATTACCTCACTTGGACTAATGCAAGAAATAACCATGCAAAACAAGGAATTGTTTTCACAAGTTGTCTTTACATTTGCAACAACAAAATACATAGCAGTTGATATTCTTAGAAAATCTGATTTCTCTAAATAGTTCATGCTTGAAAGTGTTGCTAGGTATTTTGAACAGTATACCTGAAAAATAGTATGTTGACCACTGTAAGTGTTCATTAAATATGATGTTTTAATGTTACAATGTTTAAATATACTGTTTAATGTCTGAAGAGTTTTCATGCCTGGCATGACAGCTGCTTTTACTCTACTGATGTTGTTTCATACATCTAATAGAGTTACAGGAAATCACTGATCCATACACTCCATGGTTTGTACACAACAACTCTCCACATCCTTGACTATTTCTTGACCACCAAATTACTTAATATCAGCACTCAAGATTTGTTGCTTCCATGCAGAGCTATGGACTGATCCATTCCATTCACGCCATCTGTGACATTATTTTTACCTTATCAAGGCACTTCTGCAAAATTATTCAAGCTCTCTTGACAACAGTCCTTCAGATTTTTGACTATTCAAAAGGAAGCAGGCCTGGCTACCAATTATAGTGGACCCCAAAATAACCAATATTTCATAAGTCAAGCCTCCTTACCACAACCTTGCTCCTACTAACAGTGTGGCATGAGTCTTCAATTCCTTCTGCAGTAACAAGCTTCCAACATGCACTGACCAACAGGCAGCTGAGGCAGTTGCTAAAGTGTGCCTAAGCAAAAATATGCTCAGTGTACAGAATATTATGGTTGATGTTTCAGACTAAAAAGTACATAAATGCCTTGTATTCTCTCATGCTGTTCAGGAGAGCTACCTTTGATGGGTATCAGCCTTGATTAAAGGGTACATATTCTCAGCAGAGACATTAAACTATCGGTGCTTTCAACTGGAATGTTTTTGTGGATTAAAAATTACTTGTGCCTATCCTGCAATAAAGGTCTACATTAGATAACAAGCATCAAATATACTGCAATTTTATATGGTTCCAATACCTTTTGTTCTTCATGTAAGCTGACCACGACCTCTAGTTTCTTCACTATTTCTATTTCCTGCTCCTGCCACTCAGTCCTTCCTCCTTAATTATTGTGAGATACCTCCTAGAAATAATAGCTTCATATTCAGCATAGGAGTGCTGGCTTGCCCACCACCATCCTCATGACAGTGACAGAATTAGGCAGTGAATTAGGCCTACAAAGGAAGCCATAAACCGGCTTGTATATGTATCTAACACAAAACATTACACATTCTCTAGTCTGGTAGCTGCATGTCTCACAGCAATAACTTGTTAGGTAAAGCATTTGTATTTATAACTGCCTAAAAAGGAAATAAAATCACATTTATTTTATCTTTTTTCCTGATGCATGAAGAAATTAGGAAACACTGGAGTAATTTTCTGTTTAACTTTGCTAATTTGAAGATAGCCATGGTGATAGTGGTTTTTGGGTGGTGGATTATTATTTGTTGTTTTTTACTTTAAGAATCCTTTATCCATACAATATCTCTGACTTCAGTGGAGTTAAACTAAAGATCTGGCCCTCAGTTTTACTTTCCTGCAGAACCTCAGTGTAATGCATTGGTTTCATGCTATATGTAGGCTGTCCCCTAGATGGAGACCTTATTGCAATCACAGAGTTCTGACCAGGCTCTGTAACATTTACTTGCACAAACATGTAACTTTCTGAACTAACACACTTCCAAAAGTTACTTTTGATGAACTGAAGACTGATTCTGAAAGCTGTTTTTTCACAAGTGTTAGATAATCATCACAAACTTAATATAAAACTTCACAGCTACCTAATTCTGTTGTTATTCAGCCTGAGGGAGTCTTGTAAACCAGTTAATTCTCTCCATTAAATCCTTTCACAGGTAATATTTAATACAATAATTCCTCTAATTTTTAGCTACTCTCCTGGTATTATTCTAATGCAGGGTCCATCTCTTATTTCATGGTAAAGACAGAATCACTGTACTAAAGTCTTAATTTGCTCAAGATCTATACTTGTCAAAACAAACCTGCAGTTTGCCAGTCTGCATCCTTAACATCATCAGGTCTGTCTCTGATGGAGTGTGTAACGAGAAGCTGGAGACAGCTGGAAAGCAGCTGGACAATTACTACTGCCATTCATGGGAAGAATGTACTACCTCATACTACGCTTAGGTCCAGCGCCCGCCCATCCAATCCACAGACATGAAATTTCAAATAGTTTTGTTAACTATTCGTAGTTCACTATTACTAATGTTGGATGACTGGGAATGGCTACTATGGGCTGCGTAGGCAAGTACTCTTTGCGGCTCCTTGCTCTGGTTGCAGCTTTACCCAATGTGTTCATCTCTTGCGGTACATAAGAGCTAGGTTAATGGCAGGCTTTCTGTTTGGAGTCTGGTGGGAACGATTAACCTATGACAAAACTCTAAAGCTTCAGTGTGGGGTTTTGTACATATTTCATGTATTTTTTTAATGCTGGTTTGGGTTTAAATTTCACTTTCTGTATCTTTGTCTTTCAGTACAAATGGTAGGTTTAAACAGAGCTTGTAAGAAAACAATCATTAGTGGAGAGATTGACAAATTCTCAGGGAAGAAAACAAGGTCTGAATAATACATACAATTAGAAATATGGCAGTGGCTATCATATTTGAAATAAGAGATTCTTCATATGACCTTGGGACTAAGGTGTGTTCCCACCTATTTATGATTAATATTTATTATCAAGATTTCAGTTAGTTCTAAAAACCGAAATATAGACTAGAACTCTCCGGTGACTGCTGAACAAGCCTACAGATCAGCTCAATAGAGTTTTTGGTGTGTAGACATATATGGCATATTAGTGTGGAAAACATGCAAAGGCTGTGCTGACAGCAGGGGCTCTTCACCAGCTGCCTACGCTGCAGGTGAATGGATTGATCTGCTCAACACGTTTCTGCCCATAAAGGTTTGACCACTGCTGTGACCCAGCTGATATGCCCCACGATACAACTCCTTTTGCTATAACAGAAGAAAGTCCACAACTGTGCTCAATGTTTTGCAATTTCATGAACTTGAGAGACTTGTAGAAAGAGGAAAACAGGTTAAAAGCTCATAACTTAGACAAAAGAGAGTGTTTACATCATTTCCCGGAATACCACTAGATAGGTAATTTCAGTGCTTAGGGCAAGCACATGCTTTTAGATGACCTTTAAAGACATAAAGGAAACTGGGCATGTTTAGAAATAACTATGCAACTCTGTTTTTACAACTGTAGTAGTTCCATGGCAATTACTGCCAATAAATTTAACTTAGCAGTCACAAATTTTGCTAGGTATTTTAAGTGATAGACTAAATGAAAGTTGTCTATTATGATGATTGTGTTAAGTGGTGGTATATTTAAGCTTGAGGAAGATACTATATATATATATGTAATTATTATAAGAGTGAAGGAGCTATACTCATTAAACTCAGTTTAGCACTCTTAAGCTATGTGCGAATACAGGAGATGCTTTTCCACTTACTACTCACTCAGTATTTAATTTGAAATTATTATTGGCCAAAATAATCCAAGTATTAATAATAGAAAGCTTACATTTTGCAACTTGATTTTGGAAAATGAATGAAAAAATGGTGTAACTATTGAAACCCACCCCAAGCAACCACGAGTATCCTCTAGCAGTAATTCTACAGTTAACCCAAAGCCACTAGTATTCTTTCCACTGAGTTTGGAGTCAGATAGGTAGGTAGGTCTCTTTGTCCCTCGGTGTAAGCAGAAACAGAATTTGCCTCCTGGTGCTTTTGTATGTCTGTCATTCTTCTATAAAGGATTAGAAATCCAGAAGGTAAACTAGTTAAACTGTCTCATAAAAAATAGGAATAAAAAAGTAAAACGCTTTTGTTTATCTTTGTGTTACACATTCTGAACAAGCTCTTGGAGTATGTGCCAGTTCTAAAATGGAATCCTGGCAGCGTGGATTGGTAAATGATTTCTACTCGTTTGCACTTGTTTCAAAGGTGACTCCATCACCACTATCTGAAAGATGCTCTGCCCCTCAGTAACAAATGATTACAGCTAAATGAATCCCCGAGGTTTGCCACTAATGCAGAACAAAGGCATAAGAATGAGCGCTGTGGTTCAAGATCTATTTTTTATACCAGCATAATTTTTTGCTTCACTGATCTATCACTAAACAACAGCTGCCGGGGTAGAGACTGACTGCACTGGAGGAACGGTACCAAATCCTTCAGTGACTGGGCGCATGTGTTTGCCTCAGGCCTTCAAAGAAGGCAGAAACTTGTGAAGATGGACTGGCAGGTGAATGTCACCTTATTTCTGTAAAGGATCTGAAGACGTTAGACACACTGGAGTGACAGCCTGCACTAAGTCTCAATCTCTAAAGGACTTAATTTGGCATCTAAGCATACGTGACCAACCTCTGTTGAAAGGGTAGGTGCTAGCAGAACAAGGGAGGAAAAGTGAGTAAGATCCAAACAATTCTGGTGCTTATATATATTGTCTTAGAAAAAAAAAAAGCCTTTTGCTATATTGATAAGTTGCTGGCGTTTTTTTCCACAGTTATCAGAGACTTATGCTTTAATTTCTGCATGC
Source organism: Streptopelia decaocto (assembly GCF_964273445.1). Taxonomy (NCBI): domain Eukaryota; kingdom Metazoa; phylum Chordata; class Aves; order Columbiformes; family Columbidae; genus Streptopelia; species Streptopelia decaocto. Next base: position 18,240,063 of record NC_138666.1, on the reverse strand, counting down.
TTGAAGTAGCCTTCATATCACTTCTAGGTAAAACATATAAAAATGGTAGCAGGTAAAGCATTCGTAATTGGAGAAAGCAGAAATGTTTCTTATGTTGTATGCTACCAGAGGTCTGTATGTAACAGTAAAAGAAACAATGTGGATTGTCTTGATTTCCACCAAAACTCAGCATTCTTTTCATTAATAATCACCTTCTTGAGGGTGATTATTAATTCTGTAAAAAACATAAGACAATTGTAATCTCCATGTACAAGAACTATATGATGAAGTAACTTAAAGAAGATATATGAATTAGCATTTTTTTAAAGAAGTGGTGAAAAGTTATGCAGTTCACATATAATAATAAACTAGAAAAGTATTAACTGTACAGTAAGTATATACGTATAATGCCAAAATAATAAAATGCAATAACTACGGATGGCATGAGATGCAGGAGCTCTTACTTTTCCCTGTAAAAGTAAAGTTGTAACAGAAACAGAAGGAAGCTTTTGCAAAGACTGTAAAATAAACAGGTTTTGTTCCTTTGCAGCACTAGGGAAGCCCATTGATTAGTGAGAGGGGTAAATATTTATGAATCTGTACAATGTCCCTAGGATATAAAATCATCCGCTTCTTCATTAATTCTTTGGCCTATACCATAAGCTTTTATATTTCTTTTTGATATTGAGGGAGTTTATTCCTGGTTTTAAATATTACTATGATTTAAATGCTTTGAGCAAATTCTGAACAACATGGCATTCAGTTTTGCTTGGAGATGTATTTCACATTACTGAATGGACAGCTGAGGTGGTTTTGATTGTATTTCCATGTATCAAGGAAAGAAAAGTAACAAATACTCAGAAGACAGAATACCAGTATGGGAATGCCTGCAAGAAAAAGGGGTTGTGAATGCTGCAGACTTTGTTTGAGAAACCATCAGCTATATATGAGACAATGAGTTCAAACCTAAAATACTACACATTGGAACCACCCAACAAGAATGCGTCTAATTTCCTCAGTTGTTTCTAGATGGCAGAAACTCAACCTCCCATCAATTTCTTAGTCAGAAATCAACTGTATGTCTGTTCTACATGCAGAAAATGTGATGAAGGTACTTTTTCTTTGAAAGTGTTCTTTCTTAGCATTTATCCAGGAAATTCCTATACCTGTCTGAACAAAGAACTGACCTGAAAAATCTGCCTGCAGAAGATACAGAAACATGAAGTGCTGCTAACTATGAAGATCTCCAGTAAAAGAAGTACTGCGGATTTGGCAACAGTTGCTTGTTTCACTCTGGAGAACTGCAATGAAACAAATCACAAGATTAACACAACCAAGCAGGAGCACACACAAATCTGACATTCGCTGATTCCTCCTCTTGGATGAATACAAATGGATTTGGAACCACATGAAAAACTGGGCTAGGCAAGGCAATGAATGAGTGATGGAAAAACCATCCCTGCGGAGGAAGGATGAGTTTGGCAGCCTGACTACTTCGACTTCCCCATGTTCTAACAAATTCAGGTTGTGTTGCTCTGAGAGACAATCTGCACAGATGTATAGCTCTGAAAATGAGTAGTATACAAATAACTGTGAAGTTCAAGCTGAAAGCTCAGAATATTTTGATGTTACAGCTCACCTTGTCACGTGAAACATCCCCAAAGTCTTCAGCAGTGCTTGAAATATTACAAAAGAAGTATCTGGAAAAGTCAAATTTTAGTCTTGCTACTGCTCTGATGCAAGAAAGCTTATTCCATCCAAAAAGAGCCACATCTGTGCAATAGTGGCACTCCAAATATGATTTTTGGGATACAAAGAACTGTGAGCAGCCTCATTGACTTTTATGAGGACATAACAAGGTGGATGGATGATGGCAGAGCGGTGGACATGGTCTAGGTCGAGAGAGGTTCTCCTGCCCCTCTGCTCTGCCCTGGTGAGACCACACCTGGAATATTGTGTCCAGTTGTGGCCCCTCAGTTCCAGCAGGACAGGGAACTGCTGGAGAGAGTCCAGCGCAGGGCAACAAAGATGATGGAGTGGAGCATCTCCCGGGTGAGGAAAGGCTGAGGGAGCTGGGGCTCTGGAGCTGGAGAAGAGGAGACTGGGGGGTGACCTCATTAATGTTTACAGATATATAAAGGGTGAGTGTCAGGAGGATGGAGCCAGGCTGTTCTCCGTGACAACCAATGATAGGACAAGGGGTAATGGGTTCAAACTGGAACACAGGAGGTTCCACTTAAATTTAAGAAGAAACTACTTCTCAGTGAGGGTGGCAGAGCCTGGCCCAGGCTGCCCAGGGGGGTTGTGGAGTCTCCTTCTCTGCAGACATTCCAACCCGCCTGGACACCTTCCTGTGTAACCTCATCTGGGTGTTCCTGCTCCATGGGGGGATTGCACTGGATGAGCTTTCCAGGTTCCTTCCAATCCCTGACATTCTGGGATTCTGTGATGAGAAAAAGAGCTCCAATGTATGAACCGTTTATTTCTCTTTTACTTATCAAGTCCCAAGGCAGAGGTTTCTAAGGCTTAGTTTGTAACTGAACTCCCATTCCAAATAAAGCACTTACAAAAATTTGTTCAACTCAGACTAAATAAATGCATTATAATTGGTATTTACAAACTTGTTTATTCATATTCCTAGAATCTCAACTTACCTAATTATCATATGAATGCTTTCAAGTCCCTATAGAACATCTGCAAATAATATAGTCTCAGCAGTCAGAAGCTGGAAAAGATCCTACGACCAATTACCAGGATATCTCTTCCAAGAGTGGAAAGGGAGTAAAAAGGGTAAGAAGAGAATATAGTTCTAAAAAACCTTTCCCCATGGTTAGTTTACTCCATCTCTCAGACACCATTGGATCTTACTTTCTATGACCTGATGTTGACTTCCAAAGAAAGTCAACAGATCTTGTGTAACAATGCCTATGTTTTCCCTTCTGGTTCATGGATGTGTAGGAACTCCAGAAGAAACGGAGGGATGTGACAATGACTCTAGAATGACTAGTAAAATTAAACTTTTTTTATTTTAAATTTGTCGCCATTTTACAGTTTTCCCATTTGAACTCTGGTAAATTGCAGATAAAATCATTATAAGGAAGGCCAAAAAAAGGTTTGAAAAGCAACTTGCTTAGGGCATAAAAGCTAATAATAAAAGCTCTTTCAGACACATCAGAAGCATAAAGCCTGGCAGAGTTGATAGGGCTGACAGATGATCAAGGAATGAGAGGAGAACTCAAGAAAGGTTAAAACCACAACAGAAAAGCTAAACAGGCTCCTTCCATCAGCGCTTATGATGAAGGTTAAGGAGATTCTTCATGTCTCGATGCCAAGGCCATTATTTAAAAATTATGAGTTCTCCATTTGCCTCAATTTCAAGTGTCAATAAAAGAGGTTTTAGGAAAAAAAAATACTATGAAGTCAAAAATTGCCAGTACAAGAAACTGTTCACTTGAAAGTTCTAAAGGAATTAAATATGAAATTGCTGAACTCCTAGGATGATGTGTTATCTACCAGCTCAATCATCTTCAGCCACTGAACAGAAGGTGCTAAGTGCAACATCCATTTTTAAAACGGGACCCGGGGATGATTTCATGAGCACAGACGAGCAAGTCTGACCTCTAGACTAAGCACATTTGTAAGAGTCTGAGTAAAGAACATCATTTCTAAGCAAATGGATAAATAAATAGGAAAAAAAAAAAAGGCATAGAGTGAACCCAGCTTTATTGATCTGATTCCCTTAAGGGACTGCGGGTGGGTACAGAGAATGATCCAGAGGGTTTTCTTCTTTTCCTCTCCTCTCCTCTCCTCTCCTCTCCTCTCCTCTCCTCTCCTCTCCTCTCCTCTCCTCTCCTCTCCTCTCCTCTCCTCTCCTCTCCTCTCCTCTCCTCTCCTCTCCTCTCCTCTCCTCTCCTTTCCTTTTTTTTTTTTCAACAAGATCTCTTTGCAAAGGCTCAGAGAGAACAGATACAGCAGAGGATAAAGGAGAAGTTTCTAATGAGAGCTTAAAAGATGGCATATAAGGGATAAGAAGAAAGACTGGTTCTGATAATAGGAAAGGTACCAATGGGATTACAGAAGGATTTATGCTAAGACATATGCCATTCAACATATGTGACCCAGAAGAAGAACAGAATGGTGAGGTAAAAAAAAGTCTGCAAATTATTTAGGGTCATGAAATATAACCCTTGCATGAAAAGATGTTGAAGAACTTTACAATACCAAGGGTAATAACAAATGAAATTGAATAATGATAGATGCAAATAAATGCCAATAGAAAACAATAAGCATCAGGATATATATGTATATTAGCTATTTTCACTCAAGAGACAGAACTTCATTTCATTTCGGATTGTTCTTCTAATACGTTCAAATCAGAATCAAATTGCTCAAAAAGATGAGCAGAGCACTAGATATTACTGAAAAGAAAACAACATTACTATGTCACTACATAAGTTGGCAACAGTGCAACAATTTTTGTCACTTCTGTTTAAAGTATAAAGTAGAACCCAAAAAAGGTGTAGAGAGGCTGACATTACTGATAAGAGCTATGAGACAGCATCTCTACAAGAAATTAAATAGAGAAGTGAGACTAAACCTCTTCATATGGAAAAGAAATCCCCAAAGGGTCTGTGATAAAGATTTATCATAACATAGGTATTTTGAAACATCTCTTACAACACAAATGGCCGAAGGAGTAGTCACTAAGTTCTTAAGGAGAAAAAATATATAGGATTATTTTTCTTCTTAAGAAAAGAGCATTTTTTCATGCAGTCAGAATTCTGGAAGTCATTGCCAAAGGTACAATGGGGAGCACAAGTAAAACAGGGTTTGAAAAGAGATTACTCTAATTTAGCATACATTTGTCATTTGTTACGAAGCACAATGTTCCAAAGCTGCCACCAGTTCTAGAGGGATTTAAACATCAGACATTTAGAAACTAAAGGCTTATATAAAAATGAAAGATCATTTTTCAAATGCCCTATGCTGTAGATGTGCTACTGGCCAGAACTGCAAACAGGATACTAAATGAAACAGACCGATGGTTTGACATGGTCTCAAAGCCAACAAGTATTAATACTACCTCCAAAGTTCACTCACGTATACAACTACCTTAATTTGGATTAACAATTTTGCGATTGTCTTGTAGGAGTAACAAACAAACATTAAAATGTTAAAAATCCTACTCCAATTGCTTCTTGTCTTAGTAAGAAAATGCTTTTTTCTCTTCCTCGTACCAGGATACAAGATTTGTCAGTCCCTGCCTGTTCTCTCAGGCTTTAAAGTTCTTCACAAGCTATTTGCCTGTGTGTAAATACAAAGACACATTCTGTACTTTTATCCAGACAAAGGGCTCCAAACTTCCAGATTAAACAGCCACCACTATGTTGGGGAAAAAGAAAATGTACTCTTAAGTGGATAAAAATAGTTATTTTTGTTTTCATTTTCCAGTGACCTGACAGCGTTGGACCAGAGTAAGTAACTGTCATCAGTTCCATGTTCCACAAAAAGGAATTGTGAATCAGAAAAACACAGTTATCTAAACTTTCTCAATGTAGTTACCAATTTGTTATTGAATAGAAGTTCGTTAGTTTACTCAGTGCCAACGTGCACATAACAGGCAGTTACTGAAATAACAGAATATATGTTTGCAAGTATACAAGCAAGTCACTTATTCCATTCTGGATATGAATCCTCGCTTAGTATTCTGTGAAGTGCAACTAGTGAATAGCATAAATACTACAGGGAATGTCTTTTGCCACTGGTTTCTTTTGGGTCAACATTCTTTGTGGTTTGCAAACACTGGCCTCCTTCACTCCAGTTCTTATAGAGTATTTGTGTGTTGCAAAGCTATTATTTTCTATATTATTTAGAGATTTTTTCCCCGATAAAGTGTATTTATGCCTCATTATCTTCAATTGACATTTGTATTTGCTAAAGTTCCCTTCTCTTTTGCTATATCCAGACTGTATTCAGGGAAACGTTAAAGATTTTTCTTCAAATTACAGTTCTCTAGCTTTTTTGATTGCCCTCTGGGTTTCACTACAATCACTGGCAGCTGAGCATGAAATCACGCTGCTGAGCGAAACGTGGTGGCTTCCTCAGAAAAGAATTCTTGATTACATTTCTTTTACATATTTATTTATACGTTAGATAGAAGATGAGGAACAGAATGCCAGGCAGTGAGCTACATCCTGATTGGCAGGTGATGTCCCCGTACCACCGAGCAGCACCTGTGCCTACACAATGTTTACAACAAATCAAGCCTTCGATGAAAATTAATCACCCAACCTAAACCTTGGAAAGGCCAAGTGACACTGATTGGGAAATCAAAGCAAGAGCTGAAATGTTCCCTGCTCCCTTCTCTAAAGGCACACAGCTTTCTCATTACTGTGTTTGGCAGGTTTAGGAGAGTTCGCTGTATTTTACACTCAGCTGCAAAGTATGAGTTGTATGTTGTAAAAGGCACATTGCAGCTTTGTGGTACAACTGTTTTACACTCTTTGTTTGCTGCTATTCAAAGCATGGAGCTAAATGATTTTAGACATTGATCTTTGAAGCAAATTGTATTAAATTATGCCAGCAATTCACTGTTATCTTCCTAAAACTCAATGCAAATTGGGTCACTTCCACTGACAGACGTCTGAATCTATGTACATTCTTCATGCTAGAGGCAACTCATTTACTTCTGATTGGATCGCTCACTGAACACCAGCATTTCAGATCACTTTCAAATACAGCAGCATTTCCTGTTTTCTCTTGACCCCCTTAAAAAGATGATGGAAACAAAAAGCAAATAGAGTTCAGAGAATATACAAGAAAATGCAGAGATTTTACAGTTACAGACAATTTCCTTTGACTTAGATGGATACACAGTAACAAAGAACTCGGGAAATACGTGTTCCTTTTAGGCATCCTAACCTGCAACTGTGTATGCACGTTGGCTTTCAAAGTCCTTTTCATTTCTTAGTAAGCACACAGTACTGCAAGACACTGCACAGCTGCCCCATTCCACACGGCGTCGAGCTGATTCTGCAGTTACTTCCATATCTAAACCACTTCAATAAAGAACCATTTCAATCTGGATTTCTTTGCAGGATATGACTGTGTAGGTCACAAGCTCATTTGGTGGAAATCTCCGTCTCTTCTTGTGTACCCATCGCATTGTTAAATGAAACCTATTTTTTGAAAGTTTAATGAAATACGGAGTTTTTAAAATAAATAACACCAGTGTGATAGTGTGTGGTATTTCTGAACACAATTTCAATGATTATTATAATTAGTCTTGCTGTTTTAATGTTGTGACAATCCATTTCATGCTGTTCAGTCAAAATTCTTCTAGAAATTTCCAATCCTTGCAAAGCTGATCATGCAGAAAGGTTTGGAGGGGGCAGAGGAAGGTCTAAATTAGCAGACAAGAACAGAATATAAAAATACCATCATACACGCAGTTCAAACGAAATCTTGACAACTGCTATTCACCAATATTGCTGACATGCTTTATATTATATTAAAATTCAGAATGACTGCATTTTCATCAGTTTCTCTTTTGGCAGCTGGCATTTCATGCTGTCAGCATCCTGTGATTTACAAGCCTGTACGTAGTGTAAAAATGTTGGTTTAAACGGACAATTTCATAAGCATGTTTACTAATTGATATGCTGTGGCAACTTAAAATGTGAACATATTGTGTGTTTCAGAGTGCTTTACAAAAGAAAAAGAATTGGAACCTCATAGCTTCACTTTCATTAAACTTGTATGAAAGTCACTAGAAAACAAACATTTCTATGCAAATTTTAAAAGAATGGTTTAATTTGTGAAGTTACTTTCACAATGTCAAAAATGCAATGTAAAATACATTAAAAATGGTGTTGATACTCATTATTAGAAGATATAGAAGCTGTTAACCAGACAGAACACAGAGTCTTAATAAAGCACTGTTTTCTAATAATGTTTATATAGGATTCATTGTGATATTTTCCAAAGCGTATAAAACAAGCCCAGCAGAAAATGTAAATGCTCTGTACCAGCAAAGCTTTTCTTTTCCTAAGAGCTGCAGAAATTATGGAAAAGACAAATTTCCTGAGAATTAAGTCAATATTTTATACATTTTGTCACGCTTCTCTATTCCAGTTGTCAGAAGGAGTACAGGATACAACCTGTATTTCTGCAGTTCCTGGTGAAACAAAGCATGCAAAGTCATCTGCATATGAGTAACTTGGATAGTTAGTGTAGGCCTGCAAAATTTAGTGAAATTCCTTAGGTATAACATTAGTCAGAATAAAAAATGCACTGCTCTGTCCAAAGCTGCCTCTCCCTTTTACAAAAGCCATAATGAAGCAGCTCAAAGTCTGGAATAAACTTGTGTGTTTCACCCAATGACGTAAAATAGTAACATGACACACATTTGAATATTATTCTAAAATCTGATGTATTCCAGAATATTTCATAATAGATCTAAGAGAAGCAGAAGAAAGAGGTAGCCCAAGGATTCCAAGCCTAACCCTGTTTCCCCCGGAAAGCTTTCTGCTCGATCCATAAGGAAGAAATGGCCCCACCTGTGTCCAGGCAGCGCTCTGATGCTTACACTGACACCACTTCCAAATTTTCCATAGATTCTGGATTACAGACAACCATGGAGAGGGGCCTGACAGCATCACCAACCAGCAACTCAGCGTCCTCTTCCAGTCACCTTCTCAGTCAAATCCGTTTTCTTCCCATCTGTCTCTTCCCACATTCTTTCTGCTATCATTAACAGGATTGTTGAACACAAGCCCTATGGGGAGAGGCTGAGGGAGCTGGGCTTGTTTAGTCTGGAGAAGAGGAGGCTTAGAGGTGAGCTCAGCACTCTCTAGAACTACCTGAAGGGCAGTTGCAGCCAGGTGGGGATTGGTCTCTTCTCCCAGGCATCAGCAATAGGACAAGGGGACATGGGCTTCAACTCTGCCAGGGGAAATTGAGGCTGGAGATTAGAAAGCAATTCTGTGCAGAGAGAGTGGTCAGGCATTGGAATGGCTGCCCAGGGAGGTGCTGGACTCGCCGTCCCTGGAGGTTTTTAAACTGAGATTGGACATGGCACTTAGTGCCATGATCTAGTCAATGGACTGGAGTTGGACCAAGGGTTGGACTGGATGATCTCTGAGGTCTTTTCCAACCCAGTCGATTCTGTGATTCTGTGATTTTTTTTTTTCCTAGTACAATACAAATGTGTGACCATTTTTTTTTTCCTAGCTGACTCTTTTTGCACTGTATTTTTGCATAGCAATAGGAAAGATGCTTGTCATTTTACAATATCACATCTTCAGATTTTCCTTATCGTTCTGCCAGGGTACAGGTTTGCTTGGTTACAGCTAAACCTCAATAGCCTCCGCCTGTACTCAGTAGCACATACGAAAATTAAGACAGCTAGAAGTCCTTTTGGCTAATCTCTCTGCATATGTGTATCGTAATCAACTCAGCCTTCACTTTAACAGAACGTTTGAAATTTTTGAATAACATTTTTGAAACTGTTTTCCCTTAAGATGATGACAAACCCCATGCATTAGCAACAACAAAAAATATTTCATGTCTTGAGTTAAATAGGACATGATCAAAAGCAGGATTTCAGCACCAAGAAGGTCCAAAACATGATAACTCAAATAATTGTCTCATTAGGGGCATTAGGTGAAGACAGTACACTAGCAGCCACTTGCCTAAAGGAAAATTTGGATTAATAAGTGTCCTGCAGCCTCATAGTGTTCAATTCCAGAAGGCTACAAGCAAATGCTCTGCTGACTATTCAGAACAAACCCAAACCATCTTTGATCTTGTAAGTGTTGAAGCATAACCATAATTTCTTTCTTTTTCTGAATAACCCTGACCCTTTTGTCCAGCCCTGCACAACCCCACCCCAGCCCTGCGGAATTCAGAGGGTCTAATGCTGTAATGGAGCTGAGCATGTTGTGTGAGAAAGGCCTTACATTCCCATCTAACTGATCCATGAAACATGAATTAGGATCTAGAATGTTAGATAACCATAATCAAAGAGTGTTTGAGCTTTTCATAAAAAAAAGGATTCCTGAATGCATACAGAATGACTTGGAGATTGTCAGAGCACACTCACTGCAATTTTGCAAGCAGATAAAAACAGGGAAATTAAATGAATTATTTATTAGGACTCAAATATTGGAAGTCAGAAATCATGAGTTCTACCCCGAGCTCTACCACTGACCTTCTGTGTGACCTCAAACAAATTGGTTTATCTGCTTGTGCCTGTTCCCACACTGGTTTTGCTGTCCTGCCTAGCTAGCTTTGAAATTTTACAGCCAAAACATTGCATTTTCCTCTGTGTTCACAGAGCCACCTCAGGCACTCCTGCCCAATTAGTGTCTTTAAATATTAGGGAAATACAAGTAAATAGTAAAAATAGTTAAATAATATTAAAGACATAAAAGTAATTTAGTTCATTTTAGTGTCCTGTAGAGAATTAATCTTTACAGCATTGCACCGTAGTGAGGTGACTGTGAACAGGCTGAAGGGAAGAAGCCAGAGAGTCGTGGTCAATGGGGCAGAGTCCAGTTGAGGCCTGTATCTAGTGCAGTGCCTCAGGGGGCAGTGCTGGGGCCTGTATTATTCAATATATTCATCAACGATTTGGACGAGGGAATAGAGTGACTGTCAGCAAGTTTGCTGGTGACCCCAAGCTGGGAGGAGTGGCTGACACTGGAAGCTGTGCTGCCATACAGAGACCTGGACAGGCTGGAGAGCTGGGCAGGAAAACACGTGCTTTCATATTAATTAGACAGAATCTTTAATTTCTATAGCACAAGTTTATAAACATGCTTATCATGGTGAAAGAGCTAAATTCAGTTCAATTTTTATTGAATTTATTGGAGAAGAATTTCATGTATTTAATGGTCTTATTGAATGTTGGAAAGGAATGTTGACTGATATCCACTGAATGTGAACAGGTGTGCCATAACACACCTCTGTTGTTATTTCCTCTTGTGGCATGTGAATTTAAGCAAAAGCCAGACATAAACCAGAACATTACAAGAAGAAAACATCTCCTTTTTATGATGAACCTGACATATACAGTATTTGTTATTTCTGCGTTGTCTTCATCAGTCTAAGCTTGTCACATATATTTTAATACATGATTTATAGTTATAAATTCATTTTCCATTCTCATTTATAATATGGTGTCACATTTTATCACAAGCGCATTTAATCATCTCCTGTCTGCATATTAATGGTTACAAATATGATACCTGTGTAGACCTAGCAACCAGTGGCTGGAGCTGTCTCAGATTGCAACGGTTGAATGCTTTGAAAAGCACTGATAAATAGAGAAGTTCGGAAGTTTTTATCTGTATCTGTCCCATTTTTAACAGCCAAGATAAAATTCCACTGCGTCATCCAGAACTTGATTCTTCTTCACTCTTGCAAAATCGTTTCCATGTACTTATCTGACCTCAGAACAGTGTCAGTGCATACAATTAAACATGCACAAGCGCTTTAAGAATTGGTACATAAAAGGCAAAGATAAAAACCTTATTGATTTTAAAGGAGAAACAGGATCAAACAGAAGAAAGAGCAACATATATCCAAGTATAGGATAATTAAACAAAAAAGCAAATTAATTCAGTGGGGTTTTTTTTTTAATTGTTGGCCAAGTTCTGCTATCCAGTGAGCAGGAGCAGATGCTTAATTTTCGGACAACATTTGCAGAGCACAACTGAAAATCTCCAGATATTAACATTTAAATGCAGCCTTTTAATTATGTTTTCTGAGGAAAACAATCCTCACTATTATTTGTCCCATGTCTTTAACTCAGACCTTTCGCAAATATGTATTCAAGAAATCTCAATGTAAACGTTTCAATTCCTGTATTGCAGAAGGGAGCGGGCTGCCGCCACTTCAACAATATTAATAGGGAAAAGAACAACCAACCATGCAAGAAAACATGAATTAAAAGTGCATGCAAATTCAGCTGGCCTGCAGTACCGCAGCAAGCACTACATTTAGGATCAGTTATTTCAAGCTGCCAATGCCAAATGTCTTCTCCTCAGACAGAGAATTTGAGCCTACAAGAACTAGGCTTGTATTTTTATTTGTACTTTTAATTGAATGTTTGATACTTTTTGTGCATTCTGGCTCAAGCAAAGTAATTTGCCGTAATTTATAACGGACAAGCGTGCAGCTGACAAGCTAAAAATCTCATATCGTCTCAAAATTCAAACAAATTTGGATAGAGTTGCTCAAATCTGGAGTTCAAATTGCAAGGAATTAAGTGTCCTGTATGTTGAAAAGTATTAAAAGATCATCTTAAGAGTCAGTTCGAGAAGATACATCTGATGACCTGCATGGTCACTGAGGTTCAAGAACATTTCTCTACATATTGATCATTATAAATGTAATTGTGGACCAAGCTAGAAAATGAATATATATTTGTTGTATTGCTTACAATAGTTTTTTATTTTTGTAACTGAAAACTTTGAGAACAGTATCATTATGTCATTCCTAAGGTGAGAAAACCCATAGACTGAAGCAGAAAATCTCTTTAAAGGAAAACAGGTTCTGAATATGAACTGCTCTATTTTCTTCACCACGAAATAAAAGCAAAATACAGCAAGTATCCTAATAGCATCATCTACATGCAGGAACATTATTATGGTTTTGTTTTTTCAGAGGAATAAGCTTTTGCTATTGTACTCAGCCACATAGTCTGGCTTGGAAATGTCCACTTCCCAATACTTGTTCATAATTCACTTGACTGCAGGTCAGTCTTTGAGAACCTCGCCATGACAAGTTAATGCTTTGCTTACCCAAACAGATGGAGCTTTACATCTCTCACTAAAATCTTTCCTTCTTCTCAAATAATTTCTATAGCTATTTTCTGTACAATCTCCTTTAATGGCAAGGAAAAAAAACAAGGTCTAAGCTTACATGTGATATTCTACCATAATTCTCACCAGTGACACACAACATGCTAAAAATCAAATATTTACTGCACGCAACTGCAAATAACTGATGGCAAGAGCAGACTGTCATTTCTTATAGGGACTAGACCCTGCGTTTCAGGGACAAGGAAATGAATAGACTCAAAAGTCTTGGTTTCCATCTCAGTTTCTAAATAAGATTAGAGTGGGAACATGGCTTTTTGTGTTGATCTCTCTGGGTCCTAGAAATTGTGCAGCTTGACCCAATTGCAACCTGAGTAATACGCAATTTTTCAAAGCTGGGCAACTTTGCCAACAGTGAGCACTTTCACCCCAAAGGTTCTTCATCTGTCAAAGATCATGTTCCACTTGGAAAACATCAACTCTTGCCATTTCTTGAAGAAAAAATTGTCACTCTCCTTGCCACACTAAAACAAAACATTCCATAATTATTTCCTCATTTGAAATCACTTCACCAAGTTGTCAGTTCTTTAATATGAAGGGAATTTGGGATTGCAGGGAATTTTCCACTAACAGAATTTTCATGCAAAATTATTGGCTATTCCTTTCCAAATTTGTAAAGTTACAAGAAACTGAAAACAGAACCTTTCATGCAAAAACTGGCAACTGCAACAAGCACCAATAGCAGCTCTGTCTTTAAGGATCATGTCAATTTATGTAAGGTAAAATAATTAAAAGCTTCTTTTTTTTTAGAAGCTTTTTCACTATTTGAAAGTGTGAGAGGTCATTCCTGTCATTCTGTTCTTGAAGAAAAATGGAGTATTTTAATTATGCATGCTTCATAATGTGCTACTCGTATCTGTTTGTCTTTATTTGTATTACTTCTTTGGGATTCCTCAATGTCAGCGATGTAAAGATATTTGTATTCATAATAAAGGGCATAAAGACTAATCTCAGTTTTTACCATATCCGGGCTTATTCATGTTTGCATAAGGAAGAAGACTGTGCATGATGAATCATGTATCACGGCTATTATCTTCTCTAAATTAGAGGAAAGATATCTGACAGTTTTAGCAAAGGTTGTTTGATATTACTTAACACGTCCTAGCTTTTAAAGATCATTCTACACTATCATTTAAGAAACTTATATTCTATTTTTGTGCCGACAGAACATAACACCCCCCACCCCCAAAACTTACAGGTAAGTGTTTTCTCCAAGGTAACTTTCATATACTACATTATTGCACTCTAGGGTATCCTCAGGTAGAAACTGTATTTTATTCTTGAGAAAAGCAGTTTTGTGATACCTACTTTGATCTAGTCACACTAAGTTTCAGAAGTGGAAAGCTTTGGTATCTTTTCCTGTAAGAACAGCATTTGCAGTAAATGGGATTTTTTTTAAAATGAAAAATGTCTTGATTAAAATATGCATTTCAGATTTTGACAATTCTTGACCAACATTCTTGTTTGTTTTCACCCATCTGATCTCTCCGATCTCCTTGAAGTTCATTCTGTCCTTCAATTCTTAAGCCGAACTCTAACTGGCCACCATTCTTATGTTGTCAAGGATCAACTGATTTCACTTCATGTTATTCCTAATTTGATTAGGGATTGAGGATACTTCTTCTCTGGAGACATTCAAAACCCGCCTGGACATGTTCCTGTGCGACCTCACCTGGGTGTTCCTGCTCCAGCAGGGGGATTGGACTAGATGATCTTTTGAGGTCCCTTCCAATCCCAAACATACTGTGATACTGTGATAGTTGAATCAGCTACAGAAATGTACAGAATTCCAGCTGTGTGCATAGGCAGCCACAATGAGGTGTCAGGGTGTGAAAACTTTGATGACCAGATGATGAATCAGAGTCCCTGATCACAGCTCAGTCAGCCAAAACAAGGTTACGGAGAACGTGCATTGCTTAAGACAAAACTAGCTCCTTCGCTTATTAAAAAAATCTTCTATTGCCTCTTTCTTTCATGGACAGATTCTTATTTTTTTTCTATTTTGTTGCTTTTGTTTGTTGCCGTCCTAACCCTGATTACTACTACAGTGTGTACAACATCAGAATAGCCTCACTGAAAACACCTCTTTGCTCCACACTGGCTGACCTCTGAGGAATAATCCTTCTGAATTATTCTGTCTGTCCTACTGCAAGTAAGGACATATTTCACTGGAGAGGTACAAGCCTATTTCAGAACCACAAAATAAGCAGTAATCTATAGCGTGCACACTGTGACGCTGATGATGTTCAGGGTAGGCTCGAAAGGTTTAGGAGAACAGAAATGGCTTTTCACAGATACGTAAAGAACATTATGAACCTCAGGTACTTCCCCCAGGCTGCAGGGAACAGATCACTATGATCACACGGCCCTTCCCTGAACGGTGACATGGCTGTGACACAAGAAAGCATATCAGAGCACTTCTGACACGAGAATTAGGAATGCATTTAACAGAAATTCTCAAATCTGATCAGCTCTGGAATGAGAGGACTGGCTTTGCGCTGACTAGATATATGAATAGAATCTCCAGTGAGGAAGAAGGGATCTCACACTTTTTCCTACCAAAAAGGAGACTGACACACTTCTGTCTCTCATAACATGACCATCATGGTCTCAAATGCATATGAGGAATAGGCAGCTGTGATTTTTGACACCATAATTACAATATGCAGAAGTCTTTCACCATCAGCATGGGGCAGTGTGATTCCTGGAGAGTCAGTATGTCTTCTCATTTGGGTAAGAACTATATCCAGCAGGTTTCCTGTTTAATTGATTAGTGCTGATCAGAGTGGAAAAGGAAACAATATAAGAGCCAGTGGAAAGAAGATGGAACCTGGATCTGGTGAATCTACGTGTTTCTTAAAAATAACTCAATGAAACAGGGGAAGATGGCAAGAGAAGTGCCCATCTGGCAGCTACATTTGATGACAAATGCATGTGTCAGCCTGCTAGCACAGACGAGTAAAGCTACATGAGGATGCTACATCAAGTTGTCTTTTTTGTTGGTGTTGCTTCCTTCCCCAGAAAGCATGGCGCAGGCTGATTATATCAGCTGGATAACTCTGTTTAGCTGACTACATTCTAGATATTTATCTATACTATGCCTTTTACCTAAGACATCCTCACCAATGACTACATAGCATGGTTAGACAACTACTGGGATAAACAGCCAGCCCCAATTTCCCTAGAAGTGCATTCTCTTCAAGGTTAAAACACCCTGATATTAAGGCTGGCATCATAAGTATTCCATTTCCACAGCATTTATTGTTTTTACAGTTAGCACAAATTTCATGCCTCTTTGTTAGAAGTAATTGCATCTTCAACCTTACTAATAGTTGAAGATTACAAAAATCAACATTACTAAAGGTTGAAGATTATTAAAACTGCTGATAAAAATATTAAGGCCAAGCTAATTTCAAAAGTGGACACTGAGATACGGTGTAGAGAGAGCAAATTGCAAGGAGATGCTCATGTACTTAGCAGGTCAGGGTGGATGTACCATGGCTGATCATCACATCGTGCAGATATTCAAACCAGCACAACAATCAGGTTCCCTCTAGGCTGCTACAAATCTGAACTGTGTAATTCAATTACAGTTTTAATCCTGTAATAAGAGGTTATTAGTATGTGCAAAAGGAAAGCGTGTTTTCATTTTGGGGCTAAATCTAGCAAATGTAAAACACTGCAAAACGAAGTATGCCATGATCTCATTCCTAAGGAGGACTGCACATTTTTCACACTGTGATATCAGATTCTGCAATTTGCTGGGGTTTTTCGTTTGGTTGGGGGGGGGGGGGGTGTATTTGTTTTGGTTTTGGCTGGGGGGGCAGTGGGGGGTGCTGGGGTTGAGGAGGAGAGATGGTTTTGTGTCAGATTAATCTTTTACTGAGAGACTGTTGACCCTGTTTTCGTTATTTTACACAACAATCAAGAACTAAAATGATCATATGCTGCTAAATACTGCAAATGAGAGGTTCTCCCGCCCCTCTACTCTGCCCCGGTGAGACCACATCTGGAATATTGTGTCCAGTTGTGGCCCTTCCAGGAACTGCTGCAGAGAGTCCAGCGCAGGGCAACAAAGATGCTGAAGGGAGTGGAGCATCTCCCGTGTGAGGAAAGGCTGAGGGAGCTGGGGCTCTGGAGCTTGGGGGAGACTGAGGGGTGACCTCATTAATGTTCACAGATATCTAAAGGGTGAGTGTCACAAGGATGGAGCCAGGTTCTTCTCGGTGACAACCAATGATAGGACAAGGGGTAATGGGTTCAAACTGGAACACAAGAGGTTCCACTTAAATCTGAGAAGAAACTTCTTCCCAGTGAGGGTGGCAGAGCCTGGCCCAGGCTGCCCAGGGAGGTTGTGGAGTCTCCTTCTCTGCAGACATTCCAACCCGCCTGGACACCTTCCTGTGTAACCTCATCTGGGTGTTCCTGCTCCATGGGGGGATTGCACTGGATGAGCTTTCCAGGTCCCTTCCAATCCCTGACATTCTGGGATTCTGTGAGAGACATGATTTTCCAGCACCATTTTGTTATTAGTGAAGATCACAAAAGTCCTTCCTATAATTAAATTTAATACAGATACTCAACATAAATGAGTTGAGATAATCACATCTACATCTGAAGTCTCATGATCAGCCCTGTTTGTTTATAATAATCAGAGTTTGGTCTGTGCTTCAAGGGCAAGAAAGGAAGGAGAAAATGGCCTTCTACCCTGCTTCAAAAAGAACAGTCCAAGGAGATCTGCCATACAAATGCAGTGGATACCAGAATATTATACTGTATAATACTGTTAGGAAGGTATGATATAAAGTCATGCATTTTTAAAAGCTCTTCTTTAATTATTACTGTAGGTTCAAAGCAATAAGTTTCAAGGACAAAGCAATGACTTTAAGCTCTGAAAGCCTGCAAAAGGATCGGGGTTCATATACTATTTGTTTCTCAAACCTTCTAATAATCAGTTACAGGGAATTCCATTTCAAAAATGGAATTTGGACTAAGAAGTGTGTTCAACTGATAGAAATTCCAAAAGCTCAGCCCAAAACTAAAGCATAAGGAATTTAAACAATATTATTCATTCTTATGGGGAAAAAAAAATCAAACTAGTTATTTGTCACTTTTTGGAAAATTATGTTCATTTTACTCTTGGGGTACAAATATTAAAAAGAAAATAATCTGAAGGAAAACCCAGCTTATTATCTGCTCCATGCAAAGATCAACTGTATTGAAAGCATTTTTGAGGTGAGTATGGTTAATGTATTCCTATAAGTGATGCAATTCTGTAACAGTCCAAGACTATTTCTGTAGTGAAACTCATCTTGAGTAGTTTTTTTCCTAATGTTCTATTTAACTGCCAACATCATCACTCTCAACCTTTCCAGATGGATAGAGGGCCACTGAAAAATACTGCCTGGCTATGTTTGTCTAAGATACTCATAACAGTTTCTTTTAGGGTATAGTTTTAGCTTACTAATAAGAGTATCCTGCTATTAGATGGTATTACCTGCTTCAGGAAAAAAAAAATGAAGATAAATACAATATCTAATGCCTTATACATATCAACACAATACCCTGTAACAAAAGGAAATACGTTTTTTTGACATGATTTTTTAAATGATTCTATACTATCAGTCTTCTCACTACTTTTTAATTGTTCCATTACTTGTTCCAATCTAATTCATGAGCCCAGCCTCCTGTTTTCTCTTCTGTCTCAAAGCAACTAATATGCTTGCCATTTTGCCCTTGTTTGGACCTTGTTTCCATCTCCTCTTTCCAAGGTAACCACTGATGACTCAAACCGCTTCAATCAATTCTCTCAAGTAATTTGGGTGAATTTCTTCCACATCAGTTAATGTGTAAGCTCCTGATTTAGAAAGAAGCCTCAATTCTGATTTTTCTCTATACTACCACAAGTTCTTTTTCCTTTACCACTAATGTTAGTTTCTTCAAAATTATCACAGCAGAGATTTTAGTTAAGACTGATGCAGAAAAGATATTAGCACCCTGACCTTCCAAAAACATGAGCTATCATTTATTTGCCTTCTTATCTGAGAAGCAGACCAGCTCTTTCCTTCATGTTGCTCTGCACTTACAGAATTCTTCCTTTTATTCTTTATGTGCCTTGCAAGCTCTAGCAGGTCTTTTGAAGTTTTGCTTATATTTCTTTGCAATTTTTTTATATTTGTGCTCTTAATACTTTGACTCCTATTTTCTACAGACTTCTTTTTCATAATCAAGTAATTGAGGAATTCATTACTTAGCCAGCTTGGTGCTAAACTAATCTTCCTATACCTTCTTTGTTTTAGGACAGCTTTTGCTTTTAGTCTTAATATTTCTTCCTTAAGTAACTGTCAAGCCCTCGAGAATAGTTTTTCCCCTTAGACATCAGATTTTACCTGATGATTTTCTGAGCTTACCAAAACTTCAGTTCTACTTTATTTATTCACTATTCTTCTTTTTCCAAAAAATCATGTATCAGACAACTTCATTCTCATTCAGGTCCAGTCCATAGTGTCTACTAATTCCTTTGATCACCAGGTCAATCACATCATTAAAAAAAAAAAACAAACAAGTGTTGACTCACACAGTATTGTGTGATTTACTTGCATTGGATTTTTACATTTCCGTACAATTTGCAAGACGTTTGGCTACTCATAGCAGGATAATATGTCTAATCAATAAGAATAGTCCCAGAGTGTCTAATTTGTAAGATTTACAATGGTGTATGTGCTTGATCCATTAAAACACCCAAAAGCAGCAGTGTTGAAGATTGCGGAGGCTGGGATGAACTGACGAGATCAAAAGCAGCAGCTCTCCTAGTTTCATATTTCTCATGAAAAGAGTCGTACAGGACAGAACCTCCTATTAACTGTTACCAGTGAGACACCTGGACTTTGACAGAATTGACACATTTCTGCACATAATGATTTGCTATTCATGCTTATTTTCTCAGGTTTTCTAAATCACAGGCACTCATTCTATTTGGTTACCAGCACAACGGTGTTGATGCAGTCAGGAACAGCACAAGACCAACTGAATCCATTGATTTGAAGCTGGAATCAAATAGGTATTTTCCAGCTTGAACAATCAAAAAACATGCAAGTCAAAATATGCAAATACTACAGTCCAAGATTACAGTAAATGGTTATTTAAGAATATCACCTCAAAAAGCCATTAAAATGATAGTGTTTAACTGATCTTTTTGTAATATAAAGTTGTTCTTTCATAAATTGACAGAACTCATAACTACCGTATTTTTAACAAAGGATATAAATATAACACCAAAAAAACTATATTGTACCTTCTTGGTCGAAGTGCAATTTTAGTATCATGCATGCCACTTAATGTTGTAATTTTTAATAGGAAAGTCTTGGCTGTAGTGGTGCATTTCCTTCTGTGTTAACGAGCACCAGCGTTAGAACTCAATTAATAATGACACTAATATAAACTCATTTGCTCATTCTAGCATGCCTCTCTCAGCACACTAGATGACACTGTCACAAAGAAATACTGCACATATTGATGAAGTTCATGGGGTGGAATTTCTTTGCAGAGAAGAAATTAGGGAGGAGTATTTACTGCACCTTTTTGTTGCATAAAGAATATGGCAAAAATCCTAGAAATAAAGTATAGAATCAAGCAAATTCCCATGGATTTCATGTGATACATATATACTATTCAAAACAGCACCTGAATATTTTTTTTTCCTTCTGTATGCAGCTTTAATTTTTCTCTCCCCTTTTTAGAACATTTAAGAATAGTTTGGATCAGGCCAATAATTCATAAGAAAATAATCCTCAGAAGAAAATCACTGCTGTTTTAATAAATTCCCACTTAGGAAACTCAATCAGTAAAATTTACATCCCAAATGCCAGGTAATTACAGTACTTCTCTAAGAATAGACTGATAAGTATGTATAGTGTACTAAACTAATAACCCAGTATGAGAATGAGAATGTAATAATTTTCGCGTTATCAATACTCAGCTACCTCTTAGGAAAGGAAGAACCTCCTATTATTAACATTGTACTCCTCTCAGAGAAGAGTCAGAAATGCTGCTGCTGACTCACCATAACCCCCCTTCCAACCTTCATCATAAGGGAAACTAGTACCATCCATCTTAGTACCCTCAGGGATACTGAAAGGCTGAACGTGACACCCAGGAAAGGGCAGTGCTAGAAACTTTGTAATAGATCAGTGTTAACTGTAGTATTATTGAGAATTAGTAATCTGCATTCTTTCAACTACAAATGTTAATACCATTGCAGCTAGACTAATAACAGCTATTTGACCACTAATCCTTAAATTAGACTCTGAAAAAATTCTTGTATCTGTGCTTGTTTAGCCTGCATAAACTGCACGGAGTATTTATGTGGTACCCAGTCTTTGACTGCCACTGCACCTTCAACACAACCTCCTGGAGTCACCTCGAATTCAGGTTGCTCTGAGGGGTTTCAGTAGGTGCACCGGGTCAGTTGGAGAGAAAGGGGGTTTGAGAAGCCGTGCTGGAACCAGGGCTTGCTCTGCAGAGCTTGAATGTGCATTTTTAGGTTTCCTATTGTGCCGTTGTTTGACAGATAATGCATAGTGTTGTGTTCAGAAGAAAGTTCCGCTGATAGTGAGGTCAGGAATGTAGAGAGCAAAAGTTTTCCAAATTGAGGATTAAGACTTGCGTGGTCCAAAGGGCAGGAGTGTAAAACTCTGCAGAAGGAAACAAGGCAAAAGAAGCTCTTTTACTGCTTCTGAGAGCTGATGCTCCACACATGCACTGGAGTTATAACTTAAGTTATAAATTAACAAGGGTGTTAAGAACCCTTATTTTACTCCAGAATCTGGAAGGTATGTAGCAAAACAGGTAATAAAAAAAGGGATTGTTATGTGTAAAACACGTACGTTTTGCTCCAAGAATTGGATTGTTGTCTTGATTTTAAAAGAGATTTCCTATATGATGCTCTCTAAGTTGTGGAAATCAAATGTTTCCAAGCTGCACTCCATCTCTGTTTCTCTTATATAAAAGTGGCATTAGACTGAAATAGGTGTTGAATGAAATAAAATGAAAGTGGCTTAAAATGCAAAGGCTATCAAAATGTCAAGTGCTCGGAAAGCAAAAAGGCTCCAGGTATCTCAAGTAGAGATAAAAAATAAAGTTTATGCATGAAAGCTTAATTACCAGATCTCTGAACTCTTAAAGACTTGAATTTCAAAGCTGATATTCCCTTTTTC
This sequence comes from Streptopelia decaocto, assembly GCF_964273445.1. Taxonomy (NCBI): domain Eukaryota; kingdom Metazoa; phylum Chordata; class Aves; order Columbiformes; family Columbidae; genus Streptopelia; species Streptopelia decaocto. The sequence continues at coordinate 18,217,985 of NC_138666.1, read as the reverse complement.
AGATGTGTGCACACACATCTATACATCTTGATAAATAAAGTTTGGAATAGTTATCTTTTGTGGTTGAAGTTCATCAAAGCAGAGTGCAGGGGAAAAAAAAGGCAAATCAAAACCATGAAACAAGCTAATAATACTGATTGGAAAAGGGGGAAAGAAAGATAGGCCAGATCCTCATGTACATAAACCACCGCTGAATTTGGCTTCCATCAAATTAGGCCAATTAACACAGCTGAAAATCTATACTAAAAGTACTAAAATTGCCTTTAACTGGAGCAGTAAAAGCAACTAATAATTACTACAAAGCAACCAGGTCCCATACCTGGAATCTAAATGAACATGATATGACCAGCTGTCAGCAGTCTGAATATCAGCGTTTCATCATCATGCACTGCGAATGCCACCAAGGGAAAGAGAGCTCAGAAACACAGGAGGGAATGGAGGGAAATGTTACTTTATTTTATTGCATAAACCAACGGAATCTTCAGCAAACATCCTAACAAAAGTAACTGGCTGCTCATTCAGCCTCTTTTTATAGACTGGTTAAAAAAAGTGATAGATAAATTGAGAAGCCATCCAGGTTTCTCAAACGAAATCCGTCATTTCCATTTCCCAGCATGTCATTCAAGTATCACTGCCTTACGTTACAACATCCGTGGAGTGCAACTTTGTAATGAGCTGCTGTTTTAAAGCAGTAAAAGTTTTACTGTTTTCTTTCAACACCATTATAGATTAAAAAATAATTTGTCCCCTATTTGGGGCAAATCTGCTATACACTATCTTGGATATAAAAATACACTATAAATGTAATTAGGTGTGATTGCAAGGTACAAGAGAAAAGATTCTTTAGAAAATGTATGAGAGTTTTTGCACTTCTTGTGTAGCTGAACATGGAGACAAACAACAGGAACAGAAGTGTACCTGCCCACAGCAGAATACATCGATGTATTGTAACAATGAGGTGATAAATGGTTTCAAACAGCATCATCCACTGGGGCTGCAGCAGCCACTTGGGTCAAGGTGGGCAAAGAAAAAAGGTTCTGCAGAAATAACCACCGCAAGACCTGGTTCATTAGAGTTTTGATTTTTGAGTTACATAGTAAACACGGCTACAGCCTCTAAACTCCTCTATAGCCACTATTCCATGAACTAGAAGTGTCGAAGCATCAGTTTATTATCAGGAAGCAAGGAAACTTACTGAAGTTTTAGAATAACATTATGAAAAAGAAGGGAAAATAGTCCCTAACATGGTGTACTGGGTCTGGCTGGGACGGAGTAAACTGTCTTCATAGCAGTTCCTATGGCTCTGTGGTTTAGAGCTGCCACCAAAACAAGGCTGACAACGCACGGATGTTACAGCTATTGCTGAACAGCATTTCCACAGTGCCAAAGCCACCTTTTCTCACTGTGCCCCACAACTGGGGGCGTGCAAGGGGCTGGGTGTGGACACGACCAAGCAGATGGCCCAAACAAACCAAAAATACTCCATGCCATATGAAGACATGCTCAGCAATGAAAAAGGAGAGAGCGGGTCTGGGGAAGCTAGCCATTTTATTTCCTTAGGTCTGCCCATGGAAGATGGTGAGTGGTTGCCTTTGCATCACTTGTTTTCAAAACACCAGCAAACACAAACAAAAAACCCCAAACACACACCAAACAACAACCTGACATCAAACAAAACAAACGAACAAAACGAATCCACCCCAAAGCACAATTTTTTTAGGAGGATAGTGTACCCTTGGGATAGGTTTCCATTTTCAGGTGGGGGCATCTCCATTCACAGAGGTTTCCAAACCTTTGCTGAACAAACCTATCGACCTCATGTAGCCGTTGACTGATAGTTATTCTTCTTCAAGGGGAAAGTTGGCTTTGGTGACCTGTGGGGCTTCAATCCAGGTAACTTTGCTATGATTCTGTGAAAAAGTTATTCCTTTTCACACAAGAACTGAGGACTTCTTTGTCACAAGCACTCTTTTCTCACAGGAACTTCTGTGTCACTTATAGTAGCCAACAGTACTTCAACAATTTCGAGCAGATCACGCTGAAGTGATGCACTTGAGAAGACCCACTCTGAAGCAGATTTAATTAGAAAAGGAGAAGTACAAAACATCTTATACCTTACAGCCAAATACAAGAACCTAATAGAAATGTATTGGGGTGAGAGAAGGGAGAACACACAGGGATCTGAGACGTTGACCCCAACAGTCCTCTTATTTAACACTGAGATTCTTCTCAACAGAGGAACTAATCTCACACCTTTAGCCACAGACTTTGCTAAATCCAAATGCCTTATGGAAAAAATCAAAATGACCTTTGTGGTTTCAGATGAGAAAGTGCTAACTGGCTTGACATAAACTACTTTCTGAAATGCTTCAGAACTTTGGAACTGATCAGTTCTGTTCCATCACTGTAAGTTAGGGACTCACAGTACAAGTTTTCAAGTGCAGATGGGCTAGAGCTACATTTTGAGGATGCTGTAGGCAACTTAAGAAGGGATTTTCTGTCAACTATATTGAGTTTCCAATAGGTAATACCTCTAATTGAAATGGGGACAGATCTAGATAGGGGAATTCTATCCTCAGACAATGTGGTTCTGTTAACGCATTTACCATGTTTAGCTACAGATGAGAGGCATTCTTTCCAATGAAATAATGACTTGTGGGAGCAGAACCCAGGGAAACATCTGCCAACCACCTGAAGTTCACACATAACAGTCACTGCTGAAACAGGGAGTTTTACCCATTACAATTTAAGAATCTTCTAATGGGCTCTTTTAAAGAAAACCTGTTACCTCTCTTTTTGTTACTTGTATATTCCATTATACAAGGTACTGAAAAATGAACTCTTTTCTAAATTCTGTTAATCCCCTCATGGCTGTTTTCAAATTTTCATGTTAACATAGTGAGAAAGACTAGTGATTATATTAAGCACTACGGTCACGCTTCTGCTTCTTTGAAGCATTGTTTCTACAGAACACTTCATAAACAGTTGCTGTTTCAGTTCTCTGTGCTGCAGTAGCAAGTTGGTGAAATTAATAACTTGAAATATTTGCACTTCACTAATATTAGGACTACTAAACTATCCTTTTCATTCTTCATCTACAGGAAAAAGAGACTGAGATTTCCTCACGCTTTGCCCGTTTCTGGTCACATGGCTTTCGAATACATTACAGCGTGTGAACAGAAGCAGCTCAGAACACAGCCAGCTGCTTGGCTCTGTTTCTACGCAGAATTTACTTCTTTGTGATGTATCAGCCGTGAATATTCCTGTTCTCTGCAGGGCTGCATCACTCACTGCTCAGCAGGGCTTTCTGAGCAGTGCCATACTGACTGTCCAGTACCACATGGCAAACACCACCCCCCAAATAACCAACCAAACCAACCACCTTGAACAGAACGATCATCTATATTCAAATTTTTTAAATTTTGAGTTTCACAAAGTTTCACAAATGATCACGAGATATCAGAAATTCTCTTGACCAAGAAATTGTATGAATACAAATACAATTAAAGGCAAAAATGATTCATGGAAGTCTCTGCAAACTGTCCTTGGTACTGACCTTTAACCAGGCTAACAATCCAAACTGCGTTTGTGGATTCACATTATTTTGTTCAAATTATATTCTTCTATTACTTCACAGATAGCCAACATGAACTGGCTTTTCCTACAGTAACATCAGGGCTGTGTAATGTTGTCTTTTCTCACCTAGTTTGAAACGAAGGAACAAATTATCCTCATTTTTTTCTGGAAGACACTAAGGTGGGTTCCACTGGAGGGGGAAAGTAGCACTTGGCACGGCTCTGCCCAAGAGAATTGCTGCATGACTGTTCCATTTCTCTGCTACCATTTTAGGATAACTGTTAGCTTTTGGGGGGTATTTTTTTTTGGTGCATAATATAATATTTTCTTCCTCTATTATATTTCACCTTTAGATGTTTTAAGTTACACAATTACTACTACACTCAAAGACAACCTCATGGAAAATACCCTATTTAAAAACATACCACAGATTTTGTCCCTACATTATAGTTTTTATCCAGTTATAGCAGGGTTCCCTGAATAATTACAGCTACAGAACTGTTTTTGTCATCTGACAACTTCCTTTTACCGTCATAATAACTGGTATAATGGCACGCTGCTTCGCAATATGGTAGCATAAAGGAGGTTATTTTAGGAACATGGAGATGCCCATTGCTCTCAAGTCGGGCAAACATAAATAAATGGTAACTTAAAAAGATTTAAAGTAGTCATGGAATATTTTATCATTCAGTTTTCCATTATATCTGTCTTGTTACTGCACATTTTTTTCCATCTCTTTTAAGGGGAAGATTCTTGCTTATTCTTTTACCTGCTGATTCATTCAGAGCTTCTTTGGATGAATCTCTAATAGATTTTCATTTACTTAGGAAACACGTTTGTCCTTAGCAATCACGTCTAATGGGTACTGACAGTAACTATGAAGAGAGAATTTAGGAATAAGATAACAAAAACCTAAATCTCTAAGTCATTTGTGAATTATAAATAAAGTATAATGCATTATAATAAATTGTCATTCCAAATCCCACTGACCTTCCAGATAAGCAAATCCACGTTAGCTCTAAAGTCTAATACAACCCTCAATCAAGTCACTTCAGTTAGCGATGGCTGAAACAGATGTGAAGAGCATTCTTGTTAAGTGCACAGATATAGGATTAAATATATATATAGATTTAACAACATTAGTGCTTGCTTTCATCCGTAATGTATTATTTCCAAAAAACCTACAGTTCACCTTTTACATTAAATACTATTCTCCAACTTCCCCATCTCTTCATTGCATTAGTAACAATGCATTAATATCGAAACAAAAACCAACAAGCCAGCAGTTGGAGGACATTGTATCAATGCAAGAGATTAAGATTTAATAATATAACTTCCACTTTCAATTATAAATAGTCATTACAGAGGGTTTAATGCCCTATATATTATACACTAAGGACAAGACTGGCATCTCATTTCATACAAAACTTTGAAAAAATGGTTGATTTGGAAAATAGTTTAGTTGGTAATACAAGAATTGATACATTAATGCTCCTATGGAAAGACAACCAGATTTCCTGCAAACAGTCCTGTTTTGTATACAATTCAGCTCAAAAGCAGAAACAGGTTTTATAGAGATCCCTTGAGTCCACATGGTTAAACTTATCAATTTGCCCCCACTGTTCCTTCACCTGGCAGCTGATAAGCGGTAAATAAGATACTTAAAAGAATAATTTTAAACATATCAGTTATGATTACAAGCATTTAATTTGAATAGCCATAACCTAGTTAATTGACACTTGGGTTTAGATCTCTCAAATGCAGTATCATCAAGACTCCTACAACAGTTTCAGCCATTTCTTACTGATTATAATATATCAATACATGCAGAGCTACATGAATTAATCCTTTGCACCATATTTTTGGTAACTGGTTTTAACTTGGTGAGATCCACTATTACCTTCTGTGTCTGTATGCAAACAGCATCTGGAAATAAAACTAGCTCACTAGGCTGTCCTATTTTTATTCCCCGTGTTATTTTGCTTTTTCCTCTAAAACTGACACTAATAATCATTATGAATAATTCCTCCTTTCTCACTGTCACTGTAAAATATGCTCATAACATATGAGCAAGAGAAGAGGTGTAGGAAACTCAACCTTGAATTCACACATCAAGCTATGTTTTTTCTAGTGACTTGATTAACATACCCAATATTAATGAATGCCCTCATTCCCAGAAGTACCTATTTAATTCCCCATATAGTGAATAAAAGCTGTGGGTATTTGATGCCCAAGAAAACCAAGCTAAACTATTTTGTAATTGCACTCAGGTAACAATTTTGTTGTTAATGCATGAAGTGGAACAAAATCTTACTTCTTCTTTAAAATAGTTGCATCATCTCCAGAAAGTAATGAACTTGAAGAAAAGCCTAAGTTAAATTTTTAAAATCCACACTGGATAGTGGTGAAAATTTGACTCCATTATGGACAGGGGACTGAGATATGAGGATAAAAATGATACTCTTTAAATTACTCTTATTTTCATCGTAAGCTATGTACATGTCAGTGCTTGTCATCAACAAATAAACAAGAAGAGCCGAGAAGATACTGTCCTCCATGAGGACAGGAAGGGAACACGAGGATTCTTGCTGTCCGTCTGACCAGGGTACCCAAGGCTGGTATGAACTAGGACCAGGGAAGACACCAAGGACCCTTTCGGGCAGACTGACAGGGTCCTCCTTATTACCCAACTGGCTCTTTTTCTGCCAGAGCCTATTACTTTCAATGGAGTGTCAGAAAGAACTTAACTGTCTGGTCTAGAAACATCGTTATTAGCTGCTAGGGAACTTGAGTGCTGGCCCCTGCTAAGGGAATCAGGACATGTGCTCCAAGGCATTGCTCTCCAATTCCTGGTAAATCATCTCCTGACATTTCACAGCCCACAGGTGTCCCATAGACCCCAAGCTGAAAAGATATTTCGATCTTATCATCTGAATGGTTTCAGCTTGTGATTGATAGTTATACTTTAAAATTCACTCTAGTATGGTAAGAACACTTTTGAGATCAGAGGAGTGTAGGTGCACCCAACCTTAGAAATCCAAGAACTCTGTAGAGGAGTGTATGAATTTCCTTCCAGGTCTAACAGCAATAACCAGTAGCATCATGTAAAGAGAGACCAACTGCATAATCTCAGGGTACAATTGGATCTCCTAGGTGAAACCACAGTACCCCTGAGAAACGTATGCTCAAAATGCTAAACATTTAAAAATTAATCCTTCCTGTTGTTCAGCAATTGAAGTGAGTAGATAATAGACTACTGCACATAAAGCACTCTGTGAGAGACTTTAATAGTAACATCATAGCCTTCTAGTGCAAGTCAATGAAAGGTTTTATATGAGATATTACTCCTAGAGACATCATTAGAATCCACTTTAGAAAAGGCTGTCTTATTTACCTAAAACAACACTGTAATTCCAAGGGGTTATTTCCAACTATAAACTATGGCACAATATTTCTGTAAAAACTGATGTTAGTCCAGCTGCAGTAGAAGAATTGCGTTAGTTTAGAGGGGTGAGAGCTCAATTCTTCGTGTTCATCATTCTGGACATCACCACATTCTGACAGAACAACGAGGCTCTAACATTACACTATTACTGCAAGTCATATTGGGCTTTTTTCTGTAGTGGTTTGGGAGCCATTTCTCAAAAATCTGAGTAATTGCCAAACGGAAACTTTTGTGGATATCTGATGTAAAAGAGCATAAGCATGTCTTACTTTAAACATAGCTGAATATAGTCTGTCTCCTTTTTTTAATTAGTAAAAGAGAAGCTTCTACCTTCTTGACAACTCTCTGAAGAACTGAAAAAAGCAGTTTGTGTTCGAAATGCTTTTGCAAACATGCCACTGTGTGATATATAAGTCTAGCTTATAATGTATACATTTGTCAACATATACAGAACAGGACAATTGTAAAAAATTCTGTATCTGTGATTTAGCACATCATTGCCTTATAATTCAGCAAAAATAAATAACCAGTTTCACTGGCACTATTAACAATCGAAGCTGTATCTATCAGTTATAAAATGAAACAGCACTCAAAGGACATGGACTGACAGAAAAGGTAGAAACTTTGTAAATGGTAAAATAGAGGATAACTTGACCTTTGTGTGAAAGTTGGATTTCACTTTAGCCTGATTATATTGCAAATCATCTCCTCTCTATTCAGGGTAATTTACTTTAAAAACATGAAAATAGGATGTTTCATCTGAGTGCATGTTGAAACTACATAAACAAAATTTACATCAAGAGTCATCTAAAAGGGCCCAGAAGCAGGGCATTTAGCTCTTCTATATTCATGATGCAGTCAGGTGACTCACAATAAACTTATCTCAGGTCGTTTAAGCTAACCTGGAAAACCTTGCATAAGAGCCACCTGTTATCTACCTAATCATCACTTCATTCGCAGTCTCTTATTGCCATCTAAGCTGCTTTTAAAACTTATTCTATTATTAATTCTATACATAAAAATGAGTTCTGGTAATTTCCTGATTTTCCTCTCACCTGCTAAGTAATAATCAGGTTGCGTAAGTTTTCCTATTAAACAGAATTCTTTTAGATGTTCAGACTTTAGAGCTGATTTTAGCACAGGGAGCAGATGTTAATAGCTTCTCATCAGCTTCTTCAGCTTGTTTTCAGCAGCATGTTTCTAGCTCAGTATTACATATTCTGCTTCTCTTCCTTTCATTCTTTATTTGGAAATTTTGGAAGTATTTGATTGTCTCTTTGGGAAAATGCTATAGAATTCGCGGGAGCTAAACCCGAAAGAATCCTACATAGCTTTAATTATTAAATATAAGAGATATGTTACTGACAGAAGTTTTAGAAACACTAAAAAGACATCTAGATTTAATTTTGATTTGCTGGTATTAAATAAATAAATAAATAAATTAAAAGGCTAAAAAAACCCAAAAGAAAAAACCTCACACAGAACAAAAAGAGATACATAAGATACATAAATTCTACATTCCACTCTCCATGTAAACAAGTGGGCAATTCTCTAAAGAGGAAATGCATGCTCAACAACCCAGCTGTGGAAATTATTTGGCAATGAAGACAAAAGTAACTGCATCAGATAAGAGAAAAAAACAGAAAAGATGAATCACAGAATCATGTTAGGGACTGGAAGGGACCTCGGGGCAGGCAGGCAGTAGAATAGCATCTTCTATTACTGTTTCTTTCTAATAGTGTCAATATAGTGCTCAGCTACTGAAGGACTTGAAGGACAAGAATTTGTCAGAACTGTTATAAATCTCCATACCATGACTTTGTTGGTTCTAGAGACTGATTTTATAGACGACCTTAACTAAGCTATTAAGAAAGTAATTAATGGAAAATTATATAGGAGTTCCACATTTAAGTTGGTTGCATATGTCAGAGCTATTTTATATATATATGAAACTCCTTTAAGTTCAGTTAAAATATGGAAAAATGAGGGGAAAGCTGCACCAAAGGAAACAAAATGTAATATTCTCTTGATGCTAAGGAAACACAATGCCTTCTTATGGACCCTTCGGATGGCTTTTCAAAGATAATGTTTATATTTTAATTTGCAATAATACTGGTTATGAATAAATCATTTCCTGAGGCATACGATAATTTGGAGGGGTTTTGTAATCATTATTCTGTGTGGAAGCCTTTTCTTCCCCCCAGCTCAGCCATTTCCAAGTTGTCAAAAGATGCTTAGTCCCTGGGGCTGCTTTGTCACTGAAGGTACGATCAAACCAACGAAAAAAACACAATGAGTTTGAACCAGAGGCCAACTCGGCCATGGAGAAATAAAAACAGCAGCAGTCTTTCCAAAATATCTGACAGGCTTCATTTGTCTCAGAATAGACTCTGCCATGTCGCCTGGTCATGCTTTCCCATCATCCTTTTGCTGTGCTGCGGCCGCTCCTTTGTGTGTTGCCAAAGAAGTATGCAAAGCGAGCAAGGACGCCAAGAGATTTTCAAATGAATACGACTTCTAGGAGAGTCTGTAAGTCAAGGACCCCAAACAGGCATCAATTCCTCCCTCTCTGCCAAAGAGCTGTCACTTCCCTGGAAAGTTAAATTTGTCACGAGGAAAGAAAATTTCACCATAGTCTGTTCAAATAACTTGGGGAGTAGAATCTTGTCCCAGGTGCTTTCTCCACACAAAGCAAATGTATCAATCATTTCATTCTCTGAAATAACAATTTATTATCCATGCAGGAGGCCTTAGATTCAATCTGCACACAGTTCCAAGTGTCGTGTCAGATACTAAAATCTGCCATCAGTCTTTATTAAGGAAATAATTCTGTTCTTGTCATCAATTTTTATTAATAAGATTATTTATTACTTCAATAATTAATTATGACAAGTACTCTGCCATTTGGATAATGAATAAATATTGATAAATTGCACGGCTAATACACTGTTGCTGTATAACCAGCTTTGAAAATGCAAAGACTTAAATGGTACTAAAACAAATAATTCTAAATTAGATATCACATAGCTAGAAATGAACGCACTATATTCAACTAAAACAGTGTCTTTTGGACTACACGTAACTTTTGGAGTGGTGAGGTTGTTGAGCTCTGGACATCTTAAAGTGGCCTATGTTTGAAGTTAACACAAAAATTTCAGTCCCATATTTAAGACATTTTCAAAAAATCATAATTCATTAAAAAAAATTAATCGTTAGTGCTTGAATGGCATTACATTCCAAGAATAAATTGAAACAGAAGACCTTGTTCCATTCCCCATCCTCTCCTGTTTAAAACTTCTCTCAATTCCCAGTTGACTGAAAATGTGTTGCTACTTTGGGCAAGTGCATCAAAGCATCCCACGAACCCGGCTTACAGCTCTCTTTTGTCTCAGCCAGTAAATAACCATAAATACAAAGGACTCTAGTTGGACTATTAAGAAAACCAGCATCATCATTTATATCCAAGTATGAAATACACAGTCTGGAAAGAGAAGAGTACTTCAGATTTCTCAGCTCCTCAAATACTTGCCATGTGAGCTTTAGCTCTCTGATATTTGCAAATATTCTTTGTTGTACAGTGCGTGTGCACACATGTATACGAACATATGAACAGAGGGAGAAAGAATTAGAACTTATAAGTGGGCTATAACTCTCTTCTATTTACTTAAACCAGAAAAAAATCTGTGAAGCCACAGCTATGTAATCTTTTGATATACTACAACCTATGACACTTAACTCTGAAAGAAACATACACTCTAGTCTTCCTTGTAGACAGAACTACTACCTCACTATAATCTATCTGTCCCTTAAGGATCTACTGTGCACAGAGGAACTGGTGTTTGCACACAGAGGAACTGATGTTTGAATTGCACCGGAATTGCATATGGCAAGCATGGAAACAATAAGACCTACTTGATAAAAGAAATCTGTGCTCAATCTGTCATACACTTGGGTTGTCCAACAGTCAGAACATATCATCATACTGATTTAGGTTTATCTGTGTATTCATATGATTTCAGACTTTAAACAGTCACAGGAGGACACAAACAGTTTGAAAAAGGAGGTTTGTGTGGACCACAGCTGGACAACGTCCAGATGGTGACAGTCATGCGTTCTGCACGGACTTGAAAATACGCTCAAAGGCAGTGATGAAGCACACAGCAGTCATCAGTTACTGATATTCAAACTACTGAACACGTCTGACTTCATCGTCATTTGTGGTTTTACTTCCCTAGGAATTCTGTCCCTGAATTTGAGACATAAAATATAACTTAAGAGTTATTTGTTGCTTCTATATGCTTTTTTCATTCTTTCTTCTTCCTCCTATTCTGTTTACCAAACATTAACATAAGCCTGTTCAGTTTATTATTCACACTATGTTTATGAATTAACTGCCACCGTGCCTTCTAAACCAAGAATAGCAAAAGTCTGCTGGTTTAGAAGGTTTTCCCAACTTCACCTTTATTAAGCATTTAGGAGGACACATCTTTTAATACATTTTACACTCAGAACTTAATTAGCAAGCATCAAGAAATCCCTGTGTGCTTGGACAGTGTGTTTGACAAAGCTACTCTCTACCTGTCCGTTATGTACGAACATTGCTTAAGTCACACTGTGATCTAAAGTTTTTATATTAAAACAATCCAGAAATACTTCAAACTTGTGCACAATACATTGTGTTTTTCACTCCCATTATGCACAACTGCACACACAAAGTTCATATATCTCCATTTAAACATAATGAAAAATAGCATATAAACAACATTAGTATTAGAGCCAGGTTTGGGTTCCCCCTCACACTCTGTAGGTTACTGTGATGCATATAGATTGTATGGGTTTTAAACTATGCAGTTTCCATGTGTCAACATTTTCACATTTCTTTCACTGGTCAATGTATCCTGGATACATTTTGATCTGATCAAACTTTCAAAGCAGTTAAACAGAGATGCAGCCAAAAAGTTTCATAAATACAGAGATCAAATTCTCTGCTGTGCCTAAATTTAATTATATGGTACATGCAAGCATTTAATTTTATGTAGATGAAAATGGGATACCTTGTAATAAAAAGAACATTGCCATCAAAGTACTCAAATTTGCAGATATAATGTGCTTCAAAGTACATTCATTTTATCACCAGAGAGACTTATATGAGAATACCTAACTATTAACACTAACACAAGAATACTCCAGTATTCATTCTGATAGCATGGAAATCCTACCAATAATCAGAAGATTTAGAGAACAATTGTGAAAGCTAATTTTCCATAGCCTCTAAAAATACAATAAAATGATACCTACACTGAAGAAGGGATAGACTAGCATGAATTCCTATGGCATGCTGGATCTACTATCCAGATTCAAAAGAACATCATTTCAAACACTGGTCCTATCAGTGAAGTAGGTACAGAACAATGAACAACGGATTATTTTTCATCAGAAGGGAAAGGACAATCACATATGTTGTCATATCAACAAATTTATCCTGCGCAATCACAATAAATCCTCCTCTCTCAAAACGGGCCTGTCTAATCTGCCAGGTAAGAGCCTGGTGGCCTTTCCTCTGGTTCGTTTATGCTATATGAGTCACGGTGTAGAAAGAAAACACAAACATACATTAAAGTTTAGAAACCTTACCGTGCCTCACAGTACTAATAGAGAATATTTTTTAAAGTTTTGCTTTTTTCTCAATTGCCTCTTACTAATTCCTCATTTCCGAACTCATTCTTTGATACCAATACCTTTCCTTCCAATAATTTGACTACTTGCCTGAACCACAGGCCAAGAGTCTTTGCAAAGTATGTATTTCAGAATTCAGGTTCCTCATTATCTTAGAGTACAAGATGCAGATTTCTGTTATTATTGCTCCTATTCTTCTTCATATACATCACTGATGCAATTGTAAAAAAACCTCATAAGTATTCAGCAAGAGAACTACATTTTAAATTTCTATTTTACACAGTTCAGTATCTGTTTTCCAGAATAAAATTCAGTGATGAAGTTACATAAAGAGGTGTAAACGGTTCACTTCTATAAATGGAATCTTAATACATGTTACTCCATAGAAAAGGAATTGAGTTTGGGGTCAACTTAGCATATAAAAAAATAAATCTTCAGTGTCATTTAGAGCCCTAAATTTAATCCCTTAAAATTCAATTCACTAATAATAATTCCAATTAAGTATTTATTATTTTATGGTTTCCTCTTTAATTCAGGTATATTTGAATTTGTAATAGTTATACCATTCTCTTATTCCTTTGCCTTCCTTACCACCTCCATCTGGCTAAGAAAATACTTGTTGGGTTCCCCATAGAATCCTTTCTCTTCATATTTCTGGCAGTATTTGGGTATATTTTAATATTTTATATAATGGGATTTGCATAATCATGGCTTTCAGCAACTTTTAATTGTCCTGGCTTTATATTTTTATTTCTTAGTAATGAAAGAAGATTAAAGGTTTATAATCATTCTAATTTACCACTCTGAGCAAAAGGCAAAAGCTGGTCCTGCAGAGGGTGAACTGACAGCTTTTAGAACTGGTAGCCATGTGATGTTGATTTTCAATAGTACTTCATATGTTCCTTTAAATACTGGTTTTAACCACAGTTTAGTAGCAGCATGAAGTATCATTAAAACTGTAGCCTTGACATAACACTAAACAAGGAGTTTGCAGAGCTGTTATACGTTAAAAATTATGGGGTTTGAGTAGTTATTTGGATATCCGCTACGGTACACAATGGCCAAAGTATCTCAGCAGATACACAGTCACAAAACAATTCATTCTAAATTTCTAATCGACAAATTTAGTTGGCTCATGACGTGGTTGTCCAAATGCAACTCTGACTTCTTTCTATTAAATCTTTTCAGAAAACCAATATAATACAATAATGATATGGCTTACTCAGTACTATTCTAGTACTTCATGAGGGAGAAATAAAAATGAAATTGTAATTCTCTAACAACATTCCTACAGAATACAACCTCAATATCAAAGTTAACATAAGATTTAAAAAGGTTTCTGTTGCACTTGGCATTCACCGTGCCACAGCATGCAACGTACTTAGGAGATCTCTGATGTCATTTTCATTCTGACTCCAGTTTACTGTTGTATTTGTTTTTTTCCCACATGCCTGAGATTTAATTTCCTTACAACAAGTGTTAAATATGTTATGAAAATGTTAAGAGTACAGAACATGCTGTGGTAGTCTAATATTTGGGGGTATCTGAAAGTTAAGGCAGCAATCTTCATGCCACATACCAATGAAGAAAGGTTTTCTTTCTGGCTGAAAGACTGTCCAGTTACAGTAGTATATGCACAGACATAAATGTCACCTAATTGTCTTCAATTCTCACATCCATTCGTATCGACAATACCCTGAAGTACCTTTTTCCTGCAACCACTTCCATTGCACATGAAGTCTCCTCTGTTCTCCCAAAGCATGAAGGAGCTACTAAACAATACTCAGCAAGCCAATAGGTTGCCCAAGGGAGACTGGACTACACGGTTTCTGGGAAAATGTATCATGTTTCTACCAGTACTCCGAAATGCCAAATCTTCTACTGCTTCAAACTTAACTACTGTAGTTTCATGGATGCTTGTAAAATGAAAATTTGAACTTCGTTAGAAACATAAACGTAAACCAACATTTTGTTCCTAAGAACTCAATCCCTTCAGCAAAATTGGCAAAATTATTTTCCTCACTCTCCGTTTTCTCAGACTTTTCCCCATAGCACACAAACTAATAACTATCAGTAACGACTGCTACAAAATCATATCCAACGTCATCACGACAGAGAAGTTAAATTATATTATTTGTCATACTTCTTTGAAATATTTCATTTTTTTCCTATTTAAAGGAACACAACCAAATACAAACCAGAAAAGAGCAGACATTAAAATTTAATTTTCGTATTATTAAAGTAGATCTCAACAGCACTGCTATATCTATGGATGCTAAGAGAAGTTACAATACTAAATAAGCATTATTTAGACCATTCTATCTGCATGGCATTATATTTTATCTATTGCAAAGTCTACTGACACCTTAAATCTGGTCTTAATTTATAGGGGAATCACTTTGGGGAAGTCAGTATCTCCTTCTCCAATTAACTATAGGCTTCCAGGAAGCCTTTGAACAAAAAATAAATGATAGAAGAGAATGTTAAGCACATTTTATAATCTGCCAGTAATGGGAAAGAACCTCTCTTCAACAAGAGTTGCAAGACTGCTCAGAACCCTCCACCTAACATAAGTTACCATGTTATTGGAAATATTATGTGTTGGATTGCAGGATCTGATCTGATGGAATTTGTATTTGCCTGCTGTGTTTTGGCAAGGAGAGCGCACTTTAAAATGGAATAAAGATTTCTGGCAGAAGTGGCTGTGCCACTGTAAAGCTTCTCTTCAAATGCTCAGTGAGGAATATGTATATCTAAGATATACATTCTCAGAATTATAAAAGGTGGCTACCCCAATGTATTAGATAATGATCCAATTCATGTATTAAAATAACAGGACTATTGTAGAGTTGAACTTAGGTGGGTCACTGTGGGGCTACTACCTCCCCCCTCTCAATTACTTCTTTTAATCTTTATAGTGCAGTTCTTCTCTTGCACTGTGTATGGTCCTTCAGGGACTTCATTGTTCTGCTTTCAGAAACCAGAATAAATGTGTTATAAGAGATCTTCAGCTAGAAATACTGTAACAGAAGCTCTTAATGTATGAAACTATGAAGTATGAAACTAAGATGAAGATAAGGTCATATAATAACAGCCCTAATCGTATCTTCTGTAGTTGTCCTCCTGTTGAAGTTGTTACTGGTTGTGTGTAACATTTGACCAGCAGAATACATACTGAGTGTTCTGTAGGAAGAACAACATATTTATTCCAACATTAAACAGAAAATTTGCTAGCTGCTGGATGTAAGATTTCCAGAAATTACAACCAGCAAATATCATAGGAAGACTATCTGTTTGGAAAATATAAACTTCAGGTATTAAATCACCACTTTAAACTACTTATCCATGAATAATATTATTGAAAAAAGATTACACCTGCATAGTATCACATGAGCAGTGTAGGGGAAAGGGACCTGGGGGTCCTGGTGGACAGCAGGATGACCACGAGCCAGCACTGGGCCCTTGTGGCCAGGAAGCCAATGGTACCTGGGGTGGGTTAGAAGGGGGTGGTCAGTAGGTCAGAGAGGTTCTCCTGCCCCTCTGCTCTGCCCTGGGGAGACCACACCTGGAATCTTGTGTCCAGTTGTGGCCCCTCAGTTCCAGCAGGACAGGGAACTGCTGGAGAGAGTCCAGCGCAGGGCAACAAAGATGATGGAGTGGAGCATCTTCAGTGTGAGGAAAGGCTGAGGGAGCCGGGGCTCTGGAGCTTGGGGGAGACTGAGGGGTGACCTCATTCATGTTTACAGATGTATAAAGGGTGAGTGTCAGGAGGATGGAGCCAGGCTCTTCTCGGTGACAACCAGTGATAGGATAAGGGGTAATGGTACTTTGAAAATTATTTGAAATTATACAGAACACAGAGGCCACAAATACATTGTTTAAAAGATGATAAATGTAGTCAGAGAAATTTAACAGAGACTTTATTTAAAAATTTTAACCTCTCATTTTAACTTCTGCTTCTCAGCCTCATCTCTATGTTCTGTAAATTATTGTGAAATAAATATTTTTACTACTAGGCACTGCAGTTGTTCTTACGCTGATGCACCTGACAATATCCGCTGATGTATTTTCCCGCTGATAGCAGGCACTGGATGATACTCTCCTCCTTGTAATGTAACATGCAAGTGTTATTTCATTTCACTTATTACAAGATTTGTTGAATGAAAATATGACAAAAAACAGCTACACGTGCTACAAAATCCTGGAAACTACATGCAAGTGTTCTCAAAAAGTTTGTGATCATTTCTGACTCGTGAATTTTAGCTGCGTTTATGCATAATGCTGCAGTTTCAGAACACTGTTAGCTACAGTAAAACCGTAACATTTGCTGATCAACAGGTGACTGAATGTATTCCTAGTTTTCCTCCAGAACCTGGCAAATGCTTTCGGTGCTATGACTGGTTGGAACAGTGCAGACTACTCCTCCCTTTCCTTGTGCAATTGTCAGGGCTGTCAGACAGCTGAACAAACTGCTGACCTAAGCACCTTTCTAGGTCCTGAACCAAGGCTGTTTCAACATGAATCTAACTTATGACAACATTTGTTGACTGACCAACCGTGCTGGCCCAAGCATTACTGTTAGCTGGGGAATTTAAGTTGACAGAGTTTATTCTGGGAATTGATTAATTAAATGCCTTTCCTGGCAGATCCATTAATATCAACACAGCATGGCATATATATTGACACAGTGAGAGAAATAGCTTTCAACAATAGAGCTCTGTTGACAAAACAGTGTAACATTTGGTACATTAGTAACAGTACATGAATTTATCTTCTCTATCAATTGTATTTTTGCTGACAAAAAGCTCTAGCAACAAGAAAAAAAGGGGCAGGGAAAATACAAAATATACAAATGAATTATACATTTGATAGATCATTTTGAAGTAAATATTATGAATAGAAAAGCAATCATGAAAGCTAATAGTCTCTGCACAGGTTAAGCTGGAAGTGAGGGGTAAGCTGGAGGGAGAAGGAAATATCAAAGAAATCTTTCTGATGGAGCAATCAGAAAAGTGAAGGTTCACAAAAATAAAGGAGCAAAAAAGATGAAAATATGTAAGGAACACTGATCAGTGTTTTCTAAGTGCATTAGAAATCCGTGCCAGGATTCCTTCACCACATTAAGCACTCGTACATGACAATCCCAGTATTTTAGTGATTTGGAGAAACACTATATACACACTATATATAATGGTATGAAAAAATCCATATATTCATGAATGACATCAGTGGCATTTCCTGGTTTTATACTGGTCTAGAAAGAAAACTGAAAAGACACTGGCTCAAGCCCTCTTCTAGTGTAACTGAGATACAGAGACTCTATCTGCATCAGGGTTTTTAACCAAGAATATTTCTTATGAGAATTTTAAGTATATCCAATAGAATGGATTTATTAGTTTAATATCAATAAAACAAACAAAAAAAACCCCAACAAATAAAAGATGATATGACTAAAATTCAGACTCCACCTGCTTTTCCACTTACATGAGCTCTTCTTCAGTAGAATAAATAAATAATAGCCTTTCCTTTTCTATTTTTCAGGTTCCATTTTTACATAAGCCATATGAATAATTGAAGAGTATCACTGCTTAGCTGCTCTCTGACATACTATTCAGCTTTTTTTCTACCTTTGTCTATACAGTTGACATCTTAGTGGCAAATAAGTGAATTTTTCCCTTTAATTCATACACTAAAACAGAAGAATTCCGTTCTTCCCTGTTATAACCTGGCTTCAGCAAACATATGTCACACAGAATAGACAAGTATTCACTAATTCATCTTAAATTTTGCAGTGGGAGTCAATGAGGTTTCCTTCAAAAATGATAGTGTGTTGGTAGAGGAATTAAAATCAACTTGCAGAAATAATTATTGAACTGATTTTTGATGCCCTGCATTACTGAAAAGCTGTAAATGTGAGCAATGTACACCTGCCAGGATGGATGCTGAAGCCAAAGGAGATTCATACACAGTCCTCTAGCATCTTTCGATGAGTTACATCAACATATGGAGACTGTTGATGCTCTCAGTGCACTTCCCAGTACTCCTGCAATGATTCCTCCCATTCCTCAGCACAGATCAATGTATCTTACGACATCCACTGTCTAAATTAGGACTTTAAGAACATTTAGAAATTCTCAGCAACAGTCACAGAACGCTAAAAATATGTGACTGATTAAGTACTGGTAGAATAGGGTTTTTAATCAAGAAACAAAGGCAGAAAAATCACAAATACAATAAATGTATAAGTCTTCCCTCACATTGCACATCAGCTTGAAGGCAGAGCTTCAGGCTTTGTAAACTGTCACGGATATCACAGGCAGAGTTCTCCACCTCAGTACAATCCTATTGCCTCTGACAACCCAGCACCAGAAGCGCAGAATCTGTCTCTCAAAATTACTATAGTTTTGGGGATATCCAGCTTCAGTTTATTCTTCATGATTCACCCTCCCTGATAAACTGAGGCCAGTAATCCTGGAAATCTATAGACAGTTTCACACGCTTGCCTGTTCTGCTGCATTTTAAAGACTTTTACATCCAATTTCCTCACAAACTGATGACATTGTAAGAACTGATTAAGCGTTTGCATGGCACCAGTAATCTATATGTATCTCTCCGCAATGTAGCACACTTATTAGAATTCCATTCTCATGGTTGTGACAAAAGATTTTTAAACTTCTTAACAATCAAAATACCAGGTTTTTACCAACAGAGAAGCCTAATCAAGAAGGTACTGAGAGCTTCCCTGAACGGCCTCAATTCTTAAAGCAATCAGCAGCAAAGACAGGCCCTCAACAGCACCAGAAACCAGCCTATGGGAGGAAAATATTCAGATGTGCCATCTGATGTTTGAACAAACAAACTTTGTTGTCCATTTCAAGGCTACTTGACTCTTTAACAGACAGACATAGAGTTGCAAGTGCTTGCCAGCTCCAAAATTCATACTACATAAAGGTGCCTAAAATTGGGCACGTAATGAAGGCCAGGTTTCGGAACTTTAGCCTTCAGAAGCGCTTTGTCAGTTTGTACAGTTCAGTACCCCGTGCAATTGCTGATGTTAACAATTTGAAGATTTAAATCGGATAATTGCAGGCACAGAAAAATCCCATCTCCCCTTTTTTGTTCTGAAAAAGTGGGATGGAAATCGTAACAAGGCAAGTCTTCCCATAGCTCTCCCCTCTACTTCAGAAAAAGACCATTTGAATAATACAGTCTAGTGGGACTGGGATGTTTTTATATTTCTGTGTCCTTAACAAAAGGACAGAAATGAACTTTAATGATGAAGATGGCTTATTTTTAAGAGTTAACCAATTGTTCCAACTAAAAGTGACTTACCATAGAGTCCAAATTTTAAATGAGAGCTGTTCTTTTGTTTGAATCAGTTGATCTGTACAGAAGTTGATAATTCAGAAGATACTCTGACAACTTGAACTTTGCAGATACATAACAAAACAACCTTTCAAGAACACAGCTAGAAACAATAATTGGGTTTCCAAAGTTAGAGTTTTTGAGTTCAAAACTCAAAGCAACACGCTATCAAATAAATGGAAAAATTGATATTTTTTGAGCCAAAAGATAATTTTTAAAAGTTGGATTCAACTTCCTTCAGTGCAACTGTTTGACACTAACAAGACAGCCCACCCAAAATCCAGCAAACCTCACTGAGAAATACATGGAACAAAGCCAGAACCTCTTCTGTTTCTTCTACTGTTTTCTCCTAAATGAGAATAACTCGGTATTTCTACGACTGCATTCTTTAGTTATTATTCATATATGCAGTTTTAGTGTACTAATTATTTAAAAGTTTAATTATGGTCATTTTAGGAATTTAGCTGTGTGTAATAAGCCCCTATATGTAATCAACACAAAAATCCCTACATAGTATCCTAATTAGTACCTAAATACTGAAGTCTAAGTAACTGATCTGACTCTTACAACAGTAAGTTGTCTCACCTCCTGGACGCACTTGGAATTCTTCACTAACTGGACACGAAGTCTGTGTTTGACTGGCCTAAAATGACTAAGGCTAGCCAAGGAGGTTCCTGTGTTACGATGACAAGAGTACCGGCAACATCAGTAAACTACACATTAATGTTAAATTGGAAAGGTGATTAAGTAAATCAAGCACAACATAATTGCTCAGAACTGACTGTGTATAGGCCACACGTCTCTTTTGCTCCAGGAGGCACTGACTTGTTATGATCCCTGTAAGAAAGGTACTCAGGCTCTGTAAAGTATCAATTAGAATGCCATTTGTCGAAGCTCACACCGTGAAGAAAGAGAGGATAGTGTAGATTATTTTACATCCTTTCAGACACTGGGAATGTCAATCTGCATGGCACTGAATGGGCCCCCAGCCAGGGTACAGCATGGCATGCAGACCCTGGCTGGGCAAAGGTTACCCCATTTTTATATTTGTGTTCTTAGAGCCTTTTCTTAGAAGAAAATAATTCTGTTCGTTTCTACTCTCCAACAAAAAGGATGCTCACATGAGAACTTGTTACTGCACTTTTAGGTGAAGGCAGGGATACAGAATTGGTATAACCACCAATACCAATTGGAAGCCTATAGGCTCCTTTCCAGATTTAACTGGCTAAGTTTATCCTGCAGCCTAGGGATGTGCACAGCACAGCTCTGGAGGTCAAGCTGTATGTGCAGCCAGCCCATACTTTGTAAAACTGTGGTATGCCAAACTTTTCTTTCTTCAGCTTCTTAAAGAAATCTGTTACCTTGCAAAAAAATGTTTACAAGAGAATTAAAGTTAGCTAAAGACAATCAGGCAAGATGGTCTAATTCAGTTGCTGTTTTCTCTCCCTTGACTTTTTTCCTTCTGACTTTATACTAGCTTACCATTACAACGTGTGTTTGGAAGGCAAGAACAATCACTGGGCGCACATCTAACACAGTCAATGACCTGCTAGCAGGAAGACAGTTTAAAGGTGAAAGTGTCAGTCAATTTAAATAATTTTCAATAACACCACTCAAATATGAACTAACAACTGATCAGACACAGACCTTTCAGAATTGAAGTATCAATCTACAAGCTCCACAGTGAAAACTGTATTACAGACAGGGAGAAACTAGCTGTTTCTACCTTCTGAATATTCCCTCTTTATGCCTCAGTTTTGACGGGAGCTCCTTGTGTAACCAATACGGGCCTCCTGGCACTTTTGTCCAACTTGCTGCTTGTTGGGATCAACAGCTTTTAAACTTTAATTGGGAAAAATCCAAAACTTCCAAAATAATAATGTTGAAACTAGAAGACGTGCTGAACTCACTAACTACAACTAACAACCTATCTACCAATGCAGCAAATTTCATTTTCTTGTCAGAAGTAGCGTGCTGCCCACATCCGAATGACACAGAAAATTGATTCCCTAAGCAGTGCACACCAGTGCTACCGCTGGGTTTTACAGCAGAATGTGCTGCTCACAGGCTCTTGCCAGAACAAATGCCACCAGAGCTCTGATTGCTAGCACACAAATCAGAAAGTGGGACTGAGATACATTCACTAGTCTCAACCATTCTTTGAAGATTAAGATACAAAGCCTAAATTCAAAATCAGATTTTTGTAGTCATTCAGAAAAACAAAACAAAACCCCATAAAACACAAAATAAACAAAAAACACTCACCTTCCTCTTATTCTGCAGAACTAGGAACCTTTTCAGTGTTTGGAAGGATACTACTACTTACACAGCAATTTTGTGACTAAAGAGCTTCCTCAGAATACAAGTAGTATTTATTTTTGCTCTTTCCTAGCACAAGTGGTTCAACTGTAAAATATTGGTAAACAAGTTTCTGTTTACACAGTAAACATTTTCCTGATGAGTGTCATCTGACAATATGAAGAAGCAATAGAGGATTTTATTATGTTTAAGTATCACTTAATATCTATTTTTATTTCAGAGGCACCTTCAGGATACTTGTTTGAATCAGTGACTGATCAAGCAGTTTTGAGTATGATCCTTTGCTGAAGTTCTACAGAAGAGAAATCAGGATCAACAGGATCCTGATCAGGATCTACAAAACACAATCAACGAAATCAGTTTCTTGCACCCTTTAGATTAACTGGCAGAATTAATTATGGTTTTAATATTATACACTCTGCCATTACATTCTTACCTACAGCTTTAAACAACTGAATAAGGCCATATCCTTCCATTAATAACTTACAAAAGGCTGTTTATCTGAAGACAGCTGCAACTCTTAAACATTTCAGAAGTTCAGCTGTTTATTTATTCTGAATAATTTACAAAGAATTTGGAAGGATCTGGTGCATATCTAATATATCTAATTCTATTTCTAACTAAGACAATGCACTTCAGTAGTCTTTTGCTTTCACAGAGTGAAGACAGTTATTGTAGAGTTATACCATATGATTTCAAAGGTTGTGTGCTTATCTCTTGTATTTATTTTTTTCCCCAATGTATGCAGTTTTTAACATTTGGACATGTCAGATAAAATAGATATAACTTTATTAACAGCAATTAAGTGCTTTCCAGTGCATCAAGGAATGTATACTTCTACATAAAAGTAATAGAAACTAATTTGCTTGGTTTTGATTGACTATGTTATTATATTTGCTCAAAAAAGGAATGCTTAGCTTCTGCAATACTGTCACTTCAAACCAGACCCACAGTTATATGTGGTTTTGTATGAGAATAATACATTAAACTAATAACCCCATTACAATCACACAGATTTAAAGTATTGCTTACCCATGGCACTAAGAAGATTCCTTTCATCTTGAAAGAACATTTAAAAATTAAAATATGATTTCACAAGCATTAATCTGTTTCTTGTGTAGGCCCATAAGGCACATTCTAAGTGCATTAATGCATCCCTGAGCTGGTGGTTTATATGATAAGATGAGCTTATAATGAGCCACTTCCTAACAATACAATGTACTTGTGTGTTATTGCTATGTATCTTTGCTCGGGAGCAATTTGGAACTCTCATAAAAGAAACAACTATCACCAACATAAAATAAAGCCGAGTATAAAGTTTTATACTGTTAACCTTTACAGATTATGATTTGTATTGTATTTATTGCATATACAGCCTCTGTTTCCTTAGCAAAAATTAGTCGAAGTCACATGCTCGTTCATAAAACATTCCACTTCAGAATCTTTCCAGCAGTTAAGATCTTCCTGGGGAAAAGAGTCTCGTACTTTATAACGCATGCTTGCTTTGGGGACCTCAGAAGTCTTTTCAGCAATTAAGTGGTACGGATGAAATTTCACATGAGCTTCCTAAGATCTTCACCGGCCATTTAGAGCTGTGTTAAGGCTCCCGCACAGCCAAAATGGTTCTGCATCTAACTACTGCAGCTATTCCCAGCATAAAAATGTGAATATTTTAATAACATAATGTACTAGGAACTGTTACAATGTCCCTGTGACTACCGTCACAAATAAGGGCCTCTAAACTGTATTCCTTGTCCAAGCATACAGCTACTGTACACATGTACTAAACTGCAGACCACGATCCTTTCATTTAGAGAGCTCAACATTCCTATGTATTTAATCAGAAGTGAAAACACTTTTGTTGCACACCAAAAATTGGTTTATCTCCTGCTTTACCAAAAGATTCCAGTAGGAGACATTCATTCCCTGGTTTTAATAACATTTACTGGTTTTGTTGACACAGGAACACAACGCTTTGGTCATTCTAAAACAGAAACATTATATTCAAGATAACTCTACCATAACATTGCTTTTCAAATCCACTCATTATGCCACTAGAAAGGACTTGTATCTTTATGTCTTACTGTCTCATATGAAACTTAACTGAATACATAATTGCTATTAATATGGAAGTTTTATTACAATTAGTCTTCCTTTAAAGAGGCTTATATAAATGATCATTGCCACACCTCCGTGAAATGACCTAGTCTGTAACTGCAAAAGAGACAGAGGTTTAGAAAAGAAATGCAAGACAACGCAGGAGTAAACCCTTTCCATCGCTAATGCCCTCTGCAATCAATACAAGAGTAATCCACTCTTGTACACTCACATATCTCTACCACCCGCAGAAAACGTGCTGTGCTCTCTACTCTTTAGTTATTATTGTGTGTATGGACTACTGCAGTGCAGGATTCATGCAAAAGTGATACAGAAGGAAAACAAAAATGTATACAAGTTGTGCAGAGCTCACACTGCAAATGGCAGAAACTCTTCTTACCAGACATTTTCCTGACCCCAGTACAAAGTGACCAGTTCATGCTGTTCATTAACAACACTGCACGATGACTTCATACCTGCAGCACGTGCTCAAGCTCATCTCTCCTGTTCAGTCTCCACAGAAAGGGGGGATATGCTTTAATTTTTATAGTATAGAAAGATTTGCTTTCCAGTTTACCATTCCTTGATGACACCCATGCTAACTTTTACAGCTCTCATGCTTCACAAACTGTAGATTATTCAGAAAAAGACTGCTAGCAAAGTGTAGCTCTTTATCAGATGCAGCAACTGCTTGTCACTGCAAGTACAAGATTTTACTTGCTTTCCTAAATTTTGAATCCGTCTTCAAATGATGACTGAATCCTTACCACTGCCACTGCTTCCAGCTTCATATAGTTACATATATCTTTTAGCCAATAACGTCAGATCACACACCTCCTAGAGCATTAGGGTACAATGACCCTCCCTTCCCCAGATGTTCATCTTAACAACAGGTTATGTTTGCAACTCCTGTTCTTGAAGAGTAAAATGACTTGGGTGAAACATCCAGGAAATGCTCTCTGCTTTTCCTCTCCCTCCCCAGAGAAAAAGAGCTGGTAAGGAGCAAAAGAGGAATTGAACAAGCAGAGGTCTCTTAGGTTCCATGTGCAGTCTCTAAAGAAGCAACAGATTTCTTTTGCTCAGCACAACAGGGAGCATTTGGGAGCTGCGCTGTTTTGAAGCGAAGCCACCCCAATGCGCATCTGTGGGTACAATCAAATCTTGCTTTTCTTCAGAATCACATCACATACTTGTTGTTTGTCCAGTAAATTCTCATCAAGAACTACACCTAAATATAGCATAGTCTTCAGAGTAAATACCGCATTAAAATATTTTAAATGTCAAACATATAAAATAATTATAGCATCATGTTGATTACATTTTGATATATGTTTCCTTTTCAATGGCGCAAAAAAGTCACACAGTAAGTCTGTCTTCAAGACTTGTTGAACAAGCTAAAACTAATACTATAGCACCATCTACTGATTTAATTCTGGTTTTTCTTAAACTGCAATGCTGGTTTCCTATTTAAAGCCACCAAGAATACTGCTAGCACAACACAAATTTATAGTAATATTGAACCTGTTTTCACCTCCCATATTGCAACAAATGTTTTTGAGTACATGAAAAATCATTTGGCAGTAATTTTGAAAGAAGACACCATTTTAGCCTGAAAGCATAAAGTCAAAGTATGAGGCACATCTCGAGTTCCCTATGTCTTGCTGTTGGGATTTTAAATATTGTATACACTTACAGAATAAACCTATTCTGTGAATTGCTGGTGTTCCATTTCACTAGCTATTTTTTTGGTCACATTTCATATAGGTGAACAAAAGTAGATGATACTTGTCCCTAATAGAACAGTATATGTCAACAGAAGCCTTGATGAGTAGTCTGTTAGAGTAGTCTAACAGAAGCTCTAACACCAGGCGAAATAGCAATGGTATATATAAACATTAGCAAATGTATGATTAATAAGTCATGGCTTGGGGAACACTTTACAAGAAGAAAGCAGCAATAGGATGCTGCAAATTTGGCAAAAGAGAACACTCGACCCTTGCTTGTCCATCCTTCGAATTCATAGGGTTTTATTTACATGAGTAAATATCCAGGTCTTTATTAATAGTGTTTGAGTAACTTGTGCATTAATATTGTGTTTCAGTTGGAAGCTGGAAATGCTGCAAAGTATGCCTCTAAGTACAACTTCTTAAAACAAAATGCTCAGCAATGGCCTAAAGCCAAACCTACAAAGTTGTTCATTAACAGTAGAGTGGGGGTCTTTTTTCTTTAAGAAAAAGTCAAATAATTTTATTCTATTTCCAACGAAGTAACAAAGATAAAGGAAAAGGTACACGTAATTAATTGTTTGCTATGACTTTTTTCCCAGATAGAACCCTTTCAAAGGGTACATAGCAAAAACTATCTACTACTATGCAGGAGACAGACACTCAAGTGGTGACCCATGAAAAAAGGCAGCCCACTTGAATCAGCGTCAAGATTTGTAGTATACTAAAATATATATATATATACTTTTATAAGAGGAGCTTTGTGGATCTACAGCAACAGCCTTAAAGGCTTTTGATCAAATTATCAAAGTACCAGCTCCATAGCAAGCCAGACATATCCAGATCTTGACAAAGCAGACAAGACCAGCACTCCAGGTCATGCAACAGCTAAAGGCAACTGCAAACAAAGCTTTCAAAACAAATGTTTACAGGCATTGTATTAGACTGTAGAGGGAAGCTGTGAACTCAGAACTTCTCTGTGAAAACTTGGAGTCTCAATGAGTTTTAGAAGAAGTGTACCAGACTGTTTCCTCTCCGCCATGTACTGCTACTGGAAGCTGTATGACAAAATGCATGCAATTTGCACTTTAACCAGCTGTTTCAACCTGAGGCAACATGAAATTATTTCCTATTCCTGAGCACTCCTTTAACAGTTTCTCAATATTCTTAATGCTTTTCTGGAGTGCTACAAGTAGATAACTTGGCTGAAGAAAAGCATGCATCCTCTAGAGTAGTTTTGAAGTATCTTCTTGTACTGAAACAGAGAAAACTCATCTCCAAATGTTTCAGACATCACAGATCTAGAAAAATAACACTTTAATTGCATTGTAGAAATAAGATGCGCTTCCTGGGAATCTCAACTGGCATCGCGTAGAACTGATATATTTTTTCTCAAATTTATCACTGAAATGGAGAAATATACCACTTTGTACCAAGCACCCCCTTTGCTTTTCAGGTTCAGCCATGTGGTCTCATGGTCAGGCTTCCTCCATTCATTGCCTGATGCTCCATCTGATGGGCAGATGCCCACCAGGAAGCTCTGAGTCCCCTCGCCACAGAAGAGTCCACACTGCTGGGCTGATACGCATCTGAAACCACCCAATTCTGTCACAATCGTGATGAGATCACAGAATTCCTCGGAGGCTACACCTGGCAGCTGAGCCATAGCTAGAGCTCCAATGGAGGCTCTATTGAAAGTGATCATTTCCACAGATGATTTTTAACCAATCAGTATTTTCTAACAGAAAACCCTTTCTTAGGAGCCCTACCTACACAATCTTTAAAAAACAAGAAACAAACTAAAAAAAAGATAATTTAAAACCAGACTAATTAACCCACAAACAAACAAAAAAAAACCCCATGCCAAACAAAATCACTACGCCAGAAAACCACCAAACAGCCACATCACCAAAAAAACCCACCCACAACGAAAATAGCGCAGACTTTCTCTGGATAATCCCAACTGATTGCTTCTCATTAACACCAGCATCTTATATGAAATCCTGTGAAAAATCAGCACTGTCATGACACGTCACTAAACTACTGACTCTGAAAGAATATTCTCCCAAATCTCTATTTAAAACCTGCCATTGTCAGGCAGGTTTAGCCACACCCCATGATGTCCATCTGTTTTCCTTCCCTGGGTTTCCTCTGTAAGTAGCTTCTGTGCCCCTTATTTTAACCTATCCATAACTGTTATGAAAAGACAGGCTGAACATTTAAATATTTACATCTGTTTATTTAAACTAATAGGCAATTGAAAAAAAAAAATCCAGATTCAAAAGTAGCCTGGAGTATGCATGGCAGCAGCTTGGCTACGGCTGTAAAATATTAATGCGTTCATTTTTAATTCTCCAAATAGCATTGCAGACTTGCATTTACGATATTGTCTTTAATGCTAATTTTAAACTTTTCGTCTAATGGTTTACAGAGACTCATAAAACTCTTTTCCTCCAACTGTTTTTACTTGCGGGGTTTCATTCTTTTCTTCCTTCTCTTTCTTTGATTACAAAAGCCATGACCCCCAATGATCCTGCACAGAACACTCCTCATGTATATGATGACAAGTGTAACAACGCAGGCCGCCAGTTCCACTGCAGTCAAGAAGTCGCAGGAGTACACCAAAGGAATTTTATATGTGCTACCTCCAGTATTTTACTATGTAATTGAAGTGTTACCCAACTCTGAAATACTGATAGTCTGGAGAGGTCAGTTTTCTGTATGCTTTGGGAATAAAACTCAAAAAACATGAAATCATACTGTAAAAATAAATTAACAAGGACTGTTATTCTCTATTTATTCATTTATTTACCATCAGCATTTTAGATTCCACTCGCTTGCTAACTGCAACAGTCATAATTTGTTTCCTATATCCCTCCCACTGTTATGTTACTCAGATCCTCCCTCATGTTTCTAGCAATTATAGAGAAACATATGCACTTCTGCTATTATCTATGGTAAAAATACATTCCCTTGTGCATTTACTGCATTTAACTGCTTGCTGTGTTCTAGGAACTTGTGCCTTGTAACAGCACCATCATATGCACAACATTGTGTTACATCAGTACTCTGCTACCTTCAACTAGCTTCTTACTCGAATCTACAATATTTGGCAATATGTATTTCCTCACCAATTAGAATTCGTGTCACCAATGTTCTGTAAGGAATTGAATCCTGAATTTGTGTAGAATTTTTTTTATGCTGCGCTTTTCCTCCCAATGCAAACATCTCGGACTTCACATGGATAACTAAAGGGGAATGACTAGACTCACGCACCATTCTATGGTCTGTGCTACTCAGGTCAGCCTAATGGTCACAAACATGGCATCTCCATAGTAAACACCTTGAATGTCTCACTGGAGCTCTTACCAAAACTTAGAGGATGACAATATTTGTTTTGTTTTGTTTTGAGCAGAACAGACTTGTTCTGGGAAAAAGTTCTTGCCATTCAGAATGAGTTGTGGGAACTGGAGGGTGAGTTGAGCTTGGCAGAGTGATAAGCTGACTGGCAATAATGAAGAGTATATGAAAATCATGATTCGAATCAGACTTGAAAAGCACTTTAAGGCAGCCATGAAGTATGCATGTTAAATCAGAGAGGTGAAAGAAATAACATGGCTCTTTCCTAGAAGATGTTTCAAGCTTTTCTATGCTCATTCTGAAAGACCACTATAGGTAAGAGGGAAATGCATCATATAGGCTTGACCAAAAGAAGGCCTCCATATACAGGAAGAATTATTAAGCCATGATATTTTTGCCCCTCATATTTCTCACAACAGAGCACAGGTTACTGTTGGATGGCTCTCATGACACCAGCATTATAAGCAACACAGTTGAAGTCTCCTAAAAACCATAATGAAAAAAATCCTGGAGTGATATACCTAAGCATATTTTGAATAATCCCCTTAACTATTCTGTCTCTCAAGGTATTTTCTAATTTGCGGGAAAGAAAATTAATTGTATACTGACAAGAAATTTGTCAGTATTTGCAAATATTTTAAGAAATACTGCATTATATCTGTCAAGACTATTCAACTGCTTCATTTTTTTTAAGGTGTCAGCTTTTATTCACATTGATTGCTAGAGACAATGTTTTTTGGCAGGTTACCCAAATTCCCAGACAGCAATAAAGACACCTATCTCATCCAAAGTCAGATGGTGAGTCCCCATAAACTGATGCAAATCAACTATTCCACGAACAACCAAGTCAGCTACAATAGATATAAAAACAAATAAAATGTTTGTTGCTTTATGTTTGTTTTCCCTCAGCCTGAAAAGAAGCAATTTCAGGGAAAACATAGGAGTTGCAAAATCTTGTATAAACTTTAATGAAGACTGTTAAACTTCTATTCACATCTGTGAAATAAGTTTAACAAATGACTCCATTCATTTATATGATGAATGGCGACTCATATCCTTATTATATCTAGAAAGAAAGAAAATAGATTTTACATCTTTCTACAGTTGTTTTTCCTTCCCTTTTATGCTGATGTTTCATGTTCATATTTTAAGTGGGAAAATATGACAGCTATTGTATGCCAAAAAAAAAACCCAAACCAAACACAACCTGGTAATGAATCTGTCTTTATGTTTCCATGACTTTTCTAAATTCTTTTTTACACAATTACCTAATGCACCACTGTATGTCCTCTTTAAAAATGAAACCTACTTTCTCATGGACCAGGAATGAGAAACATGGATGCAGATAAGCATCCTTAATCTAAAATATAAACCTAAGCTTCCAAACACCTTGACAAAAACTTAATAACATTTTAAAGACTATATAAGTAAAACAAAAATTCTCCAAAATTAGACACAGCTATTTATGGAATAGCTAACATCCAGTAAATTGAAAACTTGCCAATTATTCCTTTCTAACTTTCTCATTCAAAAACAGCTGCTGATACTTGATGCAGTTACTCAAATGAGTGAAGATACAGTTTTACATCAGCTGAGGGCGTCACACAAAGCAGCCCAATAAAACACTTAGAGGGCTGGATTAATCAGGGTGCATGTGCAAAATCCAAAGCCTCAGATCTCTGACTACATTTAGGCACAACTAATTCCATGTGTATCTATAACTTTTATTTTTAAAGTTCCCAGAGGTATACATTTCCCTCAATTAAATTTCATTTAAAAAGGAGTACTGTTGATGGCACATGCACTCAGGAGCACACACAAAGGCAAGAGAGCAACAAGCCAACACGTGCCCAAGCTGCCGTGCACCAAGGCAGGTCCCAGGGGCGCACGCCCAAGCTCCAGGGCTCAGAAGTCACCAGCGGAGATTTACAAACCAGGTGTCCTTCCCTTCTCCCAGAGCTTCAGAGCTTACTTGATTCTTCAAATAATATCCCTCTGAATCCAGCACTAACTTCTGACAGGTACGACTTCCTTCTCATCCTGACTTGGACCAAGAAGCTCAGTCCAAGTCCCACTTCTTAGTGAAGTGTCACAGCTTTTGGCCAGTTGCACACTGAGGTGAATTGTTGGAATAGAACTTACACTGCAGTCTACCATACAAGAGGAGTGCTGACACCAAACACTCTTTGAGACTCGGTCACCATTTGCTTAAGATACAGTGATATAATGCTGCTTGCAAGAAACATATCATTCAACTTTGAGCTCTGCCTATAAAAGTAGGCAAACAAACCAATTTTTAATTCTTAGTATTATTTATCTTGTCATTTTTGCATTGTGGTAAGTGCAAGTTATATTAATGATTTTATATGCAACTGTCCTGTCTTAACTATCACATAGCTGGGCTTGCATATTCCACCCTAAAGTTACTTCAATTTTATGTCTTCGTAAGTTACACTAAATGTGCAGCTACTAGCCAAACCTCTCTCCTCTCCATCCCTCCCCCTTCTACTTCCTTTCCCACCCCCACGCTCAATTCTGTTCTCATACTCACTAACAGAAAATAAATTCTGGCTGTTAGTTTCTATTTTAAAGACTATTTTGAAAATGTTACCAAATCAAAACATAAAAAAAAAATAAGTACTCCTTCAAACATGGCAATGACTTCAGTGCATTTGCAAGTTCTAGTAAAAGACTCAACAAGGTGGCTGCAGTGTTGTTTTCTCACTTGTACAGACCAATAAATCTGTGCGTTCACAGGTCAGTCTCAAGGGGAGGGCTCTTGCCCAGAGGGTTTGCACAACCTCCTGAAAAGATTGCTGATGTTCACTTTAGCATCCTGTACCTAAGGAAGTCGGAAACATATGTTTTGGTTTATTATTTGATGACCATTCTACCTATTGAGCTGTAGACTTACAGAACTGGAGAACTTGTTAACAGGAGGATGGTACTACTCATTCCTCCATAAGCCATTAATAGAACCTGTAACTAAATAGGGCTGTGCTAGAGAATATTTACTGAACTGCTCAAAGCTTTACATGCACAGAGAGCTTAAAATATAATAGCTTTTAATGTTAGACAGCAGCTGATACTGATATTTCTACACAAATTTCTGTGATCCTTTAGTGAATCTGGTCCACAGACACAGAAACTCTGCTACTGTCTCCCTTTAGATGGTTTACACCTTTTTGGCGCCCATGTTTTGGGATTAAAAGAGGCAAGGAAGCACATAGGCACTCTTTCAAATTAAAAACTTAAAAAAATGACTTTGTGGTGTCATCCTAAGGATACTTGGAAAATAGTATTATCACTACAAGGCATACAGAAACTTCAACACTTGGACGCTGCTTCTGCATGACGGGCCAAGCAGTCCTGGTAGTACATGGTGCAGTTAACTTCTGAAGATTTCTCTCTTTCCTATAAAGTACCTTAATATTGTTCAAATCATGTAAGTCAATTGGACATCTTACTGTAAATTAAAGCATAGTTACAAAATGAGATCCAACTTAATATTTCTTTAATGGTTGCTACTGGAGTTCAAATGCATCATGACCACGTTGAAATCAGTATTTAAATTAATTATGACAGCCGTATAAATTAGACATAAGAGACTTCTAAAGCTAATTAGAGTCTGAGAGTTTTAATTTGATGTCTGTCTTGGTGCAATATCTGCTTTATGGATTAAATTAATAAAATTAAGACTGCATCATTATAAATTTCCACTTTCATAGTTCCATAAGTTTTGCAATTACATGCCATATTTGAATGATAATTGAATGAAACTAAATCATTGTGTTCATGTCTACTTTCCTGCAGACTTAAAAATAATATTCTCTGTTTTGTTCCATTCATAAAAGTCATAGCTGCTGTAGTCACCTCTGCCTGAAGAGCAATTTATAATGCACACGTCCAAGTAAAATCAGGATGCTGGTGCCCACGTAGCCCTCTGAAGGCTGCTGTTCCACCGTGCGTGTCCCCCGGCTGCAGCACACACTGGGGGAGCCACCTGTAACTTGGCAGCCTCTATACACAGCTCACGCATGTTACCAGCAACAACATGACTTGTGTCTTTTGCCTTTATGTAAAACTGCAGCAGCAAGTTCTCATGTTATCACCATTTTTATTTGAGAGAACAAATAACGAAGAGAGTTCTTTCTTTCGAGAAAATCTTATAAAGAGTCTGAAGACCAAAAAGTGAGTCCCCTTCCTGGACAGAACTTGCACAGAATGCTGTGCCCTGACCAAAGATTTCTTCAATCCTGTACAATTCAGGGTTCCCAGTACCTGAAAGGGTGTAAGATAACCTATACTGTCCTCTCTTTCTTTATAGTTTTAGCTTCAATAAACAGCATCTTAAACAATATGTTCCAGTTCAAATGCCTCTCCTACGTGGGTCATAATGAACTGGCACCTTCTGGTATGAAACAGCTACTGAGTTATATTTAGCACAATAATATGCCTAATAGTGATTTTGAACTAGAATTTATATTAAAGACAGCTTGCAGTAACAGGAAATACATAATAATTACAATTAGGCAAAAAGAAGATTAGGGTCAAATCCAAAGCATGCAGCAGTAAGGATAGTAAAGATTCATTGATTTATATGCACTTATAAAGTATGCACTTATATGCACTTATAAAGTATGAGCTCCATATGCAAACTGTTCACGCCACAATATACACTTTAACAAACTACGATCAGACATCAAAAACCTGACATATTTAGCATAAGTTTCTGATATGATATGTAAATTGAGGTTATCTCTGCTACCAACTACACAGCTCAGTAAATGTGTATCACAGCACAGCGTTTTGAAATAAAGTTTTAGAACATTCTGTGAAAAAGCATAAAGTGAAGAAAACACTTATCTTACTTTTAAATGGGGACATAACATCCTGTGACACAGGATCACAATCTTGGCTGGAAGATTTGCCTTTGACATTCGTGTTTTCACAGGCAATTAAAATTTAATTTGGCCCATAATGAAAAGCAAATCCTTTTATCCCATAGTTGCAGCTACAAGAGGAACATATTGCATTAGCAGCACTGTAGCTTAAGGTTTCATATTTGACATTTGTGACATCATGAAGAAAATTAATAGATAGGAAAGTATATGCATGCACACCTCATCCTTAAACTTTCCTAATAACTAAATGTGATGTCACTAGGATTTCAATAGACAATGCTCATTTACACAACAGCATTGCCATAAATCTCAACAACAGTGACATATTCTGGGATAAATGCATATTTATGACAACAGACCAAAAATCATAATCACTGCATCATTTTAAAATATAAAAATTTGCGATACTTTTCTTACTATACTTACATTAAAATTCTATAAAGCGATAATTGTGAAAGAATTTGTTGAGGCCTGAAAAAACTACACAAACCATTAAGATTACAGGTTACTATTATTTTACATGGTTGACAGGAAAGAGTCATATCTGTTCTTATCACTCTGCTACAATAGGCAAAGCAGCTAAATTTTCAATAATAATCATAGAGTAACAGCCATATTCATGTAAAATAAAAGTATTTTTCCTCATGTAAAATGCTATTAGCCATATTTGAAGGCATTATGTTCAGATATCATTTTTCCATTTCACTAAATGACAGCCATTAAATGCAATGGCAACTGCATGACAGGGATATTTTTATTACTTCAAAAGGAAGAAAAGGATTAAAATGAGTTTATTCAAAAGTGTGATTTGTCAATTTTTTCTTATCAAGGACTGTGTGGGACAGCTTTAAAACCAAACACTGTGATCTGACCTCCTATTTGAATAAGTTAATGTGATCCAGTGTTCTTAGAAAAGTAGTGAAACCTATCTGCTATATGCAGAAGTCTCAGGAGGAATTGATGCTTTTATACGGTCAGCTGCAAGGTGCCATTTCCTTTTCATCGTTCCTGCTTTTATCATATTGTAGTTCTTGACAGCTTAGAGGTTCTTTTCAGAATCTGGTGTATGAGCAACTATATAAAGACATTTTTTGTATGAAGGATTTCTTTCCAGCCTCCTAGGTTTTACAGGCAAATAGATTGCTGCTGCCAGAAATCCCTCTCTCATATTCAAGAGTGACTAATCACCATATTTGATAGAGCAAGCATCTTACCTAAACATCAAATAGAACTATAAACTATACCTTAGAGTATTAAAGAAGGATTTTACGCACATCAGATTCTTACATTATATATATCCTAAGAACTGTAGTGAAAATTATTTCATGTATGTACATACACAGAAGTAACATCTAGCTGGACAAAATACTGCTCATTAGGGATTTACTTTGAAGGATTATCCTCCTTCCAGCAGCTGTTTTTCGCAAGAGATCCTATACTGCGTGTAGTTTGGGGATACTTAGAAGTGTTCTCTGCACATGTTCTCCCAATTGCTTATACTAATTTACACTTAAAGCATTTATATTAAAAAAATGCGGTATATTAAAGCCCATTACCTATAAACAGAAAAATTCAACCCAAAATTATACATTTATGTAGGATCTTTTGTATACTGCTATTTCAAAGCTCTTGCATCTTCCAGCTAACTTACTGTACAAGCTTATTGCTTTCAAGGTAGAAAACTCTCAGGACTTCCAGCCAGGAACTGAAAGTTATGCAAGCCAATATTCTGAGCTAACCTGGATCCAACTCTGTTGACTTCAACAAAACAGAGCCAGTTTTTAGTACCTGCAAACATCATTCAGCTAAAAGTGAGCAGAATCAAATAGTTACATAGACTAATATTGGAATTTGGCCATAAAGAGCAATATGAGACAGAAACCTTGGAAGCGTAGTCTCTCAAACCAAACAATTCCCAGGTTATGTGTAAAACTTTTGGGTTTTTTTTAAATGTAACATTTTTACACTGCAGAACGTAAAGTGATCCATTTTTCAGTCTGTAGGCCAAGTAGGTATTTTGGTACAGAACGATGCTGATAAAAAGGGTTATTTCAATGACCTCAAATAATGGAATGACTAGTGTAGAATAACTGCGGAAATACACATGGGCCATATCTTTACCCATTTCTCCTGCTGTTTGATATTATATATTCCAGAATTATTATTTTATCAAAGACAGAAAGACTTTGCTTGAACATCTTTGTTACTCAGGACCACAGATGGATATTTTATACTCAAATTTTATCTAAAACTATAGGCTATTTCTAAGTCTGCAGCAGATGCTCGTTAGCAGAAAACCACTCCACTGAATCCGGTTCAGCTATTCCCATTTGAACCAACTCTTAAATCCTCCTATTAAAAAATAAAAAGGGCATAGCAGTGATGAGAACATAACTGTTAAGATACATGGTTATTACACATCAGAGTTGATTCATTTTCTGTTCAGAGTTTACCTTGGTCCCGTGTGGAATGTGACATTTCAAACAGTAAATCACCTGAACTCTACCATTCAGAGGCAAGCACTTCTGGGCATTCCAGCTAGTGCACTACAGTGACATTTCTGAGCCTCTCTGTGGGTTTACTATGAAAACCAAACATGAAGGAGTCACATAGTAAAGACTATATTTGTCTAGGGACTGTCAGAGAAAAACTTCCAAGTGTGCTTTGCTTTACAATTTGTTTCAATTCTTGACAAGATAGAAACATCTGTTTACAAAATAAAGCTTTTAACTTGATGAAGCATTCCCAGCTAGTTTACACCAGCAGATTTCTTCTGCATTCCACCATTTAGATTTGAACATGTATGCTCTGTAACCCTCATGTCCACAGTTCAGCAGCCAATCTCAGGCTTAATGCATGCAGTGGGATACAAACAATGTTATCTCACTGCTGGAGATAACCAACCATGTGCTCTGAGCACGGTAATTCTTTGCTAACCAAATGTAAACCACAGATTAGGGGAAACACTCAATTAAATATCCTCCTCGAACATAGAAACAAACAGCTCACAAACACCATAAGAAATTTATTCGGCTGATGAGAGATGCAGAAATTAATTACTACAACAATGAGACACCATTTCACCAACTATTTTTCCCGAAAGCATGCCTTTTCTTGTCCTTTATTCTGTACTTGAACAAGCAGACTTTCCTGAGCAGCTAGAGGAGAAGGACTGCAAACTCTCAAAGCTTTTAATGGATTTGTAGACTTGCATTTTCCACTACTGAAGATGTGTATGTGTGTGCATCTACATATCTACAGGGGCATGATACAGTTGTCACGTAGGAGTCCCTTAACAAGTGCTGTTGCCAACAAAATGCCAAGTAATATTTTGAGATTCCTGCACATGGCATCAATGGGATATTACAGATTTTCTGGTGTTACATGTAGTATCACCATCATCAATACATCACACCTTAATCTATGAATTACAGGTTTCCTGTACTAGAAAATTGCAGCAGCCTATATTGAAGCTTCCATCATTGAAAATTGCTTCTCTGTTACTGAACGTTGTTTTGTACAATGCAAAAAGTCTGTATTAGAGCAGTATTTTCCTCACTGTTACTTTATGAAACAATAACAGTCTTCAGCTTTTCATCCTTCAGAACTCTGCCTAAAATTCAGAAATTATGAGACCACCAATCATTAAACAGACAATCAGTTTCTTCAGTTACAAAAGTATACGTATTACAACTGCTCTTATCTGAAGGACAAGTGTACTGTAAAGCACCACTGAATCAAATGTTTTTTAGTACCATGTTTCCTCTGTTTAAGTTCTAAGCAAGGAAGAAATTCTATATACTTTCACAAAATGCCTGGTAATTTATGCCATTCCTGTGTTTCAAACTAGAGTTTGGATATAAACATGAAACTGAGGGGATTCTTGCTACCTAAACTTGAAAATATCACGAAATATTATCAACATACTAGCAAATGCAAACGGGGAGTGGTCAGTTTTCAGTTTGTGAGACCATTTGGGAAGATGGCATTATGGATAAAGGAGATGAAGTAGTTACCTATCTTCTGGGAACATCATGTCTCAAATGCCTTGAAATGTGGGGAAAAGTATGGGGAAAGCCATATTTGAGGATAAGGGAGAACGAAGATTGAGAATCTGGGAAGTCTGCCTTATCTCAAGAGAAAATATTCACAAGCACATGTTGTCCTGAAAAGGACTTACTCTCATCAGGATTCACAAGATGGTGCTAAGGAAAAGAAAATGTTTCTTCTGTAAAGGGACATGACAGAGTATAACGGCTCTCAGATCTAAAGGTGTTACAACGATTCTTACGTCCAATTACTTTTCAGTGTGGAAAACATAAGTTTATATACTTTTAAAATGTTTTATTTGAAAGTTACATCAGTCATCAATTCCTGATTCAATGACTGATTACGACAATCAACCTCTTCACAAGAGAAATTCGTTAGGTATTTAAAAATTCACTACTAATTTTACTTTCCAGCTGAAGCATAACGTTAATAAGACTGCAGTCAAAGGCTAAGAACATGTGTTATTTGATGTCTTAGATGAATCACACTATGCAACAGATGTTCTGAAGTCTCATTTTTAAGAGGATCATCTGTGTGAAAGCTCTTAATACACTGCTTTACTCTGTCAAGATTTCTAATACCTCCAGCTAGACCGCCTGATACGCCTCAAGGTAGATCTTCCTTGTTCTCACACAATCAAACACACAGAGCATCGTAATGAGTGCATGAAAGTCTGACATGCATAAGGTGCCCCCTGCAAAACATTTCTCTAAAGTCTGATTATTCCAGGACCCGAGCATAACAGTCACAGTTAATGATGTCAGCTGCCACAGCATGTTGCCTCAGGCATTTCTCTCCAAGGTCATTCAGCAGCATTTTCTGTTCCACATCTATGTTTATTATTGCCTTTAAGCACAAATGCAGTTATCTGCAGCGTGTCCAGGTTTCTGAGGTTGCATGATAGAAGCCACTAAATAAGAAATTGCAAAACACAGCCATCCTTACATCTACGAACACACAACACTTCTATTGCTCTCTCTAAAAATTGAAATACCACCTTTAATATTATTTTGTTGTTTGGTTTTACAGCACTTAGGGCAAAGATCACTTAAAATTGCACCTACCTGAAATGAGTAATATCTAACCCTAAGAATAAGGTTTTACAGATTGACTGTTAAACAGTGAGCATAAATGAATGAGAAACTGTGAGATTCAAGGCCCACCTATGATCCAAAGCTAACACGTGTAAATGCTTCCTACTGCAACAATTTATCTTCTAGAAGTGGGGAGAGAGATGGAAATAGAGTCACAGTGGGCAGACAATTAGGAAAGGGCAGTTAAAATGATGGGATAACTGAAATAGCTCCAGTCAGGAATGAGCAGTGGAACTTTGGCAGGACAGCACACAAGGCATTTTAGGTGTTTCATGTCTTGTTAAGAGTGAATGCAGGTTTCCCCACCTCCAAGTATTCAAGGAAAGAACTAATATTTCCACCAGGCAGAGTCCTACATGTTCTTAGAAGGAGATGTGAACTCAGCTAGGGGCATGGGGAGGATGAAGACTTGTTTTGTTTTATTGTTATTATTCGGGTTATGTTCCTGTGACATTTTCATTTAAGGTCTTCAAAGACTTACTGTGAATAACAAACTTACTGGCCACTTGTCTATCTAGCAAGACTTATTCTTTCAAATATTTATGCTGGCTGTCTAATAAGAGTAGCCTGAATGTCCTCAGAGAAATCAAGAATATACAAGCTAATGTCTATTTTTCTCCAAAAGAACTGCAGCTCATTTCTCTTAAGTCCTATTTCTGCATATCAAGGTGTTCAAGAGCAAAATGCATCCCAGACAAACAACAGCTGCAGCCAATTGCTAGAGTTTCAATCAGCACTAGGCAAATGTTTGACAGCACATGTACTCGCTGCCCCTGGAGCTTTCAGTAAATAGCAGAAAGTGAAATGTGGCACAGCTAAACCAGCAGATATTTAAAAATATTTCTCAGCTGTAGAAAAAAAAAAAAAAACTGATAAAGTCCCACAAACCAACTTTAAACTATTTTGTTCAAACCACAGGAAGTCAACAGGATGAACAGAGAAGCATGAGATACTCTGGATGCAGAATCTCACTAATTGGCTTATACGTGTCAAAACAGCATGGAAAAGAAACAGCACAGAAACCACCGTCTCAACTC
Source organism: Streptopelia decaocto (assembly GCF_964273445.1). Classification (NCBI taxonomy): domain Eukaryota; kingdom Metazoa; phylum Chordata; class Aves; order Columbiformes; family Columbidae; genus Streptopelia; species Streptopelia decaocto. Next base: position 18,177,338 of record NC_138666.1, on the reverse strand, counting down.
CCACACATGTTCTGATGCTCCATGAAAGCATGAGGAAGGCTACAGTCATGATGTTACTGCGCATGGTTGAGAAACAAATTGTGACAGACACTACTACCATCTAATGAAACCAAAAAATAGTGAAGTCAGAGGTCATGTTTGTTCTCACACTGGTAGCACAGCAAGGTCATCAGAGAAGGCAACATCAAAGCCTTTGCCTTGCTGATACTTTGACACTGTTTTCCCACACACCATCCCTTGCAAGAATGGTTCCATTAGTTTTCAGGCACTCACAGTTCTCAGTTTATGCTAACTTCCAATCTCTTTCTTGTCTTATGACACTTTTTGGAAAAGATTTCCTTTTTCACTTTTGAGACTATAATCTGCTGTCAGGCCTAGTTATGTATCAGATTCCAGTGACTATGTGTGTGGCTTCGGATCTACTGTGATAAAGGATTAAATTCTCAGGAAAGGAAAACCAAAAGGCCTCTGAATACTTGATTTAGAAGATGGTGAGAGAAGTTTTTTGGTTGTGGTGGCTTTTTATTTCTTTTCTTACATTCCTCATTTCTTACAGGACTCTGCCCTCCTCTTATCTCTCTGTCTCTTCCTTCTACATTGGCACTCTTCTGTTGTCATCTGCGTATACAGTATATATATATATATCTACATGAATATATATTTTTTTTATTTTAAACAGTATCACACTTTCCTATTTAAGATCTATTTTTCATACTTTAAGTAACATGGGCCCAAGTTTCTGAGAAAACTGCACAGTTGGGACTCCTATGAGAAGGTGTGTATGTCACGCAAAACAAAAACGGTATGCACAAAGACTGTTCAGACAGGGAGAATTAGCAGCTTAAGGATTCAAAGAAGAAATGCCGACATCTAAAGCTAGAGAACACCAAGAGGAATGTGTGGGGTGTAAAGAAAACAACATCCATTCTGTGTATTAACCATAATTTAAACTTTTACGTTGCATATTTCTAGCTTAGAAAGCCTCTCCAACCATAAGAGAAGGTGCCTGAAGAAAGTAACTGAAAGAAAGAAGCCTCTGCTTGTACCTCTGTTTCAGGTAGAACTCTGATTGTAAGCAAATGACACTATGATACTACACACACACAGAAACACACATTCAGTTGAGTCCCTCCACCAAGGAGACAATGTTGGAAGGAATGGTATAGCCAAAATTTAACAACAGCAGGTATTGTATTGCATTAGCATTTAGTATATAGATCATATATTAACAGCCAGGCAAAGGATTTTTTTTGTTACTTAACGCAATTAAAGCCAAACAATTTTGTTGTACTTCTTCTGACAAAGATCCATTGAAAGCCTAAAAGTAGAATTGATTCCCCTACAAATCCTCAAGCTACCTGTGGTTTATAAGCCACAGTCCTTGAAATAAAGTGGATGAAGTCATTATTAAATAACATTTTTGTAGATATTAAAATATTTGATATCCTAGTACATGCTAGCTTAAAATGTCCTGTGGTCAGCCATACATAAGCTTACTATGTTCCCCATAGGCAGCTCTTACCTGTAGTTACTGAAGGGCCACCTCCACCAGAAGTTCACACCTCTTCTGAAATCTGAGATCCTCCCTCCCATGCGAAGCACCGTGCCGAACATCACAAGGCGCTGGAAACGTGAGATGTAAACCAGGAAGCAAGCTGTACCTGCAGAGGACAGAGGAGATCATCACCAGCTAAAACACACCAGCTGCAACACACCAGCTGCCCACACTGTAGACTGACTAAAGTTACTTGACTGAATGAGAATGGGGTCAAGGTAATGAAGATCAAGACTGAGGTAATCAAGTAATTTAGTCTCTACCTAAAAAGAAGTGACAAACAAACTCTTAACATACATCTTTAAAACAGGCTACTTGAATATCTAATTGTCTACAACTACAGACTGCAATGTCACTGTCTTTTATACATTCTCAAAATATATCTCTTGTAACACAATATTCCCACAAAAGATATAAATATGTAGTAGTAAAACCAAAAAATAATGTTAAACTAGAATTTGTGCAAACTATGGAGAAAAGGATCTAGGGGATCTGTTTCTAGGGATAGCACAGCTGGCAGGTTTTTCTATAGGAATGAGGTGGTTTAATTTGGATGTTTCTACCTCAGGATTTCTGAGAACAGATGGCATGAACTGAATGGAACTTACTACACCTACCCCAGACAAGATGAAGAATAAAACACAGTTTTTCAACATCCCTTTGTGTCATGACTGACGCTGTCACCATTTGTCTAGTTCAGCTAAGGAGAATAGTTACCGCTCTATTGCACCAACTGTACTGTGGTGCACCTTTATAATATATTGGTACTATGTAGTGTAGTAGAAGTTGCAAATTCCTAATTTTTGTCTTTCTAGCATGCCAAAGTATATATCTAAGAGACTGCAGAGGACCTCTCTCCTTTCAAGACTTACATTCAAACCTTATACTGAGTAGCCAAAATAATGTATTAAAAGCAATTCTCTTATTTCATCACAGTCATGAAATCTTGCACAACCATTCAACAGTGGCATTAAACCAGCACTTGCACTGACATCATCACCACTCATGTACTCGCACCGACAATGCAATGAGTCCCGTGGGGCTGGTACCACATGGAAGGAACTATGAGAGAGACTTGGCTGACACAGTAACAGCTCCAGTGCCTGGAACGTGATGGTAATGGCTCCTCTGGGGCTGTTATCATGTCAGTGGAAATATGTATGAGACACTTCCATTGATGCTATAAAAGCATTTACATCAGTATCATAGGTAAAACTCCAGAAATTTGGCAATAAAAATGAAATTATCAAGCTAAACAAAAAAGGTGAAAGTACTCAAGGAAAACGGAATATTTGAAGAGACTTGTATGTTTGTTTCAGCTTCACTGAAACTTGCTCATACATACAAATACTATGACAAAACAGCAAATGAACACCCACCTCCTCCCAGATACAACGTCAGCAGAAACAAAGGAAAAGAGTGCCTAAAACCCCTCCTTATCCTTAACACAACAAGGAAGGTACTGGCCCTTTATGAATTGTACTTACAATAAACTTTAAGTTACTTCTGTAGCAAAAAAAAATGTTTTAATTAATATTTTACAACTTCTCAAGAAAAGTAAAAAACGGTCAGGAGTCAAAACAAGTAATTTTTGTTCTGTGGGTCTGTCATGATGTACTTGAACTGTTTCATGATGTACTTGAACTGTTTAGCGAGTACTTGTTGAAAAAAATGTACATTCTGTAGTACTAATCCTTCAAGAAATAGTATTCATGGGAAAATTGCTAGTGTAATAGATTTGTTAGCTGACGTCACAAACTTATTATGAATCCTTGTGCAATCTGTTAAAGTAAAATGACAAATCCAATTAGCTTTCTCCAGCCACATATAACTAAAAACTGAGAGTTAGAATTCCTACTAGAAACCATGAATGATGGGCTTTTGGTTCATAATAGTTAATTCTGTTAAGAAAATCCCCTTGAATAGATTCTCCAAGGACGGCTTTTGCAGGTCACACGTGATTGCCAGGGTATTTTAGTGATATAGGTAGTATTTTCTTTCTGCAGCTGGTGGAATGAACAGTCACAGTTACACACTGGTAAAAATTTCCAACTTCATATGTATCAGTTTCATGCAGGCAGCACTGCCTGTCTTCCTTGCATATATGCTAAGATACAGAATATAAAGCCTTGTGAATTTCTAAATGAAAACTCTTGCTTGTATATTTCATGCATTTGTTTACTAATACTCCATAGTAAAATATTTTAAAATTAAAAAGCTTCTTATTAATCTGCTTAAGTAGTTAGAACCAAAATTTGCTCAAAAACTTGTTTATTTCTTCACAACATTATTGTCTTTTATATTTTGATTTTATTATTTTTCCTGCACTAGTTTCTTTTAGAGTTCGGAGCTCCACTCAGGCTTAAACTGCAACACTATTATCCTGTTAATTCAGGGTATCTCCTGCTCTTGCTGCAATTCTTTCATGACTGTGTCTATTAATGTATGTATATATAATTTTCAGGTACAAAACAAGCTTGTACACAGTAGGTTAAGCAGGAAAATGATGCAAACATTAGCACATCTGACTGTCATTCCTTTATTTACCACGCAGTGATGAAGACGTAATCTCTATAGCAAAAGGCTGTGATTCTCTGCCAGCTGGCTGTCTGCCTTAACTTAAGGGAATAGTAATAAATGAAGCCCAAGCAAATGGCCACCATCTGGGTAAAGCTCAAGTGAGCTTGTTTGGACAAGGCTCCAGGGTCATGTAAATGAAATGGACTTTAATGTTAAGATGCATCTGTGAACGTACAATTTCTCCTTATATAAAGCCTGGCTTGACTCAGTGCAGGTGCAGAAAGTTGGCAGTATTTACAAACTACATATAATTTAGAGGTTTTTTAAAGATGCACATTGTTTACATGAATAAAGAGCCATCTGATGCCCATCTTTCAAAGCAGCCTTGAAAACATAAAGACACTATTAAAAATAAGTAAAAAGGAAAAGGGTGTGGAGCAGCCATGTAAGTAGTGCCTTCTATTGGGCTTATTCACACATGTTGTTTCTGTATTATTTTTATGAGGACAAAAAAAATACTGATGCTTTAATATAAGTAAGTCTTTTACATTTGTTAACACTTTAAGACTTCTGAATGCAAAACAAAAATGTTGCACTTACAACATCAGGTGAGAAGCATGTGTATTTTTAGCAGCTACAATCTCCTGTTTTGGACTCCTTGCTTCAGTTGAATCCACAAGTTTTTCTGCTTCTGATTGCTGAAATTTATTGTTGATATATACTATTTTAACCTTTCTCAGGCCATTCACATTTTGACAAGGTATAGGAGACATTGTGCTTTTGTATCTCATTCATTAAAAGACTTAGCTTTGAGAAGATGGTTAATTATTGTCGAAGGTAATATAATGCATGACTCTTGGCCTGTTCAGTTACTTTGCCTGTTCTACTTTACTCCAGTCTGTGCCTGATGGTAAATGTTCCTTCGAAAGAACTATTTATTGCATCTGTGTGTCACTTGCAACATTAGGAGTCTTACCTGACTCTTTAGCTGCATTTCTGAGTTATTGGATGATCTTTTTGTGCCTTGACTGACCACGTTTCTTCCATACAAGGCCATTAGTCCTGGTATAGCTTTTCACTAGTTAGTGCAAGAGCTAGGCCGTGGTTGGACTCGGTGATCTTGAGGGTCTCTTCCAACAAAAGTGATTCTATTCTATGAATACTCTTCTTTTGTAATTTAGTCTGCTTGCATATATATGTTGCATATGCAAGTGCTGTATGTTTCAGAAAAAAAAGATAAAAACCCTGCATCTGTGAAATATTGCTGTAGAAAACACGTAAGCCTACACACAATAATAGACCACCGTAAGTCAATGTTGTTGATCATGGATAACTCTAGTATTAGCGGCCTTCTTAAAATATGAAAGAACTTTAATTCCTTGTTCACATCTTCATATTAAAATTCATTTGAAAGATTCTGACAGTGCAGTGGCAACTATGATCAGCATTGCCCTTTCCATCCTCTGCCACACACACACAAGTGCCAGATTGATTTTTCATTTGTGTTTTTTTTCCTATTTGTACGGGACTTTATACCTCCATTGAAACTTATTCTTGCATGTATATCCAGGAAAATAAGAGGGTACTCTGTTTCTGCCAAGTACAATTAAATTCTCTAGAACCATACAATCAGTGAGTCCTAAGCTGGACTCACCATGTATTCATCCTTTACATTAACGGAGGACTCTTGTGGCTCATAAACAGCAGCTCTTCCAGCTGACATAAAGGGATCATCCTTTCCATTGAGCCAGTGGGAACTGTGCTAAGCTTCTCAGCTGGAAGTCGCTCTTTGCATCTTGCAAGAGACTGATTTTAAATCATTCCTTTGAGGGCAGCCGGGGTGAAGAATTTTTTGGGGAATTAAACAGATGCCCCTCAAAACGATGCACTTCCTTTTAAAATCGAGTTACCATAACAACTGTACAGTACTTTTGCTCTCAAACAAAGCACTTTTTTGTGTATTAGGAAGCTTGCACTCCAGGAGAGAAGCTGATTTACTTTCCCTGAGGAAACACACCATATGACATGCAAAATGTCAGGGGGTGAAGAATACAAACTGGAGCTATAAAGCCACATTAGAAATAGAACAGCTTATACACTCTCAGAGTTCTTAACTTTTTTTCCCTAATACATGGGAAGATTACATCAAACTGTACCATGAACAGCACAAAGGCAGTCATTAATAGGACAGATTATTATGGGAATGGCTCTGATAGTTTATGGATTATGAAAGGGTTAAATGCCAGACCCTGGAACCCTCAGGCATATGTAAATAGTCATCACCAAGAAACCCGCAGATGCCATGATTATGTCCTCTACTAAGACACTTATACGGTGCTGACTGGCAAATACAGTGTAATAATGATTTGTGTAGCTTGTACTGAGCTAGTGTATTCTATATGCAATAATTTAAGGATAAGATTCTTATTGCCCACTGTCAAGTGAATAATAGTTTCAATTTTATATCCTCCTCTGCATTATTGTTGTTACCCTGTTACAGCACATTACCATTACCTTCTCCCCTGCTTTGTTGTAGTATGGCACATTCGATAATATATATGTGATCAGTTATTGGTTTAATCTAATAGAGAGCTTTCCAGTAGTAATAATGGCAATACTGTAACGCCCCCATATTATTGTGCAGTTAACACACTTTGTCATGCTAGTATAATTCCAAGTTATCATAAGCATCCTTTGTCAGTCTGGCAACATATGAAGAAAATAACTGCTTTCCAAAAAGATTAACCAGACCATCCTAAAACTTCGTCAGAATTTGACTATGTTTACATCCTTTCATCCTTGTATTTCTGCGTTTTTATGCATATGTGAATGCGTATACAGAAAATAGTCTTTTTTGCTTAATGCAAGTCTTTTTTTGCTTAATGCAAGCAATTTCATTTATGTTTAATAGAATATGTTAAATAAATACTCTTAATTGTTAGAGGATACTTTAATCTATGCAGAATGAACTTAATTACCATTGAATTAACTCTAACCCAGATTAATCAACAAATGTATGATTAGGTAATTATTACCTCTTTACAAGTCCTGTTGCCAGTAATAGAATTCAGAATGAAGAACACAAGAGTTAAGAGTCGATGTGCCATTTGGGAAATGTGTGGAACCATATAATTGACATTTTAAAATGTACCAACTAGAACTGAAACAAGATGCTATTGTACTGTACAATTCAGTGCCATGTTAAGATATTATGTACTTTCTTTAAGCAACTTGCATAGTCACAAATGCCTCTTGTGCTGAATAAAAGCAATCGAGTTGCAAATTACTGGGACTGCTTTAGGAATAGAAAGCATTTATTAAAATACTGTTTCTGCTGTTCACCTGGGTATATTGCTATTCTAATGATTTAAGTTACTTTCTCCACTGTTTACTTGAAAGACTAATCACTCAATGGTATTCCCAGAGCCAGATGCTGGCATATCTGAGCATTTGTAGTTTGAGTACTATGCAACTACTCCTATTTGCTTTAAAAATGTGTAGGGTTAAAACTGTATCTCCAGAGTTGACTACATAGCTGTCAGTAAGACAGCTCACGCTGGAACAGACAGTATGAGTGTGATGTTGGATATGTCCTTAAGAGCAGTCTGGCTAATGGAGTATGAGTAAGAATGCCTAAAGACCTCCCTCTTAACCAGACTTTTTCTTTAAAAGTGTAGACTATGAATTTGTTTCATGATAAAACTTAATAAAGACAGATTACCTGTAATATCAATGCACTAAAAATGGGTAACTTAGCAAAAAAAAAAAAAGAAATAATTATTTCAAAGCCCATATCAAATAGCTTCCCCAGACCCAGATATAAATTAATTCTAGAACCTTTGAAAAAATAATGTGATGTTCAAACACAGCTGTTTGAATAGATATATTCTACCATATTGTCATTGTTTAGTGTTCCTCCTGGAAAAGTTTATTATTTTTACAGTGTAATTATTGAATCTGAGATAATGAATATATTGAAAGTTGTTTCATTTTAATTTTTATGAGCAATACCTCTGACTTTCTTCTGCCAATCAGCATTGTGCGACCAGTCTTTTTCACTATGCTTGCTTTAATGATACGGGGTGGTTAATATACTTCCACCTATTGAACTATGATCTAAACAACTTAAACTATAACGGAATGTTTTCCAATCTGCCAGACAGAATATGAATTACAATGTGTAGCGCATTTTGCATAGCAGCAAGAAACAAAATAGGAAGGTCATTTGAGTTCTTGGAAGACAGAAACACAGAGTGTCAGGGGTTGGAAGGGCCCTGGAAAGCTCATCCAGTGCAATCCCCCCATGGAGCAGGAACACCCAGATGAGGTTACACAGGAAGGTGTCCAGGCGGGTTGGAATGTCTGCACAGAAGGAGACTCCACAACCTCCCTGGGCAGCCTGGGCCAGGCTCTGGCACCCTCACTGAGAAGAAGTTTCTTCTCAAGTTTAAGTGGAACCTCCTGTGTTCCAGCTTGAACCCATTACCCCTTGTCCTATCATTGGTTGTCACCGAGAAGAGCCTGGCTCCATCCTCCTGACACTCACCCTTTATATATCTGTAAACATGAATGAGGTCACCCCTCAGTCTCCTCTTGTCCAGCTCCAGAGCCCCAGCTCCCTCAGCCTTTCCTCACACGGGAGATGCTCCACTCCCTTCAGCATCTTGGTGGCTGCGCTGGACTCTCTCCAGCAGTTTCCTGTCCTGCTGGAACTGAGGGGCCACAACTGGACACAATATTCCAGGTGTGGTCTCACCAGGGCAGAGCAGAGGGGCAGGAGAACCTCTCTGACCTACTGACCACCCCCTTCTAACCCACCCTAGGATGCCATTGGCCTTCCTGGCCACAAGGGCCCAGTGCTGGCTCATGGTCATCCTGCTGTCCCCAGGACCCCCAGGTCCCTTTCCCCTACGCTGCTCTCTAATAGGTCATTCCCCAACTTACACTGGAACCTGGGGTTGTTCCTGCCCAGATTCAAGACTCTACACTTGCCCTTGTTCTATTTCATTCAATATTTCCCCGCCCAGCTCTCCAGCCTGTCCAGGTCTCTGATGGCAGCACAGCCTCTGGCGTGTCAGCCACTCCTCCCAGCTTGGTGTCATCAGCAAACTTGCTGATAGTACACTCTAATCCCTCGTCCAAATCATTGATGAATATATTGAATAATATAGGCCCCAGTACTGCCCCCTGAGGCACTTCACTAGTAATCACTTTTCTAGAAAGCAAACAATGTCAAATAGCTTTGTCTGACATAGGCTGAGCACAATTGGACTTGCAGGTGTTATTTATAAAATAATATTCTGCAGCAACAAATGCTGAAGGTAGCGTTGACCCAGACATCTGAAGACATGAGGATGATTCCAAGTAATTTTAACTTTCCTTTTAATGGGTTAAGAAAAATAAAACACCGTTACATTTCATAGTTATCTTCAAAGGAGGGCGCAAAAAGGAAAACAGATCAGTTTTTCTATGCTTTCCAGTAGACAAAAGGCTTACTAAAACACAAGGAATAGTTATGAATATAGATTCCTTAGATGTCTTAGCGCTGTCCATTTTATATGCAGGGAAGTGAGAAAATAGATTTTACTATTTTAATACATGTGGGATTATTCTTCCTTGCATATCTTAAGTGTAAATGACATTTTTATTTTTTTAAATATATTCTAAAAGAAACAATTTAAAGTTCTTTGTATTCAGAGAAAAATAAATTATATTTGGTATCAAATTGTGTCTTGAGAGATGGAGCTCTCTATTAAAAATCGAGACAGGTAGCATAAAAAAAGTGTCTGATTGCTTTCTTACCAATTGCATTGTTTTCTTTCTGGCTTCAGAAAATTGTCTTGAGATTGGATTTCCCCTTGCTCTCCTGTACAGTAGCATGCAACAGAAAGTAATTTCTTTGTTTCAAATACATTTTCTTTTTGGTTCTGTGAGGGCTTATTACATAACACAGAAGCATTTCACCTTCAGAGCACAAAAAGAGTGCCTGCCTTCTGGGCTTAAACACAACTTTTAGTAGAGAATCACCCACGTAAATAGAGTATTATTTGTCTTTTTTCTCAGATGATGGGGCCATCTAATTTCTTAACATTAAAAAAAAAAACAAACAACAACAAAAAAAATCAAAATCTCATTGTGTTATGACCCACAGTGTATTAGCACTGAGTATTGCCAGCTTGCTGAGAACCCAAGAACCAGAACTCTTTTCTTGCATTTATAACTTTCAAGATGAGTATCAAGAACATGAGTTTCAGCAATGGCGTTTCAGGATGTTGAGAACTCGATGCTCTCGTTGCCTTCAGTGCCTGCTCAAAGTGCGGAGCCTCAATGAATCTCAGTCTTCAGTCAGCAAGGTTAATTAAGTTTATAGAATCACGACCAACCTCTGCAATTAGTTAAAATAAAATTGGTGTAGAAATCCCTTTATTCATCTGCTCAATTTTAAGTGCAAAGGGCAGCTATTCAAATTTTGAAATAAAAATGTAATTAAGAACCCCTACTGCAAGCAACTTCTTGATCTCATAGCTGGCATAAAAGTTCACAGTACATAACAGTATTTGAGCAACATCTCATTTACTTCATTCTAATTAAGCTAAACTGTGTTAAGAAACTTTATCTGTTCACTTGCTGTAAAGTCACTCATCTGAGTGAGGAAGAAGATGTTTTATCTTACATTAGTTGATAGCTAGAAAGGAAGAGTATAATCCTGGTCATTGGATGTCAGAAATATTTATGGTCTTAAACTGACAAATTTTTAGCGTGATCTTTGGCATTGTGGATGAAAGACAGAGTTATAGGCCGTAACAACTGTGAGTACCATTTATTTCAGCAGGATCACAAACTATGAAAGGGAATTAATGAAGAATGTGGTCTAATGGCCATAGTTCATTATCCTCTAAAAGAAAGTCCTGGTTTTGATAATGAGGTAACATGGTACCTGTGTATAATGTGATACGCAAATTACTCTGAGCTTACTGTAACAGTTGCCATAGAAAAGAAAAGCCCTAATGCAAGTTACTTAATAAAAGCTATTTATTAAAATTGCCAGTTGTCCTGCCTCCTTTATTCCAGCATATCTGCTCATATTATAACACATCTTCACTTTGTTTCATTTTGTGCTTAGTATAGTGTTTGCCTCATAGACTGGACAGATTGTCTTTGATCAGAAAGTGTAAAGTTAAATAAACTTCACAAGTTAAATAGAAAGGTTACTGTGTAGCAGTTTTTAGCTTTCGGTGCCAAATGTCATTGTTGTGTAATGTTGAAAGATGTTTAGAGCTGTGAGTGCTGCTTTTTAACCCTATTATAGAAAGTAACAATCTTAAATGTTATGTAAATAATTGCAATTTCAAAATAAAAGGAAAATAGTAACAAAGCTGATTCAGTGACAGGTAATTATAATATCCTTTTATGTTCCTCAATGAACCCCAGCTCCTGGAAATCTTGGTCTATGTTGTTTGTCCATCCCAACCACAACAGAAATGAAACTCAGCTCCTTAAAAGGGTTGCTCTTTGTGCTTATTAAATGACAGATGGCAATTTACAGTAGAGAAACAATTGTTAACATTATTAATTATGACTGATTTTAATATTTACACGTTAATAGTACTACTGTTTTATTATTTGGTTATATTATACTGTGAGGGGAAATCTTCGACAGATTTTTATAACCATGATATACAATCTAGCGTATTACTACAGGGAAAATGCTCTAAGATTGAAACCAGATGGAATAAAATTAAAACCATAGATTATTATAGTCATCCTTATTAAAAAATACTGCTCATTCTCATCTTTTGACTTTGTGCCTTTATTTTTGCTCATTATTTTAAACCCTCTCAATTATCAATTCTAAAATGTTTATGCATATTTGTTAGTTAAACACTTCTGTTAGTCTGATAACAAAATAACAGCTACTGATTTTTTTTTCAGTACCATAACTTTATGAAAACTGGAACTGAGAAGATACCAGTGACTTCTCTTTTTTATATAATTTTTGTAGTTTAAACACAGCCATGCTGACCCTAAAGAAACCACAAATATTCCAGGGGTTTGGGTGCAAAGTTCTGCTTATTGGATTTCAATAGAAAATTTTCATGAGAAAATAGCTCTGCTTTATTAAAGAAACTAATAATACACTCTTGAACTTGATGTGATTTATTACAAATAAAGTGACCTGAGATTTTAAATTTTGAAGGTTTAAATCATCCTCGTAATACAAGAAGTAGTATAAATGTACAAGGAATATTAGCTTGTTGTGTTTGGCTAATGAAGGTTTTCATGTTTCTTAGTGGAGGCAATCACAAAAAAACAATTAGAAAATAGCATTCAGGGGTTCAAAGGCAGGTGTGCAGACACCATGTGCTTGTTGCCCACTTGTTTCATTCCTAGAGAATCTTTTTCACAGTGGTGGGAAGAATTTAAATGACTCAGCTAAGATAATGTGCTAAGTATATTATTTTTCTTCAAAGCAAGTTTCTTCATCGTTTAGCCTATTCATTTATTATTCAGACAGCCTCTTATTTTGTGAAGACAGCTTTTATTCCTTTACAGCTGCTTTATGGAGTAGGACACAATGTGAGGTCACAACTTAAACAACAAATGAAGTGGAATATATCTGTACACAAAGTGAATTCCCACAGACATTCTCCCTCTCAACAAACCTAGCCAATTCTTAAGCTTGCTTTATGTGCATAGGGCTTGTCTTTCAAGAAGCTGAAATTCAGAATATATGCTTACAAACAGATTTTCATTCTTGTATGACTAATTACTGTATGTGAGAGACAGATGGCAATGTGTGAATTCGTACAGCATTAAGGGATATAAGGATGCTCTTAACATGTAATTTAATTAGATCTTGTAATTTAAATAGAGCTAGCGTTATTTGTACTCAAATAAAATGAAAGTTCTAAATCTCTTTTATAATTCATTTGGTCGATACTATTTCAGAGATTACTTCCCCTCTGCTACTCAGACTGCTAATAAATAAAATCACTGACTTTTTGTTTGTTTAAAGTCATCGTGTCAATAATTAGATACATACTGCACCTCTCCTAGTCGGCTCCTCCACCCTTTGCATCACAAAGTTATCGTCACGGCACTGGAGGAACCTCCTGGACTGTGGCTGCCGGCCGAGTCGTCCTTCCAACAACCATCAGGGAAGTTCAAATCCCCCACCACAACCAGGGCCTGTGATTGTGAGGCTGCTCTCAGATCATCAGCTTTCTCACCCTGATCTGGTGGCCTATAATAGACGCCCACAATAGTATCACCCTTGCCAGCCTGCCCCTTAACTTTCACCCATGGACTCTCAGCTCGCTCCTCATCCGTGCCTGGACAATACTCAATACATTGTAGTTGCTCTCTCACATAAAGAGCAACTCCACCACCGCGCCTGGCTGGCCTGTCTTTCCTGAGGAGGACACAGCCATCCATGACCACATTCCAGCCATGTGTGCTGTCCCACCATGTCTCCGGAATTGCCACAGGGTCATAATCTCCTGCCCTAACACAGGTTTCTAACTCCTCCTGCTTATTCCCCATGCTGCACACTTTGGTGTACAGGCATTTCAGAGAGCGAGCTGAGCACACTGATTTCACCCCAGGGGTATGGGAGTTACTCCACCAGTCCGTTTCCTTTCCACACTCCCTGATGTTCCTCAGTGTCTCAATCTCCTCCTTAAGCTTTGCAGCCGTGCTGAGCAGATCCTGCACCTGCTCACCCTCACACAGGTGGGTGCTGCATCCTCACCCGCAGCAGCCGGCTCTGCCGCTCCCTGCAGCCAGAAACCCGAACAGCCCGGTTCGGGGCAGACAGTCTGACGAGTGGCTGCAGTTTCTTCAGACAAGCTCTTTCTGGTCAGCACCATGGTCAGCAGCAGCACGAGACAGTGGCAACAGGTGAGAGAGTCTGACTGGCAACAGGTGACAACCTCTGCACCCCAGGGCACGAGTTACACACCCGCTGCTGCAGCGCAGCGTGGGTGCTGCTCACCCGCGGCACAGCCGATGGCCCTTCCAGCACCTGGTGGCAGCGACGCGTCGCCGTCCTCCCGGAGGCTTTTTCAAGGCGAGGGGCGGGCTGTGATCTCTGTACCTCGGAGGTCTCGCTGGGTCGGGCCCCGCCGAGCCGCCTCCGATCAGCGGAGCTCAGAACCGAGCGCCGGGTCGAGTTACGACGGGTTTCAAATCCCCCGCCCTCGCCGCGGTAACGCCCACTGACGTCACTGCTCTCGCAAGGGCTGCCGGGAGCTGTTCTCCCGAGAACGAAAGTGCCCGATTGAGAGAAAAAACACCCAAAAAAAGGCTGCTCTGAACCTCGAAGATTTCGCTGAATCGGAACCCGCTGAGCTGCCTCCGATCAGCTGATCTCAGGAACTGAGACTGAGTGCACAGAAGCACATTCACGTACTTTCAGCATCTAGCACTAGAAGTTAATCACCTAATAGTTTTGCAAGTGTTTTGAGGTTAAATCTGGCTACTAAAACCTGAGTTGGGTCTTTGCACATGAAGACATTTCAGTTCATATTTTTCTAGAGTTCTACTGGTAGTAAAGATCAAATTATTTTAAATATGTGACACATTAGAGGCAACACAGGCTTCCTACCAATAGTAGGAACCTTAGAAGTATCATGGTAATTAACATATTTCAGTGCATTTGAAGTCGTGTTTTATTGCCTTTATCTTTACTGAATCAATGGAAGATTATTTTGTCCAAAGGCAGAGGGTCTTACAGAGTTCTGCCTAATTTGTTGGCTGAAGTTTAACTGATAGTCTCTTTTCCATACTAGAATTTTCTCCATGATACCTGTTTCAATGTCCTTTAACTGCCAGACTACGAGCTGTAATGTTACTGTTTGGGACCTCTGTCTCTTAGTGTAAATACAAACATACTCAGCATATACCTAAGAATTCCAATTTTCCTAACTTTCTGGATAAGTCATGCAAGATTTGGGGTTTGGTTGGCTTGTCCTGTCCCCGGCGTGTCCCATTATTCCCTGCTATTCTGCTTTTATGTCGCTAATAACATGGAATTTTTGTTTCCATTTAATGGAATATTACCCAGGGTAATCCATTTATTGTATTTTATAATTTAAGAGTGCTAAATATAGATCAGAATACCTGTATTTGTGTGTTGACACAAATGAGTAATTGCTCTGTTTGATGTATTTATTTTTCATTTCTGATTGTGTATGACTTAAATTTGAAACTTAAGTCAAACATGATCTTCTTCTCTTGATTGCAGAAATTGTTTGTCATTGAGCTATTTCACACAGTGTTCAGTCATTCCCAGGGAGGAAATCTGTGACTGCAGTCTTCATGGCAAAATCTCTGCATTATTTAAGCATATATTCTGCCTTCTGTTGACATCCCTAGGTACAAAGTACAGTGCGCTAATTAGGTCCCTCGTGCTCCTACTATCCAGATTACATGTATATACTCAAGCAAAAAGATCTTTTTCTGTAACAAATTATTATCAACAGTGCTTATCCAGATCAAAAAGTGAATTTGAGCGAGCATTACGCTTGATAATTTTGCAGAAACAAAAAGAATTAAAGCAGTCCAGAAACCAAAGATTATTTTATGTCCCAGCCACTCGTACATTTCTGTAGTGGTTTTTAATCTACCACCAGAAGTTCCCCTCCTTCATGAAAATGTAAAATTTCGTGAGATCTGATAAATGTTTTGCTGAATATGTAACTGCCACACAAGTCTGGATCTAAGGTTATCTTATTTTGGCATCTCATTCCAACAGAAGGCACTACTGGATTTTTAGGGAAAGAACAGATCATATCATAGCGTCATGTATTCCCAACTTCAAGAAAAAGTGGGTATTGCGAACAAGACCTGGCATACAATTATTTGTGTTTGGTATCTAACATTAAACCTGTGTTCCTTGAATTTTTCTAATTCCTCTTTAAACACATTTGACCTTTTATCTTCATACCTTTATGTGGCAGATGCATCGGTTGCATGAGAGAGTACTGTTTTACTGCCTGATGGTTTCACTGAATGAAGCCAGGTTCCTGTGTTTTGAGAAAGAATACACATCCATTTGCTATTTGCATCCGTTGTAACTTTCAGATCTCCATCATATTCCCTTCCCAGTCCTGTCTTTATGAAGGGGAAGCTTTGTAGCCTGTTTAATTGCCCCTCACATTGAACCTCTTACATGTTTCCGATCACAGTAGTTGCATTCGTCCATACTTATTCTAGGTCTCTATTAAACCCATTCAACAGATAATGAATACAAAGGGAAAGTCACTCAGCAATTCAGTGACAGAGCCAAGCAGAGTGTGGATCTTGAAACTATTCTTTCTAAATGCATTGTATGTTTGGAAGTACTGCAAGGAAAGCATCAGTTAGGGCTTTGCCTGCAGTCTTCAATATTTGATTATGCCCTGTTGATATAGATCAGTTATCTAATTTGAATTCTGTTGACTGACGTAGACATAAATTTCACCAGAATTTGGTATTTCTGTGGTTTGGCATCTGGTTACTCAATGAGAAAATAAATCAATGAAAGGTAGAATACCCCTAGGAGGGTCAGCAACATCTGCTGAAGTGAGACAGATGTGTAGCCCAGGTAAAAATTCACAAGCTACCCTATTATAAATAATAAGACACATTTCTAAGATAATCATTTACACTGGCCTATTTTTTTCTTGGTGATATTTTTTATGTTCTGGAAAGTAATGGTGTAGTACACAACAAAAGTAAAAAAAAAAAGAAATAGCAGGGCCCTTAAAGAAAAGCAGATTACAGAGTAAATCGCAAGCACCAAAGGAATATATTTTGAGAAGATTGTATCGAGATTAACTATAACCATACTAGTTATCTTTTTCCACAGAAGACATAAGCAGGCAATAAAACAGCAGCCTTCTGGAAGCCATAAACTGAGTTAATAGCTTTAACCCCTGTAGTGTTTCTTCATTGGAGTAAATGTCTAGAATGAATTACACCAAGTAGTATTGTATATTTCTGGTATATCAAGACTTATCTTCTTTGAGGTGGAAAAAAGCTACTTTAAAAAACTTTAGATTGATTTCTCCACCAGCTGGCATGGAGGTGAAAACAGCATCTTTCCTGTCTTGGTGATGCCGTTGTGTTTGCAGCACCCTGCAATAATGTGCAGACACTGTAGTGCCTGTGTGTGGTACTGGGTCTCAATGCAAGATGCTCCCAGGTGAGCTGATCAAGCACTGGTGGGTTCCCAGGCTCAGTCCTGGGCCGTTCCCTGCCTTCCACTGCTCTGTTCAGCTTTCCGAGCTATCTTATGTCTACAGGGGCTTTTTCATAGTCTGGTTTTGCAATACGTAGCAGGTTTTCAATACTGAATATCACTCGTCAAAAGGAGTTAGATTCACGTTCCCAAAAGTGTTCGCATACCTCCTACACATCTGCAAGACCAGGCAGACTGCCACTTCGGTGCATCCACATCCAAAAAGTTTATTCAGATACTACAGAGATGTGGACCCTGTTTTTTGGGAATGTCCCTCTTTGAACGGTAACTTCCCCAGTGAAGGATAGTGTGCTAACTACTCTTGAGAAATAAATCTTCCACTGCAGTATTTTGTCTAGTAGTCTGGGCCTAAATTAACATGACCTAACACTTTGACCTGTTTTTGTGTTGGTATTGATACACATACCTGGAACTGAATTTTGGTGTTCTACTATACAAATACAGTTCCCCAAATGGATGATGATTAGAGATTTTGGGGGTACAGAAAGAGGGAAAAGTAATTGTATTCTATATGTGCTAAGTCTAAGTGAGCCAGCAGCTTAATTCTGATTCCACTAAAGCTTATGACTGGTTTATCATTGACTTCTTGAGGATTAAGACCAAGACTGGATGTTTTTTGAAATCTCAAACCCCACCTAATTACTTTTGTATGGTAGACGTCTACAGCAAAATTCTTCAATTGGATTAATTCTGAGTTAACTCAGTAGTGTCACTGAAGTATCACATAATTTGGATCCAGTTAATAATGTAACTAAAATTCCATTTTGTTTGGTGACACTAATTTTTATTTCTACAGTTCTGACATGTAATTCATTCAAATAAGCCCCTCATTTTTTAATTAAGTATTAAAATCACATTAATGAAAACAAGTACTTTCAAAGCAAAATATTTTTGCTTCAGGGAAAATAGCTTATTTTTTATTTAAAGGAGATGAGAAGATAAATCGTTAATAATCAGACAAATATGTTGCTCACTACTTAATCTTTAGCATGTGCTGAAACCTAAGGGATTACTAAGGGATGTAGCAGTGTTCATTTTACTACTGTAAATATTTTGTACTGTGGAAGTACTGTTTGTGTTTATTGTGCAGCTTGATTCTATTACAGCAAGTTATATATAATGCAAAATGTAAGTGGATTTTAACTAGTGCTTACTGTGTTGTTGCCGGTTTCATAGGGTTTAGAAGTTTAGAGATTCCTTTCTGATATGACATGACTTGTTGTCCAATTGTCTAAACAAAATATGTTATACAGAGATGTATCTACATACACTCAACCCATTATATGCCTTTAATTGCAAAGTTAGGTTCTTGCTATTTATAAAAGTCTTCTTTTTCTTCTCTTCAATAGTAGGACAGCATCCACTGTCCAAGGCTGTCTGTGTTAGCTAACTCACTTAAGAGTATGCATAGAATAAGGTAGTGTCTACAGGACAGCATTATGAGGACACCTCTCATTCAAACCTTTCCCAGGGAACCGGCACGACCCTTTCTGAGGTACCTGCATACAGCATGAGAAACAAATGGGGTGAATAAAAGACTGTGTGCAGTTGCAGGGTTGTAATCTCAGTGGGGTCACCGAGGTGTGGAAGAAGTCGATGTGGCTTTCTTCAGACAAGTGGAAGTAGACTCACTTTCACAGGCTGTCGTTCTTATGGGGGACTTTAACCACATCGATATCTGCTGGAGGCACAATACAAACAGCACTGACTGTCCAGGAGCAGTATGCCAACAACAGCTTCCTATGAAAAGTGATAGGGGGTCCAATTGAAGGACGTGCTCTGAAAGGTCATGGTGGACGTCTTGCTTACGAAAAGGAAGCGTGGGTTGGACATGTGGAAGTTCAGGACAGCATTGGCTGCAATGGCCATGAGATTGTGGAGTTCAGGATAGTGAGAGGAGGGAACAAGGCAAAAAGCAGGATCATGAACCTAGATTTTAGGGGCAGGGACTTTATCCTGTTCAGAGATCTGCTTGGAAGAATGACCACATTATGGTCAAATGCTAAATGTAGCGTGGATGTCCTTCTGTATCTTAATTTGCATTCAAAGTTTTAATTCAGATATTCTTTTCTTTGTTATGCCAGGAACTTATTGCAGGATCATCCTCTCCATATAAGAGAAATTATACAGCTCAGTTCAGTGATAACAAGAGATCATTTGTGACAGAACAGAAAGTTTTGCCGGTTTCTTCACTGACTGGAAATAAATTGATTCTTCTGCACATTATTCAGTTTTGAGATCCTGCATGAAACCCATTCTATTGGAATCACTTGTTAATTCAATATTGTCCAAAAAACATAGTTAAGAACAGAACTAGATCATGGTCTTGCAATTGTTAATAATTAGGTAAGGCCACATGAAGATTTTCTTCTGATATGCAGGAGCAGTGTCATCTCCCTGAACTTCCATCAAAATCACCACAATCTGTCCTAACATGTCTGCAGAATCTCCTCAGTCATACTTTTTGCATGCTAAGCACATAGATGATGATAGGCCAGTAATAATAAATCATCATTATTGCTGTTATCAGGAAGTAGAGACTCTCAGCCAGTCCTGTCATCTGTGAGATTTGTTGAATTAATTTCACTGTCACAAGCATTTTCTTGGAGGAAATAGTTTTGATCCATGAACTCCTGTACTTCACAGAAGCCCAATGTTTAATTTCTATAGCACCTGAATGCAATAAATACTTATCACAAAAAAAAGGACTTTTTTTCCAACTCTATTAAGATTGAAGAAATCTTTTGAGACAGAAGAAAGTGGGTGTCCTAATCTAAGAAGAAGCTGTCTAGAGATAACCTCATCCCAATTGATCTCTGAAAAACCCTTTACAAGGCAGATGACTATTCATCTCTTGAAAATCTGTAGCAAATTCACACTAAGAATAAAAACTGCCAGGTAGAAATTCCTGTAAAGGTCACTCAACAAACTGAAAATATTATCACGTGGATTCATGATTTGAAAATAGAGGAGGCAGATTTAATTCCTTTAAACTGTACTTTAGGGGCAGTAAGGAGTTTGTAATGTTAGAAGTGTGACTGAATGATGAAAGATTCAGCATTTTGTGTAGAACTTCCAAGTGGGACTGTTCAAGCTTTTTTTATTGTATCTGGTAGCTTGCAAACCCAAGTGAAGCTGAACTTTCACTGCTATTCCCAAATGCTTAGGGTATTTGTGGTATTTAAAATTCTTCGGCACTTGTGGAAGCCTGGATTCTGTTGACTAATGTGAGCCCTGAGATCTAAACTTCACAGAAAAGGCATATTTATGGTGCAGCACATCTAAGCCAAACTGAGCAGGGGCATATAAGTATATAGGAACTTACTGTTATTGATTTCAGCAGAGTACAGGAATGCGACTGAAAGGGATCAGGCCTTTATATATCACAGTAACTTGCATTGACAATGGTGCTTGATTATTAAAAAGAAAAAAAATACAGCTTTTTCTGTTTTTTGTTTTGTCCAGCGTCAGAGTATAAATTTTGCAGGTTTCAAGCAGCTATAGGATTCACTTTGTGCCACTTGACTTCGCCAGTCTGTCGAATTCCCTCAGATAGAAATCCAATGGGAAAAGTCTGTGATTTTACTTAAATCAGCACCTTGATAGAGGTGTTTTCACCTTCTGTTCCCCACATTCAGTCCCAGCTGCTATGTCAGTGAAGGCCACCGTGCATGTAGACAGGTGAAAACAGCACTTAGTTTTAATTCAGATCTACATGGAGAATACTTAGTTACAAATAGATATTTCTAATGCAAATTGTGTTTTACCCTTAATTAACACCGAAGAGGATAATTCTAGACTGCCATAAAAAACAAAAAAAAAAATGTACATTTAAAAAATAACTCTCACTGTTTTCAAACTTACACTTCTGCTGACTTCATCACTTCTGCAAAATCACTTCTGCTCCCTAATTTACTCCATGAAGATGTAAAGTATTTACAGCAATTAGCATGATTAAAAACACCAAAGAAAGAGAGCTAGCATAGTCATTACTTCAAAAGTAATATTTACTATTTATCTCTTCAGTGACCTGTTGTGTTTTGTTACCGAGCAGAACTCGTGAAGCAAATTGATAACAGTTGCCCAGCAAAATTGCAGAGAGGGATAACTGGCTGCCTTACTTCACCTGAGACATCCGAAATTTGGTGGCATTCCCCATGTCTCTTCTTTCTGGAAAATGTGATGATGTGAGGGGAAAAAATACCATGGCAACCTACAGTAGTTCAGAGATATGAAAGCAGCATATGGTAGGTGTAGAGTCTCTGCACTGAAACTCATAAATCCCTAATTACTCATAAATCCCTAATTGTATGTAATAGCAACCGAAGGGGCTCTTTTCAGAGGTTAAAAAACTTAGTAATTATGTTTTGATTCCTAATAGCTGAAAACAACATGTTACATACACCAACATCTATTTAAGAGAGAGGTATGTTTTATGCTATTCGTTGCCTTTTCTTGGAAAGCATGTTATGCTGTTCACGGTAATGATGCAGATAACGTACGTGGAAATTGGACAAGTTGTTCAAAAGGCCAATAGAAATGCATACAACCAGGGATTAGGGTTTCCTGAATTTCTCTTGGTGATAGTAACTCTAGTGATCATAGCTGGTCTTCTCAGATATAGATGCAACTTTCATTTCTGCCAATAAATTTATTGCCTCTTTCTTACTGTATTTTGTCACAGAAGATAGTGTCAAATTTTAGAGTGAGGGAGGTGGTTTAGTCCATAGGACACTGAGATAATGAGCTGATAAAGCGTTTTCTACCAGGTATGGAGAAATAACAAAAGAGTACTGCAAAATGCAAAAATGGTATAATAACTTGTTAATTTGCCTAGAGGAGTACTGATTTCTTTCCTCATCTCCACTCCATTTCAAGTTTTATTGGCAGCTTAACTGAAGTTGGAACACCACTGATAAACATGGTTAGTGAAAATCATTTCAAAAAGGAAATAATGGTGGGGGAGTGGACATTCAGGTTTCTTTGCTTGTTTCAGATCCTTTGCACAGTGTTTCCACAGATTTAGTCAAGGATGACGGACAAATGAATAACTTTTTCAATGCCAGTATCAACCAAGGTCAAATGATTCTATACTTCTCATGAACCAGTTGACTTGAGGTGGAAAGGTGAAATAACGGTGCTGTTAGTTCAGTAGCAAAGTATAACTGAAAGAAAAGTCCCCAGGAAATATGTCTATAATAAGACAGAAACATGCACTGGGGCTTGGCTTAGTTTCTGGTTTGTCTCTAAAACAGGGCATTTCACTTTAAAGAAAGATTAATTTATAGACAGAAATCAACTGAGAACTGAAACTTCTCTTACAAGTTTGTGCCTTACTTCGTGGCCTTTTCATCAATGAGAACAGTTACAAGACATCTTTCCTTCACCAATCCACCCATTCAGATTTTAACTGTGGGGACTGAAGTATCTTTGTGATATCTTCATCGAATTTGGTTCAAATTGACCAATAAAAATGAAAGCAGTGTACAGGAAGAGTGGAGTCACGCAAACCTAGTTCCAATTTATTTTAACTAATTTTGACAAAAAAATATGCTCAGATCTGATGTTAACATTTTCTTTGGTTTCACCAGCAGTGTTTTCATATTTTGTGGGAGGCTGTCTTTCTTCCTGAAGTCCACGGCATAAAGTTCTCAGCAAGCGGCCCAAGAAAAGGAGTTCTCACCACCCTAATACTCACACTTGCTACTGAGCACAAATGAGGGAGCGAAAACCCTCATAGTCCAGAAAAAAGTTGAGAAGATTCCTGCACAGGAGATTTTGAAACTGAATTTCACTCTCTGCTCACCTCAATTATTGAAGAATGATCCCTAGTTCCTGTTCTTCCATATGCTTTTGGAACGCTGCTCCTATTTGAAACGTCTTCAGCACTGGTTCCACTGGGAAATCTCTGCACTAGAAGCAAAGTGCAAACTGCTGAAACTTTTTCAAAGAATACTTTAATGCCTTTAATTCTGTTCATGCCCTTGTCTGATACTTCTTAAAGCTTTAATTAAGAACACATACCTAATACCAGCTTTATTATAAACACAGGAAATAAAACTCTCATCGTTAGTGTTATACTCCAAGAAAAAAAGATCAAAAGACAGCAGATGCACTGAAAGTCTTTTCAGAATCAAACCCATTGTACTAATCCGTTTTACTGGGTAAGAGACCGATCCTTATCAGAGAAGCTTAGATTTTCTTTGTTTTTATAAAGTACTCAGGTTGACTTTAGCAGGATTGTTTTCAGAAACAGGGTTTGCAGGTCACAGAGGAAGTTCTTATTTGCCAGTTGAGTGCATTATTATTAGCATTATTAATTGGCATTATTATGTGTAATACTTATGTAAGTTATGTACAGAGATGTCTATTCTGAGTATCCCCAGCCTATTGTTACCACGATTCATGCTGTGCTGTGTGGAATTTCTCATCCTGTGTTTCCATCTAAAATATAATAGCCTCAGTCTGATGCTTAATAAATTTTAACGTTTGTTTATGAAAGATTAATTATTGTCTCTCTTCAGGGATGCTAGGCCAAGTATTTTTATATGCTAATGTATTCTTCACAGGTATCTCTAGTCTATGCCATAGCTATGGTAAAAGAATATTACAGTACTTATTTAGAATGAGGTTCTCAAAGATTAAATTTGAGAGAGCTGGAGCTGTTCAGCCTTGAGAAAAGGAGGCTGAGGGGAGACCTCATTGCTGCCTACGACTGAAAGGAGGTTGTAGTATGGAGGGTATTGGTCTCTTCTCCTAAGTAGCAAGTGATAGAACAAGAGGAAATCGCCTCAAGTTGTGTCAGAGGAGGTTTAGATCAGATATTAGGAAAACATTTCTGACGGAAAGGGTTGTCAGGCATTGGAACAGGCTGCCCAAGGAAGTGGTGGAGTCACCATCACTGGAGGGGTTTGAAAGGTGTTTAGAACAGGTTCTCAGGGACATGGGTTAGTGCTGGGGTTAGGCTATGGCTGGACTCGCTTGTGAGGGTCTCTTCCAACTCAAATGTTTCTATGATTCTATAAATAAACTGAGTTTACCGATTTTTTCAATGGGTTGTCTTTTTCAGATGAAAGACCATTCCCACCTTGTCAGAAACCAAATACACATCACTGTGTGCCATACCCGAAACTGAATGGATAATTGCTTCAAATTGCTGACTATTCGATAATGTTATTTGCAGAATTACAGGTAGTTCTAATTCTGAATGTATATTAAGAAGAGATTAGAGGTATGATTTCCATTTGAAAGATAACTCTGGTTTTAAGTGTGAAAGGTCGATCAAACCTATTCTGCAGAAGGTTTGCCAGTCTTTGAAATACCAGGTTCAAGAACTTTCTCAGCCTTTGGACAGACTACAATCACTCTGGAGTCTCTCAAACTCACGGAACAGGTGGTGATGCACATAGCATCTTTGAATTCAGTTTGCATAACATTGTTTTTAAGATATTTTGAATTTTCTTGAAACATCCTTTGTTTCAATTACGGTATAAACATAATGAACAATTCCCATCTGCTCACATGTCTGTAGATTCATTCTTTTTTCTTTGTTTGCCCTTAGGTAGCTTTCCCCATTTACCTAGATTCATATAAACAGTTGATTGTAAGCGTATTCATTTCTTCACTGCAGACCAATGCTCTTTTCGGCTTATGGTTAAATGACTGGGATTTGAAATCAATCAGGCTTCTTCTCAGAAGTTGTTCAGCACTAGTTAGGTCACGTTCCTTGTGTGTAATGAGGCACTGAACAAGTTAAGTTTAAATGGATTTTTTCGTCAATAAATACAAAAGAAGAACCAACCTGATTTTTCCTTATATCCCTTTATTTTTGTAACAAATGAGAAGCATTTCAATAACAATTTCCACATTTCAATAACAATAACCACAAAATTGGTATTGTGCAAAGAGTCTTTTCATTTTACACTTGCTTTATTCCACCATTTGTATTAGGCTACAAGTTCGTTAGGATAGAGTCCTAAGCATATGTATAGCAAACATATATGCTAAAAATGGTAAAACACATGAAAGGATCTACACTTTTAGCAAGCAGAGTTTTCCAGTTGTGTTATTGTAGATTTACAATCACTGTGTGGGCAAAAAGAATAAGATCAAGATGTGGCCCTTTTGAAATAAATTTCTTGTATTCTGGCTTTGAGCTTTTCTTTTCACATTACTACATATTATCTAAGGCTTTTAACAATGAAATCTGTCTTATCTGACTTTGGAAGTTGGTCTTGCTTTGAGCAGAAGGTTGGCCTGCATGACCACCAGAGATCTCTTCCAACCAAAACAATGCTGTGATTCTATCAAATTAAGTAATTAGCTCTCTTAACATACTGCAAACAATCAAGTGGTTTTCAGAATACAGTACATTGAAGTATTTCTTCAAACTGATTCTTATCATAAAACAACGGTGAAGTAAAAATCCCTGTTCATTGCAGATTTTTGAGTGTTAATGGGAAACATGCTGCTTTCCCTGATGTACAAGAGTAATCTGAGAGAAACTGAAATAGAATGGCTGTTGAACTCCCTGGGTATGCAATCATCCAGGTTATTTCCTAGCCATATCTGTGTAAACGCATATATATGCACATGTATCTCCTCTCTTCACTGAAATTAATCTTTTTCTTAAATTTAAGGTTTGTTTGGAAACAATCACTAACTGAAGCACAACATCAGCACAATGAGAATTTGGTGAGCAGGAAACAATAAAAGGAAAACCAATGTGGTCTGAGGCACTGCACTTAGAGGATTAAAATGATTCCCAACATGACTGCATTTCACTTTTGGGGTTTTTTAAAGTTTATATTCAATGTAGAGATTTCCAACTCTGACTTCCTGCCAACTGGGTTTTTGTCATTTCAGCATCTGGAAACCTGGCTGTTAAGTAATCAATATTTATTATTAAATATGGAGAAGTGTTTACTAAACTTTCTTTGGAGATTTTCCTGCCTTACCTTAGAAATCTCTTTGTTAATGAAAACCACCTGTGAAGCTTTTCATAATTGTTCAACATATTTGCAGAGAGGAAGGGACAGGAGTGCTGAGATTTCTAGTTCCAAACATCTTAAAATTAACCAGACAGAAGAAATACTGCTTAACAAAAAGAAGTTGCAATTAACATAAGACATTAGGATATACCTCTCTTAATGGTCTCCAACTCTTTTCTTAACTAAAAACCCGTCATTCTGAGGGCTGATCCAATGCCAGCTCAAGTCCAGAGGAAAGATGCTGTTTCCTTTTTTGAGGAGTGCAGACTTGGAACCTTTTAGTTTTTATTCTGAGACATACTGAGTGGGTCTGAGTTTTTTCTCTATTAGATTAATAAACTGTTTAAACCTTTCTAGAAGCAATCTGCTATTTCAGAAGCTGATATTAAAAGACATTCCTTCAAATTTTACAACTCAAATGAAACATTTCATATTTTCATCTTTTTCCTGCATAAACAGATTTTGTTTGTTTGTTTTTTATTAAAAGAGGATCCCATTTCTAGACATCTGTTGTCAAGGGCAGATTGGTGACTTTTTATTGTCCCACAAATACTAATCTTAGCTTTTGTGAAGTCAGTTTTCCCTTTATTTTTTCTACCTCACTCAGATAGATATTCTGTGCTGTTATCTGAGAGTATATGAGCAGCCATGCTCTAAGGAATTAACTGAAGATAGAGCTCAGTGAAGTGTGAGGAATACCACAGTATTAATGCAGAATGCTAAAGAAACCCACCAACTGATGATTTACCTGATGGTTTTTGGAGGAGAGGAAGCAGCAACTGATTCCTTGATGTTTTTCCAGAATTAGAGTAATGAGAAGATCTAGTGGGAAAAGGTTTTTGTCATTCAGCACACTAAATCTAACCCGTTAGTGCATATTCACTTGCAATCAGGCAGCCCGTTTGGCCTCTAAGCAACCACCTTGTAGAGCCGTGTTGCAAGCAAACCAGAGGGAGAGAACACAGCAAAGAGCCCAACAATCTCGCTAACGCCTGAGTGACAGACAAGGCTGCCATCACCTCCTGACACTGCTCTGACTTCTCTGTGCAACAAGGGAATTTTTAAGGTGAGGAACGTGGCATTTGCTGTAAATCGCAGAGAGAGGAGGTCAGAAGTCTGTGATTGTGTATTTACTAAAAATCCAAAAGCTTTAGTAACTTTACTAAGATATGAAACTTTAAAGAGTTTTACCAGCTCTGCAGGAATCAAGATGCATTGTAAGTCAGTCTTGCAGAACTATCATGAAAGTTACCAGGTAAGGCATAAGGTTTGCCCACCTTATACTGTACTGTGGTAGTCGATGGATTTTCGAAAAGGGGAAGGAGATCCCTGATGATATTCTATTTAGCTCTTCAAAAGGAACGAAGCACTCATGTCAGTTGTGGGGTATTTTGCGGTGCCCTTCTATACATATAGGAAGATGGTTGCTTTTGGCTTCTTGTTACATGTGACCAGTGGAGGTTATTTTCTTCAGAATCAAGGTTTTGACTAGAGAGGTCTAGCTGGCAAAGCAGGTCAGTTGGGACAGTGTAAAACCCCATCTTGAATGGTGAAGTTCTAGCAAGTACTCCTCATGGATGGACAGCATGGCTACTAGACAGTAATTTTGCAGCTTTTTTCAAACACTTCTCTATAGGAATATTCGCTGCCTTCTTTCCTAATCACAAGGGTAGAACATTGGGATTAATCATTCTTAGTCTAAATCCTCTGCTTACAATCTTCTCTTTTAAAACTGTGCTTACATGACAATCCCTAAAGAATTTTCCATGCGTAGGAAAACATGCTTTGGGAGCTCTCGCAAATTCAAGAGACTCAAAACAGCTCATTCAAAACAATTGTGCTGTTTATTGACCCAGAAGAACATATGAAGTCCCATTCCTCTGAGAGCTATGTTAACTTTCCCTGTTTTCTGAAAGTTTAGGAAGCTTGTGCATGACCCAGATACCGTGAGTTTAGAGCCAGGAGACATGGCATGTGTCTTTATCCGTAATTTTGCCAGAAAACGGCTACACATCCAGCTATTTCCTTCCCCGTTTAGGATCTTTCTGTCTAAGACACAGATATTCCTGAGAGATGTACCACAAGCAATTTCTGACAACTTTGTCAAAACCAGGCTAATTTAGTTTAGGAAAGTAAATAATGGTTGACAAAGAAGCAGATAATTTTAATTTCTTATCAAGATATACATAAATCTTGAATTAGAAGTCTAAGTGTAGGCTGAAAAAATAAAAAAAATCATCTTAGATGTGATTCAATCTACTATGAGAACTAAAATTATGTTGATTTTAGTGAAGAGAATGCAGGATATTTTTTAGGTATTTTAATTAGAAACTGATGAAATATTTCTAGGCATTTTTATTGCATCTTTGCATAATATAAGGGCTTAGATAGACTAAAATACAGTAGTTCGCTCTTTTCCCAGTGCTCGCCAAGTTTAAAACTGATATGCCATGAAGTTCACTGGGGAAAAGTAGCAACTGTTTTCTCATATAGAATTGAATTAAACTTCTAAGTGGAAGCCTAGATTTGCTGCTTTTTCCTTGCCTTCTACTCCCATCTTGTCTGTTTCTGTTTGTCTTCAGAAAGCCAAGCAAGCATTGGAAGTGAGATTGAGCTGCTGGTAGGACTTTTTGCCACTTGTATCTAAGAAACTAAGATAAAGTCCATTTAGAAGCAGAACAAAACTAATATTCCACTCCCCAAGGTATCGTTACAGTTGCAACTCTAATTCAAAGTCAGGAAAGAGTCATGGTGAGTATGGTGCACTCACTTGAGTAACCATCTCCTGACTACTACTACTATAGACAGAGGAGCAGGATGCAGAGGTGCTCTATTGGTGTTTTTGTCCTTGGCCCTGCCTGAGACACAAGAGACTGACACAGGGAAATTCGCCGTTCTGATTATGAGCTCTCTGAAAGTGTTTAATGCTTGCAGCCTGGTTTTTTCATTTCTTTACTTTTCCGTTCCACAGATTTTCATAGTGAAAGTGGAAGTAAACATACTCCACAAACGTCAGGACATGTGCACATGTGTTCGTTGAGGAGTTTGTACTCTCTTGGGAAGTCAGGATCCCTTTTCTCTGACAGTTTTTCTAATGTTCGAGTCACACTGACAGCATTGTCTATCATGCAATCAATCCATCTACTGCTACCACATGGTATTTTTTGTATCACCTTAATATACATACTTTGACTCCACTATCATTTAATTTGTTTGATTTTGGGGCCTAAAGTATTCAAGATGCCCCATTTCAAAATATGACTGACAATACTAAATTTAGACTCTTCAAAAATGTTGTTTCTTATAGTGAGCTCTTTTTTGATGTTAAATAAATCTAGCACCACCACCTGCGTTTCTTTCTCCTTTTGGCTAAAATCAACATTATTTAAAAAGGAGTGCTCTTAAAAATTGAATTATTTTCCACTACCAAATTTACCTTTTTTTTTTTTTTAATTATTCTTTTTAATAAACAGAAAGACTTACCCTTTGTTCTGTCTTACACGCGCAAGTCTAGTGCTAGATATAGACAAGGAAATGTGATTCTAAAGATGTTATATCTAGACTCACTTTACCGAAAACAATATTTTCTGGTTTAAGCAGTGAATTTGTTTAACTTAACTTGATAAAAGCCAGAATTGGTGACAAGGTGATTTAATACAACTCTTGCCAACAAGTTGCAGACATTACTAGTGTGACAAAACAACATTGCCGGAGGCATTCTGGCGTCAGGCTGGACTGATAACTACAATACAGTGAAACTGCTTTTTGACAGCTGTTTTATTCTTGAATGCTACTGATTAAAGTGACTCTGCATCTTGGATGGATGTGGGTTGGAACTGGAGATATTTTTCTTCTACAGTTGGATTGTTGCTTGTGTTATGTAGCTCAGGTATACTTGGCATTCATTACAGGAACGTTTAGATATTTGTCCTGTGTCTTTGGCCACCTCCTTCAGGAGATGTGTATATCATCATAAAGCCTAGAATTGATGCGGGATTCATTATTCTTCTCAGTTCAATAGAAATCAAGTGGCATTTGCTGATTTTAAAATACATATATGTATATATATATGAGACTTGAATTTTAGAAACCTTTCATACTTAACCACAAATGCTATGCAAAACATTCAATTTTGATCTGAAATAGAAATGTCAATTGAATTTCAAACTGTACTTTATCCTTTCTCATTTCTATTCAGTGTGTTGATCATGTCCAAGTGCTCCTCCTGTAAGCAAAGAATTTTAAACCGATTAAAATGTTAACCTTCTCATCAAGTGTTCACCAAGAATACGTTCGGAAAAAGCTGCTGTTTAGTTTGCATGCTTTATATTAGGTTTTCAAATTATAGCAGCATTACACATCGAAAGTGTGATGTTGAATTTTCCACATAAAAAGTACTATGTTGAATTTTTGTCTTGTTGCACACATCTCGTGTACAGGTAAATGTGAGGGAGAGATTTGTGTTAAACAGGATGGAATTTGCTGTCTGCCAGAGCTTGAAGCCTTGAAGATCAAAGCTTGAAGCCCTAAGAGAAGGACTTGTTCTTCATGATTTTGTTGTCCACTGAAAGGCCCAGAGAGGTGTGTGCTTGGGTGGACATCCATTATTCATGGTGACACCGCCCCTACCCCCTGCTGAGCTGGAACAGTGGGCAATACAGGTACAAATTGTTCTACATGTATTAGGCTGTTTGCAGTGTTACCTTAACACACGAGAGCTGCTTCCATAAACTGAGCACAATTGCTTTTGATCCGTGCTGTGTATGCATTCTTTGTGATCCAGATGCCTAAGCATAGACACGTATTGCTGTTTTGGACACACCTGGTGTAACCATGACATCCATAGTAGCCATGGCAGATGCGATGGGCATGAATCACACTGTTCTAGAGCAACAGCTGGACAACAGACAGGATACTTCAGCATCTAAGGTGTCTGCCTGCCTTAGTCATCTGAATTATTCTCCAAAACTCATTCAGAACTAACTCGGGAATCTGTCTTAGGTCCACAAAACATAACTGTTTACTAATTGCCTCAGTGGAGTGAAATGCAAAAATTATTTAAAATCAATGTAAAGCAATGGTAAACCATGTACTAAGAAAGTCCATGAGGAAATCAAGTTAGAGAGGGATTGTTTTATTTTAAAATTATTTCCTCCGGAAACATTGTAGCTAAAACATGATAACTTTTTAGTTTGGTGTGCTTCATTTTCAAGTAAGCAAGGCTTTATGTTTTACATTAGTAACAGCAAATTATGTGGCTCCAGATATTGCATCAGTTGTCACGGGATATAAAGATAACTCTTGATATTGTCAAAGGGCTTAACCATCTTCATTTTCCATTCTCATTGCTATTTATATATTTGTGAAATGTCTTATTTCAACATAGTACTACACATTTATATTTTAAAGTTTAATATATGTCTAATTACAGAACCAAATGCAAAAGATGTGTCAATTTTGTGGCCTAAAAAAAAGGAAAAGAAATGAAAGGGCTCTGTACTTGTACTCTTGACTTATCCATTCAAGCGTTTTAACTGGCAGACTCCTTCGAATCCCCTGACAGCACCTGGAGGGGTGCTGGTAGAACACCGAAGGGATGGTGGGAAGATATGACATATGACACTAGGGCAAGATCTGAACTCAGACAAATGAAATCTGTCAGCTAGCTCCTTAAAGGATGCCACACTTCTTATCACTGCTCGGTTGAGCTGGCTTGATACACAGACTTATTGTATTATTCAGCTGGTTTGATTTTCCTTTTTATGACAACCTCACCCTGGAGACCATCCATCTCTTTGCAGTGTTGGAGAATGACTATAACTGAATGATATTTCAATCTAATTTATAATCCTATACTGTAAACAGAAGTGATGGTTGCCTCTAACCACTGTGAATAATTCTAATAGGTGCATTTGGATTCTTGTTTTCTTAGAGGGTTGGAAATATTCTGGAACTGGGAGATTTTTTATAGCTTAGCTTAACAAGTCTTATAGCAGAAAAGCTATGAAAAACTCAGGAAAAGACAGGAATTTTTTCTGAATGTGCCCAGGGAGTTGATGGTGCATGTCAACAACTACAGCTGCAACAAATTATTCGCCAAAATTTAAATAGTAGTTCTTATTAGCAACTTTCTGGATAATGTATTGGAATAAAGGGTCTAACAATAAACAGTTGGACTCAAGTGAAATATCTGATTCTGAAAGAGATCCAACTAAATTTGGATCCTAAAATCCACACTTTAAATAAGAGCTCAAACAAAAATGTAAGGTAAAATATTTATATTACTGTCTTGTGTGGCAAGCTTAAGTTTGGGTTTTACCTTCTCCTTTGCATCAGGAAAAGATGAGGTTAAGTATTACTAAATTCCATAGAGAACAGTTACATAGATATCATTTGTTGACAAGGTGTTATTAATGGGTGATATTTTTTTGGCAAATTTTTTTGCATTTATTTTCCAGATTATATTCATTGTAACGGTAGATACAAACTTCCTGTCCAAGGGAAATAATTTCAGCATGACATGAATTATGTATCTGAGGAGCAAGAATAAGCCAATTTAATCTACAATAAGAATTGTCTGAAGACAGTGATGTCAAAACAATCACAGTTACAGAATCCTACACATGTAAGCCTACAGTCTGTATTCTATAGCCTAGAGACAAACAAAGTCTTGTGCTTAGAATTTTCTTTGACTTCTGTCATGTGCTGAAGAGATGTAAAGGTAAGGGTTCAGCACGATTCCACAAATGAAGAGTCTCAAGCCAGATTCCTGCTTGTCTGTGTCTTGAGGTGCTTGTCAGAGAACCACTGTTATATTTTTACTTTAATAGGATACTAAGATAGTAAAGAAATTTTTAGAGTGGGCATTTATGTCATGAAGTGGCAGATCTTTTACCAAGAGAGATTATTAATGTCTTTCCCCATGGAAAGAAGGGGATTTGCCATTGAAACTCCAAAATGTACATTGAACTCCCTTGCTGCTCTCACGTACAGACAACCACACACATGTGCACACGTTCTCGCTCATTAGCTTCTGCATCCTTACACTCCTGGTTCCTCTGTTCATATTGACAGTCTCATGCCTAAAATGCATTCCAGTAATCACCCAATGTATTTATTTGAAATTTATTTTGTATCATAAATACTATGCACTTCTCAGTGGCTAAAGATATCCTAAAAATGTATTGTGTTAGCCTCTAAAACTTCAGTTTTCCCCATTTTCTATTTCAAAAATGCTATAAACAAATGTTTTCATGTCTTATTGCCTTCTGGAAAAAGTAGTGTCTCTGGAGTGTCCTCATTTAATACTTGCGTAATAAACTCTGGGAGCCCTGGGTCACTGGGCACAGATCAGTTTAACTGATACCAGAATTTGCTCCATTTGATCCGAGGCAATTGATCTCAAGAAAATACAGATACATATATAACTGCCATACAATTAATATTTCATGTCATGGAGACTGGGAGAGATAACATAATCTACTCCTACTTGAAAGAAACAAACAATATCATATTATTGATTTATTTATTTTGCACCTTTGTAGAACATGAAAAATGAGAAAAATAGAAGCCTTTTTCACCTTAAATTTCTGTTCAATTTGGAACTTACCACGGAAAGGCTATGTCTGGGTCAAGATTGGAGTAGAAGTGTTGTGTGACAGAAAGGGGTGCTGTGAAGATTAACTCAGCAGCAGAATGAATGAGTTGGCGTACAGTATCAAGCAGTGGGAGTCAGTATCATTCATCTGTTGTGAAGGAGTTTACCGCTAAAGAAGATTCTTTAGAAATGACAGTGTCTAGTCCTATCAAATTGATCCACTTCCCTCCTTACATCACTTCTACATCCAAAGGGCATCTCTAGTAAATAGTGGAGGGCCTATCCGAAGAATACCTTTAAAACATCAGACCATTGCTTAAAAAAACAAAACAAAACCAAAACCAAACAAAAAAAAACCAAACCACAACAACAAAACCAAACAACAAACAGAGACCCAAGAAGAAAATTACAAAGGTAACCGAGAAAAGCAGATACAATATATCTTTAGAGTAGAATGGCGTTCATCTTAAGGAAATGCAGCATGAAGGAACCGCAATGTTGATAAAGATGCACAATTTGCTTTTAAAGAAAAAAAAAGGGTTGCCTTCTATGAAATAATTGTAATATCACTCAGGTTTCCTCGACCAGCAGGGCTTCCATAAGAATGAGGGGATGCTTGCATAGCGCTTGTTTCTTCAATTGTCAGAGCTATCGTTAATTCTTTCACATTCAGAACAATTAATCTCATGGCAGGATATGCATCAGCTTAAGAACACAACTATGATCAGATGCCATAAGAGTAGCGTCCCCCAGATTATGCTTATTTACTGTTGAGCAATTTTAATTTTCACACTTGCCAGTCAGTGATATCATATTTTTGCTGTTTACCTCTGGGTCAGACCAGTCAAAATAATGATCTTGCCCATCAGTTCGACTGATCCATCATTTTTAACTAGATAGCATAAATAAGAGGAGCCAAATTTAGTGTTTATATAATGTTAATAATCAAATAATTTAAAATAACTTTTAGCTTGTGATTCAGTGGAGTTTTGTTTTACCATCATTGGTTAAGTTTTACAATATTTTTGAAATATACCATATAAAATTCTTTAGCTAAACAGCCTGTTCTTCAGTGTTTTGTTTTTAATAATATAGTTACATGTGTGAAGTACAAAGAGAGGCAATGTACAAAGGCTGTAACTGAAATAGAAGTGTACAATATAGCTCAATAGTAATCCTATTAAGTAATTCTATTTGCTGATGCAATACAAAGCAAGTCAAGAATACATAGTCTTTCCTGTACACATGTCAAATGGCTCTATAATAATTCAAATGCTGACAGCTGGTATTGTTCTCTGACTGGCAAACAAAGCAACTATTTCAGTGTTTGATCAATTTTTTATTGTGACTGTGTAAAATGACATAGTGCATCAAACATTTACAAAAAATAACAGGGGGAAAGTTTTTTCCTGTTCCATGTTTAAATGAACTAACAACTGCTGGTATATGCACATTTAACAACAGCTAATCAGGAAACAGCACTGAAAAGAACTAGAACACCCCCTCTTGCCAGGACCTGGTATTTTTCTCTGACCGAAGGTGGGAGGGTATGTGGTGTTTAACTCTGTTACTTGATCTTGGTTTTATTAACACAAGCAGCCCACAAAGCAGTATATTTCCCTGAAGACTCCATTTTGGGCTCTTTGCCATTGGCCTGTTGTCCTATGTTACAGGAGTCCTATGTCACCTGTCTCATTTTCCTGTATCAAAAATAGCATGGTCAGCAGGACAAGGGCAGTGATCCTTCCCCTGTGCTCTCCATTGGGGAGGCCACACCTGGAGTGTTGTGTTCAGTTCTGGGCCCCTCAGTTCAGGAAAGAGATTGAAGTGCTGGAGCGGGTCCAGAGAAGAGCAACACGACTGGGGAAGGGACTTGAGCACAAGCCCTATGGGGAGAGGCTGAGGGAGCTGGGCTTGTTTAGTCTGGAGAAGAGGAGGCTTAGAGCTGAGCTCAGCACTCTCTAGAACTACCTGAAGGGCAGTTCTAGCCAGGTGGGGATTGGTCTCTTCTCCCAGGCAGTCAGCAATAGGACAAGGGGACATGGGCTTCAACTCTGCCAGGGGAAATTTAGGCTGGATATTAGAAAGCAATTCTGTGCAGAGAGAGTGGTCAGGCATTGGAATGGCTGCCCAGGGAGGTGCTGGACTCACCGGCCCTGGAGGTTTTTAAACTGAGATTGGACGTGGCACTTAGTGCCATGATCTAGTCAATGGACTGGAGTTGGACCAAGGGTTGGACTGGCTGATCTCTGAGGTCTTTTCCAACCCAGTCGATTCTGTGATTCTGTAATTAGAGGCAAAGTATTAGTAAAGTTCCTAAATGCCTAGTTTCTCTGATTTTGAAAGACTAAAATGAGACAGTGGCAACAGGTGAGAGAGCCTGACTGGCAACAGGTGACAACCTCTGCACCCCAGGGCACGAGTTACACACCCGCTGCTGCAGCGCAGCGTGGGTGCTGCTCACCCGCGGCACAGCCGATGGCCCTTCCAGCACCTGGTGGCAGCGACGCGTCGCCGTCCTCCCGGAGGCTTTTTCAAGGCGAGGGGCGGGCTGTGATCTCTGTACCTCGGAGGTCTCGCTGGGTCGGGCCCCGCCGAGCCGCCTCCGATCAGCGGAGCTCAGAACCGAGCGCCGGGTCGAGTTACGACGGGTTTCAAATCCCCCGCCCTCGCCGCGGTAACGCCCACTGACGTCACTGCTCTCGCAGGGGCTGTTTCATGGGCTGTGTGGTCAAATGTGCCGGTTCCTAACCCCTCGAGAAAAACGCGAAAGATATTTTGTGTTCATACTTGGTCTCAGCATACATTGGTGTTAAAGTGTAAGAGAACGTTGCAGATAAGCTGGTATGCCACACTCAGGAAAAGTAGTGACTGTTACCCTGGCAGCAGCAAGATACCAATGATCTCCACACACAGAAGCTTCCAGCTTTTACTATCACAAAAAGAAATATGCAAGTAGTATCTTAGTAGCCCTGCAGGTACTCAGCCATTATGAGAACCTATAGTGTGAGAATGCAAGGGTAGGGTGAGGACAAGAGCAGCATGGTGGGGAGTGCTATGGGGGAGGATGGAGTAGTGGGGGAGGATGGGGTTGGCTTGTGAATTTGAGAGAGAGGAATCATACAGTAACATGAACACAGAGTCCTCACTCAAGGATCAGTCTTCCTAAAAACAGACCAGAACACCCACCTCCTCTTTTATGTACAGGGGTTTGAAGTTTATCTCTATTGAGCAAATATGCTAAGCCCCAAAAGCCATACTTTTGAGGCTCTATAGATTTGCTGTGGCTCCAGCTTTGGTTGTTGTGCAGACATGCTCACTTACAGATTTCAGTTTACTTCACCGATGAACATTTCCTTTCTCAATGTGCAAGCATACAGTCTTTCCATTTTAATTTACTCCTGCAGACATTTGTGTAATGCAACATCGAGAAACTTTTCACAGTTGAAAATGCCTTAGAAGATTCGTACAGCTGTACCCTCACAGGGTACTATGAATCTAATAAAGGGTAGCAATTTTATAGTATACACCAATGAAAACACTATGTATTCAGTACACCTTTACTGTTTCCAGTTCTGAAGACCGACATATCTTGGACATTGCAGATCCAGGTTAAGTTGGACTGATAAGCAACCATGAGGGTTTCCTTCCTCCCTACCCCGTCATAAAATTCTCTCTGTCCCCTGAGACCACCTCTTTTTCTTTCTTTAGATTTTAAATTCTTGAGGCCGGGATCATCCTTTTCTCTAGAGCTCTGCTCTTCCCTTCTCTTTCCTCAGCAAAACTGAGAACACTGTCAGAACATTTAAAAATAAAAATAATAATAATTAAAAAAAAAAAAAGAAGAAAGAATGCAGTAGCAAATATTCCCTTTTCAAATAGAATCATTACCATAGCACAGTTATCCTTCAGCTGCTGGCAGCTGCAAATGGAACAGGGAGATGTTAGTATTCGCTTCTACTGATCTCATTATACAAACCACTAAGAGGAGCAAGGGAATACATTTGGAGAGCTTTCATGTGGTTAAAGCGACAGGGGAAATTCATTCTTTGATATTCCCTTGTTCAGTGTATCTGCCTCACTTTGTGCCTGCCCCTCAAAAGGCAAGGCTGTAAAAATATTAGAGGATTGTTAAAAGGGATTGGAAAAATGAAAAAAGGCTCTAATTAAAAGGACAAAAATATACTTGGAAAGTGTTTCTCAGTGTTTTTAAGTTCAAAACCAGACCACCTATCCAAATCTCCTCATTAAAAATCAGATTCAATTTTCACGCAGAGAGCTTGATACCAGGATTCTACCTATCTAGACAAATACTTATTACTTTCATTTCAATATTACCAAGGTGCCTAACAACTGATTGATACTTGTGCTTTTGACCTGATGATCTTGGTAGGAAACAGTGAGCATCCGCAACTGTTAAATTGATAATGAAAGCTCTGAGTCCGAGCGATGTGTCCACAAGTGCCTGGAATGCACAGGCCCCGTCTGAAATTCTGTGCCACCCATTAAACACAAACCCAACACACTTTCTTGACCACTGTAGTCTCAGTGCCTTGCTGACTCATTCTTCTATTGACATACATAAGAATTGTAGAAAATTTAGGATAGAAAGCAAAGTAGGTGTGGCAGATAAAGCCATGGTAAGGCTTGAGAAAAGAAGTACCAAATCCTAACAGAATCTATGTGGAATCCAGTTAGACAGGTGTGAAAAAACCCCAATGGCTGTGTACAATTATTGTCTTCAGAGCATGACACGGTATATAGCATAGTATATAAAGATGAAACGCAGC
This sequence comes from Streptopelia decaocto, assembly GCF_964273445.1. Taxonomy (NCBI): domain Eukaryota; kingdom Metazoa; phylum Chordata; class Aves; order Columbiformes; family Columbidae; genus Streptopelia; species Streptopelia decaocto. Next base: position 18,138,643 of record NC_138666.1, on the reverse strand, counting down.
CATTTACATTTCAGGCTACTGGAGAAATAGATTTATTTTTTCTTTCTCCATTAGAAACTCTAGTTTGTTAATTCTGTGCACAGTTGATTCTTACTCTCCAGTGAATTTATCTGCATAGTTCCTTACTTCTCCAGTGTTTCCAACCTAGGGGGATATACTTAAATATGACAGTAGAATGAGAGGCGTGCATGGCCACTTTGATGGGAACTCCAAGTTATCATCATAAATAGCTGTGAGGTTCCCTTAAGAATTTAATTAGTCATTTCATCTGAATTATTCACTTGGAAAAAGACAGTGCACTGGGTAACTTTTAATCTAATTAGGCTATTAGTTAGTAGTAGAAGATGAACATCTCCAAATAGAAGGTGAACATTGTATTTGAGTCAAGAGAGGTACTAGTCTTTGAGGTAATGCATATGGTTTCATAGTGCTCCCCACACCCCTTAAAGCAGAGTGATCTTTAAAACAATCACACAAAACAACAAACACAAACCACAAACAAACAACAATGAAAAAAACCCAGAAAAAAAGACCTCAGAGGTTAAAATATGCTTTGTGAAATTTAGGCATCTGGTGTAAAATTGATCAAAGGCTTTATAAAGGAACTGGTCTGTAATATAAGAATTAAGTATATATATATATATATATAAGAAAAAATATAGGTTGAATATATATCAAAATATATTTATTTGTGCACTGCCTGGAAAAAAAGTCCTCTAAATAAAGTATAGTTCTCAGCTCTCACATGATAAAAGTTCACCTGCTTGAAGATTTTGTAATGAATAGAATGGTGAGGCTGTATTTTAATTTTACTGAATTATTGGGAATAGATGTGAAGATTTATTTTGCAGAACAAAAGCATTTAAGCAGGACTGTACATTACTGTTATGCGTCAGTGATAGTAACACTGGGACTACAGTCTGCATTCCTACAATGATTAATTAAAGGCCTTGTTCAGGATGAGTGAACATCATTATTGTTTTTAAATAGAAAGGCAGATAACCATTACTGATTACTCCTCAATTCCCAGTCTCACTTGTTAAAGACTAAAGAATACTAAAGTAGGTTGTATAGTTTTCATGAAGCTATAAACAGAGCCAAGAATAATATGATTAATATGCAACACATACAAAAGTAAAGAGTGAGAGCTGGATTAGTTTCAAAATTAAGGTTACAAAAGGTTACAAAAATGCTGCACTACTGCCATTTTTATTAATAAGGTGAAATAAATTTGGGCTGTAATTTCCATTTCAACAATTTTCTGTAATTGCACAAAAATATTTAGAATGTATTCCCAAATGCAGCAGCATTATTTAGAGCATATACACCTTAAGAAAACACACATAGAAATTCTGTAATTGTGAGCAATTTACATAGACTAGTAAGAATAACGAAAAACAAACCTGTCTGCTAATTAACGGACCATTAGAAATTACACATATTGTTTAAAATAAAAATCACTGCTGTTGTTGACTTGGCTCAGATCAGGAATTAGAGCCATAGGAAGTTTACACTAAAGCTTCCAGTGGGCAAAATGATTTCTAGGATGGATTTCTAGGAAGATACGCAAGCAGAGATCCAGTACAATTTCTTATATTTCTCTTGCAGAGGACACTGTATTTTGCACATCTGAGTGGTTGGCTGGGGTTAAATCATGACAACTCACTCATGGTATTTTGTGAACACTCAAGTATAATGTTCTGCAGCACAGATTGGGATAAATAGAATAACTAGCAATGAGAATTCTGTGCCTTGGAAGAGAGAATAGCAAGGTGATATTGCCTATTGCTGAATCTAGGTCTCTTACAGGAGTTTTCTTCTGCGTGGCTTGGCATGGCAAAAAGTTATCTTTATTTTTTTATTATTATTTTTTCTTTTATTTTCTGTTAGTGGGGTTTTTTGGTTTGTTTTTGGTGGGGTTTTTTTTGATTCAGCATAATGGGTTTTTTAATTAGATCATCTTTCATACAACAAGAGTCTTTTTATTTGAGGGGGACAGCTCACAAGGATCTTGATCCAAACAAGCCTGCCCACTTATCTGAGTAGACATTAGAACGTTCCCTCATACTACCAGTTTTCAACACAAGGTGAACATCGTCTGCCATTCAAGTCATAGTATCATTCATCTCCAGCAGCATTAAAGAGATTTCCCATTAGACTCCAGGATGCTGCTTCGCATGTACAAAGCTTTTTTGATGAAGAGCTCTAATGGGATATATATATATATTTTTTTTAGCTTCTACTCAAATCTTTTATTTTATTATTGGAAGATTAGAACATTCAAGATGTTTTTTTTTTTTTTTTGTGGATTTCTTCTGCTGTAAAACAGCTCATATTCTGTTGGCACATCAATCAATTTTGTAAAGAAAGAAGAAGTCAAATAAAATAGATCAAATAGTTGAAAAATGTAAATTGAAAGCCGTTTAGCTCAGTAACATCAGCTGACTGTTAATGATATTTTTTATATAAAACTTTGAATATAATCTATATGTAACCTGTATCTTACAGATATATATATATATATACTTTATATATTATATATATTTACTTCATATATATATATAGTTCTTGCTTCCCCTAAATAAGAAGGGTCTGTCTTGCCCCACTGGAAAGACAACTGAAATGTTTACTGCCTTTATATCACAATTAGTCAATCTCTCCAGAAATAATGAAGTTATTAGTGCTTCATTATTGTCCATTTCAAATTGAAATCTTGTATGAAAAATAAACCCTTACATTTAAGTATTTCTTTGCTGTTCACTGCTTCCTCACAACAACATTTTTCAGCGTTTCTGTGCTGTGTCTTTTGATTAAATATGTAATTTTGGGGCAGGTGATGCATTTCAGGCTGCCCCAAGGTGATTTTGGTTGTTGGTTGGTTGGTTTTTTGGTTTTCTCACCACTGTTTTCACTCTCTGTCTTCCTTTCTCAAGTTCTGTTGAAAATCAACCAAACCACTCCCTATTTTTGAGGATTTGGGTACAGAACTGGAACATCTATTATTTTCCCAGCTGTAGTAATGTTCACTCTGGAAAGCTAAGTGAGAACTGTACAAGAGCAAGTTCATTAAGTGTTGTTTCCACAGTAATGCACTGCAAACAGCTTGTTATTATGTATTTACATTACTGTAAATTAGAGTAGAAACAGGATTAAAATATTTCAGAACAGCTGCCTGAAATGGTTTCAGTTCTGTATTGGGGATGACAAAATGAGGCGTTTGACTGACTTCAGACTCTGCAGTTGTGGTTTTAACTGGGAGAAAGGTTTGTGTGATAGCACTACCATCTTGAGGGAAGACACAGTATAACAGCTGAATTTCTATTTAAACAAAAGGCCAGATTGTAAATGAGCCTGAATATCATTCATTTCACCTTCTTCAGTCATCATGCTATTTTACAGTTTAAAATTTTCTATTCTGCCTACTACTGAACCTAAAAATGCTTACACATTAATAGTAGCTTTCTAAATACATGCACAGTTGTATAGCCTTAGTATGCATTAAAAAGTAGATTAAATTTCTTTTTCAAGCACATACTGAATGCAGACAAACTAAAGTGGAAAGTGCTGAAAATCTGTGTTCAGTACTCATGTTTTAATCTAAAATGCCATACTGTTTTTAACATATACCCTGCACTGCACTGCACTGCAACCCCTTACTACAGAATGTAACGAAGCTAATAGTTTGTTCGGATTTTGATGTGACTCAAAACTGGGGAGAAGAAATCCATTAAGAACTGTGAATAAAGCATCACACCTGGCTGAGGAAACCCCTCAATGTAAATTGCTGAGACATCATTTTGCGAGTACTTGTCTTTCTTACACTCTTTCATAAACAACACTTTGGAGCTATGATAGGTGAACAATTAAAGCAAACAGGCCTTTTATCTGGGCCAGCACAGGTGTTCTTATTTATGTGAGAATAGTGTTGATAACTAGATTTTTGGAAAGCACATGAATAATATGATGATGTGTTATTAGAAGAATAATTGGACAAAATATTGGTAGGTTCTTATTGGGATTGGAAAACTATCCTACATCTTTTTCCCGAGAACACACTAAGTTTAATTCCATTGATTCAAATATTTCAGGTCAATTGCGGAATCAACACTGCAGAATTAACAGAAAAGAATCACAGCGAAGTAACTCGTATTGGAGTATTAACGTTCAAATATCGTAGCCTTTTTCCCTAGAATAAAATAAGTCATAGCAAGATAATGCAATCCGTAACTATTGTAAATAACACAGCTTGTCATGATGGTTGTCAGTACAGGCTCCTGTGCTTCACGCTGTGCTATTGATTGTTGTCTGCTTCCCGTACGTTAGTTCTGTGAACTTCAGCTGCTGGATCCCGGTGTCTCCCCAGCCTTGCTCTGCCCTCCTTGGCACCCGGGCACCTCTGCAGCAGCTCCCTTGCACACAGAGTACATCACAGTGGGCAGCTCTGTTATATATTGTAGGAGCTTGGCACTCTTACAGTGCACTAAGAAGGTTCTGGTTTTATTTCCAGTAACTGCACATTCAGGCCTTTTTCCTCCTGTTTTTAGTGTCAGTACTTTTTTTTTCTTATATTGGATTTTATTGTTTATACTTCATTACTGTCTTTATATCAAAATTGGTACATCTCTCCAGAAATAAGGAAGTGATTAGTGTGAAAGTCTTTTTCCAATTCACTTTTGTTTTGCTTTTTTCATTCTTTCTTAATACCATGTTGTCCCTTGACTTTGCCATTTTTTCAAGTTTCACTAAAACCAGTTTGTAAACGCTGCTTCTGGAAATAGTCTGACCTTGCTAATGACCTTTTTTTTGGTGTTGGATAACTCATGGTACCTTCCAAATTCTACTTACAATGTGTCTTTGAAATGGTCAAGGGGTTAGGGTTACTTCACACTTTTGTCCTCCACCCCTCTAATGCCACATTTAGTATCAATGTCTTGTATGCACAAAGACATTTACCACTTTGCCTGTATATGTTAGAATTGAATATGGTAATTTTTAACTACAATTTTTTTGAAGATTACAGTAAAAGAAAGAAAGGTTGCACAGAAGATATATTATATCTTATGTGGCTACGGCTGTATTTTAATGAAGAATTACGGGTATGATGGGTGTTAGAGCTGTATAAAACTGCACTGTGATTCCCAGGAGATTTAGGGAAGCTTTTCAACAGTTGGATCTTGCAGTTTTATTTTCTGTTTCAGAAAGGCAAAGCTCATTTGAGGCCTTCAGGGTTCAGTGATTTTGAAATTAAACCGCTATAAAGAACTATCACAGCACTTCTTATCCACGTGGAAGCCCAGGCAAGATGATCGAAGCTAGAATAGGTCTATAGGTCTTGTTTCTCAAGTTACTGGTATGTGAATTATTATGTCAGAGACAAACTGTAGCATCAATATGGAAATGACTTTGTAAAAGTGTTTGCCAGCCCTTCAAACTGTATTGCAAAGCAGGTTATTTCTTGAAACCCTGTGCTCCTGAGAATGCCCGTGTTCTGAGGGAACTCCATGAAGGCAGACTGGGAGTGCTTCTTAAATGTTTTAAGGGGCTTGCTGAGGGCAGATGCTGCTTCTATTTGCTTATATTTGAGGAAGAGGCGAAAGCTTGTTGTCTACACAATCCTTTTACATTCATTGGGGTCTGGCAGCCTGCTAATCTGCTCTTCCTTGCTAGCACTGCTTCAATAGGAACTTGATGCAAATACACTTGATCTCACCAGGCTGTTGTGGGTACGTTCTCTGCAGTCAATTCAAACCTGAGTGTAGAGCTGTGCCTAAATGACCATAAAAATTACATATAGCAACTGAAGAGGAAGCTGTCGGCCACTGCCAAAGCCTTCGACTGGCCTAAATGCTGTAGACGGTGAAAACAAGGAGCATGTTGTTTCGTTTGATCTAGGCTGGACCTCCAGAGACTTTCATCTGTACACACTCACTCTGATTCAAAATTCACTGCAGACTTGGAATGGATCTGGCTAACCTGTAGCAGTCATGTCTGGAATACCAGCTTTTGATGTGGATGTTCATGAGCAGCTTGAATATGCTACAATAGTCCTGTTTCTGATATGTGCTAATAAGCGTATCTTGTACTACTTTCTGTATAAAAGAAGAAAAGTCTGCTGAAGTTTGGGTTCTGGGCTCCCACAGTGTTTGTTCGGGCAGCAATATGTGTAGGTTGTGCCATTTACGATGCTGCTGGAATAGAGGAAAAGGCAGCTGTCAGACGCAGTAAGTGGCAGGAGAGCAGACATTTAAGGATCAGCCAATGCTGACCACAACTAGTGCATAGATTATGGCTTCTTGACAAAATGTGGGCATCTCGTGCTTTCTGAGAGCGAAATATCCTGCCATTAGCAGAAAGCTCCCCATCCATTTACTAGGACCAGCAATTTCAAGGCCTTTAGAAATGTATCTAAAAACCAGGAGTGACTGAAGGTAATAGCAAAATATGCCACAAGTTGCAACTGTGTAGGAAAGTGATCAAAGGGTTGTAGAGTTACAATGAGTATACTGAAACAAAATGGCTGAAAATAAACTCTTCAGAGTGAAAATATGAAGTAAGATTCATACCCAAATATATTGTATTAACTAACACTTAAGGTAAGTAACACCATAACTTGTCTTAGGATGTTGATGACAGTCTGCTGATTTTTAGATGTTGTCATTGTTAAAATAAAACAAAGATGCCTCGAAGCCAATACTAATTTTTGCTTTTCTGTTTTGATTACATTTCCCTTCTTCTGTAGAGAGGAGAGATAATGGATGAAATTGCAGGTTTATTTTAATACAGGTCTTTTACAGGTAAAATATTAAAGATGACTATATTCTATTCATAGTACAAACGTAGTTCTTCAGTCACACTGCAGCAGTGCAATTAAACGGGAGAGGATTGCATGGCAATTTTCTCTAAACAAAATGTTCCCAAACATGCATATGAATACAGTAGAACTGTGCACTTCTAGGGCGGTGCTGTGATCTGAACATGTAAGTATATTAGAAAGAGTAAAAACAGCCTGCTCTTTGCTTTGGGTCACTAGAAGTGGGGACCCAGTGCTGACTGTGCTTCCAAGCTTGTGGGAAATATGTGGATGACAGTCCAAATAGCTGTACAGCAGTGGCTGTCATAATTTATTTGCCAACAACATTTCATTTTGCCTTGGATCAGTAAGACAGGAGAGGACAAATAAGAACTGTAAGTGGTATTCTGGTTTAAATAGGGCTATAAAGATGTCCTGTTACCATAGGATTTACAAAAGAATTGTATGTGGTCTAATGAAAAGGTTTAATTTGGGCATTAAGTCTTCTTAGATGGAAATTAGCGCAAAGAAGTTAGGGACTGATACGAAAGAGGAATTTTTCTTTGCCACCGTACATTTAAAATTAACAAAAGTACCATAATTCTGGAGAATCTTTACTCATTCAGCATGGTGTGTTTCTTCCCTGTGGGAATAGGTGGTAATGTGATTCACAGTCTCCCTGACCACCCTCAGCATTTCACGGTTGTCCCTGGGGCTCCCGGAGTTAGGCCTTGTATTAATGCTCTGAATAGGCAGAGATCATTAGTACTCCTGTACAGAGTCAGTTGTAGAATTCAGTTGAATTATCAGATCTGCTTTCATAATAAACGCTGGTTTCACAGAATCACAGAATGATTTGGGTTGGAAGGGGCCTCCAACCCACCCGCTAAAGCAGGTTCACCAGAGCAGATCACACCGGCATGTGTCCAGGTGAGTCAGAATGTCTCCAGAGAAGAAGACTGCACAAACTCTCTGGGCAGCCTGGGCCAGGGCTCCGGCACCCTTAAAGTAAAGATGTTTCTCCTCATATTCAGATGGAACCTTCTATGCTTCAGCCTGTGCCGTTGCCCCTCATCCTATCATTGGGCACCACTGAAAGGAGTCTGGTCCCATCCTCTTGACATCCACCCTTGAGATATTTATAAACATTGACGAGATCTCCTCTCAGTTTCTCTTCTCCAGGCTGAACAGCCCCAGCTCCCTCAGTCTCTCTTTGTAAGAAAGGTGCTCTAGGCTGCTCAGCACCTTTGTAGCCTGCTGCTGGACTCCCTCCAGTAATTCCTTATCCTTCTTAAACTGCTGGTTGGAAGGATAATAGTTGGAGTTTAAATTAGCAGATCCAATGCTGAATATCTTTTTAATGGTAGGTTTGTCTTACAGATGATACGAAGTCTGGTGCAAAGCTCTTTGAAGTCACTTGAGTTTTCTGTTGATGTCAGGAGTCTTTGGTTGAAGCCTTTAGTGTCAATCTCACTTGCACTCATTTATGTAAAGGCACAATACATCTGTTTTAATGGATAAGCAGAAGAACAGATTGTGTGATAACTGCGTGCTTTGTTATAGTAATGTATATTCCCATGACTTTACATGTCTTTGCATTAATATAAACCTCGCTTAACACTGCTTCTTGTCTAGTCTGCAGGAACTGCAATAATGTCTAAACACAGAAAAAAAAAAGCAGTCAAGTATTACAATCACTTTAGTTACATGTTTATTGCAGCATGAAGGTATCTTAGTTAAAACCAGCCCTAATTCAAACAAATATTCGGTGGAAATATTATTAAAGCTCTGATTAATCTAGCAATTTAATGTTTGTTTAATCAAGATATTGCAGATATACTTTCAGAAAGCCTGACAAATTACACTGAAATCCAATGTGGCAGAAGATCTAAATGATAGCTATACAAATACTCAAATCCTTTTATAAAAGATATGTGTACAGAAAATAGGTAGACTTGTTTACTTTTTAATGTCACTAAAACTGTCATTTAAGGCAAATGAAATATATGAAGTTCCTAAATGTGAAACAAAATTATTTTATGAATATACATTTTTAATCATGAGAGGAAACCTTCTAGACTAAAATTAATTGTGATGACTATTATGATGATACAGAGAACAGAAGTGATGATGCTTGCTATAAATACTCTCTAAACACGCACAGAATTATTCCCTGTTATATGTGTGAGTGCCTTTGAAGAAATGCTGAAATTCAAAGTTTTAGTGTCATGTGCCACAATAGTGATTTTTTTCAGCCTTTTAAAATGCATACTTGCATTTGAACTTTAATTCATTATGTGACATTTTCAGGGTTTCAGATACAAGCATCCTGCTTTCTTTGCAGGCTGTATAATATAGCTGTGCGGTAATTATTGCTTCTTATAATAACCCTATGCTGTCGCAGTTCTGCAAAGCAAACTTGTGATAAGTGGAGACTTATCAGAAGATTTAAGGAAAATAATGCTGTTAAGTAGCTCAGGATTCTGTCAATCACACAACTTTTCCAGTCTGCTTTTGTAATGTGAAGTATATTTTCATTATCCACCAAGATCCTAGCTGTTCCTGTGTGAAAGGAGGAAGGGGTTTATGAAGGGATGTTGAAAAGGGAAAACGAAGCTAAAACCTGTAAGTGATTCTCTTTTTGGTATCAACTTGGAAAAAAAGCATTAAGGCAGAGTTGGAAAATTCCCTTCTCCAAACAATTAAGGTACTAGTGTTTTTAGTCTCCTGCAAAAAGGAGGAAGGAGAAAACTAATGCATTGTCTTAATTTTTAAATCCCAAAGGATAAATATTTTAAACTTAGTGGTACTGTTATTTATTTTAACACCTAAAACCCCAATATCTCTCTCAGCTGTCACCATATTATTTGTACTGCTAGAGAAACGTGCTGGCTGGAAGTTGCTTTTATACTCTTTAAGCGCCTTAAATGCTTTACAGGATATGAGTCAGATGCCATGATGTGTTCTGTAGTAATTCACACCATCTCTTAGACTTCAGAAACTAATATTTTTTATTCTTCATAACTATGGAGAAGCAAGGAACAGCAAAGGGAAGCAGCTACCTTACCACAACCCACTGTGCCATATGTTTCCTGAGAGGGGACATGGGGAGAGGTGTCTGGAGTGAAGATGAGTCTGGGAAAAGCAGAGAATAGGTGTTTTAAATATTCTTTGGTTGTTTGTTTCCAAATACCATAATCAGTAATTATTTATTCCGTTTGGCAATAAAGTAAGTTAAATTCCCCAAACTGAGTTTGGCTCAGAAAAGTGCTTGGTAAGGCATTATTGTTAAAAGCTTCCTTGTGTAGAGGGGACGTTGAGGCCTCCGCCTCATCGTATTTGTGTATAGTTCCAGTCTGGTGAGAAGTGGCACAAGAACTCCTAATTCCCATTCCCATAGGCATAAAGGGAGGAACTCTGCCTCTCCTCTCAGTGCTTCTTTTAATTTGTGCTACAATTCAGTTTATTCTGCCCAAAACAAGAGGGAGAACTGTTCACTTCTAGCTCAGATGAGCCTGCTGCCGGTTTTGGGTGTGCAGACAGTATTACTATGTAAAATCGTTGAATAAGGAGCAGAGGAAAGAATCAATGGAGCAGTAACAGGCCAAGGCAACTGAAATGCCAGTCAATTTTTTTCCTTCGGTTTACACATTGCTGGTGGTAATTGTTAACATTACAGAAGGTAGGTAGTAAAGAAGACGGAACCAAACTCTTCTCAGTAGTATGTAATGAAAGGAGGAGAGGTCATTTCAACAAACTGAAATAGCAGAAATTCCATTGAAATGTAAAGAAAAAACACTTTCACTGTGAGAATATTCAAATCCTGTAACAGGTTTTCTAAAGAGATTGTGGGGTCTCCTTACTTGAACATTCTGCAAACCAGACTTGGATGAGCAACCTGCGATAGCTGACCCTACTTTGGTTGGGGAGGATGGGTTAGACTGTCCCCAGAGGTCCCTTCCAGTCTGTGATTCTGTGTTGACATTTCCAATAGGTACTTCCCTACCCATGAATAGCAGCACAGAAATAAAAGAATAAATGTAATACCTTCGATTAATGCAGGGCAATGCCACTAATGTCTGTAAAAAGCCGCCTGAAACTGCCTGAAATGATGGCCTTTTAAAATAAATTGCACTCAAATCACCCAGCTGCAGACAATTTGAGCAAAAACATTGCTGAGCTGATACATGGGTTGATGATGTTTCCATTGGCTATGGTTTGCAAACCTCCTATTAATTTCTCAACCGAAGCTGCATAGTTATTCATCTTTAGAAAAGCTATTCCAAAGATTTATGAAAGCATAATATGAAAATAAGACTAATGTATTATCTGAAAAGGGCGTTAATGTTCATCCTACTCACAGCATAAATCAGAGGTCAAATGGTCATTCACATCAGAATGGGTAAGGCACCCTGTAATACTTCCTTAAATTCACACCCACTAGCATGCAATTTTTGTTACTTGTGTTAAGAAATGAGGCAAAGTGCATATGTTCCTGTGGCCTGAACCTAAAAATATGAACAAAAATAACACCACCTGAAAGATGAACAGAGGAAGGCAAACATCCTAAAGAGAATACCTAATGTCTTCCTGTGGTTTGGTCATTTGGAGCTAAGTGCTTTTGTTGCATACAGCAGGATTTTTTTGAGAGCTAAGTGATGCTGTTTGTTCTGAGACAGCAGAGCAGCAAGCAATTCTATATAGTGGCTACTAAGAATGTTTTACATTCCTTCAAAGCATCTAAACTAGAGAAGACATCTCATAGGAGTACCATAGTTGTCATAATTGGATTAAGCACTCCAAATCCCAATTAGGTGAATCACAAGAAATTCCTGAACCAGAGTTTATTCCAGGTCTACTGTATATCAAACAGTTGTAATTATGCTGATCTTATCCTTCACAAGAATGAAAATCCTTTAAGTATGTATTTTACAGAGGTGAACTGCCTTCCAATTTTATGTCTGTTTTTCTTTTAAGATTTTGAGGGGTTTTGTTTTATTTTGTTTGGTTTATTTTTAGTATATTTTATGAGTGCAGCAAGTACTGTTCCCAGCATTGCAGAAATCCGGCCACCCCTAAGGTGAAATGCCGTCATTAGAAGAGAGATCAGCAAAGCTACACAATTATTATTGATAGGAATGTTAAGAGTATCAAGAAAAAATTGTAGGTGTGAAATGGCACTTAATAGTAGATATTGCAAATGGAATAAGAGCCACTAGATCACAGAGGGCAAGACAGTTACTGAGCATGCTTCAGGTTTTGTATTTTGAACAGAGAGAAAAATGCTTTTATAAAGAGTCTTTTAGATTTGAGGCATCCAGGGGAAGAAGTGTCAGGTTAGCAAAGAGCTAGTGAGCTGTGATTTTACCAGTGGACCAGGATCAGCACCTTTACATGACAAATGCTGTGTGTACCTTAATGACTGCAAATAGCAGTCCATCCCATATCTAGTTCAGAAATTATCTTGTGTGACAAGCAACTATTCATGGCACTTTTAATTAAACTAAGGCAGTAGTTTGCTCCTTGGAAAATCTGTAGCTTAGTGAATAAACATTTTCCTTGAGATGTTCATTTTTTAGCTCCGCTAGCCTGTGGCACATCAACAGGTTCCAGCACAGGCAGCCCTGTTTTGAGCATTGCCTGGGGATATTAAGTCAAGAACTGGCAAGAAGGGGGGTATTTTGCAGAAACGACAAATTCAGTTTCCTGGAGAAAGTTGCTGACTGCGCTGTTCCCAATCGAGCTGCTTATTTACCATTCCAGATGTTGTAATGATGACAGCTGTTTAGGGGGACCTTGAAGAGGTGAGTGACACTTTGGTTTTTGACTGAAATCCCAAACCAGAACATGCTAGGCTGCCATTTGAACAGACCATGTATACAACTGTAAATGTGAACATATCAACCAGTTTTATTAAAGTTGGTGGTTATTGTTAAAAAAAAAAACCCACACAAGAAAGCGCACACACAAAAAAGAAGGATTTTCCGAAGAGAGAATAATAGTATGTTCATGTTAAATTAATGGAAAATTTTCAGTTATGTTAATGGAAAGATGCTATTTTGATTCTGGAAATCAAAATCATTTATACCTTTTGGCTACTCATGAGTCTTAATTATCTGGTAATTATTGAATTTATGTTTTGTGTCCATTAATTCATTAAAGCAGCTAGTCACATTCATACGTGGGCAGACGGTTCAGATGTATATTTTATAGATTTGCAGATTTTTCTTGCCTGCAATTACCTTTCTTAATTTATCACATGCTTATCCTAATGCCTCTGTCTTGATCATAAGAATTTCTGTATGGCTGGATTTCTGTATGGCATGCAATCTTTGTTCTCGAAGAGATGGAAAATGATCTGTTTTCCTCAATAGTTCGCTCCAGCTATTCTGTCACAGTCACTGTTAAAAATGATCCTTTTTGACCTTTTTTAATCTGCCCTCACTTTCATGTTCTTTGCTTAGATATAGATCCCTTTTTACAACAGATATTTTCTCCTTATGAAAGTGCTTATATAGTGATCATTTTTAACGGCTTCCAGTGGTGGGTTTTGGTTTTTTTTTGATAAGCTAAACAGACTGAACTCTTTAAATCTTTCACTACAATTATTTTTTTACAGCCTTCATATAATCTTATGTCTTTCTCTGAGTCTACTCCATTCTTTAAGCATGATTTGTAACATATGAACACCCAATCTGCATGAAATATTCCCAGGTAGAGGAGTACAATTATTTCCTGCTGTTAATTTCCTTTGGGTTTTAAGTGTAAATTGCCTAATCAGTGTGACATTAACATCCGATTCAGAGTCTAACTTTTCCAGGGTAGTTTCCTACTCTGTTCGTATGGCTTGTATTTACAGCCCATGGATGCTTAGCTGTATGAAAATACATCTTGTATTAATTGTCCCACTTAGTCAGACATTGGGATTAACCTGTAAATAATAGGCATAGTTATTTACTGCTCTGCTGCTCTTTGTGTAGCCTACTATTTCTGTCAGTGCTGATTTATATGTATTTTTCCAAGTAGTAGTAACAATTATACATCTAACCCACTTCTTCTCTTAGCAAGGAGAGTGAAGGGAGTAGTGCTTGCACAAATATACGGCATTATGGTATTTTATGGAAGAAACACTATTCCTCCTACTTCTAGGTCTGCAAAGCACAATGGAGGATGAGAAGTAGCAGAGGTAAGATGGGTTTCAAAAACCTGGTGGTTAGGGCAGACCTTCTCAGGCAGGTGCGCAGAAAACATTCCGAAAGCACTAAGAAGAGGTTAACCCGATTTCAAGATCTTCTGCCAAACAAAGGTAGGGAACTTTGTCTTGAGTTACTGCCGTTAGTTCTACTGAAGCAATGTTTCCTCCTGTAACTTTTTCATAAGACCACTTTTCTCAAGGCATTGCTATCAGTCTAAGTGAAATACACATAGATTTTTCCCATTGTACTCTAAATCTGTGATGTTGCATTTTTCTCTTACTGAAAAAACTCTCTATGGGATCTTTTATTTTGTCTCAGCCAATTCATTCTCTAATATGCAAATATTGTAAATAATGCAAAACTTGGGAGTTGTGAGGGTTCTCTTCTTGATCCATTCAAACATAATACTTAGCAGTTTCTATTTTGAAAATCCTTTGCTGAATAAACCTCTGCAGGGCAAAACCTTTCCCTAGGGTACAACCTTTATAGGTGAGTTATGAATCAGGAAGTGCAACAAGTACTGAAATTTGAGGAAATCTTTGGTCAAGTGGGATTTCTCCATCAATGCTCAGTAGCTGTTTCAGCCTCCTCCACTCTGTTTCCCTAAAGGTGCACTTAGCTATTGATCTGCTGACTGCACAAGCGTACTGGTAAGTTTTCCATCCTCAGCTGCAGAAAGTGTATCTGCTGGCCAAGTAAACGTTTTCTGGGTATAGAAAGGTGAAAGAGCAAAGCTGCTCTTGCTGTAGGAAAATCCCGTACAGCTAAACTGAGGGAGTGCGGTCTGGATGAGTGGGTAGTGAGGTGACTGTGAACTGGCTGAAGGGAAGAAGCCAGAGAGTCGTGGTCAATGGGGCAGAGTCCAGTTGAGGCCTGTATCTAGTGCAGTGCCTCAGGGATCGGTGCTGGGGCCTATATTATTCAATATATTCATCAATGATTTGGATGAGGGAATAGAGTGACTGTCAGCAAGTTTGCTGTTGACACCAAGCTGGGAGGAGTGGCTGACATGCCAGAGGCTGTGCTGCCATCAGAGACCTGGACAGGCTGGAGAGTTGGGCGGGGAAATATTGAATGAAATAGAACAAGGGCAAGTGTATCTGGGTAGGAACAACCCCAGGTTCGAGTATAAGTTGGGGAATGAGCTATTAGAGAGCAGCGTAGGGGAAAGGGAGCTGGGGGTCCTGGGGACAGCAGGATGACCATGAGCCAGCACTGGGCCCTTGTGGCCAGGAAGCCAATGGTACCTGGGGTGGGTTAGAAGGGGGTGGTCAGTAGGTCAGAGAGGTTCTCCTGCCCCTCTGCTCTGCCCTGGGGAGACCACACCTGGAATATTGTGTCCAGTTGTGGCCCCTCAGTTCCAGAAGGACAGGGAACTGCTGGAGAGAGTCCAGCGCAGGGCAACAAAGATGATGGAGTGGAGCATCTTCAGTGTGAGGAAAGGCTGAGGGAGCTGGGGCTCTTTAGCTTGGAGGAGACTGAGGGGTGACCTCATTAATATTTGCAGATATATAAAGGGTGAGTGTCAGGAGGATGGAGCCAGGCTCTTCTTGGTGACAACCAATGATAGGACAAGGGGTTCAAACTGGAACACAGGAGGTTCCACTGAAAGATGAGAAGAAACTTATTGGGGGTGAGGGTGGCAGAGCCTGGCCCAGGCTGCCCAGGGGGGTTGTGGAGTCTCCTTCTCTGCAGACATTCCAACCCGCCTGGACACCTTCCTGTGTAACCTCATCTGGGTGTTCCTGCTCCATGGGGGGATTGCACTGGATGAGCTTTCCAGGTCCCTTCCAATCCCTGACATTCTGGGATTCTGGGATTCTGTGTTTCTGTAATATTCTTTTACTTTTCTGTCCAAGTTGAACCAGCTTCAACTGACTGCACAAGATAATTTACTCCCATATTATATGTGTTCTAAGCATTTTGGTGTACGATTCAGTTTAAAAATATGAAGGGATAGTTCATTCTGTTTTAATTTAAACCTACATGTTTTGTGAATTCCCTTGTACACCCCTGTTTCAGGAAAAAGTATCCTATTATAGAGCAAAAACTTATGAATTATTAGAAAGACAACCAATCTATGGATAAAATTCTCTTAATGTTTAATATTGTTATGCAGCATCTTATTGTTTGACAGGTAGTGTGGTCCTTCCAACAATTTTGACTACATATCTTCTACAAATTTTACATCTTACATTTTAAAGGCAGTTTCTTGTCATTTAGGTGTAAGTTATGTGCCTGCTCAAGTAATACATGGTTCTAGCAGTGATGAATTACTGGAGTGAATTTATGTGAACAGGGAAATTGAAATTAAATTCATCACAGTAAGAAGACCATTCCTCCCCATGTAAATTAGTAGTTTTTCTGCTAAAATCAATTTGTTTTGGTAAATTATGCAAAAAATCTCAAAGGACTTAGGTAGATGATTTATTATGCTCTTGGCTGTTTCATAATATTAGAAAATGAAGTTTATTCACACAATAATAGATGGCATAAGCTGAGAGCTTTAGTGACAATTTCTGTTTATTACAATTAATCTAGGTTGTCTATGGTGACAGAATTACAACAATATGTAGGACATAATCTTTGAGAGATGCTTTTTATTAAACTGTACACAAATGTTCCTCATTTGAATAGAACAGATCAATTACTTCTGTATTGCAAGACCTTTCAATTGTTCTAATAATCTCTAATGAAATTTAGTATTTCTGTGAAAACTGTTCGTATTCTGAATTCTTGAAACAGCAGAACCTAGAAATTCCCTCAGAAAATAAACAGCTCCTCAGATTATTTTAAACACTGTAAGTGGGAGTTATTTAAAATTATTTTAGGCATTTTGTTCCGAGTTCTAAAGGTCAGTTTTGTCATTCATTTATGCCAAAAGAGTCCTATGGCTGAAATCATTAGCGTTCATATTAAATGCATGTTGCTATCCTTCCATGGGATCTAAACCGCTAAGGAAATACCAGAATAGTGTGGTAGAGATGCAGAGTGGTGGAGGCTTTGGGGATGGAGAATAGGATTCAATAGTTCTGGTTAGTACAGCAGGTTTGTTCTCTGTCGATTCCCATTTTGCTCCACAGGTTTGACTGGTTGGTTTCGTTGTTTGGTTGGTTGTTTGTTTCTCCCTTGAGGTTCCTCTATAGTCCCATTTTTTTGTCCATTGAATCATTCCATTGGCATATTTCTACCAGGTTGTGGTTTGAGCATTTATAAAAGTTGTTCTATTGTAACATCATCTATTTTGTAGCGATTGGGTCCACCTCAACAAAGGGACATGTGTTTCTCTGAAGTCAAAATTCTGCTCTGGTTTGAAAGCCAAACGCATGTTATCATAGCTGTCATTTTGTGCAATGATATTGTTTATAAGAAACTCGAAATCCAGGGAAAACTGACTGAAAGAATATTTTTCAATGGCCTATGATTTTTTTTTTCCATTTACAAAATCTTTCTAAACAAGCAGGCACACTATATTGAATCCAGCTAGAAAATCTCTTCAAAAATCTTTAAACACTTCTTACATTGAAGCGATACTGAAAATACATTTTAAGGAGCAGAAAAGAGTTCAAGAAATATGAAGGTATTATGGTCACGCACAACATATAGAAAATATCCAGCTGGCATGGCAGTGAGGTAATATTTTAAGTGAGTCTGTCTCAAGTGTAACTGAAATTGGCCAAGAAGCCTGGATTCATCATCAAAAAATAAGGCTTGCAGATCCTCAATTACTTTAGTAGCATAATTATTTCCATAAAGAGGAAGAAAATTTTAATACATTTAATGTAGATGCCGTATATGTGTGAGAGGGGCCATTGAGATATTGATGTGATTTTTTTTCACTGGCAGACATAGAATCATTCTTATCTGAAAAAATGTAGCTGTGACAGCATACCAGTGTGTTTAGGCTTGCTTAACTACCAGAACACAGTGCCAAAGCAATCACCATTCCCACTGTGGGCTGGAAGCGACTTGCAAGGCCGGTGGAATAAAGCAGGCAGAATGCATTTGTACCCGCTTGTAAAACACTGTGCAACGGTTTCTATGATATTTCTATTGCAGTTCTTGTCACAGTGAGAGAGTGAAATGCTGTGCTCTGAAGACCCATTTGCCATTAGTTAAATTGCTGGGTTTTTTAATTCTAGAGTTGTGAACTGAAACCTGAAAGCAAAATCTTTGACATCTTAGGCACACAAGTCTTTTAAACTTTGGAATTCCACAATTATGTCACATATTCCCTTGCCTTTGGGATTCTTTTATTTTTTTGAGGGGTGGAGGGAGAGGGCAGCAAAGAAAGGAAGAAAAGTCTATCTAGATTTCATTTTTATAAGAATATTTTATATGAGAACAAAAACGATAAGCACATTATATTGCTGGAAAGCTTTTTTCTATATTATATGGTTCCTACCATCAGATACCATGGTATCTGAGTTTTACACGATCTTTATACAGTTATATTTAAAACGATTATCTTCAAGGTTTTGTGACATTGAATAGTTACACGATTTACATAAGCCTTATGCCTTAAACAATAGATCATTCTTCTTCAGAAAAATTCAATCCTCTAATAAAAAGGGAACTATACAAATGTAATTAAAGCCACTTTTATGGCACAGTTGCTGTATTTTACAATTCAGTTGGCATACTAGTAGAGTTCAGTATCTTACTTGGAAAAAGTAACTCATTCATTGAAACAAGTTTATTTTTCTTTAATTGGCCATTTAAATTAGTAAATTCCTTTGACTTAAAAAAGCACTTTCTTTTATAACTTTCAGTTAATGGATTGCTATGGCAATCTGGAGTATCAGAGAACATTTCTCCTCAAGGCAGGAGGAAAAGGAGGTGCCAAATCAGTAACATCATTCTGTGGGTCACCCACAAGATGGCAATAGTGGGATAATTTCGTAAGAGTTCAAGCATTTGTGAAACTGTCCTCTATGCTTCTGATACTTATTTGGAAATTTAATTTGGATCAGAGAGAAGCAGAGAAACAAGTTGTTTGCTTTGTCATCTTCTTGTTCCCAGAAATATAATACGATTATAAAATATAGAGCGTAAATCTGCATTCAAACCTCACCGACCTAATTTATGGGGCTGGTAGATTTGTGTTGGTGGGGTTAGATGCCCATCATGCCTAATGTGGAGCTAAATCACTCTGTACTTTCTATAGACCAAACACTGGATTTCTGCATCCTAACCCTCAGCAATCTCTGGATTTTCTCCATTCAACAAAACTAAATTGAGGGAAAAAAACCTATTTCCACAGGTTCAAATGTGAAGTTGGTAAAAGGAAAATATTTGAAAGCAACAGGTACCATAGCAGATAAATAACTTGTGGTGTTAATGAATTGAATCATCCCTTGAGTCATAGTATTTCTTGACCTGCAATGTCCATTTTGATGAATTATCTTTCACATATATTTTAGTAAATCCAGCAATATTAAAAGGTACTCTAGTACGAAGATGTAGAAATCTCAAGAGACATAGGTCTTATCTTTAATGAGAATTGCCAAAAGCTTATTTAAAAAGCCTCCAAACAGGCAAAGTGCTAAGACATGAGAAAACTGATATTAATATATCACACATTTTCATCTGTGTTTTTGTACATGTTTTCATGGACTTTCCTTGAGACTGAGAGATACCAAAGGAAAGAACTAAAAATGGGTTATGTGTAGCATCCTCCATATGTATCTTTATGCTTTTGTGAAGTAATTTCCAAAGCACATGCACCATCTTAACGCTTTCCTGTTCAGTCCACTCTCCTGCTTGACTGCTTTTTCATAATAGGAAATGATGTGGCAACATAGGTACTACTTGCATGTTGTATTTTTTTAATTATTCTGGCTTAAGAGCAGGACAAACATGCCCTTTGACTATCCAGATGTTTTTTATCCATAATACCTTTTACTACCACAGGAGGGCAGACATGATCCATCATTTTGCTTGGAAAAAATAGAACGAGCGTCAGTGATTAGCCTGCTTTCTTGTTTTCTTCTTACTGGTTGTCTACGGCTTATTAGCATTGGTTAACTGTTTCCTTTCTGTCGATTTTCATTAGGTGAATTCAAAAGGGAAAGAGCAGGAGTTAAAATCTGATTTTATCAGACTAAGTCTCAAATCCTGGTTTTCTATAGATAAGACCTCCATTCAGGTTTAAGGCATTCCCAAAGAATTAGATCTTTTGATTACAGATGTTTATTAAAGCCAGACTCATACTTTTTGTTGTCATCCTTGATGAGTTGTATAATTTGTGGCTTACATTTACCGAGTTTGTGTGATTTGTCATTCTCTAAATGTATGTTATTATACTCCTACCTTCTAAACTCGTACTACCTTTCCCTATAAGCTGTTGACATGAAAGGCTTTTGGGTTTTAGGTTTCTATTTAACCTCTAGTCAGTTCAGAAAACTAGTCTAAACTAGTTATTTAAACTCCTATTCCCTTTAAATTCAGCAATCTAGAAGCTAAGTGAGATGAAACCTAGGTGTGATCCTGCAATCACATTTACTAAGGAACCAATAATGTATATTATGGTTTAGAGGGACTGAGTCTGTAAATTAGAATGCAACTTTCAGGATAACTAGAAAAGCACATATATTTTTCATTTATATTTAAGCATATATTCTTAGATCTTAGATCCATGGAAGGAGGGGCTGGTCACTTGGGGAGAATATCAGGCTGTTGTCAGAGGGTGCAGGAGGCAACTAGGAAAGCTGAGGCCTCCTTAGAATTCAACCTGGTGAGAGGGGTCAAGGACAGCAGGAAGAGCTTTTTCCAACACGTGGCAGATCAAACTAACAGCAGAGGCAATGGAGACCCACTGATGAACGAGGTGGGTGCCCTGGGGACAGAAGATCCAGAGAAGGCAGAGTTACTGAACGCCGCCTTTGCCTCTGTCCGCTCTGCCGGAGGCTGTCCCTAACATTCTGGGAATCTGTGAAACTGCTGCGTAATCGATGGAAACCTTCAAAAATTATGTATCATTCCAATGTAATGTACAATTGGTTTTTCTCTTGCATTTTTATCTTAGCAACAAATATAGAAACAACAGACTCCCAGGTGAGTCAAGACAATTAACTATTAATCAAATCTCCAGTATATTCTAATTTGACACTAATTACTTTGTTATAATTCATGAATAAATATTTAATTTGGCCTTGAGCATGTACTGCTTGTTTGTTCCTGTAAAGACCTAGCATGAAATCATTGTTTCTTGTAACACTAGATCTACAACTGATTCAGCAGCAGGATTAGAATCTATGGAGCACGGGTTAATGGAAAAGTTTCACTATGGCCTAATACTAACACAAACAAAAGGTTTAAAGAGCCTGTGGTGCTGGTAAATTTTCATTTGGCTTGGAATTTTAGAACATCTCTATGTCATATGTTATTGGCAAATAATAAGGGACATTGTATTTCTGTGTACCCATCCCTTGAAGAGTGTGCCAGGTTTTGATCTCAATTTGCCTGAGTAAAATAAGTGGTTCCCCAAGAACTTTCTTTGCAAAGTAATTAATCGTGTTTTCATGTGTACCTATAGATAACCCAAGAAACTAATTTTAAAGTGTGCCACTTATATTCACTCTGCTATCTTCAGACCTTTTACTACTGCTAGAGACTGTAGGTACTTCTGAGAACAGGGTGCATCGTTTGCCACAGCCTGATGATCACGGTTTAGGGAATTCAGTACCACCACCCACTTGAGAAAATGTGTTTTGTTGGGGACTTAGTGAATGTTACAGAGTATGTGATGTACATGGAAACACAATCACAGGTCTTTTGCTCCAATTAAACACCATTGTGTTAAAATGACTGATTTTTCGCATGCAAAGGTGCCAAATGCTTTTGTTTGTCACTTAAAAGATCCTGAAGAGAGAGTAGGAAATGAAATCTCTGGTATCTTTGGAGTGTGAAAAGGAAAAATAGCAAGGGATTGATCTTGCCCACTGATACCCTGACTTTGCGTGTTTCAAAATAAATCCATTAAATGTTCTCTGTTGCACTGTTTTAAAATTATTTTTTTCTTTTCTTAGAAGATGCATGAATATAGCATAGAGCTATATATATATAGATGCAATATGTGTTTGTAATATATGTTACAGATTATCTATGTGTGTTTTAATCTTATAAGCCTAAAAAGGCATAGTATTTTCAAGTCACTGTAGCAAGTATTATGGGGAAACATTTGGATGTGTTTTAATTTTCACGTACACTGATACATGCCAAAAGTTTTCATAAAATGCAGAAATAACTAAATAGTCAGCAGAGACATTAAAACCCAGAAGATGTCACAAGTTTTGCAGTGTCATAAACCCTTCACTTTTAGAACTGCTTTAAGAGTTGGGTAGTAATCAATCTGTAGTTATAAGACATTCGTTTGAGACTTACTCTGAAATGTAAACAGACACCTCTGAAAACATTTAAAATCTGAACTCATGTAGAGTATTTTACCCCACAACAGCAGAACTACATGCAACATATTTTAGGCTAAGTTTTAAAAGAAGTATTAATCAGTGCCTAAAGCTGGAATTCTAGCTTTGTATTCAAGCTTTTAGTTGGGTGAGTTTTCCCATCAACACTCTGACTGAACTCAGCGGGGACTAGTGATCTCTGACAGCCCATTGACTGACATTGGGATTTACCTCTGCACTTCAGAGGCTTTCTTTTGAAGTGCTGACCTTAGGGTCTATGTACAAGTACTTTATATTTGTATCAAAGAACTCAAACGCTTTTTTTTTCCAATTCTGTAGAAAAAAAAAATAATAATAAAAAAAAATATATATATATACTCTACAATTCTGGGTTTCAGTCTGGCAGGTAGTCTAGTTTAAGCAGTGCTTACTGAAACGTTTGGCCTCCAGGACAGAAAGAGGGGTTATTGTATCTGTGTCGTATCTGTAACTATATTTTTATGTTAACTGTGAGAATGATTTAAATGGCCTTCCAATGTGGTGAAAATGATCCCAGAGGCATTCAGACTTGAAAGTGAGAGGTTCCCAGACGCAGTCTCCAGGTAGCTGACCAGTCACGGGGACAGCCAGTCAGGTGCTGGGTGGGGAAAGTCCTGAGATGGTCTTCCAGGCATGGGAAACTTAGCACTCAGTTGCACAGATGAGTTCAGCCTTCCCAAATACTAATATAGGAAAGAGCTTTTTATTCTGCCCTTCTATGATGAAGTATAGACATAACCTCATCTTTGGAAATGCTAACTGAAGCCATTGACCTACTTACCTTTAAAGATTATTTCTTCATTTATCTACCAATTTAGTTCAGAGATCATTCTCATCTTGCCAGTATATCCCAAGCGTATTTACCATAGCTGACATACTGTGTACTTGGAGCCAGGCTGTCTGCTCTGCTGATGGCTGTAGGTACGTCTTCAATCAGTTTGATTTGGGCTGTGTTTTATGTTTGATTCATGACTTCTGGGTCACCGTGGACCTCATTGGCAAGCAGAATGAATCAGTGAGGGTTGCTACTGAAACAGTGCAGAGCGGCTACACTGCTAAGCAAGGGAACCGGTCATCTAGATGTTCATGCAGCAGAGCAGTGCTTCTTGCTGAACAGCCACTGTTTTGCTACCAAATGATAAACAAGCCTCAAGGCCAATGTATACTGAGCCAAACAGAGCAATAAGCTGTTAACCTAAACACAAACCACAGAATCAGCAACGAAATGGAAGACCAAACACAAGCAATAGAAGTGCATTTCCTTTCAGCAGCTACAAAATGCTCGCGTATGTGTTGAATAAGACAGTGATGAGCTCTGCCTTCTCTGTTCTGAAGTGTGGGGTCAACACAACTGGTGCTTTCGTTTGTATACACAAACAAAATACAACTATTGTCTATGCTGCTATTTATGAGCGGTTTTCATGGGTACCTTCACAGTTACGGATGCAGTGAAATTTTACTAAGGAGTAGTTAACACTGAGACTCTGACCACAGCTTTTTCAACTTGACTTGTCTATATCTGGTTCAGGTCAGGTATCTGTATCCCTGTTGTAGCCCATTTCTTTTTCCTTGTTTCTCCCCTGTCATCATTGTCCTACACTCACACTTTCCACCCACTCTTCTATCTGCATGCAAGTATTGCATGATACACTTGCCATGGACTCTGTGCATCACAGTTTTTACCTGCTGCCCATTCACCCCTTTGCCACTGATATTTATAGTCTTTCTCAATTTGTTATTCATCATTCTTACCAGTGTAAGAGCACTGTGTTTTGGGCCATTCAGTCAGATTTTTTAAGCAATGTTTAGGTGTCTTTCCAGGGAAATATTGATTACTCTGGAGTTTAGAAAAAGGAATAGGTGCACCTGCAGTTAGATGGTTGAGAAGATTAGGTAAATATAAAGTTATTTATGGAAGTACTAGTGAATTTAGGCCCCTACTGAGGTTCAGCGGTGCTATAAACAATGCTAACTGGATCAGAGACCGTGAGCTGGGTCAATTCTGTATGCCTAAAATCCCATTTAGGGCGTTTGCATCCTAACCTAATTTTCTGTCCCTTGTAGTTGCTTTGGGCATTACATATCCATAATCTGCTATGTTTTGGAAATACATCAGCTACAGTCATTGTATTTAACACCTGTAGGTATGTGTGCCTGATTTAGCAGGGGAGGGTGGAGGAAGGGAAGACAGATTGCTGCATCCCTTTCTAACAAACAAAAGTATAGATTAAAAATATGGAATCAATTTCCCTTGGTGATACCCTGGTGACAAATTGTAACTCAAATGCCAGAGCTGAATAGAAGGGGATATCTGTGTTTCATTTATTCCTCCTGATCAATTATGCAGCTCTCAGCTAGAAGAGAGATATTCTTATCCCACCACAGACTTGGTTCCAGATATTACTTTATTACCTGATTGTCAGACAAACATGCCAAGTAATAAATTGATTTTCACAGAAAACACAGTGGGTGAGACCAGTGTGTCAGCAGACAGTCTTTTGAAAGCCAGATGACAAACAAAAGCACAGATTGAGTTAGCAAGGTAGAATACAGTCCCTCTGACTTGCTGTGAGAGTAGGTAAAGAGGGGCAGGAAAAAGCATCTGTTCTGTTTAAGAAATAAAAAGGCTGCTTTAAGCTAACTGAGCATTAACAATACGAATAGTTGGTTGAATCAACTCACCTTGTGAAAAATAAACATACATGTGTTCATCAAAGTGCATATTTGTGTTTGTTCTTGACTTCGATAATGTGAACAAGATAATACGGTTTTGCTTAATGAGCCAGTTACATTAGAACCAGATCACAGTCATGCAGCATCTTGTGCTTAGCTAATTGCTATGGAAATAGCTAGGAGCTTTCTATGCATCTCATACTCCTGACAACACAGCAAAGAATCAGCATCACTTGTCAGCCTGAATTCAGGATTTTTCTCTCCTAAGTCCTCCAAACTTTTTTCACCCTTACTATAAAGTACTAATAATGAAACGCAGGCAAGCCTTCCACAACTGAATTTGGGATCATTTGTAAACAGGTGGCCAAGCAAATTACAGGAGTGTTAAAAACAATTAATTTGTCTGAAAGCTGTAGTAAAAGCTTTCAGTGGAGTTTATTTGTGGAACATGGAAAACATGGGCTCACTTTGAAAGAGTTTTGAGCCAGAAAGTTTGATCCAGCTTCTTAAGGGTACCTGGTATCTTCCTGGGTGTTCGTTCTGGGATGATGCCATATGAGTGAAAACATCTTCGCTTTTGGCTAAATTTATGATACATACTCCACTCAATTCAAAATTATTGGCAGAAAAATCACCTGTGCTACAGGACGTTTTCTCTTTTGCTTCTGTTTGAAAGAAAGCAAAGTAAACAAATCTGATAAAGTATTTGTATTACATTAAGGAATAGAACCAATACAAGGATTTGAAATACTCAAATTCAAACATGTTATGCTCGATGAAGTGTAGGTCTGAATATTTAGTCCTTCAAATATTTCGTTCTGCATTCTTGTCAAATAGCTTAAAGCGTTAGTTTACCAA
This sequence comes from Streptopelia decaocto, assembly GCF_964273445.1. Classification (NCBI taxonomy): domain Eukaryota; kingdom Metazoa; phylum Chordata; class Aves; order Columbiformes; family Columbidae; genus Streptopelia; species Streptopelia decaocto. The sequence goes on along the minus strand of NC_138666.1, from coordinate 18,112,679 downwards.
ACAACATTCTTAAATGGAAGCCCCGTTCAGCCCGGCCTTGAATGTTTCCAGGGATGGGGCATCCACCACCTCTCTGGGCAACCTGAGCCACTGTTACACCACCCTTGTCGTTAAAAAGGTATTTTAACAAACCAGAACCATCAGAGAAGTAACACAAAGTCTCCTACTTTGACAGTATGAGAAATAGGCTGTGTTGTTGCATCTACAGTTTGTGAGCTTTTTGGTTATTGTACTAGACTCAAACGAAAAAGCAAAATGACTTGTTACAGAACAAGAAACGTAGTGTTGGTGAAATGTTTTTTGACCACTAGATAAAACAATTCCACATCCACTAAATGTTATTTTAGAGGGTGGGCTGTTCCTTCTTTTCTCCCTTCACCTCTGGTTAGCCAAAACTTAGTAACCTGTTGGTTGTTTAGGAGGGAGAGATATTTGATTGGCAAAAGAAGGAAGTATTTATTTTAATGGCTTCCTGTTTATTGATAAATAAATTGCAAAATCTACTGTATTTAACCTAAGCTAAATTTTGACTTATTAATCTATGTATTTTTCAGGGTCAGAGCTCTATTGCTTATCAAGTTGTGTCCTTGGTTTTCTGCCCTTTCCTTCTAGCATTTATTTTTCATTCCTGTCTCATACAGATGCTTCTTGTTTTCCCACTTCTCTCACAGATATGTATCACTTCACAAATTAACAGCTAATTAAGGTCCTATGCCTTCACATGCTTTGCATATGCCTTGATTCTGGCTGGTGACATATGACAATTTTCTGTGAAGATTTCTTTAGTTTTAAAAATTGTAAAGCCAGAGGATTATTTATAACAGTTATCTTGGATAAGTAGCAGCTATTTAAATTATCAAAAATGAGAGGCATAACGCCATTCAACTGAAGTATTTTGAAACAACCATCTCTATCTTAATTATTATGATAATTCTGTTCAGATTTTTTTCCTATACAGTACACATATATATATATATATTTTTTTTTTTTTTTTAGATTTATACAACAACAACGTCCAATACCTTGGTTGGTTTTCTTAGCTTTACCTTAAAGCAATTTATGTAAAGAAGGAAATTATGTTTAAATAAATAACTAAAAACTCAGCTTAAACTCTATTTTGTTTTCATCTTTCTCAAAATAATTTTCTGAAATATGCCCCAAACCACGTTTCCTTTCATTTCACGTTCTGTGCAATGACCCTCTGCTGCAAAGTATCTTTTAAGAACATAATTATTTTCAGCATTAACAACCCAGAGTCCTTAAGGCTGAATATATAAATGTAAAGTGCTGCAAGCAATGTGGGTTTTTTTAAGCTACTTGGAGAGCTTGGCGAGACAGATCCTTAGCACTTAAAATATTATGGTTTTAGTGGTGGTACCCAGTGATTTACACTACCTGGAGTCCTTGTCCTGTGCCTTCAGGGCGCACTCAGAACTTCAAGACATTTTCATATGTAGTGATCTGCAAAGTGAGAATGAATGGTTACTGCAAAGGAAACTGTTATAAAGGGGCTCACAAGAAAAAAAAAATACATATTTATTATCCTACCACATTTTTTGCATCTGCCCTTTTTCTTGAAGGTGTTGTGTATTGATAGGGATCATGACTGAAAACATGGGGGCGAAACTAGTTCATCCAGCCACAGCAGCTGACGCATTCAATATAGGGGGAACTGCAATTTACGTATCAAGGACAAGAGAAAGAGCCACATAGCCCCATCTTCTGATATGCACAGCTATTGAAGCTCAGAAGTAAAGTCCATGCTACATGTAGCATAGCTACACCCCTGCTATATGTCCTAAATATTTACGAAAGATATATTCAGGATCTGAATTACATTGACAAGCTGAAGGGATAAAGTGTAGAGTCTGTTTTCCTACTATTTGAGTAACAAATTCCTGTGGACATGTAGATATGGAAATGCTTAATTATTTACAATTGAAGTTAATTTTTGAACCAAAGCTCATTAATTTTTGTAATGCTAGAAACTCAATGTATTGTTGCGGTGAAGATATTAAATTAAAATATCAGATTTTGGTAATTATATATTATTCTCATGAGACAGCTGGGGTGTAACTAAATATTGTTATTTACTTTGCAAAATCATAATTATACCTATTATAATTTTGATCCTGAAACACAATTAGAGCAAATCTTTAATCACCAAAGGTCTAACAATAGAGCGTTTTTTAGGAAGCTAGGAATAAATTAGGAATTGAAAACAAACTTGACTGCTAATTGCTCTTTTTAAGAAACATTAAGCATGTCACTTGAACTCCTGGAAAGGGACTATGAGAGTGAAAAATGAAGTATGACCTGACTAACATTTAGTTAAAAGATACCCTTGTAAATCTGTGTATAAATAGTGCTTCTCATAAAGGGTATCAGATTGATCGTATGGAAGTTTCAAGCTCTCGCTTTGTCTATGACACAGGTAAATCTTAAAGCTTCTCTTTGCAAAAGATGTTCTGTTTCAGAATATGGCACCTATTTGGGGCACTTTGGTATTACACTGAAATAATAATTCTTGTTCTACATGAAGTTCTGAAATTGGGTAAAAAGGAATATATGCGTGTGACTGAAGTAAAACTGGCATAGTTCTGAGAAAAAAAAATAATGCAAGAATGTTTTGTGAAGAAGCTCTGAGAGAGAGACTTGACAATAAATTCCTCATTATTTAAATGAGTGAGTAATAGCAATATGCAAGAGTAATGAGTCTACTGTTAACTCCTGTGGATAAACAAGAAAACAATGCAGATCTCTTCCTTTTTTCCTGAGAAAAGGTGGAGTAAGAGGGGATGTTCTGTTGTTAACCTGTGGAGAGGAAGAGGAGCTAACTGGATTAGCCAGACCTCGTCTTCATGTCAGATGTGGGACAGATGGGAAGTATTTTCTTAGAAATGCGCTATTATAGTAAGATGGAATTGATTCCTGTCTGTACACCTCTGAATGAGACACTTCAGACTGAACAGTGACCAAAGCCAAAACTGCACCTTTCAGTCATAGGAAAATGGGAAAATTGTAGGTGAAAGCAGAAGAAAGACTCATACAGTAGGATTTTCTTTTTTATCCTAGTGATTTCTTCCTGCAAAGGGTCACGGTGCAAGGTAATTTGACAATACATAATGATATGATGGTAAAGAGCAGCAGAGACATGGAAGTGTAGTGGTGAGGAGGGACAGTGGCGGTGGCTGGTGTGTTGCTTGGTTGTGAAGCCTCTCGGGGTAGCCCTGAAGTTGCAGCTTTTTGGGGTGGCCTTGGCTTGGGAGACCTCAGTAGAGCTGAGGGCATGACCAGCCCCTACTGGGGACTTCTGTGTGCTTTTATGGTGGATTATAAACGAGTTGTATCTGGTGAAGGACAGGAATATTAGCTTACTGCTAGTGTACAGTGCATCCACAGCTGTAAGTGGGGGCATGGCAGAGTAGTTCTGCCTACTGCTAAGTGTTCAAACTGCTTTAAGTAGATGTCTTATTATCTTTCCCTGTTCCACCCAATTACATCCTGTTTAAGCCCATTTAACTTACCGCTTGGAAGTAAAGAAGCATTGCTCATTCTTGCATAACTTTCACTAGGTCTTCCGAGTGGTTCTTTGAGATGTTACTATTAAATTTCAACAGTTAGCTCTGGGGAGAACTCTAGCCACTCCTGAATATGGGCAGGGAAAATGATTACGTATTATATTATGCCCTCCTATGATCTCTTTCAGGGAAAGGAACCAAAGCAAGTTACATTTACTGAAATGTAAAAATCTGCCATGTGATTGCACCATTATAATCTCAGCTGGATGATGAAGCTGTGTTTCCGGGTACCGAATTATTTAGACTTGCAGAAATGTGTTTCAGGGCACGGTGCGATATTCCTCTTACACATTTTCAGCTTTTTCTAGAGAATTGCGAGAAAAAGTGGTACACAAGTAGCTGACAACAACCTGCCCATCAGCGTGAACGTGCTAGGATAGTTCTACCGCTGTTCAGTTCTTAATTCCTGCAAATGCGATACATGCAGTTACATCCTGTATTTAAATGGTATGTTGAAGTGCCATATCTGTGCATGCACATATGCATTCATTGCTAAAGCGAGTTAGTGCTGTGTGTGTAGAGCCATCAGTGTCTCCTGCAGCTTGGCCTGTGCTGGCCCTTGCAGAAAAAGGCTTTGCAGGTGTGACTGTGTCACAGCACTTGCATTTTAGAGAAACAGGGTACGAGGAAGTTCCCCCTGCTGTGGGTTATAATTAATCTCTTTGACTTTCATGGGAGGAAAAAACCACTTCCTTGTTGTCTTAAAACTCCATTCAAAGACTGTTGGAGTAAAAGGGAGTTGCAAACAGACTTGGTGTTATCAGTGCTCAGATCCGCAACCAAAGGTCAATCTTCTGTGAAAGAGTTCAAATTTAAGCATGCCGAATGCCAGAGAAATATGTAAAATCATGTGGGATGTTTTAGCTGGCGTTTATTAAATTTCTTCCAGTCTAATGGAGATTGTCTGTATATTTTCTTGGTGGTCTATTATTACGTTATCAGTTAAGTGTCTCTTAAATGTTAGTGTGAGTGGCACTTGTGGTAGTAATTACTTGTCGTTTCAAGGGCAATGCCACATGTGTTTAGTGTCTCTGTCTCTGGTGGCATTTTCATCAAGTAAAGTTAAATAGCTTTTTTTACTCAAGGGAATAGCTGAAATCTCCATCTCTGTGGCTGAATTCTCTGGAGTCCTTAAATCAGAACAGTGACATGTAACAGTAACAGCGATCTTAGGTGTGGTAAGTGGAGCGACAAGAGAATTAAAATATATCAGCAAAGTAAAGAAATATGTCTTAAAAGCCACTGCCAGGCACTCTGTGATGAATTTAATCAATTTTATATTGAAAAGTCAAATCCATATTTCAGAGCTTTCTGTAAGTTGGAAGCCAATTAGTCCTGTGCAGAGTATACTGACAGTCTATATTATTATCATTATTATTTTGGTTTAGTACATTGCAGTATTGTTTTTAGCAGGGAAGAAAGGCTTCATGATAATATAGTCACTAAAACAACCTGTTGTTTTGACCTATTCTGATCAGAATGTTTAAGTAAAAGACAGAAATCAATGGGAACACTGGATATGTACACTGTACCTTACTCTGCATGATTGGTGTTGAATGTGATTAATTCTACATCTATCCTTGTGTAACAACAGCAGCCATTGTGAATCTGAGTCTCCCTGCCATCTCTGGGCAAAAAGGAGTTGTGCTGCTTGTCCAGTGCCTCCATCCAGCGGGCAACTAGCAATGCCAGTAATATGAACAAATCTCTTGCCTTTTTTTAGCTTAATTTACATCTTTTATGTGGACCTTTCAGACCAGCATGCAGGTTAACAGGAACGCTATGTGCTGTACACAGTCCTTGATTGAACTCACAAAATGTAAGGTCAGCTTTTAAATTTTGCTTTTTTTGCAGGAAGACCCTTGCAAAATCTAAATCCACTTCAGCAGAATCTATGCTATACTACAAATCTCTCCCACCCACTTGATTGTGATGAAAGCTGAGGTTACAAATGGACATAAGAAGTACAAGAACGTGAAAATGTGCAATTTGTAACAACCAAAATTTGACCTAAGCTCTATAAATGTAACAGATTGATTCTTCTGCTAGACTGCAACAAACACATCAGGAGAATAGTATTATATGCAAAGCACTTCCAAAGTACTGCTGTGTATCTTTAGATGAGAGATTACCGTACCTCAGATTTTGGAACAGCTTTAAATACTTTGTTCCTCACTTTAGAGGAACATTATTATTGCTATTAAAGTGCGAATAGTTTCTTCCCTTAAATGGTCAATATTCACCACTATGTGAACTGCAAAATTGCTGTGATTATTTAAAGCACTAGTATCTTGCAACAGTGCTTGTAACAGAAAGCAAGCATCCAGCTGCCATAAGATGCTCGACACACTCTACTGAGCAAATGTCTTCACTCTAGAAACAAAAATGTTTAAAATAAATCATAACAAATCACCTTTCTGTAAAATTTGCCCTGTCCACCTGTAGGGCTTTCTATGAATTATTAGTTATGGTATCACAAATGACATCTTAAGTTAGGAGAAGAAGTAGGAGAACTTCCCTCAATGTTAGTAAAATAATCTCACATGTTAAAACAAAAAACCCAAACAAACCTGTTTTATTTTAAAGATTTTAAGGTGGCTATGAAAAACGCTTGGCCTCTCCATGAACTCCTGAAGTTATGATGGCAAAACTCTAGTAGTCAGGATAAGCTTTTCCCATATGACTCTCCTTTTAGGCACCTTTATGACTGGCAAGGACTTAAAAGCATCTTTTGGTGCTTTGTTCTCTCTAAGATGCATCACAGATCTCACAGGGCAAAGGGAAGGAGAACTGTGTGTTCTTAGTGCCTCTGTCTCAGAGCCTGTGATGTGCAGGAGTGAATTACTGTATATCTGATGGGTGCAGCTTGCATGGTCTGATGCCTTTAGGTGAAGGCAGAGCCACATATGCTTTTCTTTAAGGCTGAACTGTTGCAGTACTCTTGTCACCGTCAGTCTTTGGCTGTGATTACTTCCTCAGGTACTGACACTTAGTAATTTCCACAGCTTTGCTCTTCCCAGTGAAATTTATTAGTGTAGGCCATCTTACAGACACGGACAGCAGCTGTGTCCATGGTTATACATTGATTCCAGAGGACAGTATGAAGGAACCTTCATGTTTGTCAGCTGGTTCTTGCATCCTGTGTCCTGACATATCTTGTGCTTCATTTTCACCTCTGTCAGTCTGTAGTTTCATGGGACAAGATCCCGTCTCTTCTGTGCACACTTCACATGTAACCCAAAGGGTACAAATCTGTTAAATTTGGTACTGTGGTATATCAGCAGAGGAGAGACTATTACAGTTTCCAGCATTATTTCACAGCATATTAGTAGGGAAAGGATTCTGTCTCTTGTTCCCAAGCAAACTAGACTAAAAGCATAAACAGATTTAAGCCTGTGCATGACAAACCCAGCATTTTGTATGTTTTTAGGAAGTCTGGATCTTTGTATTACTGCTCAGCATATTTCTTCAGTTCGTAACTTAAATATTGTCTTGTTTACTTACAGGTACTTATATTTATATTCCATTGGATAACCCTCATTGCTGATACATTTACAGATAAATCAATTCCAATGGATTTATCTGGAATCATGATGAAATTTGCAGTAAATGATAGAAGTTTAGTTGTACTTCAAGTAGAGAATTATCTGGTTATGATGTATATACTCATTAAATAAGGTAGAGGGTTTTTTTAATGTTTTTAATAGCACTTCTGCAGAACAGAAAGCATAATTTTGTGTTGTGACGTCTTTTCAGACCCAAGCAAGTATGGTATTTCCTTTACAACTTTCTTGGGATTGAGATAGACAAGGTTCATAGGTTCTTGCCCAGAAAATACCCAGTAGACTTCAAAAGGCAGATTTCCTTGCTACGCAAGTAGAAAATTAAGTCCTTAGATCAGTTTCTTCAAGCACATAAGCTTTTCACAATTGCTTTTCTATGACTGTCAAACATAGTAATGCCAATTTAATTGCATAATGTGAGTAATCAGCATTTCTAGAAAACCTTCCCCTAGCCCCGTGTACCTTTTATTTGCTGCTAAAATGAGTTTATTGCTGGTTTATTTTGCACTGCCTATCAAACAGATGTTGCTCACTTTCTGAGGGATTTGTCAGCTTTTCCCATCACTCTGCCTTGGTGACTTGCCAGTTGTTTAGTTTCTCTGCTGCATTTCAATAAAAGTACTGGAGATATGAAAGAGCTTGCAGAAGCATCAGGAACACAGAGAAGTGTTCTTGCTGAAAAGATGCTTCAAAGAGGAAAACATGAAGAAACCTTGAGAAAAGCCTAATGCATTCATAAATGTCTACCGCATACAAATGTGCATTTTCATTGCTATATTTCACTAGGCCTGCATTCCATGATCTCAGTTGTTTCATACTCTAAGCTCACTTATCTCACAGTTAGGAACACAGGTCAGATGTTTTGCAGACTGAATTAATAACTCAGAACAAACAATCATAAGTTGGACCAATCATACATTCATTAGTATTCAGCAAACACACTTGTTCCCACCGGATGAAGAACAGAGACAGAAGGAGAAAAAGGCGATCCATATGGAAGATATTAAAAGATGTTGTTTGTAAATATTAAAAGATCAGGTACCACTATCTCACTTTTTGTGGATTTTCCCAAACTTAGTTATAAAGTTTATATATGTAAACGGGTACATATATGTTAGTCATAAACCAGTAATTGCTGCTTTGTTAAGGAATTTCACTGATAAGAAACAAAAGGGGGAAAAATAACCTGAGAAAACCTCTTAAGTAACAGGTGTTAGTTATTACAGGTGAATAGTTTAAAATGAACTGTACCAAGATTTTCTGAAGTGCCTTTGCTGGTATCATCCTGCTGTGGTCTTAAATTGAACAGAGAGGCAGCCACAGCCTCCCCAGCCCCGCAAAAACAAACTCATTAAAAATGCTAAGACTTAATTGTTGCAAGTTTGTTTGTTTGTTTGCTTCCTAATGCAGCCTTTAAAGCTAGCTGCATACAAATTTTAGGAAGAGAAAGTTTGAAACAGAAGTGCTAACGGACAGCACTGGTCTTTCCACATATGCTGAGGGACTGGACAGTAAGAAAGAGTGCTGCCTACTCTGGTGTCCTGCAAGCCTTAATTAAGTGGCAAGGAAGGGTTTAGAAGAAATTAATTGTGCTTTTGATTGGATTCATTCATTTTTGCACTTCCCAGAGGTGAATCTGAAGTGGGAACAAATTAAATCACTCCTGCTGGAAACAATTTGTTTGGTAAATTGGGTGTTATAACCTGGTGACAAAAGCAAACTTGGGCTGGGTTGCATGGTTCTGTTTCAATAGAAAACAGATGTAGGACAGTCGTTTGATAGAAGGAACTACAGACAAATTGACTACTCAGCTGCTTATGGGCTGTGACTTTTAGCCAGCTTAATAAAAAATGAATAATAGAACTGACTGGAAAGTATTAGGAATTATCCATCGCTAATAAGAAAATAATTCAAAATGATGGAGCGGTGGTATCCTGAAACCACTGATACCTGTGTTGAGTACATTAGGTCTGTTCACTGTCAAATGGAGGAAAAAAGTCTAAGAAATCTTCTGAAAACTACTTTTGACAGGTTAATGAAAGGTACTATGACCTGTGGATTTGTTTGATTTCTGGCAAAGGAATATCTTAGTATTTGTATTGCTGTTTTTCTAAAACACTGAACAAAAGAATTTGCTGAGTCTGTTGCTTTTACAAATGATTGGTTTGGTTTTCACTTTTATCGGATAGAAATCACTCTCTTTTTTGTAGCGTATTTCATCAATATGTAGAACATCTGTTTACCTGTCTGCTTTTAAAAAGCTCCTGGAAGCTTTTAAATGAGAAAGAAATTACCAAAGCCCTATAATACATATTAGTCAAACCCTTTTCTAGCAGGGTTTGGCATGTTATATGCAGGGAGGATTAGAACAGATACTGTAGTTCCTTTTTAATACAGTTAGATGGTTGGATGCTTTGTTTTTATAGATTTCATCACCACCACCTTACTTCATTAGAAAACATTCTTTTAATCAGTGTAATAAAGCTATTTTCCCCACTCTTTGGTGCATCTAAAGATCATCCCAAGGAAATAAATTTGGATCCAAAAAGCAAATGGCACTATTCCATTTATAACCTTGCCGAACATACTTTTGCAGATTAGGATGAATAGAACAACTCTGTGACTCCTTCAAAATTCAAACCTAATCTCTTTAAGGCTTTGAGTTATATTCCATATACATGGCAGGGGATCATTCCAAAAGCTCCACTGTGACCAACCTACATGCCATCAATTTAAATCAAATCTCATAATTAAATTATGGATCAAAAGTTATTAAAGTGGGTTTTCAGACTTTTTTGTAAAGACTTTGTGGCAAATTGAAATATTAAAGACCAAAGAAATCTCTGCATAGAGGATAAAAGAACTTCTGAAAATGTGATGGCATGAAAATGGGCATGGTAGAAGGGTTTGGGATGGTTTGGGACTGTTTTGGACTTGGCATTTTTATAACATGCTTCAGTCAACACTGAAACATGTATTTATGGATCTCCCATGAAAGCATCAACATCTATTATGGTGTAACTATTGCATAGACCTTGACAGAGGTGTCCAACGTAAGTGACAAAGGGCTGAGAGAATAAAACTGGAATGGAAAACCTGTAGAGAGTTCTGTGTGGGTGCTTGCATCTGTGTAGACAGGGCAGGAGACAGTGCTTCAGTTTCATTTATCTTCCATATCTTTCATAACAGGAGTGAGTCCTTTATCCTGGCATATGCTTTACAAATGGGTTTCTGTCTTAAACTTGCTCTTATTTCATCCACACAAGTTTTCAGATATCCTGGTAATTTGCAACTGAAATGACTTATAAGACAAACTCTACACACTTATCCATGTTTTAGGCCGTATTAGGGCAGGAGATGACCTTCCCATTTGCTGTGTGCTTTTCAGATCTCTTGACCACACACACTTTTAGTGTTACAGAAGCCCTCTAGTCTTTGTACACACTATCAAGAAAGCTCCTGCTAGAATTTAGCATCAAAAGAATAAGCCCTATGAGGGTACAGCTCCTGCTTACCATGCTTCAGTTTTAGCATCTAGTAGGGACATTCTGCAGATAGTACAACCGTCTGACAGGTGTGCAAACTACTTGAAAAACTTGACTGTGTTTTAGAGTATTACATATTATTGGATTTGGTTTAGGTGCAGAAATGCAGATGCAAAATGCCAAAGGTTGCGTTTAAAAACAAAAATTATTGTACATTAAAATACACTATATAGAAAAAGCAAGTACATTTAAATATATTTCAGAATTTATTAAGGTCAGAATTTTCCCAAGGAAACATCTCTATTGTATTTTTAGTTTGGTTTAGTATTTATTAAAATACTTGAATTCCTGCTGTTATTCACCATATACATTCCTGAGCATATGAAATGCTGTTTGCCAAAATATTTTTTTAAATAAAACCATCACATATATAAAGTTGTTTATGTCCAAACAGTAGTCAGAAGATACTTGTATTAATTTTGGAGATGATGTAGCACTGTCCAATTATCTGCCTAAACAACAGGGAGGTCAAGCCAGATCACCTACACAAAGTCTGAAAATGAGCAAAGCCAGCAGTATTTCTAGTACTTTAAGTTGATTCAAATAAATTTAAAGGTAAAAAAAATATTTATAGAAACATTTGAAAGACTGAATGTGATGCTATGAGGGTGCATAAATTTAACAAATTTGGCTCAACAAAAGGATAGATTCTTTCTCTCCAGATTTCTGTATCCCTCAGTAATACAAATTTCTTCATATCTAAGCCATCTGACTATTTCTAAGTAAAGCCAAATAATAAAATTAGACTTCTGCTATGGAGAATCAGATTCCCTAATTGCAAATGTAAATGTTGCCAGATGTACTGCTCCCCTGTTCCAATAAATAAATCATTAGAAAATACAATTAATAAGGGGTATAATATGTAATGGTTCAGACTGCTTCTTGAAGGAAGGAGAGAGAAGAGGACGTAGCTACAGTGTCAGCACCAGTGCGAATTTGGGAAGTTTTTTGTGAGGAATTGGAAAAGAAGGATTCAACTCTGTTGTGTTATCACATGCAGAAGTGGAAAAGTGAAATAAAGGGAATCAGATTAAAGGCAGAGCAGGAACACAGCAACTGATTTCTGTTTCTGTGATGGAAGTGACACGTCAAATCTGAAGTGCACCCAAAACTTCTTTTGGTCACTGTTCTCTATTCACAAACTATGGGCCAGTTCTGAAGTTTGAAATTGTTGACTAGTTGCAATGTCTGGTTATGACTGTTCAGTAATGTACCCCTAGTAACACCATGGAGACCTCGCTATGGAGCCTAAATGGAACTCTGAAATTCTTTAATGTAACGTGACAGGATTATATAAAAGAGTAATAGACAAGTGACAGTTACTTTCATTACACCTTTAAAAATCTGACATTATTCTGAGTATTTTGTCTGGTGGTGTTAATGCTTTCTCCCAGAAGTTTTCAGAATTAGCCAGTTTATATCTCCAAATGTCAAGAAATTGTGTGGAAGCAAGTTCTGATCAAAATCTGCAATATATCAAAACACAGGATTTTTTAAATAACCAAGAAGTAGTTAGAATTGCACATGTATGGTGAGTGTCCTCCACTGTACTGGCCGTGTTCACATCATACTCGTTCTCCTCAGCTCCTAAGAACTGGCAATGTTTTGCTCACATTATCTTCTTTTGGCACAATGTGAGCTCAAATTTTAATAGATTTGGGGACAGCCAACCTTCGTTGCTTTTGGAGCAATATATTCTGAGATTTGTAACTTCTCTGTAGAATGAGGCGACAAGTCCAGTAGGAAAAAGTCTAGTTTTCTGTATCACAGAATCACAGAATCGACTGGGTTGGAAAAGACCTCAGAGATCATCCAGTCCAACCCTTGGTCCAACTCCAGTCCATTGACTAGATCATGGCACTAAGTGTCATGTCCAATCTCAGTTTAAAAACCTCCAGGGCCGGTGAGTCCAGCACCACCCTGGGCAGCCATTCCAATCCTGACCACTCTCTCTGCAAAGTCATTGACCCGGTCACATCATACACAGGTGCCTCCCATACCATCCTCCGGTACCAATGCCAGGCACAGACACTCCGCACAGCCAGAAACCTGGGTGGCTGCATCCTCCTTGGAGGGTAGTGTCTGTGTAGACACACTCTTTGTATTAACAGCAACAACAGCTTTCCTTCTAGAAACCATTACTGCCTTTAGTTAAATTGGGGAGAAAAACAAACACCCAAAGGAAACCCCCGACAAACTCACCTACAGGAGCTGGCCGTGTCCTGTCTGCTCACCCTGCCCCACCCCAGCCTGTGTCACCAGCAGCAGGTGGGGGGTCTGACAGCAGGGAGGGACAGACCCTCTGCGCCCACCGCATGAGCTGCCCCGGCCGCTCTGCAGCGCAGCGCGGGCAGCGCTCACCGGCCGCACCGGCTGCTTCACCTCCCAGCGCCTGGGGGCGGCGCTGCCCTCCCGGGGGCTTCTTCAAGGCCAAGGGGAGGGGGTGTGATTGCCGTCACCGTGGAAACGCCCACGCCACCTCAGCCGCCTCCGCGAGGGCTGCCGGGGGCTGCCGGGCAGTGAAATCGAAAGAGCGACCAGAACCCCTTCTCTTCAGCTTCTCGTACCTCTGTAGCTTCGGGGTTTCACGCACGGCTCCGGCCGAGCTGCCGTCAGGCAGCTGAGCCCAGGAACCTTGCTTGTCAGCCGCATGAAGGACCAGCATCTCTATTGCCGCATAGTGAAAGTTGGAAGAAGGAGGTAAATACTTGTGAAAACTAAGGAAAGAAGATGAGAGGTGGTGAAGGGCTGGGTAAAGGATGTCGACACTGATCTTTTACAGAAATCCAGCAGGAGCCTGGGATGTGGACAGAGAGAATTTAGATGTCCCCATGTTGTAACATCCTGAGCAAAAGGGCAGACAGCTGTTCTGTTTGTTCATTCCAAGCTGGAATAGGATGGCTATTGTAGTTGGATTGGTGCTGAACACCAGTATTGAAGTCAGTTCGCTGGTACTGAGGATACTTTTGGGAGAGGTGTTGGAGAACTAAAACAAATCCATGTCCACCATCCAGCAGTGGGATTAGATCAACTCCTCCTCTTGCAGAAGCCCATATAACCCTCTTATGTTGAGTGAGAAAGACAGTTCTTACTTTTCACTTATAAAGTGTTCATGAGGCAATGAATATGCATATGCGATAGGAGAGGGGAAAAATAAGGATTTGTCTTAGTCCAATATAATGTAACTCATTGTGGTTTGTGGCTAAATGTTCATTCACAATCTAAGGAAAAGGCCAACAAACTAGTGAAATCTGTTTCTGATCCAATGTTGGTTCTTATTTGAAAGTGGGGGGCTGTGTCCACATTAGAGAATTCGGGAAAAATGAAAAATCACTATTGGAGGAGTAAACATGATAGTTACTTCTCAAGTAATCAATATAGGCAGAAATGCCAGAGCAACATGTTTGCATTTATCTCAGATAAAAATTGATGCTTTTTTATAATCCCGATTTTTAAAATACCAATATTAGCAAATACATTAAAAAAAATCAAGAACCAGCCCAATACACAGATTTTTAAGGAGAGGTGGTGGTGAGAGTGAAAAATTACGATGTAATGATAAACATCTTTGTAGTTGCTAATGTACCCTAGATCTTTCATGGATATTAGATCCCCCCTGGCCTCCACCCTTTCCATGACAGAAAATGAAAAAGGGGAAAGAGTTAGAAAAGAACACAGGTCAGATCCTTGGAGTCTGCAGACATGGAACTCCAGTTCATCCTTCAAACGCTTTAGTGCTACCAGAGGGGAGAAGTGTGATGCACCTGGCAACAACAAACGGGAAGTTCCACATGTTGTTTCCCCCCAGCCCTGGGTGCTCTGAGGATGAGAATCCAAGCGCTTCTTCCTTTCATCTTTTTCTCCCTGGAGCTGTTCTTAACTCTGTTACACGAGGTGGTTTTACCCAGCAGCGCGGGAAGAGTGGGTTATTTCAGGCAAACAGCAGTGGGCCTGCTGCCTGGGAGTGAGAAGGAGCAAATGGAAGTTTAACACTTTTATCCACAACTGAAAGAACAAAACCTGAAGAGAACTTTGCGTGTCATGCTGTGGTAATTAATAGTAAGTGTAAGATTTTTCTCCTAGCGTGATTCAGAAAATATTGTTGAATGTCTTTCAAACTGTGCAGAGTGATGACCTCTAAATATCAATTCTGTGACTGGAATATTTTCATTTTCTTAAATCCTTAATAAATGACAGGGGCATGCCATTATGCCTAACTGTTCCATTGCAAAAGCCAAGACATTAAAGATCTCTGACATCAGTGGTGCTAAACTGGTATCTTTGTTTTAATAAATCATCGAGCTAACACAAAAAAGTGTAAGGAGTAGAAATAGCTGGTACTTGTGTAACTGCATATCACAAAATAGGGAGGAGAGGGAAGAAGCAATATGAAAATGGTAGGAGAGCAAAGAACTAAACCTGCAACATTTCCAAGATGGGAGCAGCATCTGATTTGACGCTCCTGTTCACAAGGTCATTTAAGCTTCAGCTCCATTTAAGCCAGTGAACTCTCCCCAGGGTGAGTGTGAGGCTCATTCTCAGCATGAGGAGGGGTATTTGAATCACTACGGTGTTAACTCAGGCTGGAGAAAGCTCTTCAAGTCTAGGAGTGGGAAGTAGCTATCTCTAAGTAAGGAAGAACTGGGCTTAGAAGTATCTTAAGTACAATTTAAGAGTAATTTGAGCAACTACTGTAACAAAATGCTCTAATTTATAGACTGGGAAGTGCTGCAAAGCATTAGTTAAAAAAACAAAACAAAACAAAAAAAAGAAAATAAAGAATTATCCAGTGTCAAGCAAAGACCTAGGTCCTCACACTTAACAATATAGCCAAAAATGATCAAGGAAACAAGTCTACACAGTTTAAAAATAATTGCTGCTTCATCTTCACAGTAGTGCTGCACAGCCCAATGACACTGTCACCAGTGCCAGCCGGATGGGCTGAAGGTCATTCCAGCCATGTCTCAAGTTTCAACAAGTCATAGCAAGGTTAAGTGATGCGGAAGACAAAGCCCTTTAAGACTTCGGGGTAGTTGGAGACCAAAATAAACTATTCTGTAATTATACATAGTGAACCATTTTATAACAGTTGTAGTATCTAAGCTCTGCGAGCTGCAGCACCTGCATCTTGCGGCTCATTTCAAGGTGAAAGACATCACACTTTGTTCCTGCACACCCACATTGAATTGTTTCTCTCTTTATAAAAGAGGAAATTTTATGGCCCTGTCATGCAAAGATCCTCTGTGTCAGAGCAGAAAATCCCCCTTTTCACCTGGATGCCTATAATATCTGTACAAGGCTTGACATGCGATAGTTTTTGTGATTAATACCCTGTAAAGACATAAGCTACTGCGATGCGTGTTGTAGAACTCCGAAAAGAATACGGACAGAGTTATAGAAAGTCTGACCCATTTTTCAAGTTCAAGCCTTCACTTTTCTATTGTTTAAATAAGCCCAGTATGAAATTTGGCATCAGCAGAAATTGTTCAGATGGATTATTTTCATTTGTCCAGAGCCATATTACATTTGTCCAAGCGTTAAAGGCTGCCAGTGACTACAGATTGCCACAAAGCTTATTAAACACCTCCCAGTGCTAAACTTTGATGCTGGCAGTCAAAATATAAATGATGAGAAAGGTTGTTACGTGGATGCTGAAGGGTAAAATCAGTTGTTTTTTCTAATCTTGTAGAAGCCACTTCACCAGTCCCGTCCGGCACTAGCCGTACCAAGGACCAATTCACTTGGAGTGAAAAGAGAGAGGCCAGCATTTTTCTGCTTAACTGAGCCTCTGTAAAAGCAATCAATAAACTTTCATCTCCTGCAAGAGGCCCACACATTTACATAATTGTACCTACTTTACTTTCTGTATCTGATCCGCTCTCTTTTCCTAAAGGTTAAGATTCAGGGCAGATGTCTATATGCTTGCTGCTGTTATTAGTGTGCTCTGGCCATCTCATTTCTCAGTGGCTTTTATTGTGCTCATCTGTTCAGGAAGACTGGGCTTTCCAGGGCTCATTTGCTGGTTAATTGCATTCTCAGATCCTCTAAGATGTCTGTAGCACCTGCTCTCCACTTCACAGACTCTTTTGATCTCTCTAGAAATATCCAACTTTGATTACGTGAAAATCTTTCCTAACTGTACTACGTGCCTGGAAAGCAAGTTAAAAACTGCCATTGTGAGTATTGTGACCTATGTTAGGACTGAAAAATATAATTCTATAATACAAAAGCCTGAAATGAAAGGTGATCCTATTTGCTATTCTGTTGTGTGCTTCACTGCTGGCTCGAGTTTGCTTTGCTTTACCAAACACCGAAGCAAAATGTAGGATGTAGTGAAATGGTAGATTACAACGTTGCATCATACAGTTCAGTAGCTCTAAACATGTACATTATAGACCAAATTATCATCTGCTAGTATGAACTTTCCACTTGCAAATAGGCCAAAATGTTGTTTGCTTGAAACGTTGTTTACCTGAAATGTGCTTTACCTGAAATATCTCTTTTTTTCTATCAGTATGTATTTGTAAATGAGTAGTTTCAGAACTAATTGTCTATTTTATTTGTACAGATATTCTTTGGTAGGAATAAATGTATGGTACCTTAAATAGATTGAAGCTGTTATTTCATTTTGATTTGATATTTCTTTCACAGTTGGTATGCTAGAGAAGAAATGTGGACTACAACTCTCCTTTTTTGCTGACTGATTTCCTGATTAAGTTATTTGATTTATGTCATTATCAGTTTTCATGCCTGTCTTCCTAATTTATGGGGCTATCTTGGGGGCTACTTGCTAAAATATTTTCAATATGTACAATACTCTTTTATTACGATACATTGTGAAGTCAGCCTTGTGAATGGATCAGCCCACCCCTCTTTCTATTCCCATATAGCACTGCGCATTTTTAGTTGGAGTTTTCAATGAGTTTCTCTCCACAGGTGTTTGCAAAGTTTTAGCCCAAACAGCACAACTGTTCCTCAGGCTTGGGAAAAGAATGTTGTACACCTCAAAATATTCTGACCATCTATGTGGTTAACATAGATTCAATGTAGTCTAATTCCTCCAATAACTCCAATAAGACAATAAAATCTAACATAATTACATTAAGTATCATAACATATATTCTCAAATAGAAGAAATTAAGGTTGCACAGCTGACATTAATTCTGACCTTTCCTGGCTTCTAGTTCTTGTCTTTGTAAGCTTAATAGTGGCATATCCGCATGTGAGGAGGTGGAATTGCTGCCTTTCTGTGTTTACCGCTAGTGTTCTTGTAGTTGATATTCGTGAAATTGCATTTTTTGGTCTCTATATCATACTGAATTTACTACTGCACTGTATACCATGGTAATATAATTAGACGTAGTAATGATGTGTTGGTGAAAATAGTAAGAAGTAATGAGAGAATTCAGAAAAAGTGAATACTACAGGAGATTTGAAAGGCTGAAGGTGTTCGCTTTCCTTTGATAGATGAAGGTCAAACTGCCTGTGCCACTATTAATGTAATGGCTGCTCTGTGTGAGGACAGATCTTTGCTCTTGCTGAGGTGCACACTTGTGAAGGTCTATTTGCAATTGTGCTGCAATTGCTCCGGTTGAAGATAAAGCTTAGACATAACACTGCTCTGCTTCAGAATTCAAATGGAAACACTAATGATACTGTCCACAAGGTTTGCAGAGTGACCCCAAAAGCATTAAGCATGAGAGATTTATATCAAATACTGTTGGATTTTCTAGCCTTCTTGGAGCTGACAACTAATTTTGGGTACTTACTGATAATTCAAGGTCTGATGAACAAGCCCTTCAAGCTTACTTGCAAAAACCTTAATTTTATAAGCAGAAAGATAGTATGGAAAAAAATAAAAAAGATTCTTTTCTGACTACAGCACTTCACCAACATTGTATTATACTATTTTATCTTCCGGGCAAGATTCAACCCAATCTGTTTCACAGGTAATAGGTAAACTAAGTGCATCTGTCTCTAGCACTTGAGAGGCTACGAACCTCTGCACTTTCTGTGAAAGAAATCTGTTGTACATTATATCCTCTGAGGAGCTGACAAAATAATTCATTGTAAGCAATCTGCTGGAGTTAGTGCTTTTAATCATGAGCAGACCCTGACTTACATGTAAAATCTAATAATTTATTTCACTATCAAAGTATACATTTTCATTGGAAACTGTGATGTTTCGTATTAGACGCGTATTTGGAAAAGAGACATGAACAGAAGTTAAATGTTTTCTAGCACATCATCTTTGGGTGTGATATCACGGCTAGATAATTGTAGCTTGTCATAACATTTATTTGGCGCGCATGGAAATAGATCAGCAAAGATGAGAGGTAAACAAATTAAGTAAAAGTTAACAGTTGATGGGTGAGACTGCTGAAGCCAATGGGAAGTTTTGTTGTAACTTAGAACTAATATTCTGAATAAGATTCTTAGGACACATCCAGAATCAAAACGACCAGAGATTTCATTTATAGGCTCGACCCATGTGGAAAGGAAGGGGTCAATAGTACTAAGAGTCTGCTGTGTCTTTCCCTAAGTAGTGCTAAGTAGGTTTTTAGAAAAAAATAGTGTTTCTGAATGGATGTGTCAGCCCTACGTGTCCTTTGCCTGCTCCTCCATCCAAAAATTCACTTGCTTGTTTGACTTCCAGTGTAATCCAGACAATGGGGCAAGGGTGCACTAGCGAGGAAATGCACCACTCTCACACCAAATCCTCGCTTCTCTTTGCGATCACGTTTGGGCTCAGTAGTAACCAAACAGCACCACTTTAAATCCCGCTGTAGAGGTGGTCAGCGTCTTTCACATACTGTTAATTGATGAAATTAAGAAAAACACACTTTTTTCTTCTCTACTTTTCCTTGATTCATTTTCTGATTACTGTACCAGCAAGAGCTTTCATCTTAACTTTCAATCCATTAATCTGAAGCAAAGTCAATTTGCTCTCAGAACACAACTGAAAATCTGCTTCTTTTTCCTACTCAACTTGTCAGTTTGTGATAGGTTTATTGAACAAATTTGCTGCGATAGGCAGATCAGGTTGGAAGGGAAAGTGGTCTTTTCAGACTGTAAATGGTTGCATCTAAGGAATTTAACTATATAAGCTGCACTGAGAGTATTTGTCACTAAATATGGGACTTCTTATGGAAAGTATTGTGCTATATTATTGTTAATTTAGAGCTTGAGGTCTTAAAAAAATTTAATAATCTCAGCTCCTTAAAATGTATTTTCCTGTTTAAAAATGCTGGAGTGCGTGTCAGACTGGGAGGAAGAAGATATTAACGTATACGACAGTGTTGTGAAAGTGTGGATTTGGTGAGTAGTCTAGAATCAAGACCAAACTCTTTAATGAAGCATCATATTAGATGTCCAGACTAGACACTTATAATAATATCTACAGCAAGCCTGAATACTCTTATTGCCGCTTTTGCACTGGAATATTTTCCTCTGTGAAGTCCTGTTGCTTCCCTCAGTACTTTATTCTGCCCCTTCCCACCCCGATACATCTGTATAACCTACTTATGTCTCCTTGGAGGAGAGAGATTGTCAGATATGCAAAGATGTAAATCGTTTTAAAGATGCAGAAAGCAGCTAACCTCATAGCTGCAATTAGTAGGGCAGTCTAATGTTCACAGAGGGGATGTGCCTGATGCAGCACTGGCATCTGCTGCAATACGTGCAGCCTTCAGAAAAGAGAATAAGGCAGTTGCCCTACACTGCTGTTGGATTTCTGCTTTGTGCTGGGGTTACGGAACAAAATGTGTCATACTGAGCTGAGAAGCTTCTTTGTATTTTGATCCTTGCTAAGCTACATATATTTCCAAGCTTTGGGATTGTGTTCAGGTGGGTGTCTTCAGTCGCACTGATGATGAGGGTTCCTGCAGCACAGAGGGCGGTTGGCAGGGAGCCGCACGGCTTTATGTATCTGGAGTGAGCCCAGTCTGAGTGAATCATAGCTGTGACCCAGCAGCTTTTTCCTGGCTCGGTCCTTCTCTCTAGAGGTTCCAGTTGCAAGAGAAGGCAGTGTACCAGCACTTCTGCTGTTCTATGTTTGCTGCTCTGTTCTGCGTCTCTTCATAAAACTGTATTTTACATTAAAAATATGCCCTCAGTGTAAAAAGGTGATTTAGTACCTCTATAAATTCAGAAGAAAAACAATAGCATCGGTCTTCTGCAGCTCATTTTGGTAATAAAGCGTATTTTATTACATATATTTTATTTTTAACAGAATTCTCTCTCTTTAAAGAAATGTTGAAATTATCTGGTATCAATTTATATGACTGCAGAATGTGTATGCAATGCTGCAGCTATTCATTAGTTACTTTACAGATTAGAGGTCCTAGCTTTTGGAAGTCTGGAAGTTATTCTGTAAGGCAGATGAAGCCGTTCCTGTAAAATAAATCAATTCTGGAATCAAAGCAATGAAAAACAAAAAGTTCCAAAGAAAGGTATGTATTGTGTACTGCATAGCCAGAGCTAGAAATGCTGTTGTGATAGATTCCATATATGCACACACATAGAATCAGCGCCTAGCCCAGGGATTTGAGAGTTCTAAAGACAAAATTGGCAGGTTGTAGAAAGCGTGCGAATTCGGAGATGCAGCTGATGTAGCAGGCGAGGAATTGATATAACCATGAGTTACACAAAGGGTTTCTTTGGAGAAAGTCTAAATCTGCATCTCCCAAGACCAGGTACATGAAGTAACACTCCAAAGGTCACCCTACCCAGTATAGAGGAGAAAACAGATTTGCAAATTAGTGCAATACTTCAGAGCAATCTTTCTGAATGCATTGATGATAGGTACAGACATGCATGAAATGAATGCTTTACCTAGGAATTCCTTTGCCCACTAGGGGACACTGGAACATTATATTTTTGTTCAAGTGAAAGATTTTTCAAAAACAATGAAGATGGAAAATCCCCTTGTTCTTGCTCCAAAATAAAGTAAAAATCATGCATATCTAATTTCTAATCCATACAGAATGATGTTTAATCTGTTTTTAAAAGTTTAATGAGTGGCAAGCTTCTGGCCATGAATGTTAGATCTAAGACATTTGGGCAAGTACTTCAAACTGGTCCATGATATTACAGGTTTTGAATTGCAAAGATCATGGATCATATTTTTGGCATTTCCCACTCATTAAAAACTGTGTCAGGATGATGGATTAATCTGTGGGCATTTTCTGTCCTTGCTATAATCTTTGTCAAAGGAACAAGGTATTGGAATTATAATGCCTTTTGTATCATATGAATTGTGAGGCCAGGCTTTAGAAGTTGGACTTCCTTAAAAGTAGGTTTTTTCGTGATGTTGCAAGTGAGCAACACCAAATAAAAACATTTGAGGAAAAGCAGAAGCTAAGTTCAGAATGATAAACTAATATGAGTGAGAGTAGGTTAGTGGTGTGTAGTATATTTAAAAAAGCCTTACGTGTTTTGCATTAATATATTACATTTCACAGATATATGGTTACTGCCTTTTCCTCTTGTTGACTTTACTAGAAATGAGCCTGTAATTTATGTAGCTAGGCTGTGAATTGAGCTGTGCTTTCAAGCAGGGAAGGAGGAGCCCTCCTGTGCCTCGGGAGCGATTTTGATGCATTATTTTATTCCCTTGGCAGATCCTAAATATGGGGTTGTAGATCTGAAAGTTTTGCCTACAGCTTAGCCTGTACAGTTCATCTCAGGTGGGGTGTTCTAATGTATTGCAGTCGTGGGATATAGGCAAATCATGAAGAGAGCTTATAACTTTGAAGTATCTCTCTGAACAAGTGCTCATGAAGATGAAGCACCATCTACACATCCTTAAAGGGACAATTTAGATCCCAGCCTGAGAGTCTAATCAATGAACTCAGCCTGTCTTGCAACTGGGTTGTCCGGTGGCTTTTTTTGGTTTGTGAGCAGAAAATGCGTATTATCCGAATCATTCTTTGCCTTTAGCTTATCCAAAATGACATACAGACATACATACACACACAAACCTATAGATATATATACATACATATCTATACGTCAGTTCATTTACTAGATATGAGTGGCAGATATGGCACAACTGATGATAGGGCCTAGATTATTATTTCAACCTGGTTTTAAGTTTTCTTTCTGCAAAATTCAGTGTAAAACGTGAAGAAAAACAATACTGTAAGTCTGATCATCACTGACAGAAAGAAGGGAGAAAATGAAGAATAAATATAGAAGAATCCCCATTTTTGTGCTTTGTATCTCTCTTTGTATCAAATTTAAGTGAAACCTTTTGTGTTCCAGTTTGAACCTATTACCCCTTGTCCTGTCACTGGTTGTCACCGAGAAGAGCCTGGCTCCATCCTCCTGACACTCACCCTTTAGAGATCTGTAAATATTAATGAGAAAAACAAAAAATTGTTTACTGTCACTTTGCTTGTCTTAGTTTGCAAGAAGTAGTAGCTACTAGCTGCCTGTACACAATGAGTTAAGGCTCTAGCACATCATAACTAACTAACTTTTAGTGACTTTGAGACATGAAACATATTTAGCTTCAGGTACATTATTGCCTTACTCTATTTGCCTGATCAGAAGACCATCGTATCAGTAAAAAGACAAGTTGACTTGAGTGGGTTTAGATCAGATTGTGTATCAAGAACAGCAGAAAAAGTTAGACTTTTGTGAGCAAGTTTAGGCACTGTAGTAAGAATGACCTGAAGTACAGCCCCACTGATTTAATCACTATCAGTAGATTTTATATGAGTAAGGATGACAAAATTTGGTTTCCTGAATTATAACACAGAGTATTTTCCCAGTTTGGGATTTTCATTAGAAGTTAAATGTAGTATAAAAATATCTCCAATGTATTTAATGCCTTTCTGGAGTACAAAGGACAGCGTATTACAAACCAAAACCTCCTAAAGTATTTCACATTTTATGCAGAAAAAGCAAATACCTTAAAACACTGTAAAATATGAGCTAAGCTCTCAGTTTGTGAAAGCATTGCTGTACACAGAAGATATAGAAAATATTATGAGAACTTGATTTAATACAGTCTATTAATTACCATTAATTATTTAAAATATCATAAAACTCCCCCATGAACACCTACTGAGATGCCGGCATGTCAAGCAAGCAATTAAAATACAATACAGTTAACCATAAAATGGAGAGCAAAAGGAAATAAAATATTTAGAAGCTAAACAAAGTGATGGTGTTAACAAATCTTTATCACTTACTGAAATGATGAATTCCCTGAAAGTGAACCAACTGCATTAGCTGATTTGTATTTCAACTCATAAATCCTATCTTCTCCGAAAATCTCACTTCATAAATGTGAAACGTTTTTGATATTTTAGATAAGTTTATGATCTTTACTGTTGGAACTGACTAATTTATGTCAAGAAAAGGAAACAATGGTCAAAACCACAGCAAATTGTAAAGAACACTGAATAAGATGGGCTTCTCTTGATTCTAGATGATGTTCAGGGAAGGAGAATAAGGTGACTGTTAATTACAAGGTTTTCCACTGCCACAAAAAGAAATAAAATGTTGAAATTTTTAAAAGGAAAAAATATTAGTGTATATACTCTGAAATGGTCATTGTTATAAATAATAAGCACAATAAATGCCAGGCTGCACACACACACAGCTATAGAGCTGTATTTTATGCTGTGGGAAAGCCATAAGTATATTGTAATAAGTAATTTTTGTTTAGCATCTTCCAAATCCCCTATAGTCTATTTGTACCATTTCTTCATGCTTTGTCCCTAAGCAGCATCATATCGCGGCACTCATTGACTGTGCAGGGCACCAAGGTGAATGAATGACAGATTTAATGAAAGAATGTAAGTGGTAGGCCACTGCCTCAAATATAACTGAAAAATAGTGGTGTATATATATGTGACCCTACCTTGTGTTTCACAAGAGGTGTAGAATATATTAAATGTATCATATCATGTCACCAGTCCTATTGGGGTAGATCTTTCACAGTTTACTCCCCATACAGTCTTTTCTTGAAAAATTGAGTGAAAATTACAGGGTAAAAGTAGGGAGCTTTCATCCTGTAAAAACCACTGGTTTCTGGCATTTATACCCACCAAGTCCTTCAGGAAAATTTGTTTCTGGAAATCAGCTGTTTTGTATCACCAAGATGAAAGTTGCAGCAACATAATAATTTTATCTACTTGGTATTAAAGGCTTTTGAAATTCTGTACCCCCCGCAGTTGTGCTGCATGGCACACTGAGATGACAAAACCTCCTTTCTCAAATGCGACAGGTGAATCCTTCATATGCTCATGCTGCATAAGCTCCTTCCATGTGCATCTTCTTAATCATATGTAAAGGCATCCTTCCCAACCCTCATATAAGCCATCAAGGTGCCATTCAGTATAGGCTCCATAGGGTCTTAAACAGTGTTTTCTTGTAAAAATCTGTGTTGTGTTGTCCATTTGTTCATCTCATCAGAAGCTTCAGAGACAGAACTAATTCCCTCGTGCCATCACCTGCCATGACCTTATTTCTGGTTTATGTGTTAACAGCAGAAGTGATGTCAGGATGTCAAAATTAAGTTTAACATTAGCAGGTGTAATACTAACTTTTGAAAATAGGTAGGAAGAGGTAGGAATGCAGAAAACCCAATGTGATGCAAAAGCAGAAGCAAGTTGCTCCACATACCATCCTAATCTATTAGAAAACCTATCTATCTATTAGAAAATCTATCCCAACCTATTAGAAAAATGCGTCTTTGTACTTCTCCCAGCTGTTTTATTAGAGAGTAACGGCATGTTAAAGATCAACATGAGTCTTTTGCCTATGCAGCCTATTTAGACATCAGCAAGTTACAAGGCAGTTGACTAGACCAGAGTCTGCCTGGACTAAGAAGTTAGGCATGCCACTGTAAATAAGATAGTTATGATAAAAGCCTTTTATAATGTGATTGATCTATAGAATTTTTCCTTCCCTGTGTCACTCTAGCAAGAGCTACCATCTGCATACTAAAATGCTGAGAATTGTTCACTGCTTTTTTTTACTGGTATTGAATCCCGAAATTTACCTCACAGCTACTATGTACCAGAGAGTTTCTGCCTTTAACTGTAGTGTCAAATACTGAGGCCTGAAATTTTGACTCTTCAAAATAATCCTCAATATCACATTATGTGTTTGCCTCTTATGTAAGTCTTATCAAAGGCTGTGCTTCCTTGACCCTTCTCACCTCAAGGGACCAGTGTGATAGGCTTTCTTAAAGCACATCTAACAGATGAGGACTGTGAAGGGGAAATGATCCAGCAAAATATATTCCTTTTTAATATACTACCTTCCCATGTAATTAAAGGCAATTCTAAAATGCAACAGTTTAATACAAGATAAATGCTGTCTCCCCACTCAGCTGTTAAGCATAAAAAACCCCTGCAACCATCTGTCACTTGTGATTATTAGACATGTCAACGTGCTTTGTGCTGCAGTTCTTTGAAGTACTGTAGCTTATATATGTCAATTTATATTGTGTCATCCATTACAAACTCAGTACATACATTTTATACATCAATGTGTCAAGGGAAGACTGTTTAATGGACATCCCAACAACTGTTAAAAACACAAGTATATTATCAAATGAACAGTGCTTAACTGAAGCAAGAGATAAAACTCCAGAAATTTTCTTACAGATTACATTCTAGTAAGTTCGTTTTGTTTGACTGGTTGGTTGGTTTTCATTTTTTGGGTACCCACTTGGTAATTTTGATTATCATTGGACGTGATTTGGAAGAGTAGAAACTTGTGCATTTTTACACCTCCATGAATGTCTGTCAAAATCTGCTCTCAAAAAGTATTCCAACATTTACAGAATGATTGGTAGAGTAGAAAAAAATACAAACATATGCTACTCACTGAGGAAGTTACTTCTGATAAGCTCTAGTTACCATATTTGTTCTCCCTGCCTCTCAGGCTGCTCCTGCGCTCATTGTCTGTTGTGTCCTTCCAGACACACTAATGCTTGGACCAGATGATCCTTGTGGTCCCTTCCAACCTGGTATTCTACGATTCTATGATATATTGGTTTAGAAAGCCTTGCAATGGGATTGTGCTTTTCCCACTTATTTATGTTTTACTCAGTGCAGTGAAGGTCTTCCGCAGTGATAGGTCCTAGATATTCTGCAGTTTTAAAATATTAAGTTTCCTCTTCCCAAAGCCCACGTTCTGAAGAAATAACTGAAGAAAACTTTTGAGAACATTTTTCTCAAGGGAAGATTGAGAACCTCTAGACCTTAGTAGCTCAAAATTCAGAAAGCAGGCAGGCTCAAACCGTCTGTTTTATGGGTGAGTGTAAGCTTTTAGGAGCTCAAGGATCCCAAGTTTTGAACAGCTGGGATAGGCGTTTATTGCCAAGTATTATCAAGTCCTGACAGGTTTTTTTAGAACATTACAGCAAGGCCTTACTTTGAAACATCTTGTCAAAATACATTGCCTTCAATACTGCAAAGTCTTTGACTTCATATACAATTTTATACTTGTAATAGTGTTACTTCTGTGAAATTAAATGAGTACAGGAGTTCTTACAGAATCCTGTCTATTACTAAAGATACAGTATTCATAATAGATTCAGTATTTTAGTATATTATATCAGAGATATTTAGATACTAAATCGCCACTATTCAATTAATTTTATTCTAAAACGACTTCTAAGGTATGTTTTAAAAATATACATTTTTTTTCTGTTTATTTCTGTCAGACCTTTGAGGGTTCTGCATTCTTATATGAGTAGTTATGTGAAACTCCCTCTGGACAAAAAGAGCAATGACGAAGAAATCCAGCATTTTTTGTTACTTCGTAACTGTTTTCACTGAGTGTCAAATTTGTTTTGGTCAAAATAATTAAGATGCGCTCTGTGTTTATATGAGCTTTTTTTCCCAATTGTTTTCGTTTTACCCTACTGCTTTGGTTTCAGGGCAGCACAGGCCAGAGGGTATCATTAGGGATGAACCTAGTCATTAAGGGGTAATGATTTTAATCCTGTATTTGATAAGATCAAAAATTGAGAGGACTGAAGCTGCTGTTGCGAAGTATACGTGGAGCTTTGGAGGCTGCAGAAACCTCAGTGCCCCGAAGACTGATGAGCTGCTGTCACCCTGGAGCTGAGAGGTCCTCTAGCAAGTAGAGAAGAATTGCCTGAGAATGGGTCTCTCTTCCTCATTGGGCTTATTTTTCAAGATTAAAGGCATTGGGCTCTGCATAGGATTAGTATGGAATTAGCATAGGAATTAGTATGTCACCTCCGAGGGTCAACACATTGCAAAGAGGATGTAAGAGAATTTGCGCCTTGGAACAGCATATGAAGTAATCTTTTGGATACTGCAGCTGGACTTTATCTGATATCACAGGTGGAGCAATATATTAATTTTGAAAATTGCTCTAATACAGGTCTCAAAGTGCTTATGAATACATTAACAAAGAATGTTGGGATGGGATAAGAGAATACATGCATCACAGTAATCTGCTGTCTAATCACAGGCAGAAATGCTTTTAGGCAGACACCTTTTCTGCACAAGAGGATTAGCATTGTCTCTAACAGGTGCTTGCCTAATCTGTTTTTACAGGTTTCTCCTAATGTGGGCTTCATAATCTCTGAGTCCATTCCCCCGTATCATTGCCACTACTGCTAGAAGTGTTTATTTCTTCCTCTCTCAGTATTGGATTTACATGTTCCTCCCCATTCCCCCTGCTCAGGAAGCTGTAGAGAGCCAGGAGGTCATCCCTCAGCCTCCCTTTCTCCAAACTAGACAAATCCAGAGTCCTCAGCCCCTTCTCATTGGAACAGATGTTCTTGCAAGTCTTGTTAATGTTTTAAAAACTTCTGGAAAACTAAAAGGTCCAGAATATTTCAGAATTCAAAATGTTAAAGGTTTCTGTTCCATCTCAACAGCAACATGATGTGGGAATAAGAGAAAATTAGTTACATACATAGATTTGTTAGTTTTCCGTAAGAACACAGATGAAAGGGTCCCACTGTGCTAAAACTGAATTAGAAGCATGGATCTGTAGAGTTTTTAATGGTCCCTTTAAACACTCACTAATTTTTGTTAATGAATATGGAAATTTGCCTGATTGATCACTAATTACAAATGAACTACACTATGAGATTAGTGATGGTATTTCTTGGACAAAGGAAATTGAATTCTCAAGGTTAGTTTTCTTACAGTAAGCCAAATATTCCCTGGCACTCTGCAGCACCATTTGCATTTCAATTAGATTGTGGCTCTGTGCCACTCGTTACCATACCTTACTTTCAGTGTAGTCAGCCATTGACACAAAAGGGAAAGAGCACTCATTTTTTATTCTAAAAGTTGCTTTCCTATGTATAGTTATTTTGTAGTTTAAGTACAAAATCAGATGCTATAGTTCTATTCTTAATTTTAATGGGATAAACAAACACGTTTGAAAGCTACGTACCACACAAAATTTGCAACACATGTATATTATTAATACCCCTTTAGAAAACTAGTGATGATACTGGCAAATCAACTGAGAATTTTACTCAGCTGAAATGGGAAGCAGCTAACTTAAATTTCCAGAAGAAGCAAACTTTCCAACTTTGTACTTCAGTGGTGTCTTCAACCTGAATGTTTTGCTTCGCTGCTTCTTCATTAGCAGGAGCAACTGCTTTTTAGTGAATAGGAATGCTTCTGATAGTTTGTCCTTAAAAAACCACAACCAATCAAACAAGAAAACCAACCATAACAACCATGCCACTTAATTTTTATACTAAAAATCAGTACAGAATAACATACTTGGTTCTGATGTGGGATAGATACAATAGAAGTTACCTGTGTTTTAGGGGTTTTTTTGATATCCTGAATTGGCCATGCCATGTAAAGTCGTGTCTTCTTTTGGCAGTTTCTGGGTATTTAAAAGTTCTTTTGTTGACAACCTACCTCAAAGACATATAAATATAAATTGGTAAAGTGGACTCCCCATTTGTATGTAGTCTCTGTCCTCATTGTCTTTACTCTTGCAGAACTAAGATATGTAAAGATTGAATGCTTTAATGCCCTCTCCAATTCTGAACTGAATAATATGTTAGTGTGCTAAATCACGATCATTGATTTAATGCAGAAATATGGAAACCTCTGACAAAAACAATAGAAGCTAACAGAATTACCACTCTCCAAAACTTCTCTTTTTGTTGAACTCAATGAATATGGAATTTTGCATTATGTACCTTTCAAATGACGCTGTAGACTAGGAGTGGGGGTTGGCACCTGTCACCTAAAACAATAGGTAGGAAATAAATGCATTCAAATTACCATTGTACAGATTAGGCAGTGTAAAAGACAATGCCATCATTCTATTGTTAGTATTAAGAGCACATGAAAGACAAATCCAATGAGACGTGTATAGAGTTCTCAAAAGTGACTCTAAAGAGCAGGAGATAATTTAGTGTCAGCATGTTTTAGTGCTGATATAAAGTACTTTTCATTTTGGGCTCTACCTGATGAATGTTTAGTGAGTCCTGTTGTTATATGTTAATGCTATCTTTTATTTTCCTGCATTTTAGTTTCTTTATTGTTACTGTATTGTATTAAGTTGCATTTTCATTAATTTGAAGTGATAGGCCGCTTTCAGCACTGCTTTAACCACAGCCAGACCATCTCTGGTTATGCTCACATTAGATCTCAAGCTAAGCAGGTCCATGTGAATCATCTTTTTAATAAGAAACCTTCAAAATAAACTTCTTGTTGCAGCAAAGTAAGTGGTGACTGAACAGACAGAACTGTGGGGAACTAGTCAGAATGGAACAGTTTTCTCACCTTAATTGCTCTGTGCTGGTAAAGATGTTGACTTTCATATGTGAAGAAAAATCATTTCCACTTAGAATAATTTAAAAACAAATAAACAAACCTGAGGCTTTTTTGTGTATATGTGCAAATGCAGCATATTTATCACAGTTTGCAGTAGCTTGTTTACTGGTTTGTTTTATGTTCCCTTCCTCGTATCATCAGAGTGCTCCTGGGGAAAAACCTAAAACAGCAAATATCAAACTGACAATAGGCAGGGTAAGTATTCCCAGACCTTGCATCATCTGAAACGACCACAATAAATGATTAAGTGCAGCCGTAGCATCAAGCAAATATTTGACCAAGAAGTGATGTCTCACACTGCATTTTAAATGTCAGCAGAGTCAGGTTCTGGTGAACAACTGCATGGAGCAAATCTAACAGCAAGGATCTGAAAATGTCCCATTTCTGTACCAAGTGGCAATATGAGTTATTATCACTGAAGCACAGATGTGCTCAAGGGAGATCGGTTGGCTGAGATCATCCACTTGGAAATTCTATATGTGTAGGACCATGAAGCTCCAATGGAACTGCGCAAAAAGCCACAGCTGCTTTTCAGGCCTCTTTTTAAGGAAGCCACAATGTCATACCTATGTGAAAAGAAACTACAAGCATCTCTGAGCAGTCACCCATCCTTTCCCTCTGCCTCCACATCCAAGCATGCTCTTTCAGGTCTTTTCATGGTCTCATCTGTGACCCAGGTCCTACGGACTGGGCTTCGTGAAGTGTTGCAGAAAGAAGAAATGCTGTGTACTATGGAGTCCCTGTTTCCAGTTGCTCTGGAGACTAACAGGTAGTTTCTTGCAGTTGGCAATGCTTAAGGCCTCATCTTTTGTATGTTGTTGTTCTTCCTTTTGCCAGTCCAAACAGTTGATGTTAATGGATGTTGGAGGCAGTGTGCCTCACTAATGGTGCTATAGTAGATCCCCAAGTAATACGTTAGAAATTCTTTTGTTTAGTCTCTGGAGAAGCGTAACAGGTATGAATGGTAAGAATATTATAGTGATTCAGAAAATAACGTATAGTGTTCTTCAGTATAATCTTTGACATAGGCACTTAAGTCCTTAAAGGTGGGTAGAGAGGCTTCCAAGTAGTCAGTTTGAGAATGAAGAAGCTGAACCTCACTCATTAGCTGCATGAAGAAGAAGTTTGCAGTACTCTTAAAATACATTTTAAAAATGACAGCTGCTTCTGGGATTTTAATTTGTTCAAGGAGATCACTTCAATTATGAAGTGAATATTCTATTACAGTTTAAAGCTACAGTAATGTCTTTGAATCTTTCTCAGTTTAGGGCTGGTGTCACAAGGGGATTTAAAACAAGGCTTTCTACTTTGATCTGCTTGACTCAGATACTATAGTGTCTACTGTGAAGATATATAAAGGCCTAGTTAGATTGCACGGATATATGAGCAAACTCTTGGCTACCATAAAGCAGCATAGCTTTATTGAAGTAAATAGAGAAGAAGTCCTGGGAAATGATGTTAAGCTGGGACTTCCTCATGCTCTGGCAACTCCTGGAAGCCACAGGCTTCTATTCAGACTCATGTTCTCAAAAATGGCATACAGCCAAAGGTGATGCATTCCTGTCCTCCCTCCCCAAACGCCCTCTGCTCCCAACTGCAGCTGAACTATCTGTTCCGTTATCAAGTCATAAATGTCATTGATGATGTAACTGCCATTTCGGACAAAATCAGTGGCTGTCAGGCCAAAGTCAGAAATAAACTTTGCTCTTATTCCTGCTGCTGGCAATGGCTGTGGGAGCGGTGGGAGTTAGTCATGTGAAGCCTTGACTCCTGGCCACTCAGATCAGGCTACACAGCTACTCTAGGCTTATTTAAGCCCCTGAACTTTCATAGCATGTGGACCTCTGTGTTTCTTGTCTAACCGTTACTGTAGTGCAAATAGACACTTTACCGATTTTTGCATCTTAACATGTTTGAGAGATATTGGGATAATGCCATTTGGCATTTTTGAGTATTAGCCTATTCAGCACAGAGACGGCTAATTTTTTTGTTTATCACCTTCACCAGCTTGTGTCTTAATGCCATTTTGGGAGCCATCCATCATCTATCTGACATGGTTATTCAGCAAGTCAGAACTGATAAATCTGAATTATCTGGTCTCACTTGTCAGCGTGCATGTCATCCTTGAACAAATGCAAAATCAATTCCAAACCAAAGGGTATGCTCCTGCCAACTGTTAACTATTGACTGCAGAATAAGTTACATGTTTCCTAGTGATTAGCAAATGTTGGCAAACTTCTTGACTCACAGCTTATTTTGGGAATTAGGATCATACATATACTTTGAGAAGGCAGTGGAGCAAAGAATATAATGGCTGTTGTATTGTGTTCCGAAACGTAATTTCTCAGCTAATTCAATTTCTCTGCATCCTTCTCTTCTTTTCCCATAGTGAAAAAAATGAAGTTAAAAAGTCTGCTTAATGGCAAATCGGAAAGTTCCTTTAAAGTACAAAATGGACAGAGGAGGGAAAATAACCTAAAAATGACAATTCACTACTTCACTGAGTACACGTGTCTATAGTGCTCGCTCCTGCCAGATGTGGGTTTCCATTTCGCAGCTGGAACACATGCTTACTCTGCCATTAGATCACCCACAATGCACAAGACCATCCAGACAGGGTGGTTGTCTGCTGAGCACAAACTTCCTGAGCATTCGCATTCATAAGGGAAGGAGAAACACAGCTTATTCCGAGCAGTTAATGTAACAGAGACTTGAGCTGAGTTACAGAATGACCTTCAGGTGCAACTAAACATATATGTACCTGACAACGCCTGAGCTTGTTGTGGTTCTTTCTCACAACCAGTTATTGGTGCAATTTAAAACATAGAAAGCCAGAAACACAAACTTGCTGCTAATTGCATGTTACTAACCATACAGACTGAAGGTTGCTATGCCTGCCTTTTTATGGTTCAGAAAATGTGTGGGTAGAGCTTCTGAACCAGGACAAGTCTAGCTGCATAGGTGGACTTCACCATTTCATGGTTTTGGGTGCATTCTTGGGTATCTACGTATCAAAATAAATCCTCAAAAAATTAACTCTGTATACTCCTGCCCCAGTGATCCTGGCAACTTAAGTTATTAAACAAACAAGCAAACAAAACAAAACAAACCTAAATACTGGATCATTGTATTAAGAAATAAATTATTGATATAGAGAGACCATAAGATAGAGATAAATTAAAAAATAACTTCTACTGAAGTCTTTTTATAGGGGACTATTTTATGCCTACTGTGTCTGGTTTTATATATTTAATTTGCTGAATAAAATAATAGATGGTTCTTTTTCTATGTTTTGTGGAAAACCCCAGAGTTACAAGCATGAATATAAGTGTATCTACATTTCCATGCGACTTATCCTTATTGCAATCTAGAGACTACTATAAAAATCCTTTAGGCAGAGATAGCCAGCTATCTCCTATAGCTGTTGCCAGCATAACAAATAATGCAATATGGTATTGAAATTTTTATATTTATTCTTGAGTGTTAGAGATTCCTGAACATAAAAAGTAAATATTATATATAAAAATTGTGAAAACACCTATTAAATACTCCTTCAGTAATTACTGTAAGATCAGCTTACCTTCATCAAATGAGAGATTTTGAGATCCGAAATAGGAGACCTTAATAGAACTTAATATGTCCAGTGTAAATACATAATTCAATTTCTTCTTGATTCACACACAATGTGTGGTTACACTTTTTCAGTCAACATCTAATTCATAACTCCAAAATACAAAGGTTTACAAAGTTTCTAAGGGCTTGTGATGGCAACTATGAAAGAATTATTTCGATATTGTTAGTGAGCAGATCTTCAGTGCCTCTCAAACAGTGTCTAGGGGTTTTAGTGTCTGTGTCTACATGCTTATTTTACTTACTTGTTTCTAACAGCAGCCTTGCAGCCGAACTGCAGAACTGTTTTTGCGTTGGTCAAATCTGAATAGGATAGACTACACACAGAGCTAGTGAAGTACAAAGTAGATATGCTTACATGATCCCAGAAGAAAAAGAATATGTCTAAAATGTAAACCCACTGAAGACAGTGGATGTTGGGCAGTAAGGAGGCATCCTACTGTTTTGCAGCCATTTACTTCACCAGCACGAGCCCTTCACCTGAGTCACACTTCCTTAGCAATTCTCCACATTTGATTGACTATTCAAATAGCTGACCATGTTTTCAAACCCAGACAGTTTTCAGATGCACTTGTGCAAAAAGTTTATGGATTAATTTCTTATCTTAATACATAATTTAGTGGAGAATTGTTCTTATTCTGCATGTTAGTTTTCATGCTATATCAAATTACTACTACTAGGATTTTTTAATCCTCTAAAGCACCAGAAATTGTTTGCTAACTTAAATGAATAGGTTAGCTCCCTGCCTTCTACTATAAACATATTTTCATAGATTATTTTGCTCTCGTTAATTCTCCTTTGTTAATAATTTGTCTCTCCTGACAATTTGTCTTCTTTTCTTTGAGGTTAGCACAGGAAAACATCCTCATCTTACATGACAATACTCTTCTTTCTAGCGCTGTTTTCTTTTGTGCCATTTATTGTTTCTTTAGGGCAACACTGGAAGAGAACTAATTAAGCTTTTCTTCAAGAGATTCTGAAAAATTAACTATTTTATGTGAAGCAGAAAAAGCTAATCAAGCCTCAGGCACTAAAAACCTGGATTTTGTTGTAGACTTAAGTATTCTTAATTAGTTTTATTTCGATATCTTGTGTGATGATCGCTTCTGAAAACTACTTCATTGCTCTTACCCTATTATGCTGGTTTGTACTACATGATGGACAGTCTGTCCTTGTCAATCTTGTCCTATCTGCAATTCACCTCTTTAGTCTATTGTATTTGCAGCTCTTCAGCATCCTGTCCGTGACGGTGCCAGGAATATCCAGCTATATTCCACACTAAAAAGCAGGACACAGAATAGCTCCCCACCTGTTCCATTATACACAAGTCCTTGCAACAGCAAAAAGGGAATGTGGCTTTTTTTAAGCAATGCATTCGAGAACATCCTTTTTTTTTGTAACTTATCTTTTCATAAAAAGATACAGAGGGTCAGCTGCTTCGTCCCCACCCCCAGATAGCAGTTCTGCTAGAAAGGATTACTTTTCAGTAGTTCCTCCTATTACTCAGAAAAGGAGTGGAAGAACCCTTTGAAAACTGTCTAGCAGATTAAGGAAGCCAGTACAACTTGGGGGCCAGACTCCAGCCATCTGTTTATCTTCTTTCCCATTTCTCCATCAGCTTTATCAGCAGGACACACAATACTTCGTATCTCTGCGACTGTGATCTTTTTGCATTCATAGAATACTTCAGCAAAATTAAATTGTACTTCAAACTGCCTCTGTGTTAGAAAAGTATGTTTGAATCATAGCAAGCTTTAGTGATAAGGTCATTAAAAATACATACATCCACATAATACTACAGTTTACCATGTTGGCAGTATTGATGCAGCTGTACCATTGCTAAAAAATAATCACCTTTCAAACTGCAGAAGAGGAAAAGGCTTGACTTTTACACCTTTTAGCTATCTTGAGGTTTTCACTGTTCCCGTTCTATTTTGTTCTCTTATTATAAAGTTCTTTGAATTGCCTAAGCAATCAATGGGAGAACTGCTTACCTGCTATCCATAGTTCTTGACATCAGCTAAACAATGCATGAAAGTGTTTTATAGAAAGAGACAGACAGGGGAAGAGAGGTGGAGAAACTGGAGATATAAAGTGACATTGCACATTTTATGAAATGATAAAAGAAAACACGCCGAAAGTCAAAAACCTCCAACAGTAGCAGCATTTTTAGAAGACTCGGTATCACAGAAAATAAGATTGTTCAGAGTCTTTTGACAAAGGGAATAAGGTTTTGTCATTGTTCTCTATTGGTAAATTAGCCTTGAAAAAATGAAAGATACTCCTAGCAAAGAATAACTAATGTTAAGAAAATTCCCTCCTAGCAAATAACTAATGCTTATACAGTAGAATCCTATCCAAAGGAAAAGTTTATGGCAGAGTTATCATGCTGATAAAATATTTGCAAACTGCATATTTCCATTTGTTTCCCTGCAATGAAAACTTATTATGAGTTCATTTTGTGTGATGTTCAGATCTTTCTTTACGTAGGTGTTGTGGCTCCTTCTTTATTTTCTTCTTATTGTCGTTCTTTGTAGTCTGCTCTGGCAAATTTGTAATGTAGCACTACATATTGACAGTCATTGAAAAAATTACAGGACTGCTCATATACGGGACAGACACGCCAGGACTTCAAATAATTTAATTGACTTGACATTGCTTAAAGCTGTTAAAATCATCTACTAATTTAGGGATTTGATATTTTACCTTTATTTACCTGGTGAAAAGTTTAAATTCTCTTTCAGGTCGCCCACGTTGGAGCTGTTGGTGTGATTTTTCACTGACCGAAGTAAGGTTGTGCAATTCAGACATTAACCCCTGGGTGTCAAGTAGCAATCTAGCTGTATGTTCCAGTAGTTTTAAGGGTAACACTGTGCTACATTATCAAACTAAATAGTACTTGGAAGATACAAGTAAATGCTAAATGATTTAGCATTATATTGAAGGCACTGAAGGCTTTTAGTGTCAGATTTCATACGATTGCCAATAGGCTGTGGTATTCATACAAATTTTCAATTTGTTCAATGTATTGAATAAAATGGACAAATACTCACCCAACATCTCGTCAAAGATAATGAAGGACATGTGTGCTTACCTAAAGTCATAACTGGTATTACAGGGGGAAGGTGAAAAAAAAATGCAGTTTAATGGTGAGAGAAGAGCAGTAGGAACCAGAACTCCTAAATTATCTTCTTGGTTCTGTTGCTGACTTGCTGTGTGCCCTTTGGACAAGAGTTTCGTTTCCCTGTTTCTTACCTCAGCTACTTTAAAGAGCAATTATAATGCTCTTTACAAGTCTCCCTCTCAGGGATGATGTGAATCTGAATTAATGCTTAAAAAGCATTTTAAGATCCTGTAATTGAGGCACTGTGTAAGTGCAGTATATTAATATTTTACTGAGTACAGTAATTCCTGAATTTTAAGCAGGAAACCTGCTGCTAAGCAGTATAGTTGGCACAAGTGTAAATATTAAATTGTTGCATCCAAATTTAAATCATGTTTCCTCATGGAAAATCTACCACAGTATTCATTCAGTTTTCAGCTGGAATCTGCCTGGGTGGAATTTAATACAAAGTCATTCTTAATATACTGATACCTCTTAAACATCAACAATACAGACAGTACTTTGTTAGGTTTTTATGTGACAGAAAGAGATGACAATCAAATTATTTTTGTAATGAGGCATCCAGAAATATACAGAGCAGAGGAGCAACAAATGTTGGTTTGAATTAATATTTAAATCTCATTGTTTGAAACAGTCCTCTTGAAAGCAAATCATGACTGATTTTTAATAGCATGGAAGCCCCGAGAGTCCTTCAACTCTATCAGCTCTGTACTGTCAGTCTCTTTTAATCAGTCCTTCTTTTATCACTAAGCCCTAGATGACAGCCTGAAGTTTCACCCTGAGGTGTAAAGCATTGAAAAATATATGTGACTTATCTGACTTCGACTTTAAAAGAATTGTATGGAAACAGAAGGACAAACGCTGTCCTGATCACATTCAGCTTTCTGTATGTCGTTGAAAATAGCATTGGCAAAATGGAGAGGTCTAAGAAGTAGGAAATAGGAATTTTCTAAATAATAGTATTTTATTTTACATGATAATTGTCAAAGTCAGCAGTCATATAAACCTCCACATTGATTTATAAAATCTTAACACTAATAGGAAGAGCTGAATTCACATAAAAGCAAAGGCAGCATTCTCAGTTGATGTGAAGGGACCTCAAATTTAATGACTCATATCACATTTTGGCTTATGGAAATGTCTTGTGGCAAATACCCCAGAGTTGCATCTCAACACAGATTTTTCTTGTTTTCTCTCTCTCATGATATTGCTTGAACTATGTTGCCTTTCTTCGTTCAACCAAGGACTGTCTTTGAAATTTCTTTAATGATACCTTATAGAGTTCAAAGGGAATTTGAAGACATCTCAGTATAAACGTATTGTTATGAACACAAAAAATGAGTAACAACCAAAATGATTTGTTAGTTGTTGAAATGCAGTGGACCTCTAGAGAAAATACACTTTGATTGCCCATCTTCTATCTTATCTCTATTTCTCCCTGTACCAAGATGGCTTGGTACAGAGAGACCTATAAACTCTCCTCTTCCACTTGAGCATACCCAGCAGTTCCCCATTTAAGATCATCTTCTTTTGCATTTATTAAGTTCCTCTTTAACAAAGCAATAATCTCTAATGGATAAGTCAGGCAGCTGCAAGCTTTCTGGAAAGTGTTCCGAAGATAAGGGACTCCATAGGAAAGCTGAATGGGCACTTTGGTGTGAAACACCTTATTTCTCTAAGAAGAGGCACATTATTCATAGTGTAATCTCATCTTAAACTTCTATTGAGGAATGAAAACATAAAGAAATTTTAAGCCATGTTACCTCCTGCAGTCCAAATCATCATAGCCCTTATGATGAATAAAGTAGTATTTGCTGGTTGAAGGTGGACTGACAAAGACTGGACGTACGATCCAGCAGAGTAACAGCTGGTGTTCATATTTGGGCTAATCCTTCTTAATTAAACACGTTTTCCAAAACCATCTTAAAACCAATGTAGCCTACCCAAACTAGCTTTTTCTTCTTTCTAAGAAACCACAAATGAAATTACTAAAAGACGCCCAAATTTTTATAAACCTAAGAGGGTGCCTGTTTAGCAATCTTCTGGCAGAGCTTCTTAGAACTTGTACCTTTTTGCTAAGAGGCCAAATACAACTACAAAGCTTCCATTGACCTGTCAAAGCTGATGAGTCTCAGAGTATGACAAACCTCTAGGATTATTTTATCAAAGCAGAGACTTTTTTTCTGAACTCTATCAATGAATCACAAGTATGTAATATTAGTGCAGTAATATATACATGTATATCAAGAATGCCTATATTAGATGTGTTTTATACTAAGTTATGACTTTGGTTGTTTTATCTAATAAGGAAAATGAAAACACTGGATGTGTGTATAATCCAAATGGTTTTGGGTATATTACACTTGACAGAAAGCTTGGAAAGCTGAAAAATATCAGTAGAGGGAGCTCCTACTGCGTTTCTTGTAAAAAAAAGATGTTTATAACCTGAGGTGGACAAGCCATTTTGCAGTTGTTATGAAGAAGCTGCCCGTTGTGATATGCTCTCTGGCTGTTTAGCAGCATACTTGAAGTAAACTACATAGTAATGCAAAAGGAAAATGGCTTAATACCCATCTGGCTTGTCAGCTTTTGTATATTATGGATGTATTGCAGGTTGCAGACTGCATATAGCATCATTGCTCTACTTCTTTTTTTCTTCATGATCTCACATTGAACTTTTTCAGTCTCCTCAAATGTCAAGCAAAGATTGAAAAAAAAAAATACTCAGAGAAATTTAACGTGACATGGTAGAATTTAATTTGTCTAAGTGAAAGGGAATGAAAAGAAAACAACATTTTTTTCCTTAATATCCCATGTCTTCTTGATCAATAGGATACACTATTTGCTGGTCTCAAAGTCTAATAATGACTTTCCAATGTTCTTAAAAATCTTAAGGGTGTCATTTACTCCTTTTCTCACCTGCCTTTTCTAATAAGAAAGCAGATTCATGAGATCAAGCACCAGTGACCTTCTCTGTGCGGAGTTCCTCAGAAACTTCTCTCCTGTGGTTTGATTACTTTGACAGAAAGAAATTCATGGTCATTGTTAATAATGACAACTAGCAGTACCATATCAAAAAAGACCCTGGCATTGCTGACAAAGGTCAGATAGCAGCACAGGTTGCATTTCTGCTGCTATGTTTAGTCATTTTCCATCACAAACTCAATTACATATCTTGCATGTCTGAGTGGGCTCTGTGACTCAACACTATGAACCTGTTACTAAAACGAAGGGTAGCAAGGCTGTAGTTACAACTGTTATGATGCTTTTAGCATACTGCTAAATTCACCTGTGTGATTTTCTCACAAATATGCCCAATATTTTCCACTAAGGGATCTGCTAAAATATAATATTGTCTTAAAGCTTCTTTCTGCTTATTTCTTATTAAACATGGTGTTTGAGTGGTCATGCAAATGTCCATCTTCATGTTTGGGGCAGGAAAACAACAGAGGTTTTGTGTTAAAAGATACTACAGGCTTTAAAATATCTTGGTATATTCATTCTTACACTTCCATTGCATTGTTTAAAAGAAGAAAAATAAACAGTAAAATTTAAACCAGACAGTATTGGTCAGTTCTTCAAGACATTCAAGTATCTGGATACACACATAGGTATTTAGTAAGGTTTCTGAAGTCATTGAAATTCCTTTCTGGTTTTAAAGCTTATATTTCTTGATGTGTAATGCTTTTAAAATCCTAGGCTTAAGTGACTAACATGGCTAAGTGTCATTCCCAAAGTATTAAACCCCGTATTTGTTTCATTGGCTTGTTAAAGTCGAGGTTCCCTTCATGACTGGATTTACTGAGTGTATCATGGTGAACTGGCACGCTGAATTCATGTGTCTTATAAAGTGGGGCTCAAGCAGAAACAGGTGTTTAATCTGAAAACTGTCCTTTTTATGCAATGGCTTGATCGATATTCAGGGATTTATTATTTTCAATAGAATCAATTTACTGAATGATCCTTAAACTTCTTTCTCCACACAGTTTAGAGTATTCACTATGAAGCCTATTACTTAAAAGATAAACAGCTAAAAATTCATTTTGCTAAACTAATGAGAAATATTACTAGCATTTATTTTATTTTGTTCTTAATTATTTCCCTCGGGAAAATGGAGGAATCTTTAAAATCTGATGATTGTGTGGTGTATCATGTTTATAAATCATCTGAAGATTTTTAAATCCATTTAGTAATGATAATAAAGTATTTGGTTACATCAAAAGTCTAGATCCTTGAGGGAATTTTAAGTTTGCCGTACATATATGTTTTTACAACTTTTCAGGAAATAATACATTTTACTACTTATTTCCATACATTCATCTTTTCTCGTTTTAAAATTTTATTCTGCCTAGTTGTGTTCCAGATACTAATGAGGCAAAGTAAATATTTGTTACAGGCTCAGTCAGAACTGCACGTCATGCATAAATGTTTATGGAAGTCTTCTAAGTATTGAAAAAAAGTTGAGTGATACTAATAGAAGAAACACCAGCTTATGGATTGGTGCAGTAGCCTGAAAACATACAATACATACTGTGTACTACTCCAAATACTATCATCTTTATGATGCAAATTATAACAGGTTTGAAGAACTGGTACGTAATGAATATAAAATCGGCACTTTGAGCTGTTGGAAGACTAACCCATCTGAATGGGCAAACACGCAGCACATATGCTGCCAGCATTGCAGGTATCCCGGGCCCCCAGGAGCACGAGGAGCCTGGCTGGTGACGGCTGCCTGCAGTGCGTTCTGCTGGAGACAGTGCGTTACATCCGGTCCACCTCGGACAGATAGAAATGTACCACTTCAGATGTGCAATTTTGTTTTTAGAGAGAAAAGGAGATGGATAATTATGCTTAGATTATGGGTATTTTTGTGCTCTCTGTAGACATATTGATGATAATCCGCTGGCCTGAGACATTTTATTCCATTCTTGAGTAAAGGCTTTCATATTTTATCAAGGCTTTTCCTGGAGCCAGCCTTAAGCACTAACAAGAAAAATGACTGCTTGAGGATCTGATTTAGCCTTAGCAATTTAGCCCAGAGACTCAAAGGCACTTAGATGTCACAACACAGTTTTGGAACATCTAACTTTAGGCATCTGACCACCGTAACAAAACCCTTCTAATTGAATATTGAGCTGAGACTACTTATATGATCTACAGGTAGAATCTTACACTTCAGGATGAGGCATATGCAGATCAGCATGAAGAAAAAAGAGATAGGCAAACCTGTCTCTTTAAAAAACAGAAAGGATGTTCTCTTCTGCCTTCTCTGGCTTTCTACATCACTGAGACACCCAAGTTCATTGGAGGACACAGCCTTTTTCATATCCCCTGCAGAAGTCATGCAGAAAGATAGATACATTGAGAAGGCAAATAAACCTCTAATGGAAGGGATTCTTCAGTGCTGACAGAGCAGGGCGTTCATATCGACCACCCTGCTGTCTTAGAAGCCTCATATGGGTAGGAGGGTTCATTAATATAGATCTGGCCTTTGTATCCCCTAGACACAGGTAGGTATCTTTCTTCAGTTGTAGCTCACAGCTCACAGTCTCTCATGAAGGTAGACTTCTAATTCCCTTAAAAAATA
This sequence comes from Streptopelia decaocto, assembly GCF_964273445.1. Taxonomy (NCBI): domain Eukaryota; kingdom Metazoa; phylum Chordata; class Aves; order Columbiformes; family Columbidae; genus Streptopelia; species Streptopelia decaocto. The sequence goes on along the minus strand of NC_138666.1, from coordinate 18,069,829 downwards.
ACAGAGGATTAGCTGCTACTTTCAGGAGATTGGTGACAGGCAATTCCTGTCTTCTTTTCTCTCCCTCCCTACCAGAAATCAGAAATCAGAGCAAGCAGTTAGGAATACGCATTCAAGGGTTTGTTTTTGAACCTGCGAATGCAATCACCATTACACACTCCTTGGATCAGTTTTAATGATTAAAAACCTTACATTAATTCAGACACATTTGCTGACAGTTTTAAGACGTCTGTGCACGGAGGTGTCCCCATTCCAGGGTGGAGCCCAGTGCCAGCACATGGAGGGTGACAGAGCCGTCCCCACGGTGGCATCCGGGGGAATTCGGGATGGTGGGTGCCAGCTTTCCCTACAGCCCCCCAACTCCACTCCCCCCAGATACAGATTTGCTCTTTTGGGGTCGTTTTCCCCCCCAAAACCCCGCCGCTCACCGTGGGTGGGCCGGTGCCAGCGATTCCCCCCCGAGCCAAACCCCGACCCCGGCGGCCACCAAGGGCTCGACCGCCCGGAGCCTCCCAAACCACGGAGCCCAAACGCAGCCAACGACCCCCCCAAAAAAACCCCTGTCAGCCCCCCACCACCCCGCCTTTGGCAGCACCAGCTTTTCCTGCCCCATCAGGGCTTATTTTTTTTGAGGGGGGGTCCAAGGGAAGCCGGGGGACACGCCAGCCCTGCGGTGGCTCTGATGTCGCGATGTCGGCGTCGTCCAAATGGGTGTCTTGGATCAAACCCCGCTCGCTCGGTAGCGGGTGAGGAATGCAGGGCCCCCCGCCGCAGCCCCCCCCTCCGCCGCAGCCTTTATTGAATATCCTGAAAAAATTAAAATAACTTTTGCGGCCGCTAAGGAAAACACAGAGATAAATACAAAAAAAGCAAGCTGAAAAGGAGAGGGGGGAGGAAGGGAAATCGAGAGCCTGAAAAGAGGAGTTGGGAGAGATCCAAGGTGGGGGGAGAGCAGAGGGGGCGCAGCACCCACTGTCCTGCCTGGGGAGATGCGGGCACCTGTGGGACCCAGGGGTGGGGGGACATGGACACCCATGGGACCTGGCACCCATGGGACCTGAGTATGGGGTGGGGGGACACGGACACCCACGGGACACGCGCACGGGGGGGACACCCACGGAAGTCAGCAACTCCCCCACGGGAGGGTCACGATGTGCCTGGGGCACCCCCAAGTCCGGGGGGTGCGGTGAGCAGGGTGACAGGGCAGGGGGTGCCCGGGGACCCCACGGAGGGGTGCGGGAAAGCGCGGGGGGGCGCTGCTGAACCCCAAGGGAGGGTGTGGGACCCCACAGGAGTGCTGGACACCGCGGGGGGGTGCAGGACACGGGGGTGCCCGGGGACCCCATGTCGGGGGTGCAGGACACGTAGGTGACCCGGGGACCCCACGTGGGGAAGGGCAGGACCCCACCGGGGGTGCTGAGACACCGGGGGTGGGGTGCAGGCTCCTCTACGCTCCACCTGCGCAGACAGCACCACGTGCCGCTTCCCCGCCCCCGTCAGGGAAGCACCGCCTCCCTTAAAGGGGCAATGTCCCTTATGGTGTCCCCACCAATTTCTCAGCCCTCCCCGTGAACTGGGGGAGCCCCTAATTCACCGCACGGGGTTCTTTGCGAAGGGAAGAACCAGTCGGAGAGTCACGGCGGAGGTAGACCGGGGAAGGAGGGCGCCACCCCCGCTGTGCTGCCCGCGGGGTCGTTGCCCTTTTAAATCCCCCCCACCCGCCGCGGGGCAGCGCGGGAAGGCGGCGTGTGGGCGCGGGCTGGTGAGTGGGGGGTACATAGTGGGGCTGGGGAGGCAGCGGGGGTCGTGCCGAGGTACGGGGGGGCGGTGGGGCTGTGGGGGGCTGGGAGGGGCTCGGAGGGACGCGGGGGTGGGGTCGGGGTCGGGGTCTTGGGGTGAACGGGACTCCCCAGCGTCACCTCTGGCTCGTCCCGGGCTTCACTGGGCGGGGGTTTACCCGGGGTGGGGGTGTGAGGGGTTCTGGAGCGGGGGGGTCGCGTCTCTCAGCCTCTCAACACGTCTGTGCCCGCCCCCACCCCGCCAGGAGCTGCGGCGCCATGTGTTCCTTAGCGCTGTTCCCCCCCGGCGACATCACCCTCTGCGAGTTCAACAACGCGTTGGTTTGCGGCCGCATCTCGGAGCTCCCGCTGCCCTTCCAGAACCAGGTGAGCCCCCCCGGGCCCAGGGAATACCCGTCCTGTGGGGTGTCACTGCATTGTCCCCTCACCCCGAGGTCACCCTCCAGGTTCCAGTGTAAGTTGGGAATGAGCTGTTGGAGCAGTGAAAAGGGACCTGGGGGTCCTGGGGACAGCAGGGTGACCATGAGCCAGCACTGGGCCCTTGTGGCCAAGAAGCCAATGGTGCCTGGGGTGGGTTAGAAGGGGGTGGTCAGTACATCAGAGAGGTTCTCCTGCCCCTCTACTCTGCCTATGAAAACAGGATTTAGTTCAGATACTATCAGGATATACTTGGGGAACATATAGATATATGTACATATATATATATATATATATATATATATAAAATATATACAGCCATACCACCTTGAGAATGCCCAGTCTCATCTGATCTGGGAAGCTAAGCAGGGTCGGGCCCGGTCAGTACTTGGATGGGAGACCAGCTGGGAATCCCGGGTGCTGTGGGCTGAGCCAGCACTGGACCCTTGTGGCCAGGAAGCCAATGGTACCTGGGGTGGGTTAGAAGGGGGTGGTCAGTAGGTCAGAGAGGTTCTCCTGCCCCTCTACTCTGCCCTGGGGAGACCACATCTGGAATATTGTGTCCAGTTGTGGCCCCTCAGTTCCAGCAGGACAGGGAACTGCTGGAGAGAGTCCAGCGCAGGGCAACGAAGATGCTGGAGGGAGTGGAGCATCTCCCGTGTGAGGAAAGGCTGAGGGAGCTGGGGCTCTGGAGCTGGAGGAGGCTGAGGGGTGATTCATTAACGGGGATCAATATGGAAAGAGGGAGTGTCAGGAGGTGACATTGGTGACACGACAAGGGGCAATGGGTGCAAACTGGAACACAAAAGGTTCCACTTAAATTTGAGCAGAAACTTGTTCCCGGTGAGGGTGGCAGAGCCTGGCCCAGGCTGCCCAGGGGGGTTGTGTCTTCTCTGCAGACATTCCAACCCGCCTGGACACCTTCCTGTGTAACCTCATCTGGGTGTTCCTGCTCCATGGGGGGATTGCACTGGATGAGCTTTCCAGGTCCCTTCACCCCTGACACTCTGGGGTTCTGTGTGTGACAGACTCCCCCCCCGGGGTGTTTCCCCATCCCTTCGCCCCATCTTTATGCTTATGACTCTTTGCTTTCTGTGTCCCCCCCATGTCACTCTCCACCTCCACAGGTGGCCGAGCTGCCTGTGCCCACCCTGCCCAGGGAGACCCTCAAGGCTCCCGGCCGCCTGGAGCCCAGCGCCCGCCCGGCCTTCATCCACCACCGCGAGGCCCTGTGGAAACGCTGCCTCAGTGCATGGTGGGTGCAGCCCCCCCGAACCTGCCCTGGCGGGGACACAGACTTGCCCTACCCATTCGCTTTGTGAGTAAATCCCATGGGGAGCGGCTGGAAAAGGGGCTGGGGGTGTTGGTGACAGAGGCCAAACCGCGAATCCTGGGGGCAGCTTTGGGACCTTCAAAATGGCGGCACCGAGATCACCTTGGGGCTCAAAATGGCAGCCCCAGGGCCACCAAAATCACCTCAAAACATGAAATTGTGGCCCCAGGGGCACCAAGATCACCTCAGGGCTCAAAATGGCGGCACCAGGGGTGGCGGGATCACCTCAGCTGACAAAATTGTGGCCTCGGGGGCACCAAGATGACCTAAAACCACAAAATGGCGGCCCCAGGGGCAGTGGAATCACCTCAGGGCTCAACATGGCGGCCCCAGGGGTGGCGGGATCACCTCATGACAAGAAAGAGCTTGAGGCGCTGTAGTGAGTTCAGAGAAGAGAATGGAGCTGGGGAAGGAGGTTGAGGTTGGAAGTTTGGGGTGATTTGTTCCCCAAAGGGCTGTCGGGCATTGAACAGGCTGCCCAGGGCAGTGCCAGAGTCACCATCCCTGGAGGGGTGAACAGACGAGGTTCTTGGGGACACTGGGCTCGGTGTCCCCGTCACACGAGGGCTGACGGGTGTTTTTCAGGCGGGACGTGGGGCTGTGTGGGCTGCTCGCAGAGGTGGCTGCTGCCGAGGACGAGGGTGAGTCCGGGGTGCCCATGGGGACCGGGATGTCCCTGGTGTCCCTTGTCCCTGGTGTCCCTGGTGTCTGATGTCCCTTGTCCCCCCAGCGCCGCAGTGGCTGAACGTGACTTCGCGGTTCCTGCTGGCCCTGTGCCGCTGGCTTTCCTCGCTGCACGGCTCCTTCTTCCCACACCTCTCTGTGAGTCTTTTTGGGGGTTAAACCCTCGCGCTTGGGAAAGCAGGGACAATGTGACACCCGCAGTGACCCTCCCAGCTCCCTCGGGGTGGGTGCTGGGTGCTGACGGGGTGCTGGAGTCCTCACGGCAGCCGCCTGCTCTTCTTGGTGCTGGGGGAATCACACAGTGAAATGTCCCTCCTGAAGCACTGTGGGTTTCCTTCACCAAAGGGAGGAGAGCGGGCACTGGGAAGGCAAAAATGGGACCAAGATCGAGGTGGGGGGAGAGGAAGAGGGAGGTTGGGTCTGGGGGGGCCCTCACTGCTCAGCATTGTCTCTTCACCCTGCAGCTCAGCACCGAGGACATGATCGCGACGTTCTCCCAGGCTGTGGATTGGTGAGTCAAACCGCTGTACCGGCGGGGCTGTGACACCCTGCCAAACGTCATGGCTGTGCCCCTGTGTCCCCCCCAGGGCCGGCTGCACAATCCGCGCCTTCGCCTGGCACCCCCACACCAGCAAGTTCGCCGCGGCTCTTCTGGACGACTCCGTTCGGGTCTATAAATCCAGCAGGTGAGGGCTGGGGGTGTGGGCACCCCCTGCTCCCCGGTTTGCCCCCCAGCACGGTCCCAGTAATTTCTCCTACTGACTTCAGGCTCCGTTTATTTTCCAGAGTGTGGGAGGCTCAGACGTGGACGTGCAGGCCGCCCCCGGCTGGCGGGTAGACGGGGCCGCCCCCGGCTGGCGGGAGCTCGGAGCTCGATTTAAATCCCCAAAAGGGCTTTAAAAGCCGCGTCTGGGACCCCGCGCACCTCAGGGCACCACTGTCGTGTCCCACCCCCCAAACCCGATCCATGTCCCCTGTCCCTGGGCCAAGGGACATCGCGGTGGCTCCTCTGTCCCCTCAGGGCAGTGTGACGCTCCCGGCAGCCAGACGGTCATCGCCGTGTTTCGCACCCGCAACAGCCCCGTGTTCGAGCTCCTGCCCTGGTACGTCCGTTCGCTCATGTTGGTTTTGGGGTGATTTTGGGGGGTTTCAGGCCAGCGATCTCCTGGGGCGCGGTGGAGAAGACGCTGCCACCCTGCGCTTCCACTTTGGCCGTTTTACCCCCAAACCGGCAGCGGGTTCCTGCGCGGCGAGCGGGACGCGCAGCCCCAGCTCGTGGCCTTCCAGCTGTGCTTCGAGAAGGGCGCCCTCCTGACCGTGGTGAGACCCCAACCCGGGCTGACGGTGCTTTATGGGGGTCCCGGCCGCTGTCCCTGGTGGCTGAGTTGGGGGGGGGGGAGGGTGTCCACATGAGGAGCGGGGGGAAAGTGTCACCCAAACCAATTTCTAGCTAAGGGTCACAGCTGGGTGTTTCTTTATATGTGTTTAGAGTTTTATTAGTAACTTTAACTCATTTCCTTTGTTTCTGTAGAAGGAAAATTGAAGAGAATATGTTAGTGGATATTAAAAAGTAAAATACAATGCATCCCGTATATCCAATTTATGTGTCTCAGATATGAAAACTAGATATATATGAAAAGTAGAAAGTGCCTTTCATGAATGCTTCATGGTTCACATATTTTATTTCTGTGATTCAGGATGCTGAAAACCTGAGGTATGGCTTCCAGAAAACACTACTATGTTGGTAAAGCAGATCATTTTCTATGGATCATACTATTAATTGCAGGAAACTAGTATGATATGTAATAACTCATAAATAAAAAATACTTAATCCAACGGAAAATTGTGCTAACATGGTGAAATTTCTAAGTAATTGCAGTTAAAAGGGAAAAAAGTCTTAAATATGTCAGTGAAATAAAGTCCAAATTACATAAAGACACTTACAGAAGTGAAGCATAATAATGAAACAGATGCTGATTAACTAGTAACTAGAAATAAATGTTTATAAATGTCTTTTTGAACATTTTCTAATAGTTCCTAAGGAAAGAGAGTGGTGGTGAAGAAATACATTCATTTAGATAAAACATTAGGTTAGAAATTATTTTACCAAAGAAAGAAAGGGCTATTCTGATGAGTCCTGACAATTGTTGGGGGTAATGTTGTGAGACTGCATGTGCAGAGAAGAGGACAAGAAGTTTTTACGTAGTCTTGTAGATTGCAGCAGAGCTTATTTGTGGGCAGCCCCATGACTGTGTGTGGAAGACACGAGGAAATGTCAGGGTTTGCACTCCCTGGTCAGGATTGTTATCTGCACTGCTATCAGAAGGGACTATGAGGAATTGTGGCTCAGGGGAGTTGTTTGTTCTTCATGGTACAAGCAATGTTTACAGTGCTTTTGCTATTTTTTCTCATTGTAAAAGTTAAGGGGGGAAAAAAATAAAATCATATATTTGGTGTTGGGTTTTCCACAAAATCCTAGCATCTTTGCTTATGCACCTTTTTCATTCTGATATATCTAAGAAAATGGTTGACTATATCTTGAAAAAAAAATGCTGTTTTTCTTGAGTTAATTAGTAGACAGCTGAAGGGCACACTTAAAGCAACATACAACCTTATATGTCATACAGATAAGTGCAGAGAGTATTTTTGTTGTTTTTCTGAAGGGTAAAAATGATATCCTATTGAAGAGGCAAGACTATCTCTGTGAAATCAACTAGGGAAAGAAATACTAATTCTTCAGATATTCAGAGTTGTAAGCACGTTAACATTTTGCCCTTGGAAAGTGATACAGACCTTTTAATTCCATTTGGTCAGGAGTGGGAAGCATTGCAAGAATTTTATATTATTCTTCAGTTTGAATTCTGTGTAGTATATGCACAAATTTTCTTTTGCGAAATTTAAAGCATTAGCTAAAGCCTACTGGAAAAGCACAAGCTACATCTTAGTCAATCAGTACAAACTGTTAAAGTGAGATTTATACAATAAAAAGCCATTTGCTTCAAGGATTTAAAGTATAAATGTAGGATTGAAAATGCAAAAAAAAAATTACCTCTTATTAAGTAAAAATGCATAAAAAAGATAAAACATTTTAGCATAACTACCTTCTGACTCCAGTGTTCAAGGACATAAGAAATGCCTCACAGAAAAAGTTCTTTCAAGGGACTCTTGCTCTATTCTACATGATGTCAAGATTAATTAAGTTGACTGTATATGCAAAACATAACCTCCCCTATTCTTTGACTACCCTCTCCTGGCGTGCCCCAGCCAAGTCATCACTATGGCAACTAATCATTCCCAAATCCATCCGTACTGCAGTGACACACATGATCCATCTTATGTTATTATTTATAATTGATCCCCATGGAAACATTAGTTATATGTATGTTACACAGAAGTTTGAGAGTACATGTATATTTAAAGCTGCATATAAGAGTGTCATAAGAGATGGAGAATGCCCATTATGTTTCCATGATACAGCATTACTTGCTCGTCCAACAGCTCATCTACCTGTAGAATGCAACGGTAAACGTTGGAAGGTTAATATTGGCAGTGTGAACAAATACAGAACAAACTAAGACACAGCATGAACTAGGAGAAAATGGGTGTAATATGGTCCCCACACTAACAGAACCGTGGCAACTGCATCGCTTCTTGCTAAACAGTCTTTCTAGGATTCTTATCTCCTAAAAGTTATAATGTACAGTAATTTATAAAGGCATATAACCGCTATTATGTTGCCTTCTAATAATAAAATTTAGAAGCAGCAAAAGCAGAAATGGCTGAAATGAGTTTCACATCACATCTTGCCTTAACCTTCCTGGAAAAAAGCAGTTTTTGTTTCACAAAATAGCAAAAACCTCTCACTTATGCCCTTTATTACTCAAAATCTAATAAATCCCTTCTAGTAAGGGGATTAGTAATAACTGTACTATCTTTCAGTATTTTCCCTAATCAGCTAGTGGCAATCTTTTGTTCTGTCTTGTAGAGGCCAATATTGAGCTAGCTAGTCTTCCTTCTGGATTGCTGTAGTGTTCCCTCACAAGTGCTAAAAAGCTACTGTGAAGTCTCACCTATCCCAGAAGCTGACAATCTGTCTGCTTAGAGGTGACTGAATGTGATTCTGTACATTGGGTACTTCATGGACTGCAAGGTACATTAGGAATCGCAAAGGCTTTTTCTTTGGTTCAACGTTTAAGTATGCAAATATTTGGGAAATGGGGGTTAGGGGAGGGATGTCCATTTAGTACAACAACCTGCTTATATAGCTGTTACGGCCCTCTTCCATGAGAGCGTAATTGTTTCATTTCAGTGTCTCTTCTTGGGAATTTGCCACAGCCTAAGGCTTTGGTTTGCTTTGCTGGCTTTTTATCTTCAAGGTATTTGCATGAGTGTGAACTGTCTCTGGGTAGCTGCCGTGGTTGATCAGCATATCAGAGAAGTAGCAGGTGATCATACATGGTGTTTACGCCTTCCTTTTATCAGTGTCTTAAACTAATAGATCTTTCCAACCCAAACTACCACATGACTCCATGATTATATGCAGTTTATGTAGTGAACATACATGCCATAGACACAATGGCACAAAAACAGCAAACAAGCAAAAATTAGTGTTCCTGCTACACCCATGGGAGCCATAACTTGACGTAAACCACAATTTAGAGGAATATATAATTTCATCAACAGAAGCCAGAGCAGCATTTTTAGAATCCAGCTGACAATCCTTATGAAAATGAAAAGAGAAAAAAAATGCAAAAGTTTGATTTTTAGGCTATAGACATAATTTAATCTTCTGCATAAAGAATATGCAAGAGTTGGATGCTTTTGTTTGATTCCTTTGAACATCATGAATACTGTAGATTAAGCAATGGATTGTAACTGTGAATTCTATACTCAATATGCTCTTGCAACCAATACAAAAATGTCTGTGTGCTTTCCACTCCCTCATAAGAAATAAGGAGTTGGATATATTCCTTTGAATATGAGGCTGGTTTTCATTAATATGAAGATCAGGCATTTAGGGGGACAGAGTAAGATGCTTTTTAAAGTACTCAGGGCTGTGTAAGTGCAGAAAAAATTCATAACGCATTCTAAGACTTTAGCCAGCTATATTTTGGACCCCAATAGACAACTCTGAGTTGTGTCTGTACAATCCTATGGTTTATCACATGTAAATGGCAAGCGATATGTTAGGTCTTCTTTAACGTAAACCTTGGAAATGGATGTTGCTGGTGTCATCTCTCACTTTCTGTAAGTATGCAGTCCCAGTTCAGTCAGGCCTGCCAGAGCTCATTGGTATGTTCAAGTGCTGGGGATGTTATTTAGTTACTTCCTTGAGGTTTCCCAAGTTCCTTCCATCACATTCTGCTGTCACTTCTAATAAATAAAGGCCTTACTGGGTAATTAACTGATTAGATTAATGGTGACAGAGAGTGTTTTTCAAACACTTGATATAAAATCAGATACTTTACTTTGGGCTTCTTAATTGGAGCATGTTATAAGCTTCAATGTTTTCATTGTATTAGGGTTTTAGATTCTTTTCCTTTCCTAGTATTTTGAGTTTGTTTATTGGGCATGAGTCTCATTTGCAGTCGTGAAAACCAATAACAATTTTGTTTAAATTTAGATGGCCCGATGTTTTTGACAAAATAAAATATTCCCCTGTTTGGGTACTTTTAAAGTGATACAGTAACTAATATTTTTATCCTATACAACTAACAGTTGCCTTTGCTCTGTGTTAATGCATATTCCGGTTTTCATGGAATTTAGGCATCTGCCACAGAACACTCCCATTCAGGCCATAGACAGTGTAACGAGAGTATGACTTGGAGCATGAGAAAAGTGGGAAAGGAACATTTTCTAAATTTTACTTAGATAAAATCAATATTATCCACTGCCAATACTATATCCAATTCCATATGTATTTTCCATACATATTAATATAAGGGTTTTTTGTGTCATCACCTATAGCACTTAGACAATATGGTTCTGATATCAATATTCGCTGATCATCAAGTTTGCAATGATACCAAATTGAGGGAAATGGTCCCCCAAGATAGACGTACCCTTTGGTGCATCTGAGGCTGGAGGAGTGGTCTAGGTGGCTTCCTGTTGTCTCTTCTGATCTGAATTATTATATGATTCAGTGATTCCGTGTTTCTCTAATGTTCATCTGTACAACACCTGAGAGCCTAACAGAATCACAGAATGTCAGGGATTGGAAGGGACCTGGAAAGCTCATCCAGTGCAATCCCCCCATGGAGCAGGAACACCCAGATGAGGTTACACAGGAAGGTGTCCAGGCGGGTTGGAATGTCTGCAGAGAAGGAGACTCCACAACCCCCCTGGGCAGCCTGGGCCAGGCTCTGCCACCCTCACTGGGAAGAAGTTTCTTCTCAAATTTAAGTGGAACCTCTTGTGTTCCAGTTTGAACCCATTACCCCTTGTCCTATCATTGGTTGTCACCGAGAAGAGCCTGGCTCCATCCTCCTGACGCTCACCCTTTAGATATCTGTAAACATGAATGAGGTCACCCCTCAGTCTCCTCTTGTCCAGCTCCAGAGCCCCAGCTCCCTCAGCCTTTCCTCACACGGGAGATGCTCCACTCCCTTCAGCATCTTTGTTGCCCTGCGCTGGACTCTCTCCAGCAGTTCCCTGTCCTGCTGGAACTGAGGGGCCACAACTGGACACAATATTGCAGGTGTGGTCTCCCCAGGGCAGAGCAGAGGGGCAGGAGAACCTCTCTTGACCTACTAACCACTCCCCTTCTAACACACGCCAGGATGCCATTGACCTTCCTGGCCACAAGGGCCCAGTGCTGGCTCATGGTCACCCTGCTGTCCCCAGGACCCCCAGGTCCCTTTCCCCTACGCTGCTCTCTAATAGGTCATTCCCCAACTTACACTGGAACCTGGGGTTGTTCCTGCCCAGATACAAGACTCTACACTTTTCCTTGTTCTATTTCATTCAATTTTTCCTGCCCAACTCTCCAGCCTGTCCAGGTCTCTGGATGGCAGCACAGCCTCTGGTGTGTCAGCCACTCCTCCCAGCTTGGTGTCATCATCAAACTTGCTGACAGTCACTCTATTCCCTCATCCAAATCGTTGATGAATATATTGAATAATACCGGCCCCAGCACTGCCCCCTGAGGCACTGCACTAGATGCAGCCCCATTGACCATGACTCTCTGGCTTCTTCCCTCCAGCCAGTTCACAGTCACCTCACTACCTGCTCATCCAGACCGCACTCCCTCAGTTTAGCTGTAAGGTATTTCAGTTTTTTTTCAGTGACTTCCAATGCTTTTGGTTGCAGTTCTAAGTCCTAGTTTGCTTCTAGGCTGTGAGAAACAACTAGTGATCCTTTGGACAAACCGTGGATAGGGCTTCACAAGCAACTTAGCTCTGTCAGGTGACATTGTTTGTGTAAACCTTATATAGACTGTAAAACAACCTTTCTGATTCTTGAATCTCCTGCCTCGTTCATTATTCATTTTTCACCTCCTACAATAAATGAAGCAGAAGTCCTATGAACAACATCCTTCAGTTCGGTTTAATTAAGCAAGTCAGCAAAACATGTCATGAGTCCTATGGGGAAACACAGTGGGGAAAATATGCAGTATAGTGTGCTACAATCCTAAATGTAGGTCACTTCCTAGCTATCGGTTGCACAGATTTTAGTGATGACATTTCTATGGTAAGTTTGTTAATTGTTCTGGAGTACAGATTTTCAGTGTTTATATTTAAGAAAAATGAGCTGGAATGTGACAACACATTCACTCCTGGAGTATTATCAGTAAGGTAATATATTTGATTCACTACATTCATGCTGGCCATGTAGGCCATCACCACATCCTGAGCAACCAGCACAATAAGATATCCTACATACTACTGATGTGGTGTGTAACTCTCTGATAATAGGTTTCAGAGACAGTAAAGGGAAAGTAATTAATGGATTATTTTCCAGGTTCTGGTATTGAACATTTTTATTAACAAAATAAGGTGGGTTTTGTTGTTGTTTTAGCTTCCTATCTTATGGTTCATGCCCTCTAGCCTGCTACTATTGTATTTTCTCTGCTCTTGCTTCTCTCTCCCCTTCTATTAACCCTACATGGAGAGCCTTATCCTCTTTATAAGTATAAACTTCTCCTGACCAAGTTATTTTCTCATTTCTATCTAGCTTTTGATCTGCTCTTTTTCTCCACCATAGTCCTTTTCCTCAACTGATAGGATTTAATTCCTCTTGATTGGTTCCCATTTCCCGTCTTTTTACATTGCTACTTTTTGATGCATACCTCTCTTGTGAACATGTTTTAATTCATTGTCCCAGTATTTTGTACAAATTTCCTTGTGGAAATATTCTGGTCTCCACTTGTCTTTGTTCCAAGTCGTTGACTCTCTCCAACATCCTTAGACTGCCCATTTCAAAGAACTTTGTGCCATTGTTTACTGTTCCGTACCTACCGTACTTGGCTCCATAGCTTTGATACTTACGATACTTTGATACTTTGATCTTATCCCCTTTATATTTCTTTCTTTTTCTTTCTGGAAAAATTGAAAAGTACATTGCTTCTCCTTGGTTAAAGTACCCACCTTGACCTACAGTTACCTGGAGTTGTAATGTTTGAATTCTTAAAGAAATGTAGGTTTGGGGAACTAGTAATTATCTCTTGAGCGTAGGCAAACCGCAATTTTCAAAGGCTGTAACTGTCGGACTTAGGTGACTTTCAAGTGGATGGCAAAAGGTCTAGCCTTGACATGCACAGTAATCTCTGCCAAATTTCAACATTACAAATGACAAAAATGATGGAAGAAAAGTCACCATAGGTTTTTTAACATGGGGAAAAGTTATTTTCCTTACTCTTATTTCAACAAACATGATGATGAACTAGTTTCTATAGCCATTTTTCAAATAAGAAAAGGGAATATTTCAACCCAAATGGAGTAGTACTAAAACCAACCCTAACTGGTCTTTCATCTCAGGACAAGCTAGGTCTCTTTGATTTAATAAATAATGGCTCGAGAAATTCAAAGTGTTCTTGTGTTTGTCCAGGTGAAAAAATAAATGGACAGTTAACAAGTGGTACTGATTAGAAGTAAGTAACCTAACCTTTGATGTTGATTAGCATAACAAAGAAAAAATATAGATGATACTTCAGATTTCTTTTCTAGCAAAATTAGTGTCTCAGGTTTTGGATGATAATCAGGGGCAATTAATAAGATCACTTTTATTTAGGAATACGGTTTTAAGTACATGTGATTGAAAACACGACTGCATCGTCAGAATTTTTCCCTATGGACCTCCATCATGATGCTATTGTTCTCTGATTTCCCTCTGGTGTGTTGACTTCTAAACAAAAGCCTTTTCCCCATGTGAACAGATAGAGCCTCAAAGTTTCTATTAATGATTGGCTTTTGAGCAATAAATCTAACCATCAAACACATGTTTAGAAGTTTTTGTTTTCATTTGCAGGCATATCTTTTCTGCCTCTTTCCTTTGGTTCAGTAGTTATACCACAAGGTCAAAAGTACGCAAAGTCATCAGAGAAAAAGAAACAAATGTGTTTGAAGCCTGTATGCTTTTAAAGATTTGTGTCTAAGCTTCATGACTGTTACTAAACAATTTAGTATGCTCATTCTGCTTTATATAGGCAGCCAGGGAGATTTTCTCCCAAGTCTGAATTAATGTAAGGTTTTTAATCATTAAAACTGATCCATATGTGTCACTGTATATAGATTACTAGAAGCACAAAAAATTATTGATGCTAAAGCAGGTAAAGAATAGGAAAATATGTATCAAATTGTGTGGGAGGGAAACTTACCTTTTCTTTCTAAGTTAATTTGGTGCTCTCCACTGTAAATCTGTGTTAGTGCGTTGTTAAATTATCAATGGCAAAACTTTATATTTAATTTTATATTCTGTGAAAAATAGTAGTTTTGATATAAACAGACATTGAGAAGTTGAATACAAGGAAAGAAAGCTTAAATCAGCAAATGGTTCTGCCTTTATAAACTCAATGTATCTTTGGAAGTGATCAGTTGAATATATTATATATTACAAATATGCATACAGTCCTTACATGCTAAGTTGTGATCTTGCACTTGAAATTTTAAGATCATCTTAATAAAAACCTTATTAAATTCAGGAACACTGATTCACTGTGGCCATTTCTTTGGGTTACCAACCTCTTGCAAACCAACGTTTGCTGACTTCCAGGGTTTTTAGAGGAGATTTAATTAAACATTTTCTTATTAAAGCTTTATCAGTAGTGTAAGGAATATTAAATCCTACCTTTCCCTGCATGCTCTGAAATGGTCTCTGATTGTTGCAGACAACCTTAATGTGAAGCTGATGAAAATGAAAATTGCTAGCAAAATGTGTTGGCTGCCTTCTGAGGTCTTGATGAAATGTCATCTACCATGACATCCCATGATTAAAAAAACTCCTTGGGACAAACGCTTATTTCAGTGCTATGGTTTTCAGGGAGCAAGCAATCAACAAGAGCAAATAAAGGAATAATACTGAGATGACCAGCAGAAGGGATGGCTTGTTATACAGTTTGCTGTAGCTTAGAAGATTACACAAGACAGCAGAAAACAAAGCAAATCACTAATTGTTTCATTATTTTAGTTAAATTACTTTGATACCTGACGAACGTTTGTGTGGTGTCTAACGGAGATTGAACAATTCAGGTTTCAATTTTGTGTTGAGAGCTCCCCAAATAACATAACACACTATCTTCAGGGTCTTAGTCCTTTTGTCCCCAGTCTCATGTGTAAGCAGAAATGAATGCTCTTTTTTAAATAAAAAGTAGAAAATATTTCCTCTTTTAAGGCTAAAAAAGCCATTTTTAATTAGCAATGAAAGATACATAGGCTTTTTTTTCCCCATTGGATTATGCTCTATTTACTTCAAGATTATTTGTGATAAGGAGTAGCAGTTATAAGAAGTGGCTACTGACAGTGAACTTTGAGTTCAGAGGCCGAGATATGACATTATAATCTGTAGATATATGCCCAACCATAAATGTAGCTATTCTTTCTTATAGTATTGTAGTTTTGTTTCTGTTGCACACCTCCCTGCTCTTGTATGCAAAGGCATAAAAAACAAGTGTCAGATCTGAAATTATTTTTCTACTTTAGGTGCCTCTGGAGATATAGAAGTCAGTTCTGAGAGATATTAAATACCCTTATTTTCAGATACAAACCAAAGCACATTGGTGGAACAAATCACTTGACTGGGTCGTGTTTTTGTTATTCTGTTTGTATAATATGTTATATACACATATAACTGATGATGAATTGATGGAACCAACCAAGATGAATTGGTTGGAATAGTCTCTGCATTATTATTGAACTACTGATTACAGTAATAGATTACAGTCGATTACATCCTGAAAGCTGAAATGATCACAGAATTTGTTGCTCAACTTTTATGTAGATTTTGTTCTTGGCATAATTTTTATGTGATAAGGCTGAATGATGAAATAGTTAGCACTTACAAATTCATTGTAGGATGTAAGAAAGCTTACCAAATAAGATACACTATAACTAGAAAAAGTAAAGCCATATAAAATATTTTGTGGCAGTTTGACACATTTCTTAACACTACTTACATGTCTTCGACAATCCCAACATTAGGCTGAAATACCAGAAAAATAATTTAAAAGAAAGAACAATAAAGAGCAGCCAGAGGAGTATATGTTTTTCCTAAATTCTAATTTTTAAGCTTATAAGCAATGGGAATAAAATGTCCCCTGTCCTAAATTTTCCTTTGGAATGCTTTTGAAATTATATAAACACACAATTTTTTTTTGTCACAAAATAACTTGGTATTTCTTGTTGTGTATTGTAAATCTTTTTTGCTATCCAAAAATGTGTCAAAGTATTACAAAGCCATCATTCAAGTCAATTATTATCCTGATGTCACAGCCTCAGGGGCATTGTTCTTTCTGTAACATGAATTTAAGCATTAATTTCCCTTCCTAGACTGAACTTTCAAATTTATTGTGAAAAAATCTCCTGTGAAAGTGATTAAGTTGAAATACCATTCAAACAGAAATATTCCTAATGATCCAGCACCGAGATGATGGCAGAAGGGACACATTTTTCTGCTATTGCTGCAAGTAAGTCTCCTGTAAGATTTTTTCCACATGGTAGTAAAACGTCTTTATGAATTATATCAAGTACCCAACATCCAGAAGCTAGTTCTAGGCAATGTGAATAATATTTTAACATATATTTGAAAATCTGTATGGAAAGCTTTCACTTGCCTAGTGTAAAATTCCTGTACAACCAACTGTGTGTTCTTCTGTATCCAGTGGCTATTATGTCATCTTTATACAGAGGCTACACATGCCCAAAGCTCTCTGAGAAATTATGTTCCCTCTTCCCATTGTATGCACATCTGAGATAAATATACTTTCACTAGGGACCTCTTTTTCAAGTCAAGATCATATAATGCTCATAATGATGTTGGCCAGTAGATACTATGGTTGACTATGGTGATGACCATAAATACGGTTGTAATCTCATTGTTTAAATACTCATGAGAACACACGTCTCAGTGCAATAAGACCTTGTGTTTCCTAGATGAAGTTTAAGAAAATAAGAAAGAGGACCTACTATTTCTTGAAAGTTCTGATTAAAAAGGAAGGAAAAAGCAAAACAAAACAAACTCAAACCCCAACAAAAACAACTAACCTTCACTTTTTCTCTGTTTTATTTTCATAATTAATAGACAGTTTTCCTGTCATGGCAGATGGACAAAGCTCCTATTTTGTTTTTCATATAACCAAATGCCATGCATGTATTTGTTAAGATAGGAATAATTATGCTAATAGGCAGGTGCAAGAGCAAATTATTTTAATATCATTTATGCAGAAAACTATGTAAAACTTCAAATTTTTTACTTTTATAGCAATTTAAACACTTTTGTTTGAGATTTCTGAATAACACCTGCTACAGGCAAAAAATAAATCTGTTCTTGTTACTCTAAGAGGAACATTTTCAGTGCGAAGAGCAGTTTAAGTCCCTTCTCCAGCGCTAAGAAACCAGTAACATAAAAACGATGGTAAGTTTGCTTCTTTCTGGAGGCTGGGAGTGGGAGCTGCAGTTCATTTGCACTGAAAGGACAAATGCAGCCAAGCAGTAGCCACTGTGTCTGGAAGGCTGGCGTGGGTGGACTACCTGGAATCTCCTCCTTGGCACCAGGGGCTGTTGAATTAGTACCTCAAGAGAGAGGAGATTGCCCAAGTACAGTTTTTTGCCCTTCTGGCCTTGGACTCTGAAGTTTGCGTATCCTTTTGTCAGCTAGTAAATCACATTGCATGGATTGAGTGGATTTATTTTCTAATTTTCTTATCGTTCAGCATCTGCATCACATGTTATGTGGGATGATTACCAAACTCTCCTTCCCAGTTAATTGTTGCTTGAAGCAACATTCATCTAAGCCAAAGATCCTATAAAATTAGGAACATTACACTATTAACATTTGCTGAAATTTTACCGATAATTTTTTAGAATTACTTTATCAGTGCCAAGAGCTATGCAAGGGTAGAAGTCTAGCTGTGATTTACAATGTGTAATAAAATATTCCCTAACAACTAAAATGAAAGAGCACTTCTATTTGTAACATAGTAAGTAGCTCCTTTCAAGAATGTGATTTACAGGAGCCAATGATCTGAGACATTTGCTTGCTTGTGCTAATTAGCTCAGACAAAATTTTGTCTTTAAATGTGGCCCTCAGCAGTGGCAAAGGAACATCCTCTAGCTCACTTTAAGTTATTTGTATTTTTCTCAACAAACAGTGATACTGTCTGGATAATGTATGCCTTCTGATTAATTGCTAAGTTCCATGGACCAGTCTGGTATGCTCTGGTGAGTGGGGAACAGGATCTGACCCCTTTTCACTGGCAGCTAGTAACACTAAACTCCTGTCCTTCAGGCATCTGGATTCGAGTTTAGAGAGCTTGCACAAGTTAAGAATTAGGAAGAAATGAGCATGCTTTCTGTTTGTTCTGTCAATAATAAATTCAGGAGAATTTATAGAGTGCAATAAATAGATAAATGGCAGATGCAATAAGAGAGAATGTAATAAGAGAGAAATTCTGTTTCCTCTGACAATGCAAGAAATGTTAGAAAATGAGGAGCCTACCTTAGAGAAAACACAGCACACTATACAAATGAAGTAATTTGAGATAGCAGGAGATATATCTCATTGATGAATTCAGTTTGGCTTTATTAGTCATGTCCTGTTTTCTGTTCTAACCTGAAAGAAGACAGAAGCCCAATTAGATACTTCCATCCTGTTTTGATATCAAGATGACTCAATGGTGACTTGTGGGGAATCTCTGCTATAGCTTTTTCCGGCCTTCAGATTTGGGAAGCTAAAAGGAGAAACATGAAGCAAAATTCTGGGATGAACTCAGCGTTCCTTTTTTGGTTACAACTACCATTCACTGAAGCTCTGTGGTGTGGGTACATGTAGGCAATATCCCTGTAAAGCAACATTTCTCCTGGACTTGCCATTACAAAGTCTCTGTAGAATACAATGAGTACGAGGCTTCAGTATACAGAAGGAAGAGTGGTTTTGATCCCTGAGCATCCTTTCGAGATGGTGAAGAAAGGAAATAAATGGCAACTATTAAGTCTTTCTAGGAGTTAATTCCTTCACTAGAAACTGATTTCTACTTTGTTATTTTTCAGAACAGACTTAGCAGTTAGTTAATTGGTCAGCTGACTTGTTGGTTAGAATTATGTTTGTTGTGTTTATGTGATTTTTTTTTTTACATTCTGATATTTTTTAGTTGTTTACCATATATGTGTGTAGTCAGTCCCTAGAAAATGAACATCTAGGGATTCCACATTTATAACAAACGTCTATATTGGCTGCTGGAATATATGAACTTTTTACAAGCCTTTGTAATACAAAACAAACAAAAGATTGACAAAATTAGCTTGTTCATTCATAGCTTTGTGCATTACACTACTTGAGGTTTGGGATTGTTTTGTTTTCCTTTAATTTACATACTGAAATATTGACGGCATTAGTTAACATCTGTTTCTCACTTTTCCTACTCTTCTGTTTCTCCTTTCAGATTCTTTTCTTGCTTTGTACCATTTTATGAACATTAACTGTCTGATATCAAAATTGACATCTGAAAGCAATAATACTGTATTTTCTGTAGCCTCTTCCTTCCTGAGTTTAAACTGTATTTTGAACTAACTGAACATGACCGTTTCAGTCTGCGATATAAGTAAGGACACTGGAATGTGTTCATAGGTCACCCACAGAAGCGGTGGTAAGGAGAGAACTTTGGAAGTTCACCCCCGCCGCTCATCTTGAAAAAGCCTCCGGGAGGACAGCGACGCGTCGCTGCCACCAGGTGCTGGAAGGGCCATCGGCTGTGCCGCGGGTGAGCAGCACCCACGCTGCGCTGCAGCAGCGGGTGTGTAACTCGTGCCCTGGGGTGCAGAGGTTGTCACCTGTTGCCAGTCAGACTCTCTCACCTGTTGCCACTGTCTCATGCTGCTGCCGACCATGGTGCTGACCAGAAAGAGCTTGTCTGAAGAAACTGCAGCCACTCGTCAGACTGTCTGCCCCGAACCGGGCTGTTCGGGTTTCTGGCTGCAGGGAGCGGCAGAGCCGGCTGCTGCGGGTGAGGATGCAGCACCCACCTGTGTGAGGGTGAGCAGGTGCAGGATCTGCTCAGCACGGCTGCAAAGCTTAAGGAGGAGATTGAGGTGCTGAGGAACATCAGGGAGTGTGGAAAGGAAATGGACTGGTGGAGTGACTCCCTGGCGTGCCGCTCAGAGAGGGTCCAGGGGGATACCCCCCAAAAGGTGATGAACCTGAGCCAGCTCCTGCCCTGTCGATGTTGGACAGAGGTAGGGGACAGAAGAGATGATGAGGGTTGGAAGTTAGTTCCAGTTCGGGGCCGTGGGCAATCCCCCTCCCTACCTGCTTTGCTTCCCCAGGTGCCCCTCGTTAATAGGTTTGAGGCCCTGGATCTTGAAGAGGAGGTGGGTGAGGATGTGGTGCAAGGCTCACCTACGAGGTCACATAGAAAGAGGCAGTTGACCCCACGCCTCAAGACTGCCTCAAGTAAGAAAGAAGGAAGGGTAATTGCAGTAGGCAATTCCCTCCTGAGAGGGACGGACGTCTTCCTGTGTAACCTCATCTGGGTGTTCCTGCTCCGGCAGGGGGATTGGACTAGGTGATCTTTTGAGGTCCCTTCCAATCCCTGACATTCTGTGATTATGTGATTCTGTGAAATAAGTCCAGCTACAAGCATGTTATCCATACTAGTACATAGACCACTAGCACATACTAACAATAGCGCAGATTTAACTCCTTTCTTCCTGTTCTGTTCTGCAGCTGTACAGAGGGCAGGGGCTAGCTGGGCTCCTCTTCCACCCAGCAGATGTAGCTAGGAACAAGAGGACATATTTCCATTAACTGATGCTCTTGCCAATCTTTCCTCTGTTTCTTACATTGAAGAAGTCAGATTTGTGAATGTTATTATCACTCAAATATTAGTTAAAAACAAAACCAAAAACCAGCAAAAAAAATCCAAAACTAATGTGGGAAAGGGAGGCATTGGAACCTTTGGGTGATCTCCCTTCCCCTTGGATCCTCTCCTTGCTATCCTTCATAGCTCTGTTTCAAAGCAAATGCACCAATGCATCTGTTTGCAGATGTCTGGTAAACATTCTGACAGCTGCCTCAGAAGCAAGCACTGGTGTGCAAGATAGTGCACGTGTGTACACCGTGGGCGGATATGAATTAGGTACAGATTTTTCCCCTTGAGAGCGGAGGAACAGCCAAAAACATTTAGATGAGCATGGAAGAAGCGCAAACTTTCTTCAACCTGGGTAAAGGAAATTCGTATCTGTGGCACTTAGCAGAAATCTCATTAAGGAGAATTCAATAAAAGGTTAACTTCTAAATTCATCTCAAGTCATGAATGAAAGTGAAGAGCCTTTTCTGTTAATCCCCTTACTGCAGCCTAGGTGCTTGCTGATAGCCAGAGGAATTTTTGTCCAGATGTTACACAATATTCTGGAGTAAAACAAGCCTTGGATCATTTTCTTTTCCCAGGTTGGGCTGGTTTTATGGCTTTAGAAACAGATTGAATATGTCTTGTAAAAGTGCAATAACACCTGAAAAACTGTATCATCATGATTTAGGACTTTTAAAAACATCGCCATTGTTAAGTTATCATAAAACATCACAACAACATTTTAATTTGCAATTTCAATGTTACATTGGTTTTCGTGAAAATTTTCTTGTCTTTTTAGGAGACTTTTATAGATCCTGTAAGAGAACAGAGGCAGCTGCCCTGTGCCTATCAGTGTTACTTTCAGGACCAAGGACAATTAAAATAATTTTTCTTTTCAGTCATAGAGTGAGTACAGAAATTAGGATTTTCAATATAAAATACAAAGACCTATTAAAGATGCGCATGCTGTAGTTATTTCTTGAAGTTAAATAAAGAGCAATTAATGGGGTCTGGAAATCAGGAGTTTTCTGTGGCATCTTCTGCTGTCATCTAAGTTAACTTAAACTTAGTTAACTTTAACTCCTCTTCGCTAAAAATGGAAACATTTGGTCTAGGTAATAGTTTAGTTGCAAAAGATAAAATTTTGACTTAACTTCCTATTTCCTGACCTACAGGGAACAAACCTCTTTGATTGCGGTGATCAATCACAAATATCTTCAATAGATTTTGGAAACTTTTAGAATCACATAAACTTTTACAAGGGCTTGTATTTTAATCTTATAGATAATAGATTCCCATAAGGGAGACATCTGTTTGACTGCATCATTTTCCAGAATGCAGAATTTTTCAGAGTTGTTAACTTGATAATATGTGGTATATTCCTCCATGCATATTATATGAATCAGGATATGATCCTGAAGTTTTTGGGAGGTTTCCTAAAGTTGAAGGTTAACGCAAAGTGGAAACAAGCACTTAATTGTCTTGTTGAGCTTTTTTAATTGCTGAAGTTTTGAATAAAACATAATGTAAAGACCCAAACCACACAGTTGAGTAATCCTTTCAGTACTGTTGGGGTGAATAAATTGCATTACTAAGGATTAAATATAAATAAATGCAGCGTATCATATATTGTTATGTTTAAACGTTTAATGTAGCAGCTTTACAATACAGAGAAAAATTAACAGGAAACTTCCATTTTAAAAGCATGCAGCTGAAAATACCAAACCCAAATCCCCCAGCATTAGTGGAAATGCTAGGGAATGTCTGCCAAAAGGGGACCTTTGCTGAATACACACTGTTCAGATCACAGCAGGGCCTGTTATTTATACTAGTTAAGTGGCATGGCTGTTTGCTCGAGAATGCAAGCTCTTTAGTGTATTATAGTTTGGAATATGAAATACCATCTATTAGTGTAGTCCTGCAGTGATAACTCTAATCAACCTACCAAAGGAGTACTGTAGAAATACACTATTCATTGAACATGAAATATGACTGGTGAGGAACAAGAATGGTGGATGTTGATCTGACTACATAAAACATTTTTAAAGAAGCACTGCACAAGAGTCTTACTTCTCTTAGCTGCATTATTTCTGGCCCAGAACGTAAAAAGAAAGTATATAAAACCAAGTAATGGTACCTGATTGCATTTCTCGGCAAATTCATGCTTACCACAAAGATGGTGTGGTTTGCAAGAGGTGAGAATCAGGCTGATACTCTGCTTGTGAGAAGAAAATATAGGAACTCTGCTCACTTTTCCAGAAGTAACATCTGTCTTACTAGATTCATCCTTAATATCCAGAAATGAAAAATGCTAAAAAAGTCTTCCTTTTGCCTCAAATTTGTATCTACTTCATCAGTAATCATATTCTCCCTTCTGGTGCAGAGCCTCAATACTGTGTATTCTTTGTCCATCAACACTGGACCTAAAAAAAATGAAGGAAATACATAGTAAAGTTTCGAAGTCTATACTATACAAAAAGTAAGAAAAGTTCAAAATCATGAATTTGGATAGAGTGAAAAATAGATTGACTACAGGTACTTTACTGTTTTCCATCAGTAAATTCTAAACTCTAAGTCCATAAATTCAGTGGATTAACTCAATAAACTAGCAGTAAACTCAGAAATTCTAGATGCAAACCCTGTTGCAAGAAATATACTTGAAGTTTTTTTTCCTTCTGACCACAGTTTACTATTGCTTAAGAGTTTACAGACCACTTGTATGAAAATAAAGTTTAGAGAAAATTTATATAAATGTCTGTGGGTGTAAAATTTAATTTTATCATTTAATTTTTATATGTATTGAGCTTAGATAACCTTCATTAGCAGTACTTGAAAGAGATAAGAACAAATTACATTTATTCTTTCTGCACATGAGTAATGTTGTAGAAAAGCTTGAGGCACTTAGTGTTTCTAGCAACAAAATGACCATGGTGGAGCCCTGACTGTGTCAAGTGGCCTTAATGATCCTGCTCAGCCTCACCTGGGGCCCCAGCCATGCCCTGCCCCCTTAAGCTCAGCTATCAGTTCCTCCCCTGGGCTGTGATGGAGGGGAAACAGTCTCTAGCTCAGTCTAGAACTTTGTTATTCCTGACCTCTGGTTTGACTTTTTGATGGGACCTTGGGCCTGCCTTGTCACCCTGAAGGTGCCCGATGACCTTGACTCTTGGCAGTCTCTGTCTCCTCTCTGGCCAGCCTGCTCATGATGGGATAAACTCTGGGTGGTGAAGATCCTTGTCCTGCCAGGTGAGTTGTTATTCCAAGTTCCACAGAGAGCTGCCAGCCATCCCTGCTCCCTGGTAGCCTGTAACTGAGATTGCAGTCATCTCAAAACCCATAAGCTAGATGAAATAATCACTATTGTCATTCTCCCATGAGTGAGAGCCTTCTCTTGGGGGAAAAGGCTAACATTCACAGAGATTTCATTCGGAGACGTCCCTAACATTCTGAGATTTCAGAATCACAGTGTAGTTGAGGTTGGAAGGGACCTTTGGAGGTTGTCTGGGCCAATTCCCCTGCTCTGGCTCTGATTTCGACTTTGAATTCTTTCTCTGTTCTGTCCTTTAGTCTGCAGCTTTTTCAGATTAAAAGATATTATTCCGTGTGATTAAAAAAAAATAAATTAGTAGTAATGTCACTTTAATTTATGTTTTCATGAGGGCACAGAATGGTGATAACTTATTCAAATGTACCCAATTTTTTTATGTGTTGACTTGATAGCATGTGATTACTTATGTGCTACTGCTCATTACAATGAAATAAATCAATGCTATTTTCCACACTTGCTGTTTTCCATGAAACAGTGTCAAAAAGAATAGGAGAAAACACAGGAGATGGAACAAAGACAGACCTAATAACTGAAATAAAAGGAACTAATTAACCTTCCAGACATACAGAAATTACTTTTTAGTAGTTATTGTTATTGATCCTTTAAAAACAAATTCATCTGAGCAGAAACTGATAACCAGAAATACTTGGGCTTTTTCCCCTTTTCTTTTTAATTTCTTTTTGTTAGTAATAGTGACTGACCTCAGAGGTGATATCGTGTGGATTGCTTCTAGTTTTAAAAAGTCAGCTGATGGTTGACTAGTGCCCTGATACAGAAAAATGTTCATAGGAGCTTGAGGCACAGTGGCTTTGGTTAGGAATAGAGTTTTGGTGTTGAGTTTTAAATAAATCCTTCGATATTCTCTCTGCTTTCCTGAATTAGGATGATTTTGCCCTCTACTGTACTTGTTTTGTATGAACCCTGTTATTCGAGCTAAATGAGAAATGTATATTCTGTTTCCCAAAATAGTATATCAGCATTTATTTTTTATCCTAAATTTTAACATATTGCAGTTAAAATATTTTTTTGAATGAAAATAGTTAAATGTCATTTAGAAGACCTTAGAGTTGTTGGACTCATAAGAAGACTTCATTAAAAATAAATATCATTTTCTGATTTGTTGTAACTTTGGTTATTGCATATCTTCACTCTTTTTACTTTATTATTTTGCAAAAGGCCACTATTTGTGAAAGAATGAAGGATGATTTCAGTTTTAATTTAGGGACAACTGCCATGACCCTCCTTTGACCTATAAGTCAGACCTATAAGCAGTCAAGATTGTTTCATTCTTGCAGCTCAGCCTTGCCTGACTCCTGGAGCACCTGACCTTTGCAACATGCCTGGGAATGCTCAAGTAGCCATATGGTGCCATTTTATATAATCTGCTTAGAGCAGGTTGATGCAGTGTCCAGCTGTTTAATTTACAGCACTTGAATAATTTAGAAGGAACTTCAAGCAGTTCTAGACTTCTAGGTGGTTTTTGATACACTGTGCCTCAGAATTTGAGCCTGTTTGGTGGAAAATTGCCTGAATTTAATTCTTGTACTGTAGACAGTTGCAGTCAAGAGTTTCTTGGCTGACTGAATCATCAACACAACAGTTCCTGTCTTACTTATAATAACATTTTTAAACAGTATTTCTTCAAGGTGCTATTACAGCTGAAGGACTGGTATTGATCAGTGACTGACATTTATTAGAGCCATATATTCACAAATTCAATGCTACTCTATAAGCATAAATGTTTATGTTTCTGCAGCCAAGTATTTAACGATACAATGCAGTGACTTGATGAAAAAGCCACTTCAGGGATCACCCTAAAGGGTTGTTAATTGGTTAGATAAGCTGTGATGCTCCCGAGGAGGCATTCCAAATTGTTGCACTTCAAATAAAAATGGAAACCCATCGAAATAGATGCTGCAACCAAATTTCATTGCATTTTCTTCTTAAATAGGGTGTTACAAGTCCGAAACCTACTGAGGCTTAGGAACAGTAGTAAAAAAATTTGGAGCAGAATGTGTCCTTCTGGAGTCACCCATTTATCTAGCTGCAGGGCTTTTTCCAGATTCTTCTGCTCTCTTGTTTTTAGATACATGAATTGACGGCAGTTCCTGGAGCCCGAATTATGTTGTCTTTTGTTCTTCTCCCAATATATCTGTGATACTGTAGAGACTTTGACATGTTTATGCTGTCATGGTGGTTTTGTTTTCACAGTCTTGCCACAAACAGTGTCAAAAGGTGGCAACCTGTTAGTAGTGCGGTACAATTTATTCATGCCTTTAGTCATTTGGGCTACCAGATCCTTTCTTTGGCCGTGGGCTTGCTTGGCTTGCTCTGGCAGGTGCTGTGCAATTGCTGTCACAGAGCAGTTGTTTCCTCTTCAGTGAAGCCAGGACCCTGTTCACACCTGGGACTAAAGCTAAAAATCTTTGTCTCCTTTTCTTATTAACTGGGAGTCATGTGAATTGTCTGTACATTGACTTTACCTTTTCTCCATTGTATATTATTTTTATAGAGTTCTTTGTCCATATGAATATTTGCTTTGAATCAGTGCTACTACTGTTACCATCTTTGCTGTGCTTGCTTTACTAGTGATCTTGGAAATGAGGTGTTGAGGGTTTTGATTGAGGGGTGACAATCAAACTGTGGCAGATGTATTGTTAACCTCTTCTCCCTACCCCTTTTCCCCTCCCTCTCCCCGCTTCCCACTCAGGACAGGCAATCGGGAGGGAAAGAAGGACAGAGAGAAGTGAGCTGGAAAAATTAAAAATGTTTTACTAATGCTACTAATAAGAATAGAGAAAATAATACAAAATACACAAAACCAATCTTGAAAGTCCCAGCAACTGCAGAGCCGGCACCCGAAGTCCTGGACTGGACTCTGCAGCCAACCGGAGCTGGATTCAGCCTCTCACTGGCCTCAGTTCACAGGGCTGACTCGCGAGGTCCTCTCCTAATGTCGGCCATAAGCGGAAAAAGGGATGAGATCCTCGTGATCTCCCACTTTTATATGAAGTATTCACGTGAATGGGATGTTATACACAGTTGGTCAGTTTCTTGGTCACCTGTTTCTCGTTGCCCCTCTGGCGACATGTCCATCCATGCTTATCAATAACTTTGCATTCCATTGCTATGTTCACCAAAACACGTATCTGGTTCTTCAGGATGCAGCTAATACGAAGCTTCAGCTGACAGGCAAATTCACTAGAAGAGAAACTTGTTTTTTAACAAAACCAGGACATGAGGCTAAAACTGCAACAGGAACAGCTTTTCGTAAATGTCAGACTGGTAATATTTGCTGCAGTGTAGCTTTGATAGGATCAAAGGATTGTTGACACTTAAGCTTCATTCTGAAATGGGTAACTTCATTTATTTGTAAATTTCTGATTGCTTTGTCAAGGATTTGTTCTGAGCCTTGTGGTTGTCTTGTGTTTGCCATATACCTTGTTTATGAGTTAGTCCCTTAAGAATGCCCAGTATCCAAAAGATGAACTGAATATTTTTTGTTATAAATATCCCTTTCTTTTTTAGATTGTGACCAAAACTAATTTTTTGTGTTTATGCCACTTAGGTGTTTATAATACGATTTTGTAATTATGCTACTCTGTTCAACTTAATTTACAGGTAGGGGCCTTGGTATCATTCAGTGGCAAGGAACTATTTTGACAATTTTACCTTTCCATGGTATTTACTCATGACAGGTACAGTGTAGCATGCTATTTAAACCTCTTTCAGCTATTCAGTGTACTAGAATTTGAAGTTGGGTATGAGCTTTCTGTAATTCCTTTCTTGTGGTTGGTTGTGTTTCAATTTATTTGACAGTGTTTTATGGTATGGCATGGCTCAGTGCCATTCAGAGCTATGGACTAACATTATATTACATAGAGTCTCATGGTGCTTACACAACAAAGAGAAGGTTTTGGTTTGATTATTTTTCTATAGAATATTCACAGGTAACTGAAATACGGACTCCTCATTTTGAAGCTATGTAAACTGCAATATATGCACCATAGCTACAGTTTTTTATTTGCAAATGCATGACTTTTGTGCCAAAAGAAGTGAGCTGTATAAGACGCCACCATTTTCCTCCCTCAGGTACTTCATGCAGAAGAATAGAAGAAAATTTAATGTCTGTTGGGGAGGGGATGTGTGGAATTACTGGAACTATTTTAATCCTAATTGCTTCCTAGCAGCACTAGCACATCTATAACGATAGATCTAACACAATTGGATACAACAACAAGTAGTTCCAATCATTTAAGGTGGGCAGTAGTTTTGAGGTCATTTTCTGCAAGCTGATCAATAAGAAGTTCACATCGTATAATCCACATTGAATTTATTCCTGTAATATATCTTAACTTCAAGCGTAGCAGTGGTTAATTGCTAATCCATATTCACAGAACAGAACAAATGAGGACAGCAAGAGCAGATACTTCATGTACCATCACATCGTGTGTAACTTCTGAGCTCAGTTTTTCATCCAGATCATTTGTGTTTGTCTTCTGCCCCCATATCTTCAGAAAGTCTTTAGAGATTATCACAGAATTTGACTGACTGCTGTTGGTGCTTTTATTGACAATGCCTAGTATTTGTGTAGACATTAATTAGACATTTTGAGTTGTATATATCTTCATGATTATAGTTACAACTGATCACAATGTTCTTGTGTTTTGAAAGATTGACTGTATTTTCATAATTACTTCTGCAGAGCACCCTTTTAAATCTTTATTTCTTTCATCTGTAATGTATTAAACTTCCAGTTGAAGCTCCCGGGCTGTTCTTGGCATAACGTACATTTCAATTTAAGGTTCACCCTTGAGCACAGCGTGCTAGGTTTATCATACAGTTTTTAGGGCTTAATCGAAAATCCATTGAGGTTGACATGACAAAAGTCTCTCTTCTACTTGTCATCCTTGGATAATGTTGCTGGTCTTCTACCTTATGTGTGTTACTCAGAGACTGATCCCAGTTGGGTACAGTTTTATCAAGTATTTGCCAAGTAGTTCATGTGTTTCAGCAAATAGATTATTCTTCACGTATAGGGATACATGAATCATTTTCTGAGTTATTTTTTGCTCACTATTGTGCTTGCTTGATTTGTACCTGAAAGAAAATGAATATAGTTTTCTGCTTGATAATGATTTGAGCTTATAACAGATGAGGAACAAAAAATCAAAAACAGCAACCCATAATCTATTAATGAATATTCTTGTAGAAATAGTTATTTCCTCTGAAGAAAATACAGAATTGCATTGTCCAGAATTGATTTTAAAAAAAAAACAAACAAAGACAACAGATTTATATGAATTTACCTGAATTTCCAATACTGATCATGTTTGTGGTCTATGTCATATACTATTCAGCTTCCATTGTATCAGACTTCTGATTTGGAGAAAGAGATGAAAATGAGCTGATTTTTTTATGGCCACATAAATAAGAAAGAAAAGTAAATGTTTTTGGGGGGGGGATTAGAAAAGGCTTTGAGGAGGTTTTTGGTTTGTTTTGGTTTTTGGGGTTTTTTTGTTGTTGTTTTGGTTTGTTTATTGCGATTTATTTGTTTTTTCGTTTGTTTGAGTGTTCTGTGGGGGTTTTTTGGGGGTGTTTTTTTTGGGGTGATTTTCTTGGTCAATAGTCACAAAACTGCAAAATGGAAGAATTTGTTCAATCTCTATATCATATGACTGAAATCAGTGTTTTATAAATAATCCATTGCTTGGTTTGGGTCACCAGGACTTATAGCATCATAGAATCATAGAATAGTTTGGGTTGGAAGGGACTTGCACAGGTTCATTCCCTTCCTCTGCCCGGTTCTGTCCCAGCAGTCTGTGCCAAGCTCTGTCCCCCCATCCCCACGTGCCAATGCCCAACCCCTCTACTCCACGATCAGCAGATTTTCTTTCTCCTTGCATGTTGTATCTCTGGGGTCACTGATTAAATAAATCAAACAAAAGTGGTCTGGTATTGATCTTCATAGCTTGCTGTTAGTATTTTCCCTCTGCTCTGAATTCTTTTATGAGCACTTGTCTTTAATAACCAAGCCGGTCCATTATCCACTCAAGCAGCTCAGCAGCGCCAATACTATAATCATTGCCCTTACACACAGCATTGTATCAGATTGCTCAAAGATCAAGTGAAACACGTCTATGACTTTCTCTGCTTAGTGCTTTTGTCCTTGTTGTATGACCCAGACAAAAATCCCTCCTCAAATTAACCCTTGAAGTCACTTCTCTGAGTTTTCTTTTTGGGTTAGTTTTAAAATTCAGAATAAGATAAATAAGCTTTACTTTGCATTGGTTGCAGTTTTTCTGTTTCTGCTTAATTGCAGAGAAAGAAAAATGGAAGGATTTGTTTACTTATTCTTTGAAAGAGTCAAAATATCAGGGAAGTAGCAGCAGTTTCACCGTATATCTCTTTTTTAGTAAAATGGCTTAGAGGCAGTAAGTAGGAAAGAAAAGCTATTGATGTGGAATTCAGATTTGTGCTACAAAGCTAAACCCACACCTTTTGGGAATGTAATTCATCTGACAGCAGGAAAAGGAGTAGAAAATTGGTAGAAATTCTTATTTATGACTTTAGTAGACTTAGTTTTGGTCTTTGCAATAACATGTTAGGCTATTATATATATGTATGTCTAACAGATGTATAACCACAAAGCTATAACTGTAGGCTATGCATTTAGGTGAAAACACTGTAGCTTAATATCTGATAAACTGCCCACTCAAATTAATTAATTCCTGAATCAGTCCAAGAACATAATTAAGGCTGACATTTCAAAAATAAAAGCAACCAACTACTATTATAAAACCAAGAGATCAAACAAGAAGCTCTTCAGCTAGTACCACTTCACTACATGCATAGATGTGGATAATGCTGCAAGGGAAGATTTGCCTTTTGATTCACCTTGAAGTCTAGTCTAGATTTTGAGGTGTTATTAATGACTAAAGGAATTCCTAGTTTGACATCTTTTGAAGAATGCTGTTCTTTAGAAAATGTTGTCCTTAATTTAAGGGGTATTTGTCCACCCTTTCTGAAGCTGAGCTCTTTCAAAATACCTTCCCTTTGGGTATAGAAAGCTGAGCACTGGTCCTCACTAGTAGTCACCTTCTTAATTTGTGGTACATTTACTTTAACTTTGCACAGATTTAAAAGGATTTGGCCTCAAACGTGTTGTAGGATACTATAGTATACCTGTTGAACAGAGTATTCTAATGATACCTTTCAACCTATTTTTCCATTATCGTTACATAGCTCTACAGTGAGCTGGATTACAATGAACTAACAGGGAAACAAAAATTGTATGCCAGTATGTTACTGTTGTTGAACATTAATATTGCTAATACAATTTAATAGTGCAAATTTAGTTTATTAAAAGACTAAGGGTAGTATGATATTGGCTAGAGTAGTCTTAAATTATTTTCTATAACCTGACTTCTGTATTCCTTTTCTTTCACTGCAATTGATTCTCTGAAATGAAGACATTTTCTGTGTACTGTGCGAAACCAAATCATATTACAGAAAGGAGAATGCAGTTAAATGAGAGTTAAATTACTCTCAAATGACAAAGAAATGTTCAGCTATAAAAAGTGCTGTGAGACTAATGCACTCTTGCAGGTCAGAATGCTGAAGTAAAAAAAAATAAATAAAAAATCTGGGCTTGTAAAAAGGTAAAATAGAAATGCAATTGTAATTTCTGGAGAGGTAGATTCTAGGAGAAGCTGGGAGGAGGGCTGTAGCTGGCAGCATTTGGACACATGAATTTCTAATGGAAGCAATCAGAATAATTGAATAAACAAAGAGATGATGGTCACACTTTCTAGTTAATGATCTTCCACTCCTGTGGCCTTTTTTTTGCCTGAGGTTTACCCCTGGGAGCTCCTGACTCACAATGGCCTCTTTGGGAATGAGCTCTGTGCTGAAAGCTGAAGGGGCCTGTGCATGGTATGCGAGCGTGGTTTCGAAAAGCTTTGGCATTTTCACATGTTGGCAAAAACAGGTTTTATAATTGAAATCACAGATGGGAAATCATGACTCGCTGTAGTTTATAACTGCCAAATCTAAATGGCATTTCATGGGGCCAGCAAAGTACTTTTGTTCGGTGACCCCAAAACTACCTTTAAGCCAGCGTCCAAAGCTCTGTTGGAAACTTTCAGTTTTAAAAATCCTAAGGTATAAAATTAAATTTAAAAATTTTCTATAATGTGAAGCATTAGGTGGCTTTAATTTGAACTGCTACCAGTTCTCAGGTTCCCAATTGCTATCTTAAGCATCATAAGACAGGTCAGTATAAAGAATATATATTGTAGATGCAGTGCTCTGCAGAATCTTCCTATTGTATTTCATGATAGCTGGAGGAATCTCAGGTCAGAGAGAGTGATTTGGAAGCAAGTGTAGAGATGTGTGAAAAAGCTGATAAATGGTTTGTCCCTGCCAGGCTTGCTGGTAGGACGAAGGCTACATAGCAGTAATGTGGAAGAGGAGGCAGATAAGTGAGCAGGTGGGCTCCTGTGTTTGCCTTGTGTCACGGTCCATTCAATGATGGATGCGTGATGGTTCTTTTACCTTGATCTCAGAGTGCAAAATTAAGGCGACCAAAATGCCAAGGGGTTATAATTCAATCAAGCGGTGTTGCTTTATTAATTTGCCCATAAAGCGGCACGTGATAGAGAGAGTAAAAAAAGAAAAGGGAAAAGAAACGAGGAAAAGTAAAAGTAAAGATGAGAAATGAGGTTGCGTTTATCACCAGTCCAGTTCCAGAAGCTCCCTCTGGTCTCCGGTCCCGTGGAGTCTGGCCCGTCCTCCGTCGTGCTGAAATCCTTGGTAATGTTCTAGGAAGTTTAACTTAGTTCCTCATTGTTCTTACTTTTCTGAATTGCATATTGAAAATAAAACTAACTGATTCAGGATAAAAATTTTATATACATCCTGAAAAAGAATTATTTTATGTGCTTTAGTACTCATCTTTAAGGTTTAAACAGTAACTTCATGGTGTAAGATGTAACTTGATGATGAAAGCTGTGAAACAAGGTGTAGACGCAGAACCGGGCTTTTGAGACAGTATTATAAAATATGACCTACACTATTCATTCTTATTTAAGAGAGGATTCATAATTTTGAGTTGATAGAAGTTCTTTGGTGTTGGTTGGATAAGACAAGCTGTTACGCGTTTGTATTGTAATCAGAAGAAAAAGAGAATTAATTCTTTAGAGAAGCTTGTGTTTCTTATCTCAAGAAAAGCAGTGGCACAAACTCTTTCCATTAAACATTAATGCAGACTTTCAAAGTGATGTAAATCATTAAAATGATGCAATGTACTTCAGTCTAAATTGCTGAGCGTTTTGAGGTTCTGGGTATAAGCTCATAGAAACACAGTTTAAGTGAAGTCAAGTCCTGTGCTTTTACAAACTTCTGATTATATGCCTGTCAAAGCGCTATCAAGTACCCTAATATGCATACATTTTATTCCTGCTGAAGTAACAAGCTTTCCACAAATTCTGGAAAATTTCAGTACCTAAACTCATCAGTTATATTTTGGCATAGTGAAAACTATTTCACTGATTTCTTGCTAGACAACTTCACTTAAGCTGTTAGACTGGGGTCGGGGTGGGGGGTGGAAGAGCAGCATAGAACGATATGTCCTAAATCAATAGCCTGAGTTTTCAATAAGTGGTATGTGTTCACTTCGCAATTCTGAAAACTAGACCTGTAGTAACCTAAATTAGGTCTAACATTATATTTTTATACATTTTTTAACTGTAAGTACAACAAATGAAAGGCATTGAAATACTCGTATTTTTCATGATTGATGAAAAACCAAGGTAATTAAAGAACCTTTTTTAAAATGATCTGTTAAAATGAATGAATCTGTTTTTCAGGTTTGTTTGTTGTTTTTTTGCTTGGTTTTCTTTTGCAAAGCAATTTGTTTTCCTACTATTTCTACTGTAAGCATTTCATCCATGATGTGATATTAAAGCAATAGAAAATTTGGAAGAGCATTAGTACTCTTCTCTAAGAAAATTATTCAGATACTAATGTTTTCGCCAAATGGCAGCTTCTGTGTTCATATTTACATAATTCGCTCAAAAGAACATCATTTAACTTGTCCCTGAAACTATTTCCTATAAATATTTTCATATGCTTCCTTATAACTAATCAGCAATAAAAGTACCCCGGGGTTGTTTTTTCACCACAGATGGGATGCTAGGATTGGCCCAGCCAAAGTAACACAACCCAAACCATACTGCAGTTTTCTAGCACTTGAAAGAGAATGTTGACTAGAGACACAGAGCTGTAGTAACACATTATTTTCTTTTGTAGACTTTGAGTGAGAAAATATGCTACTGATCATTTTTGGAGGTCAACTCTGGCCATAAAATTTTTTCCAATGGTAGACTTAAAAGACTTGTCTGCTGACTAATTATTTCTGAAGGGATTTCTATTTAAGACCTTCACCAGAATTCCCCAGTAATAAGATTTTGATAAAGAAAAGGTAGGTAAGATAGTCTAAGTGTTTTTAAATGTATAAGCCTGTATTTCACTAGTGATATTCAATGAGAATATGTGTGATCACTTTTAATCACTATAAATATTTGGATGACCTGGGAGTACATTTATAGTCCAGTCAATGAGGTTGGTCAAGCACGACTTCTCCTTGGTGAAGCCATGTTGACTGCCCCTAATGACCCTCTTTTTGGTGTTTTTTTTAGCCAGGTTAAAATAATTTCTCTGACCTCCGTGTGTATATCAATTTCATTTACAATTTTCTGGATAATAAAATGATAGAAATTTGCATCTAGTCTACAAAAAAAACCATGAAACATTCGGGACTGAGATATTATAGTTACAACTATTTCTGAACCTGTTTTAATTTTTTTCAAGGGTTGATATAACAAAGAGCTAAAAATTGTACTAAAAATTTTATTGACCTATAATAAAACATAAAAAGTATATGTAGAAAATTACTTATTATATTTAACAGGAGTGCCAAGAAGCACTACAATACAACAAATGTGAACAAAGGGCCTATGACAATTTTTCTGATGTGATATTTGTCTGTGGGACATGTAAATTATTTTATTAAACTTCATCCACATAGTCAAGGTTGAGGAGGGTGACTTCAAATACAGAAAAAAACTGAGTGCTGAAATTCTTTGTGCTTGAAGTATAATTTGGATTCAGACTTATATCTGGAATAAGCAATCTGAGATTGCTATCCCTGAAATGCACTCGGGTGCAATATTAAAGTAAGTTAATTTATAGGCGTAAATGCCAAGACAGTCTAGGGAAGGTTAAGGAAGTTAGGGCATGGAAAGCTAATGTTTCCTCCAATCCAGTACCCAAATGAGCTCTTCGGCCTTTCAGATTGGCCGGTGAGATATATCCTTTGGAAGAAGGGGACGTGAAACTACGAAAGAAGAATTGGAAGAACTAAGAGTGTATTAACAGGTTCTGTAACACCCTGCCTGAGAACTCAATGAGACCACAGCATTTCAAAAGCTTCTGGGACAATAATGTTTTTGTGCTAGTATGCTATATTCAAGAGACTTTGGGAATTCAGCTGTTTATAAATGGTTATTTTATCTATGATCCTTCTAACGTCATCATTCTGTGCACCAGAAGATAACTCTTAATAGGTAAACGCTGCCAGCAATCAGTAAATGGGAAAGAGTAAACAAAAGCACTGAATGATAAAATTGCAAAGCTCTGTTCCAAAAGCATGTCAATGAACACAATTAAACATTGGCATTTATCCTACATGTAAGTTAATATATTTTTTTTAAATAAAGATTACTAAGTGTAGGAATATCAAAAATTAAAGCCAAAAAATATAGAGGTTCACGTGTGTGTAAGGAAGACAGTAATTTTTCTGTGTACAGTATTACACTCAATACCACTGCAGAAAAAGCTTTTTCAAAGCCTTTTCATATTTCCAGTTATGAATTAATTTCATTTTTCCTCCAAATGCTGGCAAAGCAGTCAGATGTATGTCTCTAATAGCTGATGCTTCCTGATTATTCTTTTCTTTGACAAACCTATCCTTTTGGTTCTTTAACAGCAGAATACTTATAAATTTTGACTTTTATCTTCAGCTATGCAATTACAGAAGTTATTTTATTACTGAGTCTACGTCATGCTAAAAATATTGTAGGAAGCTACATCAAAGACCTGTCATTTTCATACATTTATTGAGTCATTGTCATCTGAGCAATATGTATTACACAGGAAAGGTATTAATGGTACTCAAGTTAGTGTGACATTTGGAAGGCAAAACACAGACCAGCCTTACTGGGGTCTGAATTATGAAGAATTTGCATGAAGAAAAGCCTCTAAGAATGTGATAATATTACATACCCATTCAACAAATATTTAATTATAACATCACACATTGTTAGTTTGTTAATTGGTGTCAGTAGAGAAAAACAGGCACTTCCCCGTAGTGGTTTCTGTGCCCCTTTTTAGGTCCTGTTCTTCATTTATCCTTAGGGAGTCTTTTTGAACCTTTGTCTTCTAAAAATGCCTTTAGTACCAAGAGCAGTCAGCAAATGCTCCTGGTTGTTTCTTTATTCAGTCTACAATTTTGGAAGTGGCATAATTGAGATGCTCCATTGTCCCTGAAGTTGGTTGTAAGCAAAGTTAATGGTGTCTAAATTTATTGTTTTCTATAATTGTCGTATTTCCACTCTGTGTAAGGTATATTGCAGAATTACAAAATATATCAGTTTAATGCCCATGAGGCTTAAAATAGTCCATATGACTTTAGAATATATGCAACGTACACAACTCAGGACAAAAGTTTACTGATAATATGAGCAGTACCAGAAGGTAAACCTTATATTAATATACACTTATATGCTATATGAAAAGATACTTGTTAATTCATCAGTTCTAATTTATAGGCAAATTAGAATATTGACCCACTATTGCCATTAAATTGTCATAAAAAATATCTTTTAAATGTGGTGCGTATTTTGCTTTATTCAGTATTTGGAAGAGAGCACGTATATACTTCCCTGACCGCCCCCAGCCTCTTCCCGACCCACTCCCGCCCCCATCCCGAATATTTGTTCTTACTTTGAAGTTTTAGTGCTTCTGCTAATCTGTCCTTTTTGATTTGAAAACCTCTGAGCCATCCAATCCACTTTTTGGTGAGAATCAGGCCTTCAGGATTGGCAGCTCATTTCAGGATTCCAGAACCTTCAGTCAGAGTCCTTATTTAGACGGCATTTAGTATGAAAAGTTAGTATCTCTTCAAAGCAGAAGTATGCTTAGCTTGAAGCAAAAACCCCCAAACACAACAGAAGGGCTCTAAAATGAAGAGGGAATGTGCAGAAACCCTTTCACGTTGCAACTAAGCAAGTATATGATAGGAGGGTTTAAGAAAAATCTTCTTCAAATGGAAATATATCTTATTAATGGGCTCAACTAGATCTGCAAGGTCTACCCACTATAGTTGAAACGGTAGGAATTAGGAGGGCTCTGATGGAATTATTTCAGAGAAGCAGTTAATAAGAAATTAGTATTTTGGACACATGCGGTCTGTGAGAGAGCTGCTGGGTCACGGGGCCCACCAAAGAGTGAAGGGAGCACTTACGGTGCATAAGGTTTATGCGGAAAAGCTAAGTGATTTGTAACTCGTTTCAAAAAATGTAAATTAAAATGTCAGAGGAGGTACTTGAAAAACATTTAGCAGAATTAGAAAAGGTCCAGAGAAAGGTGACAGTATAATCATAGACCTGAGATTACTTTGTGAAAGGCTAGATTTGAAACAATTAGAACCCTCATAGTGGAGCAGAGGAGTGAAATAAGACATAAGACGCCATGAAAACAACAACTACCCAAAAAATTCCTTTTTATTTCTTTTATAATTGAGTGTGTACTTTTTCATCAAAACATAAAAACAGTCTGGGGAACTTGCTGCCACAAACTGTAGAGTATTGGATGGTTTCCC
This sequence comes from Streptopelia decaocto, assembly GCF_964273445.1. Lineage (NCBI taxonomy): Eukaryota > Metazoa > Chordata > Aves > Columbiformes > Columbidae > Streptopelia > Streptopelia decaocto. The sequence continues at coordinate 18,031,834 of NC_138666.1, read as the reverse complement.
TTTTGGGTGTACTATAAAATGTTGATCTTTGCAATAGGTGGAGTCAAAGAGTTGGAGAAATTTCAGTGCATCAAACATAAGGTAGCAACACACTAAGCAGAGTAATGATGGAATTTATTTTAAAAGTGGCTTATTTTATTGTGGAATTTCTATAAATTTCCCTGAAGTACCTACTAGAAACCTAGACAGAGGAACAGATTAGAAGCAATATTAGTTCTAACTAATGTGCAAGTTCCCTATAGGAATCTATAATTCAGAATACGAGAAGCAGTTCAGAAAGTCACTTTAAGCATGTGTATATGTGTAGTTTGCTAATACGTTTTAATAAGCTGACTTTCAACATTTTATTTTGTGATTCTTTTTGTCTATGACGCAGTTCTGCACCACACAACAAAATGAAACAGATTCATTTACTTCAGTTTTTTTAGATAGACTCTTTATTGCATATAAATTTATATGTATACATTTTTTAAGAAAAAAACAGTTGTCATTTGCTTAACTGAATCTTTATTATTCTTCTGCTGTTGGTTTTCTGTTCATAATTGGTTTGTAGCCAAGTTTCATGAACTCATTTTGCATTCCGCTAAAGTCTGAATTCTAAAGGCCAATACTTACCCCTCTTACGCAGTACAGGTTAAAATGGATGCAGAGATCACTAAATTGAATGACTTTTGTGAAAAGTCACTCCTTGAGAACTTACAGGAACGTGAAATACAGCATACAGAAACAGCGTGACTCTGTGCAGTCTGAGGTGTAGATGAGAAAGTACTAAGGCTTTAATTTTTTACCTTCTTTGCAAGTAATGAGACTATTGCTGTGAATTTACCTTGTGGAAATAAAAGTATCTTGGAGGCATCTGTTTAGAATTCATCCATAAATAAGGCTTTTTCCGATCTGGTTTATACTCTATAAGCATTTTCGTGTCCTGCTGCAAACACATATTGACAGTGCAATTACAGTAAATTATTTATTTTTCCTACATCAAATTGCCTTTCGTCTATATCCAACATGCTTCCTGAATCTAGGTTTTAGGGGAATATTCTATAAGAAATAAAAGAAAGATAGGAAAATTCAGGAATAGGTAAGGGGCTAGTTTGGTTAAATGAATTAAGTAACAGTTTATATCTGAATTTTAATAGAAAGTCAACTTACAATAATTTTGATCCTCTTCAGTTCTGCATCCCATGGAGACACTGATTAAGTGAAACCTTATTTATCTCTGGGTATTGGGGTTTTTTTTTTTTGCTTTCTGCATCCTATTTACAGGAGTAATCATCTTAAGACTGAGTGCTGGATTGTTTTGTCATGTAAATGTGCAAATGCAACAGTTTAGTCCTCAGCTGGTGACATGGTTCACTTCATTCCTTGCAGGGAGAGAGAGAGATATACTTGAGAACAAACCCTTTAGACATTCACTTAAGCGAGCACAGTATTGTTAACAGGTTACCCATCCAAAACAGAATTGGTTAAAACATGGAAAATAAGTTTTAGTATGAAATCAGAAAAAGCCAGTAAAACTGAAAGGTAAAGTTGACATACAGTGCCCAATCTACATGAAAAAAGGCAAAGTCCCATGGATGACTCTAGTTCTAAATGCAGTTCTAAAGTGTTCTGGGTCAGGGCCATATAATGATTTGTTCTTTAGAACAAACCAACATAGACACAACATTTTCTTCATGCTGATGGTGTTCTGCTTCCTCAAAGACATGAAGTGGGAATTATTGCTATAAATAATGTTGTTAAATAATTAATTGTTCTTAAAGGATTACTTGCTAGAGACAGGGCATAGAGAAATTTATAGCTTCCCCTGCACCCTCCATCCCCCAACCTTTTTGTATTTGGAATAATTTCAGACTTGAACTTAATGCCTTGTGGCTTCTGGTATGATGAGAGCTTTTAATCTAGCATCTGTGTTTTGGCTGCTATGTGCTCTTTGTACAGCTGGCTGAAGATATAGGCAGGGGGATTCCATTTGTATATATCAGCAGTTTCACATAAAAGCCACCAACTTTTCCATTAGATGCTTCTGCCAAACTTTGTGCTCAATGGCTGCTATCCATGTTCTTCTGGTTCAAATTTAGTGCTAACTTTAGCAGAGCATAAGAGAGGTTTGAAGACAATGAAAAATGTACTACTTTATTTCCCTAAGGTAAACGCTATATATAGCTCCAGCTAAAACTAGTTTTATAAGGAGAGATAAACAAAAAGTTAATCTTCAAATGCAACTGTTTCATTTTGTTCAATTGTTTTTCTAAGTATTGATTTCCTGCAGTTTAGTAGGTGTCCTCCGTATAGTTATGGGCCATTGTTTTTAATGGAAGAACTCATAAAAGAAGACAACATCAGGTCCAGTGCGTATAGATGACCTCTTTGTTAAAATAATTCCCGAGTTAACAATTCTATGCCACTTATTTTAGAAGCCAGAACTTGCAGTATCAGGTGATACCCTGAGCTTGTTACACCTTTTCATAAACTCCACTGTAAGCACCCCATCTAGAAAATATCTACTTGCACATACACATTTACCTCCAAATATTGTCACATTTTGATATTTGGGTGTAACAGGCATGTGTGCATGATATTCAGATGAGTACTCTTTTTTCCCCATCAGAGCTTTAATAGCAGTTATGAATAGGAAAAAAAACTATCATGCTGCAGAAATATCATGGTTTACATTTTATCAGACAGAATAGAAAGCAGACATTTCTAAATATATTGATTGTGTACTTGACATGTTGTCCTATTTCAGAAGTATGAGGCAGGAGAACAGTCCATCTGTACCTCTGGAAAAGGTATGAATTTCACCCACCTCATGGACTACTATTATGAGTTCTTGAGCTCATTGGCACATGTAAATATGTCATTTTTCACCCATAGTTTGCTTTAGGACAACCAGTAATGGCTTGCTGCTTTGATATATATCCTACCAAGAAGAGAGTGCAGCTGTTTTATGGACCTTGTGAAGATTTGAAGTGGTGCACAGGGCTCTACATGGCATGTAAAAAAATGTGGTTTTGAGCATTGGGCCTTTATGCACATATTTCTTCCTTATAAATTGTTCCACTTGCTACTAAAACTGTTCTAAGCATCCATATTTCCTCCTGCTTATTTCATATCCATTTTATTAAACAGTTGTAACCTAGTGGAAGTAGCTTTTGATTAGACTTGTTAGACTTCTCACTTATGTACCTGCATTTTTATATCATTGGCATAAGTAAAGGTGGTCTCACTTGGCTTCTGCTTGATCATCTCCTGAAATGAATGAATAGCTCAAATAGTACAGAAATAAGGACTCCTTGGTGACTATTGGACTAGCTCTGGAGTTGAACTCTTTATACACATATAAATGTATGAACTTCTTTTCCTGTTACTAACATCCCTGAGATAGCCTTCTATGCACAACAGTGTGTTTAAAGATTATTTTACTGGTTTAATGTGGCATGAAACACGGAGAATGCTTTGAGGATTTTCATTTAATTTAGAAAAAGCAATTGAACAAGTAGAGCTAGGCTATGTCTGAAATACAATCTTGCTTTTGAGGGGGTGAGAATTCGTCTTCATTATGGGTGACAAATTTGGGGAAGCGAGTTTTGAATGTACTCAACTTTTTGTGTGCCTTCATAAATCTAAAACTTCTCAGTCTTCAAACAGCTCACAAAACAGATCACTTTATTTCTATGTGATCCTGTAATTAGCTTCACACTGGAAAACAACCATATTTAAGAATTTTTTTGCCATTGGGCAAATGAGATGACATTGGTTTAGGCATATTCAGCTTTAGGGACGGTCTCCAGTGTGTACAGGGTTGCAGCTGACAGCTGCCCTTAGACCTGAGAATTTTCCCTACAAAGCCTTTATCATTGTTGGTTTATGACTGATCCCAGCTCAGCTGTTAATGAGTAGAGTTGTAGTTTTTGTCTTTTAATATAAAAGGTAAGTTCAGCCAGTTTGCCTTCCAGGTCAGTTCATTCTCTTCTTTTTCTTCTAGCTAAATAGCAGCTGCTAATTCCTCTCAACTAAACTATTACATTTTCCAGAACAGTGCCAGTCCTTACTTGCTTCTTTGTTTCATGTATTTTGTACATTTTTAATCACACGTAATGTGCAAAGAAGGTTCATGTTGTCAAACTGCACTTACATATCTTTCTTCTTCCATGAATTAGAAAGTAAAGTGGTGACTGTCAGGTTTTTTTTCCCTACTTCCTGTTCTGGTTCTGAGATAATTTCATGGCTCACACTGGGTTCACAACATTACAAATTCTTTTAATGATCCTCTTCTTGTGTTCCAGTTCCCTCATAATCCGAGGGAAACAAAACCCTGCAGCCGAAGGGATGGAGCTAAGGAGTGCCAACATCATGGAATATGTTTTCTTGCTCCTTTTCCTGATTTAGGGACTCCTAAGAGAAGAATCTTGAAGGAAGATACCTCATTTCTTCTTACCAAAAGGCTACATATAAAGATATTCAGATCAAGATTCTTCTCATTCTTAAAGTCTTAGCAGTGCTCATAAAAAGAGACACAAAAGAGAATACTCAGAAACTGCTTCAGGAAATATTTCTATCTCTGAAAATTAATATATTTCTTTGAAGAAAACCAAAACCATTGGTTTTTCAAAAGTATTGATTTCCTGAGAAATGAAAATTGAAAGACTCCTTCTCATGAATGAGAATGAGTTTTTCCTCAAATACCCTGGAATTCTAAATGCTTTGTGGCTGATTTGAAAGCAACATCTTTTATATGCCACTTATGGATTTGTACTTAAAAATTATGCAGGGCTAGTGAAAAAGTACTTCTTCCTATCAGGCCATAGTCTGCCTATATTTCTTCTGTTTGGTTTTTATTTATTACACTACTGTTTTCTTTTGTGTTTTCATGTTAAATAAGAGGGCAGAACAAATGCTGGCCAGTGAAAATGGGTCTTCTGCCTTGTAGTTCTCAGAATCTGATTTCAACTTTTTAATTAATATTTTTCTAGATAACTGGGCCAGGATACTTCTTGGCCTTGGTTTTCATTAAAGTATTACATGAGCAATTTTTTTGACCAAGGAATTGGTCAAAAGGTATTAAGACCCTGATAAGTTTTGTGTTTGGTTTTGGATTTTTATGTCTAATGAATCCTTGAGTAGTCTATTAGAACACCCTCATGTATCGCTGCAGCACCAGATGGTTTTTTGGATGTTACTTATTTTCTTGCCTTGCACTTTTTTATTATTATTATTTGATTCTTCTTTTTATCTCTTGTAAATATCTGCTTCTTTTACTTGACAGAATCATCTTGCTGCTACTTCTCTTGGCTTAAGATATCGAGTATATAGCCTTTTTATCTTGCTTTGAGTAGTTGTAGAACTTTTGTCAAGTAGTATTGCTGTTTTTCTGAACTACTGTAATTAATCTCTCAAAAAGAATGTAGCATGATCAAAATGAGCTGATCACTTCCAGTTCAGATAAAGCAACCTGCTTGATAGAAATCACAGCATATTCACTCTGCTTCCGCTTTATTACTAAATTATTGCACTGTGTCTCAAAATCTGTCCTGTAGTTCCTTGACACAATCTGGCATAAAGAATCTAGTTTGCTGGGAGTTACCAGCTGGTGTTCAAGCACTGGTGACATTGTCATCAGTCTGATCTTCTTTGAAATATCCTAGACATGGAATGTGAACCATGCTGCATTCCTTGCTCTATAAATGCAGTACAGAATAAAAATTTAAGACCCAAAGAATGAAAGGATTACACATTTTGTATGGTAGATGGCAAAATAAGCATAGCAGCAACCTTACTGAGGACACTGCATTCATTACAGCAGCAGCTTCAAATAGTTTTTAAAAAGGCATGAGCTTTTCACATTGATGTGGGAGATGTCTCTTTTTCAAGAAAGAAAATCCCAGTGTATTAAATTAATTTCTTGCTCATGGTGAGAGTGGGACGTGTGCACGAAGTAAGCAGCAGATGAAACAAAATGTTTGAAAAATACATTACAGTGTGGAGCCTGAAACTGGTTCATGCAACAGTATAAGCTGCTTCCACATTTATTCAGGGTAAGGTGCTACCAGAGGCTCTAACGGGTTATGTCTGAAAGTGTTCCAGGGAGAGCAAGAACAAGTAACCCAACTGAGGCACCAACTGATCTGCACTTTGCCCAGGTTCTCCAGATTCTTGGGTAGAGCTTGAGTCGACCGCACCTACAGAAATGAAACCTTTGGATAATTTGACAACTGCTATAATACTTCCTTTACATAGGAGTTAAAAGTTTCTCTTGAGAAAAATTGTAGTTAATGATCCCTTGATGTCCTAAGGAATAGGCAAGATGTAGGTTTTAGTGTCTGACACAAGGTGTGGCAGCGGTTTGTTTGTCTGCACTGAAATTGGGCAATGTCAAATATTTGTTAAAGCTTTATTTACTTAAGCATATCATCTTATGGATGCTCTGTGTCTCAACTATAAAGGAAGGATAGCTTTGTTTGGTAGGACAATGTATGCACTGTATTTTTCCTGCTTAAAATGATGAAAAAAGGGCAACATGAGTGTGTCCTAATAACTGGTAGGCTAACTTGAAAATGAAAACCAGAATGAACTAAAGGGAAAAACATAGGTTTTATTTAGCTTGTACTTTTCATGCTTCTTGATAGACATTTAATGATATAGAAGAGAGAGAAAAGCCATTAAATTAATCAAGCATATATAACTTAATCAGCAAATATAAATTTGCCAAATCAACTAATTATTCTAAAAATATAGATTATGTGGTAAATGTTGTTAAATGAAAAGTTATTTATGTTTTAATGGGATGCAGTTATTTCAGCTTATAGCGTACTTGCTAATCTGGGGACATGAATAACCTCAACATAACAAAATACATTGCAACATTCTTCAACTGCTCCAGTTTCCATGTAGTCTGTGTTTTGTAGTCAAAGGAGTGACCTTGTTGCTGGGGAATTCATGGTACATGGTAAAACTGGTGAGAGCCATAGATAATTTCCTCTGAATGTAAGCCTGTTCAAATAAAAGGAGATTTTCCTCTTTACTTCAGTGAATTTAGGACCCACTAGGATTTTTAAGCATCCTAGTGATACTTTTCCAGTACCTCTGATGCTTTTCAGTCTTATTTTCTACAAGAACCGCATTTTGAACTTGAGCTAAATTCTCTCTGTAGCTGCATTTGCATGCTTCCTATTAGACTGAATTATGAAGATCTAAGACAACATGTTAATAAAAATAAGATGCTTTCTTTAACAGAATACATATAGAAACCTTTATACATAAAGATGTACAAAGACAAAATATGCTCCCAAAGAATGAAATATAATACAGCTTAATGTTAAATTAGGATTATACATTTCGTGAAATAGGAAAGGGAAAAATCAGTAACAGGCAAGTGTTCCAAAATTACTTTTCTTCTAGTTAAATATATATGATGTAGTTCTCTAGAGATGCCACTAAGCTGAGACAGATTCACATCTGTGTCACTTGGGGAACAGAGATACAAAGCTGACTAACTGGGTCAGTGAATGCAGCGCATGGAAATTGACTGCAGTGCTCGCTGGGCTTCCAAGGGTGGTACATAGATAGTTATGGTAGTTAATGACTTAATCTCCGTTTAAAGCGCAGATCTCTGAAGTATGTTCAATCAGATGAATGTCTTCATCTTGGTATTCTTAACAAAGAAGTGGAAGAGAGAGACATTGTGGGGAATTGATTGAGTTGACAGACAGGTACAGGAGAAAGAAATCCCTCTTCCCAGCAGACCTGTGCACTGACTGCTCTAGTGCTCTTTCACCATCCGTGTTGCACATTCTTAAGACCTCTTCTTGACAGATGCCTTCAGTACAGCATATCTTGGCTTTCCAGTGCACAAACTGTGGTCTTTTCTCATCCATCAATACTTAAACTATATGGGTTGAAAATTTAAAAGATAATGTATCGAAGTACAGATTCCTTCAGGTAGAATTATTTATAGAAGCAACTTCTAAGGGCTAGAATTATGTTAAATTTACTATTTATTTAATATTATGCTGTACAGAGAAAATGGTATTACCCACAGTGTAAGACATTGTGAGCAAAGCCAGAAAACAAGGCTCTCAGCTTGCAGTATTTATTACAGTTGTTCTAATTTACCACTAAAGAAACTTACAGTTTTCAGTGTAATAATACATACAATTTTCCACGCTTACTGTTCATGTTTCTTTTTATAAGCTACTTTAAGGGTTTTTTTGGTGAATAAAAGGTTTCTTAAAATATAAAGGTTGAGAACTGTCTTCTAGATCCTAGTGCTAACACTTCTGTGCTGCTCTGAAGTACTGAATATTATCCATAGTGTTCTTTTGGTTTCCAGAAAGTATATTTGGAAGCAGTGCAATTAGGATGTTTTTGGAACACATCTTTACCTGCTGTTGGTTAATTATTGTCTGGATGACTGCTTATTTCACTAACACCCAAGGAGGATGTAGCTTTTCAATTTTGATAACAGCATCCTTGGGATGATGTCACTGTACTTCACTGTAATGGATTCTTAGCCAGCATAACCTGCCCACAGTCATACAGCAATGATTTCTCTATAGAGCAATAGTATACACGTACCTAAAGCGATTCTTACATAGAAGCATCATAGAATTAGTATTTGGATCACGAGATTTAAATGTTAGATGTACTGAAACTTGTCTTCAGAGTGGTAGATTTTGATAGCACGTAAAAGGAGATGGGGGAAAAGAAATGAAGGTGTGAGAGTTCTTTTGTCCTCAAGGGTGAGGGGTTGGGGTGTGTGGAGAGTTACAGCATTTTTAGGTAACATAATGTTTTCTATTTTTCCTTTCTTACAGGAAACTTTTTGCCTGAATTCATATTTAAGTAGAAATTCTTCTTCTGTCCACATGGTGATAAAAAGCAGGTTGTTCAACAAGAATAGCAACTTTACATAAGTGAAAAAAAAAAAGATGTTAACAGAGATAGGGGAAATCTCTGGACTGCAACAAATGTGCTTCTTCCTAATCAGTTTCCCTTGTCTATAAAATACATCCACATACTAGAAAAAGTTCATAAAGTGAGAGCTGGAAGGCATCAATAATGATTTTAGTTGCAAAATTCACTGCAGAGTGAATGTCATACACAGCTTTAGTTGTTATCTGAAAGCATTAAGCCTAGTCATAATCTGCATGCTGATGCTGGAGCGATCAGACAACAGTATCTCACTAGGACCACTTATGAAATCTGTCACATTACTCAGATGCTGTAAAGATGCCTCTGGTTTTCCCCCAGCAGAACAAACTCTGGATGTCTGCAGTTTTTACTGGCAAATAAGCTAATTTTTTTTCTCTGTCTCAATTCTCCAAAATGGTTCATAACACATAATATGTGTAATGTAAGCAATGGTCAAAGTGTAAATGGCTTGTTCTTAAGCAACAAACAAAATTGCTTGCAGGATGAAACCAAAGCACAGTGGCTCTTAGGAATATGTCCTTTGTAGTATCTGGTTAGTATTTTTATTTGCAGTTCTTTAAAAGAGTACCAGAGATGAGTACGACAATGAGCAACTCATAGATGAAAGAAGACAATAATAAAAATAGAAATAAACATCATGTAAGCTACAGGTGGCACAGTACTTGTCCTTTTGTACTTTGGTGTTGGAAGTTGACTTTTCCCACTATAATAATGTTCTTGCAACTGATGTTAATAGAGCTTCTTCAAATTACTTGCAGACATACATATTTGAATAAAAATATGAACTTTCCTTATACACATCTCAGTGATTACAAGTGGTTTCAATATGGAAATTCATGTCAGATGCCCCCTAAAGAGTTAAGAAACCCAGCCTTTCTGACTATGATGAAATTAAACAATCTGCTCCGCTTATAAAGTCCATGCAAGATGCTTTGCTATCTAAACCCAGCATCTGTTGAAAGCATGCTGTATGTATATAGTTAAATCCAGGGGTTAAGAGGAACAGTAGCTCCTCTTTCAGCCCATAGATAGAGAACAGTTGCTAAGATACCATATGGATTATGGAGCATTGAAAGATCTGTCTCTCCTGCATATTTGCTTGGGCTTTGGTACAGAGAGAACTAAATTTTACTCATAGTGGAAGGATTGAGTAAATCCTTCCTTGATGAATCCTTGCCTAAAAGAAGGCCTGAGTATGTTCACCCAAATCATCTCACCTAAAGCTCATATTTCATATATTCTGTATTAAAATAGGGCCTTTGCCTCTTCTGGTATTCACTTTGCCTTTCTTTTCCCCACTGACATTGAACCTTCTGTTTGTTACCATGTTGTTTTTGCCTCCTGCTCTCAGCTTCAGCTTTCTTGTTGCTTGTTATACCCAGAAAGTGTGGATCTGTGGGAGATGTGCCATCTGGAAGTGCCAGCATGTTGTTTTTTTCTTTCAGTAGCATGTCTTACTGCAATTTCTGCCACTTGATGTTTCTAGGTGACAAGTGCCTTCCAAATTAATCCCCTTCTGTTCCTGAGGCACAAATAAAGAAGAACTCCTTCCCAAGTCCTGCCCATGCTCTAGCACTTCCTTCTGACAATGACTTGGGGAGATGTAATAGCTCCATACTCTGGAGCTCTGATTCCAACTTGAGTGGCTGCTGAAGTTCCTATTATGTTTAGCTGTTGGAGTGAGGAATGTGCTACTATCCTTGTCTGGGGAAATGAGGAGGGGAAAAAAAAAGGAGCAGCTGGATCTCTTTCTGAAATCAGTTTCTTGGAGCTGTAAAAGTTAAATCACCATCATATAGTGGGGGGAAAAATATAAACCACTCAATTTTTATTTCTCTAGTCCAGTGATAATCATTACTAATTAGTTCCGTATTTCTTTTGAATTTTTAAGAGTAAAAAAGTCAGTCAGACTTACCCCTAACATGGATTAATTATTTGGGCTTTCTTCTGCTTAAATGTAAGTCCAGTCTGTCTTGCAGGGAACTGGCAGATGAAATTGACCTTGTTCTGTGAATTACTCAATGGCCATTTGTTAATCAGTGATCAAAAAGGGATAAATAATTCTCATTCCTGTCTATCTGAAGTTTGTCCAAATAAGAGAAGTTTTCTTGGAAGAGCTGCATGGTCGTGAGAGTTACAAGAACATGGATGAGGGAGAGAGTGGAAAAGATCTACTGTGTTGAAGAATTGTAAGAATGTTATGCCCAGTTGCTTTCATCAAAATAGTCTAATCAGTGCAGACACCTGAATAAACACAGGCTGTAACTCTTTCCATGGAGTGAGTCTGCATTGGGGCATATTAATTGTCCAGTTATTATAAATTAACAGTTTTGCTTTGCTTTAATCATTACTATTTTAATGTAAAGAATAAATACCTACATGATAAGCATGCGGATAAAGGGGAAGTGATAATGTGAGATCAGCTTTTTAGTTCAGGTATGGGTAATTTTTTCAGCGTTGTGAATAATTAATTTCTGTTAAGATTCAAAAACCGCAGACTTCATTTTTATTTATTTTTTAAATGCAGAAATATGGTCCGTTCCCCCCTTACTACTTTATCTGCTTTTAGTCCCCCAAGTCATTATCTAATCTTTCTTTCTTTTTTCTTTTTTTTGTGAACAAAAAGGAATAGAGTAATTTTCACGTGGCCAAATAAAAAAGTTTCAAAGGAAATGGCCACAATAATCTCCAGATGTTGGTTGATCTGATATTTTAAATACAACATTGTACAAGTTGATATTTTCAATATGTTATGCTATATTAATGTACTGAAGAAACAAATCATGATCATGAAAAGTGGTTAATTTAAAGCAAAATGAGATCTTGGCAAGAGGCTTGAGTCAGTATAGACAATTAATTCAGATAAATCAGGGTCCTTAATAAACCTAAACTTAAAATGGAAAATATAAGAACTTAATTCTAATTAAGGTGGTTATTAATTTGTAGAACTGAACTTTAGAAGTTCACTGAGAAAGATATTCTAACACATTTAATTACAACTTGATTAAATTTTCTTAAAGTTCTAATTAACTTGAATTACACAAAACTCTGATCTTTTTCAAGAAATAAAAAGCTTAAATCAATGCAAGCATGTACTAAAACAGGTTATTAATTTAGTTTAAAAATTCTTGGGAGAAATGAAGATATCTAATACTGCCAAGGTCACACAATGAATATTTTCATTGCATGACTGTGAAATTGTAGTTTTCTTGTAATACATCTGCAATATCGATTCCAAAGCCAACCCCAAAGTCACAATTGAGATTATATGGTTGTTAATGACACATATATGTCCCAAGTAGTAAAGGTTTGACTAAAAAAGCCTCATCAAACCTGAAGCTGTCTCATTAACAACTGCAGGTTGTCCAGATCATTTTCCTTATTCTGAGCCTGAGGAGAGCTCTCCACCACACAAGAAAGGAAATTCTGAAGAAATAAATACTCTTTGCACCTACTTAAACTTGCAAGTGAAAATAATATTTGTAATTTACAAGCACACATCATTTTAATATGATTATATTTTATATTTATTTCTTTTTACATTATTATATTTTTGAAAGAGAAGGGGGTTTGTGGTCATCTCAGTCTTCGTGCACTGACCCACCTGCCAAGAAAATTACCCATAAAAAGATGCAATTCCTTCCTCTAATTGGATGCACAAGTGTCTGATGACCATTATCCTAGGGAGGATGGAAATCTCCTTTTTTTTAAGTGAGTCTAGTGAGTTGCATTTCATGTAGGAAACTTTATCCACAGAAAAAAACAGATGAAGCAAATACTAGAACTGAAACTCTCGGAAGTACTGCTGCAGCTTTTCAAATCAGGGCAAAATCACAGAATCCCAGAATGTCAGTGATTGGAAGGGACCTGGAAAGCTCACCCAGTGCAATCCCCCCATGGAGCAGGAACACCCAGATGAGGTTACACAGGAAGGTGTCCAGGCGGGTTGGAATGTCTGCACAGAAGGAGACTCCACAACCCCCCTGGGCAGCCTGGGCCAGGCTCTGCCACCCTCACTGAGAAGAAGTTTCTTCTCAAATTGAAGTGGAACCTCTTGTGTTCCAGTTTGAACCCATTACCCCTTGTCCTATCATTGGTTGTCACGGAGAACAGCCTGGCTCCATCCTCCTGACACTCACCCTTTATATATCTGTGAACATGAATGAGGTCACCCCTCAGTCTCCTCTTGTCCAGCTCCAGAGCCCCAGCTCCCTCAGCCTTTCCTCACACGGGAGATGCTCCACTCCCTTCAGCATCTTTGTTGCCATAAAGTGGCGGTAAGATTAGGGATAGCTGTCTTCCCCTTCTGTAAATGTTATAAACAAAAGTATTTTCCTTAAGTGGTTTAATATTACAATTTCAGTTGGGAGGCTCTGCCTCATAGCAGTGAATTAATGCGTGTTATGCACATGAAGGTTCTTGCACATGTATGACAGGTGAAAAAACTTGCCAAAGCAAATCCCTCGAGTGAATGTCTGTTCATCAGTATGGAGAGTTGAGGATGGGCTACAAAGCTAGGTGGCAAAGCTATCAGGAAAAGAACTTAAAGGGAAAGAGTTTACCCTGGTTATTGGAATGGATCTCAGGAGAATCCAGCTGCTCGTGTGATTTTTGCCCCAGTTTTCTTAATTTCTGTGTTCTGTACCTTCTCTTGTAGAATTAAACACAGTGTCTTGCTGCTTCAGACTTGTAAAGATCAATGCATGCTAAGCCTTATGTTTTTGATACCTTCATGTGTCTGAGAATATGCTTATAATACTTCTCTTCTCTTGAAATATTAGAAGTGCTTATTTCCGCCAGACAATAAAGAAGTGCATTAAATTTTTGGTAATTTCTGAACAGCTCATAAATGCTGACTGTTAATTTTTGTATCTTATGTAGAATGACAGTCTTCATGGTTTTGCCAGCCACCAAGACAGATCATGGTATTTCTAAGACTTCCATAATACCTTCAAGTATCCTTCAGGATGGATTATTTAATTCTTGCAATCCATCCACTAATAAAATTAATGAAATGGCTAAAAATTAATTAGGTGGCGCTTCCATTCAATACTATTATTACAGAGCCATTTCAATTAATATTTCCCTGGAAATTATCGCCTGTGCAGAAGTTTGTCACATTTGATACTTTTATACCATTGTTTCTCCTTGCAGATCAGGTTGCTAATATTGATGTTTCTACAGCACAATTTCTTAATATTTTTTAAAAATTGAAACCCTACAGTATGTTAATTTGGAATCAAGACATCCTTCAGTAATATCAACAAACCACATATTGTCAATTTCTATTGATAATTAAGTTTTAGGAATGCAACTGATCCTACAACTCCCTAATAGCTGTGATATGAACAGAGTAAGGGAGGAATAGGATATAAGAATTCACTGTGCTACAGTAAACATTATCCTGTGATGTTGCTATCCACAACACAGTGTAATCGATAAATACATACCAGAATAGCATCTGCTTGTATACTTTAGCATAGTTTGGAAATGCACGAATCCACGTAAGCACTGACTTCACTTGGCAGTGGCTAACAGGGCTAGCTGTGCCTATCTATTTGCATTTTGGGGTAGCTGTATTCTTTTTTTTCCTTCTGACAAAACCATAAAACTACACTCTAGTCAGTGCCTCAGGCCCTCCACTGGTCATGTATCCAGCGAAAAGAGTTTTGTTCATCTTGAGTTGCTTTTTGCTCAAATTATGAGCACTCAGTGGATTGGGACTATTGTTTCACCTTTTCTGCTTCCTGCAGAAGGGGAATGAGCCAGTGAGTCAGGATGAGGAATAGACAGCAGGGCAGTAACTGTAGGAAGGTCCGTGATCTCTACAGGTAGGTTGCTGGCAGTTTCTAATAACCTCTTGCACAGTAATATTCACAAAACCATAATAGGATCAGAATGTCAGCAGGAGTTTCAGGTTAAGGAAGAATCACTTTATTTGTGTAACTTTATCTAGCATTTTCCCAGCCTTCAGGCTTTTTCTGCCCCCTTTAATGTTTTTGCTGGACCAGTTATCAGGGCTACTACATCATTGCCCTCAAGAAAAGTGCAATACTGACACTTTCAACATTTTACAGAAAATTCAGTTTCCTTAGGAATTAGTCCAGATAATTGGGAGTGGGGAGGGAGGTTTACTCTAGTTCGGGCACAGAAATGGCAAGCTTAGCAATAGAGAAGACACCTTAGGTTACCTTGTCATTCTCCTTGACAGGGTAGTATGATTACTTACAATATAGATATAGCCAAGTATTTGCCTAGGTTGCTTTAAATCTCCTGTAACTCTACATTGCTCCAAGAACAGCGTATATTTTTGAGTCTCTTTATCTCTCTTCTTTCTCCATGTCTCTGTCTATGTCAAATTTTATATGAAGGCTGTTACCCTAGAACATGTCCCTGAGTTCTAAATTCCCACCTTGAATATTCTTTAATACAGAGGTTTCCTGCAGTTTTCCCACCTGTGCTAAACAAAGTAGCATTTAACATGGATACAAACAAGAGGGGAAAGAGGAAAAAATGAAGTTGAGTTGATGATGTTTCAACATTGCTCAGTTCATATTCTGTTCAGAGCCTAACTCCATCAGAGATTTAAGCCAGTGGTTATCAAATGCAATACCTGTCACAAGACTAATTGTTCATTCGCTTACGATTGGAACTGTTCTGTCTGTTCTTACCGAGCGCATTTGAAATTTGAATAGCTTATGCAAAACACTGTAGTCTTCAAACTCTCTGGATTATTGGAAATTATTTAAACAAAGAGCTGAAGTTGTTTATTTGTGAGATTTTTACATTTAGCCTGCAACACTCGTCACATTCACAATTCAAACATATTTTCCCCAGATCATCTATTTTTAAATTGCATATTTCCAGTAAGTTTCTTTTGATTTAGAGGAACTGGATGGATTTATGGGGAATGCATAGAGACACTAAATCAACCACCTGTGGAACTAAAATTTGTTCCTTTTTGTGCATGCAGATTAAAATACTGAGTTTAGACAGCTGTGCCCTTGGTGATCTATTTGGAGTAGTTTAAGAAACTAAATTGCAATGACTCTTTGTTTCCATCTTCACATCATTTACATGTTCCCTTTTCTTGTCAGATCAAAGTAAAATAGATTAGTGTAAACTCACCCACAAAAAAATCTGCGTTGGAATTGAAATGTTTAGATGGTTAAAAATGTCATTATTTTTGCACCTCTTCTATTACATAAGATGAAGATACATTAGCTTACAACTAATAACATTACCAACAGGTGTATGTGTAAAATGAACAGAATATTCTGTTTCCATTGCAACACTATTACAAAGAAATAATTTTGGGTGCATGTTTTTTCTGCCTTATGCTAGTGTAAAAGAGTGACAAGAAAAAACAAGATGGGCTATTTATGCTGACTTTGTCATCCCAACAAGAATCTGCAGTTCAAGTCTTATTTGCAGTGAAATGTAAAGAGTTTAAAATCTGTATTTAATAATGAATTTGACTTGCTACAGAGAAAGGGGAATCTATAAAGCAGAGAAAGGATGAGTGTAATTGACTCGATTCATCTACTCTGTTGTACTTTTAAAGTCTTAAATTCAACAGAGAGAAACAATTAGATTTATCAACTATTAAAACATTAAGCTTTTTAATGGTGTTCAGCAGCCTCATAGGGTATAAAAGAGCTTATCTCTATAAACAGTTTTTGCTGCAAAGCTCCAACAGAATTCAGAAGGTTAATGTCTTTGGTCACCTTACAAGGGGGAAAGCACAGAAAGCAGATGACTCGTGCAAGATCACCTGCTTATGTCTGGCTTCAGGAGCAGTGACATTGGCTAGTCTATTTTTACTTTGTATTTTAATCTCTGTCTGCAGTTATCAAGGGGAAAAGGCTGAGTGTACCAACTTGAGATGACAGCTCAACCCAGTCAAATTCAGATACTGTCTTTTTGTGTCCTTAAGCTTTGTTTTGAGTTAGGCAGAACATGCATTGTGTCAGAGATTAGCAATCAGACAGCAGTGAAACAGGACATTCTGGGACAGTACTAGCAACACAGATATCCTTTTTCATTCTCTGGCATGCATCCAGGTACCCTTTGTAGCCCTGAAAGCCAGGTTTCTGAGCCAGAAAGGACGACTTACAGACATTAAGTGAAAAGCTTATCACAATGTGTGCTGAAGCTGAATCAAGTTAGAGTGGAATAAAATGGCAAATTTTGTAACTGTCATCTCATTCAGGTAGAAGTAAAGTGCTGAAATGATTAGTAAAAAACCAACCAAACAAGCCCCACTTCACATTGCTGAAGAGCGCATACTTGACTTTAGTTGCAAACCAGTTACCGTGCAAGTTACCTGTATGTTAGAGTGCACGGGTTTGGTTTGCCAAACAAAAATATTTGTTTGGTTTGTTTTGCTTTGAAGAGGACACTACAGACAGTATGACAAAGCAGTACAATTCTAGGTACTATTTATTTGTCTAATCTGAGTTCACCACGCTTCTGCTTATTTGGGTGTGCATCCCTAGTTGTATTATTCATAAACTGCCAGAAGTATTCTGCATGTTTTTCAAATGGAATGGGTAGCATCATAGAGAATGCAGCTTCCAAACTTGAAACTGAAAAAAAATATTTGCAGTTTCCTCAACTGAAAGAGAATAAATAGAGCATAGCTTTATTAGACTCTACTGACATCAGCCAACATTAAATTACATGTTTTGATTTTTAACTTAGTCTGTCCTGAGGTGAAATTAGGGCCAAAAGAATAATATCCTTTCTTCTTAGTTCTGAAAACACTATATTGGGAGGCACATGTAAAAAATAAACATGATTTTATAAGACCTTTAGACAGTATGACCTGCATATGTTTTAAAGAGACATTAAAGAAACATTCTATGTGCATTTACCAATAAACCACCAGATATTTCAAGCTGTTACTCTTGAGTGACTATTGCATCTTTGTGTGTTATTGTACAAAGTACCCAGATGATAATGATGTTTTTCATGTCAATATCTGCACAGTTACTCCCTCGTCTTTTTTTTTTCCTGTGATCTAGGATTTCAGCCAATTTTGAAGATTTGGAGATAAACATCCTTCACTGTACCGTATTTAGATGTCATGATGATAAATCATAAAACACCCATCTAATCCTCCTGTGTTGGTGTTAGAGAGCATGTTAACTTTATTACATAAGGAAACTTTCAAAGGGTATAAGCTTAAAAAGCTTCCTTGTAAACATGAGGAAGATAAGTATGATTTTTTTTTTTTTTTGCCTCATTTGGAAGTGTTGTATACTAGTTAAATTAGCATTCAATGCATTAGACATATTGGAATTATCATAAGACTGTTCTGGCTAAGCTTTTCTGTCATCTTCCTAAATTTCAGGGTTTTTGACTACACCAGGACATCTCTGTTGGTCACTTCACCATCATCCAAACAATTGTAGATTTCAACTGGTTAGGGCTTTTTTTTCTCTTTTAGCACCACAGGATAGTTAAAAATAATATTAGCAATACACGGAAAGGTGATTAGGTCCATTCCTTTGCTCAAGACTAGGATTTATAACTCTGGAAGATGTATATTTCACAAAATTACACCTTCATGCATGAGCAACATTGCCAATACTCATCTATCCTGATTCTTATGTGTTTTTCCCCTAATATACATTCTTATTCTTACTTATCACAATTAATGAACATTGCTAGGTCTCTTAAACCTGTGTGGATTAGAAAAATCAGGTTTTTGTTTGTGTGGGTTTTGTTGGTCTGATTTGCATCTGCCTTCTACATCTGTAAAGATTTTCTTACTGTCTGACTTCGGTATTTGCTTCTCTGCATTATCAGAGCTACTATTTCAGTACTTCCCTAAGATAAACAAATGATTATTTTCTAGACCTGCAGTCATTCTTACTGTCTCCTCTAGACTCTTTTCAGTTGATTAACTTGTCTTTTCACAGGATATTAAGAGTGCTGAATAAAGTAAAATGAGATCCGTGTGTATATATCCAAAGACAGAAGTGGTGGCAATTTAATTGGAATGTATTGGAGAGTGTGGGACCTGAGCATGATGAACATGGTATGGAATAAGGGGTGGATACTGTCCTGGTTTTGGCTGGAATAGGGTGCATTTTCTTCCTGGTAGCCAGTACAGTAGCGTGCTTTGGATTTAGGATGAAAAGAATGTGAAGAATACACTGATTGTTTGGTTGTTGCTAAGCAATGTTTATACCAAATCAAGGACTTTTCAGTGAGTAGGTTGGAGATGCACAAGACATTGGGAGAGTGCATAGCCAGGACAACTGACCCAGACTGTCCAAAGGGGTATTCCATACTATATCATGTCATGCTCAGTTTATAAACCAGGAAGAAGTTAGCCAGTGGATCGCTGGTCAGGAACAGAATGGGCATTGACCAACGGGTGGTGAGCAATTGCACCCTACATCACTTGTTTTGTGTATTATAATATGATTTAGTAGTAGTAGTAGTTTTCTCTTTCTTTGCTGTCCTATTGAACTGGTTTTATCTCAACCCATGAGTTTGACTTTGTTTTTCATTCTCTTTCCAGTCCTGCCAGGGAAGGGAGGAGTGAGCAAGTGCCTGCATGGTGCTTAGTTGCCAGCTGGGGTTAAACCACAACGGTAGTGTATTTTTTAAATATTTTTTTTATACTTGCTTCAAACACTCTATATATCCTTCATTCCCATGTTTATAGTGCTCTTGAAAATGTGTCCACTACATGAAGTTGCTCACTGGGGAAGTATTTCATATTTGACAAATGCTCCTGCAATTTCACAATCCTCTGTCGATGTGTAGGTGGTGTTTTGCACAGAGGATTCTGTAATGTAGCTTCCAATGATTTGTAGTCCATTGCTTTCCTGACCAATTTTGGCTTTTCTGTATTCATGAAAGTGCTCAAAAGTTTTCAGCATTTCTTTTTCAGCCTGAGCACAGTTTCTTGGGCTTCAGTCAGCCCTTAAATATACCACTGGTTTATCGTCTTGCGGAAACATAATCCCCAAAGTATTTTATGATTAATCAACAAAGTCCTTAGATTCTTTTTTAATGTTTCTAGTGTCAGGCCCTAAAAACTCTCTGGGAAATGTTCCAGTGCTATTATATATTCTCCATAAAAACCCACAAAACCTAAGCTGATGGTTTAGTTATGACAAACAAGAATATATTCCTACATGTGTAAATACAGATAATAATTTTTGTAAGAATCCTCCTAACAATTCTTTCCTCACTATTTCAAGCTTTTCTAACTCTCACTAGTTTTTCACACTGAATATACATTCTACATGGCTGAGTATCAAATTTAGCTGTCCTGCCTTGATCATGCGGTTGTGTAAATGTTGGAATTAGACAACCTCTAATTAGACAGCTGAACATTTTCATATCATGTCAGCAAATCATTAAAAAATATTGCTTTTACAGTGACATTTTCCAAGATCTAGGACACAGTATCAGGTCAAATCTGAACAGTATTTCACCAAAAAGGGAACTGGATGTACATAACTTCATTTTTTTACTACAAAAAAGTGATTATTAAAAAGCAGCCAAGCATCACAGCCATCAACAGAAATTATTTGCAATGAAAATGAGGACACTTCTTGGTTTTAAAATCTGTGTATCTCTTCTAAAATGTACATAAATGTATTTTAAGAATAGAACTAATGGGCATGGATCAGGTTATTTTGTCTTTAACTGTGAATTTCAGGGTTTGCATGATTTTATAAAAGATTTACTTTGCAAATTGTATCTTCAGCTTTACAGTGTAATGTATCCAACTGGCCAATGGATATTTACTGATGGATGGATAGACTCGTTTTTACTTGTGTGTGTGTTTCTTAATTCTTAGTCATTCTCTAATTATACTTCCTTAATGGTTTATTTTTAGAGCTATTAAGGATCAGCCAACATGACAGTTGATTTGGGAGGCATGGACATAATTGCGCTAGAGAAAGCTGGAGATTTACTTCCTCAGTTCAATGATATATGCAGGTCATGACGTTTTAATGCAGAATGCAGGATGAACAAGGGTACCGATTTGGCAGATGATTAGCTGTATGTATGGGAAAGATTCATAGTTGGGAGATAAATAGTGGCATAGCTGGCAGCTTCATAGAAATGAGTACTGTGTGAAAAATAACTTACGTTGGCAGTGCTTTACTTTCAGGAATCTACATGGAAATGTATTTCCCATCTTTTAAGCTACTCGAGGTTTGTTGATATAATAATGTATTCTGTAAGCATAGTCTGTGCTTCTAAAAACAATGGTTAGGCAGGAATAAAGAAAAAGAATCTATCTTTTCCATGTATAAAAGTGCCTAAGAAGGAAATCAGTTGTTTCTGAGCTTTCATTATTTTCTTAAAAAAATGTTTGATAATAATCTCTTGCTGCTTAATGTTCCCTGAGGCCTTGTTTCAATTATTATTTCTGTATTCCCATAATCTTTTATTGAGGCTTCATTTATTTGAAGAGACAAATGCGACCATCATTGCAAATACAAATCCCATTATGCCAGCTCAGTGGTGTTCGGTCCAAAACTACTTAGCACTGGAGGATATGGAAAACTGATAATCATCTTTCATTCCTATTGATTCATAATGAGTTAAAACTTTCTAAGTCAATGATAATTATCAAAAGATGGCTATAATACTTTTTTAAAATGTTGAATGACAGATGACTTAGGCAATTGAGAAGAGATGTTCTTGTTATTGAATAAGCTTGAAAGATTATGTTGGAGTGGCACAAATCCTGTTCATATACCAGGATTGGACTAATGATCTTTTGAGGTCCCTTCCAATCCCTAACACTCTGTGATTCTTTAAATCACTCGCTGGAGGAGGAATACCATCTTGCCTCATGCATTCTCACTTCCAGCTCTAATTCTTCACTCTCTCTGCAGCTGAAAGCCCACTTGACATTGGGTTGGGGTCTGGGGTGAGTGAAGAGGATGAGGAAAATGAAACCATGATGAGGTGGGCCGTTTAGTATACAATGGGAAAAGTAATGGCCACTAGATCCAGCTCCTGAATCCAAGCTGAGTTCAGAATCTACTCAGTCCTGATTACAATTTGCCTTTTAAAAACCTTAAATTAGGCAATGAAAGCCAAAGTTCTATATAGTTCCAGGGGCTCAAACATGATTGCAAATAAATATTTATAATTTTTTAAAAAATCAGGTAAAGAAATAACTTGCTATCAGAACCACCAGTCTCCCAAATACTTGCCCATGTCCCAGCTTTTTGGTATATATTTTTGAAAGTTGAGTTTCTGCCAAGATGAAAGAAGGGAAAAGCTTATGAGCTTTTGCGTTGTATTCTGATTTATTATAATGAGAGTCTTCTGTTCTGTGTGTTCACATATTGCTGTCTTAAGCCTGATACTACACCCAATTTAAGAAAATCAAACCAGTTCTGCAGTTAAAACAGCTAAATAGGAGGATGCAATTTGGGTAATAAATCTGCTGTGTATAGAAGATAAAATCTCTTGATTGTGTAGAAAATTGATTGAAATGTACGTTGCAAGTATGTATTTGAGATCTCAGAAAGGCTGACATGAATATGTAGGTTTATTCTTTTGAGTGGAAGAGACCTCACAAAAAACCCCTCAGATAATGTCGAACTGTTCTGCCTATAACACTCTGCCTTCCCTTAACAAAGAATTTGTTTTCCTGTCCACCCAGCTGTTATTTTACAATTTGTTTTGTGTTCTGTCAAAAAATAAATTAAAAAAATTAATATAATTAATACAGCAAAACGACCTTCAAAAATTTGGCAAGCAAATGTGGCTTGCAGCAAATCACTTAATCCCGTTTTGTTCAACGTAAAATCAATTGATTATATGTTTTCCTGAGTACATTTAAAAGCTGCCACACCTCCTGAGAAATGGCATGGAAGGAGGAAGGAAGTAGTTCTGGAGAATTTGAAGAAATTTATTTTTATTCATCTTAGTATGCGTGTTGCTTGTGGCGAATAGACCATATCACGTAATAGCAAATCATTAGAAAGTGCCCAGATCTCTGTAAGCATTGCAAATAAGAATTACGGTGAACTTTAATGTAGAGGAGAAAAGTGGAAACAACAGCCCATAAAGCCAGTGTTTTCAGGAGAATCAGCATCTACATAAGGAGAATCTGCTGTAGGAGTTTTCTTTGCTTCACTATGGTATTCTGCCATTATGTATGGCATCTTCTGCAGTTTCCAATTGCTTTTTTTTCTGTGCTGCTGTAACAACACATCCAAAAGAGGAAATGGTTGCCATGCCAAATGGGATGCATACCCTTGGGTGTCAGTGGTTGGAGCCCACTGAAGCAAAGGAGCAACACATCAAAAGCTATGTATTACCACAGGCTCCATCTGAGGTTACAAATGAAGCCAAGGTGGGTGAGAGAGACTGCTTTATCTCGGCCGAGCCCTGGGAACTTAATGAATCATTGCTGGCCCAACTGCTCAGTCAGTGAGACTCAGTATCCACAGATGTCATTAGGAGTTTTTTAGATTAGTCAAGAAATCGTATGCTGTGCTGGCTCCCTAGTAAAATGGTGAAGGCACATTCTTTTGAAAGAAAATTTCAGTATTGACTGCTTGTTTTCTTGCAAATGGTTATGCATCACTTTAAGGTCCATCAAGTTGTTCGGTTTTTAGAGTCTGTCCAGACTACAGGGCAAATATTGATCAGGAGAATTGTAGGTATATTGCCACTGAGACAGTTTTATAGTCATCTGCTTATCTTCTGTTGACTGGACTAAATTGTAGATGGCAATCAGGGACCTATAGATGTCTATGTAGAATTATTTCCTTACTTTTTGTTAAAATAAGAGGGTTTTAAAGGACAGTTTGCATGGTCACGCTTGAGAATATGTCATGCTATCCTTAGTAACCTGAGGATAAACCATAGGTAAATTGTATGTGTTCTCTTGACATTGAAATAAATTTACAGTTCTGCTCAGATGTATCATACTGCAGATATTTGGGTGGTGAGATAATTGGTTTTGGATGAAAACATGTAACATACTTTAAGTTTCTAGAAGGAGTTGTAACTTGGAAAAGAGTGCAAAGGGAGATGCTGTTGAAGTACAAGAAAGGTGAGTAGCTATGCTGACATGGAAGAAATATGAATAGAAACAGAAAGTGAGGAAGTTTTCTTGCTAGATAGCAAAGCATAAAACAGTTCGATATCTGCGTAGCAAACTCCCCACCATGGGCAGCAGCAGACGAGGGTGTGGAGCGCAGGGTAAGCTGAGCGGAACTGCTGCTGTAGCAGTGGGTGTCAAAAAGATGACTGTGGAGTTGGAGCTGTCTTTAGCGTCTTCTTAATTCTAGTAACTCAACCATGCTTAGACATTTGCTTTCCTGAGGCAAGCAGTACAAACACCACCTGATGGGAACCAGCTAAAACCCTCCGGTGGTGGGTGTACCTCCCAGAGTTATTTTACGCTCTTCAAAATCCACAGGATTACTCAATACCTAAAATCATATGTATACATAACTTACGGAAGTTTGCTGCTCTGCTATTTATTTGGAAATGAATGAGCCCAACACCAGACTGTTGTCTGACCCTGAAATGGTGCAGCCACTTGCGCTCCTATGCGTTCCCTGGTTTAGTTGGATCAATTGGCTGGTACAATTGAAATCTAACCTACCAAAAAACTGGGAATGGCTTGCTGTCACGTCAGCAAATCTGATAGTGACTGTGAAACCTAAATGAAATTGAAGATGTTGTAATTGACATTTGGAAGCTGTCGTAAATGACATCTTTAACCTCAAAATATCAGGGTAGAAAATGAAATCCAGATCACCAAAATGATAAGCTTTCCAGTATTTCCTAATGCTTCTGTAGTCATGCTACAGATAAAGAACTGAATGTTGAAACCACCTAGTAATGTCAAAGCATACTAGAATACACCTAAGAATATACAAAGAGTATGTGTGGGGAAAAAAATGAGGCTAAGGAAGAGAACCGTCATTTGGAGGCAGCCCTATTTACCTCCCATCTGTCTTCTAGGATAAAGGAACTATAGTGGACTCTATCCAGAGTGAATAGAGCTGTGAGTCTCCTTTTGAAAGTGCTGCTCACTCAGCAGGTAAATATTGTTTTAACCTTTTCTTTCTAGTATTTATTTGAGTAATGTCACCCATGTCAGATTTACTGAGGTTTTTATGTACATATATTAATATTAACATAATATCCTGTAGTACATAAATGTTTTAATCTAACAAAACAACAACGACCAGGAAACAAACAAACAAAAACCAAAGCAAAAACCACCACCACATCCCTGAGGTTATTTTTCTGTAAAGTACATGTCCGTATATGGCCTTTATTGGTTTTTAATTGACTCGTTAATTACCTTCAACTCCTGGATTTCATGCACTGCTCCCTCTATCTCATGGCACTGAATCTCCCTTTCCTGTGGAGTGGAGGTAAGACTATTCTGATATGATTTCTATTCTCAGAACAACATGTAGACTGTGAATTAAGGCTGTTGTTCACTTACAGATTTTCATTGATCTAACAATCTTGCTCTTTATTTTGACTTTAAAGATTCCTAAAATGCAGAACAATAATCCTGTCTTATGTATCATTGTGTACTATGCTGGCAACAAAGATCTGAAATCACAGAAGGGCTTGGTCCTGTTCAAACTCAGATTGGTAGTAGAAATTACATAAACATTGTTGAAAACAGAATGATAAATGAAAATGTATAGAGTAACAAAGCCATGATTTACATTCCAGAAGAGATGAGGTACTTCTATTTGCTTAATTAAGGCGTAAGATAATACGGAAACTTGCTGCACCATAATACTGCGCTGAAACGTGGAGGCTCTTTCTAAAATGTAAGGATGGATACTGTGGCCATATGGAGGCAAGACAAGGTCTTTCCATCTACCTGCCTGCTGTGGTTTCCACAGGAAGAAAACTTGGGTGTGTGGTGTGGAGGGAGCCTTCTTGCTTTCTTATGAGATCTCTAGAGACCACAATACACACCTGCCCTGCAGCCCACGTGTCCAGAAAGACTGGTTGGAAAGATGACATTAGTTGTAATTGATCATTTACGTCAAGTGTCAAAATTATACCTGTTTGCAGTTTTCTACAGTATCTTTCCATGGCCAGAGGTAAGTCATGTTATGTTATCAGATGCATGGTTCTGTCTGCAACCTTTTACTTGTTTTTTTCATTACCCTTGTGCTTTTGAAGGATGGTGAACAGACAGTGAAAGGTCAGACTGCATCTGAGTTGAACCACAGAGCAGTTATATCTCTGTTCTACTAGTGACTCTTCAAAAATGTTTAGAAGAAGCAGGGAAGTGCAGGTGGATGAAATAAGCTCCTTGATGTCTTAATTCAGCTGTGACTTGACCCCTAGCATCCTCTGTGTATCATCACCAACAGGGCTGACAAGCAATAGACTGTAGAAAAATTGTGGCATAGAGTTTTGTCTATTCCATACAAAAAAGTATCTGTAGTCTGGTTAAAAAAAAAAAGGGAAGCGGGGGGATAGCAAAAAGTGGATTTCAGTCCAAAGCAGTGAGAAGTTACTCTATACAGTAACTGAACTATAGTAGAAAATGGAAGAGCAATTAAGGTGGAAGCTAGCATCTAAAGTCTGGGTGCAATTCCAGTATATATTAATACAACTGATGATCATGGGTTGTTGATTGCTGATTGAGTTCTGTTTTCTTTGTGGATGATCTGTTTCTACAAAAAAACCCTAACAGAATCTTTAAATACACCCAAGAAGGATCACTTTTTCCTCAGTGAATCAAGCCCAAAACAGTGTCTCAGTTTAATAAATGTATTTCTTTTTTTTCTCCTCTGTCACACAGTGTGTTTCATCATAGTACAGACATATTCCTTGGTTTTCTTCCCTGCTGCTGTATGTATAATTAAATGAATGTTGGGGTTATGTATTCAGTGGCAATAGAAAGATTTCTGCAAGCTGATTTAAATTCACTGGAGAAGGAGAGAGTAACAAAGATATAAAATGTTATTTATTTGAATGATGCATTGGGCTATGGTGGATTTAAACAGCGCTTACAACTAGCACAAACAAGCAGGTTCTGTGAACACCTTTTTAAATTGAAGAGCACATTCTTGCAGCCCTCGTTGTAGAATTTCTTCCTAAATTACTGGTAATTTTCTGCATTCTTAGAGAGCGTATAATCATACGTGGTCAAAACATTGTACTGAGAAGCCTACTAGGAAATGAATTCAACAAAACCATGTCTCCGTGAACCCAAAACTGTAGGATGAGGTCAAGAATGAAAATGGTAAATTTATGAGATAGTATTTGGCTGATTTTTTTTGAAAGAAGGAAAGGGTTTTTTTCATGGTGGCTAATAGTAAACTGTTTTGTTTAATGGCTTGAAGGTGCCTGTTTTGCCATAGAGATTAAGATTTTAATCTCCTGATTAGTTTCTTATTCCTATTCTATTAAAAAAAAGCACTAGTTCTAAGTAAAGAATGAACTCTTGTGAGCACAAGGGAAGTGAATTTGCATTCACTTCAGCAGCTCTGTCTCCATTTTGAACAAGTGATTTCCTAACTATTTCCTCATCAGAAAGCTTCTTTGTGATGTTTTGCTGACCATACAAAGAATAAATTATCTTTAAGTCTGCTTTTTGGCATTGTCATTATATCTGAAATAAGAAGACTTCTTTGTTATGTTTCTGAGGTTTTTGCTGATGCAAGAAGGCGGTTTTATTGTGCTTTTTGGTTTTGTTTTTTGGGTTTATTTTGGGTTTTTTTTTTTGTTGTTTTTTTTTCATGCAGGAAATAGAGATTATTAGAAATCAGGGATCTTAAGATGTAAAGACATTTTCTAAGTGTTTAATTCTCCAATACTTCTGTACGAACATTTTATAGAAATTCAGTACAATGCTTTAAGCTGACAAAAGTTACAGTAAATGTAAGTTTAACAAATCTAAAAAAGTCTGTAAAATCACCTGTAAGAAACCCAGAATCTCTCTGCAGGGTTTTTTTGTGGTTTTTCTTTCAGGGTAATATTTCATTTCAAAAGGCATTTACTACTCCTGAAGGCTTGTAAAGTACAATTTTGTATCGCTATTGTATTTTGCTTTTTTTCAAAAATAGAATGTCTTAGCTCTAAATATTTTTAATGTAAAATTTATTCCTGTTGTGACTTGGTTTGTAGAAGTTATAATTGAAACATTTCTTGCCTTATCTTTTAAGTTTGAAACGAGAAAATATTAATGATTGGTGAGATCAAAGAAAAACCTCAATGATCTACAGTGATGCTAGTTTCGTTTTTGGGTGCCTAGTTTCAGTTAAAGAATTGCATTTTAGGCACGTTAAAGGCAATCTAAATGGGGAACTTCTTATTTAAGCATGCTTTGTATTTCATGAAAGGGTTGTTCTATACTTTTATTGTGAATAAAAGCAGATGAAAGCAACCTGTTGAGAAGCAGCTGTTCATTAATCTGCTGTGCTATTGCACTCTTATATGGGATGAGTCATAAACTATTGAGGAAAAATCATAAAATATTTCATTTTATTAAAATGTTAGAAGCTAATTTATCCGAATGCTATTTGGCTGCAAATTCAGAAAAGTCCTTCAGAAATCAATGTTTTTCATTTCCCTCCCGACTTGTCAAGGTGTCATTAACATGAGAGCAATGATAGCCATGTTGAAGATGATTTTGATTGCTGTTAGCTAGATAAAAAAAGTGAAAAGTCACAATTCACACAATGATTTACATTTTGGTATCTTTAATGTTTTTTCTGTGACTTTTGGGCAAACACAAATCCTTGCTTTGAAAAAATATTTTGAAACTATTAGGTTGTAAAGTTGCAAATTAAAAAATAGACATCTTTAGATGAGTGAGATTAAAAAGTTGTAATAAGCATCGAGTGAATTATGACTCTACAGGTTCACTTTTGATGGGAAGTGCATTTTTTTTGTCACTTGTACAAATACTAAAGACTGGGAATCCAACCTCTAGATTGATGCTGATTTGCAATGTGTAATTAGCTGCAACATATGATTGGAACTTGACAGAGAAGTTAAAAAAAAAAGTAAAATACATGCTATGACATAGAGAACAGATTAAGCTATGATTTACCTTCATTTTTTAATTGTTTAAAAAAAGCCAGTTTCCCAGATCCAGACAATTTCTTGTGGGAGAGTAGAATAAATTGAAATAGATATGTGAGAAAAAGCACCTCCCAAAGCAGTAACACTGAAAACAAAACAAAGAAAAATGTCTCCTATGAGCAAGGAAGGTGACCTGGAATGCTTTTATATTTATCTTGATTAAGTTTTTTAACTTGTGGTCATAGTTGCAGCACTGAAGACCATTTTCAAAATGACCCAAAACTCTTGGAAAAGATACAGAAGATTAGACCATCACTCATCTTTAATAGCAGGCAGACAGTAAGTTGAGTTTGATTTCCCTTAAGCCATACATTTTTTCCTTTGCACTTTATTGTAAGCTTTAGTATTTTAACTTCCAGTTTACACCTGTAACCTGGAAAATGGTTTTGGTCAGTGCTTTTATTAGGCTGGATGAGATAAGATGGCTGTTAGTACACTCAAGAAAGAATGTCCACTGTGGTGAAGTTATCTCCAGAACCAAATGAAACAGAAATTAAAGTTGACATAATAAACACAGGTCACAATGCTGATGAGGGACCTACTTCTTCCCAGCTTGTTTCTTCTCTCCATGTTAATAAGGTTATTCCTGAGTTACTGCTAATGAGTAAGGAATGAAGCCCACAGAACCTTTAAGCAGGTAGCTTTATATTTTACATGGTTAATGGGTCAGATTCATGCCATCTTGCTTCTGCAAGAAGAGCAAGGCCTGTCAGTGTTAATATTTAATATTTAGTATTAATCATTACTACTAGTAATTTTTTCTGACTATTTAAGATATGTGACCATCATGGTGTTGCAATATAGTGGCTATGCATATCTTTGTGTATAAAATTTTCTGTTTCTTTCTTTGGTGTGTATACATGTAATAAATAATTGGATTTATGTATAAGAAAGTAGGTTAAGTGTATTTACTAACTCAAGACATGAAACTAGGTAGTAAGAGAATAATTACCCACTAATTGGTATGTGATTACATTTACATTGGCCTGTCACAACTATAAAAGATACCCTAATTGCATCTCAAAATAATGGTGTTACTCTATCATGTTACCTTCTGCTTAAACAAATAGAAAATAAAACTATTTAGTTACTTTGAGATATGATCTCCAGATTCTGGACATTAAAGAAGCTCGGTGGTGGGTTTTGGTTTTTTGTTTGTTTGGTTTGTTTTTTTTGGAATGGCAATTTCTGAAGAAACTATTCTGTTCAAAACTAAGTTTGAAGAAAAACCTTATAGTGTAATGAGAGTTTGAAATTAAGCTTCTAATTGCAGGATATTTCTGAACTCTTTATTGTATACCATCAGGCTATTAAGGGTAATATATTTTACATAATGATAGTAATTTAGTGAACATTTATCATTGAATGTTTCAACTCAATGTTTTAAGCTACATTACTAGTCAATTTTAGAACCTAAAAATGGTGCTTCATAGCCCCAGGGAAAGCACTTAAATTAACCTAATGGCACATGGTAGCACCTTGGGGAGGTCACAAAGGGTACACAAAGTGTTTTCTGCCCAGGTTCCACTTGTGATCTCCACCCAAAGAAGCAAGTTAGAAAGACAGTATCTCTGAGGAGATACTCGCACACCCAGTATCAAACCTCCATAGTTGCTTTCATCTGTAGACTCAAGACTAATAGACCATTAAATTCCAAATGCTGTTGGGAAATCCCTGTTTCACAAAAATATAGACGTAGTGACGTGTACAGTTTTTAAAGCTGAAACTTAGAAATTTTAAAAGCTCACGAATACCCATATGTAGAAATGATGTTTTTGTTTCCAACACTGAAATGTGGGAGGCATTGAAATGGCATTTGAAAGCCTCCTTAAAGTAATAGTTGAGTCATAGAAAAAAATATGTTTCTTTGTATTTTTATGATATATAAAAATATAGAAATAAGTAACCTGACTTTCATATTACAAAACCAAATACAGGCTGCCGGGCTAAAACTAGATCACAGAAGAGAAGCTAAAGTAATCAGGGGGTGTGAGAGTCGGTCTGAAGATGGAGCAGTATTTGCCTGAACATTGCCGTCAAGAACTTAGAGAACTGAGGCCCTGACAGAAAGAACGCATGGACAATGATTTGGAGAGAGGCCCGAGGAGCAGCATTGTGTTGCCCTGGTTTCTCCGATATGCGGGGGCTGCTGCTTACAATGGCTGCTGTGTGGACTTTGCCTGCTGCTTCAGCCAACCCAGCCAGAGCCTCCTGAAAGTGATTGTTATGAAGGTCTCTTCCACCCAGGAACAATGGCTGCCGTCCAGAAGATGTGTTCTCACCTGCAGCCTCAGTTACACGTGTCCCTCACCTGCTTCCCCAAACAATGGCCAACGCAAAGGAGCATGCCCAGCAGCTCGCCAAGGGTCCTGAGGTCACCCAGTGGACTAGAGAAAGACCCCTGAATGCTGGACACGTAAGCATTGGCAAAAAAAAGCGTGAAACTTTCGAGCCTGTGCAGTACGAGCCTGGGTTGTGAAATCAAGGCGAAGATTGGGCTAAAACAATGGGAGCAAGGGGGGGGGTGAAGAAGCATAAAAGATGACTCCAGAATGGACACTATTGAAGATCTTCCCACCAGAGCATCCTGAACCATGATGGAAGACCAGCCGGACTCCACGGGACTGGAGACCAGAGGGACACTTCTGGAACTGGACTGGTGATAAACGCAACCTCATTTCTCATCTTTACTTTTGCTTTTTCCCCATTACTTTTCCCTTTTCTCTTTCTTACTTTCTCTCTCTCTATTGCGTGCCGCTTTACGGGCAAATTAATAAAGTAACACTGCTTGATTGACTTATAACCCCTTGGCATTTTAGCCGCCTTAATTTTGCGCTCTGAGATCAAGGTAAAAGAACCATCATGAGTCCCTCACCGAATGGACCGTGACAGGGGGACATGGGAGGAACATCTGCTAGATCCAAAACTTTTTACAGAGGTGTGGAATCAGTGCTACTTTTTTAAGAATCTTTTAGTCCCCATGACTGAAAGCAAATATGGAAAGAAGAAAAATGCTTTATCTTTTTCATTTCTTTCACATAACTTACAGCCTGGTAGGTGCTTCATGCTCATTCTGTTTGAGAACAGGCTTTCTTAGAGCAATATATTTTATATGTTGGATTAATCTCAGTAACTAAGGAAACGTACCATGTGTCCTCTTATTTCTGCTTCATTAGTTTATAAATTATATTTGAAATACAAGATATCCCCTGACTGTGAGTTGGTGTTCATAAAAGTTTTATAAAGTCATAGGAATTTCTAAATTGGTCAGAAATCAGTTGTTTTAAAATCCATTTAGTTAAACAGAGAAGGAACAACAATGTGTTCCAGTTTAAAATGTATTCAAAACCTGATTTTTGTTAATCTGGGTCAGCTCTTATTTAGATAGGATGTGTTATGATATTTTGATAGGTACGGCTATTGGCTTGATTAACATCAGCAGTGCTTGTAAGATACACCAGTACTTTTTCTCTGCAATACCAAGAAGCAATTGTTTTTTCATCCCATTGTATTACAGCGAAACCAACACCTCATGATAAAAAGCTCCTTCCATTGGAATGAATGCAGAATGATTTGATGGGTATTGCTGCAAGATACTGAGCTGATAGCGAAGGGTGACAATATGCTCAGTGGTGCTTAGAAGAGGCACAAGCTCATTAGTATTTTTGCTGCTGCTGGTGTTGTCAACAAGTACTATTTCTGTAAATAGTTACCCTTAGGGTCTGTCTACACTGTAGCTGCCTGGGAACCAAGTGTGTATAGAAGGATAAAAGAAGTGCTAGAAGGGTAGAGATTAATATTAAGGAACTTGACATAATAGCAACACCAAAGTCTTCCAAAATCTGGACTCCATCCACAAGTGTATCATGTTCCACTGTGGTATCATTACTTGCAATTGCAAACAAGTGTTGCAAACAGGTGGGTCACTGTAAACTGTGTTGCTGTCATCTAGCATGTATTCCAATACAAGATCAACAAAGGATTTTTCCTACCTTCTGAAGTGACTCCTCCTGTCAATTAACTTTATCCTCATTTCTCTCTTCACTGCGTCTGTGTCCATTCAAGGCTCTTCAGACACTTTATCCTTTGTTACCTGTAAACACATGGAGAAAATTTGTCACTCTTCCAGCCATAATCACAGAAATTGTTTCATGTTGGCCGTCTTTGTGGCTTCTTTGGACTGTCTGAGGTAGCGTGTGGGAAAGTCACCGTACTTCCCCCCGCTTCCTTTTTCTGAAATTCACCATGTTTAATTGTGGTTAAAAAACACTTAACCGAGGCATTATGCTCTAGTGTGTCCATTTTTGTTAAAGAGTGTATGTTACTGAACATGATGTTCTAAACATCAATTAAAATATTTGTAGGAAAAAGCATGTGAAACCTTAAGCATCACTATGAAGGCTTGCTCATGTAAGAAAATGTTAGACTTGCTGAATCTGATGCTTAATTCAAGCTTCAATATATCGAGGAACCTTTTTGAACAATTTTAACTTTTTTTTTTTTTTTTATAATAGCTTTTGAAGTTTTCAGCCTTCTTCCTTTTCTAAATCTGCTGCTGAAACACATATTTCTCTCTCATCTGTTCTGACTCACCTCTTTCCAGTCCCTAATGGCTTCCCCTTGCCTGCCCTTGAGTTATAGACCATTTCTGAAATGCTGTATGACAGCACTTTCTTGCAGTGTTTTCAAAAAAGAAAAATTGGCTGTTTATCTCTGAAAGTCCTGAAAAAGAACTTTTGCTCTTAACATTTTCACGAGGTAGAGGGCCAAGGGTGGGTTCTCATTCCACAGTATCAGAAGGTGTTAGGGAATAGACTGTCTTGAACTGGTACGTTTTTACTGCCTTTGGTAAATGATCTTTTTAACTATTTAAAATATTTTTAAAATATTTTTAAAATATGGGCATTAGAAATTGCTATGTTATTATAAAAATGTCTCGCAGCGTTACGCGAAGCTGTACCTACCCTTCGCAAATGGTTTAGTTTAAAAAACCAAGGATTTAGACTAGGTTCTGTTCAGGTTTGTCTTTGTTATATCATTTGTTGTAAAAAAAACTTAAGGGGATTCCATATTTCTCAAACATCTTATTGGGAGGGCTGTTCAGAGATACTGCCCCTGAAGGTACCGCTCAAAACGTATCCAAAAAGTCAAATTCCCTGTTGTTTCTTCTCCATGTTCATCCTGCACCTATTCTTTGTTCTGCCAGTTCAGCCTTTTGGAAATCCTAGATTATAATTCTATGCCCAGCTTTTATCATCACATCATATTTTGCACTTGGCTGGTGCTACAACTCACTCTCTAGGATTCTGCTAACACCAGAGAGCAACACAATACATATAGTGTTTGTTTTGATTTGCCTTTGTCTTCCATGTAGAGCTTCCAATTGCATTATAATAAACTTAATTTTTAGTAGTTCTATAATCAGTTTCTAATTGTTCATCTACAAGGAGTGAACTGTAAAGGAAATAACCTATGTCACTCATCTCTTGAAATTTGACCAGCCAGGATTACCATAGTCTTGTAGGGGGAAGACACTTCAGAACGAAAATTCCACTCATTTAGACTCTTTTAGGTGTTTTGTTACTTGCATCCTTTTTCTTGTTTCCTTCCAATTAAATTTTATCTTTAGCAAGTCCTTGACTGAACCATTTTCATCAGAAGAGATGAAAAAACATGTAAATAATGAAGTGATACATACTTATAGAGTGGATACAGGTGGGTTGTTCTTAGCAGCTTTTGGTGTTCAATGATGCTTAAGGCAATTTAATATCATAGAAGAAAGCCAGCTTCCCTCCTTCTGCTGAACAAATCCAAAATACAGTTGTAGTGGTTTGGGGTTTTCTTTGTTTCATTTTTTGGTGGTTGTGTGTGTGTATTTGTTTGTTTGCTTTAATACTGACAGAGCACTATGAGCAGTATTTTATCGCTAATTTCTCATCCCTTCAGCCAAATGTGATAAGCCAGTTCTGTCTGGTGAGTGATTCTCTGTGTCTCTCAGATCCTTCTAAGAGAAGTTCTTAATCTGAGAGTAGAAAAGGGCAAACTGTGTTTTACCGGGAGAGAGTGAAAGTGGTAAAAGCAAGCTCAGTTAGGGGGAAAAAGGTGAATGTGAAGAGGATGAGAAAAACACTCCTTTAGTGCCTCCTAATCAGTGATCCCCAAACGCTTTGAGAAGCCTCACAGTGCTCTGCATGGCAGAGAAATGTTATGGGCTGGAAAGCTGAGTCACAAGAAGAAACTGTGAGTATGGGCTGCTTGGGAAGCCTGCAGCCAGTCCACGGCAGAGTCAAAACCAGTTGCTCCATTAGAAGAGCCTGCAAGTGGTATTTTCATGCTTTTAATCTATGGTTTCTGAATTCTCTTTGTGCATGACCAGCTGAGAAGACAGAGATGAGAAAGGGAAGCTATGAATAGGACATGAAATTTAAGCTAAAGGCAAGTACCTTTTCATGAGCTCTTCTCACACAGAGCAGCAAAAGCAGCGGTCTCTTGCTGCTTTATATTAAAAAGTTGAGACGTTACATCTCATGTGCTAATTCCTTTTACACAGATCCAGGTGATAAAGCTGCCATTTGAGTTAAGCTAAGTGAGAGTGCATCACTCATGGGGGTGATGCACTAGCAAACCAGTAAGTGGGGATCCTGGCAGCATTCCGGCTCTTCCTCCAAGGTGCTAAACAGAGAACTCCTCTGCTTACTGTCCCTTCCTGTGACACTCAAAGTTTATAAAGGAGAGAGTACAGTTTTCTGCGGTAGCAAAACCCAATAGTTTCCTCAAGGAGCTTTGGCTGAAATAGAACTGCAGTGTTTGGCGTTAGCGAAAGTAAGAAAGAACTGGATGAGCTCTGTCTAACAATGAAGAGACAGGAATATGGAGTAGCTCCGCTTCCAGAATGTATGAATATCTCCTTTTATGGTGACCTAGTAAAAATGGAAATTCAGTATTTATAAAATCTAAAATGAAATTTTGAAAAAAAAGATAAAGTGTTTTCTAAAAGAAAGATATCGCTATGCCTCATCTAAGCATAAATTAAAGTCTTCTGTAAGATATAATGTAAGACTTTGAGAATCTACCTCCCGATAGACATTACTTCTGAAGTAATATGCAATTATATCTTTGAGACCTGAAGATTAAAATCTTGAAATAGTTAATTTCACATGTACAAAATATGGCTTTGGCAGTTGTTTCACAGTTCAACTCCTGCACTTTAATAAAAACTGTCTCTCTTAATAGTGTCACTGACAGAAATACCAATGAATGGCAGCGTCTGGGTGAACGCCCAGAGAAGGAGACGTTCTCATGAGTTGAGTATGTGGCAGGACTCTGCAGTGAAAAATAAATACAAAATTATGGTGGCAGTGACAACAAACCTTGCAGCAGTACATATGAGCTGCACTAGCCAGTTTTAAACAGGGTGTAATTAACATATGAAAGTTACTGTTGAAAAGAATTTTTGGAGCTGAGAAGTAGATTTTTTTATAAATCTTAGTGTTCCATGATTTGTTCTCTGAAGCGTCTGGTACTCATCATTGTTTGAGGCAGGATTTTAGTAATGTCTTGGCCTGAATGTAATTAATAATTCACTATTTAATTTCTTAACATAGCGCACACTATGCTCCACTGCAAACACTACATTCTTTGTACAGCTTACAGTAAGGGACTTAGACCAGGGACATGGTGTTTAAGCAGATTTGCAGGTGTCATAATGGTAATTTACAACCAGGAATCAGTTAAGGCATCTCTGAAGTTCTTTTCTACTGAGGTAAGAGACTGTGTTAACTCTCTACCTGCCTGGCACTAGCTCAGCACATTGGTCATTTCAGATCAGCTTTTCCCCTGGTTTGTACTGTAGAACTGAGGTACCGAGATCCAGGAGATTCTATAGCCAAAACTATAGTTTTATTAAGATATTTTCTTGAATTAAAGCAAATGTTCCTTTAATTCATTAAGAGAATATAGCCTCAAGGGGCAGATCCTGTTAACAGGTGCTAAGGCTCTAGTGTTCACTGATGTTTTGAGAAATGGCAGCTGGGTATTTGGAATCTTTCTTCAAAAAGAGACACTTCTTCATGATGATGGTGAATGCCAACAAGATGAACAACATTTCAGAGAAAAGGCATGGCTGCTGGGATCTAGTAAAAGGTTGCTTGAAAAGACAGCAGGCCATATTTTACTGAATAGTAATGACACCTACTATTTATCGAATGCATGCAGTATTCCTGATGTGGTGTCTAATAACGTGTTGCAAATTAACAAAATGGGAGATTGTTCTCGTATTGGTCTGGTGGGCCAGTTCTTATTTAGTCGTTGTGACTGACCAGAATAGACAAGTACGGTTTTGTGTAGTGCAAGAAGGTTGGGCACAAACGCATATTGTGTATAGGTCTTTATCTTAGCAAAACATACCACATTTTGTAACTATTCACACTGAATTCCACACTAAAACCTACTGTACTTTAAAAACAAGCAGCATTAAAATTCTCTGTAGAGCTCTGCAGGTGAGTGGTGTGGGGCAGGGGCTGTATTTGTGTGCTATGTGTTCAATTCACACCACAGGGGGGCCCTCAATTCCCAGACTGATCATCTAGGTGCTATTGCAATAAAAAAGTAATAATGATAATAATAAAATTAACAGCTATAGTTAACTGTGACAAGCTGAGTGGTGGTGTGGGGTTTTTTTTCCACCTCCAGCTGGTAGGAAATTGCAGTACATATTTTTCTCCAGACGTAGTCTTGTACTGAGTCTTTCCATTACATAGAAAAATATCCCTGCATTTTCTTGCTCACTTTATCTGCTCGTCTGCTTCAGTGACCTCACTGCTATGAAACCTTGTAAAGCAGTGAACTAACACTGACAGACACAGGAGGTCAGACACATGTATTTACTGTAATGAGTGATGCTTATGTGCTTACATTAGCATCAGCGTTACTTCCAGGCTGTTAGATAAACAGGTATCAAGGTTGAGTTTGCCATCATTACTGCAACTGCTGGCATGTCTCTACTTTTTCTGGCTTTAGCACTGTGGAAAAGTTGAACAATTTTTACATTTTCTGAATTCCAGATAAGTCATTGTATATTGTACATACTTTCTTCATTGTTCTGTGCGATTTGTTTTTATATTGTCGAATCTGTTTCTACCATCTGAAAACACAGCTATCTCACTACTCCTTCCCAGGTCATTTCTGAACTTCCATGAAAATTTTCTGGTAATATTCTTTCTTATCTTAAGACATCAACTTGATGTGATTTGATAATTCTACATATTAGGGCCAAAATGTTCATAGAACTAAAACACTAGGATTCTGTGGAAAGGGCAGTTCAGATGGTAACTGAATGAAACAGACAACTTCTGCAGCCAGAAAACTTAGAGAAGGAAGCATTTTGATTAAGTTGATTGCAAAGCAGTCAATAAAATAGTCTTCCATTCACTGAAAGTTATAGTTTACCAATTGTATAAAGAGGGATTGTTTACTTAGATATCTCAAATTCCTCCTCATCTTTTAAAGAATAGATACAGTGCAAAAAACTGACCAGCACAGTGTAAGAATGGGAAACAAAGTAACAGCATAACAAAAATGTGAAGAAAATACCAGAACGTAGATATATCAGAGCCACAGTGTATTAACGTATCCTAAACCGTGAAAAGAATGCAACAGTTATCACGTTGTGATAGCCAAGATACAGGCAGAAGAAAGGAATATTAGAGTTTACATCAGGGAGTTTCATAGATGCATCTAGGTATTTAAAAGAAAAACAGTAAATGCCTATAAAAAATATGGAGATATATAGAGAAGAATGTTTTCTAGGCCTGACATGTAGCTCTGTAATGAAATATGGAAACAAATACAGAGCATAAGAAATTAAATGGTGGTGAAATTCAGAAAAATCTCTGGTTTTGAGTTACAATCTTCAAATCTCAAAAAGCTAGAATAAAATAAAGGGAATACAGGGTCAATACAGGGTCTCCTCAGCACTATGCGAGATTTGATTAAACACTACACTACTGCTAGCAAAACTATTTTGTTTTCATTTCACCATCTTCGGGAAAAAACACAATAACTTGCAGTTATCTCCTGGAATTTAAGGATTTTTTGGTCATGCTTTTAAAAATAAGGATAAACGGAATATGATTGTTCTGAAATGAGTAATAACTTCTTAAGTGTTATGAGTATACATTGAAAAAAATAGATTTTTATCAGAGATCTAGTATTTTTAGTGTAAGTAGTAAGGATAAACTAACATCTAATAGTATCAGCGTACTATGTATTTGCAGCAATATTTACCTATGTGCCAGAAATGTTTAGAGCAACCATTATGAATGTGGGCATCCCATCTCAGTGGTGTCTTACCCCCCTCCGGATCTTCAGTTTAATGTCCTACTTAAACTACTCCTGATATTGCTTCATCCACAGTTTGAACTGTCTCACATTGAGAACTCAGAGTGCCTTCTTTCCCTCTTAATTTCTGTGATTCAGTCAAGTCATTTGCCCAACTTAATTACAGGCTTTGGTATCTTTGTGTGTCCTATTTGGCTGGAGCTGAGCTGGCTGAATAGATGCACACCCCCCTCTGCTTGTCATTGCACCCCTGCCCGAGGACAGCGGGGTCTGAAATAGGCTGGCTGAGCTGCTTTTGTGGTCACTCGC
Organism: Streptopelia decaocto; assembly: GCF_964273445.1. Classification (NCBI taxonomy): domain Eukaryota; kingdom Metazoa; phylum Chordata; class Aves; order Columbiformes; family Columbidae; genus Streptopelia; species Streptopelia decaocto. The sequence continues at coordinate 17,992,165 of NC_138666.1, read as the reverse complement.
TAATTCATATCAGTCTTATTGGGGTGAGCTGATTAAAACAGTGTGTCAAGGAGTGATTAAGCAAGGAGTTCAGCTGCCAGTAATGTGGATGCAGTAAATTCCAGCAGGGAGACTCTAACAAGTAGCTGGGGACAATCATCTCTTCAGCAGCCTATTTGTAGCCAGAAGAGGACAGATGTCTCCAGCCTAATTCACTCTGAAATCTCCCTCAGACTATAATAAGTAGTTAATACTCACTTTTCCTCTGGCCTCTCAGCTTGAACTGGGCTTTCACAAACTACACGAGTTGTTTTCAAGTACTTTTTTCCTTCAGTCTACTCAGTCCATGTTTGCAGAATCACCTCATTTCACAGCTCTTAATTAGTTGCAAAGCCAATGGCAGCCCTACTGCTGTGCCACCTAACCCCCTCACTTTTGTTGCTTTCTTCTCCAGACAACATGTAACATCTCTAATCCCATCTGTGAGCTACTGTCGGTGGTGATATTTTTTTATGGCATCATGTGTATTTTTTTTGCTTCACACTTAGATGAGAGGTGTTAATTTGTAAATTAAAAAAAAAATTAAAACAGTGAAAGCAAGAGGGAGAAGCCACTGCCAACTAAAAAGGAGATCGGGGAATTAGAGAAACAGCTCGGCTTGCTGGCTGCATTGATTCCATGATTGATTCGGTTGGTAGCTCTGACTCCAGAGTCACGTCTCACTAACTGGGTTCTTTCCATGTTATCACTTACACCGTCCACGTCTCTTGGTACCAAGTTCATCAATATTGCATTACTTGAAGAGAAGGAGGTAGAAATAAGGTGTTTTCAGTCATGACCATCTTAGATGAGATCAACTGAGATCTGTCTTACTCACAACCTCAGTTTTGATTGTGAACTCTGTTAGATTAGGAAAAAAATATATATATAGCTGAGTTTTTCTCTTCCTCCTTTGATTCTTTGGAGCCTTACAGAGTTTTGCTGAAATCTCTTCACCTCACTTCATCTAAGGAATCCAAACACTGTGTGCTAATCTAGCTAATTTTAGGGATTTCACAGTTTGGGGTATATTTTGGGGTAGCTCTTATTTGGTAAAGCTTTACTTCACTAAACATTAAAATTGTCATAATGAATTTGATAAATAAAACAAGTGACACCACAATGTGTAACCCCAAATGACTTATTAATCCATAATAAATGATCTACCTATAGGGGCTCTTCCATTAAAACGCTGTGGAGGCAGCCTGAGACTGAGGTATGAGTCCATCTGTATGAGTTTGTGAGTATTTTTCTAATCTTGTTTATGTTCTCTAGTAAAATAATACTATTCCAATACGCTACAAAAATCGAACTCTTCTAATCTTTAAAATACTGTAAATGTAAAATGTAAAATTAATCTGTTTTGAACTGAATCTACAATTCATTTCTGTGAAACTACAATGGTTCTGAAAATATTGGTATTACATATGATTAGAAAAATAAGAGATACAAGACTAAAAGAAAAATAATAAAAATATTAATAGAAAGAACACCAGTTATACCTTAAATAACTTGTTTTATATATGCTTATAACTGCCATCTGATTCTGTTTTATATAAGCTAAAAAAATTTAACTTTCCTAACGCGTTGGATGTGAAAGTCCTAACAACCTATGATCTCTATGTACATTCATATATGTAGGCATATCATTTCAGGCATAGAATATAATATACATTGCTCTGGTAACTTTAATTATTTTGATTAGTCTTTTTCAAATAGGAAATTAAAGAGTCTAAATGTGATTTGAATATTTGTGTTAAAATGCTTTCAATAATTCTCTTCTAACAATACTTCTGGATTTGTACAATACATAGTTTCACATTCTAGATTTAACAGCGTTGCGGAATTATTTTCAAATGAAACTTTGCCTCTATGGTAGGGAAAAAAGTTTCACGTGAAGCAGGTGTTCAGCAGAGGGTTCAAGAACTTCACTTCTGATTTGAGTTATAAAATGAGAACTGAAATCAGGTGTGTTTCAAGTGGTTTGAGGCTTCTTTTACAAATCCCAAGTGCCAAGCAGTTTCACCTTACAACTCTGGCAAGGGATTTGCACATATTGTCTGTCAGAAATATCAGCATCTAAAGACACTGAAAGTTTCTGAGTGCCTGAGGTCAATCAGTGTTTAGCAAACCTTGCATGAGGACACCCCTGTGGATTATGCTGGCTATTGTTTTGCATTATTCATTGGTGTACTTGAAACAGTATGAATCTAGATGTGACAGAGATGTGTAATTTGAGGTGAAGCTTTTATATAAATGTATTTTATATTTGATACACTTTTGCAATAACTTAATTTATCTATATGCGAATAATGTCAAGAAGGCTTTAAAGAAAGTTAGAGAGTGAGTTTAAGAAATTGTTCAAGTCACAGACTAATAGTTTCCGTGACCTGGACAGAACCACCCACGTATTTCAAATACCACTGTGTTTTTTCTTAGCTTCATACTTTCTTAGTATTTACCTACTGGATAGTATTTTGGCTGAAACATTACATTGGGATACATCATAAAGGAGTAAAGACAGATTGTTGGTTTATTGCAATACATCCACACTTTGTGTTCTCTGTAGCATGCTGGTTTCAGACAATAGGTTCACCTATGAGAAGGGAGGCTCTGTGCCACGATCAGTAAGATCTGAGTTTTGTTCCCATTTGTGCCCCAGACTGCTCAACGTTTATGAAAATCACTGCTTCTCTCTGAGCTTTACCAGTAGTAAAATTGTGATTCTGATATATGCATTCTTTGAAGTGTTTTGAGAACGGCTGATTAAATGCACTATGTAAGATATGCGTGTTACTGTCACTATCCTGATTATTTTGAGAAATATTCCTTGATATTTGCTTTCTGGGTTTTATATCCAAACAGAACAGGTTGTTGATTCATACTGGTGGATTTGGAGTTTCTGTTGTTTATGAGACGTACTCTATGCACCAGAACATCTGCTACCTCATGGCAAATACATCTGGATTTTTGCCTTTTGCTTTTCCAGTGTGAGAAAATACAGTAATGGTTGCTCTGTCACGTCTCCTGTAATCATTGAATTCTGCTGGTTTCTGTCTGCTTTGGCAGACAGGTGCCTCAGTGCTAGGTGCTTCTGTTTTGCAGTCTAACCCTTTATGTGTATTTTATGTACTAGCTTATTGAATTCTACTAGTATTTTAAAGAATTAGGATGTACAATGCAGCACGAGAAACATCTCAGCTGTTACATTAATATTCACTTGCTAGTTAGTATTACTGTTACTACATTGAAAGAAAAAGTGAAGACGTACATAAATAGACATAACTGCAATAGCAGGGATTTTTTAATGCTATCTATATCTTCGACCACTTCTTTCAAGTGCTAAGGTTTTAACAAATCAGAGGACAGAGCCTACCGTATCAGAAAGAAAGAAAAAAAATCTCTCTAGGCACTAGATAATGAAAACTTGTTTAAAGGCTTTCAGATTCTATTTTCAGGTATAACCTCATCTGGAAATGAAAAAATGAAAGTAACCAAAAAGCCCTTGCCAACAGCTAGACAAGCTGAAAATGGAGGATTTAATGAAATAAAAGTGATAATTCTAGATCTATATTACACACAATTTTAATAAAAGGCCATGTTATGGAGAGCCTGAGGCTGCAGCACAGCATAGGTCTCAGTTTTTTGTATAAAGAATCCACGTAGTTATCTAATTTATCCAAGACAGGCAAGCTAGTAGAACTGATTCCTACCTCCACTAGAAGCTCTTTACATTGCACATGGCAGTTGGAAGGGGACATAATTATATTTGCATGTATTTTAAGTCCTGTTTTTCTGAGAACACTTGCTATATATTTATATTTTTATAGAACATAAAGTCCCACCAATATTTCACACAAGTGAAAGGACAGAACAAGAAAAGAAATGCCAAATATTTAAAGAACATTCTCTTTATATAATCAATTTACACTCTAAATGTGTGCCCATAATTTTGCATGCAGCTAGAGCTCTATCTGCTTGACATTAGAAAGTTCAGCTGCTTACTTTTTTTTGATGAATCTTACTGCTTATGGAAAATGTGGAATATTGCCGAGGAACAATGGACCTTCACCACCGAAGACCACACTTCACTGCAGGAAGAAAGGACTCCAAATCCTTAAACATAATTGTTGGAGTTTATTTCCATTTATAAATATAAAGAAATGGAATAGGAAATGTCAGTTGATCTCAATAATTAGATCACAAAATGGGACAAAAACAAATTCACAAATTTTCTAGCAAAATAATAGTGTTGGAAAGAACAGAAGCATCTCGCAGAGAATGGAACGTATTTGCCCTATAATTGTAGAACCATCCAAATGCTCTCATTTGGTATCATAGCTTGCAACAGATGATCTGTATCTCTACTGCATTAGAAGAAAGATATTTCTGGAGAAGCCACAGATGACAGCAGTCTAGAGTCAGTGATAACAGGATTATAAATTCTTTATATTTTCTTTATTATTTCAATTAAACTGCCAGTGAATATGAAAACATAGACTACTCAGATTATACTGATGAAATCTTGGTTGGGGTTTGGTTGGTGGTGGGTTTTTTTTTAAGGAAACCATTCCAGTAGAGCAGTCATTCTCATCCCTATTTAGATGCAAACAGACTTTCACTGGTTTAGGCTACAGTAGTTTCCTGGAGCTGCTATTGGGTTACTTGTTTCCCCAGACTAATCAGTGAAGTGACAAGATATGGGTGAGTCTCTTTCTTCTTATGTATTCTGTGACTGGCAAAGAATACTTCTGTTTAACTGAAGGTGAAAATGCAGCTGAAGTGAAAACCACAGAATAGTGATCATCATGTTATTCAGGGCTGTGTCCAGTTGGATTTTTAATACCTTTAAAGTCAGACACTCCACAACTTCTCTGGGAAACCTATTCCAGGGTTTGACCATCTTTGCAGTACTATTGTCCTGTCACTGGGCATCACCAAGAACAGTCTGGCTCCAGCCCACCCGCTGTTGGATATTTCTACACGTTGATTTTTTTACACTTGAGCTTCCTCTTCTCTAAATTAATTCCAGCTCTTTCAGATGGCATATAGTGTAATCTGTTTGCCTTTTAAAGAAAGAAAATAAAAACATTAGGAGAAAATGTGAAACCTTGAGAAAAAAAAAATTTCCATCATTTTTTTTTTCTTTGGGTTGTGGTTTTTCATTTATGTTTTTGGTTTTGTTTGGTTTTGTTTGTTTGGTTTTACATTGGCTTTTAGTTTATGCTACTCATACCAAATTGTCAAGACATAGTTTAGTGGTGGAGTTGGCAGCGTTAGGTTTACTGTTGGACTCGATGATTTTAAGGGTCTTTTCCCAGCCTTAATGATTGTATGATTCTCTGAAAGGAAATATGAAATCAGCTCAGGCAGAGGAAGGTCCCACTGCATGCCATGGTTATCTTTTTAGCAACTGCACTAATGAATCCAACCCCAAATACCAAGTGTCTCCTCAGAAAAGAGATTATATACTGCTTCTGGTTTGAAAGCAAATTTCAACTCCATGCTTAAGCTACCATAAAGAATGAGACCTACTTTTGAAAGACTAAGGTGCTGAAAATAAGTATATAGTTCATATCCTTGAGTAGAACAATATTTTTAAACTTCCTGCTGACCAGGGAACCTTTAATCCTTCTGACTGTGCAGTATCTTGACAAATGAATCTTTTTAATTCTGGGAATTAAAGAATAAATTGTTAATGAGACAACAAAAATGGCACTGCTTATGTAGTTGCTTAACGAGAAATTTCAGAGAGAAATGTGTGCTGAAGATTCCAGCTTCAGAGTCTGACTCCCATGAGATAAATCTTCTCTGTTGCCATGTATTTCTTCTGACTGCCAGGCTCTGAATGATTTAAACCAGAAGCAATGATGGTTCTGAAAGGACACTGTGAACCCTCTTGAATTACACTGAGCAGATTTATGAAAAAAGAACAAAAAAAAAAAAAGGAAGAGTTGCAGTGCTGCAAATTACTAAAACTTAGATCCCTTCTCATAAATGTTGCTTGCACTACTTTTCACCATATAAAGGATTAACATGCCATCCAGTGTTAGTCTTACTAAAGCATGCTTGTGCAATAATAATAATCGCATTAATCATGTTTCCATTTCTTTAGCTTTTTATATTGCTACAATATCAAAGGTTATAGAATTCATTAGTAATTATTCTGAAATAGAAAATATGTATAGGCTTAATTTACATAGTCTCTAAATTGTCATTCTCTGAACTAACTTGTAAAATGAAATAAAAATGGTAGAGATGATATTTACAGTTGGTATGTAAAATGGGGTAATCTTTGAAATCCACTTTGAATAAATGTGGTCTTTGCACCTATTAGAAATGTGGATTTTGCATGAAATAGCAAGTGGTAGGTTATTCTGTATAGCCTGGGCTTCAGTGCTCAACACATCAACAGCGTTTTAAAAGGTAGAAAAATTCAGTATCACAAGTAACAGGGCATCTATGAAAAGAAACCAAACATAACTGAGATGACATATTTCACTTCAGTAGCAGAACATCAGGTGTGCCCTGAAGAGGAGTGCACAGGCTGGGCGCCTCGGTGAGGTAACTGGCTGTTCTGCTCTTCTGCTCTAAGGCAGGATAGGGTCTGTTATCTGTGAATTTTCACAGGCTCTAAATGTGTTGCAGGCACCATTTCTACGTGTTGATGCAAGCCAGTGATGTCTTAAAATAAACAATTTTAGGAGTTTTAGAATAAAGTCAGATATATTGCATAAGTCAGCAAATTCTGACTGCACGGGGTATCCAATGGGTACAAAACATGAAACTTTGTTATGTCGTCAGCCTTATTGTGCAAGAAGCAGAAATGTAATCCTGCAGTCAGGTTCTCCTGGGACATTGGGTTTGTCTCTCTTGAAAAAGGCTTTATGATTTTGAGCTCCTTACTCTCTCCCAGGAGTTTATGGATGATATCTGTCAGCTGCAGGAACCTATCTTGTCAAGAACACTTAAACATGTATGTGATTCTTGATCCAGATATCTGTGTTCACACCCCCATCCCTTTCAACTCTCCAAATTTAACTGGGCATTTTCAGGGGTGAAGGCTTAGAATCATAGAATCACAGAATTGGTTAGGTTGGAAAAGACTGTTAAGATCATCGTGTCTAACCTTGGTAAGGCATAGTTCAGATCATCTTCCAGCCTGTATGCCTGGCAAGATTTCAGCACCTACTCCTACTCTGCTGTTGTAAGGCAGCAGTCTTACATCATTAATGGAATTTTTTCTGTTTACTGATTGTTTTAGAAGTGTTCCACAAAAGTAAATCCAGTCTTGAAATTAACAATAATGGGAAGAAGAGGAGGAGACTCCACAACCTCCCTGGGCAGCCTGGTCCAGTGTTCTGTCACCCTCACTGAGAAGAAGTTCCTTCTCAAATATAAGTGGAACCTCTTGTGTTCCAGTTTGAAGCTATTACCCATTGTCCTATCATTGGTTGTCACTGAGAAGAGCCTGGCTCCATCCTCCTGACACTCACCCTTTAGATATCTGTAAACATTAATGAGTCTCAGTCTCCCCCAAGCTCCAGAGCCCCAGCTCCCTCAGCCTTTCCTCACACGGGAGATGCTCCACTCCCTTCAGCATCTTGGTGGCTGCGCTGGACTCTCTCCACCTGTTCCCTGTCCTGCTGGAACTGAGGGGCCACAACTGGACACAATATTCCAGGTGTGGTCTCACCAGGGCAGAGTAGAGGGGCAGGAGAACCTCTCTGACCTACTGACCACCCCCTTCTAATCCACCCCAGGTACCATTGGCTTCCTGGCCACAAGGGGCCAGTGCTGGCTCATGCTCATCCTGCTGTCCCCAGGACCCCCAGGTCCCTTTCCCCTACGCTGTTCTCTAATAGGTCATTCCCCAACCATGAGGCTGATGTGACCCCCGGTGAAAATGAGTTTGACACCCCTGATCTAAACTGAAAAAGTGACTCCTTTGGCAATGAAGAAGGGGAAATTACACCATTTGTCTGCCTCTGGGTTTGCTATCTCCATGCATTTCTTTTGTTGAATGTTTTTAATAAGAGACACTTTCAAAAATACCATCAGTTTACTTTAATTATGTTCTCAACTACCTGAATCAAAATTTTGCTTGACACTTTGATATATGTTTGTATGTGTGTTAAAAATCTATGAGGAAATTAAAGAAGATAAGTAAGGATTAATTTGATTGCAGGCACTCTTATTTAAATTATTACTTTCTAAAAGAAAGGTAATAAAATTCTATTGTCACAGTAATCTGGTGGGAATATAGAGGTGGCAGTGACACATTTATTTCCTCTAAAATGACCTTTGTGTCAAACCTTATGCATTGATTAATTTTTAGACAAAATTATTTAGTTTTATTTACTAGTTCACCCGAGAGCTTCACTTACACTATGACACTCATTTTCTCTTCTGTTGAGTTAAACTGACAATTGAAGAGTTGTTTTAGTTCTGTGTGGGTTTTTACCTTTTGAACATAAATAGCAAGCAAAACCCAGCAGACTAAAAAGCTGTGGTAGCAGATGGACTTATCAACATCCCTTTGCCTTTTTACATTTGAACTGTGGCAACAATCATCTAAATTGAGCCTAATTAAATATAATATTTCTCCATAATTATATGATAAAGATTTCTAGTGCCAGAGTCTGCGCAGCTTTATATGGTTGTCTATAATTTCTTGGTTAAGAGAGCAATTTATTCTCAATGCTAATTGATGATGAACAGATTATTAAAGTTGTATTGTATGACACTTCTTTCTGTATTCTCTTTCATTTTAAACAAGATCGGAGTAATTCTAAATAGGGAGTTAGTGCCAGCACTATAAAAGGATGGTGTATAAAACTGCAGACCTTTTCATACACTGATTGATAACCACTGATGAAATTACAGGAGTGCCATAAACATTTTAGTGTGCATCATAAAGATTTTTCGTGTATAGCATTAGCCACATGGTATAGCTAGTTCAAGGTTGTAGTTTCAAAAGCAGTCATCAGAAATCAACTTCAGTAATAAGTTCTAAGCGTTTGAAAAGCTAAAGCTAATGAAAGTTACAATGGTACCGTTTATATTCTTTAAGAAATACTTTTAAGATTTTCTGTGACTTGACCTTTATTTTATGACAAGATATCTGAAAGGTTGATTTGTATGAGTCATAGCTACAATTATTATACTGTATTTAAAAAAATAAGTTAATGGATTTTTTTTTTTAAAAAAGGAAATTAAGAATATTTTTAAAAAAAATTATATTTAACTATCTGAAATGTTTCTTACTAGGTCAGCTATTCTATCAACCTATACAATGAATTAAAAAGGAAGCGTAGAATAAAGGTCTTTGCTGAGTATACTGCAAGCATAAGCCTCAGGCTGCAATTCAAGGTATGTAATTATTTAGATGTATAGTGGAGATCTATAATAACTATATGAATTGAGCACATTTACCTAAGTATGAAACATAGATGCATGCATTACTGTTAAAAAGTTGACATTAATGGGATTTCTGGTTGTCTATACAAAATGCACCTGCATTATTCTAATCCTGAAGTGTTCAGTCCTTTATTCAGTACTTTTGCATGGTATAGGATTCCAAGCGTTTGATGGATGAAAGAGCTCTAATAAAGAAACATGTTATTATTTATGTTGTGTTCTCGTCTGGAGAATTCTGGTTTGGGTTTTCAAAGGAGCCTGACTGAGTTATTCTTTCTCCCACTGAAAGCTTAAGGATTTTATTCTTATTTACACTAAAAGACTACAGACTGTCCTTGCAGTAGAAAGGAACATTAATTTATATGTGAATCTTACCCAGTTGGTTTTGTATCCCTGAGTTATTTAGGCTCCTTTGAAAAGTCAGCCTGATGCAAGCAATCTTATTTACACAAAGAGAATTCCCATTAAAGGAGGCAAGGCTGCTGAAATGAACTGGCTCTATTCATGTAGAATCAGATTCTATTTGTCCCTCCAGGTTTATAATTTACAGACTTTTAGCTCTTGCCTTTGAGGACTAAATGTCTTGCTCTTCTCATTTTCTTCTCAATATACTTAACAGTTAAGCTAGTTTGTTGTTTTGGGTTCCAGCACAAAGGAGGAAAGCTGATTTACAGATGAATCAGGATGGTTCTTGCTGTTATTTCTAGAAGCCCTGTTGTTTGGTTAAGTTTGTAAGAAAGTTGCAGTCGTTCTTCCCGTGAGCCCCTGTGATTCGGTGCATTCCTAAGGTACAGGCCTGCTCAGGGGAGAAATTGTCCATGTGTGGTACATCTAATGTCAGGCTCACGGTGTTTCTGTGACTGACCCGGGCAAGTGAAGGAAGGCTTCTCCACATGCACTTCACATGTGGTTAAAATGGCTCTGATTCATTATGGTGTGTGTGGAGTAGTAACTCTGAATTTACTTCCTCCATCACCCTCTGTGAAGAAATTGCTAAAGCAAGGAAAATATAGACCAAACAAGTTATGGTCTGCTTTGCATTTTGTGAGTTGTAAAGAACGTTTTTAAAAAGAAAAGTAATTAGTTACGTATTTATTAATACAGACTTAACAGATCCCCATTAGATATTATTATCTTATTTATGTCATGGTTCCTAAAAGGTTGTAAGCATGTGTTTGCATTAAGGATATATTTCTGAGAAATTTGAACCGTTAATTTCTTAAAGGACTTTTGGATCCTTTTGGAATGACCATATATGTATTGTGGGTATTCCGTTCAATTTCCAGGAGCCTAAATAGAGAACTGTTAATAACTATTAATACTTTGGCTCTGTTACAGTTTAAACAAGACCAAGACTAGCAGCAGTGGTTTCCTTATTTTATAAAATCATCTTGTGAAATAAATCACTCAAGGCTTGAGTATTTTTTTTATACTGGGTTTCACCCCTTAGGGGAACCTTCCATATACACATTATAACTTCCTGGAAATACGGAGATTATACACAAAATAAATGGTAGACAGCTGCAAGCTATGAGTCTATAATGTCAGTAAAAGGATTTGGTGATCTCATAAACCAGAAGAGCAAAGTTTGAGCATCTTGAACAGTACTCAGACCCTCAAAATGGAATGAGTGTTCTGTAATTCAACTCAATTTTTGTTTGGTATAACATAAGGATCTGAGTAAATGATTCATACTGACAGGATGGAGCCCTGTGATCTTATAACAGCTCCCATATCATCTCTAGGCTACAAGCACTAACCATTTCATTTCTATTTTCCCCTTCATTCTCTCTCCTCTTTTACTTGCCCTTCACGTTGTAGTACTGCTCTGTCATACAGTCCTTCACTTTTTTCCTTTTCAAGTACACTTCAAATGCTAGTCCTGAACTGTAGTCAGAATTCCTATGCCAGACCTATACTGACCGTGCGGGAACACTTGGAATTTCTCCATGATGTGCTTACCAGCAGTCTGGGTGCTAAGGGGGCATGATGGTGACATTTCATGCAGCTCCTTAGTCTGAACAAGTGATCTAGCTGAATTAATAGACTCTCATGGGATCCAAAGTGCTTTAGACCATGGTACAGAGATGCTTTCAGAGCCTTGTTAGGCTCAGGTGACAACCATTTGCACTTATTAGCACCAGCTAAGCCCTGTGATGTGGATTGAGGCCTGAACCGAGTTTTTCTGTGCTAATCTTCCAATGACCTATAATAGTCAGGTTTTCCCATTTTCTGGAGTTTCGGAGTCTCTTAAGTGTCACTTAAGCAGCTAAAATGACGGACATCCCATTTCTCAAAAAAATGCAAAACCAAATCCCTGATGTATGTTACAGTAATAGTTATAACACATCTAGAAATGAAAATATGTGGTGTTGCAGTAATACTCCATTTCCAAAACATAAAATATTTTGATCTGAATTTCTACTTGTATCTTCACGTTGTAAATATTTAGGAAGTTATATTAAGAGTTACTGAACGGTAAATAAGTCTCATGGAAATGGTGAAGAGAATAGGCTCTTTAAATCTTTTGAGTAAGTTTATAATGACTTTGATAGAAGTCATAGGTAAATACTGAATTGTAATTCCTGTTAGCAGTTCAGACAGATAGTTACTTGAGATGAAGTTAAGTAGTGACTTGCCTATAATTTGCTGTCTTGAGTGAGTATTTGCATAGAATTGTGTTATGCTTGTAAAATTAAAATTGCTTCTAACTGTGAGAACTTATTGATAGTAATGCTACAATGGTGCTTGTCATTTCAGATGAGTGCACAGAGATTCTTTTCCTCCAGAGCTTTCACAAATTTCTCTGAAGTTCAGTGTATTTAGCTGGAATTATAAGGTACAAAAGGTATTTTTTAAGTACAGGATGTTTCAAAAAGATAGACCCAATTTCAAAATGGTTCATTATCAAATTGTGTCCATCTTTTTGACACACCCTGTGAAATGTCTTAGTACACCACACATCATACTCAGTTTATTACGGACATGATCTGGAATATGCAACGGATCTAAATAAACCAAACACACCCAGCTTCAGGCAGAATTATGATTTTCAGAGAGGAATTCAGTAACCTTAGCTCATGAATCTGAAATTTCAATATAATATGTTAGTTTAGGGTAACGTTTGATCAGCATTTAAAATATTTCTATTGAATTTGTGCAGTGTGGTTTCTCACACAGAGCACGAACTCAAATCCTCTTTTTTGTCATCTGGGCTTTTGGAAAAAGACAATTGCTTATTGAACCATTATAGTAAAAACTGTTCTTCTGACAGCTATAGAGGGAAATCGTGTTCTGCTCTTAAAACAGTTATAAGTAGTACTGGTTGGGAGTTTTCCAATAGAACAGTTTTTTCATCCCAAATTGCTGATTCTTTGAGCAAGCACGTTGCTTTCTGACAAGCAGAACAGCAAGGTACTAGAATTGTGCTTGTCAGGAAGATCTCAGGCAACTATCTGCTTGGTTCAATAGTCCTAGTGGATTTGTGAAAAGTCATTAAACTAGTGAGAATTATCAATAAAATCACTATTTTTCATTGCTTCCAAAACAAACTAAAGAGGTATTTCATTTTGGCGGTTTAGAGAACACCATCTTAATTATGATTTCTTTTTATACCTCCACGCCAGCAAAAAAAAAAAAGCATCACTGAGCAAAAATACCTTTTCTTGGAAACTTTTGTCATCAATCTTTTCATGTCTAAAAGTACAATTGTGTATGCTATGTCCTTTGAAAAAGATATTATAATCTCCCTAATACTCTCAGCATAAACAAGAATAAGACAAACAAATCTTCAACTGTCATTTTGGAATTCTTTTTCTATGGCGAAGGTGTTCTGGTTATCATTGTGTTGGAGTCAACACTGACTGCAGTGTCGCCCTGGGTATCTCAGGATTCTGGCTGGAACACGAGTTTTGGAGACCAGGACGCTACCTGAGTTACAAAGTGGCTGCTGCAGTGAACACAAAGGTGAGCATCCCGTCCTCAACTTCAGGTTCTCTCAGGTACGAGGAAAAGCTTCTGCTGCCCCACAGCATCAGCAGATCATAGAAGTGATAAGGCCTTAAAATATTGGTGTGTAAAAAAGGGAGATCTACTTCTTAAATAACATCTTGCACATACTCCAGTGAAGTCTGTGATAGGAAGGGTCATATACCTGAAGTATTTAACACCTATAGGTCTGTCAGGGAAGAGACACTCATCCAGAGATTTGATTAGGACAGGGTTATTTCTCGTATGAGGTGGAGGAGAGCTCAACTCCTTAGATGTGGGATTCTGAATCTAGGAATTATTTCTGGGTCATAAGGTAGAAGATTGATCCAACTTGTTAAGGATATAGAAAAAAATTGAGCTACATTATTTAGAGTAGTCTGTGCCGATATGGAAAAGATGAAATTATGCTAATCTTTCTGTTACAGTGTATAAAATTATATACTATTGGAGAAACATAGCATTCTCAGCAGGGGTTTCAGCAAGTTGGTGGCCAAAAGCTGTCTTAATGAGACAGCTGGCTTGAAAAATATAGTAAAAATGACAAGGGAAATAAATGAATGATAAAATAAAATTAAAGTTGGATGAAAGCATAAAATGAACATGCACAAACTGAATCCTGAAGATATTGTTAAACCGCATTTTAAAGGCATAAAATCAAGAGAGTTATTTCTCACAAAACTCTTAGATATGTCCTTTTTGGCATCTGTTATCAGTCATTAAGAAACCTAGAATGCCATACAAGTTAATGAGGTTACTACTGTAATATTTTGGCACAATACTGCTATGAGAAATCTTGATTGAAAAAGAAACATCACAATTTACAGCCAAATACACTATTCAAAACATTAGAAGTCTGGAAGAGCATGCTCACAAGCAAGTAAATTTAAGTCTGACCGCAAGTATTTTTTGCCTCCCAGTATGATCATACCATCTTTACTTTACATACTTGCACACGTGTGTATGGCTAGAACTTTTTCTTACATAAATTCCACCACATTCAGGGGCAGATCCAAGACTTCTGTTGATTTCAGTCAACTTTGACTCAATTTGTTGATTAATAGCTGTTGGCATAACTTATGACTTAGAGTAAATTACAAAGGTGAGAGAGATGGCTGGTTGGTGTTTGTTTTACACATACCTATATTTCTACTCATTCTGTTTACAAATAAGACTGTTTGCCTAAGAATCTGAGTGAATGGTAAGAACTTCAATAGGCAGGGTGGACCAAAAGAATGACAGTAGAATTATTTTAAAGGAAAATGTGAAACCTGCCTTTTACCTGTTCAGTTCAACTGCCAGTGATGAGGTTTTACATATTGTTACTGTATCAATTCATTAATAACTGCAGATTAGTATAAATATTAAAGGATAGTATTTGAGATATGCAAGCAAATTAAAGACAGTGGGAGAAGATTTTCAAAATAGGTCATGCCTTTTACAGTGAAAAATGTAACTAGTGTGGAAATAGTTGAGTAGTCAGATATCTTCATTGCAAATTGCTGCTGCAAAGAAGTATGAAACATGATAAAAAAAAAAGAGGGGAGAGATATTTTGGGCAGTGATCTTCTCTGACTGAAGTATGATAAAGAAGTGACAGAGAAAAAATATATATGGTAGTACTCTAGAAATGTTACAAATTAGGATACGCACTTGAGCCTTAGGAAGATCCGACTGAAGAGCTGTCCTCTTTATAAATAATGTTACTATGTAGAGACATATTTGTAGCAGACTTGAATACTGCCTGCTCTGTCACCATGAAACAATGGAATTCTCTGGGCATGTGAATACTATGGTCAAAGATCTTTGATCTGATGAGCATGCACTGCTAGATACTAGTATCCCTCAGTTCCAGCAGGACAGGGAACTGCTGGAGAGGGTCCAGCGTAGGGCAACGAAGATGATTAAGGGAGTGGATCACCTCCCTTATGAAGAAAGGCTGAGGGAGCTGGGTCTCTTTAGTTTGGAGAAGAGGAGACTAAGGGGGGACCTTATTAATGTTTATAAATATATAAAGGGTGAGTGCCATGAGGATGGAGCCAGGCTCTTCTCGGTGGCAAACAATGATAGGACAAGGGGTAATGGGATCAAGCTGGAACACAAGAGGTTCCACTTAAATTTGAGAAGAAACTTCTTCTCAGTAAGGGTGACAGAGCACTGGAACAGGCTGCCCAGGGAGGTTGTGGAGTCTCCTTCTCTGGAGACATTCAAAACCCGCCTGGACATGTTCCTGTGCGACCTCACCTAGGTGTTCCTGCTCCAGCAGGGGGATTGGACTGGATCATCTTTTGAGGTCCCTTCCAATCCCAAACATACTGTGATACTGTGATACTGTGATCTGAAAAAAAAAAACAAATCTGTATCATGGAAGTCGGTAACAACCAATGATAGGACAAAGGGTAATGGGTTCAAACTGGAACACAAGAGGTTCCACTTAAATTTGAGAAGAAACTTCTTCCCAGTGAGGGTGGCAGAGCCTGGCCCAGGCTGCCCAGGGCGGTTGTGGAGTCTCCTTCTGTGCAGACATTCCAACCCGCCTGGACATGTTCCTGTGCAACCTCATCTGGGTGTTCCTGCTGTGGCAGGGGCATTGCACTGGATGAGCTTTGCAGGTCCCTTCCAACCCCTGACATTCTGGGATTCTGTGAAGTCTGCTAATAATGAATTACAGTATAGAATCATAGCAAGAGCAGGCATAAAATTCTGGAGTATGCTGGTGAGGCAGCATGAATTACAGCATTAAAAGCTTTGAAATGGTAGGAGGACAGGTTCACCATCTGATTTATTTCAACCTTCAAGTGAAGCTCATAGACAAAAATGACAGGCCAAATTCAGAAGTGACTTGTACATTAATGTAACTTACATGACAGAGGAGACAAATTTAGAGCAGTTCAAAAACAGCAACCAGACAAAGCAGATTTTTTGTGCTTTTTGACAATCTTCTATCAGTTGCTGCCTTTTAAGCAAACAGAAAACCTTTTTCCTCCGTTGTACAAGTTACATTTATTTTGCAATGTCACACTGTTTCACAACATCTTTGACAGCAATGGGAAGAAAATAGAAAAATGAATGAAAAAAATAGGAAAAGCAGGTGTTGTAAAGAGAAACCACAATAAAGGAGAAAGGGGGAAAGAAAAAAAGCTCTGCAAGAAATTATAAAATAGTAATGTTCTACCTACCCCTTGAATTTATGGAGCTTTTTTCCTTCCAAAGTACTTCTTTTCAAAGGTATTTTGCTAACCTCTATTTTATAACTGGGGAAATTAAAAATCCAAGAGAGAATGCAGTCATAGTCTTTAAAACATAGTGATTATATTTTTAATGCCTCAATCATGGTGTTCTAACTCCAAGGAACATCTGATTTTGAAGAGGATTTTAAGTACTTTATTTCTGTTCATCATAAAGTATACTTATTGTTACTGCGTTTCAAAATACTGACCATTTTTCAGTAAATCCAAAGGCTTTCCTCAGTACATGAACAGAATGCACTCTAAAATCAAAGATGACCAAAAAAACTTTACAAGGCAATTTGTATTGGGCTTTATTGCAGAAAACCTGTACAAAGGGAGTTGTGGGGGCTGAATTTATTCTCTAACTCTGCTGTGGTCTGAGAGAGGAATTTGTACATGCAAAAGTGAAACTTCACATTCTGTTATTCTACAGAGAATTAGACATGTTGAGATAAAAGATAAAATTATCCTTCTAATCCAAAGTGGATCTGTACAGCAGATCTATTACATATTCTGTACTTGTCCCAAATACAGAGTTCTTTTAGAAGGAAAGATACAGCTTGGACTTTCAAAACTGGAACAAATACTCATTTGGGACTTAGAAGGATATGGAGCAGGATCTCACTTGAGACACCAGTGAAAGTTCTGTGTTTGAAAAAGCTCAAACTACACAGACACAGAAATGCATCCTGGAGTCACATCTGAGTGACTGTGAAATCAAGAGAAAATGGTCTCGGCTGAGAAAGTGTTTGCTTGGTTTTTAAAAATTACTCTTAAGCTTTTTGTTACACAAACTGTCACCATTTTGGCACATGATTCTAAATTTTAATTGAGAAATGCATTAGGTATGCAAATGTTTGTTTAGATTTTTAAAGCGATATTTTACAAAATCATTAATGTGGGTATTAAAATCAAGCAGTTGGATACGTAAGCAGGTTTTTAGCATTATTATTTTAAAATCTATTGCTCGTCTGAATACAGGGTTTATCAGTGGCTTAACTAAATGCGTTAATGGTTTATATTAAAATGATGTCATTTGTATAAGAAGACACGCAGTACTAGGACCTTAGAATATTACATTCCATAAGCTTTAATTAGTTCTTTGTACACACACTGTTTCAGTACCTGAATCCTAATAGACAGCTGACAGATAAATAAGGTTAATAAGAAGCACTAGAACTGAAAAGATACTGAAACGAAATGCATGTTTCAGCATCACTGTGAGTGTGCAGCTGAGGGGTAGATTGTAGGGGCATCATCTCATAATATATTTCTCCATAATGAGGATCCAGAAATGGAGACTCATCATTCACATAACCAGAATATCTGAAGTGCAGTATATTCCCTCTCACTCTTAACCTGTGTTAACATAAATGTTTTAGACTAATGAATTAAATATATTAGTTGCTACATAAGAGTAGTCCTTAAATTTGCTCACCTCAAGATAAACCTTTTGAATTATTTTTTCTTCCCAGTGATGCTTCTGTGTCAAAATCTATCATTTTTTTAATAGTTTCAGATTCTTCTAGGGTTTGACCCTTAGTACTTGAATGTCCTTTAATATCAGAGTTATAGTGCATCTGGCATCATAAAATAAGTGTTATTAAATCAAAAGGAGGAGTTGTACACAATGAAATGTATATCAAATTGCTGAGAGCTACTTATTTGATTATGCATTTCTCTAATGCCTTGGAAACAAGTCTATACCTTTCAAGCATCCATCCCAAAATGGCCAAGTGAGATGGGACTTTTTCAGTGGTTTAATTTTATTTGAGGAAAACAAATTTCCCTCATACAGTGAGAATGAGAGCAGTTTTTTTTAGTAGGTCAGTGATATTAGAATGAAATGCAAATGCATAACTAAACTACATAACACAAATCCTGCTGTTTATTCTCTTGGGCATTACTCTGTTTGCTGTAATGTTTTTCTAACATTTCGTGAAGTTTTCCAATTAAATATTAATGCAACTTCTTCAAAGAGAAACAAAGATTTATAACCCTGAAGTGAAAGAGAGAGGATGAGAGAATTGATAGTGCAATTGGGGAGGAGAATTCTGCATGAGCTCTGAATGCTCTTTTCACGTTTATTTGAGAAGCTAAATATACTATATAAACCAAAATAAGTACATGTGTAAGCTATGCTCTAATTGCATGTGGTGCATGATGATATGTGGTAAATTAGGATCTTTCTGCTCCAGCAACAAACCGTGTGCAGGATGATTGTTTTATTTTTAAATACTTCTTCAATGTTCTTTTCTATTTTTTATATTTTAAATATCTTAAACATTTAGGAAAAAAATAGAATCTAAAGTTAAGGCAAGTAATATATTTTTGCATTTTAAAATTCATTTCAACTTGTAATAAATAATTTACTTAAGCTGTGCGAAAAGGAAGCGATAACCACTCTTGCCTTTTGGCAAAAGCGAGTATGTGGCATGTCTGATTCATCAGCACTAGACGGCAGTAACTCATGTATATGGAACAGACTGTAACGTTTTCCAGTTTACTTGAGGGAATGAGAGATGTTTAAGATTCTGCATACTCCTATATACTCTTCAAGGTTACCAGAAGGCATAAAGACATGTTCTGAACCTGAGGTCAAATGCATAGAAAACAAAACAAAAGAAAACAACTTCTCGTGTATTCCACCGCAAAGAGAGGAAGGGCAGCGTTCTGTGATTGTGTCAGTCTGGACTTCCTAAATATTTTGCTTTTTCTGCCCTGTTAAAAAATGCCAACCTAGGAAAAATGTCAGGACAATATAAAGGAATTAATCAACAGGACTGTTGCTTAAGATGAAGCAGTGTGCAAAGTGCCTTCTCACTGTAGGTCAGACTGAGCATTGCATAGGGAACTCATAGAACCTTTGCTAATGAGCAGCACTTCTATTTGTCTGCTTGGATTTCTTAATGTTGATTGTTATTATCTATTTACGCACATTTCTCATATTCTACAGTTCTCCTGTACAGTTCAGACTTGGGGATGAACACAGAAGTAGAATTCTGTTCATTCACAACCACACATTGCTGGTTCTACCCTCAAGGTAACAGGAGAAGGGTGAACGCTTGAGTGTCCTGTATCTCTTTGATTGTGATTTGCTTTCACTTATTTAATGTTGACCTGGATAGGAACGATCAATGAGATGTGGTGTTTGGTCCTTGAGATGTATGTACCATAGGAGAAAGATAGAACCTGAACTGATCTGGCACAGAACCATCAAATCCATTTTAATGGGCAATTGCTTTTGCCTGAATCAGCACATCAAAACAGCTTGTAGGAAGAAAATACTAGAAGTAAAAAAGAATCTTAGATACTTATGTTCAGATATGTTCCAAAAACCAAGGTATTATTCTGATTGCAATAAATGCCATTATTCTCTTTGCAAAAGTTTTAACATTAGATTAATTATTTCCTTGAGGAAAACCACAGGAGGAAAAGAATTGCTGATGACCTTACCTTCTTTCTATTAAAAAGAGAAAAAAATCTGAAAAATATTATCAAACTGCTAATTAAGATGTCAGGAGAGCATTACTGTATGCTTGATTCAGGTGCAACGCAGAGGGGGAGAATTATATATTAAGTCCATGTGAGAAGTTATCATTAAATGAATGCAATTTGTTTAAAGAATAGACCTATACTCAAAACCACAATAAGAATGGCAGCAAAAAATCTAACTGTTTATCTATCCAGAGATTTTTCTATGTAGTCTTTTAATGATGTTGGAAAAGCAAAACTTATTAAAGACTTACTGAAAACAAGTCAACTTGAAATGGTTTTTGTTTTTTTTTTTCTCTTAATCAGGCACTTTCGTTCTCGAGAGACCCGGCAGCTCCCAGCAGCTCACACAAGAGGTTCCACTTAAATTTGAGAAGAAACTTCTTCTCAGTGAGGGTGGCAGAGCCTGGCCCAGGCTGCCCAGGGGGGTTGTGGAGTCTCCTTCTGTGCAGACATTCCAACCCGCCTGGACACCTTCCTGTGTAACCTCATCTGGGTGTTTCTGCTCCATGGGGGGATTGCACTGGATGAGCTTTCCAGGGCCCTTCCAACCCCTGACATTCTGGGATTCTGTGTGAAATAGCAAAGCGCTTTCCTGAGAGCGGAACGTCAGGAAGAAGAAGAGCTAGCAATCTGGCAACTAGTGAAACAAGCAGCAGCAGTTTCTGACACAGTAGAAAAAGTATTCACCCCCTGCCTCTGCTGAAAAATAGCAGAGGAGCATCAGCCACACCACATGTTAGGCAGTCATGCCCAGATCCAGTCCAAGGCTTGGAACGGAAACAAGATTGCTTCCAGGGGTGGGGAGATGGTTCACTTATTAGTATCTCTTTAACATTATGACCTTTATGGGCAAAGCCTATTATTGTAGAGGTTATTTTTGTTTCTGTGAAGGGGAAAAAAATTGGTTGAGCAACATTGCTGACAGCAAGACTGTCATTTTTAAAATGAGGTTATAATGAATATGAGTTTCAGAAGAAGACTGCAGAGTAGGTCCCATCTGCTTCCTTCTGGACTGCAGCATGAAAGGGAACAGATGGGCATGATTTATGCCAAAAATAGCTGGGAAGAGCTAGGCAGCTCCATAGACTTATTCTATGTTATCGTCAGCCACTCTAAGATCCCAGTCCTACAAACATCTCCCAGTGCACTGCTGCTATTGGGGATATAGGATAAGGTGGGTAAGATTGGAAGGAGAGAGAATGTGCAACAGGGCATGCTGCAAATACAATTCTGCAACATTCAGGTATAGTCCAGATACTAACTGGGTTTCTAGTTATAGTTTTTCCTCTTGTTTTGTCCTGGAGTTCACATGGCCACCCTTACATTCTGAACAGTCATGAGAAAGCAATACTCTTTTCATCTCCTGCACAGCCATGCAGTAGGAAGGTGCTCTGGAATAAGATTTTAGCCTTGAGAATCAATGTCACCTTGATGTGTCTTCAGATTAAGGCAGGATTTGACTCTCTGCAGGTATCTTCTGATACAGAGTTCTGGAATGGAGCAAAGTTCCATTGCAAATGGCAAACTCCGGAAGGTGTCTCCTCTCCAAAGCCCTTGCAGGTGAGGAGCACCATTCAGTTGCTTGCCCAATCTCACACAGTATCAAAAATGTCTAAGATTTTTTTCTTATGATTTTGCTTGTGTTTCTCCAATTAAAAATCATGCTTAGCTATTGCGTGTTGCATACTTTAAAAAGCTCTATTATAGTAATGTTGTGTAGTATTAACAAATGTCTATGCCTGAGGTTTAGAGACTGAAATGTAGTTTGGGGAAGCAGAAAGATTTGAACTCCCATTAAAACTTTGCTTAATTTAGATATACTCTTTTTTACAGTTGGTAGCTGCTAATCTATTTGAACTTGCAGTATTTAGCCTTTCTTAACAAGGATGGGCAATTGGTAGCCATTTCTTAAAATGTCAGAGATGGCCTCCACAGTGGTCACACCTTCCTTTTGAAACCAGACATTTACTCTTTTCTAATATAATTTTATAGTCCATAATATAAAAAAGGCAGTTTATACAATCCATTGTTATTATTTTAACATATTTTTTCTGTATTTTAAAAGCATCTCGTGAAACTCTTGCATCTCTAGTTCTTTCCTGGTTATGTCCAGCGCAAAGTGGCTAAAGCACAGCTTCAAGTTAGATTGTTCAGTAATGGAAAGCTTGGCTACAGCACAATGATGTTCATGCTGGTTTTTTTGTTTGTTTTTCTTTTATGGGCGTTTTTTTTCACCCTGTTCTTCAATATTTGTAGGCCGGTTAGTATTTGACTCACTACCTAATTTAAAAATAGCAATTTAAATTGTTGGTACTTTGGATTACAGTTTGGGCAAACTCCTTGTTAATCACTGCAAACCAAGCTTAATATATTAAAAGCCATTCCAGGGCTTCTGTGTGTGGTTGGTTGGTTGGTTGGTTGGTTTGTTTGTTTGTTTGTTTGTTTTTGTTTTCCTCTTTCCTCTATTTGCTTTATTATTATCTTCATACATAGAATTTCATAGTAAGGTTATTTGTCTACATGGTAAAAGACCACGCTAGTGTTTGCATGGTAGGTGTTGTAAAAGTGTCAGAAAATTCCCTCTATCTTCCTTTTTTTGAAAAGAAACACTATTCTGTGTTTTAACAGAACAAATGGGTACATTATTGATTTCATTACTCAGTAAAACAATAGTTGGAGCTATAACTTATCCTATGAAAAAAGTAGGGAAATTATCATCAATGTTTCATAGATAACGACTTGTTGTTCGTTTCACAATACGTATTTTGAAAAACCAGTTTTAATCTCAGGTGTCTTAGGGAAAGCAAAACTAGATTTGGGACAGAAATCTTACCTAGCACTTAACAAGTGAGATCTGTGTTCTGTATTTCTATATATGTATATGTGAGCAGTTGTCTACTTTCTGAGAAAATTAGTAATGTGCACCCTAGTATTTGGAAAAAAAATTAAATAGGAGACTATATTCTAGGAACCAATGGGCAGCTACAATCATTAATCAGTGTTTTTGCTTCTTGTCTCCTCTGTTTTGTGAAGTCAATGTTTTACACTTTGACTTCTTCAAGGTCTACATATACTTCATTGAATTAGTGGCACACTAGTTTAGAAAAATAAACCATTTGGATTTTTGCCATGAAAAATGTGAAGTCAGTCTTTGAACACTGACTGAAATCTCATTACTTTGGTGGCAAATGAGGCATGAAACATATTGTCAAAAATATAAAGCCCAAAATATAGGGCCACAAAATGTTTTATCTTCATGGAATGTACTACAAAAGGTTTGAACTCTAAATCAGACAGTGCACTTAGGCACACAGCATCATTCATCAAGTGTGCAGTCTTCGTTGCAAAATTTGTCCACGATGGCAGCTTTAATGAAGTTCCATAATTTCTCTCAACCTCAGAAAACTATTATTTCAGCTGTATGAAGGCATAAATCTACCAACAACACTTCAACTCTGGCCTTGCTCAAGGCTCACACTATTGACTTTATGGTGAGAATTTTGTGGTAATCTTTCATGTCCTCTTCGTTCCTGTCCAAATGTTAGATGTGTAATATCAACTTGGTGTTCACAGACAGGTGATTGGAAAGAAGTGCAACTGCAGAGATTTAACTGAAAAGAGAGTCTTGCTTATTTGAGACTTCTTGACATGACTTACCAAAGTATTCCTGAGTTATCGTCACTTGTGTTCCCTTTGATCTCCAAAGCAGAACAGAATTGTGTTATTACATGGCAGAACCAACTTAACAAGACAACTTTATTTGTTATATCACATATTTAAGGATTGTGGATCTGGGAAACAAGTAGTAGTCAGACAATGGAAGGGCCAACTGATCAGTATAAGCAATGGTGCAAAATTCATTATCTATGGACAGTGCACTTTGAGGAATAATGTTTCATTTATACCAAGCACCCCTTATCTCTGTATGTGACTGATAAGACTTCAGTCATACACATGGAGTACTCAGCATATGGCATATCATATTTCACAGAAAATCTTACCATCTCACAAGCATAGTGTTGGGGGTTTTATTTTTGGTTGTGTTTTTTTGTTTATGTTCAGTGTGGGGGTTTTTTTGGTTGGTTGGTTGGTTGGTTGGTTTCCCACGGTGTTGAAACTAGGTATATACTGTGTCATGAGAACCAGAATTCTATGTAAAATATGTATGCATTGGAGAGGGGAGAAATGGAATTCTGAACTTCCTGAATGATACATTCATTAGGATTCATTGTACATTCATTAGATTGTACAACGCATAAAGTCATTTTGCTGTCATGATAAGGAAATAATCTCTTTAACTGTCTTGGCATATGTGTGTTGTTATTTCTCTGAGCTGTTTGTATCCTTCACACTGTAGAGATACTAGTCTTCGACCATCATGCATTAAATGTTAAGGGGAAACAGCCCAGATATCAGGCAAAGTGCTTGCAGCCAGCATATATTGAAATTATTTACTAAAACCACAAAATCAACTGCAGACAGATGGAATAAGAGGATTTTGATATGAACATAAACTTGAATTTGAAATTTTTTTTGTTGTAAAATTTGCAAAATTTGATCGCTTTATACAGTGATTAAGTGAACCAACCATTGTTTAATATTCAAAGCAAACAATAAAAGTCCAACTTATAGGACAGGCTTTGTGCCCCATAATTTAAGGAACACTTAAATAAAATGTATCTGCTTCCATTTTAAATAGAGACTGATCTACAAGATGTAAAAAAATAAACAAGCAAACAAACAAACAAACAAAAAGAACCTAAAAAAAGACCTTGCACTATTCATGCAAAAAGACAAATCTGTACAAATGTTACATATTGTGTCCAATATTAGCTGAATGAAAAAGATAGTGGGGTAAACAGAAATCAGCAGAAAGCAAGCCCTACCACTTACATTCTCTCCAGATTCTCTCCAGAAAGTAATGGGATGATCCAAGTAATCCAAATGGCCCGGTTTGATTCCCAAAAAGGCAGGATAGTTACTCCATATCCCATTTTCTGTGATTTATGTGATCATACCATGACAAGGGTAGTCCACGTGCATTAAAAAAGGCACTTCATGCATGAAGTAGAATCCCCCTTAGCAGATAAAGTTTTCAGTTGCACATGGTTTTTATGTGAATATTCTGCACCTAGTTTCACTATGTATTACTTACATGCAAGGTCAACTTTAAGAATAAGTGCACTCTTATAAATTAAATATTGAAGACTATATTTTTTAAAGGATACCTTAAAACCAGCTACTCTTGAGTTGCAGTTCTGCATTGTTAGATTTTGTGCTGAGATACATAGATTGACATCTTCTTGGATGTGTGTCTGTTTGAGGATGAGACAGAAGGAGCTTTTATAGACAATTTTCTCCTATTCCTTGAAAATATTCCGTGTCTGCTGCTATAATGCAGATGTAAAAATGGCCTGAGAAAGTTAGAAAGGCACAAGCTGGAATTCGACCCTCCTCGATCGAGTGTTTCATGCCTGCTGGTACCTCTTAAAGTGTAAAAGCCCACAAGAATGAAAGTTCATTTTCTGACATTTGTAGTGAATATACTGTCCATGTTTCCTTCTGCTGTGAAAATTATTAATGTAAAGCTTAAGTAGCTGCAAACAAGTTTTTCATTATTTTGTTCCCTCTTGCTTTTTCAAATTCTGGAAAAACACTTGAAATGCTTTATCAGGTAATGCACTATTTTGAACTCTGAACAATTAATTATGAATGTCTGAGGAAATGTAGAAGATGAAGGAATTTTGTGACACAAATAACCTGGTATAGGTCATAGATGAATTTGTGACAGACAGTTATACTTCGTGCTGGTTGTGGCTGGGGTGGAGTTAATTTTCTTCCTGGTAGCTGGTATGGGGCTGTGGTTTGGATTTGTGCTGGAAACAGCATTGATAAGACAGGGATGATGTAGCTATTGCTGAGCAGGGCTCACACTGAGTCGAGGCCTTTTCTGCTCCTCACACCACCTCCCCAGTAAGCGCACAAGAATTTGAGAGGGGACACAACTGGGACAGCTGACCCCAAATGATCAAAGGCTCATATATCATATGATGTCATGCTGGGCATATAAAGGTGAGGTAAGAAGAAGGAAGGCGGGGGACATTTGGAGTGATGCTGTTTTCCTTCCCAAATAACCATTATGTGTGATGGAGCCCAGGCGTCCTGGAGATGGCTGAACATCTGCCTGCACTGGGAAGTGGTGAATGAATTCCATGTCTTGCTTTGCTTGTGTGCGTGGCTCTTACTTTACCTATTAAACTGTCTTTACCTCAGCCCACGAGTTTTCTCACTTCTTCTCTCCTGATTCTCTCCCCATCCCAGCTGGGGGGAGTGAGAGAGTGGCTGCGTGGGGCTGAGTTGCCAGCTGGGGTTAAACCACAACACTCACTGGCCACTAATGTAGCACCATTTAAATTAGACATCTGAGTAAAAGTTAAATGTATTCATTTTTTCAAAAAGAAATAATTTGAAGCCAAGTCTGTTTTTCACACTAAAACTTTATGAAAAGCTTTAGTATATGAAGGCACGTGAATATAAATATTGTATTTAATTATAAGCATAGACAAGGATCTCTGGGTGATACAAACTTTAACTCCTCTTTTTACTTTGCTATTATCTTTACCTAATTAATATAGTAAAAAGGTTGTTGCATAAATCAATATATGACCCCAATGCAGTCTTGCTAATATCCCTATATCCAATAGAACTTGTTCTGTAATTCCCCTGGAAGAAGTGGGGCATGTCAGATAAATTAAATGAAAAGAACAGATGTAGATTAAGAGTGATGTAAATTCCAAGTCTGCACTTTTAATTTCACTAAATATTATTTTCCATCTTCATGATCACATTACATTGAAATGTGGAACTTCAATCTCCTCTACTATTTCATTTAATAAAACCTTTGTCTCATCTGAGTTCTTGGAGAGATGTTAGCTTTAAATCACATTGACTTCACCCTACCCAATTTACATATGCTGAAGAAATAAAAGTCTTTTCAAGAGTTGCCATGGGGCTTCAGAAGCCTCAAAGGAGTATTAAGACCTTGAGTTTAATGTGAACTGCCTCCAACACAAAACACAAATCTTTCCAACAGAATACTAATGGTTTAGTGTACAGTTGCATTTTCTGTGCAAGTTTGTAAAGTAAATAAACAATCCACATATAGGGAAAAAATAAGTAAATTATGTCTGAGGATTGGAATTTAGAAGTATGCCAGCTGGAGATAAAAAATGCTTTCTATATGCCTGTATTACATAAGAAATATTATGTAGTTTGACAGATGTACATAATAGAACAGAGGATAGATTAAAGGGGGAATTCAGAGCTCCTCTATTTTTTTCTCTAAGGGCTTTATACCTGCAGAATTGCATTAGGGGTTTCTCAAAGTCACTGTGAATACACCTACAAAATCTTTTGCCTTAGATCTATATAAACAGAAATGCTTCCAACAAGATTTACTTTGTTTTACTTGCATAAACATTTTATATTTATTTTCTGTTTCAGAAATCCTAGTGTGTTTTAAAAGATCAACAGACTGCATTGCATACAATAACAAAGGGGGAAATGTTTTCCTAATATGACCTCAATCTCATCTCTATAATGGATTTTTCATTATAATAATTATATCCCATTAAAATGTCAGAACTGGTTTAAAAGATATCTAAGAAGACACGTCTGCTTGAGCAAACTAGCAGGCAGAAACCTTGATGTTAATTTACTTGGCATCAGTTAAGGGAAGTGGAGAAGTACAGTCTATAAAATGAGAATCCTTGTGTGACACAAAATGCAAGCAGATTGACTATATATAGTATTAACTTAACACTTAAATAATTGGTCAGTCATAAATAATTAGGGAGCATTACTGTTACACAAAGAGGAGGTTTGTTTCAAGTGGAGAGCAGAGTGAATGATTCAGAATGAATGCTCCTACATGACAAATCTAGCCCTGTTTTCTGCTCGAAAATTATCTGCGAGCAGGCAGACTTCTATTCATCTGTTTGGGTGAGCTTGCAAACCCCCTGCTCCTCCTGGGGTCGGGGTCCTGCTCCTGGGGCGCTGCCGGGGCTTCCAGGAGCAATTGCTCAGTCCCACCCTGTGTTAAGAAAGTACCTCAACCATCTCTTCACACACAGCATCAGCTTCCACTACAACTGACGGCCGTTGTTTCAGTTCAGTAAGCTCATCCTGGTCTTGCTCTTTATTTAGAATGATTTCCATTCCTCGGGTGTTCATGATCAAGTCACTGTGACAGTTTCCTGCCCTTTGTCATCCATTATGTTTTGTGTGCATTCAGACCCAGACCCAGCAACTGATTTCAGGATGAATAGTAAGAAGCCCTGAAAGCTGAATCGGGCAAGATAGACACATGTGTCATGTTTTGTTGAAATCCCACTTTCCTCACCCACGCTGCTTTACTGCTCACTCAGGTGTTTGCTGGTATCATGTTCAATAGAGATAGAAAGCACTTTATAAATGCTAAATCAAAGCAAACTGCAATAACCAGAAAATATACATAGATTATTGACAAGTCAAGACTCTGGTCTGTATTTGATCAATTTAAAAATACAATTTAAAAGTATTTATGCACATTTTTGTAGTTATTTCATAGCTAATGGTAGAATAAAAATAATAAATTTTCCTATCAATATCATACTGGATTTTATATTAAACAAACAAACAAAGAACAACAAACTATTTTGGAGCCCAGTCTTAGAAATCTTACAAAATATCACTACTCCTGTGTGTGTACAATGCAAGTGAACTATTAGAAAGTAACTTAACTTTTAAAATAAATCGCATGCAAGCTGACTTCCAAAGATTAATTGGTAATAGAGACAGAACTCGTACTTCTTATGCAGGCAAACCTTCCATTGACTTATAGTACATTTCCCTGAATGAATCGCATGTTGAAACTCCTGGAAGGAAGCCATGCTACAAAGAATTGAATTGAATGGGGTCAGAAACAGTCCCAGAAAGCCCTTTTAAGCTTGGAAAGCACCCTACTGAATTTCTTGCCAAATGCAGTATTTGCTAACACATTATATAAAGAGTAGCCTGCACTCCTTCAGA
Source organism: Streptopelia decaocto (assembly GCF_964273445.1). Taxonomy (NCBI): domain Eukaryota; kingdom Metazoa; phylum Chordata; class Aves; order Columbiformes; family Columbidae; genus Streptopelia; species Streptopelia decaocto. Next base: position 17,962,943 of record NC_138666.1, on the reverse strand, counting down.
ACTGAGTTATTAGTCTTTGCCAGTCTGCAGAGTGCAGGCAGTGTAAACAGCATCCCCGACCCATCCATCTTGCACAGGCAAATCCTGTCCAGGTTGTCCCAGTGTCCTGGCCATGCTGGATCTTGCTGATCTGTACAAAGTCCTGTTTACTTGAACTGGACCACAAACTTCTCGGTCTTCCCTACCACTGTTTTCATCTTGACACACATCTAATTATTTTCTTTATTATAGCTTCAGCATCATGCAGTGGTGCATAGTAGGGTGGTAAATGTATTAACTGTGCTTATGTATTTTCTGTTAGTGGAAATCTTTTGCCTTTTTAGCATGTCAGAGAAAGTTAATAGGGTAAACCTCAGTTAACAAGGCTAATTACCTTGGCGATTTAGATTAATTCCTTGAAAGGGATTGTCAGAAATTAGTTTATTTATGTTACTAGATTAAGGATCCATTTCTCTGTCAGATGTTTCAGCTACCATGAAGTAATCTTCCTACTGATAAGCACAAAGAGCTGGACACATTTGTTTCTCATTCCTATGCATATGCTTAAATGGCTTTTAAAATTGCTCTCAATTAATGACTTGAATTTGAGATTTCAAACTTAATGTTTCTTATTAATTCTTCTGTTGTGTTTGTTAGTTTTTCTAATTAGCTTCAGTTCCGTTCTCTAAATGGTTTGATTTTTACACCTAAACAGATAACCAATAGGTGGTGACAGCAGTACGCTTCTTGATTTAACCCACTTATCCATGACCTAGCAGCCTGGGCTTCTTTTAATGGTATCATTTCTTAGAGTGTGAACCTTAGTGATGTTGCTAGAAAGCAAAAAAATGCATTTGCTTTTAAAATTCAGAGATTCTTCCATTACTAGTGAAGTCTGGAATGGCTCAGAATCTGTAGTAGTGCACGTAAGTGGCACAGTAGAGATTAAAACAGCCCAAGATGTAAAGTGTCAAAGTAATTGTTTGAGAACAAACTCTACAGAACAAAAGATACAGTGGTACAGCTTTTCAGTCATATTTCCAGTGCAAGATTCTGCAGCTGCAAAACTCAATTTGGAATTTATTAATTTACAAATTACAAACATCAGAAGAGGCATTTTGTGAAGCAGTGTAATGAAGGTCTGACTGTTCAGCCTGTACAGGCTTTATGAAAACCAAAGATCCATTCTATGTTTAAAATACAGCGTGTTTCAAAGAGATGGACCCAGTTTCAAAGCAGGATATGTCACGATGGCAACGTGTTACAATTACACAAAAATTTCCAAATGGTTTAATGAAGCTAGGAGCTGTTTGTGCAGTGGGAGAGGCATCTAGCAGTACCCATCTGCCCTTTGAAGTGGGAAGAGCTTCATTCATGGGTGGTTTGTGGCTGCAGAGAAATAGTGATTTCAAATTGGGTCCATCTTCTTGAAACACCCTGTACAATCTAGATCTGTGATACTGTACAGGCAGTGTATGATTTAAGTCTCACTGTACTTACAACAGCCAAAGATGAAGGTGTAAGGATTTTAGAGCTTTTTTAGTAGAATTTCACAAAATATATATTCCATTTATTTTATGTCCTATTTTTTGTTTTCTTGTTTAGATCTGGAGCTTGAAAGAGATCAGTTATTTATACACACTGAAAATGTTTTGGGTTTTTTTTATCCCAAAGGATGTAATATTTGTCCTTCGGTGTCCAGTACACATCATCTTTGATAGAATCTGCAGGTATGATGCTGATAAATATGAAGTATGTCCTGTTTCAAAGCTATAAATTTAAACTCTAAGTAGTAGTAATTTGGGAGTAACACTACAATTAACACTGCAGTGCTTGAAGGGTTAGCATGGGGACTTTTGCCAGGTGTTGCTTCTTAATGTATTACTAGAATGTTATTCATGCTAGCCAGTACATTGCTAAAATGTGAGCAATAACCTTGCTGGCTGTTACTGTGTTAATGCATCTTTTACTTAATTCATTAAAATAGCAGCAACTACCAGGAAAAAGCCTCAAAGTCTGTGTGTTTAATTCCAAACAACTGCACGTTTCTTAAAAGAATGATTTGGAAGGAATGGAAGAAAGAAAAATCTAATGAATAGGACTGAATGCCAGCTATGGCCCTGATCCAATACCTGTTGAATGAGAGTCTTTTCGTTGACATAGTGGACTTCAAAACTGGACAGTGTGTCTTAATTAACAGAATTGTCACAATATTATTTTTGTTAGCCTTTGGAAGCCAGATTAAATGCTGAAGACTTCTGGAAACTATGGGATTCTTTTATTTTTAATGGGTTATCATGAAATTAAGGCTAAAGTATCACCAAAAAGTAAGTCAGGCACTTTTCTTTAAACATATGTATGTACATAAACCTACTCAGGTACAGAGTTCTAGCAACTGCTTCTGAATAATTGTGAGCAAAATATTGTCTACAAAGCTTGCAAGATTTTGTTCAAAGTTGGCAAAACCACAATCCACCTGTATTCTGTTATGTTTCGGTGGAATTCGCAGGGGGAGTATTTTGTAAAATTAATTTTTATGAATTACAACTCTTTAACAGCAGTAAGAAATTTTGACAAATGAAGACTCAAAAATTTTAGACAATATTGGTTTTTACAAATGAACGTCCCGTAAATCATATCAGAGCAATTCTCTTAAACATTCAAATGAATAGGGAGTAGATTATTACAGCCAGGTGTAGTGAGTTATAGTATAAAATTACATCATCTTTAGCAGCACAAAGACTGCAAGACCGAATTTTTATTATTTGTTTGTTGGGTTGCTTTTACTTCTGATTTTCCTGTTACTTAGACACAGATGCCTCTGAAACATTTGTGCTTGTAGATAATCTTACTCCAAAATCTTGTTCAGAAGCTGGTAGGTATTAAAGAACAGAAATCTGGAGTAACTTGGAACAAATGTAGTCTCCTTAATGAGTTTAAAACAGATATGTTGACACACAAATCTAGTGTAAGTCCCATTAGGATTACGATAATTGGAGTCAACCAGTACTTGCTAGGCACATGTAAAATAATATTGTTTTCTGGAGAAAACCATTGGATAAGACTGTAATTAAAGTCAAGCTCTCAGAAAACAATACGAACCTGCAAAGGTCAAATTGACTTTAGCCAGTCCAATATGTTTTAATGAAAACATATTTTAGAGATTTTTTTAAGTGTAAAATTGATTCACAATCTTAATGTAGTAGCTTAGAAGAAGTTGTTGTAGGAGTAACTGTGAAAGGAAGGTGTTTAGACTCTACTAGTGATTGATATATTATAAATCGTTATGTCTTAGCCACGTCTCAGGCAGTACTTTTGTAACCTTTGAAAACTGTGATTGACTGAAGCGATGATTAATGTTTCTGCTGCTGACTGAGCATTTAGGAAGCTCATATGTAACCTTAAGAGCGAGATTGCACTTTTAAGGCTCTACTCTGCACTATGTTCCTCTCAAGGGAGTTTCTGGGCGAGACTTTGCTTTGCAGGCTTTGCTGAGACATTAACAGGAATATGGTCTTTGCAACCTTAGGTTGATACTTGGCACACACTCTTTCTCTATTTGTAGACTGATCCATAAGGGATACCTAAGCTGTCATTTGATGTCCTACCACCTTTCACTTTCTGAGGAGTGAATTCTACCATCTGGTCAAGACTGTGCTAGAAGACTGCACTGATGCAGACAGAGTAGAGGATGTGGGAACAGAAGGTCTCTGTTCTCCTTCTGTTCTTGCACGTGTATATGTAGGCCAGTAACAGCGTCTCCTTTAACATCAATAATCTGGATAACTGCATTGCTCCTCGTGCCCTCACAGAGGTTTTCATACATAAGGAAAGTAATTGTATTAATAAAGTTGTTGGATAAAAACACAAATGAAGGTCTAGACTGCTCTGTGCTTAGGCTGCATGCATTTACCTGGAATCCTCAGACAGCAAGTGGCTGAATGTGTGCAATAATCAACAAGCAAACTGTACATATTAACTCTGCAGGGAAGAAAACAAATATGGATTATATTTATAAATGCTGCTAGGACATACTTTTTGAGATATGATTTTTTTTTTTCATGATAGATTTCGGAACTGCTCGTCTTTTCTTTGTATATTCCATGCATATACGAAAATGCATTTTCTCATGAAATAACAAAATACTTTGTACTTTTCAGTCATTTTTAGTCTGGGAAATGCGTATTGCCTCACTAATATTAACATACGAGCTTGACAAGTGGTCTTACTGGACAACTAGTGTAAATTTTTTCAAACTGGAACTGAAGCAGAGAAAGGCTGTCCTAGAAGAAAAAGAATTGGCCTGTGAAATGAACCTTTCTCCCAAAAATGTACTTAAAGACCAAAAATACAGTTACAAATCTTTGAAGACGCATCAAGAGTTAGGAAACTTAAGAACACAGTCATCACTGATACCTAATTCATCAAATACATAAAGTAGGCAAATAGTTTAAAATTATACCTGCTCCTTACTGAACATATGCACATAATCTACTCTAAAAAAAGATGGGGCTAAATAATCTCCGATAATAGTGAGTGTCTGGAGATGATAATTCTGAAACCCAGAAATATGAACCTCTGAGGGGTCATTCTTTTGATATGAGAAGTATTTCTGATATCTTGATATAAATATGGATATGTAAGGAAGACAGTCCAGTTACTGCTCTAGACTACTTGACTCATTTCTGTTAACAATTGTGTAAGTTAACCTTATTCAAACATGTATTACTCTAGTTTATGTCTCATTGAGCTTCATAGTCTTTATTAAAATTAATTTAGCTGTAGAAAAATAAGAAATCTACACATTTTATCTTAAATTAAGATATAATTTATAGTAATAGGTTCAAGAATGTAAGTGTATAGGAAAAGATAAATAAGTTAATGTGTTTCTAAACAGTTTATTTTCCATCAGTATGTTGCAGATCCTACTGAGACATTATACAGTATATAGCATAAAAAGAATAAGTGGATGATGACTGCAATGTTTATGTAGTACGTTTAGTATTTTACAATTCAGTATGTCTATATGTTAACTACAACAGGGTAAAATGTTTGTCTGAGATTCAGTTTATGCAATCCAAAGGGGCACTCATAAATTCACTGCTTAAATGAAAACATAGATTGGTTTAGCAAAAATATGGTGATTTATCACTGAAGGTAGACCATACATGGGATGCACGTTCATAAGGGTAAATAATTCCGTGCCTTCAGATCACACAATGTTACTTAAACAGCAGAGTTAAACAATAATGTTTCTTATGCTTATGTTTCCATTAACCACCCACTGATGGCCCCAGATGGTTTTTCATAAAATCTGAGTCACTGCTGTATGCAGAGATCTGTTGACAAGTGACAAACCCTTTAATCTAGGTATGCCATGTTCCCGTGGCAACTATGACCTCTGCATTCTCATGATGTTCTCAGTATTTCTAATGTTCTAGCTTTACAGGCTGCTGAATTTATATAGGCATGCTTTATTATGGAAAAATCCTGGTGAATAATTATCAACCAGAACAGCAAGCTACCTAACAAACCTCTGACTTCATGGTAATAATTCTAAATCTAATACACCTCACAATAACAGAAAAAGGATTGAGTAGAACCCAGATTTGAGATTTGCATACCAGCCTTTTTGCATGCAAAGGAACTGTGAATTCAAAGGACTTTAGCACGTGCTTTGCAACATCACTGCCAAAACCCCCATAACTGTGGATATTTGCTTATGCAAATTTACGATTTGCAATCTTTCCTCTTAAGGCTTCGGAATTTCTGAGTTTAAATTAGTTTTGCATGCAGACGTGTCTCCACACACTCAGTATTGTATGGGCACCATGCTTCACCCAACAGTTCTGATAGCAGACTTTGAGACTGAAATACTATACCTGCTACTGGCAGGCCTGCTTATGAAAAGTCCAATTTCTTTGTGATCTTCTCCTGAACTCAAGCAAAGATAAATATTGACTTATTTTACAGTGGATTACATAAACAGAGTTAAATAGCTGATTAATTATCCACTTTTCCAGGTGAGGGATAATGTGTAATAAACGGACTCATCAAATAACATGTTCATTTTCAAAGACAATGTTTTGGCATTCGTTCTTTAAGAAGCAATATATCTTGTGCTTACTGCACTGCAAGGTTGAAGGTCAGTCAGTTTATTAACCCCAAATCACTTTATAACCTATTAAACATCAACCATATTTGAATTATTAATTAGTATTGCTATATTATAATGTGCTCTGTCCTCTTATGTCTTTCTAGCCTGTGTCATTCCTACTCCTCCTAAGCCCAGTGGGGCTCTTTATGGTAGTTTACAAACCCTCATCCCAATGAATAATTAACACTCAGTTTGATTTATTTTTCAAGCGATGACATTGGGAGTTTATATGTTGTAAATGGGAATTTCTGCATTTCTTTTCTGACCCTAGTATGGACTTAATGGGTGAATGACTGTCATCTTTCCTTTTGTTCATCATCTGTAGAGTACAGATGGTAAGAGGCCTCTTTTTCAGAGTTGCTTCAATGGCCAATTAATTATAATTTTCTGATTGTAACCTGCTCTATTATTAGTCCCTGGGCAAATGCTTCCCCTGCTGAGTAAGGTACCTGGCATTCTCAGGAGTAGATGATAGTGGCATCAAAATATTATCTGTAAGAATTACAGTATTTTATCAGTTGTCAAGCCACTGAAGCTGTGCATAGATTCTTCCACAGAGGAAAATTACAGTCATATCAGTCACTGATCCCATAATGCTGAAATGTGCTACAACTGTCAGAGGATACCCAAGAAACAGTGAATCACTAAAAGGCAAAACTAAACAATTTGTGGTGTGTTTTCATAACATTTTAGACTATTTAAGTTATCTTTCTCAAGGTATGGAATGTATTCAGGCCACCTCTAGTGAGTGGTAGTTTAGATACGATTTTATTTTCCCTGTATGTGGTTTTAGTAATTTTAATCTTACCTGTTCCACAAATGTACTAGTTATAGCAAGTACGTTGTCTGATATCTATGACCTGTTGCGATACTGTGATAACGAAGTCTAGTACAGCATTTTTGCTATAATCTGGTATTTTGCTTTTATTTTGGATTTTATGTTTCTCTAGGTTTATTGACTTCTATTGATATTTATCCAATTATTATTCATGTTAAAAGTAATGTACATGATATTATTTTTAGTTTAATTGCTTTCCTTTCTTACTTTTGCCCTTACTTCATTGGATTCATGGCCAAAGCTACACCTTTTTATAAGCAGTGGGTTTTTTTGGTCATCCCGATTTCTATGAACTGCCAATCAATTCAACTTCTTTTTCCATTTATGTTTCTCTCCGTTGTCAATTCTTCTGGCAATTTTCCTTTGCTTTCTCTCATGCAGTCAGATTTAGAGTAGCTGAAATTTCTTTTGATTACTTCTCATCTCTTATTATCTGAAGTATCTGGTTTGAAATATTTGGGCTCCCTGAAGATGTGTATTAAATCCTACCACAACCATAGCAGTTACCCTTCTGAGATTAATAAATTACATTCTATGAAGTTCATAGAATGCGCTGCACTGAGGGTTTAGCTGAAACTTTCAAGAATGGAATCCTGTGTGCTCTGTTTAATTACTGGCAATAACATAATCTTTCTGTAGCATTTGAGATTTATTCTTGTGACTTGATTCTTTTCTCCTCAGCGTACTGGAATTTGCTGTCCAATTAGTTACCACCTCCCCTTACCAGTAATCACCACATTTCAGCAGTGTTGTATGAAAGAGAGCAGCTTGTTTGGTGCATTTCATAGTAGAAGTATAAGATCATTTGTATAATTACAAAAATAACTTTCTGATGTGTTGTCCTTAATGACAGGTTTTAATAAGTCATGTTTATTCACAGTCTTATTTAACTTTATATAGAACTAGCAAATTAAAAGTAATATTAGACCAGCCACTACTGTTACATTTTTGTGCTTGTCATGTTGCCTTGCATATTTGAGTGTAGAGGGGTTGAATAATGCAGCAGGTAATGTTTATGTGGTGCAGCTGAGGTCAGTAATTAATCCTACTTTAAACTCTTGTCACTATTGCGGTGGCATTTAAATTGTGCTACTAAGAAGTCTTAATAAGGGCAGCACAGTAAAATAGCATGACAGTTAAGTGTTTTAATGATACACACTAAAGCAATGCTACCAATTAGATTCTTTGCTGATTACCTTCTGCTACTTTTGTTGGTTATATTTCAACAAAATAGACATGCTTATTTACAAATAGCATTGCTTTTTAAGATTACCCTCATTGCTAAATTCCTATAAACTCAAGATAGAGCAAACGTTTTTGAAACATTGTTTTAGGCACTTCCAGGTACACAAAGCCCATCATTCTTGCAAGAATATCAGAGAATTTATAATCACTAGAAATATCCCTTCTCTTTTTCTGTAATTTGCTTATACTTCATTCCCAATAATTATATGAAAGTGATGTAAGAAGCACAATGATATGGTATTATTTTTATGGAAGCTTGGTAGCTGCTGAACTGAAGCTCTCTGAAGGATTTTCATCCTTACAAATAAAGCCTGATTTTACTTTAAAGTGCCCAGTGTTGCCTTGGCTTGGATTCAGGCTGCATTTAGCTTTTCTAGGAGAGAATTTGTATGTCCTTCTGTCTGGGAAGGAACAGTGGGTATCTCCCAGTTGATAGAGGTTATTCTGTAGCACAATGTGTAGGTAATGCCCAAACAATTCTGGAAAACCCAACTGAAGGCAAATTAGAGTGTAAGAGCTGTACATTTGTGACTCTTTGTCTAAATAAAGCTGATCATTCCCTGGGTAAATTATCAAAGGATCTAAATTTGTCCTTTTGAGCTTTTCCCTTCTGGCTATTTTATAGCTTAGTACAATACTCGTTGAACTATAACAGTTTATCAAAGATCAAACATTTCATGTGGTCGTATATTGATTGACAGACAAGAGTCAGGTTAATTTACTGTAACCTTCCTTTAAAAGTTTTGTGGAGTAAGTAAAAGCCATTATCACACAACTGACCTTTGCCAACAAAATATTAATCTTCCACCAGCTCTGTTTTGTTAGTACATGTATATCAAACCAACTGTTCTCAGAAATGTCAGCAATCTAAAATAAGCATGCAACATGCTGCACATCAGAAACACTACCAAGGAACAAGGAATCTGTCTTATTGAAGACGTAAAGGGAACTGAAGATTGAAGAAGTATCCATATGGAGGCAAATTTAATAGGCATCTGTAGAGGTTCCTCTCTGTACCAGCCTATTATTTCTAGTTATCTGGTTAGTTAAATGGTTCTTACACAAAATAATTCCAATAATTACTTGCCACAAAGACAGATGAAGTATTTTAAGACTGATATGAGTTGTAAAGAGGACTTGGTTTCAGAGTCCCACATTCTGGCTAAATAAATCAGAATGGACTTCTTTTTTGGCTTGTGCCATGGGTGGGATATTGAGCTATTTAGTTAGAAGATACATATTTCAGTACAGTTCTTAAGAGTTTTTGTTTCATTCATATGTCCTTCGGGAGAAAGAAAATCTAGAACCATTAGAGACATCCTTCTGCAGAGCTTAGAAACTGTGAAAGAGGATAAGTAACCCTATAAAGGCAAGGAAATTTTTGGGGGGGATAATGGGTCTGATTCGCACATCATCTGACATTGCCTCTTTGCTAAAGAAACAATGCAAATGCGTTGGGCGAATGCAAAATTTGTCTTTCCATTCAAGCTTTTCTCCACCCGCCTGCCATTATTTTTAAGAGTTATTTTTAAGTTAAACAATAAATACTCCTATGAGTGCAAGAACTGCCTGGTTATTTAACATCCTAATGGTGTAGTTTATGTGAGGATTTTGCCAGCTTTGATGTAGGTGCAGAAGGGAAAGCTAAACAGGGTCACGTTAGATCAATGTAGCAAAAATGTCAGAGCTCAGTTTCTCATATACCTCAACCGACATTTGTAACAAAGCTTAAAGTTCAGGTAACAGAAGGAAAACAGAGGTAAGAAGTTTTGTGTGATTATTAGTATAGGCAACCTGAATTTTATTCTGGAAGGCACATTTTAGTAAACACAAATTATGCTTTAAGGGGCTTTATTTAACAAACCCATTTGTGTTAACATCTAGGTTACAAATATGGCAAAGCTCCTGTGCTGTGTATATGCATATGTATTCATGTTGGCTTGTCAGGTGGGCATGACACACCACCTTGCATGGTTCAGGTGGAAAGTTGGTCCTGGATGTGCATACACTGTTACAACTACGGAATCACTTCCCTCTAAAGAATGTCTCTTGCACACAAACGGAAGACTTTGCTGCCAGCCATGCAGGGTGGTATCTGAAAGAACCTGGTTCTGTTTTAAAGCCATGAAATAGACAGCTATCAGGAACATCTTGACATCAAGGCCAACAGAGAGAGGCCTTTTGATCGAGGATCAGCAGACCAGGTTTAAAACTGCATTAAAATTTTATTATAACATAGCCATACTGGAATGTATCAAATAGAATTGTCTAGGAGTTACTAGATAAAAAACAGAATATTTGAAAATGTCGTGGCTTGCTATTATTTCAAAGTTACAAGAAGCTGTTCTAGAAATGTCAGTGTGCTGAACATTGTTGTTGGGTGATTTGGATATTTTTTTTTCCCCCAGAATTGTGTTACTTTTCTTTAGGAAAAACAAGATGGGGTGAGATGTGGGAAAGTTGTTCCTTCTGTCCTTCTCTCCACAAGCTCTTGAGCACTTTTCCTGGGGACCAGAGGAGAATGCACAGAGTTTGCTTTGGTTCTTAGTCTTTGAGTGGAACAAAATGAAGCCTGAATACTAAAGGTGTGCAAGCTCACAATGGGTGGGGGAGACTGGTGTATGTAGCCCTGTTATTCCTCTTGGCGTCTCTGCTCTTATTTTTTTATTAAAATAAAAAGGTAGAGGGTTTATTTCTGAAGTTGAAGACTCAGAAATTTGAGAATTTGTTAGTGTACTAAAGCTTGAAGATTGAGATAGCTTCACTACAGACCTCTGGTCAATCTGGGCTCTTGTTACCGTCACCAGTATATAAAAAGTCACGCTGTGCAGAGGCCACAAAGGAAGTTTTTTCTGTAAAAGTGATCTCTCAAAAGCTAGAAGGAACAGTCTGATGGATTGTCTCTGAAATCTACTTCTCATCAAAAGATGAAACACATCAGATTATGAATTAATAAGTGTAGCACATATGTGAAGTTTAAGAAAGTCAAAATAGTTCCAGTGTTCATGTGTCTAGTCACACTTTTCTTTCTTCTGAGGAGCCACTTGGCATTTCTGTCTCTCATCACTCTCATACTTCTGGGATGGAAGGCATTGAAATTAAAGAAGTCAACATTTGGGTAAATAATTTTGTATGTGTCAGTTAAAAATTCTCCAGCAAAAGGCAGGAATACTGACTTTCAGTTTTGAAATTATTGCATATTCTTCTTACATGCAGTTTAGGGAGAACAGGAATGCCTATTGTGAAGGCTGTTCTTGTGCAGGATGGAAATACATACTCTAGAAAAGCTCTTACATAAAAGTCTTAGACAGAGCTGCAGCAAAAAGACATTCATGAATTTCCACAGGTACTTCTGCCTGCCCAGTCCTTACTTGTTATTCAAAAAACCCAAATGAAATGACAAAACAATGCTAAATTTGCACTATGGTTCCAACAATGAATTGCCAGTGGGTACATATGTATTTTTTTCCCTCTGTGCTTTTCTGTTTAGAAAGGAGAGAGATCAGTGCAGGTGAAAAGCTATGACCTTAAACTTTGTGATTTCACCTGGCAACCTTAATATAACTTTCATGAGTTTTGATTTAGTTTTGGAACAAAATAAGATGCTTAAAAAACATAAATGAAGAGATGAAAGTGAGCTAATGTTCCTCTAGATTTAAAACAAATTAGCTATGTGAGAAATAGAAGAGTGAAGGATCTCTGTGTCTTTCCCCTACAGCAGAGGAACCCTTCTCTTTTGGAGGTCCAACACTTTGTGTATGTGTGTAGATATTATAAAGCAAAGAGATTTCTCTTTTTTGAGAACTCATTTCTTCCTAGAGTTGATCATCACAGCCACACTTCTGTTCTCAATGGAAGACTCTGTGAGGACAAATAACAGGTATCCAAGGTACATTTAATTTATTTGAGTGTAGTATACAAAGAAAAATACTGCAATTGCCTGTGTCAGTGCATTAGTGTAAAGACAGAGTTATTTAATGAGCTAAATTCATCTAAACATTTTGTATGCTATTTGTTCTGACATAATTATTATGTTAATTTTGTGTGTTTTGCATATTAAGCTGAGTACATCCTAAGATGCTAATGACCACTGTGCTAGCTTTTTATTAGACAGGAAATAAACACACAAAATCCTGCTACAGCAGCTAATTAGTTTGCTATTCATATCAAAGAAAGTGAGAATATTTCTCTGTTATAATTGAATGTGTTTGTATTGTTTGCCAAATTGCCATTTCTTGAATAAAGCAGGTGACTTTGGTTGGGGAAAAGGAGAAACTGCAGTTTTATTGGAAAGATTTGTGGCTTATAATATATTGCATTAATATGCAACAGTAATAATCACTAAATAATAAGGCATGAATGTCCTATACTGGGAAATGTTGTTTGGTTAGGAGGTCTTTGTACTTACTTTGAACTCTGAGACTACATCTTTCCTTGTTCCAGTTAATGGTGTTCATAATGTGACAGGTGTGTTCTTAAGTCATGAAGTTTTTTTGGAGACACACTTTGCCCTTGTCTGGTCTTTGTACCCTGCTGTTGCCCTGAGATCACCCATCAACCCACTTACAAACCTGTGAAAGCTTTAAGCTTTATTGTCTTTTAAGCCTTGATACCCTGCAGTTCAAAATCAATTTACTGTCACTAGATAGTAAGAGCTGATAAAATACTACATTTACTTATTGATGACATCTTATCATTATGCTGGGTGAAATGAAAGACTGATTTGCTGTATGTCAGATATTGCACAAAAGTTAAGGAATTGGCAGACGCCCTCCCTGGATGTGAGATATAACCAATTACCCTTGTCTTTTTAGTTATACAGGGCAACGGCTGTAAATTTAAAACTCCTCCAAAGGATGATCAGAATCATCCACAGAGTACTCTGACTGATAAATGAATCATCATCCTGAAGCTGGGGTTGAGGGGGAGGTAATGAGCTCATTTGGGTGGAAATAAGCTTATTACTTTGCCAGTTTGTGATAGTCTCTGTCACAATCCTTGCCAACAAATAATCTCTGGCCACCCACCTACAGCCTGCAGCCAGTAGACTCAACAGCCCCACTCTAAACAAAGACTGAGCATCTGTCATCTTAACCTGCATCCATAACTACAAACAGTGGTAATAAGGAGCGACCAACATCTATAGCAGCATATATAGGGAAAAAATCTGAAAATGTTTCGTTTCTTTAATAATATAAAACTTAAGAGGGATTCTGGTGGGATGGAATGCAGAATGGTATGAAACAGAACTGTTGAAGAAGTTGGAGGGGAAAGTGTTTTGTAACGCAATTAAATAAAAAGTAAGTAAGAAAAGGGAAAAGCTGTAAATAATTGAAGCAGCCCATTGGGGTTAGATCAATACCAAAAGCAGAGCTTCATCCAAAAGCATTAATGATAATACCATGTGATACCTATTGTTTCGTCCAAAAATCACAAAATCCTCAGAAGATCGATTTAACAATGACTCGTGTATTAGAATTATGTCTGTATATTTTCTGCAAAAGCAATGGTATGAGAATAATAAAGATTAGGCCTCATATTTCAATATATCTAGCTACATACTTTCAAATAAATCCAAGTAATCTATATTTTCATAGTTCATCTATATTTTATTACATAGATGAACTGGTTCTCTGGTATTCAGGGCATGGGGATCCTGCATTGCTCTTCTATTTCTATCCAAAAATTCTTTATAATAGTGAATCTAACAGCATTCATTTATCTGTCAGATGAATTTCATCAAGATCAAACAAACTTATAAGCACTGTCTCTGTTTGAAAATTTTAGAATATCAAAATATATCAGTATAAAGCATTTTTCTCTATTTTCTAACAATAACGTAATGACAGGAATTAAATAAAATTACTCATCTAATACACACAAAAGAGTATCAGTGAGGGTTACTGAACTAGACTTCCGAGAGGCTGATGACTGAAGAAGAGAAAGAAAGCAACACTGAAGACATGAACACAACCTGATCACTTGTTGGTTCTTTGATCATAAGATCTGATTACTGATTCCTAAGTCATAGCAGAGAGGCCTTGCCTTACCTTTTATTTGAATATGGTTTCTTTCCACTCCATGGTCACCAGTTTCAATGTCTAAATTTTACCTCTTTAGACTGGAAAAGTTTAATTTTTGTAGCACATTACATACTATGCGAATCATTGGTTTTCACCTGTTATTAGCAGCATTCACATTACTGTTTGCTTCTAGGATCATGGAATCAGTTTTGTCTTGTATGTGATAATTTCTTTGTCATCCTAATTAACTAATGAAGATCAGAAAAACAAAAAGCTATTTGTTTTAATGCTTTTTGTTCTTATTTTGTTTATTATATGTTCTTAATATGTGAGTATATTTATTGACATTTCTGTTGAGCATGACAGTTATTTAACTTCACACTAGTCTAAATGGAATTTAGGCTACTAACTTATTACTGGATTTTGTCTATTTAGTGAGCCTGTGTTATCGGGACAAATAGTTACATTCAGCAGTTCGTAGGTTCGAAAACCCAAGCTGGTGTCTGAAAATGTGGCTTAGTAAATATAAGGTTTCTCTGCCATCAGCCGCTAGAAAATACTCCTCAAAGGAATAAATGTTAACTAACGTTTTCCAGCGGATCCTTGCAGCTCATTGAGTTGGATGACAGAATCTGTCCTTTGGGGCATGGGGGAGGTGGGGAAGGAAAAAGTAGAGGAGGAAAAAAAATGGAATGAATATTCAGTCTCTCTTAATGCTGTATATAGAATAATCTTATTTATGATTACTCTTGTTTCCATGGCCATTCAAAGACATCATGTACAATTAAATTAAGTATAATATTGCATTCTCATAGACTCAAATTGATTAAGAAAGAATATGCTTTTTGAGAGTAAAAGCTGACCCATGGTGTGATTATGAACATAACATGATAGTGATATTAATATAATAGAAAATTAGTAATTTTTACAGTCTCGGTTGTGTAAGATCTGGAGCTGTGCCCTGTACCACAACCTCCTGCTGTTAATTCTTTCCTTCCTTTCATCACCAATCCCCATTGGAGGCATTGGCCAATTATTTGGAGGAAAAACAGATATATGAGTTTTTTACTATATTGGATACTCTAAATTAAAACAAATAAACAAACCAACCAAACAACAACAGAAAACACACACACAAAAAACCCCACACCCAAGTGTGGCAGAAGTATATGTAAAAGTATATAAAGCAATATTACAGTAAATGTATAAAGATTACATTATATGTTAAGTGCAGAATGAAAATGCCTAGCAATTCTCAAGGTTAATAGCTTCTTTATTTAGATGTGCCATCCTTTATGCTTGGATAGTGCTGAAGAATTTCTCAGTGGAATCATTAGGAATTTTTTCATTGACATTCATAGGAGGTCAATGGGGTCAATATTATTTACTGGCAACTACTGGAATGTAATGCTTAACAAATGTATCCTTTAGTAAAATACCAGTTTATGAGCTGGGATTTTGGAGGCATAAATTATCATGGAACAAAGTACTGCTCCTGGGACATAAATGCAACAGCCTCATCAGCATGCTGTGCCCTTCGCTATGTGTAGGTAGCTGCATCCAGCATAAGGAATTATGATTATTTTTCTTTCTCTTTTTTTTTAAACTATTCTGGTTTTGGTTTTTTTCTGTGTTATTTTCAGTAGCACTATGTATGTTTCACAGAGAAATATAAATAATATTTATTCACCTGCTTCACAATGTGAGAAAGGTTAGATTAAAACACCTTCATTTCGGCATGTATGTGTATCTCAGGTGTTCAGTACAATTGCGAAAGGAATATCAGTTAAGTCAGAGGAAAATCAAGTTTAAATATTCTGTTGCATGGCATAATTTACAATATACAGCATAAGTGAACTAACTAGTATCTGACAGTCTTCTCAATTTTTATATTTCTTTCTTGTGTTCTCTGCCTTTTTTCAAAAAGCTGCACAGACTTTTACAGCTCTGAAGCTGAGTACCTCTTAGAAAGATTTAACAGTTTTATTATAGGCTCATTATTTATTTAAATTATTAACCAATGCTTTATGTAAATATCTTTATTGTTGCTTTTTATTTTGCAAATACCTCCATTTGTTGTGCATAAAGTCTGAGTTCAAGCACATATGCAGACTTTGCAAAAAAATGCAAGAGAACACAGACAGTTTTAATGAGAGCGCACAATAACCTACTGGAGAAACTCTTGTTGGTCACTAACGCAAATGTGTAAGTGTTTCTTCTTGCATTTTCCATCGCTGAAACAGATAGCAAAGTGAAATATTTGCACTAGGTGCAGCCCTGGCCAAGATCCAGGAATTGGATCCATACTGATAAGGGCTTGAGCATGAGTGCCGACCTGCTGAAATCAGTTAGAGCTCTGTGGGGTCCACCTGCTGCGGTCAGTGATTGCCAGGGCTGAGACTGAAAACTGCAAGAAAAAGAAGATTTAAAGGTGGAGCTTTCCTACAGGCTTTTACTTATTTACTTATGATGTTGCAGGGAGAAATTGCTTTTTTGTGTGTGAAGTGTTCAGATCAACTGAATTATGAGTATCGTTTTTACATTTTAGACCAATGTATTTTGTGTCTCAGCAGGCTCTGTCCACACTGGGACCTGGATTCCAAAATCAGTTGTTCTGAACATATTATACAAAAAATAAAGAAATTTCTCCAACACAGAAAACTGGGAAAATAGGAGTGGTTATCTGTCTGTCTGTCTATCTATCTATCT
This sequence comes from Streptopelia decaocto, assembly GCF_964273445.1. Lineage (NCBI taxonomy): Eukaryota > Metazoa > Chordata > Aves > Columbiformes > Columbidae > Streptopelia > Streptopelia decaocto. The sequence continues at coordinate 17,945,992 of NC_138666.1, read as the reverse complement.
ATCTATCTATCTATCTATCTATCTATCTATCTATCTTATCACATACTTACAGTATGTGGTTGTTTACCTACTTCAAAAATTAGAGATGGGATTTTATACCTTGGTTTCTTAATTTAAAGCAGCAACATCATCCAAAAGCTGCCTGGGATTTTTTTACATAACCTTATGTTCTCTTTCAGATGTAATTCTGAGGATTTTTAAAAGAATTTTTATGCTAAACACAAAACAAAGGGCAATATTGGGTAGTGTGTTTGATCAATGTAGCTATTGCAGTAGATAATTTAAAAAGAACTCATTAGCTTAAGTAGAACTTGGCCTCAGACCTAATTTATGACATACACTACTGATTTTGAAAAGAGCTGAGACACTCAACAAATCACAAGAGTTTTTGACATCTGTCTGGACACATATTCTAGCAAGAAAAGACAAGAAGAAAACTTATCTGCCTGTAGATTTTTTTTCCTGGCACTCAATTCTGCTGGTCCCCTCCTCATGTCATCAGAAAGAACAAGAACTAAGTGCTCTAATAGTATCCATTATGGCCAACAATGGTAGATTTGTAGATAAGGAGTCTTAGTTACTGAGGTGATGATAAAGATGGCACTTTTTTTTTTTTTCCATTTTCTTGACAAGTTCTGCATTACAGAATCACAGAATCGACTGGGTTGGAAAAGACCTCAGAGATCATCCAGTCCAACCCTTGGTCCAACTCCAGTCCATTGACTAGATCATGGCACTAAGTGCCATGGCCAATCTCAGTTTAAAAACCTCCAGGGCCGGTGAGTCCAGCACCTCCCTGGGCAGCCATTCCAATGCCTGACCACTCTCTCTGCAAAGAATTGCTTTCTAATCTCCAGCCTAAATTTCCCCTGGCAGAGTTGAAGCCCATGCCCCCTTGTCCTATTGCTGACCACCTGGGAGAAGAGCCCAATCCCCACCTGGCTAGAACTGCCCTTCAGGTAGTTATAGAGAGTGCTGAGCTCAGCTCTAAGCCTCCTCTTCTCCAGACTAAACAAGCCCAGCTCCCTCAGCCTCTCCCCATAGGTCTTATGCTCAAGTCCCTTCACCCGTCTTGTTGCTCTTCTCATTTAGTGGATGTGAGCATCAGTTAACAATGCAAAAATCAACCAGATATTAGGTCTTAAGTCAAAATTTCATAAAATATCTGTTAAATATTTCCAGTTGACAAGGAATGAAGCTTAGAAGCTAGACTTTCAGAACTTCAAAGATTTAGAAGCTAAATATGTTTGGCTAAACCTATTTGATTTGGAAGCTAAACCTCTCTTATTTAGAGGTTTCTCAAAACTTGGACTCAACCTTGCAAAGCACCCTTGCACATCCTGAATATGATGCACAGAGCATTGTAAATGCCAGATTTCACTTTTCTTTCCTGGACTGGAGCTTGAGTAGTTAGAATTAGGAAATCTCTAAATTTCTTGTTATATCTTACATTCCCCTTAGCTCTCTTTCTGTATTTTGGGAGTGGTGTGTGCAGAGGGAAGATACTGATAAATTTTTATTAGCTTTGGATTTAGGAAAAAACAAAAAAGAAGCAAAATAAAAACTCCCTGTTGAGCAATTAGAAATTTTTTTAGGTTACATCCTTACCTGGAGTAAATACTTGTATGTAGCAGCAGCAGGAAGTCTGAGCAGTTAGAATATCTGCATTCTTCATCTTTGCTTAAGGTTAGCCTGTTACATTTACTATTCTGTAATATGCCAAATATGAAACTTTTTATTATACTTTATTGAAATTTCTGGATGTCCTCATAAAAGTCTAAATGTTAGAGGAACAATATTAATAAGTCACCTACTTCTTTTTGCACTCAAACATATTTCTTGGCAGTAAAAGAATATTACATTGTACCAGCTGTGCAGAACAGAATTTTGATTCTTCTTCTGGGTCAGTAAAAATGTGCATATAACAAATTTTGAGTCAAGTCTTATTATATGCCATATAGACTTGGAGATGGTTATTGTTGGTTTTGGTTGATTTGTTTTTTTTTAGTCCATACCCCTTATTTAGCTAACATAGGAAGATTTCAGATTTAAAACTGGACATTTATGGCTCTCTTGCAGCTGAAGTAAAGATACATTAATAATATATTCCAACAAAGTAATTTTATATAGCTAATGTTAATACTATAAAACTTGGTTTCATCTGTATTCTTATAAACATTATATTGTAATATAAAAGTGATACATTTGAGAAATAGGTATAATTTGAAATCTTTAGTACTCACAGAGAGAACAAATATTGTCCAGTTTTACAGCACTGCTTAACATTCAATCATCTTCAGTAGTAAACAATTTTCAGTGTTATGTAGATACTTCTATAATAAGATTCATAATTTTAATGGTCTTTAGAAAACACATCCAGAAATCTCTACATACATCTGCTTTGTACATCGTTCTCAGGCAGACTGGTTCCAGTATGGACAGATTAGCAGAATTTCCTTTTCTTTCTTGAATTGGAACAGAATTGCACCAGTATATAGGTACACCATACAGCTGTGTTTATGTGATACCAGTTTGGCTATAATGCGTCTAATTGCAATAGCAGGAATCAATGCAATAGAAGTATGAAAAAACCTCCATCCTTTGCTTCCAGCTTCCTATACCTTTGATAATTTCATCACGGTTTCATGTTTTGATATCTAATTGTTAAGGAGAAATGTCTTTAGAAAAGATCCATCAAAGCTCATCACAAGCTCATTTTCAGTGCTGCAAAATTCCAACAGCCCCAGGCAGCTTCAAAGATTTCAGTTCACTGTTCCAGAAAGTTAGAGGAAAAATAAATATAACTAGTGTCAGGCTGTATGTCCTCTGAACTACAGGAACAATTAGTTTACACTTAAAACTCCATCTCTAGCTCTCCATAAAACTTCACAGACTCTATGGTCTCTAACCCCTATGTTGATCACCAGAGTTTTTAAAACTTTATAGATGGAAATAAGTTTGAGGACATGATGTTAAAGAATGGCAACTTTAATAGCATAGAATGATATTATTTTAAAAATTCTAGATTTTTGTCAAAATTGATATATTTTTTTCCTTCAGTGGTGAGTTTGCTAATGGTTTTGAGAGGTTTCTTTGGGAATTCTTGTCTAATCTAGATGGTTATCTGGCCTTATATACACTTTTACTCTCTGATACCCTTTCATCAGGTTTGCTTTTTAGACTTTTATTTCAAAGCAGTTACGAGCAATCTCTCTTCTACCCAGAAAACATTTAGGCATGTATTTCAGCCCATTGAAAGCAGTGGTGATTTTCTGTACTTTACTGCTTAGTTAAATCAGGGTTGTCATGTCTTGAAGCTGTTTAAATTCTTGTTGTCTGTGAACGTGAATTCTCTGAATCTAGAATATAACATTGTTTTGCTGCATCAAATGTGCCTACTTAAAATCAAATAATGTGCTTTATGTATAGAATGATCTTCCAGATTCTGTTTTAAGGGTGTTATTGCCATCTAATCTCTTGTGCTCTCCCAGGATTAAATACACTAAACTGATTCTTTTAAATAATTGCTACTGAAAGCAGGTAAGAGACTTAACCTTTCATATGGTCTTAAATTTAGTATGTTCATATCTTAACAATGGAATTCTTATAAAGCAGCAATCAAAACATCTTTCATATGCAAATGGATATTAATTTCTCAGTTGTAGGAGGAAAGCACATCTTATTTTTCAATTTAATATTTCAATTATTTCACTTATATTGATTTTAAATAGACCTACTCTTAATAAACCAAAAAATACATTCTTTATTCATTTGAGTAAATTAGATCCTACTGTGTTTTTTTCCTCATACCTTCTTGTTTGTCTTGCTGAATTCCTATGTTTACTACAACTATACATTCATTTTTAAAGGTTATGTTACTTGTCTGGAGAATCAACAACTTTTATGTATATTTACTCATAAAATGCTTCTGAGAACGGTTAGACTGGTGTGATTTGGGGTATTTAAAAACTCTCAAAAATCATATTGCCTATCTTAATCTTTAGGCATGTAAAGAACTTGTTAATTTTGTCTGTAGGGGTTTTGCATAGACAGAACATCTTCACTAGAGCTGAGCAGAGCTGCTGGAGTCCTTCAAAACAAAACTCCTGTCCCATAGTTGAATTAGTATATTGGTGAAAGTGCCCAAAGTCATTACTTTCTCTTGACAAGAGTGCAGGATTTGGGAACACTGTGTGGGGTTTACCTGCAAGGTGGGCTCTGTGAGGAGGGACCAGGTGCTGCTCTGTGCCACACACAGCTGGTTCAAGATAGTTCCACAACGGAGCCTCCACAGCACACAGCTGAAAACATTTAGCCTGGAGTTTAGCCTGGAGTAAAGAGGCTGAGGGGAAACCTTATTGTTCTCTACAACTACCTGGAGGAGACTGTTAACATGGAGGGTGTTGGTCTCTTCTCCCAGGTAGCGAGTAATAGGACAAGAGGAAATGACCTCAAGTTGTGCCAGAGGAGGTTTATATTGGATATTAAGAAACATTTATTCATAGAAAAGGTTGTCAGGTATTAGAACAGGCTGCCCAGGGAAGTGATTGAGTCACAATCCCTGGAGGTGTCTAAAAGACACGTAGATGAAGTTCTTAGGGACATGGTTCAGTGAAAGTGTTAGCCTAAATGTTGGACTTAATGAATTTAAAGGTTTTTTTCCAGCCAAAATGGTTCTGTGACTGTTTTTTGAGAACTGAGGATAAATATCCTTACCCTACCACCTCCCAGTGCCATTCCTGTGTGCTGCTGGGGGTGCTGAGGAGAGAGGAGCTGGAAGGGAAGGAGGGAATTTGTGTCTGTGGAAAAGGGACAGTGAAGGTATTTTAGTTTTTGTCTTTGTTTCTCACCACCCAAACAATTGGCAATAAATGAAATTAATTTTCCATAAGTAGACTCTGTTCTTCACGATGGTGACTGGTGATGCCCATGTCTTTATTGTGACCCACAAGCCTTTTCATCTTATTTTCTCCTCCCATCTTGCTGAGGAAGGTGAGTGAGTGGTTGGGTGGGTGCTTGGCAGCTGGCCAAGGTCAACCTGCCACAAACTTAATTTGAATTGTTACCAGATGGACTGTTACTGATGTTTGTTGGCACACACATAAACTGCCTACAATTCCAGGTAGCTTAGAACTACGGATTTTTTTATTTCTGAAACAGTAGAAGTTTTTTGGTTTTTTTGATTAATCACAGCTGTCATTCCAAGACCATAAATCCTTCTAACATGACAAATTTTGGGTTCCTTGCAAGAGTATTTCAGAAGAATTAACTTTTGAGTAGATATGGTACATCAAAGATTTATATTTAAATTCATTGCGTAAAAATTAGGACAAATCCTTTGACCTTTGGTTTTGTCACTAGAACTCTTGAGGATTCTGAGGCTATTTAATGGGATTTAAATAAATGCTTTCATAAAAATGGTTAAATTCTGATTCAGTATCTGGGTAATCTATGGTCAATAGATCCAACAACTGTGGTAAATCCAGGTCAGCGGATAATACATGACCAAGTGTTTCACAAGGGAACAACTATTTGTAGGTTTATCTTATTGTAAATAAATACTTTTACTGATTAATGATGAGGCTGTAATTCTTAATCCCTTTTTGAGTCCGGAAGTTCAAGTAGTGAATTTTACCAGTGTGTGGTTTGTTGTTTGGTTGGCAGTTAGTGGGTTTTTTTTCTTTGTTTGGTTTGGTTGGTTGGTTTGTTTGTTTGTTTTTATGAAGTCATTCAGAAATTTACAAAAAGGAAATGCTGTGCCTTGTGAAGAGATGAAATTAACAACCCTTACAGGGCTATGTAGGCTCTTCAGTCATAGGAGATAGTAAGGATCAATATCCAGTGCCTTGCAGAATGTGTTGTGGCCACCTATCCTGATCACAGAATCATAGAATAATTTGGGTTGGCTGTTTATTCAAAGCAGCTTTCTTGTACTTGTTTTTGAAAATTGTGTGATACAGAATAAACGACATAGTGGTAACTTTCAGAGGAGGGTGGCTGAATTAGGACACCTCTCCATTTTCCAATATTACAGAGTCTGCGTGGTCGCACATCTTCCGTGTTGCTTGGTAAATGTTCATGTTGTATCTGATGTTTAAGCCTATAAGATTCTGAGGCATCCAGACTCCCTCTGCTGAGCCAGCCCGTGACTGCCTCACAGCTGAAGGGCTTGGCTGGTGCCTGCAGAGCTGAACCAGTCACAGATAATTATTTTTCCTAAAGTGGTCTAGTGCCACAATGCCTCGCCCAGGCAGAGCTTGATTTACACAAATGAGCCCAACACAAATAACAACTATGGAATGTTTGCACCTTTTACTTCTTTGGAGGAAATACATGCATTCAGGGATCAGAGAAAATAATCCACAATCAACTCCCTTGCAAAACAGGCACTGTAATAGCTGAGGTAGTTCTGCTTCAGTCTCTGGCAGACACTCTCTTTTCTTCAGTACATTTGGTTAGCTGATTACGTGCTAATACGGTGTTGTAAATCCTTTCTTACATCTTCTATGAAAGATCCAAAATTAATCACTCCAGGGTAGATACAAGACTGCACCTTCTGTTGTTTAATGCAGATCTCCTCCTCATACCTCACTTCAGGATTCCAGGACTTGATACATAATTAGTTGGTTGTTTTCCAGAGAAAATACTGTGATCTTCAATCTACAATTAGTTTATAACATTTGTTGATTCAGAAGACATTACTGACTTTTGATAATTTGTAGGCATGTATCTAAGTAATTGCAGCTCTGAGCCAGGGATGAAGTCAGAGTAGAACATACACACAATCTTCAGAAGCAGCTGAAGAAATTAATTTGTAGAGCATAACCAAAGTTTTGTCTTGGGAACTGGAAACATTTTTGAGACTATATGCATGCAGTTATTATAGTGTGGATATTTCTGACAATTATTCTTGCGGTTGCCACCAGTACTGAGAGAGTGCTAATCTGCATTATTTTCTGCACAGCTTTGTTGCCTATTGCAATGATTATAGCTACAAAATCTAGGCAGAGAGGAGAAATGGTAACAACATAATTCTCACAGCACGGTGTTTGCAGGGCTTGGAAGACATAGTGTGGAAATGGACCTCAGTACTGATAAACTCCATGGTTTCTGATTTTCCTTCTCTTCAGTTTATTTGAAGATAACATTTTGTGTGACGTATATTGTGTTAGCAGAGGGGAGATAGGACTGATTGATAGAAGGACAAAGTTTTTACCATCCTCAGAGAGGAGCAGTGACTCAGATGAGAAAAGTCCTGGCTAGGTTTACATACTATTTATCTGTTATAGAATCTGTCGAAAGAAAGGAAAAATTAAATCCAGCTCTACAAAAGAGGTAGAAGCAGAATAATGCTGCTTCTCTTACATCCTCTGGAGCATTTAAACAGTATCTCAGCTTCTGTGCTTCCTGGAGCCAAGAAGAATGCAGACCACCTACTATAATGCCGTATGACAATTGAGGAAGATTGTTATATATGTTGCAAGGTCCACTTGTAATACTGATAACGTGCAGCAGAAATGCAAGGATGCACAGAGTTCTCCCTTAATGGTCCCCCCCTCTACCTTTGATTTTTAAGGGGAAGAATTGGGAGATAATAATTCCAAACTCTCTGGAGGCCACGATGTATTCATCTGTCGTATTGGAAAAACTTGCAGAAGTAGAATGAAATTGGATGCCAAAGTAGTCTAGAATTGGATGGCTGCAGTTGTTCCCAGCCCAGCTGTCTGCCTTGCTCTCCTGATGAATGGTTGGTTTCCCTCCTCAGGTGTCTGTGAAATTATTTAACAAACCAGCATAGATTTTGCCTTTTTATATTAAGTGAGCAGAAGAGTCTTACAATTGCCATTTTAATTTGGACGTTTAATCTAGAGGGGAGGGAAAGATGGGAAAACATTTTAAAATAAGTTCATTCCAAAGTAGGCGAACAGTGAGGAAACATACTCGTATGTGCAGGGTTTTTAGGAGAAACAAGCAGCCGCCTATTTTCATAATTTCAGTATTCGTTATGTGAGGAAATAAATGCTATATTTGCCCCAGTAAGGAATAATTTAAAAGGAATCCTACTCACAGGTGTTCTCTGAACGGTGGTTCAGGAACAGAAAAGGAGTTTCCTTTAAGATAAGCTGGAAGGAGTCAATTATTCCACTTATGGCTGTGATGAGGTTGTTAGTAAAGATGCCTGGTTCACAGGTATGCTGTCTGGGGAGATTCATAGGGTGTTTGCCAGGGTTGCCTTTAGTATCCTACACAAAGAGGATGCAGAGTAAGAAACATACACTTCGGTAAATGAGGAAAAGATGTGTAAATTGCTCTTTGTGCTGAATCACTTCGCTGACAACCATTTTGTAACAGCCACATGAAGGGGCAGTGCCGTTAGCTTCTTCTATTCAATGGAACCTTATCAGTTAGTATTTAACAAAGCTTCAGCAGTTACATTGAAAGTTGCAAAACTTTGTATTCCCAGTAACTTCCCCACCACCGCTAAATTAAGTGTAGGTAACCCAGGGACAACAGTTGCCACATATGCCCGGTAAATCTTAGGCAAAATGTGATTGATTTTGTTTTTGGTTTTTTAAAGGCTATAGTTATGTGTAATGCTATTGACCCCTAATTTACTATTTTGTTTATTCAAGAAAGATCAGACATCCTAACAAAGAAAACATGTTGTTTTCAAGCTAGTTTTCTAGGTTTCTCAGCTAAGAAGGAGAAAAGAGAAAATTGCAATCAACTTTGCAATAGATCACTGTTCACTGGTAAGTACTGCACACAATTCTGTATCAGTAAATATTTGTCATTGCTCAAGTAGGATTCTTCTAGTATAAAAGCAGAGATTTTTATTCATGTGGGCATCTACTAACAGACAGAAGTGATTTGTTAAAGTGAAGTCAGCAAAAGGAACACCTGGAAGAAGACAATAATGAGATTTGTGTAGAAAACAAATATGTGAGTTTTGGTCCCTTGTATACTCCTGCATCTGTGCTGCTTTCTTTGATTGAACACCTTGTGTATTTTCTGGATGAGTTATTGCACTTCCAAGCGACAGACCTGTTAGTTGCCAATGATCTTGGAACTAACTAGTTGCATTAGGCTGCTGCTGTATTTGGCCAAAGAACCTGGTGTTTGTTCCAGGAGGGCTCTGTGTGGCTATAAGGGAAAAAAGAAGTGCAGCCTTCTTTTTTCTTGCTTGCTTTCTTTCTCCACCCTCCTCCCCCAAGGCATGAAAGGTCTAACATATGTGGTCTGAGGAGACAGCAAAAAACAAACAAACCAAACCAAACCAAACCCTGGTAGTGCCACTTCTTTTGAAATTAACATATTTTCTGACTATGTTAAAGTGCATTCTTATTTTTATCCTAGTTACTTGTGTTGGCTTTTTTGTTGGCTTTTTTCCATGGCTCTCTTTTGTGCTAGATATAGAGTTGTAAACGGCTTTAATCTCCCCTTCAGGGATAATTTAATCTTGGGGAACACATTCTCCAACATCATTCATGACTTTTTAATGTTCTTGGTCAGCCCATGAAATAGCTTTGGCATTTAGAAATCTTTAAGTTGTTAATTATTTTGTTTCTAGATTCCTGCATGAGTGTAATCTGTATATCACATGCCATAAAAATGCTGAAAACTTCTTGTCAAATTAAAACTTTTAATATACCAGTAAATTTTGATGACAATGCTATAAAAAGCAGAACTTTCCTTTGCAATAACTTATTTCACGTGTGCCTTACTGAGCGGCTTATAGTACAGCTTCAAAGAAATGATAATATTTCAGATTTAAGTAGCTTAGACTACTCCTTGACAAAGAGTTATTTCAACTGCTCTATCTTGACTGTTTGTAGTCATGTTCTGTGCATAGAAAAGTAACAGGGACTGAAAAAATTAATGATGATATTCTATGTTCCTGGATATTCAAACAGTCTCAACACCTAGAGAATACTGTTTTTATACATTTGCATTATGAGTGAATCATGCTGGCAGGAAAAAAATACTGTAATGCTTTTATATCTGTAATCAAGAGATATATTAAGGAATAGACATAGCTAGAGATCTGCTTTTCTGTACAGTTACTAAGTGCTTCAGCCTTCAAATTGTTATCAGTCCAATTAGTTTCCCCGAAAGGTAGAAATTACTGGCCTAGATCACAAGAAAATTTTAATTTTTTGGAACTGGAGTAATCTGGAGATGTTCATAAAGTCAATGTCACTTGAGATATATATGTGTCATTTGAACTAGTTGTTTAGGCTGCCTTTCTACCTGAGAAGCAGGAACTTTTGTAGCATGATTTGTCTTACCCTAAGATGCTCACTTCAGGATGGCATGAATCAAGCTGGAGAAGGTGCCTATTTTTCTTCTTTGAGTTTAAAGCAATTGAGGAGAGTAGCTGAGCCATAGATGTGTATATCTTGACAGTTAAATCCCAGCTGTAGTGTTTTGGTAGTTTATAGAACTTTTCTCTTTTACCTGCATGTGGAAGTTGCCTGTGTGAAGATGAAAATATCTTGAAAAGCTGCGGAGTATCAGCTCACTGAAGAGGCTTTGCAGGAATGAAAGGGCAAGATATGAGCCAGCTTTAAGAACAGGAGGCCTGAACAGATGCCTTCAGGTATAATAGACATAGGTATTTCAGCAGAAGGACTGGTTGGGACTTCTCTAGGTATAATAGGATTAAATAATGAAAGGACAAATGGCTGCTCATGAATTTACATCCTCAAAACACTCGTTAAGGTGTTTGAACCTTGTATAAGATTGATTGCAGTGGCTCTGTTTCCCAACCTCAGCTTATCTGAGTAGCACAAAGGCACTGTAATTGCAACTCTTTAAATTTTCAGAACCATGATTTGTTTTAGTTAGGGCTCTCTTTTGAGTACTTAAGCCTTGCATATACATTTTTAATTTCAATTGCTTCAGTGAGTTGTATTATATACCTCCTAAAGATGCAATATAACAAAATATCATAGTTTTGTGCATCTGTTACAGATGCACAAAATATAATTACACACCACCTAGCACTTTATTTTACTATAAAATTACTGAACTTGGAGAAAACAGTGTTAGCATCAACATAAAGAAATTCGAGGAGGGTTTATTTTAACTTATTTCTGCGCATGTTTGAGTTGTTCTTTCTATTGATTGTAAGTTAACTGTTATTAATCACTGATGTTCTAATGCTGCATTTTAGTTTGGGATAAGCAGAATTTGCTTTACATTTAGACCCAGCTCTGATATTTATATTCATGAAGTAATAATAAACAAAATGTAGATGCTTTTCAGGAGGGACACTGAATGGGAGAAAGGTTACAATTTTTCCAGAACTGTAAAGCTTAAAACCTCTTCCAAAATATTTTCATTAATAAACATTGATCTTCACCTCTAAAGTCAGATATTAGCTAGTCGGTATTGTAGACCATTCATAGAGAACAAATGATGCCATATCAGTTTATACAGGGTATGGAGCGCTTTTCTTTAAAACACCTGTTTTCATTTCCTCTGGGATATAATACCAGAACAAATACAAGATGGACTTGATTCAATGACTCTTTAAATAGTCAAAACCATTACATTTACTGCAAACAGAGCCATGAAGTAAGTCTCACACACAGAGATAATGATGTAAAATCACTGAATGTTTCATCTGTTTAAAGTGCCGAGATTTACACAGGTCCTTTATGTGTGGAACAGAATCTAATCCTTGCTGATTCTGCTTTTGCAATATATGAAGGAAAATATTTTTTGTATTTAAAAAAAGATTGTTTAAAAATATTTTGGCTAGAGGTGATGTTTACTAAGTGTCAGCAGGAAAATAGGATAGGTGTAGCTGTTTTCTGAAAACAGTAGAACTACACAAATAATGAGAGATAAAGCACTTAATGAGATAAAATAGCACAATGTGAACTTCTAAATGGCAGCTCATAGACTTTATCAATTTAACCTTGAATTAAATAACTTCAGAATACTGAAATAAAATATTTCCCATCTCCCCAATTACATCTATTCTAGTGAGAAGGATGATAGGCCAGACTTGGTATTCTGTTAATAATGGATTGAAATGCTATGTCCATGTGCTTCCTGACAGATGAATAAAATTCTGAAGAACTGAAAGGGTTAAATTCTGCAAAAAGCCATAGCTGTATAAGGCAATGTACTTGCAAAAGCAGAAAGTACTTTGGACGCGTTTTGTGTTACAGAAGTGTACCACGTTTCTTGTCATGAGAAAGAAGAAACAAAAATTAAATGAGAATTCTAATATATAAATAATTGATCAGCTTATAATGACAAGTTGTTAATAGCAGTACAACAATAAGAGACTATTTATGTTATGCTTTTGTTTGATATATCCTCCCTGATATCTGAGACATTACATTCTTCAAGGGAAGAATTCTGACCTGCTCTTTAGAGTAGGACAATGTGTTGTTATGAACAATTTCGTTTGACTATGTAGAGATCTAAAATTTATTTTAAATGCAGCTTCAAATAAAATATTTTTTTTTTTCTATTGGATCTGTTCAATAATATATGGGGTTAGAATTTAAGTCAAGACACAGTGGAGTTATTGTGGTACATTATTGATAAGGCACACTTATTGTAATAACATTTTCCAAGGGAAAATACATTATTTGTTGGCTATGTTAATGCAAACTCTAACATAAGTCTATATTAAGCTTTTTAAAAAAAGTTTTGAGTATGTCAGAGGAAGTTTTAGAAGGAGCCTTTTAAATAATTAGATGAAAAAATGCAACTTATTACCTTAAGGAATATAATATTTTTCTTACTGTAGATCTTCAAATTCACTTTCCCATATGGTTCAAATATCCATGATGAAAATGGTGTATTTCAGACTACAACAATCAGAATTATTTCATTGATGTTTTAGAAAATGCGTTCTTCCTTTCCTAATGGCGTATTGAAATTATGAACACAGGAGATAAGAACCTCTAGCTAGAAAAACATAAAGGAGTTTCTTGTAATATCCCTAAGTTCCATAACAATCAGTAATTCTGAAGATTTTAATCTACTGCTCAGGTCAATTTAATTGTCTTCCTATTTCTATTACTATTGATATTCAGAAGTACTTTCAAAACTCCCACCCTAGATACCTAAATATCAGCAAATGTCTGTTCTGGTGGGGATCCCAGACTCTTACAAGCTCCACCACTTCTATTTAGAAACATTACAGTCCATCTGCTCAGTTCCAGATAATTTCTGCTTGTAATTTATCCAAGGAAAGAGATAATCTATAATTCGTGGCTAGTGCAATAATCATGATCTATTCATGCTGTGGAGCTTTGACAAGGATGATACGACCTCAAGTTTAGAGGAATGATGGCATCAAAATTTGGAAGTGGTACCATCTCAGCAAGTAACTACATCTAAGTGCTAGGAGGTGTTCTAACTTTCTCCTGAATGTTTTGACTTTTTAATCTTAAACCACTGCTTTCTTAAGAATGTAAATGTTTTTAAATATACAATCCTTGATGTTGTTTGGGAAATATAGTGCGGTAACGGTTCTTAAGCATTGGCAGTAACTTGAATGTGCTTGGAAAGAGTTTCCTTGCTTGTTAAGTTTAAGTGGAACTTTTTTTTAACCACTTATTTACACTGATAGATGGTTTAATTCTTTATGGCTGTATGTATGAGGAATATTGCTAGCAGGGAGAAGCAATGTTTTCAGTATTAATCAAAATGCTAAGTGTTTACAAATGTCATGTTTTGAAGTTATCAAGTTATCTTTAAAATATCTATGTTTCTCTTATTTACATCAGTGCAACCTTATTGAAGCCAATGACATGTTTCCAGCTAGCTGGTGCTGCAGTGAGAGTTGCAAAATGCAATCTAAATAGATAAATCTGTGGCTGTTAATATCAAATCATATCTCATTATATCTACAGGGATAATAAGACATGGATGGATGCTATTACAGCCCAAGAAGTGTGTTGGCTTTCAGGATGTTTGGTGATGGTTAAAATGTTAATGAAGAGCATTAGGAAGTGAATTTTGCACGATTTGAGAAATCTGCTTGACATGAAGAAAAAAGTTAATTTCAGCCCTGTCTCATTAATCAGATCTGCCTACAGCTAAGAAAGTGTCACCTAAGTATGTTTTGCTTTCTGCTGTGTGTTGCTGATGAAGATACTGACATACAAAACAGAAGTAATTTGATTTGTGCTAGAAGGCAATGGCAAGAGTAAAAAGCAATGAATTGGAATGTGCTTTATGACTGACCTTTGTAAAGAAAGCCTTAGGCACCTCCATGTGGTGGCTGTCATTGTTAATGGTGACTATAGATTCAAGTTTGTTTAAGCAGTCATACACATGAATTGTTTTTCTCGTGTCTTATCTGCCATAGATCATACACATAATCTTTGCATGATGGCAGGAAGCAATAGCCTTCAGGTTAGAGAATTACCCAGGGGGACCTCTGGCCTCTGTGTGTTCATCATTGCTGTTGTATTTCCTGGAGGTGCAAAATAAAAGAAAATTCTTAGAAATGTCTTCTTGTAAGAATCACAGTTCTTGTGAACACGAATTTGCAGAAAGGGGTGGAAGGGTACACATACTGCCAATGCACACACCAAAATATACCATTTTGCATGGTACTGAAAACAAACGCCAAAAGGAAAAGTTGCAGCTTCACTTCCTTTAGAATCAAACATCGTTGAAGAAGTTGAATACTCTACTACTGTAGATGTGGTTGGCTAAACCTCAGTAGAATAGGAGTCAGCTTTTCAGCAAATAGAGAAAGAATGACACAGAAGTCGTTATGTGCTCATAAAAGAAAAGCCTGGTTGCTTGGATTAAAAGAAAAAAAAAAGTTAGAAGGACTGTTAATAACCAAGGGAGCAAACCTAATTTAGGCTTTGAAAATATGATAAATCATCAGAAATTTATTTAAAAACAAAACCCTAACAGGTCTGGTAACTACGTGTCTGAGAAGTAGTTTAAACTGCTTAGCACTCAGCTGTGCAGAATAGATGTCTAATCTCTCTCACTGCCGCAGCTAAAGATTTAGAGGATTTTGCACAAACCTTTTTTGAGGATTAAATTGATCTGCTCTCCTTTAGTGAATGGTAAATTATTTGCGGCAGGAGGTAAGTAAATCTTTTTAACCAAGTTTACCAAATTGAGGGCAATGGTTGATAGGACAGGATGGTTCCAGGCCTTGTGAAGTTCAACAAAGGCAAACGCCAAGTTGTGCGTGTAGGATAGCGTAACCTCCTAAAACCGTGCTGGCTGGTGACAGGTTGGTTAGGTTGACCAATGACACAGATTATCTTGGTGTATTATTAGTATGTGTTTGTGGTAGGCTAAATGCATATGGGGCTGAATTACAAAGTAATTCTACAAAAAGAAGTGATTCTTCCTTTCTACCTGACATCTGTGAGGCTGCACCTGGAATTTTGCATCCAGTATTGGGACCCCCAGTCCTAGGGAGAGATTGACAAACTGTTAGGAGTCCAGCAGAAAGCCACTGAGGTTGGTGAGGGATTAGCACGTGATGCATTGAGGGGAACAGAAGTGAGGAATGCCTGACAGGATGAAGATGTGGTGAGCACCTGTATGAGCAGAGGCAAAAAGGACTTGTGTTTCTTCCAACTGTGGAGAAAAAGGGCTAATGAGGACTTTATAAGCTTTTGCTGCCTAACAGAGTGGGGTGCAGAAAAGACGGAGGCAAACTTTTCTTAGACATGCACAGTAAAAACAAGGTTGTCAATCATTTTAAAGCTTCAGCGGAGGAAATTCCAGTTGGACACAAAGTTTGTGACCATGAGAGCTCCTTAGCCCTGGAGCAGGGCCCAGGGAGCTTGTGCAACCTCCATCTGTGGAGGCTTTCAAAACTTGTCTGGACAAGGACCTAGACATCTTGCTTTAGAGTGGGAGATTGGACTGGGTGATTTCTAGAGTTTTCTTCCAGCATAAATTTTCCTATGGTTCTAAATGAGTAACCTTAGTGGTGCATTGACCTTTATTTTCAAAAGTGGCTTTAATGTTTAGAGACTGCTAATGGTTGGTTCGATCCCTCTCTCAGCAGAAAGACAACTAAGTTCATAGTAAATCTCATTTAAACTGTTAGTTGCATGTACTTGTTGAGGTATATGCTGTTAAGGTACATGCTGTTAAATCTAATTAATGTAATTTTACTGGGTAGTTAAGAGAGTATGGCAAACAAGATTTTTTTTTTTTTTTTCAAATGCTCTCTAGAAATCTTACATTTATTTCTATCATGGTGTGGGCTATAAAAAGCAACACATACTGAAAGTATAGTAAGTATTGCATTTATTTTTCAGTGCATCAGCTGATTCAGGATAATGAACTATTAAGACTTATTTGTCGTTTGCTATAGTTTTATTATAATTGTTCATCTTCTTGAAATATTCCCATGAGCTTGTATCTGGAGCTGCTTTTTGTCTTCTCTGTGAATCCGTAATAATGTCTTTACCTCTGTCTGTTTATATTGTTGTTTTGACAGCTTTAGGCGTCCCTAATCATTTTCCCATTTTTCTCAGAATTGTCACTATTTTATTTATCTATTTTGGAGGTACTGGGAATGTCAGTCTTCCCTTAAATTCTTTATTTTCCTTTTCCATAGATGGATTTTCTTCTTGTAATTCAGTTTGTAATACTGCTTATGTGCTGTTTAGTTTCTTCCAAGGAAAGGGGAAAGGGACCTGGGGGTCCTAGTGGACAGCAGGATGACCATGAGCCAGCACTGGGCCCTTGTGGCCAGGAAGCCAATGGTACCTGGGGTGGGTTAGAAGGGGGTGGTCAGTAGGTCAGAGAGGTTCTCCTGCCCCTCTGCTCTGCCCTGGGGAGACCACACCTGGAATATTGTGTCCAGTTGTGGCCCCTCAGTTCCAGCAGGACAGGGAACTGCTGGAGAGAGTCCAGCGCAGCCACCAAGATGCTGAAGGGAGTGGAGCATCTCCCGTGTGAGGAAAGGCTGAGGGAGCTGGGGCTCTGGAGCTGGAGGAGACTGAGGGGTGACCTCATTCATGTTTACAGATATCTAAAGGGTGAGTGTCAGGAGGATGGAGCCAGGCTCTTCTCGGTGACAACCAGTGATAGGATAAGGGGTAATGGGTTCAAACCGGAACACAAGAGGTTCCACTTAAATTTGAGAAGAAACTTCTTCTCATTGAGGGTGACAGACACTGGCCCAGGCTGCCCAGGGGGGTTGTGGAGTCTCCTTCTCTGCAGACATTCAAAATCCACCTGGACGCCTTCCTGTGTAACCTCATCTGGGTGTTCCTGCTCCATGGGGGGATTGCACTGGATGAGCTTTCCAGGGCCCTTCCAATCCCTGACATTCTGTGAATCTGTGATTTCTTTTGTGTCGGTTGCTTTTTTGCGTCTTTCACATTTACAATTTTAAAATGTGGAACCAATAGGCTAGTGTTGTTATAACAACAGTAGGTAGGTGCAATGCCCAGCAGATACTGGAATGAAGTAGCCCACAATAAAAGAGTAACATCCCCATTTTTTGTCACAGCTTACTTTTGCCATTAATATTCTACTACAATCTCTGTCAATTATCACAGCTCAGTGGCTGAATGCCAGTGTTTCTTTTTAGTTCATTTTGAATAAGATAGCAGGTAAACTTCACTTTTATAACTTCTGATGGGGAAAAGAAAGGAGAGTTCTTCTGTCTATGAATTGGTTCCAGAGACAATGGCCCAGTAATACTACTGATCTAACATTAGAGGACATCTGGAAAACTCTTACTCTTTTCAGTCATTGTGCAGCACTTTCTGTTCAAAAGACCAACTGTTTCTGTTCATGCTGTACAAAAGAATTGTATTTGTTTTCTATTTTGAAAATGTGAAGATGATCTTTCTCTTGCTATGTCTGGTGTGAATGCATATTTTAGGCACAGATTTTTCAAGAAGAATAGAATAATACAGTTGCTAATGAAACTACATCCCTTACTGAAAAAAAAAAAGGCTAAAACTTATCTAATTTTGAGACTTGTGACTAGAATCAAACTTAATTTTACCTTATTGTGATCTCTACCAAATAAATATTTAATAAGTAAAGCTAAGTCAAGCATTTCTAAATATATCTTTGGCTTTTTATTTCCTCTGGGAAAACTGTTTGGCAAGAGTCCTTGAAAGGATAACTAAAGTAGTTTCTTGTTTTAGTGCCTATAGCACCCTAAAGATCTTGACCTGAATGTTTGAAAGAGGTCTTGAGGGCACAAGAGAATAGGTCAGATCTTCTTTTCTCATGCTCTTAAAGGGGAATTTTTCTTCACAACTGTGAAGAAAACTGAGAGTGATGAAAACACTGCTGTTATTTTTAATTTTTTAAATTTTTATCTTTTTCATAATGTTCCAATTGCTGTAATCCACAAAGTGGAAGTTTTTTACATGTTTTAAAATTTTATTTTTACTTTTTTTTTTTTGAAAACAAAAGGAAGCATCGGTATTTCTTTTTACATTTCAAGTTTAATTCCAGTGTAATGATGGAGGTGGAGATGAATTTAGGATGTTTGAATACATACAAATGATCATAGTTAAAGAGATCATGACACCTTTGTCTTGGATGATACCACCTGTGTGAGAGTCATTGCCTGCCTACATCATCAATGGTTAAAAGCAGGTACCAGATTCCTTAAGTAAGCTTTCCAGAGTTCTCAACAAAACCCCTTTTAAAAACATATGATTCTGTATACTAAAGCGTTTGCTACTTCTTTCCTGTCAGTTTGTCATCTGAGTGATGGGCAGTATTTATAACTAAATATAAAAGGGAACATTTTTGTGAGACTGTGATTTAAAGGGAGGCTTCTGCGTGATGGTGGAGGACTGTATGAAAAGATACTGTGTAACTCCTTGGAGTTCAGCTCTCTTACAGAGCACAGTTGCTAGTAGCCAGATGGTCGTCTTGAAACACTTGAACTTATGGAAAACTGTTTTATTTGTGTTCACATTTTAGTTAGGTTTCTAACTGTGCAACAGAAAGAATTTAAACATGTTGTGGAAGTAGATATGTTGAAACACTGGGAAATCAGAACAACACAGAACGTAGCTGTTATTTTTGGGGCAGGATGCACCTTCGCTTTCTTTCGTTTCTTCCCTGATGGTAATAAATGAAGCAGAAAAAAAACAAAACAAAGCAAATAGACAAACAAAAAACAACAACAAAAACCCTACAAAACAAACCCTTTAGGAGTGACAAGACTGCATGGAAATTAGGATTAATATAACACTGGCTTTTTAAAGCAAATGTGGGCTGTGTATTCCTCTGCTAGAAAGCAGCCCGCAATAGAAAACTTTCTGTTGTACCTTTCTTACTAATTATGTGGCCACTTGGACATGAATTGCTTAGCCTACTATTTAGTATGTCAAGGAGTATTTCTACCTAATCCCTTATTACATTTTTGCCGTTAAGAAGTTCCTATTAAGAAAAAAACCCCAAACTATTATTTACTAAATTTGATCTCGGATCATTACTGCGCTGCTTACATCCCTCTTAATTCTTTCAGTGTAGCTTCTTGTTGTGTAGACTTAGATGTAAAGAGAAACTTGAGGTAGTCTGGATGTAAAAAGATCTTTGACTAGTCATAGTCTATGCTAGGACAGGAGGGAGCTGTTCTTCTGATACTTCTCCATTTTCTTTGGATTGACTTAGAGGAAGTATTCCTTAGTCCACAGAATAAAACAAGAATACAATGGTACTGCAGCACCTTTTCTTTAGCAGTTGTCTCTTACACATTTAACCTAAAGTTCATCTGAGCTGATTTCTCAAAGGCTTATCCATCAGCACAGTGCTAATGTATAACTTCAAGGTTAAAACAAGGAGGAAGTCTTTTGTTTTAAATTTTAATATTAATCTAAGTGAATAACTAATGACACTGAAGACATAATGCAGAGAGAAATTGGAAAAGCTTCCTTGCACATGTCCATTAATGCTCTACATTATGACTGAAGAAGAAATTTGTCACAGAAACATTGCTATAGAGACAAAAGTCTTCACCATCCTTTTATTCTTGTTTCAAAGACCATGGCTCCTTGTCTCAATAAATAATCATCTCTGGTGATTGTTAAATGGTGGACCAACATGTTTAAGACATGAGTAATCTTAGAATGATTACAGATATTGCAGAATGAACACTGCATGATTTTCTTTTTTTTCATTTATGTGTCTCTTCAGACTTGTCCAAGGAATTTCTTTGTCTATTTTAAAAATTCATTTGTGTTGTACTTATGTAGACTTTAAGTAAGGATGCAAGCCGAGAATGATTGCAGGAATTTTCAGTAAAAACTGAGAATATAAGTGGAATACAAATTTTAAGTTGTAGTGAGCAGAGGGGAAAAATCATATATCCTCAGCAGAAACAAGATTCTAATTGTTATAGAGATAGAAATATAGTATGAACAAGTGTTTAATCATATTAGCTCACATTTGTAACTTCAGATGCAAAATAATAAAAAGGACTCTTTAAATAACACTGTCTTAAGAACCATGAATTTTCTGCAGAAGGAAGGCAGAATAAGAGAAAATTAACTGGAGAATACTGCAGTCTGTATATTCTGCACGTGTGGTGAAATTTGTCACCTACATTTTCTTTAAAACTAATTCACCTGTGCATACTTACAGTAAGACAGCAGGCAACAGTAAGGAAAAATGTATGTAGGCTTGTTTGCATTCACTTAAGGAAATTAAAGATTTCATTTTTTTTCGTCAACCACACTTAGAGAAAACAACCTGACTGATTGAAGGATTGGTTTGAGTTGGCACCACTTTAATAGAGACAGAAGAAGTTTTAAGAATTTTTGACTAAGTATATTACCTTATTTTGCTAACTACAACAAAAACATTTTCACAATATCTCCCTTACTGTGAAATTAGAAGCCAGCTGCTGAATCTAAATGACAGTGTCTTTTTTTTTCATTTAACTCTTGTATTGATGATTGCAGTGTTAACTCTTGGCATTAAAATGCCCCAGGTGAGGCAAAGCAATAAGTTTATTGCTTGTCTGTGTAACTTTCAGTGCTCCATTAAGTATTATTCTATGAACTTCTGTATGAAATCTGTCCAATTTTCTGATTTGGTGCAGAATTATCATCTAAATAATCTATTAATAAGAAAGCACAGAAAAACTTGTGTTGTCCAAACTCACAGTGCCCAAAGTATTGCTATTGGCAAGGAAACAAACAATTTTATGTCTTTTTTTTAAGACTACTTATGTTACTTTTTATCTTATGAGCTGTTAGAATTGAAAGCAAAGCATTTCTGTAACACTACTTATGTATATAAATTCTATAGTATCTATTTGTCTACATGCATGTGCACTTACATTTATATAGTGCTATAAATATATATAAGGTTACAGATTCCCTTGGAGTACCTTAAGTTTATAACATTTCATATTCTCATTACAATTACTGTCAAAATAATAGGTTCACATTTGTGTTATGTTCTCATTACAACCTTCAGTGAGATATTGGAATTTTAAGGCCTCATATATTCAAGGAATTAGGGGAATATACTATATTGCTGTGACCTTTTCAATATTATATGAATGGACTGCTGAAAATTTTACTTTTCTTGTTTACTGCTCTTCTCTTTTCTCCATGGTTAATTGTGTGGGGAAGAGTTGAAATGGGTGACCTTTCCAGGGTTTTGTATTTTGATAGGCCAAAAAATGTATCAAACTTGCATAGTTCTATATAGTTAACAACATTATGCCTTTTTATTAAGCGTTTGTATTCATGTGTATGTAGCCGCTGGTATAACACTTTAATTTAGTAGTACTTGTTTTAATATGTCCTTTTAATTTTTTTCTTAATATTGAAATGAGACTGGAGAACCTTCTTCCATACATGTCTCTTATTCATCAAGGCAGTACTGAAAGTAGAAGGGTGATATTTTCCATTCCAGTAATCCTTTAGCATTAGTGACTCGGGAGCATTCTGTAAATGCTAAAGGTCTGTTAGCCTTACATCTAGGAAAGAATTGCATTTAATCCGCTTTTTCTTTCTAGTGCTGTGCACACTAACTGCTACTTAGTGTGTGAAATCTCAGTACAGTCTGGTGAGGTTTGTGTGTGTTAGGTTTTTTATTTTAATTTTTCAGTGTTAAAAGAAGTAGTGAGAAGGGTATGGACGAAGAAAACACTTTCTGAAAAGCGACAAGGGGAAGACTCAGTGTCTGCATAGTCTTGAAAGGGAGCAGGGAACATTTCAGTCTAAGGCTACATGAGTGATGGCAAACTAAGCACACTTCCCTAAACCATTGCTTTTGGTAACCTTACGTGGTGCAATGTAACTAGTATAAATAAATGATACATTTATGATACTGCTACTGGTATGTTTCATTACTTCCATAAAGCTTTTTTTTTTTTCTTATTATTTATATCTGGCTTCTAATGCTATAATAGTATACTGGTGCAAAAGCATAAAAGTCTCATTTACTTCAGAGGCATTAGGTTCAAGTAACAGTCATGAGAAGTAGAGATGTTAAGTATTTGTCGTACACTTTGGATTCTTTCTTATTGACATTTTATGTGTAAATAATGACGTAGAATCAGGAATTTTACTTTATGTTACTGCATTGTCTCCTTAAGGGTCATACCACACTATTTGTGAGGTGCATTTGGTGTAGCAGCAAGGAGTCTACTGATAAAAGCATCAAAGATAAGCTACGGCTGACATGGCAATGAGCTGCTTTATTTTCCACATGTCTGAGAGTGGTCCCAAGTTTGTTGCAATTAGTGACATGCATTGCTAATTTGTTCTGTTACTACAAGAAAGGATACTAGTAAACAAGCATGCTGTCAAATCTGGATTTTGTC
The DNA here is from genome assembly GCF_964273445.1 of Streptopelia decaocto. Classification (NCBI taxonomy): domain Eukaryota; kingdom Metazoa; phylum Chordata; class Aves; order Columbiformes; family Columbidae; genus Streptopelia; species Streptopelia decaocto. The sequence goes on along the minus strand of NC_138666.1, from coordinate 17,923,206 downwards.
AAGAGTTCTTTTGTCATTGTCTTTGCTGACTCAAAGTTTAGCATTTTAGACACAATTGTTAAATGGCTTCTGCGTGATTTGTAACAATGAAAAAAATTTTTTTCAGATAATGGAACAAAATATTTACCAGCTAAACAGTATAAGTAGGAAAATTAAAGAACTCTAGATAATAGGCTTCTTCTTACAACGTGTTCTTACTTCACTTGTACGTAGTGAGATACTGCCTTGTTCTCAGTGACTGTGCCTGTGTCATTCCTGAAGCTGCCATCAAGTGACTGTAATGTGCGATGCCTCATGATCTTTCTGCCACCCATCCATACAGCCTGAGCTTCCAGGCTGTTTCAGACACTGCTTTATGCATCCTCAGGGCAGCACCTGCAGCCTTTGTGGGTGTAAAGGCAATAAATTCGGTATTTAGAAGGGGCAGCACTTCTGGGAATTCATCAAGATGAGAGACTCTGTAATCTCTCCCATTGCCAATGGTGAAAATTATATTTGAAGTTTTGAAAGTCATTCTCTAGAGCCAAACACTAGCAGTTCCTTATGTTAGAACTTTGATACATTTATTTCCAAGCATCACCTGGGATACACATATGTATATACTGCAGGAAGTTGAACAGATTCCATATTTTAATACTGATTTAGAAAGACTATAATTTCATGCATCTTCTTTGTGATTTTTTTGAGGGCTTAATTGCTATGTCATGGCAATGCTTATAAGAAATCACTGAAAAGCTTTAATTACTTTGTACTTTGGTTAGTTATGAATGCATGCAAAATTTAACTATTTCCCCAGAAGCAAATAAAGTCCACATTTATTATGTTACATAAAAGTTATGGAATGATTTAGAATAATTAAGCTAAAGGCTGTCTTACTTGGGATTTAGCTCATCTAAATGATGCATAAAATTAATCTCAGAAAATTATTTCATATTAAACTACTACATGAGAAAGAAACATTAAGATCTTCTCAGAAAGTTTTGTTATGCGAAATGCATTTTATGGTACTACGCTACAGGTATACTATGTAAAGAAATAGAATTCTAGTGTGGTCCTAATTTCTCAAATGAAGCTAATCAAATAAAACCATCAGGAAACAGAGAAATTAAGAAGTGTAAAAGAAGACAGAATTTAAAAGCAATAAACCAGTAGATGAGAGAGTGTGATTTTTATGAGTAGAAATGAATAATAGACCCCTTAAAAATCCTGAAATCACTTGTTTCAGTAATGCCAAGGTTGTCTCATATGTTAGGAACATCTCACGTGTTAGATTCTGTCCGGTCTGAGAAGCCAGCAATGGAAACCTTTAGTTTGATCCAAAGATGAAGAGTTATTCTCTAAGAAAGCTTCATCTCCATGCCTGAGGAACTGTGCTTAGATGAAGCTTGACGATGCTCCTGAGGATAATGTGCAGAACACAGACGTGCAGTGTACTAAAAGTTATTAAAGTTGCCTTTTGTTTTTTTTTTTTTTTTCCAGAGAAATTGCCTGGTTCTCAAGATGCTGCTGTAAATATCACTTTACATAAGCACATTAATGGTCAAATATTAGATTACCCTTTTGTGATATTTTCTCAGCTTTAATTTTTATTTAATTGAAACTATTAGTAGTGCTGTAACATTTAGAAGAGTGGCTGTTGTAAGGTCAGGTGCTGTTTATCCAGAAGTACATATTTGTCCAGCAAGCTAATATTTTTAAGACATTGTAATATTAGCTGTATTATATACATTTTCTCTGAGACTGTGCTAGGGTGGGTCTATAATGTTTTAAAAAATATTGCAAAGAGTGACTAAAAAGCCTTTTTAAAAAAATAATGAAATGTGCACTGTTATTTTAACTTTATCCTGACAGTAGAGGATTATTCTTTAACAATTATTATCTACTTTAGACCATTACTCTTGCCATTTTTCTATTTTTTTTTCATGTCAGATATTTCAAATGCTGTTTATTTTTCTGTTGCTCACAAACTGTTTTCCTCAGAGGTTTATGAAGAGTACATAAGATGATGTCAGGAGGGAGACTGTTCCTTACGAATGAGTGTAGTAAGATTCATGTAAATCTGAGAGATGCTCTCATTATTTCCATTGTTTGTAATATTAAGTGAGCTATGAACATATCTTTTCCCTTTTCTCATCTAGTGTGGGAATACAGAGCATTTTCTGCTCATACAGTGATTCAGAAATTCATTGATTATATTATATAAGTAGCCTCTGAGATCCTTTTCTGAAGACTGAGTCTGAACTATTTTGCTAAAAGCAGGTGGTTCTTTTTTTCCAGCCTTTTCAATTCAAGATACTCAGTGGCGCTTCTGCAATAAACATCTCTGTGGGTTTGCTTCCCTTTCCCAGCCTTCCCCAGACAGTGGAGCAGTGCTGGGGTTACATCCTGTGCTGATCCGGTAGTGTGTACGTAGCACCTTTTGTCTAAGATGACCCTGAAGGTAATCTTGGTAATTTCCACTTAGACTTTACCTTTGGCTATAATTTTACATAAAAGCATCTGATTCTCCTTCACTGTACCACCATTGTGTGATGCAGCTTTCTTCTCATTTTATTAATGTCCTCCATAATCTTCTCTCAGTCACTTCTCACTTGAAGGCATTTCATACCATCTCAAATTCCTTCTGGACCAGACTTCCTTTTCAATATGTATGCAGCAACTTGTTGCCTGGATGCATTATAGATATATTTGTAATTTTACTCTAATTGCTGACATTACACTAGAAAGTCTCTTCCAAAAGTAGCAGACTTGTGAAACAATGTAAATTTGGTTAAAAAAGATAGAATTCATCAGACATTAGAGTCCCTTCAAAATACTTTTTATTCCATTTTGTCTCTTAAATTATTCAGGAAATCTTGTAGATATAACTAGGCTAGAGCTCCATTAGTTGTCTGCTTTTGGTCCCTCCTCCTTGTGAGATATTTTGCTCTGGGATGCCAGTGGAGAATCTATGATAAATGCAGCTTTTAGAAGGACTGTCTTACATATATTTAAATAATTCCTTTTGCAAGAATATTGGTCTCTAGAGTAAAGTGTACATACTTCCAGTACTAGATATTTCTGCTTCTTGCTGAAATGAGCTGTTGCATTTGCTTTTTAAGCATATACCAATAATTTGAGTAGAACCGGCTCCTGCAGGCACATACTTTACATATTGTAATAACGTTTCCTCTGCCTCTCAATTCATTTATGCAAAATGAGATGGAAGAGTTTCTTTCTTTCAAATCTTTGCTTTGTCTACTACATTACTTATCCCAACATAAGTCTTTAAAGACTGGGAAAAACATGGAAACAACTATTCATTTATCTTCTTTGTTCTGCTCCTCTAAAACAATTAATTCCTCTTTTTAGTTAGAGTGCTTTGAGTCTAAGCAGCTACTGAGATTTATGTGGAACTTTGATATTGTAATCAAAATTCTTCTCTGAAGGCTGATTTTCATGATTATAAAACTTCTAGATTGTATTCATTCTAGTAAAACCATGAGAACCTTGAACTACAAGACATGCTTTTATGTTGAAAAGTACTTGTTATGTTGTAATTGTTGAAGATATGAGTGTTAATATTGCTAAAAATGAAGGAAATTGGAAATAAAACTTTTTTTTCAAGAGGCAGTTTTTAATTTATTTTTATCTACAAGAGTAAGTATTGATAAACAATAATGACTAGAAACACTCTTCACAGCTGGTCATCTGAAATATCACAGATACTCATTTAGAACTAAAATTAACCTGACTGTAAGATGAAAATGAGGAGATTAGGGTTTGGGGAGCTGAGGGGACAGTTAGTGTAGCTGGTTTACTAAACAAGAAGTCACTGGTTACTGGCTTTGAAATTCTTTCATCTGACCCCATAGACCCTGGTTGATGGGTGGAGGTTCTTTTATTCACATAAAAGTCTTCTCAGACTGTCACAAAAACCAGGCCCTACTGAAAGCTGCTTTACACTGATTCTTTGAAAGCTGCTTTGAAATATATATATATATTTACCTCTAACAGTTAACATTGCAGCAAGCAGTAGTTTGGCGTTTTTTTTCCACTCAATTTGCAGCACTTGTGATGTAATTAGAAGCAAACCAGAAATATGTAGATAGGTTGTATGGACTTGATAGATTAATTGTCTTGGCTTGAATGAAACAATTCCATGTATGCTTATACATTCTCACATGGGATGCCCCAGCCTGTAGCACCCTGGGTTGTGCTCTTGAGCCTTCTGATCTATGGAAGCCTTGAACTTTATTTTCTGTGCTCAGCAACATCTGTTGCTCAGCCAGCACCATGGGGGTAAGTACCTGCATGCTTCGATTTTCAAGAAAAGAACAGCAAAGAGGGCTTGTGATAAAACGGGTGTTTGTCCACTCGCGTGTTTAGTTGAGAGAATACGGTTGTGCCTAATATTGTTGTGTAACTTCTTGCTTAAAATCTGCCTAATTACCTGAGAAACCAAGGGTGGTGAATGTGATGCTAGGCAAAAAGAAATATAAGCCCTAGTAAAGGCTTATAAGGGTGTGATATAGACCTTGGAAGAACCAGCATAGATCTGTAAAGTTTCTGCCTCGTAGGTTAGTCAAGACATTTAAGATATTAAAAATCAAGGGCAGCTCAGAAAAATCACACAAGACCTCGATGAGAACTACCAACTGCACAATAAATTCAGCAGAGATTAATAAAAAGTTTTGCATACAGGGAGCAATGAATAAGTCCTAATTCTGTGCATTTATCTCTGTTAGCCTTCATTTGTCATTTCCTCCCTCATTTTGCATGTGAGTTTGCTTGTGTGAGAGGAGATGGGCTGGTCAGAGAGGTATGTCTGTGCAGAGAAGGAATAGATGTCACTCAAATCAATATGGAATTAAGTCAGGTCTTGTTCAGGGTAGATGAACTCCAGAGACCACTTCCATATCTGATCTTTATGTTCTTGGACTATTTCCTTTAATTTTTATGTATTTTACATAAAAACTTTAGAAAAGGGACCATATTTTCTGGAGAGAAAAGCGACCAAAGTTTTGATCCTAAGTATGTTCATACTTGTAGTTACTTTACCTTTACTAATAAATACCAATCATTTTTAATGTTTTGAGGTTGGTTGTTAATTGGCATATAAGCACCACAGAAATTGCCAGGTATTAATTTGTCGAGCGTTGTTTTGATGCGAGGGGTTGGAATATGGGAGGATTCCAGCTGTTCTTGTTGCCTTTTATTTATGATTTCAGCCATTTTCAAGCACTAATTGTCATTAATGTCATCACCTGGAAATTTTTAAGAACACGCAGCAGCTAATTGTTTGGTAGAAGTAACATACAGTTGTATAAGTTACTTTTTCAGGGACAGATTTTGAGACAGTCCATATAAACCTGTTGTACTTGTAACGTGCTCCTTAATCATTACTGACACGGACGAAATTAGAATATGGATTTGTATATTGTACTTGTCAACTGGTGGGAAATCAAGAACTGGTAGTACGCAGATAGACATGACAAAATCATAATATGTGCCCCACTTTGAAGTTCACTAGTGCAATTTTTTGCCAGTTTCTGTGCTACGAGGATTATGTTCAGCTAACTGGGTAAATGGCTACAATCTCTTTTAAAGCTAAATAGCATTTTGCTTGCCTTTAGTGACTTTTAGTTAGTTGCTTTTACATTTTGTGTAGTCCTGTCTTTTTTTTCTCTATGATTACTCTTTGCTCCGTGTGTGATCGCTATTCTTATTCTTTTGCACTGTGTGTGTGTGCACAAAGATAATTTTTGTTGTTCTTTTTAGTGGGAACGAACTCCTTTTATTACTAGGAAGACATTACCGATGAAACCAACACAAAGATAATGTGCTGGGATGCCTTAAATGTATAGGCAAGAAGAGATTTAGAAGTAGAGCTAATATTCAGCTGATACAGCCAGAAAAACAGAGTAATTTGTTCTCAACTTCTATTTAGATATGAAATACACTCTTAGCGTTTCAGAAGACGACTTGCTCTGCCTTAAGTTCTAACTGCTACAGAGGATCTAATAACATATTGCATCTCTCAATGTATTTGTTGTGACTGGGAAGTAATTACGTACTAGGAGCCAAACCTCACGTGGCTGTCTTTCTGTTAGCATCAGTGGAATTGTTCCTAATTTATAAGAAGCAATGGTGAGATAGTCAGATTGAGTTTTGAAGGATAGCATATGTTCCGGTTTTGTTTGATGGTTTATTATGTAAAGTAGTTTTCTTAAGTAATGTATTATATATTAGTTTATTGTGCAATTTATTATGAAAAGGAACGTGCTTATTTTCCTTTAAAAAAGTCTGTGGCTGAGAAGCAAGGAAGAAGGTTTTTGGCCTTCACAGGAAATTGATCCTTCATTTTTACATTGCAGTCATGTTAAAAAGTCACGTTTAAAGGAAATTAATTTATCTTGCATATAACTGTGCTGAGTCTGTTGTGTGGCTTCTTGCAGAAAGGATACAGTGGATGAGCTAGGGAGAGATCTCATTCCACACCAGCTGCTTGGCAGTAACTACCTGTTTTTTCCCTGCAGTTGGTGTTGAGTAATTTATGATAATTTATCCCCTTGGTGAAAGCAGGATGGCTCACCTCTTGTATTTACCACTCCTTTCACGTACAAGGAGCGTGTTTGCAAGTGTGTGACATGTCGAGTTACCAGTGGAGCTGGAGAGAGCCCTCTGGCTGGCGCCGGTCCATCTCTTGACCCTTCAAATTAGTTCTGCTTCCAGGTACATTGACGTTTGCCCATTGATCTTCCCCTCAGCTTCCTCCCACACTACACAAAACTCCTTTTGGAGTTCTTAAAGGTAATTATTGATCATGTCTTTACCTCCAAGGTGGTAAATTTAGGATGCTTTAGGCAAAAACAAAGTACACTTTATGCGTTCGAGACTAAAGAAATTCTATTATTTTTTGGTTTACTGCGGATGCTTCATAATGCAGAGCACAAAGCAAACTTGTCCCTTAACAGAACATTCCCAAATTAATTCTGTGAGATTGCAGTGAACCAAAGAGATTTGCTGGTTCTGTTTTAATTGCCACAGTTCTCTCCCTGTGGAAATGTACATGTGGATTTATGTCTAAACCACATATAACAATGCAAGTAACTTCCCAAATGTTAAAATTGTATTGTAGAACTGAAGGGACCCTTTGTAACACAAAATTCTTTTTGGAGTTGATTTTTTTTCTCACTGTTTTGTAAAGTATTTTAGTGGAATTTGCCATTTATAAGTTCAGTTGTTTTTTCTAAAACACTTACTTGCCATGGTTAAAGGTTTCATCCTTGCAAATTTGCTCAGTTATTTGGTGGGAAACAGCAATGTACTTTGTTTTTTTTTTCCTTTTCAGACAGCTGCGTTCTTATCAGCTCTTGAGAAAAATTAAGCAGCATAGGAAGAAAATATAGAACGTTATAGGAATTATCTTGAGTAAGACTACCATTTTAATAGAGATGGTTGTAAAATATATGGTTCTAATTTAGAAAAAAAAGTCTTATGAGCTGTTAGTGCCATACTTAATGTTCAGAAAACACATGGACTGCACAACTGCATAACATCTTTTTAAAAATTTATTGTTCTTTTACCTGCCTGGATGCAAGCCTAAACAACAGCTTTTGGGTGGCTAAGGTTCTTAGGAGAGAGTAATGCAGATCACTTGCTCGTTTTTGTGAATGTAGTGAAAATTGCTTTAGGATAGTACCTCCTAACACGTCCGTCAGCTGCTAGCAGCATTTGTGCACCTTGCCTTTTTTCCATGCAAACAATGTTTTCCATCTATCTGCACACAGGTCTGAGAAACTTTTGGTGGCAATGTAGTCCTGCGAGCAGCAGGGAGTTGGACTTGGTGATCTTTATTGGTCCCCTCCAACCTGAGGTGTTCTATGGCTCTGTGATTCTGGGACCGTTGTTAGGAAAATTATAGCACGTTTTGAATGCTTTTTCTTATGGGGCACTGCAGTAAAACAAATCTTCACTTTACAATTTATCTTGATGATATAGGACGGTCACTTTTTTGTTTATGAAGTAGCTTTTTTTCACAGGTCAGAGCTTTCTAAAATGCTATAAATATGTTAAGCCTTTACCCTTTTCCTTTTATTTTTTTAATCACTTGTTTTCTTCTGATAGACTACCAGAAAGTTTAAAATTGTCCACAACATTAAATGGAATAATAATAAAATCTACTTCTTAATCTACTGTTTTCAGCCCACTTAAGATATGCAATTAACTATATTATAGAAAACACAAGTTCACTAAATGTTGCCATATTTGTTTGAAATGCAATAGCCAAAAATCTTGCATAGAGAAAATTAGAACAAAAGAGGAATTCTAAAGGACTTTTTTTTGTATCTGGAAATACAGTGGACAGTTTTATAACAAAACGTGTTCTTTTAAAAGAAGTTGGCTTTTAAAAACCTGGAATTTATTAGCTTGAACATCCTATTAAATAAAATAAATAATAATTAAAAATTCTGTTGTATTGTCCATGCAGCCCAATTAGGAAAAAAAGTATTTCTTAAATTTTAATTAAGATTAAGGCAAGTTTGTGATAACAGTGCAATAATACACTATGATATTGACAATGAAAACATTTGCATAAGTATTGAGACTGTCTCATATGGACTTTGAGAGAAGATTTGTTTACCTGATTAAAAAGCCAAGAAATGTATGTGTTAATCTATCTCCTGCCCCTTGTGAATGTGCATCTTTAATTTCCTCCTCTTCCTTCTCTGCCTATCATTTTTTAATAAGCACTGGTCCTTGTGTCTTAGTAGAATTCAATAGTGTCTGGGTGCATGAGACATAAAAGTTGAATGTGCTTATTGAATTTGGCATGTGAGATGGGTTCCAAGGAAGTTTAAGGAATCTGATTCAGGGTTGCCATGACCTGGTGTTTCTTGTCTCTCTCTTGAATGAGCCTGAATGCTTAACTCTGTCATGCCAGTTCAAGGCATAAGTGGAGCAGTTTTGAAAGGTATCAGCTTCACGAGTCAGCCCAGGAGCACCGAGCTCCTCAGCCCTGCTAAGCTGGCAATAGGATTGAGTGTGGGCAAACGCAGCACAACAGGGCATCCTGCACCCTTTCTGGAGAAATCTTGCACACTTGGGGTCTTGCAAAGCCCCTGTGATGATGAATGATCTGTGAACTGCAGTTAGACTCGCAAACCACCAGAACCTTGCGATAAGGGTCTCAGTCCTTTCATGGACCTGACATCAAATTAAGGCATTGCAGCCTGGGAAATTTGTTACCTCTCACAGATGAGTATTTGAATTACTTGGCTATCCCTGTACCAACCCCGTTTTGCTGCAAGTACTAGAAGTTACACACTTTGTGAACTTTTAACTGATTCGGTTGCCTGCCTGTGGGAGACAATATTCACAGCAGGAGTGGTTCAATATACCCAGCTCATAGCTAGATGAAATACACTACTTACGCCCCTTCAAAGGCAGACTGTTTTACTCTGGGCTGTGTATGCCTAGGCTCTCCTTACATTTTATATGTGGAAATCGGAACAAATTTTATATTGAACAAATCACACCTACGCTTTTCTGGTTTTTTTTTTTTTTTTTTTTTTTTTTTTTTCCCCTTCCTACACAGAATCTCTTGTTTTCCCAAGTTTTTTCTAGGTATTTTTAGTCAACATTACAGCAGAGCAATTGTTCAGTAAATAACAGTGTTTGACAGTTTATGCTGGCATTCTTTTCTGTGCATACACCCATAAAGATCTGCTGCTGGAATATCACACATTTTCCAAAAGGCATGGTCCAGTAAGATTGATTGATCAACCCTAATAAATCCATCTCAGTGAGAGTCTAACATTTTAATACAGTAGTTCATAATGTTCTCAGAATGAAACTAAAAAATAGAAAAGAGTGCTCATGGCACAAATTTTCCGCAGGCTTTTTATCTTTTAAACAAATTTTTCAGTCTACTACTGCGTTCTGCTCAGTTTCCAAGCATTTGGACTCCTATTGAACTAAGTATTCAACCATTTTAGATAGTGCAAAGTTCCATCAACCAAAAATGTCTGACTGGAATGTTTGATTATCTTCTTTCTTAGTCTTACCTTCTCATAAATCTATATAACCTCTATATAATCTACATAACACAAACCCTTGCTGAATACATCTAACACTTCTTTATCCAAAGTAGAATCTTGCAGCATTTCTTTAAATTAACCTTTCAATGTTCCCTCTGTGACAATAGATATTGGTAATGACCATGAAAATTGTATCCAGACTGTAAGAAATAATGTATATTGTCTTCACATATGTGGTGCCCTACTTCTATTCATGCTTCAAGAGGTATGCTGTAGCTCTCATGGGGAAAAGTAGGATTTGTACCTATTCTGCATTGCTTTAAATATATTGCTTCTCTGCAATCTTGAAGGTTAAGACTTCAGGCTTCCTTCACCTCCTGGATTTTGGGTTTTTCTAAGAGTTGCTGTTGGGCTGAGATCTAGTATGCCACATTTAAGCCTGAAGCAATATTTTATGCCTGAGTTAAAAATACACAGATAAATCCACCTGGAATTGTCTCACATAATACAATATGCAGAAAAGGATCTTTGTCATAGATAGAGACAATCTTCTTAAGGTGAGCTTGAAGTCAGTGTTACTTTTTATTTTACTTTTTGTTTTTGTACCGCTATATACTTTTGCCTGAAGGACCAGGAGTGAAGTCTTAAGGTCAAACAGGTGCAGCACGGATCTATACTCTTTATATTTCCATTTCTCTTTCTATTTTTTTTTTCTATTATAGGTTTCAGCTCTATTGCTTAGATTTTTGTGGCTTATAATGGGAGTTGTTTGGTATGTTTTCAGTTTAGGCAAGGTCTTCTAGTAATTCTGATACTTATGAGGAATGTGAAGGATACATCCTGATTGTGCATAAATACTTTCAGTCTCTGGCTCGTTCAGGAGCAACACTTAATTTTTCCAGTGTGTATTCATTGACCTCAATTCATTATGTAACTTTATGGATATATGCCAGAAGTCATCGCACTAGAATGATTTTGAGCCATTGAAAAATTGTGGCATGTGCTCTCACTTTCCCCCTCCCCGTTCCCCTGACTTCTTTAGAATTCGCAGACAGTTGGTGCCACCGTTGCAGTTTTCAGTAGAGATGGCATTCCAAGCACTGTAGAAATGAGTGTCCAGTCTTCTAGATTATGCTTGACTTATTCTCCTGAAATGGTAATTGGGAAAATGATACATAGTCTTAAAATTTAGGATTATTTCTTCACAGGAATATATGAAATTAATGTTCATAGTTGTTAGTAAGGTGATAAGACTCCCTGATAAATCAGGGCTTTTAGAAGAACTCTTAGTTAACTATATACAGCATTTCTGAGCTGACAGTGAAAAGCTGTTTGTTGTTTGTCTTAACAAGGGCAAACTCTTACACTGGGGCTAATGGGAGTCAGTCCCCAACAGGAATTTTAAACTTAGTTGTGATTTAGAAGCCTTGCAGCTGCATGGAGACAGTGTACCTGCTGCCCCCAAGCCTGGCACCAACATACACCCCATGAGGGGGTACAAACCGGAAAGTGAAGCGTGCTACTTAAAGACATTAAAGTTGCCACTAGTTTTAACTATGGGAGGAAGATATTCTAGATGTCTGACCAGCTTGCACTGCAGAAGGTATGCAATTAGAGGTGAAATTATCTCATATCTGAATCTTAGTCTCTTGAAAAGGTTTAGTCTGATATAAAATTGTTTCTCACTGTCAAAACAGGTCGATCTGTTCACAACATAGCAGCATTGTCATCTCTGAAGAGTTCCAGTGCTGTTCCATTGAAGTAGAGGGCAAACCTGTTACAGATGATAGCAGGAGTAGGTACAGACTCACAATCGCTGTCTCTAATGAACTTGCATTGGACTTGAAGAACTATGATCTGACTGATTTCTGTGGCTTCAAAATACCTATAAAAATGATTGCAGAAAATTATTTTGCTAATGAACTCACTCTGTACAATATTTCTATCAATTTTATATTAATTGAAGTCCATTATCTGATCAAAAACCATGTAGTTTGGGGGTCAAATAATTCTAATCAGCCCATGCAAAGTAAGACTGGGGAAATGAGGTGTTTTCATAACTTAGCACTACAAGGAAATGGTTTCAATTCTATCCCTTCTAAGTCAGTGTTTATAGCACAAAATGTATGGCTGGAGGCACCTGGCACTATTTTTGGTTGTTTATTTAGGGAGATGGAGAACTGAACTGGCAAAGGAATCAAGATGAGCTCTGTCTCCACTCATAGCATGAAGGATTTGGGCATGTTTGACAAAGCTGGTGCTGCTCTTTTCAGTGTTAGGATGTTCTATGCATTAAAATTGCAGTCCTGTAGCTCTTTTCATCTAATGAAATCAAGATACTTTAGAGACGTGAACAAACTGCCTTGTATTCTGCCTTGGAGAAAGAATGGATGGTGCTTATCTCTAATTTCAAAAGATAAGGGGGAAAGCAGCACAGTACAGATTCTCAAAACTGCTGAGTGCCTAACTTTCATTTAATTAATTAAAGTTTGGCAGCTGAAAATCACTGACAGCTCAGTCCTTTTCTTGGTTCTGCATAGATGTAAACAATTTTCTGATATCCTAGACCTGGAACATTCCTGCTCACAAAACATAAATGAAGCAGGGACTTGAGTTCTCTCACTGACTGCTTCATGAATTCTGCTCTATTCCTTCGAGTGGAAGGTAGCAAAAAATATTGTAGTTACTAAGGTCATAGGATTGGATTTTGAATGCACTCAGAGAGCAGTTTTGGTTTAAAATAAATAAGTCACTTTTAACACAGTCACTGTTCAGAAGAGTATGGTATGTTACAGCCTCAATAGTAACTTTCCATGAGGTATTCTGGGCAACCACACTTCAACAAGTCTAGTAAGAAGAGAGTCTTACTTATTTTAGGGCCTTTTACATGATAGGGATTATTCCAAAAGGCAAATGAAAAAATATGCTCTGAGGAAGAGGTAAGTATCAGCTATGAAACTTGATTTGCTTGCTGCCTCTTGTCGAGGGAATGAGTGTTGACTGTACAACCCATTTTGATTATTAACAAAAAAGAATTCAAAGTGTACAAAGGGAAGGCTGGATAAGTTCTTAAAGCTAGACGACAGTGTTTGAAATGGTTCTTTCTGACTGCAGCTCCTCTGCTTCCCTATATTAATAAGAAAACACAAAAATTTAATCCTGTGGTTGTTAAATATATTTCAAGTTTCTATATTTATTGTGGTGACAGATTTTTCGTTGTTTTCACTTGGAAAATTATTTGCTGTGTATTTGTTTTATAATAAGTAATTTTGAATTTAGATTTGCAGAATGATTCAAGGAAGTAGACCTCTGCATTTCTTTAACTTTTTTAAAGAAACTGTGAGAAAACAAGCTAAAGCATTTTATTCTTTCAAACCTGCCACTGTGTTTCTACTCTGTTGAAATATTTACTAGCAAGATCTCTCAGTCCCCAAAACACTTTTAGCATTTGGAAAAAGAAAACTGCAACCTGGTATAGAATCATGTATGTGACACTCACAATGTCTAGTCATGCAGATAAGCATGCAAGTTTCTCCCAAAATGCTTTTTGTGACTGCACTGATGAACAGAGTTATATTTCTGCAGCAAGTTACTTTCCTCGCTGCTAAGCCGTTCTTGTCCTCAAAATTATTGTCTAATTGAATGCACCAAGCTTGAGTGATTCTTGAACGTGCTCCAGTCCCTGCTGAATTTGACAAGAATCTGTCCTGGCTGTGGACCCATTAATGACTTTTTCTTTAATTAGTCCCACATTGCAGAGGATACATCTTATCACACTCTACCTTTGAAGCTGTTACTCAGCCTTTTTCTGGGACTATATTAGTTTCTTGTTATAGTGCTGGGAAAAAAATCTCTAAGTGCTTCCATAGGTGTCTGGTTGGCTGACAGAGGTAGAATAACTCGCTGCTTTGACATTTTAGATGCTTGATATCTGGAACAGCAGCAATTAGGTAGCAATTATGACTACTGCCATGAGCATCAGGTAGATTCTGGAACAACTAATTGACTATTGTCTCCAAGCTGTTGTTCAGAGTGACGCATTTCCACTTGCAGAAATATAGTGTCTTGTCTCCCAGTACATCCAGAAGCTGCAGGATCCAAAAATCATATTTTACTGGAATGCAAACGTCACTCAGATGCACATTTCTTGGCTGTCAAAAAGTGCAAAAACGCTATTGGCTCTGCCTGACAGGCTTTCTGTGCCAGTTCAGAGTCTCTACCTACTTACTTGTGTATCTCAAGGGGAATTGACTGCTTCCCCAGAGACAAACACAATGTTGTATGCCTACATCCAAGCTCCAGTGTTTAGGACTTGACTTTTGCTCCTGGGAACTGGATAAAAAACAAAATTAACAGATTCCTGCTTTGTTCACTAGAAGTCAGCAGGTATCTGGGTACCAGTAGCTGATTGTCCTGTTTTGCTGGAGCTTTGTTCACTGTTGTTATACACCATTCTGTCTTCACAACACCAGCAGACTGCTTTCTCATGGCTGCAGGTGGATCTTCTGATCCTGTCATGTTGCCTCCTCTACCCATCCTTTCTTGCCACTTACTGGCCAAAATATGTGCAGAATGAGTGTTGACGATGAAGTGCCTTTTCCATAAGTGCCAGTCTGAAATCTCGAAATGGCTGTCTCCCTGCAGAAAGGCTTCTTGTGGGGCTCTCATCACCCACCCACTCGTGTGGCATTGAGGCTGCTCATTCATCCCGTTAACTTGTACACCAGAAAGTGATGCCAAAGAAGGTCAGATCAACCTGAGATGCGTAGTGTAAATGTGATTGCACAACTGTGTCATTTTGGTTATAGAAAGGGAATTGGGCTAGGGGTAGAGAGCTTGTATATATTCTACACAGACTCTAAAGGCTTTTGTGGTCCCTGCTAGCCTGGCAGCCCACTTCAGTGATTGTCTTCCTAGCAATTTGCAGGCTGAAAGGGAGAGGGAGCAGAGAAGAGCTAGTAAAGGAACCTTTGGTTACCTTTCATTCATGTATATCTGTTTTTAATAATATATTATAAATGCTCTTCATCTTGCTTCTCATCTGGCTGTTGGCATTCAGCTCTTCCTTGTCAGTTGTGAGAACCCATATTAATCTGCCTTGTCAACTAACTATAGCAGGCAATCAAATTTGCCATCTGCCTGTCTGGGAATGTCCATGTCAACTCATGGTTCACCTTCAGCTGAGTGTGGTGGTTCTTCTAAATTACTTTTTGTAGCATAATTTCATTGTTTCATCTCATATCAATCTCAGCTTCATTTCTATATCACCTTTCTCCACACAGTGACAATATTCCTTGCCTCCATTAAATTGCTTTCTCCTCTGAATGCTGAATTCATTGCTTTGTAAATAATTGAAAATAAACAATCTCATTTTTTGGATCCGAAAACTTAGTACAATGATAACGTTGCACTTTTACAAAACTGAAAAGGCTGCAGAAAGGAGAACTGTGGATGGGCCATAAAATGCAAAATCTATCTTGTAGGAAACTACAGTAAAGAGAAAAGTGATATGACATTAATTGCATCAGAATATCATCACTAATTTTATAGTGATATAACTAAAGATATCAAAATACCAGTTTCTTAAGCTCTGTCATTTATTTTAACACATTTCCTAACAAAGGAATTGCATGAGGAATTGTATATGCATTAGAATACAAGGCAGTAGCCTTGTATGTAGGTACAGCAATACATATACAGGTTTAATCTAATGTAATAATATACATCTACTCTTCTTTAGCCCTGGCAGTTTGTTGAGCTCTGTACAGGACTCTGATCATGACAACAGCTCATTTCCCAAGGAGCCTTTAGATTCTGGTTCTAGTGTTGATTCAGTGTGTTACTTACATATATAAAAACCAACAGTGTTTAGATTTTCCAGCTGATTCTTAATACTGTGATATTTTTGAGTTAAGTTGCCTCAGCCATGTCGAATGATATAAAGTTACATGATGTAATTTTGTGACTTGCATTGAGTTATCCCAATGTGACATACCAGTCAGGCAACCTGCTTTAAAATACACACTTTCCTGGAAACCGCAGATAATTTTTCTGAGAGTGGAAAGCAGTCAGTAGCGGCTGCCCTAGGTAATGACATCAGGCCTGACATTCTTCAGTATATTTAATATTGATTTAGTGGATGGGTTGGTGAACATTGCTGATAACAGAAAATTATTTAGACTAAAGGCAACCTCACAGAATAGCGAGATTTCCTGAAGGATCAAGTCAAACTGGGTGTGTGAATGACATGGTTATAACATGATGGTGATAATATGTTGCTAAAATAAATGTATAACCTTAATACTTTAATGTAGAAGGTAAATAATCTCTTTCGTTATGGCTTAACTTTTTAATACGTCAGTGGGTTCAGAATTGAGCAATACTGCTGAGATCTGATTGAAGAGGTATCTAAATTTTTCTATGGATCATACATCTGTTCCCACTGAAACTGACGAATTGTCAATGATGGCTCAAAATAAACAAAATTTAAAAATTAGCAAAAACTGGAAATATTGTAAATCAAAAATCTTTGGGCATGCTGAGCATCCTCTAGGAAGATTCTTAAGTTGTTATTTTTCCAGCTCCAATTGATACGATTTAGCTGTGCAGCTCTGTGTTGCTTGCTTCCACGTCATGAGCATTATCCTCAGAAAGGCTTTATCCACTGCTACCATATTGTCACTATGCCTGAAAACAAAAGTAATGAACTTAGAAAAGAGGAACACTATATAAAATTAATGAAGATGTGTAACCTACAGTCTATTAACCATGTTGTCACCTTCAACATCCATTGGAACGCAGAATGATTTCTTCTGTAAGAAAAGCTGTCTTCCAAATATGTTCTTCTCTGTCATCCTGATGAAAAAGGCATCCTGACCCCATTTTGTTTGTTTGGTGCGTCCAATGTGGGTTGAGTTTAGTTTGTTTGTTTGTTTTGTCATAAATTGCTGACCACAAGATATTTTTTCTATTTACTGTCAGATAGAGAATAGAACAGACAAATAAGTGATGGGTTGTAGCACAGCTGCAGCCCTGAACAATAGCAAATGTTTACACCCACTCTTATGCTTTTAATAGTTCATGTTCAGTCTTCCTCCTGACCCTAGCTGAACGTCTATTTCAGCTGATTCTTTTATATAGTTATTGTTCCAGCTACCTGCACTCAGCTCCAGCTGCTTCAGTTCGTCTATTGTTTCCAGGAGTCAGTGGAGAAAGGCACTGCTCTCATACCATTAAAGGAGAAATCTTAGACCCTCTGCTTCCTCCAAGCCTGCCAACAGTGGTGGAAAAGAGTACAAAATGAGTAGCAGGAAGAATATACTCCTGATGTAGACTAGGTCCTCCTTTCTTGAAACATGAAATGGAATTGGTCCTGCGGAGCAGGCTCTCTGTATGCGGGATAGCAAAATTACTTAAGGGGTTAAACTAGGATTTCTCTGTTCTGCTAAAACAGTACTTTTAAAATATATTTTCCCCATGGTTAGTATAAGCGGTTTATCCAGAGGGGTTTATTTTAAAGAAAATTCAAACCAGCCTTCCAACAGTCTTGTACAAACTTCTGAAAACTTTTGTAGAAAATTGTCTCCTAGATTTTGTATTTAGTCATTTATATACCTGCCTGTGACTGTTAGGGCTTTGCAAAACAAGTACATAAATATGGCTTATTCCGTGTTTAGTTCTATCAACGTTTTTGTGTTGATCATTAACACAAGAAATTTGCTATATAAGAATTAAGATTTATCATAATTTATTGTCTATTTCAATTAGAAATAAATCAGTCAGAAGTGGTGTTACCCATATGCTTTTAGCAATGAGGAAGACATCGCTGATAACAATGTATTAAGTAAGTTCGAAATATTACTGTAATCATGTTAAGTTTGCCATTTGGACTGAAATGAGACAAAATACAATAAAAGGATGGTTGAATTTCATCTGATCTTATTTTAGTAGAAGGGGAAAAAAATCAATGTGAGGAAGACATAGAAAGGAAATGGAAAGTATTGAAAGATAAATGAAGGTATTTCATCTCACAGTGAATATACTGTGACCAAAAAAAAAAAGTTCCAATGTAGATGAAAAGTAAAGGGTCAAAAAGAGACATCTATAAGGTGTAAAATGTCTGGACCCAAGGAGAAGTAGAAAGATTAAAGAGTAAAGTCAGGTAAGTGTAAAAATACCTGATAAGAAATATAAAGGTAGAGAATAAAAAGAAAAGTGCTGGAGGTTAGGATAAATAAAATACGTTTGAAGTGACTGAAGGAACAAGATGATGTTGAAGGAGACTGTGAGACACTGTAAAAATAGTGCATTTGGACCCGACCACATCTACAGAAGTACTAGGACCTAATATTAGCGATCTTTCTGTTCCACATAGAGAAATGCTGTTACAGGTATAATGTGCTCTGTAAAAATTTTTAATCCAGAGTAAGATTTTTTTCCTGACTGGTTTATTCCCAAATAAGTCTTTCAGCACACAGAGTCATACCAGTGCAACTTTTCTAAAATGGATTCAAATACGTACCTGAATTGCTCCTGCCAAATTCAAGGTACTCCTTGTTATTGCTCCACTGACCAACCCTGTTGAACAAAAGATAGAAGTTTTCGTACGGGATCTGACATTCACTCTTTCTGATTACAGCTCCCTAAGGGAGAGTCAAGAGACAGTGCTGTGTTTTTCTAGAACTGAACTGTAACATGGAGTGTTAACCAACTTGTGACCCACACAACAGATGTGATCACCAGCTATGCTGATGGAAGCTGTGTGATCTAGAAAAAGTCACAAGCAACTCTTTGATTTCATTTGAAATATCACAGCCTCGCAGAGCTGCTTTGCTAATTAGCGGTCCATAACTTTGTTGCTCTGGCAGATTTGAAGGTGCCAGCACTGGAGAATTCATGCTAGGAAAGATCTTCACTGGAAAAATCCAATTTGGAAACAGGTTATGATGGCTAAATAATGGGTAAATACTTGCTATTTTAGCTACGTTATTATGTGTGTGACTTTGAGAGTGTAAACTTTTGTCCTTTATGAACTCTAGATGCAGATGAATATAGTAATTTTTCGTATTATTTCATTGGAACTAAGATTTATTCCTCAATAACTTTGCAACATTGCGATATTTAATTAAAGAGAACTGTTGTGGAGTTACATGCACTGTCTGCAAAAGATGAACATAAACAAATTCCAGAGAGCTAGTGAGTTAGTGGATGCATTTTTATGTATGAGGAGTACATAAAATGATCACAGCTTTGCCAACAATGTGTATTATACTACTTGAGTCTTAGAAGGTGCTTGACCCAGACTCCCATGGCTGAAGGGATTACATTTCTGATGATTTTTTTCTACACTACATGGTAGCATGAACAAGAGTTCTTTTCAAGTGCTATAGCTTGATATAGTTTCCTGGCTCTGAACCAAACTTTGAATCCAGACAAACTTATTTATAAGTATTTGCAACAAGGAACAGCAACATGGAACGCCTTGTACATGGTCAGCACTGAACTCTGCCTAGAAAATTAACTTATTATCTTCTGCATGTATGAGTATTTTTGTAGGTGTTCTCTCTTCCTCTCTATCTTGCTCTCTCTTTTTTCTGCACCTTTTGGCCTTTTGTATTAGAAGATTTATTTTGAGGTTCTGGAGCATTTGTAGATTTTGAAATGTGGGACAAAAGCGGTGACTGTTCTTGAGGATTTGTAGGCTAGCAGTTTTTACATCATTCTCTTGATGGCTGAGTACCAGGCTTAATGACTGTCTGCAGTCTCATGGTCTCTTAGACCAAGGGTGTCAAACTCATTTTCACAGCAGGCCACATCAGCCTCATGATTGCCTTCAAAGGGCCAAACGTATTTTAGGACTGTAAAAATGTAACTACTCCTACATTAATGTAGTCTAAAATTACATTTGGCCCTTTGAAGGCAACCGCGAGGCTCATGTGGCCCCGGTGAAAATGAGTTTGACTAGAGGCCATTATTTCCTCTCCTTTTTTCCCCATCCAAGGCTGCCAAACTTCTTTCTTTGTTTCATTTCAAGAACATTTCTAAAATTCCTGTTATGACCCTTTCCAGAGCAGCTGGCCTACAGCCAGCACACCATTTTCTGCCTCATACCTGTGAATTTCAGTAACTAGCTAAAGTTTCTGTGTAGAGATAATCTGGTTTTGTCAGTTCTGTTTTGTGTACAACTTGCAGTAAAGGAAAAAGAAGATTTCTAAGGCAGTATAAACTGAAGGAAGATTAAAACCACATGTCATTATAGTTTCCTTACTTTTGTCTTCTTTATGTACCGGTCCATTAGTTACTAATGTACTTCTCAGTGTATTGAAAAATGGGAAAACACTGACTCGTGCAGCTAAGAATGGTGCAGGTGCATTATTGGCAGCAGTGCAAAGATTGATCTTTGTCAATACAGCGGTAACAAAATAACTATCTTGATTTTGACACAAAATTTGTTCCTGTAAAATTCCACAATTCTTCAATTGTGGATTTGATTTTTAAATCCTTAATGCGGTCACAGGGACAGACTCTCCTTGCAACTTCAAAATTACAAAAGGGCTAACGATGCAGTAAACAACCTTGATTCTCACTCTCTCTTTCTCTCTTTGTACAACCTTTTAATGACTGTCATTGCTTTAGCTTCAAGAGGTTGTGTGATCTAATTAGGGCAAATTGAATAAGACTGCTTTTATGCTAAAGCGTGAGAAAGTTAATTGAAATCAATCTATGTTCAGTGAAAATGCGAGAGACATCACTGATAATTTAAAGCAATTAAAAGATGCTGTCCTGCAGCAAGGCAGAAACATTAAGTCTAAGAGCCTGTTAAAGAAAACTACCTAAAATATTTAAATGATATTATTCAGCTAAGATGGACTAGGGATAGCTGAAGCAATTAGAAATCAGAAGGCATACAATCAGTCATATGTAATCTTCTCTGAGCTGTCTCAAGCTATTTGTTTTTTGTAAAGTAATAGATCTTTTTAAAAATCACATGTGTGACATTTTGTGAACAAAGATTTACTAATGAGATGAGGTAGTACACTTGCAAATCTCCAATTCTCATTTATGGGCCATTGTGCTTTAAGAAAAGTAGAAATTCAAATGCATTTTCCATATACAGTGGCTTTATCAAATTCCCAAAGATAGTGCAAAGAAGGTGATGGCTTACCGTTCTGAAGTCCCCATATCCATCACGGTGTACCTGTGCAGCTTGCTGCAGAACTGTGAAGCTCTGAATTCTGATCCCTGCAGCAAAGCTGCACAGGTACACCGTGATGGATATGGGGACTTCAGAACTTCTCCTTGGTGCCATCTCAAGGCGTATCAGGGATAAGAGGGTCATTAGGGGCAGTCACCATGGCTTCACCAAGGGGAAGTTGTGCTTGACCAACCTCGTTGACTTTTCTGAGGACATAACAAGATGGATGGATGATGGCAGAGTGGTGGACGAGGTCTACCTTGACTTGAGTCAGGCATTTGACACAGTTTCCCACAGCATCCTCACAGCTGAACTGAGGGACTGCGGTTTGGATGGTGAGGTGGGCTGTGAACTGGCTGAAGGGAAGAAGCCAGAGAGTCGTGGTCAATGAGGCAAAGTCCAGTTGAGGCCTGTATCTAGTGCAGTGCCTCAGGGGGCAGAGCTGGGGCCTGTATTATTCAATATATTAATCAACAATTTGGACGAGAGAATAGAGTGGCAAATATGGTAAATGCTGAACCAAGCATGTCTTAATACTTGCTGCAAAAAAGACATCTAAAGTATTGTTGCTTATGTTTTGCTCATACAAGGTCTTTCCATGAAAACAAAGCCACACAGAACTGAAAAAAAATCGTAATCAGAATCACTGTGCTTAAAAAGTTGCTTGACTTCTGTTATATCAAAGACTAAAAAGCCGCTTACCTGTTTAAAGGACAAGATGGTGTTTGATTGTAGGAGATCACATATGGGAGAAAAATAATTTCAAACATTGCTTTAGACTGATTTTTTTTTAAATTGTGGTATTTTTTTTTTCACTTGACATAAATTCTAGTTGACTTAAATGTACTGCTTTTCTCACCAGGCTGCATGCGAGTGTTCTGAAGCAAAATTGATTGATGACGCATGTGTAGCTTTGGCATATCATTATGCATAGTCATTCAGTCCCTCTTGGACTGACAATACTGCAAATTTTATATATACAATTAGCTTGCTCTTTCCTCCTAAAATCAAGCTGTTCTAGTGATACTGAGCATTTTGATTTGTTTCTTTATGAAGTGGCTCATTTTCAGTTGATGGTGGCCTCTTGCCAGTAGTTTAGTAATGGAGTGTAACCTACACTTTATTTAGAGTTGTCTTTCCACAGTGCCTGAGTAATCACACAGAAATTAAAATGAAACATGCTCTTGTTTTGCCTGGAGCTTATTAATGAACAAAATAATTGTGTGTTCTTGTGGAATCTTTAAGTAACTTATACATTCAAATCTGTTGCATACTAATCCAACTACCAAAGCCTGAAAGGCGGGCAGCTTCTTTAGTATGAAGAGTTCAAGTAGCTTATTCTTGCTTTAAAAAGGAGAAAAATCTCAAGTCAGTCTTTTCTAGATTAGAAAAAGGCCTTTTGCTATCAGTTTGTATTGCTTTAGAGTTCATTCCTAACAAGCTTTTGTCCTTGTAGTGTATAGCTACTAGCTGTCGGGAACCATTTCTATAGCTTGTGAATTTAATCAGTTCAGTGTGTCTGCTGAAAGTAATAAAACATAATCGAAGTTCTGTTTTAAGAAAGTTAATGCACTAACTGCTTCCCATGTAACTGCAGACAGCTAAACAGTAAGATACGGCCCCTAGATTGTTAAGTTAAAAAAAAAAATTTGCACTGATAACCTTGGTTGCATTTTAACTTCTAGATTTTTAGATGTTTAAAATTGAAACCAGCTCATCACCTTGCATTAAATGAA
This sequence comes from Streptopelia decaocto, assembly GCF_964273445.1. NCBI lineage: Eukaryota > Metazoa > Chordata > Aves > Columbiformes > Columbidae > Streptopelia > Streptopelia decaocto. Next base: position 17,900,254 of record NC_138666.1, on the reverse strand, counting down.
ACAAGGCTATTTTGGACAGTTTTTAACAAAGGGTCGAGATAATCTTAAAGGTAGATAAATTCCATGTGGAACAAAAGAAAATTTCAAAACTCATATTCATGGGCAGCTTAAGAACTTTATCTCTAGCATTTCCTGTTCTACCATCTATTCATCTCTTGGGCAGAAAAGTTTCTGTACAGGTTTTCTGTAGCAGTTCTGGACTATGTAATTTGCCTTGTTAAATTTGCATGTGCTGTAAACCTGAACCTTGCCATAGGCAACCTAGAGGAGTGTCTCAGCTGGTTATTGATATTTAAAAAACTTGCAGAAAAATCCGCACTGTTTCCTTATTGCATATTTGCTTTTCTTTTTGTTCTTGCTTTAAGTTTATTAATTGCATTGTACTGCTCACATTTTTACATATATTAGCAAATTTAGTGACCTAAAGAGGTGTCAGCTCATTTGTTTGTGAGCTGGTAAATTAGTGGTCTTACTCAACAGCCTTAGTCATGCAGGCTGGAAATGCCAGAGGGGAATTCTGGTAAACTCGTGCCTTAGGGAGAATGTTGAATTACTTTACCTTTAAGTTCATGACAAAGTTAGAATATCTCCAAAAGGTAATGATTGCTAATAAGCATTTGATTCGGAAAACCAGTGATGAAACAAATGGGTAATCACATAACCAAAAACTTGCAGGAATTGTTTATAGTGGTTTTCTGGCAACTGGTTGAAAAACTTTGGACTACAAGGATTTGGTTAAGGAGATGTGAAAATAAATTCCTGGGGCAGCGTCCAGCAAAGTGTGTTGACCTTCGCACCAGTACACGCATTGCAAATACAATACCCACAGTAGCAGTGGGAAGAGAAGTAGAGGCTAAAATACAAAAGGAATGCAAATGCAGGCTATGGAAAGCCATCCACTGGAAGGTGCAAGTGCTAATCAGTAACTTCTTAACGAGTAAGAGAGCAAAAATAACTCCAGGTAGTGTGTTGTCAGAAGCAGAACACAGAATGGAAAAAGAAACCACACAGAGTAAGCTAAAAAGAAGTGCTGAGAAACTGCACTTAGCACAACCAGATTTCTCATTTGTTGATAGTTTTTAAGGGGTTTTTTTTCTTTAGTTTTTTTTTTAAGTATGATGGGAAAGGGGTCAGATAACCTGACCACATGTCATGAATATACAGCATATCTGTAGCTCTGCTTACACTTGTTCATGTTTCTACCATTAGTATGAACAATGTTCTCTTGTATGTAAAGAAGAGCTTGGCTGAATTTCACTCTTAGTAATATGTAAAATAATTAAAATGCAGGTGGACAAAAAAGTGTATTAAAAAGTCTAGAAGTAACTAGCACAAACTTTCCTTTGGTTGAAAACACATGTCTCCACTTAGCTCAGTGTGTAGCTTGGGAGTATTTCTGTATTCATCACTGATTCTTGGGTCCAGAAGTATCTGTGATTTAATGCATTCTAGCATACATTGTGTCTCTGAAGGCCTCATGCTATCTCTGAGATACAAACACTGATAGGTAGTTAGAAATAGTGAAGCTATCAGTTCTTAGAAAACTAAAGGAATAATGAAAAACAAATCTTTGTGACTTTTCAGTAATACTACAGGCATGTGCTATTTAGACTTGTCTGAAGTTTTAGGGATTAACTACTGTCAAGTTTGTATCTACCTTGTGTTCTTTTGGCATAATGGGGCACTCCTTACACTGTAAGAAATACTTATATCAAAGCCAGAACTTTTTTACATTTTGACAAAGACAGTGAATTACAGCAGGTTATATGGATTTTTGCGATTCTTGCCTCTTTTTTTGCCTTTGCTTTATCTAAAACAAAATAAAGATCCTTCAGACAGAATTAAGGCATAGCTCCTAATCAGAGAATGAGAGAATAAAGACTTTTGTCATGCTGTTAAGTGCAGATAGTGCAGTGAGAGATGAAAGTGAGGAAACCACTATGGAAATGGTTTCAAATAGTGTCTTACTGTTTTCTTTCTTTGTGTTCCAGATTTTCATGATAGAAAACACAGCTGAAAGGGGATCGAGGATCATTGCACTTTCACAAAACAGGATCAATCTATTGCTACAGTAAGCTGGGAAGAAGTCTGCAGATTGGATGAGTCTTGGGTGTGTTGAAATGCATAGTTAAAAGGTAGTGTTGCCCATGGTCTTGGAAGTTATTGAGGCTGCAGTTCCCTGCAGTTCTCAGCTTGAAGCCTTTCACTAAAACATTTAGAAAATAGCACAAAGTGAGTAAACAGAAAAAATTGATTTTATTTTGCTGCACACAAATACTGGGTTTAAAGTAAGTCTAGCTAAAATAGCTTCTGAGTGTATTGCCTATAACTTAGCCAGTCGTCTTGATCCTTTTTCCTCACCTATGATGTACATGATATACAGTCATTTCAAATAGATTTATATGGTTGCAGCTTTTTTAGCTCTGAGATACATTATAGTATGCCTGGTTTTTCATCTAACTCTACATTTGGCTCAACTACATATTCCTATAGACCTGAAAACATGCAAAATTTTTAAGATTCTTTATTTACTTTTATGCTGTGATCACTCACACTGAAACATCCATGTTACTAATAGCTAGGAGAGTTCCAACTGAATTCTTTATGAACGCTTCTTGACCTACTGTATAGTGTGTCAGCCTTTCCCTGTGGCTGACATTATGTACGGCTGGATTAGTATCCACCACACATTGTGATGTTGTCTACTCTCTAGTAGAATGGTGACATAATCGTTCATATTGCTTTTTAACTTGGACAGCTTGTGTGTATATGCGTGCTTTTTTATCTCTTGCATAGAAAATGGTGCCATTTTGATTTATGCTTTTCTTTCAAAAGTATCTCACTAGATAAAGTAGCCAGTTCTGAAGACTGAGGAATAAATTAGGAATCCCCCTCAGACAGTAATATAGTCTAATTAAACCAACTAAACATCACTTAATTAGACTCATCTGGAATGAAGGTAAGGGAGATAGTCTGAACTCAATGAATTTGCTTATATGGCTATGATATAGTTGCTGTAAGTTTGAAAATTCTGAAAGGTCATGGTTACAAGTCCCTGGAAACATAGTCCTCTTTAAAGAGGTCTTTGTGTGGGAAGCATAAAAATCAAATATACCGAGATAGTGAGCAGTTTTGGAAGACAGTGGCAGTTATTCTCCCATTCTAATCTTTAGATTCTGCAAAATCTTCCTCTTTGTCTGATCTGTTGTTTGCAGGAGTCATTACTGCTAAATGCTTTCTAATGTAGATAAATAAACAGTTCCAAATGATTTATGTGAAGGTTTCATGGCAAGTGTTGGGAAGAAGCCAAACTTCACAAAAGAGCTGAGGACCCAACAATTTTTGTTTAGAGTTCTGAATAAATGACCAGATTTTGAAGAGGGCACAGTGCCAACTTTCCTCAGTGCCAGCTTCTCTCAATTCTTCTCAGATAGAACTGCTGTTTCCAGATAGCTTTCATATATTTGGGATAGCTACATAAACGGAAATGTATGTTCTTGAAAATATTACTCTTAAGAAAACAAAGACAAAAACACAGTGGAGGTTGTGACATAAAGAGAAAAAGAAGCCACAACAGGAAGCAGAAAATGTTATTGAAGAAATATCTGACAGATAGTTCAGTCTTTACGACTGTAAATTTGCAGACTTTTCTCTCTTAATTCTATCCAAATGCCAGATCAGTGCTAACATTAATTGAAAATATTCACCAGAAATTGTTTGTTGAAGTTTTATCTCTAATCTACCTTCAATGAGAAGTTAAATATAGAGCATTTCAATGTATATGTGGCCATAAAATATCAAGAATTTTGAAAGCAGTAATGAAATGCTCAACATATGAAATGTTCTTGAGGAGTTATTACAACAAGTTCTTTTATTAGGTTTGAATCACTTAACAAGTCATTATCTTCTGCAATTGCACATGGTGGAATTACATTTGTTAGTGGTTTGTGAGAAGTGATCATAGAATCACAGACTAGTTTGGGTTGGAAGGGACCTTCAAAGTTCACCTAGTCCAACTCCTGTGCAATGAGTGATGTGGTATTGCAGGGAGTAATACACAATACTGTTGCTTATTTTTATTTCCATTTCATACTAAGGACATTTCATAGTTCAAGGACAGCAAAGTCTTTTTAACTTGCAGTAATACTTGGTTAGTTTAACTCCAAACAGACTTCTCCCTGTGAAAATTTACTCTACCAAGGGGTTGATGTAGCTTCCATTCTGCTGCATGGAAAAAATTATCTGCATTTAGAGAAACACATGTTTCTTGCCCTCACTAAAGAAGTTTGGAGAAACAAGCTAGCCACAGAATTAAGGAGGGGAGAAAGGTAATATTTGTCAGTCCTCTACAGTGATTTTGTTTGTTTCCTTCCCTTCTTCTTGTGTGCCTAAGTCTAATCTTTCTGTCTAGCTCTGAGTTAGAGCTTGATAATGAAGCTGTCAGCAAGGGGAGCTTAACTTGCTTATAATTTCCCTTTTATGATCTGGTAGCCCCATCTGACTGCAAAGGGCGTTTGGAAAGTTGAGGCACTTGTCTTCCTTTAGCATGTCACTAGTGCAAATAATGGCAGCCAAATGTGGACACAGACCTCATTCCAGTAGTCTTCTGCAAACCTGTGGTGGAACAGGATATTGTACAACATATCTTATAGGAAAATCCGTGATCTCAGGAGATACAAAGACAGAAGTTGCATTAATTGAGATGGTTTCAGACTGGGAACATTCTCATTCTTCTCACCATGCGCCGAGGCTGGTGACCTCTGATCTTCTGCTCGGCTGTTATTGCTTCCTTTCAGAGATTTTGGGAGAGATTGCTTTTTTACATTTACCATTCACTCTCAGGCTGCCTAGCAATATAGGACTGAACAAATCATCTAAGAAGACCAGGCAAGATAAATTAGATGCTTAATTTGCACATCAGGAACTGCAGACAGGCTAATTTTAAAAGGACAGTTTGATAAAGTAAAATAGTACTGTGCACACATTAGTAATTGCCGGTTCCACAAAATTATTAATGATAGATGAACTCTGGGCTTTGAATCTTAAATTAATTTTTGAAGGGTTATCCATGAAATATAGACAACAAAAATCATTAGGAAACTTATCACATAATTTTCAACATTAAAACATTTGTGATTTGTATTATTTTTCTCTATCAACATGCCTAATCCTGACTGTCCTATACAAAATCAAATATATAACACATATAATACAGTCACATTTTGAATATTCCTTCCAAAATGAAAGTTGATTTTAGCAAGAAATCTAGAAGTAATGTATTCATGTACCTGCTACTGTGTGTACTTATAAAGAGATTTTGTCTATAAATTAAGCATGAGCAGTTCAGTCCAGTGTGCACCTACCACCGGTCCCTATGAGGAGTTTATTTTGGAACAAGTAGAAAGCTAAACAGGATGTCAAAAATCTGTGTTTTACATGGGTGTTTTCATTATCTATTATATTATGATTTGATCTCTTTCTGTCCCGTGTCTAAATACATAAAGATCAAGGATGATTTCTTCAGACCTGCCTCCAGACTCTGGTCCCCATCTTCTCTCTCAAGTTTTTAAAGACTGTTGCCAAACAGAGAACTGGATTTGTGTGTATCTGTACATTAATATAGTTCAGAATTTGTTCAGATCTTCCAATAACACTTAGAAAAAGTGTTCTTGTACATATTTTTAACAGATATTCAGATTTTTCTCAGTTTGTGCATTCCATCATACATGAAGGCAAGGTCTTATCATTTTGAATTTTAATATCAATGGAGATGATAGCCTGCCAAATTTGTGCTTGCTTTGTGTTTCACTTTTTTTGTACACCTTTCCTATACAGTCATTGTAACATGTATACAAAATATAAGTGTGTATATACATTCTTAGTGATGCTACTGATTTGAAAAGCTTCTCAAAACTACCTTGAGAACTCTTTAAAACAGATTCTTAGGTGGTATCTCTTGAAATGCCAAGGACATAAAAGTGCTGGCCCACTGACTTGAGTGAATCCCAACAGATGAAATGTGCTTGGGGACAGAGTATAAATGTGAGGAGATCCTGGAGGAGCTGAGGCGAAAGGGAAGGCTGTTGCCCACACAAAGCTCCTGTATTCACCAATAAAACTGTTGCTCTTTGATTCTACTTTTGGCCTTTTGATTTGGGCCAGTAAGAAATGCTTTTTGCTGTCCCAGTTTCCTTTTTGGTGTCACTCACAGTCTGATAGGAAGCTTAGATAGTCACGATTTAGATGGTTTTTTTTCCCTCTGCTTCTCCACATTCCCTGTCCTATTTTAACTGTCTGCCAGTGGCCCTTGATTAATATTGCTGCCCAGGGGCAACATTTGTTTCCTTCTTGGACAGAAACAAAATTCAGTTTTACAAGAGACAGTATCTGTTTGCATCTTCTGTAGATGTAAGGAGATGCTGTAGATATTTCAGTACCCTAAGGACATCTTTATGTAATGATTGCACTTGGGCAGAAGCAATTTAAAAATCCCACTGCATACACTTGATATTTAGTATAATAAATGAGGGCAAATGCAAAAGAATTGCAATAAATAAGCGAAACACTGGAGAATACTGGATCTAGTATACAATTAATAGAAGTGCAGTCGTCACAGAAAATGTTCATATTTATGAAGTGTTTTCTTTTTACCAGTCTTTGGGGCAAGTTTGTCTTGAAACCTGCAGTCCTAAATTTGCAAATTGCTGCTTCTCACTTGGACTTCTGTCATCCTAATTAAATAAATACTTTCAACTAAATAATATTTTCAACATTATAGCTACTAGGAACAACAGAACAACAACAGGAGTTTGTCTGAATGTCTTCTTCCAAGATATTGTATATGAACTGTCAACATAGGGTTTGGAGTCTGGAAGAACAGAACCTCTCCATCTTTAGCCATTGTTTGTATGTTCAGCTCCATAGTTCTTCAGCTTCCTTGTTTTTTGTTATTTTCCTCTTTGCATTCCACACTTCACATTCAGCTCTGCACGCTGCTTTTCACAATTTTTTCACTCTTTCTCTCCCTCTGGTAATCTTGGCTTAAGATAGTGAATAGTTTTACAGTCACATTTTGGGGTTTTTTTTGGTTTCTTCCACGCACATTTTTTGAAGTTTGACTTGCAATAACATTGGGCAGTTCAGGATGCCTGTGGGAATTCATTAAAGCTGTGTGAGTTAGATATGTAACCCCCATTATCTCATAGTGTTGTTTAGGCACCTAATTCACTGAAGAGCTTCAGTGAATCTGACAGAGGTCTGTCTGTTCTATGCTTCGCTACTCCTAACTCTTGATCCATCATCTTCTATTTCATCACAACATGGCAGATTCTGCTTACATGTGTTGAATAGATCTTATTCCTAGGAGATTGTATTAAATGTAGAGTTAGAGAGTCAGAATGAGAGATCTCCCTTATGAACATAGTTCGATAACCTTTAGTCGTTCCATGAATATAAGACCTAAAATGAAGATCTACAGCTGATTTCAGTACACTTGTGTTAGGCTGTATCAGGGTTAAATTATATTTCTTTGTTAAGACTGTGTTGAACATCCTCCTACTATTGACAGAGTTTTAATAACAATTTTTCATTTTCTTTAGGAAAAAAACAGACAACTTTAAAAGCAAGAAAATTTTTCTGTAAACTTAAGTAGTGGAAGGAGGAAAACATGTTAGTAAGGAGACAGCACATTGCAAATTAATGTAAAGCTTAGAATTTTAGTACTTTGAATTTATTGTATTTGTATCCACAGTTACACTAAGATTCCTTGGAATATTTATTGCAGTGCATTATTGCGTCCTTGATGTGTTATTAGACATAATGTTTCTGAGTGGGTTAGATATATTTTTTTTTTTCTTGTGACTCCACCATTTCAGGTGAAAATGTCAACATTTGCAGGGATGACATGAGCCATGATTTTTTAATAGAAATTTAGAATTACATATGAAGAAATATTGAAGTCACAAAATAGACTAAGGCGATCGTTAATTTGAGGCTGATTCAATTTTAAAAATTGAATCTGATCTTCAGAATAAAAAGCTCTTTCCTGCAGGTCACGGGCAAAGCAAACTTTTTTCCTCTAACTTCCTGCATAATGACTTCTAAGCTGAAAGAAGGTTGGTTTAGATTGGATATAAGACATTTTCTACAGTGAGGGTGGCAAGACACTGGAACAGGTTGCCCAGAGAAGCTGTGGGTGCCTCATCATTGGAAGTGTTTGAAGTCAGGTTGGATGTGGCTTTGAGCAACCTGATCTGATGAAAGATGCCCCTGCCCATGGCAGGGAGGAATTGGACAGGGTAATCGTGAAAAGTCCCTTCAAACCCAAACCATTATATGATTCTATTAATTTTTTAAAATAACACCTCCTCCGGCAGGTGGATTGCACTAGATGATCTTTCGAGGTTCCTTCCAATCCCTAACATTCTGTGATTCTGTGATGAATACACCTCCTTCACGAGCATTATCTATGGATAATGACTGTTGTTTTAAATGGCTTAAGGCTATCCCAGCTGATTTAAATTCTTTGCCCTCTTGCTTGCTGAGATCTGGGTGACACTGATTTGTGAAGCTTGTAGCTTAGTGAGAAAAAAAGTAAAGAAAACAAAGCAGAATCCTATTTCTTACTGCTTTGCTATTCTTTCACAAACTAGTGTCATTAGATATCATCTACCAGACAGGAGAGTATCCAGTGTATTCATTAAATATCCCACTATTTATCAAAAAAAAATGAAGAAGCTGCTGATCCGTTGTTCTATTTGTTCGTCACTAAACTAAAAAATATGATTTTACTATAGCTGACATGCAGTAGAAAGTCCAGCCCTAACAAATTGGATTTTAATGTTAGTTCAGTGCTCAATGGCTTGTATTTCGCCCATGCTAGCAGGACCAGTTTAGTGGTTCTCAGTGAAAACCTGGGCTGCCAGCATGATCCAGTTTGTATTGGGAGAGAGCAAGCTTCAGTTTGTAAAAACAAGTTACATATTTAGCATAAAATAACCTGCAATCTACACAGAGAATGACTCAAAGACTGTCATTTCAAACATGGAATACCCCTAAAATTCTCTTTGACCCGCCTTTAAGAAAAAGTGATTTGCAATTTTTACGGTCGGTTCAAAGCAGTATATTAAAATTGGAGTGTTGTTGTTTGTTTTTTCCCAGGTTATATTAATTTATCTAAATCATGAATAACTGTTGTGCATGGAAGTTATGTATTAATACTGACTTAACAGAATTTAAGTTATAAAAGAGAAGTGAAAATAATGTATTTTGATATTGGCACATAGTAAGAAATCTTCTGTTCAGCTGACCTCCTATGACTGTTTTTTAAAAAGTCAGAATTTATCATTTTGTCAAGATCAGATCAACATTCTGTGATTAAGAAGAGCAGGTGATTTCATCATGTCAGAAACAGCCAGACATTGTTTTTCTGCAATACTGAAATTCAAACAGCATTCTACACTAATACGTTTGTAGATTGTTATGCTATATGCAGTGTGTTTACTTATTCCTATCTCTCAATAGAAACAAAGTTGAGGAACTGTATGAGATTAGCATTATGATAAAAGTATATGTTTTTTACGAACTGCACAGTTCTTAAACATAGTCTCTCAGCATCCCTAGTCAAGATGTTAATTTAATGGAACCACTTGAATCATGAGTGTGGTCTTTCCATGGGTAAGATAATTAGAGAGTTTGAAAACTAGGATTAATAAATAATTATAGCAGGTTTAGTTTCAATTAACATTATAAATGTTACTATTTTAGCAAGTAATTGACATCTGATTTGCATGTTGCAGGGTATAACTGTTTAGATATTAATCAAAGTTCTAAACCTTGCTTACAAAATTACTTAAAGACATGTACATAATTTTCCTTTATTTACATGGTAACTAAGCCTATCTTTTACATGTTTGCTCAGGGCCACAACTTGTAGCATATGCTGAGATTATTATTTATTAATTATAGTCAACATTGCCAATATGATTTGAAAGTCTATGTGGCAACACATCTGCCTTTTTGATACATGCTGTGCAGGCTTAACTGTTGAGGGATTTTTAGCTCTGTGTGTTAACTCATAGAACTATTTGGTTTTGTTTCTAAATCTGAGCACAATAGCAGCTTTATTTCAAAAAACAAATGAAAGTAATTTGTTAGCAGCTTTACTTTGAAAAATGAATGAAACTAATTTGTAAAAATACAGCGATGAGTCTTTCTGATGAAAAGGTAATAAAAATGCAATGCATGCAAGCATATTTTGTACTCAGATCCACTTATGTTGTGCTTGAGCAGTCTAAATTAAATACTATAAATTCTGTCCAAAAAATGTAAATACTGTGGGTTAAATCCAGTTGCATAAAAATTCAAGCTAAAAAGGAAAAGCTACCTCTAAATTTAATCTTTTATATTTGAAATTATTGGGATTTCCTACATATGATATGAAACCTCTTCTTAGAGACTTAGAAAAATGTACCAGTAACACAAGAATGGCATTTCGTAGGTTGGATATGAACTGGAAGGAAAAATCTTGACTTAAAAGAAAATGAGTGATTTATCTAACGTGAGGATGAGTGAAAATATCAAATCTCTCTCTTTGGTTAGAGATCTTGCACTCCTGAGCCATCCGGTCTGGTAAACTGGTACAGGACCAATGGCAAAACATACCTTGCGAAGGGCAGAGAACCCTTAGTTCCCACTGAAGTGGAAAGGTAAGGATCCTGCTGTGTGCAGTCATTAAAAATGGATAGCAGAGCTTCCAATTATTTCTAAGGAAGAACTGCAGGCATCCGGGAGGAGGAGTCCACATAGGCACTTGAAACCTGACTTTTTTAGTTTTTCTATTCCTAGTCCTGACTGGCGTGAATGGCGTCACACCAGAAGGCTGAGCTTTGGCCTCCTTTGAGCAAGATAAGGGGTCAATTCATCTGTCTGCAAGAATTCTACTCAGGAGACTGATTCAGAGTGCTTTGGCAGCCCTCTGAAGGTACTGAGCAGACAGATCTACATCAAGTGAAGGCAGTATGTGAAGGGTCTTCGGGGAGAACTTTTAAGTGCATTTAGGATCTTGAGAGTCTCATTAGGAGCCTAACTGGGCTTAATTCATTGTAAAATTAGTAATGTTCAGGTTATGATCTGTGCTGGGACTGCCAGTGACTTTTCTCAGATGTTAAGGAGTATGGTTCCCCTCAAATCCACCCAGGCAGTGGGTTCTTTCCACCTCGTGGACCCTGTAAGAAATTAAAGCAGCCCAACAGTGTGTTATAAAACAAACATTCAGTCCTCTTAAGGGAACTACGACAGACAGGCTTATTCCCCAAATTGCAAACTTGGTGCTGGCTGGATGAGGATCATTACCTCCTCCCCCAGAAAAAAACCCAATTTGTCACATTTGAATGATTTACACTGCAGTACTTCCCACGTGTCAGCTCTTATAAGCAGCATTTATAACAGAACAGAGAACCCCAGTAGAAGTTCAGTAGTTGAATAAACCTCTCATCTTTATTCCTTTACAAAGAATAAACAAAAAAATCATTTCAAAATTGGAATGATATGGGAAGTGGGGATTAACTAGGCAGTGAGTGAAAGCAAGCTACAGCCTCGAGCAAATTTGTAATTAGGTAAGTTACAAACACTTCAATAATGAGAAGTATAATAGAAATTCTGACAGGTCCTGTACTGTAGAGAGCTTGTGGGCACCATTGTAATAAATGAACAGAGATCTATTTGATTTTTTGTTAAAAGTGAGAAACCCCAAGAGTTTTGTGTTACTTCATGTAGTGCTCGGTGAGGCTGTTTATATGAGACTTTCCCCTACATTTTAAATCACTTATTGCTGCTTTGGCAGTGTCTGTTAGATTCCATTAGATTCATTAGCTCTTCTAAAGAGTATTGCTCTGTGGAAATAGCTGAAACAGCTGCCCCGTGTAATTTTGTTATTGCTTTAATTTACTCAGAATTCTCTTTTAACACTCCAGCTGTCAAATATAAAGAGGAAAAAACAATCAATATAAAAGCACTTTCTACCTTAGTATTCTTATGTGTGCAGTTTGTGGGAAGATGTATAAGAAAATAAGCAAATGTAGATTTTTCGTATTTTCCAAGGCATTTCTTGGAGCTGCTGGAAATAGATAGCACTTCTCAAAGTGCCATCGATGGAGTACTTCTCTGTGGGGTGAGTCTCCTCTGCCAAATTACTTCCCTCACACGGTGAAACATCTGTCAGTATCCAAGCTGAGCTGCATTCTGTCCAGTACCACTTGTTCACTCTTAGATTTTGGCCAAATAGGGGTCGCAAAATCTAGACGTGCCGTGCTGGTGTCCTTAAAGCTTTTTTTTGCAGGAGCGTGGGGTATGGTTTCATTGATTGTCTCGGTGCAGCTGCAAATGGGTGAGTCCATTCTGTAAAGCTCCTTTGATTTGTTAACAAAACTCTTCATGTGTAAAAATGTATATTCTGTTGCTTACAAGAACACAGAATTGCTTACTTTTTATAGTCCCAACCAGACCATCCAGCGAGAAAATGTAGGAAATCTCCTGTTGTTGTTGAATACTGATTAGAACTACAGAACTACAGTAGAGGGTATAATGATGACAGCTAGTCTGGCAGCAGTTCAGGCTCAGTATCTCTCACAGAAGCTATGTGAAGCTGAGTAATGTCAACGTAAAACATGGTTTCTTGTTACAAATACAGCCATGGAAGGGCTAGATCCATGAAGGAATGGAGGAATGGCTTGGTTTTGGTTTTGGTTTTTTAATCTTGAAATGAGGCAGTCATCTTGAAGGGGACTTTAAGATGAATCTGAGTCTAGTATTGCTCTTTTCTGCCCGAAATCTAGGCAAGTCATCTGTAGCAGTTCAGGGCTGAATGAATAGATAACAGTTTCTCCCAAAACTGTTTTGAGTATGTTGCTAGCAGGAGTCACTGAGGAAGTAAATCCTGGGGATATCTTCAGTTAATTATAACAGTCTCCTTCTAAAGAGGAAAAGGCATGCCTGCTCTTTTTATAAGCTTTACAAGGTTATGTAATGTAACTTGGATGTTAGAAAATAATCAGACAGATGTTTCCCTTCCAAAAGTATCTGGGAAAGGGAGTGAGACTTCCTAAAATTTACAGAGAGATTATGCTCTTTTATAAATGTTTGTTGTATTCAACTGAAGTACAGAATAAAAATCATATTGGATGATCTGAATAAATGGAAGAATATGATTAAATATTTTGGATTTGTGCTTGAAGTTATTGTGTAGGCAGTCAGGAGACAGTGAAAGTTCTGGAATGCTAATCTAAAAAATATTGACAAAGTCCTTTAATAGCAGATATTGCTCTTCCACAGAGGGCTTGACTCTCTAAGAAGACAATTAGCTCCATTACCTGAGTTTCAACCTATCCATTCTCTATTTATTTCTTCAAAGTTAATTAATGGCCATTTTGGAAAAAATCATGTGATTTCACATCCCAAGACCAGTAAATTAAGAATGTCACTGTTGTGTCTTCTTTTGGGAAATGTATATTTTCCAAATTAAGTTGACTTTAAAATCTTTTTCCGATATTACAGTGATGCAGTCTAGAGAATACAGACAGACCTTTTACTTCTCGTCATTAATAAGTTTTCAAATGTTAAACTTTATATTTCTACTGTCAAATGCAAATGTTTATTTACGTCTTCCTCAACAGCTGTCATGTTAGTGTCACTCTTTCTTTATTTTTTTCTTTAATTACCTTTCAGCATATAGTCGTGATGATTAAAGGCCAAATACTTTATTTCAAAGGTCATGCTTTACTGGCAGTGATGTTCATTACAATTTTCTGAAAGTCAACTCACTTGTCCTAATAGATGAATGTTGTCACAGCAGAAGTATGCAATACATCAGTAGCTAGTATATTTTGTTATTTTCTGCTGTGCAAGTTTCCAACATGTTATCTTTTAACATTACTTAATACTCAGAAAAACTACTTACTACCCAATATATTCAGAATTAAGGTTAAGGTATTTCTAGTGTGAACAATCCAGAAATGAACATGAACTTTAATCAAGTACTTTCATGAATATAAAACATCCCCCCTTGTTCATTTGTTTCTAAACAGAGTAAGAACACTCAGCCTCTGGATTCTCTGTTTTGTCAGGAATATAATATTTTTCCCCTGTGCTGTTTGTTTCTCTGCTGCTTGCTAACAGCTAAATAAGCAGGCAATGGTGCAAAGAAAAGCATGCCACTGAAAATTAACTGCATATGCCATAACATTGTCCAGTCTTTGCTACTAGGATAAATAATTAGGAAATCAAGTGATAAACTAAATACTGATTTAATTGGTTTCCTCAGAATTGCTGTTGCTGATAATCTCAGTACTCTTTTCAGCATTAGTTAATCACATCCCTTGTTTGCAATGAACTCCTCAAAGATTGGCAAAGGACAAATTGAGAATAGAAATTTAAGATATTTAACACTGTAAGGGTTCACTGGTCTGCATTAATTGAGGAATTTCAAGAGCATTAATTATCAATTTATACTTGCTGCAAACTCACCTGTTCCCAGTCCTTTGGGATTCAAGTGTTGATCGTAGTATTTTGTCAACACTAGAACAACTGGGGAAAAGATAAAACCAGAGAGACCCACCCATGATGAACTGTGCTTGGCATTTAGCATCTACAGACTCATTCTGTTGAAAAAGGAACTTCTGGACAAAAGCAGATGCATAAGAATGCTATCATATAATTAAATTTAGGTTTTATTTTCTGATTAATTTTTGTGCTAAGAGTCTCTACTACTACTCAGCAGTCTGTTTTTGTTAAGAAAATTGGTAAGGATTTAAATTATTTCTCAAACCATTTGACACTTTGAATGGACCTGTACACTTTAGTAGCTTTTTCTGGAACTTCAGAAAGCCATAAGGGTAATGCTTGGGAGGATACTTTCAAACAGCATTTCTGTATGTCAGGTATGTTCTGGTAAATGCTTTAAGCACACCACTAGTTTTTTCCAAATGATTCAGCATCATGCCACATATGGGTAAACACTAATTTTGATGTTAAATAGGTCACAAAACTGAAAGACGAAGTTCCTCTTGCTCACAAATGTCGGGTAGCTTTGTAGGCCATTTATTTGTTATACTTCCTCAAGAGATGCTGGTATTAAAAAAAAAAAAAAAAAAAAAGACATTTTCTAGTGAGGCAGAACCTTCATATTGTCCAGTGATTTTTATAATAACGTATTTCATTCCACTTCTTTGAAACTGATTTCCCAAAGTCCAGACTGTTTTTCCTGTGACAGTAATTGGTGAGTGATCTCCCTGTCCTTATCCTGTTACGTTTTCTCTCGTCTGTCCAGTTGAGGAGGGGCATGATAGGGCAACTTTGATTGGCACTTGACATCCAGCCAGGGTCAACCCACCACAAGTACTCTAAGAGGAACAAGAATTAACAGTTTGGACATTTGGGTTTCATCTTGTGCTGAATTCTGTTATTACACAGGCTGTATGATCTTTCTGTGCTTCAGTCATCTCTGGTAACCTTTGTAATTTCTTTCCACAGGTGAATGCTTTGGTATATTTTTCTTATAGCTGTTATTCTTAGTAGCAAGAAGATCTCTTAAAAGGTACGACAATATGATCATCATTGATAGTGCACTTTCTGCCATGAATTCATAGCTCTTAAAATCTGAGTTGATAATATTATTTTGTTGTTTTATCCATGACATTTTAGATGGTAATGACTAAGATTAGTGAGTATGGGCTGTATTTCATTCCTGTCTCATTGTCAATTATCATCATTACTCTTATGCCTACTGTTTTTCTTTCTGATTTTTGCTATTGCTGTTCTTAATGGCTACTATGGCTTGTATGAACCTGAATCCAATCAACATTTTATGTCAATCCAGTTTGTCTCTTTACAGTCATCTATTAGGTCAGTGTCTTAAACTATTTTTGTCTGTGCTTTTCTGCTAAACTTGCATATTTCTTCTGAAGAAATTTAGATACTGTGTACAAAAGGAGGAAGAGGAACCTGTTGTTCATGTTGAGCATTCTCAAAATGGAGTAGAAATGTGTGGAGGACAACTTAGCAGAGAACTGTAATTATTTTGAATAGTGATATTTTGGGGAAAAATTCTGAGTCTATATAAGATTAAACCCTAAAATAAACTACTTAGCAATTTATGTTACTTAAGTGATGCATTGGAGATGATCCATATAGAAATGCATGGATAACTACTTTGTAGATTTTCATTTCACCTTTTTAATGGCAAGTTTCTTAAACAAATTAGTATTTGGAATGTTTTAATACGCATCTGATGCACACAAGATACTCAAGTAGTATGCCAGTAAGGCATTTGCCACAGTCTCCCACAGCATCCTCACGGCTAAACTGAGCGAGTGGGGTCTGGATGAGTGGGTAGTGAGGTGGACTGCGAATCATCAATGATTTGGATGAGGGAACAGAGTGCACTATCAGCAAGTTTGCTGATGACACCAATCTGGGAGGAGTGGCTGACACGCCAGAGGCTGTGTTGCCATCCAGAGACCTGGACAGACTGGAGAGTTGGGTGGGGAAACATTTAATGAAATATAATAAGGCAAGTGTAGAGTCTTGAATCTGGGCAGGAACAACCCCAGGTTCCAGTATAAGTTGGGGAACAACCAATTAGGGAGCAGCATAGGGGAAAGGGACCTGGGGGTCCTGGGGACAGCAGGGTGACCATGAGCCAGCACTGGGCCCTTGTGGCCAGGAAGCCAATGGTACCTGGGGTGGGTTAGAAGGGGGTGGTCAGTAGGTCAGAGAGGTTCTCCTGCCCCGCTGCTCTGCCCTGGGGAGACCACATCTGGAATCTTGTGTCCAGTTGTGGCCCCTCAGTTCCAGCAGGACAGGGAACTGCTGGAGAGAGTCCAGCGCAGCCACCAAGATGCTGAAGGGAGTGGAGCATCTCCTGTGTGAGGAAAGGCTGAGGGAGCTGGGGCTCTGGAGCTGGACAAGAGGACACTGAGGGGTGACTCATTAATGTTTACAGATATCTAAAGGGTGAGTGTCAGGAGGTTGGAGCCAGGCTCTTCTCGGTGACAACCGATGGTAGGACGAGGGGTAATGGGT
The DNA here is from genome assembly GCF_964273445.1 of Streptopelia decaocto. Lineage (NCBI taxonomy): Eukaryota > Metazoa > Chordata > Aves > Columbiformes > Columbidae > Streptopelia > Streptopelia decaocto. The sequence continues at coordinate 17,883,178 of NC_138666.1, read as the reverse complement.
TCAAACTGGAACACAAGAGGTTCCACTTAAATTTGAGAAGATTGGACTAGATGATCTTTTGAGGTCTCTTCCAATCCCTGACATTCTGTGATTCTGTGTTCACACTTTTATCATGTTTTGGAATGAGTTTGCATTTCCTCAAATGGCAGTAGTTTGGCATAGAAATCATGGATCTCAAAGAATTTGTGATAGGTGCAGGTGAAGAAAAAGACAATTGATATTGGCAGCTAAAGTCTTACTCTATGTGACTGTGAAGGAGGTTTAAAAGGTAGATATTGGGAACTTTCTGAACTCTACAAGAAAGATTGTAATTGTACCTGATTCATAATTCATTAAAGAACGAATCTGACAAAAAACCTCAAAGGTAAGTGTATCCAGTCTGTAAAATGTCAAGACTGAAACAGCCATTCTGATAGTTATTGGATAATCTTTCTACTATGTATCTATATTTATTTATTTATACTCTTGATCTGATTTTTCATTTCCAGTATACTATTCTTCAAAGAATTGTAACATTTCTTCCTGATGTTACAGGATACTTGCACAGTGTTTGTAAGACATTCCTCAAAGTTTTTAAAAATCTTGATAAAAAAAGACAGGGCTACTGGATGCAATGGAGAGAGCAGTTAAATGTTTCAGTGACTGTACAGCTGCTATTATTCTGACAGGAATATGTCTGGATATAGATCTTTATTTTCCAGATTATGGTGCTTTTTGTCTTGTGTATGATACCACTCAGAGCTGTGAGCAGGGATTGTTCATTCCTTTCACAATAGGTCAAGACACAGATAGGAAGCACAATGAGGGAGTCCCAGCTCATAAAACTTTCATTCACAAAGACCTGACAGTTGGTGTTTTATCGAATTTTAGATCAGACACTTTCATATTACTGTGTGACCAAGTCTTTTGTAAACCGTGTGTTATGCTGCTGTTTCATCAGAGCTGATCTACAATTTCATATGTTTCTTGTTGTATCTGATTTATTTTTTCTGTGTTATAGTTCAATAATTTTTCTGTAATTTCATCAGATGTGGAAAAATATAGAAAGGGGAGATTTTATACTAGCTAAAGCACAAATATCTGTGACAGTCTGGAGTCAGGAGATCTAGCATGGCTATGGACAGATGAAAAGTGTGTGAGTAGGGGAAGAATCACTAATGCGTAATTTAGTGTTGTTCATAGAGTCAGTTGTCTACACTGACTCAAACACTGTTCCCAAATCTGAAAAGACAGCAACAGCAAAGAATTCAAGCTACTCCACTTGGATCTCATTTTTCAGAACATCATAGTTTGATCTGAGGATATTTGGGTTAACCTAGAAGAGCAGTCAAAGGCACAGACAAGGATAAAAATACGAAATTCCAGAAGCCTGTGGATTCATTGATGAATATAGAATTTAGGTCTGGGCTCCCCTCTAGTTTTAGGGCATTGTCAGCCACGCTATACTTTTCAAAATTCACTTCTAGGTTACAGTAGCCTTTATTAATTTAGAACATTTTTTGTGCCCAGTTGGAAATCTCTGTTAAAAATAATTAATTAATTTTAATCTATATTAAAATCATATACAGGTCAACTAGATGGATATTAGTTACTAATTTAAATGCTTAATCAGCTTAACACACTTTAAAGGAAAGGATAATAAATTGTAATTATGAAGAAAAATGACATATGGATTCTTTGGACAACACTTTTTTGCCTTGGCGGAAAACGCGACAATCACAATCAGCCAAAGCGGGGGGATATAGACTACAAAAGGTTGAGATGGCACAAATGGTTAAACTCGTATCCACAGTACACTGTGCATTAACCACACAGTTTCTTTTGTTTGTATCATACACAGCCATGAAAGCCAATTTAGTTTTTAAACTAGATCAATTTTCTTTCCTAAATGAGCTGAGGTAGGGTCACTCATCAGTAAACCTCTGTCAAACAATCTTTTTTCAGACTGTCCAGCTCTGCTATTTAATGGCACCATTTTGAATTAGACCTTAATGTTATGTCACTTTAAATTAGTGGCTTTAGTTTGAACGTGGCCATAAAGAATATTATCAAGCCAGAGTAAACAGTTTTCTATCAAAACAAATCAGTCTAGGTTAGAAATAGCAATGTCACTGACACTTATGTCTGCTTGATTTTCATTGTGTTTGCTGTATCTTTTAAAACTAAACAAAAGCAAATATATGTCTTAATGATACAAACCTGTTGTTGTGTAGTTAACATAATATATGCAGAAGTGTAATAATATATTGCCTCATATTATTTTGTATAGTTCTCTTTTTTTGATTTATCCCATTATTTCAGTCTTTATAAACCAGGTCCATGGTGTTTCCCTGCAATCAGTAGCTGTTATATTGCTGTGCTCAGTAAACCTAAACCTGAGGTAGTTCACTCCTTTTTTTGCCCCAATTTCATTCAACCCGTCAAGTCACCCTGTGTTCTGACAGGCAGCTCAGAAGCGCTATGCCAGATGTCACATGAATCACTAGGGCTTTCTTAATGTCGTTGTTTAGTTGTAGGAAACCTGGTGACATCCTTCTCTTGCCCAAATAGCATCTCTATTTTCAGAGACATCCTAAGATGAATGTGTGTGTACACACATAATCAGATATTGATTTCTGTGCAAAATGTTTGTAATTTACTTATGGGAGAAATAATTTAAAGCTGTTTTCCCAAGGACAGTTAATTCTAAGGGATGAGTTATTGTGTTTGGAATTCTGTATCTTTATGCAGTGAAATCCAACAGAGAATGGTCTTGAGTGAGTTATTTGCCAGATGGCAAAATTTCCCAGTATACTCAAAGTTGGTTGTTTATGTGCACTTCCTACCATATACTGCAGGGGAAAAATGGCTGTGGAACCTGCAGTTGGCAAGTGGCAGGCAAGCAAAAAAATAAGCTGAATTGCCATTTGTTCCTCTAAGTAGTCCCTAGTAAAATGGACAGAGACTTTCTGAACTGTCTGCTAGACAAATGAGGGTTGAAATCAATGGAAATTAAATGAATGTAATCTTGGACTGAACATCTATTCCTTAATAAGGCAGAACTATATGGAATTGTGGTGGAATTAAAAATATATATAGGATCTGATCCATCCTAAGAAAACAAAATCAATGTGAAAATCTAGTCCTTAACTGTATAATTACCAATTATGGTACTGCCTTAGAAAAGAAGAACGAGCCAGCTGTTACAGCACTGGTCTAGAGCTTCAGTAGGATATACCAGAAGTTTAATACAAAATAAACTTTATATAGGAAAAAAATAAGGAAAACAATAATAAGCAGCAGAAATTGTGTCTGCATCTTGCTACCGACATGGAAGCATGGGGGGCTGGGGAACTGCAGTGGGGATGCTCCAGAGTTATCTATGCAGAGACAGATTCACAGATGTAAGCAAGGTATTACAGTTGTAAAATACTGCGTTCTGCTGAGAAGCACAGGAGGAGGCAATACATTATTTTAATACCATAGGATTCCTCTTAGGTCTACAGTGGCTGTCAGGTGAAAAATAATAAGAATACGTAATGTCTCCTGGACAGTCTGGAAAAGAGAAAGGTATCACAAAAGTCTGGAAGACATGCCAGTGATACAAGAAAGCTACCACCTTACTGTTACCGTTTCTAATTAACAACAACCTAACTCTCACTGTTTCTAATTAACAGAGGAAAATATAGCACAAAACAGTACAAATAGCAGATGGTTATAAAAAGGCATAAAGAAAACATGAGTAGCATGAGACCTGATTTTTCAATAATTCTAATAGTGCTAAAGGTATTGGACAGTACTGATTTTTCCATTGGTAAAACTGAAGTGACGATAGAGTGAGAAAGACAAGAAAAGGAGTTAGCAAATTAGTTTCACCAATGAACTTTGTGTGGAATATGTTAACATTTTAGAGATGAGATGAATTATTTTATTAAAGATCTGAGAATGTCTAAGAGCATATTTTAGAGAATAATGTTATTATCTCTTCCTATCTTGAGTCTTCCATTTATATTGGTGCTGTGCTTTACTGTTCTGTGCTTAAAAATAATAACATTTCAAATCTTATAAATTGATTAGTCTCTGTCCTTACTCTTTCATTTAATGTGTCCTATGTCTGGTATTCATATACTAGGAAAGGGAATGCTGAATGCTTACTAAGAATTAGTTTACAACTCCTGTATCTTTTATAATTTTCACATATATAAGATCCAAGATTCATATTTTCCAGACTACATAAGAAAATGGAAATCCAAACATTGAGAATGCAGTGGAAACAAGATACGAGTTTCTCACATTTTTTCCTGAGTCTGTGATTTACATGACAAATGCCAGCATAAAATAATATGAAGAATCATATGAAATGGTAAGTGATGGAGTTGTGTGTTTGCAAACTCTCTTTTCTGTAGCAAGGTTGATATTTCAACCTTGAATTCTGGCTGGTTGGCTGGCTTTAATAGGTCAGTCTAACACCTATTTTTCCATGGCTGACATTAAAGCAGTTGGTGGTCTTGGTCCTGTTTTGTATCACAATGGTCCCAGCATTCACGATGTTGAAAAACAAAGGATTAGAAGTGCAGAGGATTGCCTTCACTTTTTTCAAAGGCTTTCAGGTGATGTGGTTGTTAAGTCCATAATGACCTGTTGTCAAAGCAGTTGTGCCTATGATCATGTTTGCTACATCACTCCTCTGTGTATTTTGCTCCTGTGCCTGGCGAAGATTCTGGTTTTATATTAGTTTTTTTTTTCCTCAGAGTTGCTCTGTGGTAATTTGTTGTAAAGGAGTAAAAGGCAGCTTCTTGTATCTTAGTATTCAGCGTTATTACATAGAGTTGTTGAATGTAACAGCATCCGTGAGAACAGAACAGATTTTATTCTTCTTGGTGTATCTTGTAATGGCTCATCTTCGCCTTTAAAAGTGTCAAAAAATTCTGACACATGAGGAATCTGGTTCTAGGGGGTTCATGAGTTCATAGGAGAAAATTACAGAGTTTTTCTTGTCAGAGAAGGTCCATTTCTTTACTTTCAGCTGAATGTTCTTTGCTATACTACATGGAGAAATATATTCTTTTTATTACTCATTGCAAATGAAGTTATATTGTGTTGTGTGTTTTCATGTTCTGGATCTTTTTCTAAGTCAAAGAAGAATACCACCTGCTTTTCTATTTTTATACCAGTTTATAAGCATTAATCTAAGCAAACTTCTGTGAATTTGCTTTCTTTCTGCAATTAGCGACTGTATTCAGGACAGTTCAATTGCAACTAAAACCAAGAAGGGTTGTTTTAAAGTGCCTGTTGTCAGGCTCAATAGAACCTATCAGCAAGAAAACATGGTTGGGTCTGAAAGCAATCCACCTGGCTGTGCTGCACTCCCCATATGGGATTATTACTTGCACATGATTGCCATCCCAGGCAATCTGCAAAGTATGCGAAAATGTCCGTGAAAAGCTGTAATGGTTACTCATGTTATTAAAACCAAATTTACGGATTTATAAAAAGGCAATTAATTGTATATTAGAGTTGAAGAAAGGCAGTGTGAATGCTGCAGTACATGTAATGACAATAATAGGAATGTCTTTAAGCAAGTCACACAACACAACACACAACACAAGATCTTCATATGCATAAATTCATGGGTTTTCTTTATTTTCATCATCTTTTCTAAGCAGAAAAAAAATAATTAGGATTACCTGAAGGAGAAACAACATAGTCATTTAAGAGTCCGTCTATCTATCTCATCACTGGCACTTGCAAAATGTAAAGAAAATCAGCCTTTTTTAAATGATGAAAAGAGATGATGGATATGAGATCTGTGAGTCTCAAGAGAACACTGGGAAGCAACATCATGTAAGCAGTAGCACAAATTTATGAGTGCTTTCAAGGTAGTGTGTACCATCATTAATAGGATTTAAAAATGCACATGAGGATCAGATAATGCAAAGAACGTGGTTTTATTCTCTCTGTATGTGCAGGTAGTGTTTCCTATGAAAATCAGAGCACCTTAGTACTATTGCTATTTGAGGACCTTGAAAGGTGGTGCAAGAATCATAAAATAATTATTATTAGGAGATAAGTTAAAATCTTTTTGAGGACTACTTGAAGAGAGCTGTTTTTGAAAAGAGGAGTGTGCATCATATTGTGACAGAATAAAAATATTTTCTAAAAAAACTCATCAATGCATTAACTGCAGTATAGATTGGGTCTCAATCGGGTTTTTCTACCATTCTCCTTATGTCATAAACTGATGACGAGTGACGTTTTCTGCCCCAACTAATGAAGTCAATGCTACACATCAAGTATACCAATTTCCTTGATCCCCTTTCTATACCTAAATGTGGAGCTTTGATGGTTTGCACCCCTGCACGCTTATCTATCTTTCTCTCCAAATGCTACAGTACTGGCCCAAAAAGACTGGTAATTTTTTAACATGCAATATGTTGTGGAGGTGTTTTGCTGAAGTATCAGGACATTAAACAGTCAGCACAGTCTCAATTAAAATAATTAAGATTAATTTTCTCTAGCTCTCATGAAAACAAAAGAAAATTATTTGCAGGTACCTGTACAGTGCCAACTTAAGTATGATAGACTAAAGTCATTACAGTTAATTTAATTTAAACAAATATTAGCCAAGCTTTGCCAATGTGACAAGTGATTTTCAGTTCACTATTTTTGCAAGTACAGGTCAACACACATCTTTCTGCTCAAAAAGGGCTGAGCACTTCTCAAAATGGCTGCTGCTTGTGGTAAGAGCATTTATCCTTGTGAAGAACTTTGAGTAATTTACAGATAGCTTTTGAGAGCCACACAAGGCAAATCCTATCAAAAAATAAAAGGTTTTAAAAATTAATGCTAGTATTTTCAAATCAAGTTCAATTGAAATAAGTAGAAATGCTGAAATAAAGCTTGAAGATTTTGATTCTCAATGTAGATCTATATATGATTCCTCGCCTTTTTTTATTGTAACAATATCAAATAGTCTACCTGAAGCCTGATTTTATTAATTTTCTTAGTCTTTCTCAGCATTTGTGTTGTGGGGACTGGTGGCACTGCCTGTGGCTGCATTCCTGGAGAGGACTCGATGTCAGCAGCGTTCGCTTTTCTTGCAGACTGCATCTCCCCTTCACCTCCCACCATCGTGTTATTCCTTGCTACAGCTACACCAATAAATCTTCTGTTTGTCACCAACTTCTAGTTTGTCTCCTAACAGTAGTTCTTTTTTTGCTGTTCTTGTCTCCTTTCCTGCTGCTTCCTTTACCATTTCTCACTCATTTCTATTCCACCCTAACTTAATACTCTTATGTCAGGAGACGTGAGATGGCCCTGTTACTCATAGTTCTACAAGTGTTTTCTGTGTTCAGGTGAGATTTGATTTTTCCCAGAAAGGCTGAAATGTATTGTTAGTCTGCTAACTCAGTAGTCACTGGAGAGAGGTAGTGGTGACTACGCAGAGAATTTTCTTCCACCTTAGTCTTTCTTATTAGAAACAGTTCTTGGAGGAAGAGTCTTACTGCTAATGAGGCTTTTATTGATGCAGGATGAGATTTTTGAGGTGAAAAGAGCAAGACAGGTATCTGCTGTGAATGATTTATATATATTCTAGGCTTGATATATATTTGTAAATAAAGAAAGCCATTTTTGCCTTAGCTGTCTGCATTTGCCATCTGAGCTTGTAATACACGTACTGCATATGTGCATCTGAAATGTGTCATTTCTGCTTGATGGTCACAGCAGCTGAGTCAAATGCACAGAATCTGGCTGACAATGAAGCTCCTACAGAAGAAGTTTCCAGGATAATGCTGTTACTTGCTGATCTGTGTGTTCCTTAAACTGGAACTGCTTATTTTGCAGTCCTTCTAAGGAAAGGTGTAGCTTCAGTGATGCTACTGTAACTACCTCTGTAAAACATACTCAGCAATTATAGGAGGTTATGATAAAGGATGTATAAATAACCATCATAAGAATTCTCAGCACAAGTACTCTTGTGCTCATTGTTTTTTCTTGACAGACATATATATGTATATATGTATCCTACATATATATAATATATGTATATATATATATGTGTGTGTGTGTGTCCTACATGTTCGTTGGTATTGCTCAGATCCACACACTAAACTGGCAGTTTTCAAAGGCCTGTTCTTGGCATGGGGATATTTTGGTAGGAAGGCAGTAGGGCAGGTATATGGATTTCAGCTCTCTGGTGCCATCCATCCACTGCAGTTCTCTAGCAACCCAATGAGGCAAAGCATTCAGAATTAACATTTTCTGTTTTCCTGGAAGAGTCTCCTTTTCAACCCTCACCTGTCATATAGCACTGAGTAAACAGCCAAGGTGCAGCAACAACTTTGATTCGGGACACTTGTGTGAACTTGTGCCAGTCTTCAGCTATACCATTCTGCTAGAGGTATTTATACTATGTTAAAAGAGACTTTGCACATTTCCTATCATTCTGAGAAAGGCCCTTGCAGCACCTCCTCCAGGAGCTTTGCAGTGCTTCAGAAGCAGACTGAAAGAAGTATTTTCAACACCAGCTATTGGATGTTCTGCATCTGGACAAACCAGCTTTATTCAGTCATCCCTTCTCAGCTCTCTGGGCTTCAGGTAACATAGAAAACTAACCTATCTTAAGGTCCCATTTTTATGAAGAGTGACTGAGGGCCTTGGGGTTGTTTAGCCTGGAGAAAAGGAGGTTGAGGGGAGACCTTATTGCTGGCTACAACTACCTGAAAGGGGACTGTAGAAAGGAAGGATTTGGTCTCTTCCCAGAAGCAGCAAGCAATACAATAAGAGGAAATGGCCTCAGGTTGCACCAGGGGAGGTTTAAACTGGATATTAGAAAAAATTTCTTCATGGAAAGTGTTGTTGGGCATTGGAACAGGCTGCCCAGGGAAACGGTTGAGCCACTATCCCTGGAAGTGTCCAAAAGATGCGTTGATTAGCTTGTTACGGACATAGTTTAGTGCCAATATTAGGTTAATGGTTGGACTCAATGATCTTGAGGGTCTCTTCTAACCAGAATGATTCTATGATTCGGTAACCTGTAAAACTGGAATCAATGTCCAGGTCGGCTGTCTAGCATTTTTCTTTCCTTTTGGAGAGTGTTATAAATATTCATAGCAGTAACCATGGATATTCTCTTTTATCTGACATGGTACAAAAGAAGAAAGCTTCTCCAGATCAAATTGACTATTGATCTTGATGTGTCTATTTGTGCAACTACTGTCACCATAATTTCAACCATATAATGAAAACAAAAAAATATTGAAGCAAGATAGCTTTATTCAAACTCAAGAACAGTGAAAAATAGATAAAATATGATGGAGGTATTTATTCTTCTATCTTATGGAACAAGGGTTAACTAGGAGCCAGAGATGTTACTACAGGGTAAAATCATATTAAAGTAATGTCAGCTCTTAAATTTGTTGAAGTGAAAAATCTATGTATTGTGAGAGGAATTACAGTTCTGTTATGAGCAAGAGCCTAAAATGAACAGGCTTGAAACAGGAACATGATTTGGAGATGAGCAAAGGCTTGAGCAAAACCTAACTTGTGTTATTTTCTCTCTACATCCATCATGTATAGTGATTATGCTTTGTTTAATAACAAGGGCAAACAGTATTTTAGCACAGCTGTTCTCTTACTTTCATTTTTCTGCAAATAAAACCATTAAACAGGCTTTTTTCTTGCTACCAGCTCATTCCATCGTAAGAGGAAATGATTGCCACCCATACATTCTCTTTTCTTTTCATCCCAAAGCATAATGATCTCCCCTGGATCTGAATGGATAAAAGATGGAACAGAATGTTTTTAATGCAACTCTGATTGACCTTCATGTTCACCACACTGTCTGGCTTTAATTCTTCTTAGAATTGCATTAACATTTGTTGAATACATACAGAATTATATTTGTTGAAAAATTTGTATACAAAGAATGCTTTGCTACAGACTCCAGTCATCAATAGAAATATGATGGCTTTTTGCCAGTCATGAGGATTGCAAATCTCTGATTGTGGGATTACATTTTCTGCAATCAGGAGTTTTTTGTGACAGAGTATTTTTAGTTTTCCTGCATGTTTTGTCTCCCTTCTCTTCATCTGTGAATATGTTCCTTCTCTAAATTTCCTTCTTTACTGGGTTTAGTGCACAAAGAACTTATGAATGGGTGAGACATCCATTCATATATTTTAACAGTGTGTATTCAGGCTGTCTCTCTTCTCGTTCTTTGTAAAGAAAGATTAATTTTCTGCTATTGTGAAAGTGAAATCAATTCTTAGATTTATGTTTTTTAAGCATTTGTTGTTTGAGAGCATAAGCACATAAAACAGTTGTGCAAACTGAGCACATCTGGCTGAATCTTTTTCTTTAGTCTCCCTTAATAGGGCTGCTTCTTCATAAAGTTCACCCTGTGTTGTTTAGAGACACAACAAAGAACTGGGCAGGATTTAATTTTTGAGCAACACAAACTGTTGTAATTTTAATAGTTTTATATTCATATTCTAAGATTAAGTGAGGGGGGGAAGGGAAAGAAATATAGCACTGTGGAAGGAAGGGACTGACAGAGTATGGAAATGGAGACAGGATGCTAAGATGTCTGGGTCCATCTTGTGTCATGGCATTAAGTCACCTACTGAATATACTGAATAAATACATCAGTTTGTGAACTCCTGCCGTGGCTGTGATTCATAGTCAAGTGTATAGTTCCCTGACACTGTCTCATGAAAGGTATAGCAGATGCACAAAGAGCGCCTGTGATGTTATTTGTGGGATTTTTGTTGCTTTGTTTGTTTTGGGGGTTATTTGCTTTTCCTGGTATGAAAATCAAGGTGAAGTTCATGCTGAAAGGGAATGTCAGAAATCTGAAAAATATTGTCAATTAAATAAACCATTGGTCATTATAAAAGCAGAAAACATAAGAAACTAAAAAACTATATTCATACCTTCTGGTTCCTAGAGATCCTTGATCATACATAAACAAGGTAAAATTATCCCAGGAAGCAGCCCAGTCAGAAAGGCCTTGAAGGTGAGAAAGAGCTTTTTCTTCTCTAAATTGTCTCAAACAGTCATACATTTTTAGAGAGCACCTGCAGCTTTCTCTTCAACACACAAAATCCCCTCATTGACATCTTTGGATTCAAACAATGCAGCTGGCAGTAATTATGGGACTTGCAGCTCAGACCTGGTTTATATTTTAACTGCTGATGGTCTGCCCTTCCCAGGCAGGGAATTTGCTCAATGGTCATAATAATTTCTGATATTTCTTTTCTGTATTGTGAACTCTGAATCCTAACTCCAGCCTCAAGCCCACGTGGAGTCTCAATATTCCTTTTAAACAAAAAAAATGACTTTTGACTCCAGTCTAGGCTCATCTGGTGCTTGAATATTGTATATAGATGCTCTTTTATCCTGACACCTTTGCCTCTGAAGTTCTTTTGTTTGTGTGTGGTTTTCCAGTGTGCTGGAGCTAGTGTGGTTCTTCCTTGACCTTTGATGCCTTAATGTGGTTGCCCTGTCTGGCTGGCCCCTACCCAGCTATTATGACCACTCTGATAGAAGGCTGAAGGTCCATTAACTATCAGGTCACCTAATGATCAGCCCAGAGTCTCTGAGAGACACTGGAGGTACCAGAGCTTTTCATCAGACCCATTAACTTAATGTCTTCTTGTCTTTGCATTTAGAAAAGGAAAATAATTTTAAAAGGTTTTTGTGTTTGTGCTTAGTCTTCACCTTTACCAACATTCTGCTGGAATGGAAACAGAACAAAGAGGTGAGTTCTGTGCCAGAAATATGGTGTGGGGGCAGCACCAGTGACCGCTCTGCAGCAAAACCACACACCAATTACTTTAATATAAGTCAAAGTGATGATAGATATTACGCAAGGTCCATACAACACCTATAAAGTCTTTATTTTTCACCAGATTGGTGTTTTGTTTTCCCAAAATATCTATCATCACGTTTCATTCTGTGTTTAAGGACCTCTAAGGAGTCAGTACCTGAGTATCTGAAGAACCAATCAGCAGCCTGTTCAGGGGTTTTTTTGTGTTTGTTTTTTTTTTTGTTTGGTGTTTGTTTGTTTGGGTGGGTTGGTTGGTTTGGTTTGTTTTCTGTTGGGTTATGGCTTGAACGAGTATGTTGTTATGTCAAGATAAGATTTGCTGCTCTTGAAGGCATCTCATGTCAATATGCTTACTGATGGAATTATTAGAATAAACCCGTCACTGGTAGAGCCACAATGAAGTGTTTTAAAACGATCTCCTAAACAGAACTTCTGACTGGTATTTCTGGACTTAAACTCTGAGGAAGACACTTAAGTATATATTTCAAATACCATTATTCAAACACGAATACATTTCATAGAGGGAAGATTTCAGAGTATGCAGAGGAAAATAAAAAGAGACAGCAGACTTGTAAGATTCAAAACTGTAACAGTGACCTCTAGTGACTAGAGAACTAAGTAGGACTTCCAGAAAAAGCTTAAATTTGCTGTAAACCCAGTGTTTTATAGACGTTTAGAATTACATCATATTATTTATGAGGCAGAATTTTTACTTTTCTGCCTTTTTCAGCTGAAATTCATTATTTGTAGCTAAAACTGGTATCTGTTTAAATGTATCTACTTAACTGTTCCTTTCTTAATAATCCTTAACATATTTGAATATCTTTATTGTAGTTTAAGACTAATTAAACCTTATTTGAAGCGCATCTGAACTTCTTTGCTCTGGCACATAGAACAGAAAATGAGAATACTCCAAATGACTTCACACCTCATCTCAAACTCTTTATGAGGATTTAATTTTACAGAATGTTGTCTCCTGTGATCTTAGTCCTCAGGTAGCTTTTACTGGAAACTTCTTGCATAACTTTTTTTATTGGTCTTGAGATAATGTTCATAAAGCCACAAAATATTGTCCGTTTAATGTCATCTTTCTGTAAGGTTTAAAATGGCACTGCCAGAAATACATTAATTTTGAATGATACTGCCTTGAGTACAGTAGACACTCGGAGCACCAAAAGTTTAGTGGTAGTATAATCATTGTCAGCTTTTGTGTTTAGCATTGGATGTCAGATATCAACTTAATTTGATACCCACTCTGTATGTACATAGTGCATAGGATCATTTATTACCCAATCACCTTCTAATATTGCCGGTGTTCTCCCCTTGCACTTAGTGCAACAGCTGCACCTAATAGGTGGCTGTATATTGATTCTTACTGACATGCACTGAAAGCAGCTTTTTTTTTTTGTTAAATATACAGCATTACTTAATGTTGCTTAAGAGGTGTAGGACAAGAAAAGTTGGAAAGAGAGGAAAAGAAATGCAAATTCTATATAAGGCTATTCTCCATCAAGAAAAACTGAAGTAAAACGTAACCCAAAAGAAAGTAGTAACTTGACATTCAGGATAATTCAGTAAAATTTGGAAGGTTACATTGGGTCATCTGTGTACATAGCTTGAGTTCTTTAGAGCCAGGAACACGAGATCTAATAGTCAAAGCTCATGCAATTAGCAGAAAACAAGCAAATGAAAATAAGTTTTGATTCTTCATTTCTCCTCCTGATAAAGTAGAACAAGCAGCTGAAACAAACCAACCAGCAAAAAACACACAAAACCCCCCCGAAACAAAACCAAACCAACCAAACACACAACCACCTCAGTGTTTCACTCAGATATTACTGAAATGAAAAGTTTTAGGTTTGTTCTTTTTTTCCTGTTTCAAGGAAATTATTCAACTGAATAATACAAGGAGACAGAAATATAACAAGTCAGCAAGAAACAGTGTGGGAATAAGATGTGAAAAGAACAGTGAGGATCGTCACTGAGTAATTTCCATTTGACTTCAAGCAGATGTTACAGACTAAAAAAAACTAGCCAAAGATTATGATAACTTTTTTATGTAATTAAAGATGTTAGGCTTCTTGATACAAGATTAGGATGCAAATATGCTCTATTCTGATATAACCACACATTGACAGATTTTACAAGTCATACAAATATTTGTAATGAAAGTAACCAGAGTTCCTGTTGCACAGGGATTTTAATGTTGTTGCATGTCTTATGGGTGGGCTTATTCATTACTAACCAAGTCTTTATGCAGAGGAGAAAGAGTTTGAAAAATATTTTTAATTAGTCATGTGGAGTTAAAATCACTGAGAAAATGAGACCTTTTAACATACACACAAATCCATGATTTGTTTTTCCTTTCATGTTTGGTTTGACACATCCAATATTTTCCTTGTTGGCTGAATAGCAGAATTGTCCTTGATGAGTTTTTCAGATCCTTCCTGTGCCTTGATGCTGAAAACCCCAGAGAGATATTGTATTGATTTTTGGTAATTTCAGTGCCTAGAAGGATGAAATTTTGATTTATTTGCTGTTAGAGTTTACTATCATCAGCAAAGTCTTTTTTTTTTAATGAAAATTATAGTAAAAGAAAGACCATATTTTCCAAAAAGTCTTCAATAGAAATTACACTGCTGCTATGGAGAAAAGCTATGGAAAGCACATAATTTTGAATTTCCTTGCATCTATTGAAAATTGAAGATAAGAATTCCAGAAGCTTAATTCTCATTTAGTGAACAGACTTTTCAAAGGTGCCAAGATTGCCCAAACTTTATTGCTATCGAACACCTTGTAAAATCAGACCCATTGTAAATTCAGTCTTGTGGAGCCCTGCAGCAAGATGCTGTCTTCTCACCTTCAGCCACACTTGGGAGCTGGCTGAAAGTATGTATTTTAGAAGAACAAGCCTTGATCACTATTTTCCCTTTATTTTATTTTGACAGCATCTCTTAGATCTTGTTTGGGGGAATAAGATTTAGTAATGTTGGTTTATGTCTATAGTCTTATTTCTGCTATCATAAAGCATTAGCAAAGACTTTTTCAAAGTTGTATCTGGGAAAAATACACCTAGAAAAATCTGAAGAAATGAAAAAAAATGGGTAATTGAAGTGCATATCCTACAATAAAATGATTGGATCAATGAGAAATCTTCAAATAAAATGTCATCACAAGTTTTTTTGACAAAATAGAGCTTAGCTGAAATTTAACTCCCAAATTTAGTTTTTGCAACTCTAAAAACTATTAAAGATATAATACAAATCTCTAAAGTGTTTTTAAAAATGGAGTTACATTTATCTGAATTACAGAAACAAACCAAGTATGAAGCATCTGCCTGTGATGGTTTGGTTGTTTTAATAGCACTCTTCCGAAGCACCAGCCAGAGTCAGTGCTGATAATAGCACCCCCTCTTTTTTTTTTTTTTCCCTCTTTACTTTTTGTTTCTGCTGAATTGTTTGATATAGAAAGCTTAGAGAAATGCGGGTTGATGCTTCAGTCTTGGATAGTTGCAGTGGTGGATGTTTACCACTCTCCAATGCTGTTTACCCTCTCCTTATGAATCTACTAATATAATATTGAGGGTACTTTATAGATGGTGATGCTAAACTTACCAACTTACAGACTTTACTTACAGACTCCCATGCACATGCTTGTACGTGTGAGGGAGAAGCATCTCCTCTTTGGAGAGTGCTGGAGTTCCTCTCTCCAGTAAAAAGCAGAGACTGAGTCCTCCAGGTTCTGCATTTGAGGGTAATAGATGTAGGGGTACCACTTACTGGTAGAACTTAGAGAACACAACCTGAATGGGTTGAAGTTGAAAAGTACACTATATTGCTCTCTATTTTAATATTTTTAATTGTTTGGTTTTTTTTTTTTTTCTGCAAGGTGACAGCTCCTGGTACAAGTATTTAAACTGGAACCTGGAGGTAGGATCTGTACCAATGAGAGGTTCTTGTGTTATGATTATTTCAGACACTGCTTTGCCTGTCTCCATTATTATATTTTTCTGCTGCGTGTGAAAGGAAAGACAGATCTGATGGTTATATTCAGTTACCCAAATGTCAAGTTCTGTGTGAACATCTCAGATGACATTTTTCTCAGTGCTTGGTGAAGAATGATCCAGATGTCTGACAGTAGTGCTGTACCAACTGTATCCTGCTAGCCATGTTCAGACATGAAAACTCGATTTGGTCATTGTCTCAGAAACCTGATAAAAACCTGCAGTTGGAAAATGTTAATATAATAGCTTGACATTTTAGTTTGTTGTTGTTGTCCGGCTTCGATCGAAAGTGATTTCACATGTTTAAACTGAGGGAAATATGCTGTATGTTAAGTATTTAATAGACCAATTACTGCCACTTCAGCCTTTTCTTGCACACCTATCTTCTCACACTATATAACCTGCCTTATTAACAGTATTTCATGCTTCCAAAATGTGAGTGGTGATTCTGTTTCTTTAATACTTAGAAGTTTATGGTGTGTATTTGATGTCAGATTTCCAAAATAACTTAAAAGTTAGTAATATCTAATTAGATATCTAATCAATGGTCTATGACTTCGTATACTTAGACATGTAAGCTCAAGGCTGAGCAGTTCTCACATCCTGCCTAAGTTACTTTACGTGAAGTATTTGAGGCATTGTGAAAAGGAAACTTCTTGGCTAGATGCACCATGTTTCAACTGTTATTTTAGGCAAACACTAACAAATATCTCCAAATAGTGATATTGGTGGTCTGAAATATGTCAGCAGTCTAGTGTGGCAGCTTCTGCTCCCAAGAGATGAAAAGGATTTGTGCTGACTGGGATCCTGTTCTGGATCCCGGCTGGATCTACAGGCATGTGCTCCTGAACAGGACGTATGTGTCAGTCTCTCTTGCTCCAGCTGGAGTAAGTGGTGAGGAAAACTGTGTCTCAGTGACAGTGCTATTGCTGGCTGGGATTATAAACAAAAAGCAGTGCAAATGTAGGACACAAAACTCATTTTGCATGTGGTGCTTTTAAATACCATCAGGGTGTTTCCCTCTCTCCAGTTCTTTTCTATAATTTCTTTTCCAAGTTGTTCAGTGCTGTTTGACCTCTCATGTTGCATATATTAACTTCAATAAATGTGAGATTTTTCATGACAGGAATGCATGAGAGAGTGAGGGATCAATGGAGGAGCCTGATTATATTTGTCTAGTGCCATGTTGCATGTCCTATGGCCTCCAAAACATCGGTAAGCATCTGGCAGGTATGGTGCAGGACTTAAAGGAGACCCAGGCCATTTTGGATCAGCAGCATGAGGCCAGGCAGGATACCTCTACAGCATCTGAAATGGCAATAGGCACCTATATTTAAGGAATTAAATCCAGCCTTGAATTTTTTCTGAAAGGAAAGGAGGGCATTCAAAGGCATGCCTCATAAATCCTCACAATGTACAGCTATTGAGAAAGTAATCATAGAATCATTTTGGTTGGAAGAGACCCTCAAGATCATTGAGTCCAAATGTAACCTAACTCTAGCACTAAATCATGTCCCTGAGAACCTCGTCTATACAAGTTCCACACTTATTATCAATTCTGTCTTCTCTGCAGATATTTTGAACATGCTTATATTAAGAGTAATTCATGCCACCATTTTTCTTCAGTGTTGTGGGGCTTTTTTCGTCCAAGCATCTTTTGCCCTCTTTCTTGTATTTGCTGTGCAGCCTTCCATTTATAAACCCCTTGTTATGGGTTTGAACTGCTGGTTCAAGCCACCTGTTCCCTGATCAAAGTGCAAAGACTACATCAGAGCACAAGTATTCAATTAAGTTATACTTCTCTGAGAGAAGTTCAAGGGATGCATAGGTAAGAGTTTGTAGACATAAGAAATGGAGCAGCACACATCCTACAGCATGAACAGCCTTTTTTGTACTTATGCTGCTTCAGCACCTTTTGATTAGCTGGCTTAATTTTGCCAACTAAATCTTAACCCTACAGATTTTTTTTCTATAGCCACAGGCATGATCTGATAAGATTTTTTACTCCAAAGTCAGGCAGCCAGAACACTATTAGAATCTGATGCCATGGTCAGATTACAGAAATTGCTCTCTAATCCACCTAATGTTTTAATATACCGGATGAAACAAGAACTAAGTGCTTTTTCGGCAATTTATGAGTAATATGCCATGATACATGTCTGGAGAGTGAGTGACTCAAAGCAGTTGAGACACCTTCATGAGAGCTCTGGAGTTTGTTCCCTGCTGAGCTGAGATTCTCCTGAGGTGCGGTGCTTTTTGAAGGCTCCTCTCATTTCACAGGCATTAGACTGTATATGTCATGGTAGGTAATATTCCCTAGCAGTTCCGAGTGCTATAGTATTGCAATGGGCATTACTTTTTTTATTTTGTTTTTCAAAAGGATGCAGGTAAAATCCATCATATAGGTGTTATTCTCTTGACTTCAGGTTATTACTTGTATACAGAAAGGATATTTTCTGCGAAAGAAGGCTATTTAACAGCAATCTAAAACAATGTTACGCTGTTTTCAGCCTGCTTCATAATATATGTACCTTGCTCTGGATTTTTTTTTTTGCATACAAGTTCTTTCTCTGAACTAGAAAAATGTTTCTATTCAGAAGAACTGTTCTGACAACTTACTGAACTAAATAAATTTGGGATCTAAATTACATGGAGTAAATGTTTTAAATTGAGATATTTTATTCACTGACGTGTGACACTGCCAATATGTTCACTTTATACCTGGGATCTCTTTATTGTATTATGCAACAGTCAAGCCTGATACTGTTATTTTCAGAAGCATCTATGGATATAAACCCAAGTTTTCACTGATTTTGAATTGCCTCTGTGATAAAATAGAGAACTTACAAAAGCTTTTCCTTCATGGAAGGATATACTTGTCATCATTTTTTCACTGTAATTGTGCTTGAGAAATTGCTATTGTGTTTTTTTTTAATCTAAGTTGTTTATAATTAGTATTCTGTAATATGTAGGAAACCAAAATACCTTTGCTAACACCTGCATAGTGTGTACCTATGTTTCTGCCATCTGGTCCTACAGTCTTGGCTAATATGGTGGGCTGAGCTTACCATTAAGTCAATGTTCAATAGAAATATGAAATAGCAGAGAGGATGCATAGAAGAGAGCAGGAAATAAATAATCCATATAGCAAAAAGATGTAATTTTAGAGTTAACTGTTCATCTAAAATTATTTTTCAATGTGCCTTTATGCATCAGTTGTATCATGTTCAGTATCTGAAACAAACAACTAAAGTATCTTAATATGCTAATAGATTCAAGTGTTAATCAATACTCTAGTGCTTTGCCCTTTCCACCCTAGTCACTGAAAATGTGCCAGAACCCCTACCCCTATATTCCCACCTCTGCTTTTATCTGACTAACATGTTTCTGTTGCCTGGTTACAACTGGAACATGTGAAAGAATGCATCTGAGCTGCAGTCAAGATGGCCGTTTTATTACAGTGATTTATAAATGGATTATCTGTGCAAATGGCTCAGCCTTTATGCAAGCACCCTACAGAGGCAGGCACCACTCCTAACTGGCTGGTCTCAACAACAGGTCTTGCTTCCCTGTTATTCTACAGCAGTAGGCTGATGCTTTGCTGCAAATGACAGTGATCTAACCAGAAAGAATTAGCTGACTTCTATTAGTGTTAGCTTTCAAGTGTATTTATGCATTTTTCCTGTTCTTTGTTTTTGATTCCTTTGAGGTATCTGACCACCCTTGACCATATTTTATTGCAAATTCTCTTTAACAGTAGGAGACAATAAGGATGAACAAATTGCCAAGATGGAAAGAAACTGCTGCAACTGATAACCATGGAACACCATTTTTCATTTTGCCTTGCAAAAAAACCCACTGTATTGAAGCCAACATTGAGAGGTCAGCATTTGTATCACAGGCTGTTGCTTGCTTTGTAGCACATACTAACCTTTCAATTATTAATCCCTTTTGGAATGCTCAGCTCTTATTGAAATGCAAGGAACTTAGCCCAAAACTCTGTGTGATCAACATTATTTAAGTGTTTATTTTCTGAAATTTCCCTATAACTGTGTTGTGAGAACTGCAACCAATTGTTGTCCCTTGGATAGTAGAATGGCCAGATTATAAAGAAGTGTCTTTCTGAAGTTTTTTCCTGCTGAAAGGAAATAGCAGTTTTTATTGATAGTGAGGACTATGCCCATTCTCTTTCTTTCTAGCTAGTGCATGGCACTTTGCATCATAGTTGAAGATTTTTATTTACTAAAGCTAAGAGAGACTAGTGATCACAAGTGGCAAAAAGCATGTGCTTTCTGGCTTTATTTTCACATGCATTCAGGATCTTGGATTAAAAAATAATGTATTTTGTTGGCATCTTATAGAAGGTGTATATTTTAGGTATACCAGCCTTAAGAAGCACATCTCTAGGTAGCAATATACAATTTTATCTAGTTCTCATATTTAATCTTTGGGAGGGTTTCCAAAACCAGAACTTTTTACAGAATTTGATTTTCATATAAAGAACAGTTGGGCTGATGTTTTGGTCGTCTTTGTTTCTCTATAACAACATAACACATTTTAATAACACAGATACAAATAGTAAAAAGTACATGTTATACATTATGATTCTTTAAAAACTACCACTAAGAAAACTAGAAGTTCTATTGTTATGCTATAAAAAGCAGTGCTGTTTAAAATACTTTAGACAATGGAAGACTTGCTCACAGAAACTCATTATACCACAGTCTGTTAAAAAATCATGTTTTGCCTTGTAGTGTTTTCTTCTAATTCTCAAAGTAAAGCAGACCACACAATTCTAGGCTTGCTTTGTATGATTATGCAGAAAGAGGGTTTAAGCATTAGGAACTTCAATTGTGTGGAAGCTTTGCTGAAGGATTTTAAAAAAAATTGCTCACATCATATTATAATGAGCAAAGTAAATATATTTCTTATATGAAATATTACTGTACTGAGGACAGGGCAATTTAATCAATAGCAACTGCACAGTGACCTATCAGTGTGGGTTTTTTTTTAATCCTCAGATACATTGGTACCAGAAATTTTAGAACTCTGCTAACTCCATGTAGGTTTTTAGAGTCTCTCAGAAAGGTCTATGTTGGCTTTGTTGTACAGCCTAAGGAGTCCTGAATGCAACAGGAAAGCTGCGGCAAATCAGTGGCCACATCTGTTTCAGTCTGATTCTCCATCACTTGTGCCCCGAGGTAATGCGCCAGGTGTTCTGTTCAAACAGGTGAGACGTTTAATAGCAGTTAAAAATATTTTGAGGAAAAGTGCAAAAATATGCAAAAAAATCTCTTGAATCTCACCCCTTCTGGAAATGTCTCATAAAGTAAGAATGTCATATATATCCCATAAGAGTGTTTTCTTTTGCCTTTTGTAGAACTTAAAAAAAAACATGCCTCTTGGTTGGACTTCTAGCGAAGGCAATGCTTATGATGTTATGGATCACAGCTGTTACAAATATGATCACAAATCTGGCAAAAATATACTGCTGATGTTGGTTTTGGGAATCAAAATAAAAATACGGTTGTAACTGGGAGCAATTTAGAAACTGATGATCCAAGGCATCGGGGGTGAAGAGAATGTCAGCTTTAAACACCTCACAGTTCACACAGCATCCCTGCTAAAATTCTCTCCTTTGAACCTGAAGCACAGGAAGTATCATGCATATGCTTTAATCCTAATTCAGCAAAGTGCTTGTCTAAATGTTTCTGCACATCCATTTGTGAAATGCATTAGGCACTATTACATTGAAGAATTATGAGTGAAATCCAGTCCCCATCTGGTGGGAGAAAAAACTCATTGATTTTCAGTGAGACTCAGGGTTTAACCATACCTACTAAATGGTGAGAATTTCAGTTAACAATCTTTCTTTTGCACATGTCTCTTTGAAATTTCCATCTATGTGTAAGACAGGAATGGTTGATCCATAGTATTATGAGCAACTTTGAGTTTGCAGACAACACTTCTTTTAAAATTCTAACCTGTATATTCTAAAAATAGTAATACACTGTGTGACATGTTAAGGAGTTCTTATAAGGTATTATAATCAAACATTTTGTTATAGATTGCAATTTAATAAGCACTGAAACAATTTGCCTTAATGACTTCCAGACAGTAGTATTGTGGTGCAAATCCATCAATTTTGCAGATAAGTCTAGAGGAACATCAGATTTCTTTATGTTATGATTATGGCCTAGAAAACTATTTTTGACTAAACTATTCATTAAGTTGTTTGAATTTTGTCATTTATAAAGAACAAACCCAGCACTATAGTGTGTTCTTGCTTCTCACAAAAAAATACCCGTATGGAAAAAAAAAGGTTAGCGTTCTCATTTAAGCTATGGGTGATGGACACATGAAATAAAGACACTTCCAGCCCTCTTGCTCCATATTATTTTTCTTATAAAACTGTATTTTACAGACGTTAACATTTATAAAAGAAAAAACTTATGAGAACAGACAATTAGAAGGGAAAATACTGAATAAAATGGTAAGTACTTCAATCATATCTCTGGCCTAAATTGGAATGAAACACTCTAATTACAAAGAAACACTCTTTTTGCTAAGTATAGGTTAGTACTGAGTTTATTGCTGATCATAGCTGTTCAGAGAAAAATATAAAATGCTGAAATAATAGTAATTTCAGAAGAAGAAATCTGCTTCTAGCCAAGATCTTGACTATGTACAGAAACTGTCAAGGGAGTAAACCAATAGTCATACTCCATTTCTGGTTTCTCCTTTGCCAGTTATCAGGAGAACTGGGCAAAGAAACCTCAAGTGTAACATGAAAACTACCTTGTTTGTCAAATAATTTGCATTAATATGGATAGAGATGAGCAGCATTCCTTAACAACCAGCATTTTGACTTCTGTGTGCTGCTGTTACCGAGCACAGTAACCACAGAAAATTATGGGCTCTGTCAGTTGATTCTCAAAATAACTGGTTTTATTACTTTCATGGATTATAATTTATGGATTAAGCTAATTACACATAAAGACTTGAATCTCAAGTATCTAATCATTATACTTGAACAACACTAAATATTATTGTTAAAACCTGAATAACTTTCCTTGAAAACTATATTATTAAGCTATCAATATGATCATTTCAGATTTCTTTTTTCTGTACTGTGAGAGCAATATAATCAGTTATGGGCGCTAAGTGTGCATAGGTAAGTCCATTTGGAGGCAATCCTTCACTGTGGATACTGTGAATACTTCAACATGAGCCAACAGTGTGCCCAGGTGGTGAAGAAGGCCAATGGTATCCTGTCCTGTATCAAAAATAGCGTGGTCAGCAGGACAAGGGCAGTGATCCTTCCCCTGTACTCTGCATTTGTGAGGCCACACCTGGAGTATTGTGTTCAGTTCTGGGCCCCTCAGTTCAGGAAAGAGATTGAAGTGCTGGAGCGGGTCCAGAGAAGAGCAACAAGACTGGGGAAGGGACTTGAGCACAAGCCCTATGGGGAGAGGCTGAGGGAGCTGGGCTTGTTTAGTCTGGAGAAGAGGAGGCTTAGAGCTGAGCTCAGCACTCTCTAGAACCTGCGCTATCATTTTTTACTTTTGCACTGATGTGTATTCCTCCTTTAGTTACATGTCGAAGTAAAAGTTAAGAATCTCTCTTAACTACTAGAGATATATTACATTACTAGCTTTATTTGAAGAAAGCAACGTATTTAGTGCAATAGATAAACAAATGCTTAATTTAAGCACTTAAGAGGCATGTATTCAAATGTTTCCCTGAGTCAAGACTACAGTCCTCATGAGAATAAATCAGGATTGACAATGTTCTTTCTTTAGTCAAAAAGCAATTTGAGGCTTGATCATAGTATCATATATACAACCATAGCATTCTTAACATGCTCTCTCTTTCATACAGATAAGAAGTTCTATTCTAATAAAGATGATACAATTAGAATATCACAGCCTCAGGGCAATTTAAAAATAAACATGTACCACTTTTAAATCCAACATATCATTTTTGTGTTATTTCTTATTAACTGACTGCATGCAATTTTTTATGAGTAGTAACCTGACACAGTAGACTTTGTTAACTTAGACTCCCAGAGCTGTGAAGAGATGCAGAAAAATCTTGCAGATGCAAGACTTGTTATTCTTGCAACACCTGGATCTATAATATTTCCAGAAATTCCTTATTTCTGTCTCGCTTTTTGTAATGAGGATGTTTCAATCCTTGTGGCTTGTTTTTTTTACTGCATCTCTCATGTGTTTTAGCAGGCTCTTAGAAGCGTTTTGTGGCTTGCATTGCATGGTCAGAGGAAAAACAGAGGTCTGGATCATCCACTTTCTCACAACAAATGTATGTTACATTATTCTAATTCTAGCTCTGCCTGCAATGCTATTGCTTGCATAGAAAAATGTAGTAAAAGTTGCTTTAAAATCACTATGCAAACTTCTGTCCACATATATACAACTCCGCTGTGTGTGCACATACATTTTGACTGGTGCTACAAACAGAAGCAGAGGTATAATTGTATTTGCTCAGTTTGGCTGTCCTCCAAAATCACACAGAAAGTCACTTCTCAAAACTGTCCTTAACTGAACTATAACAAGATGTCCTGGAGCTGACTTTACAGAAGCCGTATGTATAGTTTGGCACATATTGCTGTTTTTCTGTACAGAGGGTATATTGCTGCATGTTTGTGGAAGTATGCACAGGAGGCCATATGAAGAGCTGTATTTCCATATGTAGGATTACTTTTCTACAGGTGAAAAACATGTATGACCAGAAATTGTCTCCACAATTTTTGGAAATGATGTAAAAATAATATATACTTTAGACAGCAGAGGCATATGATCTCAGACAGTCTCTGGAAAGGACAGGGGGGAATTACTGATTAGAGAAGCTTGTTTGTCTGTGTAGGGATCAAAGGGGCAAAACGTAGTCCATAACACTCACCATTTTTTAATTATAAACTCCAATTAAGTGATGCAAAATAATCTTCAGCATTCCATCTGGCAGCTCTGAGGAGAGAGCGAGCATAGCAGCTAATGACATTAATCAAGGCTTGAATTAGACAGGTTCAAGTACTGCAGGCTTTGTTTAAAAAAAATGAGTTGGGGACAGGGTTAGCCTTTGAATAACATTCCAAAAACACTGCACGCAGCCCAAATGAGACGAGCAACATTAACACTTTGTCTTACGTTAACCCTTTGACTGCTGATATTTTCTAGACTACAGCTACATGACAAACGTACTGTCATTTACCAGCAGTTGCTCCTGTCATACATGGGGTTCATACTAAAGCATGGGAAAGACCTTTTTGGAACACCAAGGCCAGATACTAGAGGCTGCCTAGCAATAAAATTGTTAATTTAGTCCTCATCTCACAATGGTTTCAAAAAGTAAGACATAATCTTATTTCTTTTAAATTATTTTGACAACAGATAGTGGAAATGGCCAATACATTTTTACATGTGATGTGCTGCATAGGGGACTGTATGGTATGTATCATTTTACTTTGTTTCTGCTTGAAAGAGTAACAGAGAAATACTCTAAACACACCATATATGTGGTATGTTAGTATATAGAGATATACATTCATGTGTATATGTAGTCAATATGCATATTTAGCCTAATAATTGGCATAATTGACATTTAATACAGATAAAAATCCTTGACATCATTGTACAAGAAGGGCTTTCTGCTCTTGTCTTAGTCTGTCGTCAATCTTTCCAAGGATAAAAGAAAGCCCACCACTATTCCAACCCAGCATTGAAGAACACTCATGGTAACGTGACCATTTTACTAAAAGCTAAGAGTTGGGAGCAGAAAACCAAGCTTATTGTAGTATTTTCTGATTCAGAAGGCCTTTTTCTAAAGGTTACAGGTAAACATAACATCATTTTCAGCACCTTTGGAAATTTTGGTTTTATTCCAGATTCACCAAGACTCTGAAAGTTTGGTTTGTTATTGTGCTACACCTACTTGTAGTCTACTCTTCTGGTGGTGGGACAGTCCACAGGCTGAGCTGGCTACGGGTGTAGAGGTTCCTTCTTTAAGACTTTAATGTCAATTGTCATCGCTGATAAACCACTTCTATCCACTCCCCTCAAGTAAACCTGAGTGTGTGTAACCTTCTCCAGAGATAACGCAGCCTGTCAGGCAGCAGTACAGGTTATCTGTGGAAGCACTCACAGGACTGCAGTGGTGCTGTGATCCTGTAATGGATAAAGCTGGAAGATTTCAGCCCCCCCAGATGTCAGCCGTCATCTCACACTCGCACTCAGTGCACTTCCAAAGTAAATCAGCTGGGAAGAAAAAGGAAAGCTGTTTCACCATATGGTTTTTTTGAACTGAACTAAATGAAAAATATCCACAATTTGTTCTAAATAATTTTTTGTAGCAACAGCTTCTGTAAAAATGGACAGCAATTCAATAATTGCCTTTATTTTCAATTTTTTTCTTGCCTGGAAACACAGGCCGAACTTTTTTGAGTTCACCATTCCGATAGAACAGTTATCCATTAAACAATATGCTCACCTGCTCAGGATGACTGTGATTTAATGGAAGTCAGCTGCCCTATCTTAGCAACAGAATTCCTAGTTTGATGCTTACATGAGGCTTTTCACTAAATTCATTAATCTTCAATAATGTCTCTGCAAAATCCTTAATGAAAAAGTGTTTTCTTAGGATCAATTAGTCTAAAGATATTGACCTTCCATTAAAAGAAAACATGGTTTGAATTACTGTTGTCTCCTGAGAAGGCTGATTTGATTTCCCTTTTTTGTTTCCCAAGCTAAACTTCACCTTTGCTTGCTCTTTACTCCAAACATACACAAGATATTAAATTAGCTTCTTCATATATAGACCTAATCTCTTCAGTTAGTTAGAATATCCACTATACCAAGCTTGATTTCCAAAAGTACTAAAAAAAGAACCTAAAGAAGAATCCTTTTGACACCTATGCAAAAGCATGCATGGAATGTTATGTGTTAAATCTGTGCTGAAATTGAAGTATTTCATACATTTCATGTAATTATATTTCTACCCTACAGCTTTTCAGTTTATTCTCCTTAATTAGTAGGCTGATATTCTATGTATTAGTGACACATTAGTATTTTTCACTTTATAAAAGACAAATGCCCTGAATATTATAAACTACTATTCATCAACAAGTATGCGTTAGAACATAAAAAAGGTTTCTGTTAACCCAGTTGTGATAGTTCTGTACGGGATCAATATGGAAACTCAGATAGCAAGCTATTTCAATAACTACACTGTTGTTACTCGTATTATCTCCTTGCGGAGTATATGTGCTAATGTTGCAAATGCCTGATGAAATGATGACCAAGGCAATCAGTTCCTGTCAGTAAAATTCAGCTTCATGTTTACCATGGGGAATCCATTAAAACTGCTCTAGATTGTTGCAACCGTATGCAAGGTTCACAAAATTATTCTTAAAATTAGAGAATATGATGCTGTTTCCACTGTTAAGGAATGGAAATGCCCTAAGGATTTCAGTATGATAGAATTTACCAGGCGTATCTTTTGATTAGTTGTCACTTCATCTAAACTGCAGTTAAACAAAATTTAGGATGAAAAAATACATAAAGAAGCACAGGGACGTGACTCTGTAAAGTTCCTATAGCTCTGATTGAGTGTAAAAGTGGTAATTATATTTTTTTATATTGAACTTTTAAGAGTTTTTGGCTGGATAAACAAATATTGATTTAGCAGTTGCAAAGGAATTTAAGTCCTGGATCTCAGTCACAATTTCACCTTTATTTTTCTATTCGCAGATCTATTACTGATAGACAGTGGAAAAGTCAATTCTTCATCAATTCTGAATCTTGGGATGGAGTAGGAATACCTACTTGGAATGGAAATGGTCTGCTAAAGGAAAGTTTAATGAAAGAAATACCAACTTATTGAGCCTATTTCTTTCAAAATATTCAGGATATGACAAACTTCTACCAACCACTGCAGATTTCCAAAGCAACTCGATTAAGCTATAGCTATAAAAACAAAACCAAGTGTGCAAATCTATACGTACCTGTACACCTAAGGGTCTATTCTCTTCAATGACTCACTCTCATTAAGCTCACTCTCAACACTCCCTCTAACTCATCCTGTCAGTGTCTCATTGTTATGCTTGAGGCACGTCCCTGTTGTTTAAGTTACTTTTCTCCAGATTGGATAAAAATGGAAGTAGTGGAGATTAGGATGCAACTTCCTTAACATTTGCTAGTTTGGAATAGTAGTTTAAATAAATTGGTTTGATGTTTTTTCTGTGAAAAGAGCTGTGACATTTGGAGTTGGGGTGGTAGCAGCTTTTAAGAACCAGAGCCCTCAACTGAGAGGCAGTGTTGATGATGAGAACTCCTCTTCCATTTCTGTGCAAATCCAAGGGGGCAATTTTTGACCCATTGCAAAAAGCGGACTAAGCTAACTGTACAACTTGAACTTGAAAGAGATTAGAAGTGCTGGCAAAGATATTTGTACACAAGAGGAGATTTTAAAAGCTGCTCTCAGGTTTCCTATCTCCCTGCCATGATGCAGGGCATGGTATTCCAGCCAGTTTAAGATATAGCTGCAGAGTAGTTTAAGCTCACATCTTATCTAAAGACAAACTGCAAATGATTAGATAGACAAGTAACAGCTTCATTTGACAGATAGTAGCTAGCAGGTAAGTACTAGGTGGTATTTCAGCAAATCATGATACACTTCTACCACAGTGCTGGTCTATCTTGTATGATAGCATACCAAGCAGTCCGAGTACGTCTAGCTTGATAATATGCAAAATATTTTGGGCTGATATGCAAGGTGGATGAAACTATCAATAATCTCAACACATACAAACAGAAAATGTTAGAGAATTAAAACCAGGTTTGGTTGCTATCCAAAAGATTTATTCAATTGTATGTTCATTTTAGGAAATCATCTTAGTTGTAAGTGAAACAAATAAATGCAAAAGATGCTGAGAAACTCCTAAGCTGCCAATAACAGGATTTTTTTCCATAGAAAGACAGTCTTTCAGTATTGAATGAAGTAGTTTATTAACTCAGGCCTATCACCTTAATTTCATAGGCAGTGCATGTTTCTATTTATTATTGCATTTCTCATCTCTCTACTACATTTCAGTGTGACCTTTAATGTTCACAATGTGACTCTCTTGTAGTCATCTATACAGATTTAAATAAAATTCTTACCAAGAAGCAGCAGCATTGCCTGCTTAGAAGACAGAACATTTCTTGGCAAACAGCTAGTCCATGGCTAAACTCCATCCTCAAATCCTATTATCTTAAAATTACTCTTTAAATGTAAATGAAGGCTTACAAGGCAGAAATGCTGTACATCTTTGTGTTTGCCTGAAAGCAAATAATAGAGTAAAGCCTACTAAAAAGCCAACATATTCATTACATATAAATGTTTCAAATATGGAGCAATAAAACCTCCATCTAAAGTTAGAAATAAATGGAGATTTTAAGTTCAATTATATAGAATGTTTTGCCAACTTCTGAAAGAAATTTAGTAGAAATTCTCATGGATATGGACAGTAAGAGATTTAAATATAAATTGATTCTAGGTAACTGTTTAAAGGTATGATACAGCTGACAAATCATGTGTTTCTTGGTATATAATACCATAAAACAATCCAGTCAAAGACTGAGAATGGTTTAGAAGTTTTATCTTAAATGTTCAAAGTTGAATAGTTGTGAAAAAAATAAAAATCCATGATTTTGGGAATAAATGTTCAAGAAAAGCCTTGATACAAGGTTAGGAACTGTCTGAATGTGGCAGTAAATGTACTTCAATTTTCAGCCTGAATACTATCTAGCATTAGATAATGGTCCAGAGTTTAACCCTAATTTCTATATAGGATTAAATGTAGGAACAGACACATGTGTAGATTGAGAAAGGATGGATTTTGTCTGCCTGGGAGCCAGCCCAACGCAGCCACTGCGAAGCACCGTGGAGCCTCAATACTCTGCCCAAGGTCACTCCATCTGCGTTGCTCGAACTTGCCTGTCTGAGAAACTCATCCTTCTGAACAAGTTGTACAAGGTAAATCACAGCTTGGATGTGTTTTCTAGCATTTTGGTCCTTTTGTGGTTTAAATTAATGTTCTGACTTTGCACTGGAACAGAGCCCTCCTACAGTCAGATATACCTGAGACATACTGTGGATGTAGAGAGAGCATGCTGAGGTTGTGAAGAGGTGAGAAATTCTGTGTACATCTAAAGAACAAATGAATATGAAGCTTCAGGAGATGAGTCATTTTTTTCCAATAGTAATAAAAGCTCTTGCACGAAAATGCTTAATATAAACCAGTCAATAAAAATATATGCCTAATTTCTTTATTGAAGAACATCACAGTAATGATAGCAGTAATTTCTTTTCCTGTACCATAATTACTTTTTTTTTAAATTAAATATTCCTACATAATGATTAGGTTTGATCAGAATCAACTCTTCGTATTTCAGCCTTTTAGAATGAGAAGATTACTTGCAATTTTTTGCTGTGTTATAAGACTAGAAGTACATGATGTAAGTTTAATTTTTTTTGCAGGCTATGGGCAACCTCTCCTCTATACTTCAAAACAATTCAGTGTAGTAACCCATAACAGAAAACCTATTTCTGCTTCTGTGTTCATGTGTATTTAAAGTGTATCTGGAAGTGGAAGGGAAATGAGGAAGCTTTTATTCCTAAAGTTCAAGTTGAGTACCTGATGCTAAAACTCATGAGCTTTTTTCTTATCTTTAGGCAGATATTTACCAGTTTTGGCAATCAAATCATAAGATGATTTTTTACTACCTTCTGCTTTGGGCCCCCAAGTTATTATTATGTGAGGGAACAGGGAGGACTAATTGGGTAACTCTCTGGTACATCGATGGGTATGTGGAGAGGATGGTGTTTCTGGAATCCTCAAATTTTCATTGACTTTGGAGAAGGGTTAATACCTGGTCTCTGTCCCAGCAGCTGCTTCAAGAATGGTGTCCAGCCAAGCACCACTTTGAGTGGAGCATCCCACGGCTGCATAGGTGGTAAGTGTACAGAGCTGCCACTTTGGACTTGCCCTCCTCCTCCCTAACAGGGCAACGGAGGGACAAAGGCAGGTGTAATTCTTCTGCCAAGCAGCATGATTGCTCAAACCCTGGTGTGCGCATTGTTTTTTTTGGGGGGGTTGCGGGACAGGGGAAATGCTCCTCCATTCTGGGAGTTGAAGGAACCAGCTCATTAACAGTGGAAGATGCTCTTGTTAGTGCAGAAGAGTAAGACCCATCCTGACTTTGCTCTTTGTCAGAGGCTTCAAATCTTCCCATCAACCACATCATCAAATTTGTGACATAGCCTTAGCAGTTCAGTTGGGCCTGTTTCTGGCTGAGTGACCTAAATGCTGCTTTAGGTCCAATACAGTGTATGAAATCTGTCTAATTATAAACACATTAGCAGCATCTCTCATGTGGTTGGTGTTAAGTTCATTCTTAAATGAATGACTAAATTACACTCTTTAAAATGAAAAGCACAAATCATTAATAAAAGTTGCATAGATACATCCTGTGAACAACAGCATTTTGTTACTCGTTCACTATAGCTGACTTTGACTTTCATTACAAAGCCTCTGGCTTTTGAGGAAGTGAATAGAGAAATGAGAAAATTGAAAGCTACCTTTAGGTACCTTTTTGTTATTTGTTGGAGGTGTAAATAGAACTTAATCAAGAGATTGTTAAATCACAGAAAAGCAGGTTTCTAGCTATATCATTCTATAGATTACAACAATGAATTTACAAATAGGATTTAGGGAGTTAATTACAAGAATGATTAACAAATTCAAGTCACATGGTGAATTATTTGGTGCTAGAAGTATTTTAACTAATCCAAAGTGCAAGAGAGGAACTCCGCAGCCAGTTTTGAAAACTAGCACGAGAAAGACGACTCTATTCAATAAGCACCGTATGGCAGAGCATCTACCTTTGTCACTTTCTCTTGTTGCATAGGCATTAATACAAAAATCAGACTTTTTATTAGCTAAGGAAGATCAGCTCCAGATTATTTTTGTTTTGTATAATGTTTTCATCTAAGATCAAGTATTAGCCATAAGCATTTTTTATATTCCAACTGTGAGAGGCAAATATAGTAATTTTTAATGATCTGGACTGAGTGTCTGTATAATTTCTTCAAATTCTACTTCATCTTCTACAGAGGTGCTACTAATAAGTAACATTATTTACATTATACTAGCACCTAGATTCCAAGTCATGAATCAGAATTCCCTTTTGTGCCAGATATTGGATAAAATATCTGGGATATATCCCATATCCCCACTTGCAATAAAAAAAAGTGTTCTCCTACTTCAAATTGTTCATAGGTAAAAATAATATCTTGTGTGTAGGACATAGGGTTTTTTGCAGCAACGATCTATTTCTTTTTCTCACAAGAGCCAAACTATTGGTGCCTGCAATTGTCCTTCAGTGGTGAGATTTTCCTTAGGGCAGTAAAAATTATCTTGTTTGTTAATAAGTGCCTTGTCGTGCTGTAGTTTTGTACTACACTAAAAGATGGATGTATGACTTTGCTGGCCAGCTGATGCCATCTGCTGGGGTCTGTCTAAAGAGCTGAAGTGACTCATATTTTCTATGGAGTTACTCAAAGTTAGTTGATCTTAAAGCTAGTTAAAATGAAGGTGTTTTTTTTCTCTGACTCTCACTTTCTGGGGCAATGAGGTCATGTGAGTCAACAGCCTTACTCAGGTTGATTGAATGGCTTTGTATTTTGGTGTTGTATTGCTCATTTAGAGAATTTTCAGGTCCCTAAAAGTTGCAGACATCAGCAGCAAGGTCCAAAGGTTTTGAATGCAACTGCTAGTTACTGACATTACTTAAGTTCTTTCACTTAAAGAAGCTTTACCTTACACATTCAGTCTTAAATGCATGATTGGGATTTGTCGCTATCCATAAAGTATTTCATACAAATATGTATGTTAAGCATTTGCTTAGCTGGTGTACCAGGAATAACTGAAGACAGGGGAAGCTGGCCATGTGGTTATGCAACTTGCTGGCCTTGCTCCTGAGTTTCAAGGTAAGTATTTGTTTAAAAGCTTTCCTATGTTGAGGAGTTAGAGGGACGTGTCTGAGGTCTATTGGTTTGGAAGAGAAGGATCTTCATTTTAACTCAAGTGGAGGAATTTCTTTGAGCAGTCCTATGTGGAAAGGAAGTGAAGCCCACTTGGAAACCTCATTGGCTCATGAGTCCTCTGGGGCAGCAGATACCAGATGAAAATGAGCACAGAATAAGTCAGAGTGTGAAAGTGACATTATCCAGAGTTTCCTATAAAGACTGCAGCAAAGTTCCTTTCCATTGGATGGGTGTGATGGTTCTTTTTCTTCTTTCAGTTGTGGAGTCACACCA
Organism: Streptopelia decaocto; assembly: GCF_964273445.1. Lineage (NCBI taxonomy): Eukaryota > Metazoa > Chordata > Aves > Columbiformes > Columbidae > Streptopelia > Streptopelia decaocto. Next base: position 17,849,990 of record NC_138666.1, on the reverse strand, counting down.
CTTGTGACTTGTGTTAGTCACACCACTCAATCCTTTAGCACTTTGATGTATCATTTGTATAGCTGGAGGAAGGAGAAGAGTTGTAAAAAAGTATTTTAAACATATTCACTTATTTATTTAATGAGGGTCTGCATCTGCCAATGAGACGTAGAATTACTACAGATGGAGCTAATGTATCGTAGAAGTCCAAGAGGCAACACTGCCACTAGCCCACAGTGTGAACTGAAATATTTCAAATGATGGCTGCTGGGCCTGAGGGCTGGGACCAGCAGAGGAGACACTTTGCATGTTCAGGACAGATGGAAAAAATAACAGTCCACTTAGAAGACCTGGTTTTGCTGTTGTTTAAACAAGGATCTGTTCCTTTTATAAATCTGTGCACATTACTTTCAGATACTTGCTTTAAATCAGCCTTGACTAAGTCTGATGAGGCAATTGGAAACTCATGATCTCTTCCCCAACCCTGTCCTCTTTGATAGCCTGCTCTGATTAAAATTACTTAGATTAGTGCAATTTACTGAAACACTACCAGGGTAAAATTCCTATAATGACTGTGACAAGAGACTCTTGCATATGCTGTGTTGAAACCCTGTGATTATTGTTAGATCTATGAAGCCCATCATGTAAATGATAAATCTAGATTGTCTTTCTGAATTCTATACCATGCAATAGCTACATACTTTAAATGCCTTTAAGAGAAAGAAGGAATGATCACTGTGTGATTAATAATTCTTTTTTTCAGGGATATTACAATCTTTGTCCTAAACCTTCTGACCAGCAGTTAATTCCTATTATCCATTACTGTTTTCACCATTCATGGGCTGCATTGAAATGACAAATGCCTCCTGTATTATTACAGAAGTATCATTTGTTCAGTAGTATTTTTGTCATGCTCAAGCTCTTGTACTGAAGCTTCTTTCAAAGTGCATTTTCTTAATGTTTGAAGTTTGCTGGTAACTTTTTTTTTTTTTTAAATTTGATTGAAAAGTTAAGATATCCATCTGGCTGCCTTGTCCTGAAAGAAACAAATAAGTTTTGGGGCTTTTTATCTCCCAAACTTAGTATAGCTATGATTGCTCTAACTCTTTTGCCTGCTCTGAGAAAGCAATAGGATTTTACACTTTCAAATATTTCATTAAAAAGACTGCTTGGCTATGCTGTTTCAGTATTTCAAAGGTATTTTTTGTGATATTTCATTCTTATTCTTTATTCTTAGACATCTACAGGTTTATCAAGCTATTGTGTGCAACATTATGTTAGTAGGGCATATGTAGTTAGGTACGTTCATTCCTCCCATTGATTGAAAAGAAGCTGGGACTAGACTTGCAATTGTTTCCATCAGATTTATTTTCCCTGACTCTATCTCAATCCAGCAAATCACCAAGGCATATGAGAAAGAAAAACCTTTCACAAATAGTTTTCAGTATCATTAAAAAAATCAGAGTAAATATTTAAATTCAACTGTTTTTTCTGCTTTAAGGGAAGAAGAGGAAATAAAAAGATACCCATGTACAGCTCTAAAAGCATTTCCTTCCTCCTTTCAGTTAACTTGCATAGATGATGCATCATAGGCATATAACTTCTAGCCTGGAGTATTTCAGTTTGTACACATTTTGCGTGCTAATGCAGATCTGGTTGTGGCACTTTATCTTCCTCATTTATAATTAACACTCACTTTGGCTCATATATAAAAATACAAGTAATGTGAAAACTGAAGTGGCTGGGTTGGAGATTCCTCTTGCAAGAATTACAGAAGTATTTATTCAGTCCTTTCTCCTTGTGACTGTATGAGCTGGACTAATTCAGTCTGTAGTTATTTGTCAGTAACTATTTTTAATTGGTTCATAGGAGTTCCAAGAATTTTTTTTTGGGGGGGAAAGAGAAGGTTGCAGGACATGATTAATTACATATTATGATATTTGCTGTATCTGAGATGCATAGTAAAAATGCTGTAGATATAGCAGGAAGATTTAGTCTTGATGATGATGCAATAGGTGATTTGGGTTTGCAAGAAATTACAGTTTAATGATTACAAATTTCTTCATAAATGAAAAACCGAGTTTCTTCTACTTCCAAAAAAGGATGGTTGGTGGCAACAGAATGGAACCACAAAGCAGCTGCTAAGAATTTCATACGCTAAAGTAGCAAGACAGTTTCCAGTTGTATTTTAGTTCTTTAGGCAGGAAGAGAAAACCAAAAAAAAACAACCTAAAAAAAAAAAGACAAGGCTATGTTTGAATTTATAAAATCCTGGTGTAGGGAAGACATAATAGATTTCAACAAAAAGTTAAGAATGAACTTATCACTTGGGCTTAATATCAAATGACAGTTATCTTGGTGAAGTACAAGGTTGCAAAAGATATTCCACTTCAAAGTTTATGGAATGAGGATAAACAAATAGTCAAGAGGTAATCATAAATTGTATACTGTGAACAAAATAGGTCCAGAAATGCCATTAATTAGAGATAAGTTAAATCACTCTATGATGTTTTATTGGCCTACTTCCTCATAGTTAACTTGTTTCTTACCTACTTAACAGTGCTTATGATCTTGCTATTAATGGCATAACATATCATAGCAATTTTTAAATACCTTTTTTTTTGGTTAATGAAAAGCTGACCTATTTTTTTTATCCCTGAGGGTAAACGAAAGCTTTGTCTATTACAACCAAATAATCAAGCTACTCTGGATGAAATGACCTCTTCTTAACTGAGTAGTTTAGGAGAATCACTAATGTATTAAGTTCTTACTTCATTTAACTCCCCTGCTTCTTCTTGTGGTTATGTTGTGTTTCTTATTTCATGTTTGGGTTGCAGTAGTAGTGGGGGCTCATATCAGAATCCTACTGTGACAAATGCTTTGCGAATAAAAAACCATGAGATGTCCTGGTTCCTGCTCCAGAGAGCATGCCTGAGAGGCTGGGGCCATAGGAAGGAGTAGTACCGGTCCCACAACAGTTGTGCCAAGGATGGAGATGTAGGACTGGTTTCAGACTTAGGCAGCATTCAAAGCAGGAAGACATTCTCCATGCTGAGTACACACAGAATATATCCAGTATGATTTCTTGCATTTTCTTCTTGCATTTCTGCATAGTGGTAAATTATTTCCAGCCTATGTACTTGCAGACCCTTGTTCTGACTGAAATGGTCAGCTGAGCTCAGCCTCTGGTCATTCTACACTTTTCTCACATACTTTATTCTTCAGAGCAGAAGTAAATGTGTACATAGGCCTACTCAAAGCTGCATGCCTGTGTTTAAGCACCTACATTGAGGCAGAGGCTTTCAGGTTACTACTACACTTGAACAGTTTGCTTTCTTCTTGCTTTCTCAGTGTTCAGAGAAGACAGACACTCCCAGGAAGTCCTTTACCTGATGGTAGCAGAAATGTTTCAGTTTTCCATTTCATTGGGTAAATCTGGACCAATATAAAAATATAATAAGCGAATTTTGCAAAGATACATCCCTGGGTATGTTTGCTCCACAATCCTGTTCCTATCTGTATTCATTTTCAAGTTGATACTTAATATAATGATAATAATTAGATTCATTGCAGTAAAATATGAACCTCTAAAACTAAACCAAAAAGTCCTGCATTGCTGTGACCATGAGGCAGCTGAAGCAGAATAACAACATATAGCCCTTAGTCAGGCTTAGCTACAGCACACTACACCAGCCCAGAACAGATCGCGTTGTCATCCTATTCATCTTGATCTCTTGGGGTTATTCTGCATAGATTTCTAAATGTGCAGGAAACAACCTGAGGCTTAGAGGAAAGAAGGAAAAATAAGTATGAGCAGATGTGATGGATTTCAAACAGAACCGCTTTGCATAGGTGGTTAGTGAACTTGGCTGGTCTTAGTTGATAAAAGGTTACAGGTTAACAAGAGGAAAACAAGCCCTTCCAAGATATACCTAAAGCTGCCTTATTTTTAATTTAAAGATTCACATGGTAAAATAAGCTCTTAAAAGAGTAATATAATTTAGAATAAGTATCATGCTAAAGGGCAGGTTTCTGCATGACTTCCTTTAATAACTACAGTCTACAGCCTAATTCAGCCTTTCAGATTATTGCAGTGTGAGCACTTTTCTTTTTTATAGTTGTACAGTGTGCTATTTTATTCTTGGTAGAGTAAAAACATTGTTTTCGTTGTTGACTTTATAAATAGTGATCACTTAATTGGAAACAGATGCTAATGTAAGAAGAAAAACACTTTAATTGATACATTTGAGCTGGAAATTTTCAGATACCTGAAAAGCTGAAGCAGTTTTAAAATAAAGAGTAGACTTTGCTGTCCATTATTTAACACAGATATCTCTTTATCATAGTATAATTAATCAAAAGTTAATGAGACCATTGGGAGGTTTGTATTATTTAGTTTGTACATAAACTGTCTAACACTGAATAGAAGAAACAAGAGAAATAAGCTTCAGTTTAAGATGTTATGTTTTACTTGAATATAGTGGTGTTTACCTAGTTTACTTTGTCCTTCTCATTAAAATGTCTGTTGTACCCTTCTATTTTTTGAGATGTACATTAACTAATTATCAGACATACACCTAAATTAAATTAGTATTTCAGTAAGACTTTCTCAGGAAAGTAGAAAGTCAAATGGGCTTTGTCAGGTATCCTCAAATAGCCGACCTCTGTGGACTTCGCTCAGGACTGTGCAGCCTTGGCTTGCAAAGGCAGGTGTCTTCAGTATTTTTATTCCAAATTATTTATAATTTTATATTTGTGGACAAAATAAGTATTTTATATAAAAAGAACAGAGTAAAAAAAAATCAAATATATAGTTATGTTTCTGTTACAAAGGCATTTCATAAGGATCTACTAGGTGATACATGAATTTTTTTCATCCAAGCATTTTCATATGCTTTTTGAGAAGCATTAAGAAAAAGTGTCATTCACATTTTCTATCAAGGTGAGAAAAAGCTATTTTCCAACAAATTCCAAACAGTTCTAGATCTGAGAAAATGAAAATACCTTTTGATCTTTGGAATCAAAGAGATACAGCTCAGCAAAAGAGCAAGTAAGTCTGTAACTGTAGAACAGTTATTTCATCTCTTTATTTCCTGTCTCAGCTTCACTGAGATATAAATTCATGTAGTTATGTGGACTCAGAGTAAGATGGGAAGTAATATTTCAAATCTGTTTAGCATTAGTGAGACCAAACGGAAGTAATGTGTCCTGTCTGGGGCATAGCATTTCAAGAAGGACACGTACTGGTGGCCTATTTGAAGAAAGCCGCTAAGGCAGCTTCAAAAGGTATCAGAGCATATCTTTTGAATAAAAAAGTACATGAATTAAGGTAGTTTAGCCTAAGGGTAAGCACACTAAAACCAGGACAGTTTTAGTTTTATTATTCAAAAACTGGTATTGTAAAAAAAGTAAGTATATGTTATTCCATTATGTCCATCATGGAGAGGATAGGAATAGTGGTATTAACAAGCATGGTTTAGGTTAGACATAATGAGAAAAAATACTCTAATGGCTGGGTAGGCTATCACTGGAATAGAATGCCTGAGGAGGTTACATTCTCCAAATTTAGGAATAGTTTTGAATGGACTTGACAACTACCTACTGGGAATGGCATAACTGTGGTTTATTTTGAGGGATAGAAGAAGATTAGTATGTGTCTTGAGGCCCTATCCAGCCTTTTTTTTTTAATCTTTCTATGAATTCTAATTTTATTCCCAGCACTTTTGACTACAGAACTCAAAATGCCTTTTAGAGAAAGAACGGATGAAATGGGAACCTAGCTTTATTTATTTTATCTATTTAAAAGTTATATCCACTAATATTACAGGACACATTTTGCAAGCAGCCTGTCTGACTTGAACACAGGCTCAGTTATATTTTCCATAATTGTTGGGATTATTATTAGTATTACAGAAATATGTTTTTTAAAATAAATTTAACTATTCTGGAGTCCTGTTGAAAGAATTTCAAACTCTCTTAGGCTGTGTAGGAGTAAGTCTACAATAGACAAATAACCCAAGTGTGCTCTTTTAAATAGTATGAGCTTCAAAACTATTTACTGGTTAGTCAATTTTTTTTCATAAACATATCATTTTTGTATTTAATAAATAAGTTCTCAGGAGATATGGGAAAGGTTCACACAGTATGAGGCAATGGAGAGACTGAAATACCAGTGCAGCTGAGGTAATGGGACAGTTCCTTCTTTGGGCAAGAACACATCTACTTGTACATGATGTAATGAAAAAATAACATATTCTGTCATTCAAAACCCTAGACAAAATCCAGCTGAGAATTTTGGACAAGTCTTCCCATGACAAAGTGGGAATGTTTTCCTATGACGTTATTTAATTTTTCCAAACATCTGCAAGGTAACTATATCACACCTAGTTTCAGGCAGAATAAAATCAGTTTTTATTAAGGTGTATTTGTCTTCTAACAGTATGGAAGCATTTTTATACCATTTTTCATGGACTGAATAACCATCTCCTTAGTGTTTCACTACGGTGTGTGATAACTATGTTGTGCAGAAAAATAGGGTGTGCAATTTCTCTAACAGGAAACGTCATACTGAATTTAAGTGCACCTCGCATCCTTCTCTTAGTAGTATCTACATCACATAAAATGAAGGTTTCACCTTAGTGACAATATGAGGATTTAGCAAACTATTTCAGCATATCTGACTTAAAACGTTGAAAAAAACAGTCTTTGGCTACTCTATAGTAATATCATGATGAGCCAAATGGCAAGAGTTCCTTATGCTACTGTTCTTTACATGGAAGGTATTTTCATTTGAGAAATGAGTTGACTACAAACTTGTTTCTCATTCAAGAGACATTTTTTGACTCTGTTTACTTGTATGAGTATTGAGGTCAGTGAGGATACTTGTTTTCAAGAGGCTTGAACTAAGTGAAAAGACAAAGATTTTATGAATTTTATATCATACAGAGTGCAACTAGTGTCCCCAGTGTTTGACATGGTGGATTATGTTAATATTATTGTCCTGCATGTGGGATGTGGGGTTTTTTTCAGAGTTGTAATTAATGTTGGTGCCCAAAAAACAATATATAATGGAAAATATAGTTAGAACAATTAATCTTCATGAAGGCTTGGGAAAGACAGGAAGGAGGGAAATCCACGGCTGAATATCTGCTCAGCCAGGGCAATCAAGAGATACATTCCCTGGGATAAAGCAATGTAGACTCTTATCTACTGCTGAACCTGTAGCACAATGAAAACTAATGGAAAGAGTCATGGAGTTTCTACTGGTTTTAGATTCGTAGGACACTTGAAAATAAAAGATGCAGATTACAGTTATTCACTGTTTTTAATGAGGGGGTGGTCAGACCATGACAGACTTTGTTTTTTTTTCTATTTTGGAACATTCAGATATTGAGTTTTGCTGCTCATGTGGGCAGAGAAATCACACTAAACAGCAGTTTAGTTCACTTATATTTTGAGGTTACAGTCCTGTGAGCCTGCTTTATTAAACTGACAGATTTTTTTTCATAATTTTATTGGACAAATTGGCCTATATTTAAAATGTGCAATATACTATGCAAAGAGTTAAATATTCCACTAGGGTTCTTATAGTAATTGTGGGTATTCATGTTTCTCCTTTAAAAGTTTAGTACTGTAAACAATTCATTGAAATAGATGCTTGTTTCCTGTTTTTAATTCAGAGATTTGAGGGAGGTAGGAGACTCTTGTCATATTATGTATTCATCTAATAATATGAATTTATAGCTGTATACACATTTTTATAAACAATCAGAACCTGCTGCCTTTGTAATACAGTGAAGGACATATTTGAAGCTTAATGTTACTCAAGAAGTATTGGATTTTAATTAATAACCATGTGGAACAGTTGTTCAGATAAGAATATTACTTCTCCTAATGAAATAAATAAAGTGCATTGTGTGAATAATCACAAAGACTTCCTCCTGGACTGTGCAAGATAAATATTCATTAAGTAAGATCAACAGTTGCAAGCAGAAGATAAGTATTATCAATATGGGAGGCTCTTTGTGATAAAGAAGAGTTGTGTTGATGGCTTGATGTGACAACTTAAAGCACAGTCCTACTGTAAGGAATGACTCTGCAGCAGACCAGTTCCCCAGGTGGATTCAGTTCTATTTGCCTTCATTTGTCATGAAGCTAAACAATTGTATTTTGCTGCTGTTAATCCTGCACAAGCCAGACAGCTCTGGTAGACGCACCAAGAGTTCTCTTCTGACTTGACATTTTATTCTAACTAATGAAGCTCCACTATTTCGTGCCCTCTCTTCTCCTAATGCAAAGCCCTGTCATCAGTAAAGTTGCAGCCACATGACTGAGAATGTTTGTGGGTGACTGTGGGATTATTTGGAAAAGGCTCAGCAGAATTTGCCAGGGAAGCAACAAGAAGTAAACTTATTTATGAGTTACACTTATGGGACTAGAGAAAGAGTCTGGATGTGGATCTGAATCCTGGATTATGATTTCCCCTCCCCCTCCCAGATCTCAAGGTATCCAGTAATGATTTTTTTACCAGTTATTTAATATAACAGGTATAATATCAGAAAGGAGCAAACACTTTCCCTTCCAAAAAGCCACCCATATGGCGAAGCAGTGACAGATGTAGGAGGTAACAGTTGGGACCTTTTAATTTATCATTTCAGTTCTATACTAAAAGACAACATGATCTGAATCTCACCTGCAGAGCCGTACTGCAGGATGAGCCAAGGATACGTAACCCATCCTTACCCACCCTCAGATAGATGAAGAATCTGAGGTACTATTTTAACATTTAAGTGTATCTCATTAAATGCGAGGGGAAATAACTATTGTACTGATCATTCATTCAAAAAAGTAAGCACTATGCTAGCACTACACTATTCTTCATCTATTTAAGATTACCATATGTATTTTAGTGGGTAAATTTCAACTCCAAGTGATCAAAATAAGATATTGGTAAGGATATCAATCTTGCAACCACTTTAATTAATCAATATTATTGACCTTAAGTGCAAATGGGAAGGAAAGCAGATGCCTCATATAATGTACGAACTTACCATGTTCCTTGACTAATTCCATCATTTCAGGGTAGCTACATCTTCTATTATTAAATCTATCTTTTATCTGGAATTTCTCATCATAGCATATCACTCTGGTAAAGTGATTCTGCCTTGTTCCAAATTACAGTTCCTGATAAGCAGTGTATAGGACAATTTATACTTATTTTGAATTAATTTCTTTATCAAGCCTGTGAGCCACTTTATCTCAGTTCTGTCAATGCTTTTCTAAGTTCTATAAAATCACCTAAAGGCCTTAAAGAATTAAGGTAGGTGTAATTTATTTTATTTTCAACTTTTCCTCACAATTCCTTGCCTTTCTGATAACAGGGTGGAACAGACGTCCCTGGAGGGACAGAATGGCTGTGATCTGTGGAAAAAGGATGGTGACAAGCGGCAGCTCCTGTAGAAGGGATGGAGCAAACTGCTGGTTGGACATTAAAGGGGATGGAAAGAGCCTTCTATAGACCAGAGAGGATTAAATTTACGGCTGTTCAGATAGGTCTTAATTGCAAGCAACCCTGGAGTTGATGACATGCCTCCAATGACACAGCAGGTGGGAAGGGTTACTTTTTGCTCTCTCTTCATTCTCTCATTTTGAGTTTATTTTGAAATATTCTAGTTTTCTCATTGTTTACTAAACTGAGCATTTAGGTGTAAAAACTTTCTGCTTTCTTTTGGAAGGAGTGGGTCAGGATGGGTCCAGAATATCTTTTTCAGTGCTCTGGTGACCCAGATCCCATCATGCTGGGTGACATTTGTGTTATTTTTATCTTTGATATTAAATTTTAATTTTTTACTGTTTGGGACATGTTAATATTGTCAAATTACAATTAAAGTAGGTACATCATTATAGTGCATTTTCTTGTTATTGGAGAGATTTTCTGCAGAAAGGCTGTTATGAAACTCAAAGCTGGGGTCTCCATTGAATTCAATTTAAAAAGTTAGTTTTAGTTTTAAGTATGCTTCACATCAGTTCACTCATGGTGAGAAATATTGGTTTCACACTGCTGAAAAAAGCAAAACAGACCATTCATTTACACGACAAAAATTATAGTCTACATGAAACAGACTTAACCTGAAGCTATGCATTTAGCATCAGTGCTTCTTTAGGTGTATTTCCCTTATTAGTTGGAAATTAAGACATATAGCCTAGATTTCCAGAGGGCTAGAAAAGCAGGTACAATGACAAACAAAACCTTTTCCCACCTTCCTAAATTAACTTGGATCAGCAAAAGTCTTTGGCAGGTGTTTGACCTTTAAAGCTCATTTTAAAGAATTCTTTTTAAGGGAAGACTCTAATAAACATATTGTACAGTTTGCATAATGCTCCTCTGAAACTACTTCCTTGAATCCATGTGGTGCATTTACATCCTTGAGATTTTACATTGCGTGGGTTATTCATACTGCTTGCCTTTGGTAAAATGCCTGTTTTAAAAGTAAAGACTCCCAGTTCAATCAGTGCAAAGAGATCATCTTCATTAGACAGCAAGTTGTGAGTACATCTCTCCAATGGAAGTGTATATTCCTATTTTATGCACCTATATTACATCCCAGCATTAGATGATATGATTACTTCTCTTCCAAAGCTATTTAGAAAGGTTTTTCTGCAACTGAATGAGGAGGGAATGAGGGTCTGCAAAGGAAAACCTTGAATAAATTGCCTGAACAAAAGACGTTTTACTTTTATTTCACTTTTTTCATTGTCATCAAAACACAGTGAAAATTAGATATAGGCTGAAATAGAAAATATTCATTTGAGGGGGAACCTCGAAATGAAATTCTGGTAAACTTCTGTAGTTTCAGCCAATGTGAATGTTTTCATGGAACAACATTTTCTTAAAAAAATATGATAGCGCCCGAGTTTCATTAACTTGGTCTGTTGAAAACATTGACTTAAGCGTGAGAAATTATCTCCAAATATCAATTTGAAGACCTTAGCAGAAAAATAAATTGATGTCAGGCACAAATAAAGCAAGAAGATTTTTTTTTATTTTATTTTTTTAAGTGCATAACTGACCACATTTCATAATTATACTTCATTTACCTTAAACATAATTTCTCTTGAGAAGAAGCAAAGATGGAGTTTCTCATAAATGATTACATCTAGTGGCTTCTGGTTTAAGAAAAAAAGAAAAGTCAGTGCTAAAGGCTAAAAGGATTCATTGAAATTCTACAGAAGAAATCTGCAAAAGCTTGGTGCTTCAGGCTTGTTATCAGGTACCTGCATTTGGGCATCTTGACACTCTGTAATTGAAATTCATTGCTCAACCTTTAGTCTATAAAAATGGTTTGCTGTCATTAGCACTGACTGCTTGCTGTATTCCCTTGTCTCTCCTTAGGCCAGCTTAAACCATCTCAGATGAAATAGCCTATTTCATGTGAGACCTCTGAGCTTGCCGTTGTTCAGGTGGAAGGTGAGTGTGCTGTTTAGCAATGCACTGAAGTGTAATACAGTGGAATTGCTAGGAAAGAAGTTTCTTTTACATACCTCCCTTTTCCTTTCTGCTTTTGAGGTGGTTTTGTGGTTCTTCATTAGGAATACCATGTCATTGGAAACATTTTTAAAATTAAATTTTAATTCAACCTTCTAATGTACCTAATGCACTTGAAGTAACTAGTTTTCTCCCCACTCCCACTCATACAGCAACAAGAGATGGCAGGAGTATAATTCTTGGCACCTCCTGTACTAAGAACAGGAGCGAAGGTGCTGTCTCCTTACCATGTTCAGATCCACCAGTAGATCTGTCTAAGCCGACATCTGAAAATTGAATCAAGGTTTTCTCCTAAAATATAGACAGAATCGAACCTGTATTGAGGCATCACTTTTCCCCTTTCTTCCTTCTTTGTATCTATCCTGTTCTCTTTACCTGGAGAGGAAAAACATTTTCATTCTCCACCACCTTTTAATTGAGATTAAAGAAAGGATGTGAGCCACTTATGACAGAAAGCATAGCAGGAGAATCTCCACTGTGTATATAGTCTCTTCAGCTACACTGACAGCATAGAAACTTAAAGGTGTAGCACACAAATAAATAGAAGACTTATAAGCTGCATGTATCAGATTTTCATCCTTAAATCTAACTCTCTCTGAGTCAGACTGGGACCCTAAATCTAAGACTGTTTTATGGTCTGTTTGCAAAAAGAGAACTTGGCAGAAATTGGCAGAAATTTGTAAGACTACCCGACTTATCACAAGATTTCTGACATTCAATTTGCATGATATATTACAAGATCAACTGCTTTCTAACTTCATTTTTCCATTATTTGCAGCAGAAATATTATTAGATATGGATTTAAGTAATGTGATTACCAGAGAGTGGTAATTTTGAAGTATCTGTGTGGGAACTGCTTGAGGAAATATTGTACTACTGAAATCAAACCGTGATTCCGATTTCAACCTAATCTTACCCTAAACTATCTGTAATGTTATCAACACCTTTCCATACCTTTTGAAAATAAATGGAGAGGTAAAGTACTTGATGTAATGGTATGTGTCCTATGTTATGTCTCCGGACAAACTAAAACAAGAGAATAAAAAATTTATACTTAGAAAAAAAGGTATCAAAACTCTCCATACATTTTGTAGTAGTAGTATAAAAAAAGGCTATTGATCAAAGTGCAGGATCTATTCTTGGTATAGTGGTCAGGTTTTAGTTAATATTCTGAATACTGTGTAACTGAGAACTTCCCGTGGGGAATATATATCAACTTTTTATTCCTTCTGTCCGTCCTCTGAGGTGCTGCAGCATCCTGTTGCCTTCTGAACCGCTGCTGTTCTGACATGATTGACTGAGCTGATGGTTTTAATGATTTTTCTATTGTAAACGTTTGTGTTCATTTTGGTTGCTATGCTGGTGATTTGTTCCATTTAACTATGCCCTCTAATAGTTGCTAAACAACATTTTGTTTAGAGTTCAACTGAGAAATTCACCCACAAGCTCAGAGGGAGTTAATCTGTAAGAACAATGAACCCCCAGCAAGGCAAACTCTGATGCACTTTAAGATCTTTCACTGACAGGCAGTAAAGTTTCCAGACCACTGATCACTATGATCGCTGGTTGTTTTCTCTTCTGTTTTTAGTGCCTTGGTTTTGCCTGGTTTATTACCTCAATTGCTCCTACAATGCCTGCAGCTGCCATCCTCTCTCTTTTACTGTCAGCATGGGTTTGCGTTGTTGTGTCTTTGGTGAGATTGCTGTCATCTCCAGGAGACCTAATATTTCTTCAGTTTCCACATTTGCATGTGGTTCTGGGATTATCCCTGAGTCCCTCCACCTCCTTTTCCCCCCAGATGCCTGCCCAAGGCACACAGCTGCCCAGCACCGGCGCACCAGGACCCTGCGGATCAGCCCCGTGTGTGTCACGAGCCCTGGGAGAGGGGGACGGTGCTGTGAAATTTAAATATTGAGTCTTCATTTCACTCTCCAATTGGAACAAATGTTGTGTTTGCTTCTATTTATCTCTGTTGTCTAATCTTCTATTAGGACAAGAAATAATTCCCCAACCGTTGGAATCCATGGTGTCAGCTGCTTATCTTCCAGGGAATTTTGAAACTTGGCCTTGCAGAATATCATCTCCTTCCTTCAAATCTTCCTCAGGTTGCTATTGCTCGCTGCATTGTTAGAATTGGTCATAAAAATGAGCCGTTTAGGGGGAGAAATCTGTAATAGTTGCGGGTATTTTGGGTTGTGGGTTTGTGGGGTTTTTGTTTCTTTGTATTTTCTTTTCTGTGGAACATTCCCTTAGCTAATGTCCGATTTTTGCTATATTTCCAAGTATAGTCAGACATCCAGCTGTCAGTAGAAAACTTCTACAACATCTGTATCAGCACAGACGTCTCTAAAAAATAGTCTTATTTCAACATTCACTAAATTTACTTCACATATAGAACAAATTGAAAGAGCCAAGATTTCTGCAGTCGTTTCTTACTGAACAGAAACTTGAAAACTTTTATATTCCTGTTGCAGCTTTTTGCAAGGTAAAAAAAAAATACATTTAACTTGTTCATCTGACAAGCTTTGAAAGATAATGGCATTGTGTTAATGTTTCAGGTTTCCTGTTAATATACATACATTTTAGTAGCAGGGAGATAATTGCTGGTTAGGTTTTGCTTCAGAATCACATCTGGTGCACTTGAACACAGCCGGGTGATAAATGTTAGATGATAACAAGAGCAGATAACTGAGTTTATAAATATGCTGCTGTAGAATGTGCCTACTGGGGTTTTTTTAACAAATTAGTAAGATAACGAATGAAATTATAAACACATTTTGATTACTTGCATGTTTAGGGCTTTTTTTGTTTGGTTGTATTTTTGTTTGTTTGTTTTTTAATTCTATAGCTTGAAAAATCGTTTTGAAAGAACACAAAGTGGGTGTGGGGGTTGTGCTCATGGGAATATAATTGCTATATCTAATAGTCTTAATAGCATTATAACTGTTTATTTCAACAGTTCATCCTAACCTGCAGAGCAGTAAAGCCCTGTTTTGCCATTCCAGAAGGATCTGTAAAGGTTAGCTGTTGTGGTCTTTTGTGGAATCTTGGTTGTTTGGGGGTTTGTTGTTGTTTCAATCTAGCAGTTCATTCTACAGTACTAGATGCTGATTTTCTGCTTGCTGGAACCTCTGGACAAACTTAACAGCTCTTACGTAAATGGTACAAAACCACACTGACTAAAAAATGATTTGGACTCTTTATAAGATGGGAATGGATGTGATTTGGTTGGAGCGGATTATCGTTAGATGTCAGCTAGGATGGGAAAACATGCAGTTCAGGTGACGCTCTTGAACAATCTGCCACAATCTGTTGAGTCCTGAGTCATTCCTGGAAGAAAATATTCCAAACTTGATGAAGTCCTTGAAGTACAGGATGAGCAAGGCAGTCTCTAAACACTGGAAACTTTGCCTTTCTGCCCCTCACCGGTGGTCCCATGGGGATAGCAGCACTGCCCTCATGGGTAAGGTCATTTTAAATTGTAACAATTATAAATATTATATTAACATGAGCTGTTAAAACACTTGGGCTAGAAGTATTGAAATTACAAAAAATGTTGGGAATAACACTCATCTCATTGTACCTGTACAACACCCATGTAAACCTGCATAGGAAGGATGTAGTCTGCAATGCTGAAGGAAGTGGGACAGGGTGGAAATCTGCTGTTAAATAAAAAAGGTTAATATCAACTGGCATATTTTTAAATAGTAACAGCTCCTGTGTTATCTTGAGCATCAATTTACTACTATTGGCAGTCAAAGTCCCGAGGGTGAGCTTTTAATTTAATGTTTTACATTAAAGAACTATTCTCATATAGTGCATTTGCCTTCTAGCCTCTGCAAATAAATAACAAGTGTGCCATGCATCACAGTCAAGTGAGTTCCACTGCCAAATGGATAAAACCACCTAGACCATTTTTTGTAGCACTGGAATAGGAAACATTTATTACAGCCATTATAGACAGCAAAGTGATTTAAGAGCCAAAGAGGTGTCATTTATATAATGTTACAATTCTTCGTAACTCTGAGAAATAAAATAAGCAAGGATCCAAACAGGCTCTACATCTATACTGCCGCCCCGCAAAACTGAACATTGCTATAAACATAGATGGTCAGCTGGAGCTGAATTTTACAGCTCGATATTTCTATGCTATATCTTGTTGCCCGACTTTAATATCCTCAAACTTTATGCTGTTGAAGCATGAATACAGATAAAATTTATTTTCTTGCACCTTCATTCCTTTAGAAATTAGAAAAACTTTGACAGTTGCAGAAAACTGTTCACTGTTATAATTGTAAAATTGTTTGTTTCACAAATTATGATATTGATAACTGTCCACAACTACTTCAGTGAGCATTTGTCCTTGTATCAGACATATTGCTGCATCCATGGTACTTTCTCTCCGTGCTCATGCTGATGCTGGAGACCATGCTCTAATGCAGGGGTGTCAAAGTCATGGTCACCGGGGGACACATCAGCCCCACAGTTGCCTTCAAAGGGCTGAATGTAATTTTAGAACTGTATAAATGTAACTACTCCTACGTTTGTACAGTCCTAAAATTACATTCAATCCTTTAAAGGCAACCGTGAGGCTGATGTGGCCCCTGGTGACCATGAGTTGACACCCCCGCTCTAACGTATAAACAATTATGTGTTACTAATGGTACTCATTTTTCTGTTGTCATAGCATCAGTGTGATCTGGGCTTTGAACTGGGCTCTGTAGGGAGAAAGCCACAGATATTTAACTTTGAAACAAGAGAACTGAGAGAAATAAATGTTTCAAATGGTAGAGTGTGTTCTGATAAGCACTTGGGAGACCAGTCTTAGAAGGAAACTTGAACAGAGATTATATAGAGAAGAACGAAAAATAACTGCTAAAGACGTTAGTGTATTTTCTGAATGTACTCATACATCATCAGAGTTATAGGAAAATGTTTCGAATTGCATGTCTTGAAGACATGTGGCAGAAATCACCAAGTGATGTGGGGGTGTTGCATCTGTTCCTGGCTAAGGATGGCCTTCAGAAGTACATTTTTACTTGCTTGCTCAAAGTCATTTAGAGCGATACCTGCTTCTTTGCTAGGTATAAAGTCAGTAATCTTACCATGAACTGCTTCATGGTTTTTAATGTTGTTTTCACTTTGAATTTCACTGTAGGTTTAGAAAATTACATCCTTTTCTTTGTGTGCTCTGTACAGGGGCCTGTTAAGTCTCCGAACACAAGAAACTTGCTGAATTTCCCTGGAGCTGGTGATCTTATTACTTGCTATTCGTTGAATTAATTCTCCTGGGATCCATTTAATTTTTTTAGCCCTTAAAACTTTCAGAGCTTCATATTATTATGAAAGGTTTAACTGAACTAAAGTTGTTAGGACAGGGCTTAATTTTGCAGACCCCAACTTTACTGCCTCACGAGACCACCTGTGTTTGCCCTCCAATGCATACAATTTGAGAGTGTGAAATATATGCCTGACAAGAGCTCACTTTTTCAAATGTGGGGGAAAGTTGCATAGCATCAGTCTGTGAATCGATGTGTCAGAGTATTCAGATGTATCAGTTAACACCTCTCCCTCCTTACATGTAACATCATCTTTTCCCAGAATCTTTTCAAAGTATCCCAGGACCTGGTGATTCACCTGTAACCCTCAGTGATGATTGTATGATGGTTGTATTCCACTTCTCAGCAGTAATTGCCTCCCTCTTTGTCCTGCAGCTTCAGAAGGATCCTTTTCTGCTTGCGGATGCATTCCTGGTTAGGAAGGAAATTCTTTTTTACCCATTGCCAAGGAAGGTGTCTCCTCCACAGCTTGTAAAGCTGTGGAGTCTTTATTGTGGGGAAGAATTTGGCTTAATCCCCCTTGCCACGTCACAATGGCTTCTCTTCTCAATTGCAGCAGAGATGCCTGTGTGACAACACAGGACCTGCAGCATACATGGACAGTACTTGCAGGACATTCCTTCATGGTTTGTGAGAGTCACTCTAGAGATATTTTGCACGAAGCTGTCTTTATGCAAGGAAGAATCTGGGCTATATGATGGGCTCTGTGTGCATTGGTAGTAGTGCCAAGGTTTAAATCAAATTAAGACAATTGACTTCAGTGGGAGATTTGATAGAGTGAGGAATGAAAGCTCAGACTCTAAACAGAATAGTGTGTGTCTGTTAGTGCATTCAGAACTTTATCTCAAAATGTTCCTATTCTGACACTGAATTTTGGTTTAAGATATATAATATATATCTGCAACATTAGAAGTCTTATGTTGACTTGGAATGTGGACTAATAATATACTCAGTATAGATTTCGCTGTATGTGTATTATGAATCTCTTAGTTTTCATTTCTATAGTAACAGAAATCTCTCACATAATTCCAGACCAAGGAGGCTGACAAGATTAAGAAAAGCTAACCTTCAACATGTTGCCCTTGCAAAGCATTCCTTCCTTCCAAAACCAGACTTAACAATAAAAAATGCCAAAGGAATAACTATAAAGTACATCCCTTTAACTATACATATTTTCAAGATGCTTGTCCTGCAAATGCTCTTGTAAATTGTGATTTAACCTTAGCAGGACTCTAAGAAAAATTCCCAGTAAAGAACATAATGGATCACGTTAGTTACTAGATCAAAATCACTTTTGATTTTCAAAATACATAGGGATTCTGTTACCTGGGCCCATTTGCACGGTCCCACTTGTTTTCAGTCATAGTCTTAACTCAAGCAGTCGTGTTTTTTAAAATTAAGTGTGTGATGTCTCAAGTGGGCAGTGCTTGTTAGATCATCTGCCATCCTGCAAATGTAAACTTTGCCTACGTTGTGCCTCTGCTGTTATTTCTTTTATTTACTTTAAAACATGAAAAACAGCTTGCTTGAGAAAATGGCTCAGAGCCAAATACTTTCTTCTTTGTAAGCTTTTCTTTATTATAATAACATTAAAAGCAGGGTGACCAGTGTAGAGGTTTCTGGGTGATCCAGGCAGGGGAAGACATGGATCAGCCGGGATGGCTGAAGCCAAACTCGTGGTGCCGCACTGGAAGCCACTGGTACCCTTTGCACACATCGGCCCCCTGGGTGCTATTGTCATCAGCACCTGGAGCCCTTCCAGAACTCAGCTCTCTGAAGCCTGTAACATGTTGAGTTGAATTTGAGCATGTGACTGGCATTGTATAGACTTGTGATCTCAAAGGCCATGATCTGTCTGCTCTGGTGTGTTGTATTCATCTTAGAACTCTTTAAAAAAGAATTTTTTAGTTGTGGAAAACAGTAGAAATTCATCGCTTTTCATTCAGAACACACTCTTGTGCTGAGACTGAGACAAATGTAAGTTTTGGTAGCCAAATGTTTGATCTGGGGTACTGGAATTGTTCTTTGCTAGTCAACAAAGAATTAAATTCTGTCATTCATTTATGTAAAATATTGTTTTTTCTGACACAGTCTAAAGCTATTGAGAATCTGTCCTTAGATATCAGATGAAAAGCTGTACACTATCCAAAGTATAGCTTCAGGTTTAAAGCAGATAAAAGGAACTATGTTTTCCACAGCATGTTGTTCCGTTGCAAAATTTATTACTCTAAGAGACTGTGGAGACTGAAAGCGGTTCCAAAAAGGATTTAGCTAAATCTGTTGGTTCCTACTAAACATGATGATCTACGAGCAAGCACCAGCTCAGAGAGTACCTAAACTTGTCGTCAGAGATGTTGAAGAGTTTGTTTCTTGGGGTGGTAAGAAGGGAATGTGTCTTCCCTTAGATAGACATTCCATAAACAGGTATCATGTGGTGGGTTTTACTTAGGTGTAGCAAGAACTGGGTAAAACTCAGCATATGACAGTAGTATGACGCTAGCAGTAAAGCCTCATTCCTAAGGTAGCCCCAAGAAAAGTGAAACTATTTCATTTTTACCAAAGCAGCTTTACAAACATTTCCTTTTTTATGAGTAATGGCGATAGCACGTTGGGAGAACACATTGTAAAGGGAGTTGTTTCCTACATGAGGTGGCTGTTAATTGAGGACAGCCATACCAATGAGTAGAGGTCAAGGGATAAATATTACTCACTATGACATGTTTTTTCAAACTGAATCAATATCTTTCTTGACTAACAGCAATTGTATTAATTGTTGTTCAGGTAGAGAAGGTGACCTTGCACAGTATACACGATAGCTGGGAAAAGTCTGATACAAACCTTACCTGCTGCTGGTGAAAAACATTCTCTGCATGTTGACTGCTTCCGGGGATTTAAATTCTTCCCAAACAGGATTTCTAGGTAGGAAAGGAGAAGAAAACCCAGACTTTCCGTAGCCCTTGGAGAAAGGAACAGGACAAACCACAAGTGCTGCTAGGAACCACGAGAGGCTGTCTGCTGGGTAGCTGACATTGTCCTTGTTGTTCCTGGGGCACTGAGAAGCAATTGTTTGGACTAGAAGAAGATAATTCTGGTCTTTATAAAAGGATAAAGTGAACTCTCAACAATTTTAAATCAAATAGCAAGCAGCAGTATCATATTAGCTAATGAATTCACCAAGAATTTGGGGAATTTAATCCATTAATCTTAAATCTCTGCATAGACAGGAAGTCATTGAGATAATGAGTCACCTGAGGCAGTAAGATTCAGTAGAAATCAAGCAGCTAATTTTTGCCTGTGCCTGTGAATATTTCTTTCAGGAATCCTATCTCTTTCTCTTGAGAGAAGGATTATTAGAACCTTCTGCACCCCTTTCATGCCAGAATGCGTGAGGAACCATGTCTGTGCTCTTGCAGGCATTCATGGTTTTGTTTTTTTTTGATGGTGAGTAATTAATAAAGGGCATTTGCTAATTGAAACATGGCAGGCAAACATTCAGTCTAAATTTGGCTATTTGCTTTAATATTTAAAATCTTCAACAATTTGAAGTGTGTTTCTGTGTGCATTTCAAACTATAGACTTGGAATATATTTTAAGTAATGCTTTGTTCAAAGGACTTTTTACCCCATGTGTTTCACTGGTTCTGTTCCCAGCTTGTTCTTGGGTACGTTTATGGAGGATTTATTTTTCTACTTCCAGTAATGCTTTTCCCACTGGAAGAAACACCTATTTCTCCCCCTTTTTCCAGTCTAGTCCTCAAATAATTGCACTAAATACAGTTTCTTTTTCTCTTATCATATTTGGGTTTTGAATTTTCAGATTCTGCACAATAGCTTCAAATCAAATGACTGAAAGACGATGTGTCAGAGTGTGTGTGTGAATATGTGGTGGGGTGATGTGGTGGAATTCAGGTATACCAGCAGGGGAAAATCGATGTTTATCATGATCTTTTCTCAGTGTGAAATGGACTGAGAAAGGATGTTATGTAGCATGAAATCATGCAGAATGACCTTGAAAGAATTCAGAAGCTAATCATGAGCATTCTCTCTGAGCCTGCAGATTTATCTTAGCACAGAGATGCTGTGAGATCACCAATTATACTGCTAAGCAAACAGAGGTTTTATAATGGACATCTGTGCGATTAAAAGCTCAATCCCCAGAGAGTGGTGAACACCTCGTAATTTATAAATGGCAAAAGCATGGCATTCCTTCTGCTTAGAATTAATTTAATATTAAAGGAGTTTAGAATGTGGCCTCTTTGTCAGTGATGTAAGGAATGACCAAATCCTTGTTAAATGTGTTGTATATTTTTATTTTTACTCTCTGCTTCTCAGTGTATGTATCTGATTATCCCGGAAGCTTTGCATGCAAAAGAAGGGAGAAAAGTAAGGAGTGCTGCCTTTCACAGGGGCTATATGATTACTATGAATTTCTTTGTCCAACCACCACAGGACAAATGTTTATCATTCAGTTATCCTCATTCAGGACACAATTCCTTCATCTCCCTAAATTCCATCCTATACCTCTGTCCAAGAAAGATTATTTTCCCATTGGATCTTCAAGAAATATTATGTGAATCATTTCTAAATAAGCTCAGGTTTTGCATGTAGGATGCTCACATGTGGATGAAATTAATTTTGAAAAACATTCAGTCTGATGTCAGTCTGATGATTTTCAGCTGCCATCATGCTCTCATCTGCCTGCCTGGCCTACTCTGCAAGTCCTTACTTAATGTTAATTTTTGATGTGATTCTTAATGTCCTTTACTTATCAAAAATCAAATGCTAAATGGAGAATTCAGTGTGAGAGATGATGCACTGGTTTCCAACCTGTTCATAATGCTTATATGTAATGAACCCACAGTTGTCTCAAAGAATGCTAATAACATCATGTAACATTTTTTATCTGTATTTTCATAACAAAAAACTATCTCAAAATGCAATTTCTTGCCATTATTCACCATTGACTCTCAGGTGCCACAGACCATGGTATGAGTTGGAACAGCCTTGAAGTGGATAGCAATTTCTTTTCAACACAAACATATTAGGCATATTTAATGTATTTGGAAAACAGTCTGATAAATATAAAGGACTCTTGCAAGGTACACACTTGAAGTTGAAGCATTAAGAACATCAGGTTGCAATAGTAAATCTTGATTGCATATAGACTCTTCTTTTTCTCTATCAGCTGTAATGCTGTCATATGTGTGTTAGGGAAAATACATTATTTTCTGTTGAATTGTGTGAGTCAGAATAGATTTGTCTCTTTCTTTCTAAGGAATAGTTTGACTAAATTTTTCAGGAAATATTGTAGTATTAAGGCTATGGAAAAGGTTTGGCTTTCAACTTTTATTTTCACACTGGCAAATTAAAAAATTATGTTTTAATTTTTTAAGCTGTGTGCTTTATCTGCATGAGCATTGCAAAAAAAAGAGTAAGAATGAAATTTCATTCCTTCTACCTGTCATAGATGAACATTTTTTGGCTGTGCTACATTGCAGTAAGAGGCAAAATAGTGGCTTACATTAATCTGTAGGATGACAATCTTTCAGATGTTTGCTCTGAAGAGGCGCAGACTGGGTCATCCAGACCACTTTTTCATAATCACCTACCTTGATGTACTGCATTTAAAAATACATCAGTAAGTTGCCTGAAGTGTTAGAGGTCACAATTATTAGGCATTTCTGAAAATTTGTGCCTAAAGTTCCACTGCAGTGTTTCTTGTAGAGAAATGACAGGCGACTTAACTGTGTGCTCAGAGGAGGGCATGTAGTTCACAATCACAAGGAGCAGTCCCTGAACAAAAGTCATCTCCTCAAACCGTTGTTGTCCCTGTCATTAGATTAACTATGGAACCATTAAATTTTGGGACTAAATTCAAGTATCTCTCCTGTTCTTCTGCAGTGACATGCTGTGATTCACACCTCTGTCTGGCTGCATGTTTTCGCCTTTTCATTCTGGCAGTTCTGCATGGCAGAATTATGATGTTTCCATTATATTACCAGTCTTGCTCAACTCCATGATTTCAATTTAAGTGATTTAGTTTTTTATGTCATAGAGATACAGCACTATGATGTTTTTATGCAGGTGAAATTTGCAGTACCCATAAACATCTCCAGTCAAAATTCTTCATAAAGTACACATTTCAATTAATGTTTCTGATTCCTGATCATGAGAATGTAAAAAGTTTTATATTCTGAACTTGTGTGGAATAGCCAACAAGTAATTCTACTACAGCTCCATCATATTGTTAAAAATTACCTGCCCCCTGTTGTGACACGACTCCCACCGTACAGCAGCATAGACGTATAAATAACTATCTGCTAACTTTCTGTCGACGAATATTGTTTTCTGTCATCACAATTGCACATGAAATATGAAAGTTCAATTTCCTCTTCATTTCCTTTTAATAAAACTTCTGTTCATTTCATTTTTGAAAAGAGATTGGATCTAAATTACTTTGACTTCTTCTGGCCTAACTTTGGTGTATGTTTCAAGAGAGAATCTGAAACCCTTTTAAAACCCACCAAGGAGATTAAGGGCTGTATTCTGGGGGTTTTGTACTTACATTCTCATCTCTCTTTCAATACAAGTCTTTTGCATTTAGAAATGACACTATTGATTCCGTGACATTGTTATAAGAAGCATAAATATTGTGCCCACTGCCATAGCTGCTGTTTAAAACTTAATATTTCCAAACAGCAATTTTTTGTTCAAACAGTAGGTAAGGGAGTTCACTGCACAAGTAAATTTGCTGGACTATTTTTCAGCAAAAGCCATTGTACTTTATGGTACTTATGCAGTCTTTCCCAATTTGTGTAAATGTATGATCTTTACCATTTTACCTACCGGTGGCTTATTAATGATCAAGTTAATGGAATTAAACCAAGGGAAAAAATAAATTGGCTAAATCAAATGCAGATTTCACAGGCTGGCTCTCCATGCAAGCTGTACATTTTTTTCTTTCAGTTTTATTTGATATCATAAGGAAGCTTTTCCCTAAAATTACAGCAGTGACTCAGAATAAGCTCAGTTTATGTATTAATAGCTCAGATTCACGGGTCATTGACTGCGTCTGTCCACTGAAGTTAGAGGTTTCTGGGCTAAATAACATCTTCCAACACAACAGGTTAGAAGATCAGCCATTCTTATGACACTGAATGTTTCATATTGTTCATTCACTTCAGCTAACAGTAAAGTGCATGCTGAATGCTGTGGAATTGATGGAATTTCTGCTTAAAACTCTCTGACAGGGGTATAATATCTACAAGTATTTTAGAAAATGTACTGTGACTGCTAGAGGCATAAATACTAGTAGTTGTTTCAGTATGCATAACTTCATGCACATGTGCATCTGCATTTTGGATGGAATAGATATACTCAGAAAAGAAGATTTTTTTCAGGTTTTCTTGTGAAATCAAGAAACAGTGTGATGCAGGCCCTGAATGTCCCTGCCATTCTGGAAGTGATCTTTCATCAGCTGGGACTGCGTGGTACAGCTGACAATCATTCTCCTTTCATAATTGCTCTTTGGGCAAATCACAGCTTTCTAATTCCTTGTGATGCATAAGTCCAGGCAGGAGAAGTTGTTTTGTCTGTACCGAAGTTTAGTGTCTGTGGAGGCAGCTTTTGTGTGTGCATCAAGGAGCACTGTCACTGGAGACCACAGGTTCTTTGGAATTGCTTCGGAATGTGAAGCTAAGACCGATATTTTGTGGATGAACACACCGCTATGTGTCAATGAGCCTGGATCTGAAATGAAAGTGTTACCAAAAAGTTATTGACTGCAGTCAATCTATGTACTTTTACAATGGTGCCCTGCATAACATGGTTAGAATTAATTTTCCAACGTGGAGATGTGAACACAATATTTTGATAAAGGCTGTTTCCATTACCTCCATTAAAGTGATAATAAGTTTGAATGCTGAAGAAATCATGTAAGACAATATGTTGGTTCCAAAATGATGTAATTATAGCTGTGTTAAACTGTTCCAGCAACTCTCTTGTGCAAATGAAATCAAACAAGTTTGGAACAATATTTCATCTAATTTCCAATGTGTAATTGAGAAATGTGCTCTTAATTTTCTTTGTTCTTTGTTGGCAAAATATTACAAAAAAAAACCCTTCATCTGACAGTCTTGGGTTGGGTGGGGGGGAAGAAAAGAGGAGGACCTGAGACCTCAATTTCACTTATTATAATAAATCAATTTCATACTCATTTGTGTTTAATCTCCATTGGAAATTTACATTATCCAATCAGAACCGAACAAGTCCCTCAGGGGAGATCAAGTGTCACATAAAAATTCAACAGGAAATTCATGCAATAAATCAGTAAAAGTACAACTCTCACATGGAGATTTTAAACCCATCTAAATTCTATTAAAAACCTCTAAATCCTATTTTAGACAGAACAAGAAGGAAGCTTGGGAACTGTAACATCCCTAGGAGGCCCCTGAAAGTGCACATACTAATATTTAATCATTTATACTTTTTGTATGTCCAAATTAAGTAGTTTAACTGGAGTATAGCTTTCATTTATACTTTTTCTTCTGACAAGGAGAAGTTTATAGAGACAACATTATATCATCATAATCTCCAAATATTTAGGTGGTTAAAAATATATTCTATACATTGCATGCAACCTTCTAGCCTTTTGAATTAAAATTTGCAGAATATGTGATAGGAGAAGGGATTATGTGATTGACAGTGTATCTAGATGCTATTCCATGAGATTTGAGCATGTGTATATGTCCTCTTTGAAAAACAGAGAAGAAGGAGGGATGAAAAAGGAGGAGGAAGCAGGCAAATGACAACGGAAAAAGGAAAAACGCCATCTGCAGTGTGGGGATTAATAAATTCAAAGTGATGGGCTCTGTGTTTGCTACTTTGAAATGAGAAAAAGTATGTGAAGTAATGGTGAGTTGCTTCCTGTTCAGCAGCAGTCAGGAAGACAGAGCAGTAAAGCCATTTTGGTCAGGTAGGTTTATGAAATGGAGAGTTTATGAAGAAGCAGTGAGATATCTGCAGTCCTATCCAGCTCCAGTTCAGAGGGACAACTGCTCTGCAATCATTTACTGTCTTAACTGCTGCTTTTTATCTTCTGGACCTCTAGGATGTGTATTATCTGGTGAAAGAAGCCACACTGAAAAAAAAAAAGACAGAAGCCTGGAATATTTGTTTAATATAAACAAGTCATGCTGGAAAAAATGAAATGAGAACATAGTCTTTTGAGACACCTGAAACACTGCGTGTGCTTCACATTCACAGTCTTGGTCTGAATTCGAGATAGCTTCCCTGCCTTCAACCAGTATACCTGTTGTTGGTATCTGTGGTAAAGCCGTTAAAGCTCTGGCTACGGTGTTAAAACAAGGTAGGATCACAAACCAGAAATCCATTGTATCAAAATGATTGCATATGCAAATGTCTTTTAAAATGATTTAAATACTCTAAATATTGATATATTTTGGAAAGTGAGAGCTAAAATGCAAAAGTACATTAAAAGAAACATTTTTTTACTAAAACAAGTTATTTGGACTGATTTGAAACAGTTCTGTTTGTAGGACAAGACAGCAAGTGCAATTAACCTCTTGATCTCTGCATATTTGTGTCCCTGAGTTTAAAAAACTCGTAAATGAGTTTCATTTTCACTTTGAAAGAAGTAATTATAGGGAAGCCTCATTATAAATGACACATTGCTGTTGCTTGCGTTTCTCTGATATTTCTACAAAATATGATTCACACATAATCAGAATAGTCGGGGTGTCTCCATTACCTCTGGATTGTTTTAGGGAAAGCAACAGATGGTGGTATTTGAGTTGTCCAGATATAGAAAATACAGGCTTGCACCATCAATCTGTCTTTGTATCTTGTTTGTCTTCATACAGACATAAGTCAAAATAATCAGTCAAGTATTTAACTTCCTGCTTAAGTACAAAAGTAGATCAATAATATATGCTTGAATTTATTCATCTGGTTAGAGGCTTCCTGAAGTCAATACTTATATGGGTAAACCTTTACACATTTGAAAGAAGATAAGACCCTGTCTTCTGTATCTATTTAAATCCTTAAGCATTTAGCACTAGACAGGACTAACAAACACTTATTTAAGGAAGGAAATGTAAGCTTTTCAAAGTTTTACCCCAAGGAAAAGAGAGCTCTCTGGTTCTCAATTATACACTTTACATTTCCTTTTTTTCTCTCTTATTGCTGTTATTTCCTCTTAAAACCTGTGCTGAACAAAGTATTGGTTTTGAGGGAAGTTTCAATTCTTGGCTGATACTCTTGTATTAATCAGTTCTGTTATACAGCATGGGTGTGTAGGGCCGTATAGAAATTAGATCTAACTTCTACTTTATGTAGATGAATTGAATTGACAGATTGGAACAGCACAATTCAGGTTTATTTACATTTTACTCATTTTTTAACTTGACAATAGAATAAATAGAATTAGGGGAGTAAGTTAGTATAGATGCAGTTTGAAACACTTATAATATAGCTCCTCTTTTCTTATCTCGTCCTGTGAATTAAAGTCTGCCAACAGTGATAAGAAAGTTCCGTTCATCTGAATCTGTTGACACAGTATTTTTAAAAAGTAAAGCAGAGGATTAAGAGTCCTAGGAGTTTTGGTTCAGTGCTGATTATATTTCATACAAATCACCTGTAATGGTGTTTTAGCATTAATAAAATATTCATCTCTTAATAAAAATACTTTTTAAGCTCGGAAAAAAAAGTGTTTCATATATACATATAGATTTGCACTGGGAGAAAATAGAAAATACACAGCTCACTAAGAATGCTGGTTTAATATATTTTCAGTGTTTGTTGGCTTTATAAGTTCTCTAATAAATTACAAACTAATTTAATCATACTCTATAATTACATACTCTTGAAGGAATAAGACTTTAGATTCAGACTTTATCATACTTAAAATACAATGATGTTGTGCATCACATAGACCAATGAAACTGCACACCAGCAATAAATTAATGGCCCTAAGGCTGCCAAGCAGTAATAAATAGAGTAGATGCTTATGACCAAGTGTGCATTTTATTAGAAACTGAGAAATGCAATTGGACTCCAGCATAGAGGAGAGTTAAATGGCAGCTTTTTTTTTTTTAATGATTGCAATAAACTTGGTTTATTTTTTTTTTCTCCAACCTCATCTGGGTGTTCCTGCTCCATGGGGCGATTGCACTGGATGAGCTTTCCAGGTCCCTTCCAATCCCTGACGTTCTGGGATTCTGTGATTTGTGTGGCCTTAACAGCTCAGAGCCCTGGGTTTGTGCCAGGTTAACAGTGTAGCATATGCTTATTAATATGATGCATTAAGGAAACTAGAGCAATGATCGAAACTAGAGCAATGATCAAAACTATTTGTTTGTTTGAATTACAAGGATTGCAGATGAACAATTTTCTTTTAACTTGCAGCAGATGTGCTTACTCTTTAATATCATTAACAGACATTCTTCTGTGAAACACTTGATCAGGTTTGGATCTTTTTCTATAGCTATTTGTTTTCCCCAGTGTTAAGATTTATACTATGGCATTATGTCATTCCTAGAGGATAGTTTTCTTTTTAGTCAGTAGACTGCATATGTTTTGAAAAGAAAGTCGTTAAAATTTAAAAGAATGCATTAAATTACTTGAGCCCCAAATTTGGTTATGTGGTGTGACTTTTTTATATAAGCAAAAATAGCTACAAAATAATTCCTATATATGGATTCCAAATTTTCTTTTTTTGCAAAAACAGTCCCTAATTTAGAGCATACATTCAGCATGGGAGACAATAAGTTACTGTATTATATGAATGAAATGCTATTAGCAGAAGTTGACTGTGATTTTATGCATGCAAAAATACTTGATCATCCTGTATTCATTTTTGTTTCAAGAACTGAGCTCTTGCAGAGGGCTATGTAGATGAGAAAATGTCTAAAATAATAAGCTGGCTGTCTTAAAAGCTCCTCTCATTAATGCCAAGAAGACATCTTGTCGACTTTGAGTTACTTTTCCACCACCTGAGCAAGAAGTTGAAAGCAACATAACTTTTTTAGTGAGACATCATTTTAATATTGGCCATCTTTTCATCTAAGAAAGTGAGGCATAATATCATCTTTCCAAGTGTTTTCAAATTGATTCATTAGAAGGACAGGCTTTATTAATTAAAAAAATATAGGGTGTTGAAAAATGCCCACTTAAAAGTAAAATTAGTTTGCATCACTCTTTGTTCCATCTGTGTTCTATTTTACTGCCAGAATAGGGGCCAAAAATAGAGGTAGAAGGTTAGCAGTGGAAGAACTTATAAAAAGCAATCATTCCTAACCTTGCTGGTATGTCAACAGGATGTTCAGCTGCTACTAAGAAGAACTGAAGTTTTGGAAAGGACTTCAATCCACCTACTGCCGGAGACTGCACATCTGACAGCCTTCTGCCTGATCCAAGCTTCGCTGTTCATGCATCAGGTTGGTAATGGCAACGTAAGCAGCTCAGGAGAGCGAAGTCAGTATTGCTTCAAGTATTAATTAATTGTTCTGCCTTATGAGGACTCCTTTCGTGCCTGTTTTGCAGACAGTGCTCTGACTAAATGGATCTCCAGTGAGAGCACATGTATTGACACGGCTTGTTCTTTGAACTGCTTGAAAGCGGCTACGTGTCCTTGAATGTCCTATAAACGGGAGTAAAGCAGATGCTGTCCAGTGCTGTTCTGTGCTTTGAAGGCCAGGCTGTTGGTCATGTCTCCAGAACAGCTCTTTCATCCATCCTGCACTATGAGCAGACACCCCGTCTATGTACACTACTGCTCGGGTGTGCCTTCTGAACACAGAATTGATTGTTGCCATAGCATTGACAAAATTTTTCTTCAACAAAACAGAAAGAATTTATAAAATGACTCTATATTTCTTCATAGGTGAAGCTCATTAGTTTACCTAATTGCATGCAAATCAGCATTCATTTTTCTCTTGTGCTTTAAAGGAAATATAACAGAGTAAGATCAGTCTCCTTTAATGCTATTTCTTGTTTAAGTTGGAATTTGCTTTGCAATATATAGAATAAAATTCTTATATTTTAATATTCTTGAAGTTGGAATTGAGCTAACTTTATTTTCAGTCCTAATGGTTTTGATATTTTATTCCTTATATGTATTCCTGTTACTGATCACCTTTGATTTAATATAGTTGAAGTCCAGCATAATCCAGGACCTAGAAAACTGTCTGTTGTGATATTAGTGTTGAAGATATAACAACCCTGACCTATACAAAATCTGCATCTCTCCTGTGTGACACACCATGTAAATTTGGTTGACTACGGAATACTTCAGACAAAGTTGTTTGCTGATTGTCTTAATCAGCTTTTCCGCAACGTTGCATTCTGGTTTGGTTTTTAGTAGTAGAAAGAAGTGGTGGTGAAGCTAACCATGCTTTGCTTCTTCCTTTGGACCACTGTTCTCCTAGAAATGAAGTTTACGTGGTTTTGCGTCTCTTTTTCTGTTGTCCATAGGAATAAGGAAAAGGTTTCATTCGAAAGCCGGCACTGGAGAGGAACTGGAGGGCTGCTGGTGGAAGAGCTGTGGCTGGAACTACAGTCTCAGTAAGTTGAAGGGGAGATTTGTCAGGAAAGGTTTTCGTCACACCCGAAAGATCAGGGAATCTGGGCTGCCACAAGGCATCTACATGGCCTAAAGATATGAAGTTGATGAGGTTCACTGACTCGGGAGAGGAGCAATGCATTCGGCATGTTAAATATTTCTTCTGCTTTGTTAATTCCTACATATTCCTCATACCACCATTTGTCACAGCAAGTGGCTTCATTACAACATTTGCTTTCCAGGTCTTAACAAATATATTCATATTTAGAGTGTTTATTACATACATTATATGTTAATATGCCTTATATTCTTTTTTATTTGGGAATAAAGCAGGAAAGTATCCTGCCTTACTTTTTTTGGCTTGGGACCACAAAAACGCTGTAAAAGCTAATCTGAGGATTGCTCATTTTTTTCCAGTTCACATCAACGAGTATAATGGGGGAAAAAAAACAGGTTAAAGATAGATTTAGCATTCTCAAGGAAATTATTATGTTAAGCCTCTCTAGAAAATGTATTACTTTGTTTGCTCTCATTTTAGATGCATATAAGAGCATATTAAAGACATTATTCATATGCATTCTTAGTGCATACGAAATTTATGCTTCTCCATTACATTTCATTCTGCTTCATTTCTTTACCTCAAGAGATTCTGCTATAAAGGTGTAGTTAATTTCTAACATTGGTAATTTCAGTTGGTTTGATAATCTATTGCATAATATCATAAAATTGCTATGATCTCTGATGCCTATTAAATATGAACTTTGATGAGTGAAGAAAAGCTCTCCGATGATATCATTATGGAGGTATTATACATACCAGCTGTACTCACATAAAATGTAATGTGTTCATTGTGGAAAATGTCAAACAAATAGCTGTGGACTGGAAAACTTTTTCGTACTATTTCTCATATTTGTAAAGAAATACAACCAAGTGCAGGACCAACATATGAAAATGTTCGAGGGGCCATAGTTCTTTATATTTTTTTCTTAGGTGGCATAACACCAAGCCTATGTGGTTGCTCTTGAGGCAAATTACAGCCTGGTATCTTAATTTATATGCCAAATTCCATGTCAAATGAAATTCAAACAATACCATGTCTTTTACATTAAATACTCCATTATCTGCAGATGGAGAGCTTTATAGATTTAATACCCTTAAAGATTTGTGTTCACGTTTAAAATACACTAAAACTATACTACGGTCCAAGTGGTAACTGCTATTTACATCTTAAGTTTAAATGTGCACTTACTTGTTGTTTAGATGAAAAGGAAATTAAAGTACTTGGTCACTTTTCTTTTTGGTTCCTTGCATGATTTCACTGCATTTGTAATTCTTGCACTACAATGAAGCATTGCAATCAGATTTAGTTGGTAGAAAATATAAACATACGTACAAGGAAAAAAACATACAGCCCTTTTCCTGATTATTTTTTAAATATAGTTTAGTATGTCATGCTTAATCAATAGTGCTACTGGCATAACCCAGGAGTTCTGCACATATACTTGGAAATAGCAAGGGAAAATAATGGAATGCAGTTGTTTTTTTACCCAAACTATCTATCTCTGTATTTTTGTCATCTCCTAATGGCAGACTGTTGGTGCCACAGTGCATCTCTCATACAGCAGCCTCTTGCTCATGAATAGAACTTGTTTCCCTGGAGTGCAGCGGTGGTGGCGGTGCCTGGCAATGCAGAAAGCTGAATTCGGGGCTCCACAGGAATCTATTTGCTGTCTGCCCCCCAAATCAACTTTTTCATGGTGTGTTGTAGGCTCCAAAAAAAAGAAAAAAATTATTTGCATGAAAGCAAGTGCTCATTAAAACAGGAAAACAAAAGGGTGGGGAAGAGGCATTTTTATTTGCTGAAATACCATTGTTTTGAACTCGTTCCAGAGCTAATGTTGTGCAAATTTTTTCAGCTAGATATCATTTGTGAAAAAAATATGTCCTGATTTAGATGCATTCTGTGAAGGCAGTATAGGGTCTGCTTGTTTTTGGAACAAAGGTATCTAGCTTACAGTATAGTTCCCTCTGTGCTTCAGCCCAGTAAAACTTACAGGCCTTACCTGAGATCATGGGCTCTCTGTGCTAAACAGTGTACAAACTCTTAGTGAAAAGAAAAAAAGGCAAACAATGCAGGTCCCTAAAGATTTGCAAAAATACAAAAAAAAGAAAAGATCCTCAAGACAGGCATGCGAAGTACAAAATCATTTTTTGGAGGTTGCTTGCAGGGTAGGTCAACTGGAATGGAGCTCCAGGCTCCTTCTCCCTGTGCTGGCTGGACGGGCTCCAGACCACGCTGCCTCTTGAAGAATTGCCCTCCGAACAGCTCTGAAAGTGAGAGATCTGTACACATATATTAAAAGTCAGACTGTACAAGGGGTCATGAGACAGATTTGACTGTTTTTTGGGTTTTTTTTTTAATATCAGATTATAGAAGCTAAAAATGTCAGGAAAAAGAATTTCAGGGGAAGTGACTGAAAATAGCAAGAGATCAAAAAAAGAAGTACTTGGACAAGCAAGATACAGTGGAAGGAAATGAACACAGGCCTGGAAAATATCTGTATGGTCAGCCCAGTTTCCAATGCTCATGGGGAAGTTGAGATTAAAATGTCTAAAACAGAAACAGAATTTTCAATTTATGACACAGAAAACCACAAGCTGGAGCAATCAGACTGGAACACATCTTTTGTAAGTTAAATTCAAGGCATAGCTCCAGAGCATTCCAGGATAGCCTGTAGATTTCTGTAGCAGTAACAGATTTTTAATAGCTCTTTTGACAATGCATGAGGGATTGAAGGAATAGGGTTGCAACCAAAACCTTTTTTAAAAGATTCTTAGCAAGCCAGAAACAGAGTCTTAGAAGGTTTAACTTCTTGGTAGTTCGGATGCTAGAGATCATCAATAAAGAATGATATCACCAAACAACTGGGCATACGGAGTATATGCTAATAAAATCTACCACGAAATTCAGGCAAATGTAGTTTAGCTGAAATTATGAGGCAATGCCAAAGCTAAGGATTCATACCCACTGAAGACTGCATATGGAAGGAAGTGTTCATCTTTGATGTTCAACTGACCAATAAGAAGGGTGAAAATCATGGTCAAAAGCTTAATAAAAATGTTTAGATGTATAATATTACACACAATTCTGTGTCTGAAATATATGCAAAAGAAATGCAACAGCCTATAAAACTGTAGGTCATAACTTAAGAAAGAAGGTAAATCTTCATCAGACAGAAAGGATTTTGAACATCTTTATGATTGTACTTGAGATTATCCATTAAAATATCTGAATTTCTAGAAGGTATAAAGTCCACCTGATGAGGTCTTTTGAGATGTCTCAATATTAAACGCACAGAAATTAGACTGCCATTAAAGCAGTCGTGAATTACACGCATCCCTAAAACCCATCTTGGGCAAACTCTAATGATTTTAATGATTCTTATGTTAAGTGATGCAGCCACTCCTTGCCAGGTATCCACATGAAACAATGATGTTTGTTTTTCTGTTGATGTAATCAGAATTTATTTGAACTTCTGTCTGCAAAGATATGACTAATAGATGTGTACTTGGAGTCCTGAGATGGATTGTTCTTAAAAATAAAGACAGGTGATGATAGGCCAAGTATTTTACAAATTCAGGTGGCTGATTTTAGGTAATTAGAAGTAAAGATGAGTAGGACACAGGCTTGGGTTTGTGTTTTTATGTCAACGGTGTCCCCCACTGAGAGATTTTAACTTTTTTTCCTTAAAAGTCTCTGTTTTCTGACGTTAAACAACAAATGGATTCCTGGGGTTTTACTGTGTTTGAATTCAGTAGGGTCATATGTAGGATAAAATTAAGGTTCTGATACCTGGTTATCCTCATAATGCATTTAAAGTGTACGTAAAAGGTAAAATTCCGTTCCATGTACTGACAGCACATTTGGGTTAATTTATTCACATCTTAACTTCTAGCCCAATCTGCTGTTTTAAATGATTAAATGTTAAATCTGGTATTTACTCTCGGACTGTGCAAAAGTCAAAGGGAACAATTTGTCAGCTCATTCATATTTTGCTTCTGAAGCCAGTTAACTAATCAGTCTAACAGAAAAAGAAGTAAGATAAATGGAGGCCATTCTGTTATGTAGAAAAGTGTACATGAAGATAAATTTTTCACATTTTGCTTCATTTCATCTGCAGTTATCACTGTCGTAATTGCTTCTGAACACTCAAGGTGCTCTTCATATTGCTTCTATGATATGAATGGCTTAAGCTATTTTGGTAGACAGGCAGCTTGCAGCACTGAAATTTTCTGTATTTTCCTGTCTGTCTTCTAATTTAGGAAAAAATCCTCCACCTTTTTATATAAAAATGAACTTTCCAAATAAACAATACAGGGTCAAGAGCTGTGTAATCTGCCACTTTCTGCTAGAAAGAAGCTTGCATATAGGAAATCCTGAGCAAATAAAATCTTGTTAGCATTGCTAGTATAGTTCCCAATATTTTGCATTAAAAATAGGTGATAATCTAGGCTCAAATAGCTTGCAGTAATTTCTTTTACTGCCATAGCTTCTATTGATTTAATGAGTAACAGGGTCATCCCCTTTCCCTCATCGAAGGCCTGCAAGAGGGTAATCACCATTTTCAGTTCGTGACATTCACCAGGTGTTTCTCATTGCAACTTCAGGAACTAGATCATGATATGAAAAACCCTAAAAACTATTGGTTAGCGTGTTAAAAATCTAATTCTATTAAAAAGGGAACAAATAAAACTCTGTGCAAAATAGGATCTTGTCCAATTTTGTATTGCTGTATGTTTCTTTATTGAGAACAATTTAAAGCCTAAGGAAAAGCCAAAATATATGTGTCTTTTCCTCTGTTAACGATTAATGGTTTTCTGACTAAATTAATTACAATGGCATAGTTAGCCATGTATGTAGTATTCTCATCAGGGTTTGTAATCTGATTCTGTGCACTGTGATTTTATGATGGATAAGCATCCGATCAAATAAGTAGACCCAAGGTAGCTGTATTATAATTGTTGTAAAATGCGTACTGGTTTTCTCAGCTAGATTTCTGCGATGGTATACTGAGAGATTCTTAAATAGGCACACTCGTTTTGGCACCTTATGCACTTTAAAAATAACCTCATTGTGAAAGCCCCTCAGATTTGTGCCAAAGAAATACAGGAGTGGGACTGAGTATCTTTCTTTTATAGTTCATCAGAAATTTAATGTAGTTTTATTGCATTAAATTTTCAACTACTCCAGCTGCTGTAGGAAATATATAGCTAAACAATAAGCTTAGAAAGGTAAATGTATGCATGATGTTCTTAAAATACTAACACAAACTGGGCTTAGTTCAGAGTTTCCAAACCCACATCATTTTCCTTTTTCTAAGGCTCTGCAGTCCTTGTAGAAAACACCTGAGTTTAAATCAACAAATTCTACTGGCAGTAGAGTTCATGTTATTAGCCAAAAATGTGTGGGTCATCAAATACTTTTATAACCATACAGGGAATTTAATTAATTATTATAAAAATAAGATTTCTTTTCTTAACTAAAAATTTATTTCAATTACCGGGAGTTTAATTTCTCCTTTCATACAGTAACTTTCAGCTTTCTCTCAAGTGTGTTTCTTGTTTGATTGTTTTCCCCCCCCACCAAGAAATCCAGCTTGGATTCTGCCATCTGGTATTTTCTCCATATCTAATGACAATATTCAGTCAAGTTATAAAAGTATTCTGGAAAATTTGACAACATAAGAAGAACGGTTTTCATGGAAAATATTTGGTGATTTAAAGTTCTTGCTCCTGGACATTCACATGTTGCACTGCATTGCTGTAAGTATCTCCACTGATGGCTAATGGAAGGTCATAATTGACAAAGTATTCTTGGATTCAGGCTTTACTTTTCTTCTAGCTTTTTAAGCTGTTTTGCCAATGCTTTTTTTGCTTCTTCATGTTAAAACCAAAACAAAACAAAACCCCCAAACAAACAAAAAAACAACCAATTAAACAAGACCAGTTATCTTTTTCTGTCCATAGTTCATTTTGTGGCAGTGTTGCTCCTTTTCCTTGCCTTGATGGCAAACAGAAATCAATGCTTTTCTCATATTCACTCTTAATTTTTCAGCCACTTCTGCTGAAGACTTTTAGAGGATTAAAAGTAATGCATATGCAATAGCAATCAGAAGAATCTTTGTAACTGATTTAACCCTATGAATTACATCGAACTGCTCTTCTGTCTTTTGCATATGAAATTTTTATAAAGAATATATGACATGCTTTTAAAAATAGTTTGCTTTCTGAGCTGGCACCTTAGTCTTGCAAAACCACATCCAAGTCGTCCTGATGCACTTGGACTCATGTTCGATTAGGACGTAGCTATTACTGGACCCCAATTTTCCACAAGTGGTCTAGTGAATTGTCATTTATTCCCAGAGTTTGGTAAACGTAACATTGTGCGAATGCAGACAAACTGTGCTGACTTTTCAATATCACACTGCTTTGTCCATGCAAAGCACTGTTACATTAATCACAGCATATAACTGCGTGCTATGTCTAGGAAAATTAAAAAATAAAATAGGGGAATTTGCTTTTCTTGAAGTTGAGAAATGCAGGCCAATATGGTCTGCTTTTCATTTCCCAAGAAATATGGTCCTTTTGAAACAAGTTACATTTTTCTTTTGTGTCCTTTAGCCTGTCCCAAGTGGCTTGCAGTATTTATCAACTTTAATCAACATGACTGACAGGAAACCTGATAATAGAGAAAAGCTGTCTCCACTGGTGGGGCAAAATCTTTTGAAATGTCAGCAGTGAATACACTGTATTTACATTTCTTTGGGACTCTCGCTTTTAAAAGATTTTCATCTTTTACACTGGAGGGATGAAAGTAAAGGTTATTTAACTGTACATCAGAAATTGTATCTGATGACTGTGTGACAAAATATTCCTGCTTTCAGAAGTGCAGAGTGCCTGCCTCTCATCTCCGGTGCTGCTTCAGTGGTGTAGCAAGTTCATAGCTACTATTTGTCCTCTAGTATTGGAAGCTGTTCATCATCCAATTAATGATAGTCCTGGAGCTTTCTTTCTGAAATCCATTTTGGGTTTGGCCAGCAGATTAGTTCTTCACAGAGATTTATAGTATATTAAATAGAAACAGTTAAAATTAATAATAAATTACTTTTGGACTGTCATAGGACACATTGCTTTGGCCATAGGCAGGACTGCCCGTGAAAAGGCTGTATGGTTGTGCATGATCACACAGAGGCTTGGCCAGATCTGTGTGCCCAAGTGCAAAAACACATTGCAGCCATGCTAATCCTATTTGGTTTCAGTCTGTGAAGTTTGAAATTTTGGTGTTGTCTATAGTGATCGGTAAATTCATTGGGGCTGTAGTTCCTCCCCGTCATGTTCTCTGTTTTAAGTGTGGGGCTGCTAAACTTGAGGTTTGTGGTTCAGCTAATTGCAGCTAATTGAACATCCCCTCTAACTGAGCATCGCCCCGGGGGCAGAGCTCCTGCTGCTCTGCTCTGGATGTACCTCATTTTATGTTGGACATCACGTGGGGCAACTGCTTGGATTGCGAAAGCTGAACTCCCAAATGCAAGAACTTCTGGTTTCACCATATTAAAGAACTGAGCACCCAGTGAGCTTTCAAAAAATAGGACTCTGTCTTCTGGTGTTTTCTATCTCTGCACTTCTTATGTGTTCTACTTTGTGTTTCCTTCGCATTAAACCTCCTTTTAGATATTAAATGTCAGATTCTTGGCTGTAGTTGTGCTGACCTCAGAAGGTTTCAGAAAAAGAAAAGTCTGCATGAAGAAAAACTGGAACCAAGAGGAATAGCTAGAAGTAGCTTATTTCTCAGTGAGAGGAGGTTTCCTGATCCCTGTAGGTCCTTTTTGATGACTCTGTTATCCTATAGAGCTACCGACTTCCCTGTGAAAACATTTCAGCTAGCATTTCATAATTCAGAAACTGTTTTCATTTTAAACTCAAAATACCATTCATTTCCCTTTCAACTACTATTTTAAGGCTCTTGGTAAAGGAAATATTTTAAAATTATTTTTGAAAAAATCTGGAAAATTTTTTTCAGAAAAAAATCATGAAAAATTATCTTTTGATGTTAAAAATGCCTTATATATATACATACATATGTTTCCAAAACAGTTTTCAATGAGAGAGTTCATTTTCTCTGGCTTTCTTTGAGCTTCAATCATTGTAAATTTTTTTAATGGAGAAAAATCACAGTAACTTTAGCAGGAGAGTAATTAAACTGTAGAGATCCCGTCAAGGCAAACCCACTTTTCCAAACATGGAGCAACTCAAAACACCACAGTGCTCCTATGATTCACCGATAATGTATTTTTTTTTCCCCTTTTCCTCTGGTCAATACATTAGTTTCAGATGGATGTCCTGTGCCCAGTGCTGTGCCCAGAAGTGAAGTTACGGAGGCTGACACATTCCTCTACTGTCAATCTGACCAGTGCCTGGAGGGAGCAGGAGACATGAAGCATCTTTCCATTGCTGCTGGGAAGGTCCCACTGGCAGCGAGGGGCGGCTCAGGGATGGCTGTGGGCACCAGGGGTCTGCAGGGATGGACCATGAGCTTTCCCAGCAAACAACAGCTACCACGGGGACACAGGCTGGAGGGGAAATCCAGGTAGGGAGTACGCTTTCACCAAAAGCATTTCTCTGGGTTTGTTGTGACAAATGCTTTTGTGCCTTTTAATTATTGCAAGTCCATCTCTTCCATCCTCATGTACCATAACACCTTTACTTTCTTTAAGATAAACTGTATCCAACAAATTCTCTGGTACTTTCATATATCCAGTGTTCTGAAACACATCAGGGTGAGTCAAATGACAGCGTCTTTCTACCAGCTCACTATGTGTCACCTAGGGGAGAATGTTTTATTTGAGAAGGAGCAAGCAAGGCACTATTGATGACAAAAAAGAAAATGAAAATGTATTGAGCAATCAGGAACCAAAAAAACCCCACTATCAAATGTATTTGAAGGTTGAAGACTACAGAGACCATGCTTCTGCTTGACATGTTAACCATGTCTGCAGAACCTTGGAAGTGCTTAGTGAAAAATAATCATCATATTGGTGAATTCTTCTCCCGGGAGAGTGTCAGGGGAGGTTAAGTGATTTGCCTAGACAGAAATGACCCATGTCAGAGTTCAGCTTAGGGTGTTGTGCTCTGTGACTATGGGCTTTTGTCTTTCTTCTGAAGGATATGACAATACATATTCAGGTGATGAAAAAAAGAGAAACGTGGTGCTTGTTTTAAAGTAGATTTTAGGAAAAGTATTTGATCTACAAATAAGGTAAGCATGCTCTTACAGAAGGATATATGAATTCCCAAGGAATTACTTTTTGTAGATGGAGTAAATATTATAAGTAAAAAAAATATAGTTCAGGAAGGAGTTAAAAGGAATGTCTTGTTTACTTTATAATTTAGTGACCTAAATTTGACAATGACATAGAATTGGGCAAGGAGGATAAAGTAAATACAGAGGAAATAAATTCAAAACGATCTGGATAGATTCAGCTTAGAGGCTGGATAAGTAGCTTATTCAGCTCAGTTTTACAGAAGTGTGAAGTAATAAGATTAAGAACTAAAAATAATCAAAGAGGATAGAGCTGAAAAGAAAATACAACAAATAACACAATCCCAGAAGAAGAGTAGACTGAGTGCTTTTCCCCGCGTATGGGGAGAAGACACAAGTTGCTGTTGGGTGGTGCAGAGGGGACTTTGCCAGCCCCGGCACAGGGAGCTGCACACCAGCCCGTGGGGCTGTGCTCAAGGGAAAGGCAATGGCCAAATTGCGGATTGGTGGCAGTTAATTATTTAGTATATATCTGGAAAGAACATCACTTGGTTAACTGGGACTCACCACGCAGGGCATGTGTAACAACTCTGACAGTCCCTGCCCCAAATTGTTTTCAGTTGACATAGTGCTTCTATTCTCATTTCGGTTCAACTGGGTGCTGCGTTTTTTTCCTCCACACGGTATTTTGGTGCCTAAAGCACTGTGATGAGTGTAAACAAATAAAAATTTATGACTTATCTATTAACCAGATTTGTGGTAATTGTCCATTTTGCCTTAGAGAGTTTAAAAAAAAAAAAAAACAACAACTTGTCTTATTATTAAAACTGAGACTTGAGGAAGACAATGCTAAACAATATTATTTTTTAATACAGACTTTATTTTGCCCTCATATAGTTAGAAAACTGAACTAATACAACTATAAGTGGATTCTGCTAAAGAATAACACGAAGTCTTAGATATCTTTAAATCACAAATAATCCTCTGCCAAATAATTAAGGACACCATTAGTGGCCACCTTCAGTTCAAAATCAGGCTACCACTTTTTCTTTAAGAGGTATTTTTATTGTGTTGGAGAAATTATACTGAGTATTGTCTGTCTAAAGTAGCAAAATAACTCCATAATTGGATTTGTTCAGAGTAACGATAACAAGATTTAAAACACAGTTGCAACACAGGAAAACTTAGTGTAAAAAGACCATTCTATGTCTTCAGCTGTCAACTAAAAGTATATTGAATTTTGCAGAGCAAATTCAAATAAAAGTATTGAGATTAAAAGTGATAAAGCAGCAACAGCGAGATCAGAATCCCTCAAAAAATTAGATTAAATCCTCCTCAGGACCATAAAAACCTTATTATCTTGACATGACTAGATCAATCATTGCAAGACAATTATCCTAACAAGTTAAAGTTGTTTTGATACAGGAATTTTAGACTATTTTTTTCTCCTCCTTGGTATGAAAATAGACTATGTATGTTCCAGGCATTCCTGAGCAGAAATGGAGACAGATACACTGGTTTTGTCTCTTCATGTCTCTAATTCTGAAGTCGTTCTTGTAGCAGAAATAGTGTGTTGCATTTCTACTGTGCCTGTTGCCAGAAAGCTCATGTGCCTTCTCCTGGAAATGAATGCTCATCTCATATCTCTGAAGATGACCAGTGCTATCATGATAAATGTAGCACTGAAGACTGATGTCAGAGCCACAAGGAGAGGATCCCAAACTTTTTAGCCTCCTAAATGACAGAAGCAGGACTTCAGGCTGGTCAGGAATGCTATTGATATTCAAAGAGAAAACATACACTGCTGATCAAACAGTTTTTTCAGCCTTCTTTGAACCTTTTTTTCCCCATTTTAAATTGTGTATTTCATGTGTCTGTACTGTTTCTGCTGGAATATGTGAAATCTATGTTTTCTGCGTTTCCTTACTGTGCAATATAGTTGTGAGCATTCTTGTTACTTGGGAGTGTCATTGGCCTGGCTTGGTATTGAAAACTTGCCCACTGCCTACAGATTTACTTTTAAGGCAAATCATTACAGTTCTGTATCAAAGAACGTGTCAAACATGGGCCTTTATTTCAGATCGCAAAAGACCTTTGGTGTAACCTTACAAAGTGCTTATATTCTTTAAAAAAAAAAAAAACAACTCTTTTGTATTTTGCATCTTATGAAAGATATATTGAATCAAGATTTACTTTTAATTTTTTTTTGTTTGCTTGCTAGTTTTAGAAATAAATTCCTCCTGAATGCACTTCACATGAAAAGTACCTCTTAAAAATTATGGTACAGTATGGAGCTAGTACAGAAAATGGTTATAAGTACTTCCTACAGCATAGAAGCTAATTATGACTCTAAATGAACAAAGCAATTCCTTTGCACTATAAATGAGTTATCTACAGGTGAGCTCTGAGGCAAAGAAGCTATTTTATTAAAGTTACAGCATAAAACAAGTGAAGACCAGGTCATTTTTAATGAAAACAAAATTTTCTATCAAATATATTAGATAAATTATACCTCATTTGCAATATTCTAACACCTTTTAAAATCTTTTCATCTGCAAGGGTTCATAATACAAATTATACATTCCTAAAAATTGGAGTTTTTTACATTTGAGCTAATCAACAATGGTGGTACAAGAGACAATACTGAAAGAAATGGCTTCATAGGCTCGTGAAGGACAGCTGGTATCAGATAGCCTTACACAAATAGTAAATTTAACATTCCGTACTGGTTTAATTCCCACACAGTTTTTCGAGTTTTATTAACCCAGACAACTCATAATAATTATGATAAACAGACATTGTCATCAAAAATCAGCAGAAATTTGATAAGATTAAGTACAATGCAATACATCTTCCTTGCTCACAGTCTGTATAATAAATTATTCCTAGGCTTCAGAATGAGGCATTGTATAATTGACCAAAACAGATCAATTTTTAAGGATGCTTATTTAAATGCAAAACAGACTTTTTGAGAATGGTAAACTTGATTAAAATCCCTCTTTAAGTGCAATTCACAAACAACAGTATCTAATACTCAGAGACTATAACCATCCTATTAATAATACAATTTATTGTTCAGATATAATTGTAAGGTCTTAACGATGTGGCAGCTGTAATCTACTTTAAAAATTAGAAACTGTGAACTCCACAGTCTTCTAATACGGCTGAAATACACGCAACAACTGGGTGACTTCTATTTGGTCACTGAATTACTTTGCATCAGATTAAATGGTCAGGCTTTTGGTGTTTGTCACACATCGTTTTCCCCATTTTTAATGGTTTGTTCCATGAATTATACTGTTTCTGCTGTTGTGTAGATATTAAAACCTTATCCAGAAGTGACTGAATAGCAGTCTAGCTATCTCAGTCCTG
Organism: Streptopelia decaocto; assembly: GCF_964273445.1. Classification (NCBI taxonomy): domain Eukaryota; kingdom Metazoa; phylum Chordata; class Aves; order Columbiformes; family Columbidae; genus Streptopelia; species Streptopelia decaocto. The sequence continues at coordinate 17,806,858 of NC_138666.1, read as the reverse complement.
AATAGTTTTAAAATTGGTTCCATTTCCACATGCTGGCGATACTAGCTCTTTTCATTTGTTTGTAAAGTTTCCTGGATAGACGCAGTCGTGCTTTTGCATACCAAGAGCATTACAGACTTGAGATGTTCAAGCAGGCTATGACTATGTACTACTGTAAGCAAAACTGAATTAAAAAAACCTTGTCATTCCAAATTAACTTTCAATAAGGGACAGGTTCAAATAAGAGGTTTTGGCAATGAGACGCCATAGACCTGTAGAACAGAGCTCTTAACTGAAAACAGTGACAACTGTCACTTTCTTTGAAGGCATGAGAGGGGCTACGGCTCCTTCTCCTCTCGCACCTTTGTACCATCATCCACTTTGCACAATTGGCAGCGGATTAGGACTCTCCTTCTAATTATGCATTTACATTCTTTTTCAAAGGCTTCTTTGTATACGTTTATATGTGTGTGTTACAACACACGTGAGTTTCAGTCCCCTTGAGAAGGAGCTGAATCCAAGTCTCACACATCCTGAGTACCCTAATGCTCCATTACTTTATACATATATATGGAAGGATAGCAGTGGCTTGTGTTCATAACTGGAAAAAATACTGTTATGCCCATGGTTGCCTTGTGTTTATAAAGTCCGTGGTAGATTTGGGAAGGCAAAAATCCACGCAATGTACAGCTGAAAGTTGTGTACTCTTCACTTTTAGTTTTATTTTCAGAGAGCCCCAGAAATGAACAGCAGAAGAACAACTTCTCAAAGAAGTGCAAGCTCTTTACATGCAGTTACCGTTTTGCAGTTAGTGTCTGTGATCTGTTTTCCTTCATCACTGTATCAGACTCCAACAACAACAAAGTTTCTGCTCAGAGAAGGAAGAGAACTTTCCACCTAAATCTCTTTGTGCTGTAACACTGGACTGAAGAATGAGACATCTGATCTTTAGAAGAGTCTTAAAGCTTGGTGAGACATTAGCATTTTAAGTCAAATATTTATTACTTTAATAACATCTATTACTGCAATGTTAATAGCCATTTTTATGGCCAATAAACTACTTATTAGCAGCTCTATGACTATGCGGTTGAATTATAAAAGAATGAGCTTTGAGTTAGGCATTTTAATGTAGTTTATATTCCTACACATGTAAACCAGGTTTGGGAGTCAAGGCGTTTTCACTTTAAGTTCACTCAGTCTCCTCTGAAAGTCTTGATAATGGTCAGTCTATCATTTATTACAGACTTTGCAGCACAAAATAAGATTCTCTGTGTGTTTTAGATGTTTCCATGGTGTTGGACTCTGTTTCATTGAAAGTGAGGGAATTTCAGGAGCTAGGACCAAGTCTAACCTGCCTGGCTGGTTGACAGGTATGGAGCAGCAGTGGCTTCCAGCTCCCTGCTCGGCTGCCCCCGTGCCCACCCTGCTTTGCTGTGGGCTGCCTGCAGGCTGCCCCCTCAGCTCTGCTCCCTCGCCAGCTTCAGCAAAAATAGAAATTCAGCTGCTGGCTCTTGTAGGAAAAGTGGATTGACAAATTCAACAAGCTAAGTGGTCACCCAAGTTCTGTTTTGCAGCTCTGTTACAGGATTAGTAAAACCATCTAAGAGATGGCACACTGTGAGAAAAGGGTAATAGTTTAGCAAATATTAGTAACTCTTTAGCCGTATGGTTAAATGGTTGTACATCATTGCACTTGAGCACACAGAAGCTTTTCCTATGTTCTGGAAGTATGGCTTTTGACTTGCATCCCTGTCTTCCTCACTGTCCCTGCCATCTCCCGTTGCACGTGTCGTGTTTTACACTGCGCAGCATTGGATGATGATGACAATGATGAAAGTCATTTAAGCGAAGTGAATGTGAACATGAACTGTATCAAACGCTGCTGAAGAAACAAGAGGATAGATTTTAAAACACAAGTCATTAAGCTCTCTGTTTCATATTTTGCTTCCACGGTCCATGTATTTTCACACATAAGCTGATCACTACAAAAAGTGTCAGCTAGCTCAGCTGTGAATAGTTAAATCAATTCTGTCTGCATCACAATGTTGCTTCACCACCAGCAATTCTGTTGAGCTGGGAATGCCTCTCCCTGAAAATGCTTAAATGGCCAACTGATTCCTATCTTAGAGAAAGGGGAATCAGATGCTGTTACTGTCATTCAGCAGCATTCCTCAGCAGCCTGTCGTATGAGGATATCCGATTGTCTGTACTTTTCTAATATGAAATGTCTGTGTGTATGCATGTGCACATGCCATTTACAATATTTTGTATGGGTTTTTTTCAGTGCAATGTGTTCACCCTGATGGAAGGGCAGGCATTTGAAAACCCTATGGAAAGTCATTTTGCTGTAAGTGTTTTCTGAATCAATGAATCGTTTTGTTTTACAGTAGCACCTAAAATGTGTTTGGCAACATCCAATAAATCCTGATGTTTGCAGTCTAGAAATAAAAGGAGAGGAGCAGAATGAAATGTCACCTATGTTTCAATGTTTTTATATTGGCTGTATTGGAGAGAAACTTAGAGGAGCAGAAATTAACCAATTTCATGCAGCTGACTCAGTATACCAAGAAGTTATAAAAAGGAAAAAGTGAATGAGAGGAGCTGAAGCTGGGAGCAGACCTGATTCTGAAATCGGAAGAGGCAGAAAATGTAAGTAGCAAGGTGCAAATTTATGAAGATTGCTGAAGAAAGAACAGTAATTTTGACTTTTATAGGGTAGAAAGGAGATATCCAACATCTGGGGTGACACAGGTAATGTGCAACTTAGCAACCATATTTTTTTCTATGAGACACAGATAAATGCGAGTATGCTGGAAAAAGCGAGAGAAAAGGAATTCAAAGTATTCAAAGTATGAAATCCCTGATGGAAGATTTTGGTTGAAATTTCATTAAAAATAAATTTAATTTCATACAGATCAGAGGATTGCTTTCTAATTTAGGAAGTGACAGCATTGCATAGTGGAGTGTATAGTCCGCTGCTCTGAGCCTGTAAGCTGCTATTAACAGAGCAAGTAATTAAAATATTTAGATTAGTGTCAGACAGGGATTACAATAGGAAACTTCAAACTAGGACTAACTTTAGCAGTTAAGTGAAGGTTTATTAATTTTTTTGTGAACTTGAGGCTGACTTTGGTTTCCAATATGGTTTGTCTCAAATAAGGCTCAAGGTGGAAATGAAAACAAGTTATGTTATCACTCAATGTATTAATATACAATGAAGGTTTACCCCCAGACATGAAACCATGAAGAAAAGCAAAGCCAGAAAACTCTTGATTATATGTTTGTAGTTAATTTATGGTATACATGTGGTTTATGCAATACTTCATGCTGAATCTGGCTAACCTGACTGTCTGCCACAGTTGCTTTAAAACATCCTTTATGCTGCTCACCATATTCAAAACACCAACATTAAAACACAAATCTAAGCATAGATTTTCTTTCTCTTTTATTTCTAAAATAAATAATATTTCTATTTTATTCTTACTATTTTAGTGAGAAATACTCAAGGGCTTGTTCTTAAAATACTATAGGAGAAATAAATATATTTGTGTACTCTTTGATGAATCACATTTTGAAGGAAATGCATCCTAAAAAGCTACATTTAGGTAATACGCCTCATTAAGCTGCTTCTAAAAATGGAGACATGAGCATTCAAAAATAATGTGGAAAATCCATATGAGGAAAGAATGAATTGTCAGATTTAATTTAGATTTTTTTAGGCCATTCTTTGAAATAGAACTTTAATGCTATATCCTACATGTGAATATATGGCTTGTGTTTCATTCCATTTGTAATTTCCATTGAAGCATGTAATTAATTCAGTTAAAAAAAAAAAAAAAAAAGAAAAATCTCTGTGGATTATATATACACATACTTGGGATTGGTGAAATGTATACTGAGTTTTGTTAAGTTTACAAATTACAGGTTTATATACATTGTTACTATGTGAATCTGTATTAGCTGTTCCTTCTGACGATACATGAGCAGAACTCAAAACAGAATATTTTCCTTGTGCACAGTACATTAAATAACAAATTATGTAAAGTAAATATTTAGGCTTACTAATTTGAAAGTGTAGTTTTACTACATATATTTTCATTCTGAAAGTACCGTTATGATTAGAAGTATTATGTACTCTATGAGTAGTAGATCGAATATAACCATATATAAGAGGGACTTCAGATTTCTTTTATTGATATGGCCTCAAAACACGTGTTGGATGACTGTGATGCTTCTCAATAACCGTGTCATGAGACTTCTTCAGGGGAATACAAAGGAGAATAAAACTCAGACTAGCAAATACGAGAGAGCTGCACCTCCCCAGATTTCTTGCTGGATTTCATCTCTATTTATAAGAACTGAGAGTTTCTTGTCAAAGTAGTGACAACTGTGAGGCCTGCTGTGGATGCTTAGTTTCTAACACCTAATTTGCTTTTAAAAGAAAAAGTGTTGCTTCATTAAATCATATGAAACATAGAAAAGAGAAACTGAAGGGGGAAAAAAAAAGCCAGTGGCACAGAAATTATATATCTACAAAAAGTGCCTAATTACAGGCAGGTTAACCAGAGAAACGGCCAAGCTAGAGAACTATGTATATAGTTAGGGTTGCCTGAGCGCCATGCTGGCAGCAGCTGTTTGAAGCAGGACAGTATTAGGGGAGCTGTTGGCATCCTCCTGCTTTTGTTAGATCAGCTATTTTGCAGGTTTTGTCCCTACTTAATAAACTGATAAAATTCCCTCGACTGAACTTCTGAGCTTCCTTACTGTTCTTGTAACTTATAGAATGTATAAATAAGAGATATTTGCACTGACCACCCATAAAATCCTATTGTTTGCTTTCCATAAACACCATTGTAGTAAAGACAGTATTGTAAATACTGCCATATTCTCTTTTATCGATCTGCTCCAATCTGTGGAGTTTGAAGAATGTTACTCTTATGATAGTTTTTCTATACTATGTAACTATGCATTCAATGGTGCTATTAGTGTTACAATGTGTTCATCCTTATTTCCTTGTGGGTTTCGTGGTTGTTGTGGGGATTTGTTTTGGTTTGGGTTTGATTTTGGTTTGTTTGGTTTCTGTTTGTGTCTTTGTTGTTGTTTTGTTGTTGTTCTGTAGTAGTAATGGCAAACTAATAGCACTGGTAACAGAACTTGATCCCACTTCTGCTTGTCTCTGCATCCTCTAATTTTTGCACTTTGCTGAAAGTGTGAAAATACAATTCTTAAGCATTCACGTAACACATAGGCAGCTAACTAATAGTCTTTATATTTATCAATGTCACAAATTATGAATTTCATGTCATGTAGTTTTCTGTGTGATAATATTGCAAATTATATGACAATTGTTGAAAATTAAAAATAAATCTGTGAAGGTGCTACTTGAAAGTGAGCAGAAGAGAGAAATCAGCTACTCCTCCTTCATTAGCTGAAACCCAGTTTAATGTACTCACATTACGAGTATTTTAGAAACTCACTATTGTTTCAACCATCCTGCACACCATGAGCAAACCATTGCTTGTGCCCTATCAGTGGGCTGGTTTTTGCCCAAATTTCATTTTATTTGGACAGAGTTGTGTGAATTGTGGATGGTGTCATAATGTCTATTTATTTTTAAGGTCAGTGTTAATGATCTTGAAAACTTGTTCGTATTGACATCATAAGATGTACACTTGCATATCCCATAATTGCTATTAATTGTTTTTTTGCTTCAGCTAGTGGCAAAAGTGTTCTATGTGAAGGGGACTGATAAGAGCATTGACACAATGTTTATTAATTATAATATTAATTGGTAATTGTTCTTCAGTTTCCTTTTCTTTTGTACCCTGGAAATGTAGTGACTGCTTGAAACAAGACTTCATCTTGATAGTTGTAGCCCATTCTTGTCTATTAGCCGTGCCATCTTCAAAACTTTGGAGAGGAATATATATACCACTGGGTTTTAATTAGTTGGTATGATTTTCATTAGAAGTCATTAAAACTCACCTCTATTTAACTCTTGCCAATTACCTTATTTTTTAAACAAGCAATTGGTAGTAAATCATATAATCCTTATTATATATAAGATTTGCCTTCTATTAGATATGTAGATGGTCCAAGGGTTGTAGAAGAAAGTAAAAACCCACTGGTTAATCATTCAAAACGTAGGACCTTGATCTTTTTTGCTTTTAACTTATCTGGACACTAGTGAGTAAACCAAATCAGATTAAAGGAGGAATGTTTGTCTCTTATCCTTTAAACTTGGTGAAATCTGGGTTTATCTGCCAAGTGTCAGTTATATTTGTGCTTCAAAATCCAAACATCTGTTTTCAGGCAGTGTTTTCTTTTTTTTATGAACCTCCATCACAGCCCAGCATCTGTGCAGTAATTTTGTGTCAGAATTCTAAAGATTTTAAACATACAACATATGACAGAGATCAATCTGGTGTGCTCACCTCTGAATATGAAGGGGAAAACCAGGTAAAGCAAGAAGGGTTTAGTGTAAAATTCAGGTCTATTCCCTTTTATGTCCCTGCAGACTCGTTGGTTTCTAGTGGAAAATTGTCCTTCTGACATCTTCATGAGAAACTGGATGCATCGTTGTGGTACCATGGACATGCAAACAATTTTTATTGAAAAACAGTAAGTCAAGGTAATTCAGGTGAACATGAATTGACAAACAGGGTCTTATACTACAGTTTCCCACAGGGGCAAACACTAACAGTAAAAGCAAACTTAATTTTGTGATTATGTGATATTTATTTCTGAAGGAGAAGACAGATATGTGGAGGACATAAACCAAAGTAGACAAAGTTATTTACCTGAATTAACTGGATTTGAAGTAGAACCATCACTCAAGTTGAAGTTTGTGAGTTTATTCTCTATGGCAGTAACACATAGAATACATGCTTACTTTGTTTAACTACTTATTAGTTTGCTCAGATTTCAGCTTATCTGTCTACAGATCAATTATGAGCAATTACTCATAATTTTTTAGGGTTTTTAAAGGAAATTTTCATTTTCTTTCAAGTTAGAATAATTAACATGTTTATGAGCTCTTCCTTCTTAATATTTTAAAAGTCTATTTTTAAAAACAGCTATTTTAATTGCTTGTAGTGTTCAGGATGCCCTTTGCATGTTGTCTACTGGTTACAGTGTTAGTAAAATTAAGCTCAGTATTTTGCAGCTATTGAAAGATTGTTTAGAAATAGCTTTACAGTATGATGCCAGTATTTTCAGTGTGGGTTTCCAGGTCAGAGGAAACGTAAGTATCTTTCAAATCTTCAGATATATCACTGACTTTTGTGGTCAGATGCATATTTAGGCAACCAGTGTAAATGGTCTGTACACTGAAATGTTAATCACAATAAACTCTCATGGATTTAGGTGTCAGACTTATCTGACTACTGAATGCTGTTTGTAGTGATTAGCTACTTTTTTCTTGAGAAGTTATAGACTCAAAATATTATTCCTAGACATTCTATTTCTTATCTGAGTATAAAGAGGAAAAAAAAAAGTCCACATCTAAACTGAGGAAAATCTGAATCTTAGAGATGTTTAATTTAGCTGAGAGAAAACAAACAAACAAACAAACAAACAAACAAACAAACAACACACCTATTTAACTGATTTGCTGGGCTTTTTTTACATTGAATTATGTGTGCTAGGTCAGAAAATCTCCAACTGATGTCCCTTGGTGATTCACAGCCTTTGAACTTATTGAATGCTATTGGCCAGTTCCCTTGTTTCAAGGTATTAAATCAAAGTAAGACTGTGGGGCATTCATGTTCTTTTGAGTTCTGCGTAAGCAAACAAAAAAGGCAAAAAGGTATTTTATGCTATATACCTATACAGTGCTAACATACAAAACCCCATCCATTTTGTTGGTGCATTTTGAAATAATGTAATTAAAGCAAGGAATCTTATATGAAAATCATACAGTCCTATTATAGACTAAAGAGAATTTTACTCAGGTTTATTCACCTGATTTGGTTTAGCAAACACCCTGCAGATGTAAAGAAAGCCTGTTAGCAGAATTAGTGTTGTTTCCTGATCCATCATTGGTAGCAGGACTTCAAAACACTTGTGGTGCTTTTCAGATGCTTAAGCAATATCTGTAAATCAGTAAAGGACATCCCTAAATACTTAACTGCTTTAAAGGATGCCCAGTACCGCTAAAAGGGCATGAACAATGCAAGCAGAAATGGCTACTATGATCACTTCAGCTCTAGGCAGCTTTATACTGCAATTTTCAAAATTGTCGAAGTACTTCATTGCTAATGAACCTCTTGTCAGATCACATACCTGAATGAAAGCAATATTTTGGTATATTTTGACGTGAGTTGGTGAAGAGAGCAATTGTGATAAATAATTTTAAGAAGCCTTTCTCTCCTAAGCTTCTGCTCTGCACCGAGAGCTCTGGGAATCACTCACTCACTGCATTAGCACATATTGTGTTTCTCTTGCTTGTGCAGCTCCAGTCCAAACAAGCTGCCTCTGATTCCTATAGGGAACCCAAACTTTCTTATTGCTTCATTGGGGGAATGGACGTGCCAGCGTTGCTTCCGCTGCTGTCAATGATCCTCTTTGGAAGAGGATTTATTTTGGTCATTTGTGCCAGTGGGCATGAAAACACTTCACTATGAAGCAGCTGAGGATAATCTCTACAAAAGATATGTGACTGCTTACCCAGCAGATACAAACTCCTAGTGCCAGATCTCTGCAGCTCTGGTCAAGATGGACTGAAGTGCTGCTTGTTGTGAACAGTGATTTTATTAGGGGAGGGTTACAGTAAAGGAAAAGAGAATAAAATATCTGCTTTTTTTTTTTTTTTTCTTTACATGTTGCATAATTACCTACTTGCTTTTCATTATTTTGCTCCCATTTTACTAAAAATGGGTGCACTTCAGTAATATTTTTTTATCCATGAATAGCAGAATAAAATTACCTTGTACATGAGCTAACACGGTTATAAAACATGCACCAGCACGCAAAGTTTATATGTGCAAGTCTTCAATTGAATTCATTCACAAAAAATAGGCAACATTATAATCTTGGCTTCTTTGGCTGGCAAAATTTCACCTCAATGATAACACAAGTCCATAAAATGACTCTTCAGTATGATGCATCCTGGTTTATTAGCTAAAGAATGTAGCTACTTGATAGGATTAACTTAAGGGCACAATGACATCTTTACTTCTAAAATTCATGCCTTTGAAAATTCTTGCATTTATTTGGAGTGGTTTAGAATGAAGTTGTGTATTTTTCCTTTCCATATCTGTTTAAATAATTATCTGAAGAAAAGTCAGACACTTGAATTGATACATGTAGGTGGAAGTTTTATTGAATGTTCTCAGCTGTTTAGATCCCCAGTGTGTTTTCAAAAGTAGTCCAATAATTTCTGTGGTGTTTAACTAGGGATGCTTCTGGCAAACTCATACCCATTGCACACAGTACTTCAGCCTTCAGGTAGTAGCAAATAGCAGTGTTTTATGGGTAGTTTCTTACTTCTACCTGCTGTTACCAAAATGATCCATCTCTTTAAAGCTGAAGTCACATCAGATGGTATTGTGTTCACACTCCATTGTCTTGTCGCTCTCAGTGACAAGTCACCCACTGGATTATGGCAGCCATGCTGGAATGAAAGGAGCCCCACGCTGCATTTCTAAGCACATGTGAAACTGCACAAAGGGTGATGTCTCTGCTGCCGGGAGGTGAGTACAGAGAGAAGTTCTGAAAAAAAACAGCGCATTTTCCAAGCTGAAGCAAGTGACAGAGTAAGATTATTGCATAACATTTGCTGCAGAGGAAGTGGTTTCTGACATTTTTATGCCATGTAAGACCTGAAGTCCATGGAACAACTTGCACTATACTTTAATTCTTGTTATATAAGGTTAGAAAAGCATTAACTTGAAAGCACTTTTTGCTGTTATTAAACATAGTAATGACTGCACATTTGTTCCTGGAACTGGGGAAACATCCTAGGGGAATTGAGCCTATGCTATGTGTCTGAACGAGCCAGAGCAGAGCATCTCTGTGTAAAGGTGTCCAGTGAACAGGGGATGTGCATCTTGAAAGGCTTTGAGAAATGACATATTTAATTACAGAGGTCCCAGCTAGACTTACTATGGCAGCAGATGCACAGCTAAGCAGTCGGTAGATACCTGTGGAGAGGGGCTTGCTGCAGTCCTCTTACAGCAGTGGGATCAGAACAGCATCTCATCTGTATGCTCAGCAAGTGGTACAGAAAACTGCAGCTCAAATACAGGCATGATTTCATATGTGCACAAAACTGTATTGCTTTTATTTCGAGGAAGCTAATGTGATTGAGGATGTAGATGAATGGTTTGAATAGAAACCATTAATATTGACACCCTCTCTGGCAAATGCCTCCCATTCCCTCCATTGTCCTCTGCCCCTCCAAGCAAGCACACAGATGATTATTTTTCCAGTAACAATTATATGGCTTGCAAATTGCAGTCAAACCTCTGAAAGGTCTAGCAACAGCAAGAACTTACTTCAGCCTGTTCAGCAGAAGTACTATGAAGCAATACTCAAAACCAGCCTATCAGCTAACCTGTGGTATATTTGCTTTTTAATGTCTCTTCAAAGTAATGGCATTGTTTATACCAAGAAAGATTTGACCCCCATGCCCTAAGACTGTAATCTACTGTATAAAACAGTTAAAGTGATGAAGAAAATTGGAAATTTTACGAGAAGTTATGGAAGGAGGCATTTTTACATTTTAATATGAAATCTATGCAGGAGACATTTTATTCTGCTGAATATTGTCTACAGTAACTTTCATTACCGGTATCCAGCATCCGATTTGTCATCTCTAATCAGGCATCTTTATTTTATGTTTTTTGGATGCTCAATAGCCTTTCAAATCACTCTCACTAGATGAAGAATATAATGCCCCTTAAGACACTTTTCTTATATGGAGAAGAACAACTTCTCAAGCAAGCTTTCCAAAATTGTGAAAGCCTCCTGATAGCAGTGATTTTAAAGAATGACACTATAGGTGGAATATTCCTCTATTTTTTTCATTTCTTTTTAGCCATGTGTTACATATTGTCTTTTTATTATATTCAAATCTTTCATTTTTGAAACTAACTGCACATGAAATCCTGGGCTTCCCAAGCTACTTCTACCATTTGGAATCAAAGTGAAGCAATTTTTCCTGCATCATTTCTCCTTTGTTATCTTGTCTTTCCATCAGATTGTCCATTAGCTCAATTATAGGACTGCTACAATTTTTACTGCTACTGTTATATACGGACTATTAAATCATTTACTATTCTGCAAAACATATTTGTGTGTAAAGGTCTAATTTTGAAAGCTTGAAAACTCATTTCGACATTATCACACTGGTAATCAAAAAAGTATTTGCACAGAATAATCCAGAATAAGATGCACAGTAATTCAGCTTTAAGGATGCAATCTATTTATGGTTATAAAAGATAATATTTGTTTATAGGGTTGGTTATTTTTCTTTCTGTATTACCTTGATATTTTCAATGTGGAAATAAAGAGAACTCGTAGTATAATATGAGATACTGCAGTGAAATTCACATCATATTGGCCATCAGGTAATTTAATTGATACGTTCTAAGAAATTGTATCTTGGCCAAATGGTATTTGAGCTGTGCACAATGTGTTTGATGCTCAGTCTGCCACTCAGGCCATGGGGTAGGAACAAATGAGTAACTGCTGCAAATGTATCCCTAAGCAGAGTGAACTGGACCCGGCACAGATTCAGCAGAGCGCTCTTCCCTCCCGCCACAGCACTCTTGCATATGTCTGGGAGGACTCAATGGAGATTCGAATTTCTTCAACTTAACCTTTTCTCTCCCATCTGTTGCAATGAGGAGTATTCCTAGTCATAGTGTTTCCTGCTAAAAACCATCAGGTGTTGCATGCTTTGCAAAAGGCTTTGTGTAAACAACAGGGTATGTCATTGTCACATTAATATTAATTGTTCTGTTGTGGTACAAAGACAGCACTATTGGCTTTTTTGCTCTTCCAATGAAGACATTAAGTGGGGAGAATTGATTGTTTGTAAGCAGAAAAGCTCCCAATGAGGTAAAAAATTCTTAAGGAACTGAGAAGTTATGAAATACGTTTGAGTCAAACTGATGTATGAAAACAGTGATTCCAGTTACACTTTGCAAGTGAAATATATTAAATTTGTATCCTAGCAAGCTTGTATTGTGTATGAATCATTGTAAAATTTGGTATAATGTGGCTATGGATTTGCACGATTTAGGCAATATTCATTGTAAACAGTATATATGATTTCTTCATTAATTTACTTAGTTTATTCTTTTTCAGTTGCCAAGTCTCCAGCAGAACATAGCCAAGTGGTAATCTGATGCTCAGATTTCCTTCATGCTTTTCAGGTAAAAAAGATGTTTATCCTGCATGAGCATATGTCTGTCTGCTTCAAGAGCAGCAAAGAGCAGAAGTATTGTAGTTCAGAAGCTCATATTTGCAACGTTATGGAAATTAAAGAACAGACTTTAGTGGAATATAAACATTGTCCATAATAGAGGGTAAGATATAATATATTACATTATACTAAGCTGCTACATATAAGTCAAGGTAATAGATCTTTAGCCGTAAGAGATTGTTTGGACTCGTTATATCATAACGAATAAAACAAAGGAGCTCTGTCAACCAGTGTGTATTGGCCTAATGCGTTGTATAAGTTCTACTTAAATCATCAAGTAAGGTAAAAGACCAGCTGTTATGGCTTTTATACATGGGGAAGAAAACATTTCTTCTTTATTCTGTGTATTTGAAGAGCAACTGCTCAAATGCATGCTGTTTGAGAAATAATTGGGCCCTAAATCTACAAGATACGTATATGTTGAAATAGTATAATTTTGAAGTTAGACAAATGTTGTCTCCTTAAAGAAATTCTTCTACTTCAATTGTAGAATTAGCCACCTCACAATTTTGTTTCTATGTTTTTAAAAGGCACAGTAAATTTTTTCATATGCAAAGACTGTGTAAAACATGGTCAAATTCTGCTCTTTGAGGTCTATACATTTTTACTTTTGATTGGTGAAAGTAGTGTGTCAAGTATATAAATGTCATGAGAGCCTCTAGGAAATACACTGAAGTCATAGTCATAATGGTCTGTCAAAAATGAATGGTCAGGAATAGCTGTTTGGATGTTAATGTATTTGTTGGGATAAAACATAAATGTAGTTTCGCTGCTTATAAGCCTGCGAGTGTTAAGCCTTGTATTGCATGATCTTGAATCCATACTTCAAGGATGAGATTTTCTCCTTTATGCCACTGATTTCCATGGGCTTGTGGTTTCGCCAAAGAGGAATAATGTTGGAACAAAACGGTGATGTTAAGCAATGAAGTGTCATCACTAAGAGAGTTTGCTCATAGAGGTCAGATAAGAATATGTCACCCCTCTTTGATTAATCGTCTGTGGTGTTAGTAGACATTGATTACATTTAAGAGCCTGTGGGTAAGAGGCAATTTACATTATCTTCAAGCAACCATATAAGAAATAAGATTCATTTGAAAGTAGATATTAACAGGAGCCATTGCTGTGAATCTAGTTGGAGGAATGGGAGATAGTTAGAAGAGATTTACACACTTTGTAGGAACTGATTGTAAGCACTGGTGGAGGTATCATGAAGGCAATAGTTGCCTACCATCTGCTCTACTCTGTCTGCAGTATCAATTACAGCAGTGTGACTGTCCAGCATTTTTCCATTTTACCACCCAAATTCAAATCAGAGTGTGGTCCTCAGCTTTTGACATCTGAATGAATGATACTCTTGCTTCAAGTACTGTAGGAAAAAAACAGAATATCCACACCACCAAATCAAATGCTTTCTCAAAGTCTTTTAGGTAATTTATCACTCATTTATCATAGAATTATAGGATGGTTTGGGTTGGAAGGGACTTTAAAGATCATATACAAATATTGTATAGCATAATTGAGTAGGGAGACCCTGGATCTTTGTTTACAGAAGGCAAAGCTGTGCAGTTGACAGCGGCAAAATATTGCCTTCCAATTCTAACAAACTACATTTGCAGTCCCATGCTAGTAAGTATATAACTCAAGGGAAAAGCCATTTTTGTCCAGATTGCATAGTGGGAAAGTCTTGTGCACTTTTAACACATCTATTTGGAGGGAATCATCTAAAATCGTCTGCTGTTTTGTCAATATAGAAAGATCTGCTGTTTCTGAATAGTTGTATACAGCCTGTTAAGCTGTATGCATTTTTCAATGATTATTTCCATTAAGAATCAAACATAGTCGGTATCAGTACAATTTTTGAAAGCAAACTCTCACAGTCTTTTCGTTTCATGTTATTGCACAACTACAGTTTGGATGCTTTAAGCATTACTGTTTGGAAGTTGTTAAGACAATAAACAAACAATGGGGATGAAATACGAGTTTGCCTGAATGGAAAGCACAATATGTGAACATGCCGTGTGTGCAGCGCATCCATGGGCACACACAGGTGATCTGAAACTCCCCAGACGCATCACATTCATATGCATATGCCACTTCTCATATGGGCATGTTATTATATGGTAGCACTGTTTTTGACTATTAAGCACATGAAAAGGGAGCTTATATGCCAGTAATGCCATCTTTGTGGTCATAATCAGCTTATTTAATTAGCTTGAGTTCTCCCACCCCAAAACAATAATTCATGTAAGCAGAAGTGGGAAGGTTTTGTGCTTTTCTAAGGGTAGAACTTAGCTTGGCTGGTACAATTTCTTATGTTATTTTAAAGATTACTTCTGATGTTTTGGAGATATGAATACTTGTATACAGATGACACTTCTATTTTAAAACAGTATCTGGGAAAAGAAATAATGTTCTGCATCTTACTTCAATAATGAAGTTTATGTGTTATTTAGAGTTCCTCCATGACCAAAATTGTGCCCTGTAAATTGATTTTATAGCAGAAAGTTTAGTGCAAAGAGCACTGTGAAAGCTTCTCAGGGCTATGTATTTTATTCTTTCACAGAAACAGTTGAATTCCTATTCAGTTTTGTCAAATACATAAACCAGTAATTGTTCACACACAAAAAGTCCTCTAATAAAATTTCAGCAGCAGCTGGGTACATTTTGGAGTTTTACTTGGTTTATAAATGAAACACAAATGTGTCCACATACAAGCTAAACAAAGGGATGTATATACAAGTTGTTCCTGATGCAGCTCAGTGTTATTCTTTAAAATTAACAATAGGACATTGGTTTGAAAACTAACAACTTTTAGAAAGTATTCATATTAATTACACAAAACAAATAGCAGACAGTTTGAAAGTGCAGCCGTGTTATTATGCCTTCATAAAAAGTACAAACACATTAATTATTTTGTGTGTTATCACTTTTATATATTTCCTGGATCCAGCTGGGAAAAACAGTGACTCACAGTGATAATACGGTAAGACATCGAATTTCTATTAATGACTAAAACTGTTTTGTGTATTTGTCTCATTTTTACTTAGATTCTGATTATTTTTCCACCTTTCATTACTAATGTACTATCAAATAATTCTCTCAAAAAGAAAGCAAGACTGATAAACACTTAACATCAAGAAAGTGTATTTATTTATTTATGAGTTTTTTGAGCATAGAGATAATGAGACTACTGACAAATTTCATATTTCATTGACTACTTCAAATTTCAGAAGAGACAAGTATTAAAACAATTTAATCCAAAATGTTTTGGCATGCCAAAGAAAAATGAATATCGCATAAGTATTAATAATATTTCTGATCTGTCAGTTCTGCTTTATCTGCTGCTCCAGTCATTTAATTTGGGATAGACTGGATTTGTTTTAATTTTTAAGTGTTTCCTTTGAAGTAATGAATCACATCCGCATGTACCAATCCCTATTGACATGCTGTGATCAAAGGTGATACACTGGGCAACCTGATCTAGTTGAAGATGTCCCTGCTCATTACAGGGGGCTTGGAATAGATGATCTTTGGAGGTCTCCTCCAACCCAACCTATTCTATGATTCTATAACACAGGACATAACAAAGTCTTGCAGTGATATTTTACCTAGGGAAACCTCAATAGAGTATGGTGGACTTTCAGAGTTATTAACAGAAAAGGCTGCTAATGTGCTATGCAGTTTTAATGAAGGCCCTAAGTCAGCAATGTTTTCCCATGCCATACTTCTGCCTGATGTGTTTAATGATAAGGAGATGATGGTGATTATTTTCTAATCAAATACAGTTTGTTCTTTAAATATTATCCCATAATCATACTGAAAAAAATATATGTGTCAACAAAATTATGATTTCTTCAATTAATAGAAACCAGATGAATTCCATTTGGAAGAGCTGAAAATAAGGCATTTTTTCTTTTTTGCATATAAAGCACTTAAGGCAATAATTCAAATGTTTCTCACAAAAGATCTCTCCACTTAACAAGCTGCTGAACAAGCCAAAAGAATAGCACAGATTATACTGATGGATCGTTAGACATTTCACACAAGAAAATTAAAATTGAAAAGCATAGAATAAGGCAATAGGTGGCAAGGCAAATGGAATTTGTTTGAGTCACTTAATAGAGCTGGATAGCCATTTCTGGATGTCTTAGGTTGTAGAACTTTGCAATATGCCAGAAGTTTTATTGGTTCACCATCCACTGTTATAGGTATTAAACTTCAGGAATTTATTATTAGTAGTAGTGTAAAATGTGCATTTTCTTGTGATAGTGAGTGGTGGTTGATTACCTCTGCTTCTTGGCGATATTGCCTAAATGTGACTATAGCAAGTCTTATATTGGAAACTTGCTCGCTTACCTTATACACTTTCAGTAAGGCAACATGGGATGATTTGTGCAGAGGAAAGGCACATCGAGTGGCATGAGGAAGAGGACAAATAAATGGAGAATGATTGGATATTAAATATAAGAATTTAGATAGCTCTTTTCCAGGATGGTAGTTCAACTCAATATTTCATTCCCTCATACTGTGGGTAATAATAGAAAATGATGGGAAATATTTTGGGGACCTCAAAGTGAGGGAAAAATACCGAGCTCAAAAGAATTCTGGATTTTCCTTTTATTAATTATAGCTTCTCTCCATTCACCCACCAGTCAAAGTTACTGTACAAAACTATCCTTTTTTATTTTTTCCATCTGTGCAGTGTTAGGATCATGCTCCAGGCTTAGTTTCTCCAAAGGAAGCAAAGGATTATTGTACAAAATTAGCAACCTTGCTTACTAATGATTATTTATGTTCCATGTGGTCACAGATGATGTTTAATGGCAACTATGTTACAGGCCACTTTTGATTCCAATTTTGAAACAGAAAGGTTCATAGAGGAAACAATTACGATTTGTTCTCCACAGATGAAGGCGCCCAGTTCTCAGGAAGTGCTGTGGGGCTTTGGGGAGATGCTGGAGCAGAAGCAGGAGTTGTTTCAGCTGCCTCTTGTCTGTAGTTGGGATATATTTCAAAAGGGATTCTTGTGATACTAGAGAAGTAGAATTAGCTGATGGTGAAGAAATATTTTGCATCTCAAGGCACAAACACAAAGATTCAGCTCCTAAGTGTAAAACACAAACTTGTAAATCTGCAAAGTCAACGCAAAACTGAAGGATGGGAGATTAAACTTCAGCCTGACTAGTTTGTCGGTTGGGATTTGTTGGATGATTGTTCTTTTTGTTTGCTT
This sequence comes from Streptopelia decaocto, assembly GCF_964273445.1. NCBI lineage: Eukaryota > Metazoa > Chordata > Aves > Columbiformes > Columbidae > Streptopelia > Streptopelia decaocto. The sequence goes on along the minus strand of NC_138666.1, from coordinate 17,789,219 downwards.
GCCTTTTTTCTTGTTGTTTTTGGTTTTTTCTTGGGGGGAGGGAGGCGGGGGGGGGGGTGTGGAGAGTGTTTGTTTTGGGTTGTTTTTTGTTGTTATTTGTCATAGCAGAGCATTTGCTATGAATTCTGCCCAAAGAAAGAAGCTTTGGGAGAAGAGGTATCCCATCTGTAGGGAGGTGCTGATACATTATTTAGGCAAATGCGCATGGAGGTGTGCGTAACAGTGTATTTATGATGTGGATTTGTTAAATTTAGTTTGCCTTTAGACATCTTATAATACTCAAATAAGTCTAAATTATCACATTAGGATTGTGGAAGACCTGTTGCTATCCATTTCCAAACTTCCTTCCAAAAGTGTTTATTTCTTTGCTGTTTTACACAGCAAAATGAAATGGTGTAGAACTTCCCCAGTTTCTAAATCCTAATTTTGTCTCCTTCCGATGTCACCTTCTGAAAAACTTTACTATTTATGTTAAGCACAAGCTTAACAGTAGCTTTGATGTGTATATTCTAAGTCATCTTGTATGAAGACAGTCTGCCAGCAATGTTTAAGGATGGTGGTGTTTCATTACAGGGCCTTTGAAGTAGCAGAGGTACCACCAACGGCTGTTATTGAAAATTTTCCTTGATTATTATTTTTACTGCCAGACTTTTAAACCATACAATATCAGCTTTCTCTCGACTTTCCTTCTTAGTTCCTTTTATGGTAAAGCTTAATACAGTGAACATATGGAGCAGCTGAAAGGCTGCCAAATGTTTAAATGACAAGGTTATAAATATAGAGGCAGCATGTTTTTTTTCCTCCTTAATGTATAGTCCTGTTGGTCTGAGCCAAAGCAGACAATAAATCAGAACTTATAACTTGTTTTGCCACTAACTTTATAAATTTGTAACATGCAGAGGGTACCTTAGTCTGGTAGAATGAAGTAGTTGCACAGAGTTTATGTCATTGCAAGGGAATGCTAAACTGACTTCCGCGGAGGACACCTATGATATTCAAAGAAAAAGTTAGTCTTTGAGTTTTGGTTTACAAAAAGCTCCTAATAAAACTCAGTGGCTGGAGACATCCCTTCTTTCTCCTACTTTGGTCCTCAGCCACGGGCTATCTTAATTCCCTGACCTGCTCCTTTTGCTCCTTTGGGTGGAGAGGAACTGCCTTCTGCTTTGCCTTTTTTTTTTCTTCTGCAAGTGAGAAAGATTTTCTGTGTGCCTGAAAATAGAGACTTCATCATTGTTCTTTCTTCCCTCCTTGCTCTAGTCTGATTTCTCTGGCAGCTATTGTTATTTTCCCATAGCACATGAGGAGACATGACTAGTATCTGTTACACTGTTTGGACACTCAAACATATTGGTTTTGGTAGGAATTAAATTGTTGTCTGTGTGAATGTTAGGGAGTGGAGCATCTCCCTTATGAGGAGAGGCTGAGGGAGCTGGGGCTCTTTAGCTTAGAGGAGACTGAGGGGTGACTCATTAATGTTTACAGATATCTAAAGGGTGAGTGTCAGGAGGATGGAGCCAGGCTCTTCTCGGTGACAACCAATGATAGGACAAGGGGTAATGGGTTCAAACTGGAACACAAGAGGTTCCACTTAAATTTGAGAAGAAACTTCTTCTCAGTGAGGGTGGCAGAGCCTGGCCCAGGCTGCCCAGGGGGGTTGTGGAGTCTCCTTCTGTGCAGACATTCCAACCCGCCTGGACACCTTCCTGTGTAACCTCAGCTGGGTGTTCCTGCTCCATGGGGGGATTGCACTGGATGAGCTTTCCAGGGCCCTTCCAATCCCTGACACTCTGGGACTCTGTGATTCTGTGTTAGAGAAAGCAAGGCAGTGCAAGGTACCTGGCATGTGGAGGGAAAGGGATACTGCTTATGAAAGCTATTTTTCTTTTGCAGAAATTCCAGTAACAGTTATTTAAAACTTACCAAAATTTCTGCACAACCAGATCCTGTATATGTCATCTGCACCTTTGCTCTCTTAATGCACTTATTTTTTGTTATCCAGATTTTGTGGTTATGTTTAATAAGAAAATTGTGAACGTGAAGTTCTTGTATTTTATCAGCAGGATGCGTTAGAAGTATATAAAGTTTTGTGTTTCTTTTTTCTACCAGAAGCAAATGCTTTTTCTCAGCCATCCACTACTAGAAGAGATCTACCCTACACCAGAAATATGGCTATAACAGAATCAGCACTCCTAAAAATAATAATTTGGATTATTTGCAAACAGATGGCTAGAAACACAAACACTTTATCTTAAAATCATCACTTATCCCTTTGGCTGCCAATACTCCACTGCACGTCTTTGTTGCTATATGTTAATAGTATCAATTGAAAGGACTTGGAATGTCAGCCCCTACCTGCTGCACTCAGCAAGCAAAGTGCCAGCTGGGCTATTCGAGGAAAGGAAAAAAGAATAGCTTTGAATTGAAAGCATTTGGTTTGGGCTCTAGAGACTTGTGTTCGAATCAGGGTTCTGCCACAGATTTCCTGCGTGACCTTGAACAAATAACATTCTCATAATCTCAGCTGCCCATCTGTTAACATAGAAATGGTAATTATGATGGTAATGAATTTCGCTTTTTAACAGTTCTTAAGGTTGCAGACCCTTCATCAGAAGTGTAGTTCAAACCGTAGCCCTGAAAACAGATTCCATCTGAGAACTGGTACTGGAGGACAAGCTGGTTTCTGTATTGTGATCCTCTTGGTTGCACTGATCACTAAGTAGTGACAGGAATACCATAACCTTAAGGCTGAGCTCATTTTCCAGAAGGCCCACACTGGGCATCTCTGTTCTGTCTCTTGACATGGTTGTTGTACTGCTGCTTCCCTCTGGAGAACCAATATTCCTTTCTCTTCAGTAAGTTTAGCTCAGCTCAGGCTTTGGGATTTCTCCTGCAGAGAGTGTCATTACCTTCACTCTTTCCTCTGGCCTCTCCTCACTTTCCAGGTGTTTGTGAGGATTGCTTCTTTCTATAGCTGTAGCTGTTTACATCTCAAAATGTACTTTTTGTCAGCTGTTTCATGCATCTGAGTACTTTCAGATGATGTGCAACCTTTGTCACAAGGACAGAGCAAAACACAGCCTGTAAGTGGTTAATCACACTGGTGATTTACACATCCACCTGTTCATTTGCCTGAATTGAACCATCACTCGCCAGGTATCCTCTTTGGTGTGAGGCACAGGCTCCTGACTGACGGTTCTCCCCCTCTTCCCAACGGGAGTACTGTCTTGTAGAGTTTTAGTATTGTGCTGTCAAAGTTTTAACTCTCTTTATCTTCTGTGTGCGTGTGGCTAGTGCATCCTTGGCTTATCAGGCACATGTAACTGACAACACACAATGAAACTATCCCAGTTTCAAGGCACACCTTTCAAGTTTCCTATGGAAGACTTTCACTATAAACATTATTTGGTTTCTAAGGAGGGCTTTGGCAGTGTTAAAGCATTTTGGGGTGTGCTTATAGCTGAGGTATCACCACAGAAGTCATGGGTCTGGGTAGCTGGGAGCAGGAGAAATATGGTCATTTTGCCCCTTACCCAAGAGTTCTTTAAAATGGAATCATCTTAGAGAAGTACAAGGAGTGGAGGTGGACAGTGTAGGGATTCTGGGCATGTTCTGGATTTCAGAGGCAGCCCGTAGATGAAATCATAACTTGTGGAGATGTTCGAGGAGATTATCTATCAAAGTGTATGGTATGGTGCACAGAGACTTTCTCATTGTTCTCTAAATATACTTTTGTGTGGCTGGATACTGTACTACCAGTTTATCTTCCTTTTATGTATGTGAGTGAATAAAGAATTGTTCTGAGCTAAGTGTTTGCCTGATGGATTTTAAATAGACTGGAGTTCAACTGGGTTTTGGTTCACAAGTCAGTTAGCACTTCAGGGGGAAACTGTCTGCATATGTTTGCATCTCCTGAGTTTCGCTTAGAGTTTAAAATTCAAACAAAATGGAAAGCTCAAAGGAGAACCCAGCTTGAACTGCCAGCAGAGTCTGACTTGGGGTTTGGAACTATGCAAAATCTCTATATATAGTTTGTTTTCAAATAGCTACCATAAATCCTTATGCAGATCCCAGGAGGTGCTGTAATGTTCGTTCAGTGTTTACCCAAAGGTCTCTTGAAATATTTGGTAATTCCATAGTTTTCTTTACTGTCTGCCAAAATTTTCGTTTTATAAGGAAACCTGATGTAAGCATCTCCCTCCCCCCTCATCCACCTCCCTCCAGTCATTCCACTCAAGCAATACAAAAAGAGCTAAACGTGAGTGTGAGTTGTAACTTTATTTTAAAGACAGATGTGGAGTGAAACCCTGACAAACTGCTGCCCCAGTTCCTCCTCCCCCCCCCGCACCAGTTCTCATCGATTTCAACAATATTTTCTTAAGTAGTAACTGCCTCTGACCTTGGCACATAGTCCTTTGGAAGCTTTTGTCTGGGTCTCTTTATAGAAAAGTATCACAAAATAGACTGTGATGTGAATAACCATGGAATGTTTTTCTTGAGCTGGGCTTACCACATACAGAGCTATAGCAAAGCACATGCATTACTAAAAATGATAGCCTAAAAGTATTCCAGTGTCATTTGTTCATTATTAAGTCTATTACCTCTGAAATGAGGCTGTGGTACTCAGTCCTTTCTTGTTCTGCACAGAACAGTTTATTAATGGTCCCTTTGTTTAAGAGGGATGGCACAGGGAGCTGAGTGGAAGACTTGAAGCTGCTCAGCAGCTATGAAGCAGCTACTAGGTACTGTTTAATATCTTAAATGATTCCATGCCCATAAATCAGCCAGCTGTAAATTATATTTAATGCTGAAAAATAACCACCAACCAAACAGATCTTTAACCTGTAAATGTTAATTCTGTTTGTTAATACTTAGTGGCTCCAGCAGTGCTCTGAGACTAGACAAGTTATTATTCATTTTGACTCCACTCCAGCCCTTTTCAGAAAAGCCTCTCCGAGACCTTCCTAAATATGGGAACCACCGCAAGGCACACACAATCGAGTAGAAGCACTGTGAGAATGGTACAGTCAAAAATTCAGTTCATACCTTCCATGCCCAAGACATTGCACCATAAAAGCCCTGGAAGGAGTGTGAATGGGGTAGTTTGTACCCTAGAAGTAACATCAGATGAGTTAGCGCTAACCCTGTGCCTGAGCTGCTCGCTGTGGGATGGTTTGCAGATGTTTGGCCCTGTGATAGAGCAGCTGCACTCCCAGAGCAGTCGGAGCCAGCTCAGATGACTCTGTGCTGCACCACCGTGTGTACCATCGTCCTGCTGCACCACCGTGTGTACCATCATCCTGCTGCACCACCATGTGTACCATCGTCCTGCTGCACCACCGTGTGTACCATCATCCTGCTGCACCACCGTGTGTACCATCGTCCTGCTGCACCACCGTGTGTACCATCGTCCTGCTGCACCACCGTGTGTACCATCATCCTGCTGCACCGCTGAGCACCCTGGGAAAGGACTGAGAGCGCCACGCTTCACTTGTGGGTGCCCTGAAGTGGAAAGGAAGATAGAATTTCAAGCTGAAAGGAAAAGGTGTATTCCCTTCCTTCCCTGTTTCATTTAATCTGAGCTCTGTGTGCCTCCCCTTCTCCTGTGCACTGTATCTAGCAATCCGTACAGCTACAAAACCTCAACGTTTTCTTTATTTTTGGCTTTGTGGGGAGTGGGTTAATTTTGCTTTATATCAAGATGATTTTACCCTAGGGTGGATGTAGGAGAGGACTCTGGATTGCAAGATGGAGATGAGGGCAGGGAGGAGCAGAATCTTACTATCAGCTACACATAACGTGTGACCAGATCCTATTCTGCTTTGGTGATGCACAAAATGTTCTGTGCCTCAAATCTTATACATCTGATGTTCATCTAAATGCTTCATTTTTATTTAGGTTAGTAAGAAAGAGTGGATGATTCAAAAACTTCAGGCACATATAATTAGATGTCTATTTACCTTTAGAAGTCTACTATCGAAATCCCTTATGATATTGTCCATAATACTCTCAGCTTCCAACTTTGTCTGCTGAAATCACTCTCTTCTTGAGTAAAACAAATTATCGCTATGAATCCTGTTCTTTCTTGGCAATATAAAAATCAAAGAGTTTATAATGTAGAATCTTATTTTACGTGAGTTAACCAGCTGGACATTACATTTATTTTGCATTTGGTTATATTTTATCATTTTGTCCCTGCACTTCATAAGTATGAATGTTTGGAAATGAAGTTAATTAAAAGATGGTAAAAATCTGTTGGAACAGACAGTGAACTTTGGAATTAAGTCTCTTATCCACTTTTGGAAAAAATTTAAAATAGTAGCTAATTCTGCATGTGTGTGTGTGTGTGCGTGTGTGCACTTTATTCCTATGCTGGTAAAGTGTCACTGTCTTGGGGAAACAGTTTTTTTCCTGCCTCTTCACTGGTGATTAGTGATAGATCCAAATTAGGAAGCTGAGGCTTGTCCCTTTTTTAGCTGTAAACTATATTATCTATACTCTCTCATTCAGTCTGATTGTATTGGTGACAAAAAATTGACACTCTATATGAAGTAAAATTAGGCATTTTAATTCTGAAAGTTGAAATACTTACAGTAAAAAGAATTCTATCTGTAGAGTTACATTTCCTTGCATAAAATGATGTTGAAATAAATATTGGCCTTGATCTAAGCTGCTGTCCAGCAGGAGCTAAAACGCATTCATATTTCTCTTTTCTAAAAATCTGACTGTTCAAAAAATAACACAGCAGAATGAATAATACAGAAGCTGGGCAGACAATAAAATGTAAGTGGGAAACAAATGTTAACATTCTACTTATCAAGCTCTTACAAGCAGAAGAGAGTATGTAGAATGGTAATTAACACCCACTCATCACATTCTTCTAGAAGATTAAAGAACAGGTCCTAGCCTCAGTACTTACCTTTGCAAATATAATCTCATCAATTAATCTAATTCAGAAGAGAATGAACTTTTTATTTCAGCTCACTTAGCCAGGTTTTTTCCTCATTAGACTGTTTTTCTCATTTACCACACAAAAATCCAACTATCACTTAGAGGTGAAAATTTCTTGACCTTTAAATGCACTCAGTTAAGCCTTCACAAAGTAGACGAGATATCGCAGATGTAGGAATTATAAGAACAGGGTTCACGATGTATGAAAAAGCTGAATTTTAGCTCAGAAATGTGTTAGTTGCATATAAAAATCTAACCATGGTAGCACAGCTTTCCATTTTTGGCCCAGGGTGCCACATATCTGCGTTGCTAACAGGGCTAGCACAGATCAATGCTGTTTTCATTGAGAGACCAGAATGTGAACTCCCCTGTCCTATGGGAATGTCTTGCAACATTGTTTTTAATTCAAATCACTAAAAATATGTATTTAGTTAGCTTTATAAAATGCACAAGTTAGCTAATAGCATGATTGCTTGACTGCCTAATTTATGAGAAGTTACGTGCATAACTAGCAGATAAATATAGATAACAATTTTATCCATGTATATATAAAAGAGGACTTTATAACATGACTGGTTTTATTAGCTAGGGCATCATATTCCTTTAATACACAGTTAGTTTATATCTGGCAGCACCTATCCCTGCAAGCATCCTCTCAGTCATGAACCTTTTTTGGTATTATCATGCAAATATTTCCATGCATTATCTTGCTAAGACTTTAGCAGATGTAGATATTGTGTTATGGTTTTTGAACATTTTATAAACGGAGCTGAATTATGCCTTCCACGTCTGTCCGATAGTAAAAACTTCTAAGGAAATCTACTTTGAACTGGAATTGCCAGTTCTTGGCCAAGGGGTATTAGTTGAGCACTGGTAGAAGCAGATGTAATAAGGCAATGAAAGTGATCATTAATGATATTATATATGTTTGATGGAGCAAAAATGAAAATTTAAATTTCCACACCATTAAGAGCCTGAAGAAGTATAAAAATGCATTTTGCAATCTTCACGCAGATAAATGATTGCTGCTTTCAAACCCTTGAATAGGTTTAACAAATGTTTACTGGCTGCTTTCCACTGTTTGACCGCAGCTTCAGGAAAAAAATGTACTTTTTAAATACATAAACACAGGTTGTTAATGAAACCATTCTCTATATCCCTTCCACAATTCCTAGTAGAAAACATTTAGTTGACTATGAGTGGAAAATTGAACTGATACCAAGGATCTCTAATCTCTCTGTTCTGTTGAATTTATAGATATGCTCATGTTGATTTATTATTGAAATACTTTTTTGTAAAAGCAGTGGTTTCATGGAGCTAGAATGACACGTGAAATGTAGTCCAAGGTAAATTAAAGTACTTAAATACAGTAGTTATCATCTGATTATAACTAAGTATATCAGACAGCTCAGTATCCTTGCAAACATTTAGTATATTAAGAAGATCAGTCATCAGTACAGTTCTCTTAGTCCTGCTGCTATTATGAGTCACTTTTATAAGAAAATGAGCTCTTGATTTCTGTCGAGGTAGGGAAAGTAAAAAAAACAGTCGGTGCAGTTATACCAAGATACATATTGATTGATTTCTTCACTGCAATAATGTAACCTTTGTGAATTTAAGTGTGCGACATACATACCTGTAAAAAATAGTAGGGAAATATGGACTCTCCAGCTTGAAAATTACTAAATGCCAGCTGAACACCCAAAAATCTTTTCCTGTACCTGCCAGGAAGAATGAAAATCTTGTTCACAATCAAATGGTAGGACAGCCAAGGCATGTCCCATCTTAAAAGAGTAAAGTCACCTGGCATGTTCCCATAGGCATTTTAATTCCATTCCACACATGCCTCTGGTAGCAAAAGACAGTAGAAAATCTTCCAAGAAATGCGCTACTTCTGTGTCTTCCCATATTGGCCATTAAACACTGCTAGTGTTCTTTGGTTTCCGAATATACAAATCGCAGAAAACAAGAAAGAGAAAAACAAGAAAATGTTATAATAATAACACACATCTTCAGAAGCTTCAGAAGCTATAGTTTGAACTGATCTGATGCCACTCAAATAGCTTTTATACTTACTGAACTTTCCAAAAGATGGGAGAGAATATGGGAACTTCTAGTTTGTTGCTGAGATTTCGAAGTTCATACCATTCACTGCAACAAAATTGTATATTCTCCAGAATATAAGAAAAGATTGAGTCGACAGGGTTACTTTCTTTTCTCCATGGCTTTCCTTTAACTGAGGAACAGCACAGTCATTGTAAATGTTTAAAATAATGTTATAATGGATTGGAAAATTAAGAATAGGGGAGGAGAGATCTGAAGGTCATAAAGTTGAACTTGGAGTCTGAAAATAATACCTACCATTAAGAATGGTATAGTATTGCAGATACCTTGGAAGCAACAGAGAAATGAAGAAAATGTTGTTCAGTATGTAGACAACCCTTTCAGATTTATACTCTGGAATGACAATTCTAAGAAAGAAACAGGACTCCATCTCTCCGGAAGTATAAATTAGAGGTTAAACAAGTACAGACAGTGGCAGACCAAGCAACTGTTTTTATCAAAATCTTGTTTGCAGTGTCCAGTGCCATATTATTTGTATTACTTGCCTGAGAATTAGAATGCATTGGAAGCACTGTGTGATCTGTGATGAGCTCTCTTAATGACATGTTCCTGTCAGCCGGTTCTGAACCCAGAGCTGAGTCACGGCTGCATTCTGGCATGCAGCATGTGTGTGGTTTAAATGAATGTACTCTTTGTTCAGACCGTTATTATCTTCTGTGTTTTCTCAGGGGTTAAGTACAGGCTAGGGGCACGGGAAGAAAAAGTTTTCTGTTCTTCCACAGCACATTTTGACAGTGTCACAGTAATTGACTGGGCTGCATTCAAGGTTGCTAAAGCAACACAATTATCACAACACATACAGTGTGCCTGAGGTGCCAAATTGGCAAAACACTTGAATTTTTAACATTAACCACACAAACAATTCCATCTCTATTCATCAAATACATAACCAAACTGAAGCAGAACCAAAACTAAACTGTTTTCCATAAATGAACATTAAGCTTTGGTGTTGGTTATTCCTTGTTGAAGAGGTGATGTAATTACCTTGTGTTAGGAATTAAGGTGGTGTCTTGCCATAGCTTGTCAGGCAGGGAAAAAATCAGGTAGGTCTCTCTCAATATGTTTGAGTCAGGTTTCTACTCTGGGATGGATATGGGTGGTACTCCTGGTAGATGGCTTTCTAAAAAGCACAAGGTGAGATATTTTTAAATACATTATTTGCACTGTGGTTTACTTTTGATTAATTTAATACTGCAGGTTTGCTGTTGGTTTTGCTTTTTAAAATGAAGATCAATAGCAAGTTTATTTCTTTTATTGGTTTAATTATAGTTTTAGATTATGGACAGGAGTTGTTGGCTGTGAAGCAGAAAAGTGTGTACTGTGTGTCAGGAACAGAAGAATTCCAGCTTTATAAAACTTTTTATTTCTTTATTGATAGTTCATCACAGAAAAATCTACCTGATGTTACACTTTGATACTGCAAAAATACATGTTGCCTTCTTTCAGCTTCTGAGAAGAAAAGACTGAATAACAGAGCCATCAGAAAACCTCAAAAAGTAAGTCAGATCTGCAAGACACACGGGTATGCTTACAAGTCTCTTATCAATAATTTAAACTTCACCTGTCAGAATACGAGATGGACATATATGCTGTTGTGCATTTTCCTTGTGAATTGCATTTGCTAATCCACCACCAGCCTGCCAGATTTAAAAGGTATTTCCATTTCTGAAGGGAAGTTGCCTCAGACTTTCAAGGTCCAAAGATATTTAGAAACTGTGAATTTCTCAGCGTTAACTTATGCTGAATAGCACACTAATAGGCTAAAACGTTCCTTGTTTTTCAGTGGCTACAATAGACTTAATTGTTGTTTTCCTGCTGGCTGGAAGCACCTTGGAACAGACAAAAGCAAATCTGTTGTGGGGAGTGCTCTCCCTGTACTGTTTAATCTGTCTGACATTGGAGAATGCTTCCAGAAAAAGTTCTCTACAGGCTGCTTTTGAATTCTGCATCTTTTTTTGAGTGAATTCCAACAAAAGTACCTTGTTAAGGAAATTTCAAGGGGGATGTGTTGCAGTTCTTCTGTACAGAAAAATTATCTCCTCTGAGTCAAAGGTGATTGATACATCTGTCAAATCCATAGGTAGAGCACACACTACTGCAAAATCAGCTGTTCAGTCTGCACAGTCAGGAAAGGAATTAGGGGAGAAATTTCAAAAGGTATGTTTTTAGGCATTATTTTCAAGGAATAAAGAGTATGATAATAAAATGGTGGTTTTGATGTCTGATCCAAAGGGACTGCACAGCTGGAAATTCCCACAACTCTATTTGCATTTCTGCAGTGCCCAGTAATCCATGACTGGGATGTGCAGAGGTTCCTCGCTGAGAAGTAACCAACTTTTATTCCCCTGTCCCAGGGGCACAAGGATAAGAGACACAAGATCTGAGAGAGGCAGCATCAGCTCATAGACGATGGTGGCGAGGGCAGAGCCATGTGCTCGCTCTTTCTCACAGCCACTCTTTTTCACACGGGGCAGCTCTGTGTCCCGGTCAGGCAGATCTCTTGTCATTTACAGAACTCTCTGTCCAAAGTTTGACCCTTTCTTTGAATAGTTGCAAGATGAACATTAATTGCCTAAATGACTACAAGCTAAGAACATCAGATGAATTTAAGCAGACAGCCATCCTACAAAGAGATTTTCATCAATATTCACTGTGCTTAGAGTGAAATGGAACAGATGTGCAATGTGATACTGATCTTATTCTGGCAAAGATGAGCACACACACTTTTAGAAGAGAGGACTCTTCGTACCAGCCATGCTTTCTGTCTCAGGGTACAGATGTACATGCTGATGTACAGGCTGACCTTGGTAAGGATGTAAGCAGTTATTAAATATCCTGCCCTATGGTAGGTAGAAAGACCATGATGCTGGTTTTGAATGGAGATAAAATTTCAAGACAAAGGGTTTTCTAGATTGGTCCAGGTTGGTGAGTGACATCTTGAAGAAATGTCTTTTGCATGTCTGAATTTGCTCAGTACATTACAAGGTAAAAGAGAAGCATAAAACTAAGACAAAAGCTTTACTATGGCATAATATTGTGTCTTTTTACCCCTTAGGCTATTGGAGATGTCTTCTTTTAAGAAAATAATGACGAAGACGGTGGTGTAAAAAAGAGTCAAACAATGATTGGCTGAGCATTGAAAATCAAATGGCATAAACAAAAAATACATACAATCAGTATTCCCGTACCTGCCACAGATCAACACATCTCATTAACTCTGTTTCTTACAAAATCACCAGAAAAAGTAATCAGGGAAGGATAGTTAGTAGAAGTATTTTCTTTCTTTTCCCCCATATTTTAAATATTTAAATTTTTTTTGCATTTGAATTTTTTTATGTTTGTGCTCTGTTGCAAAGTTGGTACCATTTCTATTAAGAAAGAGGCAAGTTTTCCAGATTGCTTAATGTTCCTTCAGTGGATTTCTCCAAGATGTAACACACTTATTGGTGTTCTCAAGTGAGCCTTCAGCAGATCTGAATCATTTAAGGGTTCACCCTCATCTAGTTAAAAATCAGTGTTTGAATATCTATCAGTATGCAAAACATTCATTTGCTTCTAGAGTTAGAGCTCCTTATTATACCAGGAAGAATTTAAGTTTTAATTAGCATTTCCTCTGGTGTACTAAACCCACTGAGATTACTACACTTAGTAAAATTTAATTAACTTGACAAAAGATCCTAATTGTTTTCATGCCACTAGTCCTTGGTGGGACTAAAAATAATAACCTCCAAATTAAGTGTCTACAGCCAGCCTTTCTTTTGGTTGTCCTATATACATAAAATTGGTTGGCCTACATATAATTATAGTTGGTAGAACATGTTGCCCAGTATGGAATCAAGATTGTTTGCTCAAAGGCGGAGATTTTTATGGCAATGCATAATGATAATTAGTCAAAAGGCCTTAGCTAACATTAATTCTTCTCACCCCATCTTATTAAGCTCTGAAAATGGGAGGTTTATTGATTTACCTAGGTGCACAAACTAATCAACGAGATATAGTATTCATTTAAATCAATAATGTACCATAAAATTGGCAAGAGAAAAGAAAGATCAATATATCAATAATGTAAGTATGATAAGAAATATATATCAAGTGTAGTGTGGCTAGGTGAAGTTAGGTATTAAAATACTTCCCGTTCAAGACTCTTAGTGTATCTTCTTTTCTGAGATAGAGCTGCTCGCCTAATTCCAAGGCTTTATTCACTTTGAGACACTCATCTTGAAAGAAATGTGTAGAAAGTATTAGCACGCAGAGAGTTTTAAGAGTATTGGGGACAGCTTTCAGCTCAAGAGATTTGTTACGGCAGTTTATATGCAGAACACAAGCACTGGAGTCCAGCGAATCCTTTGGCTCTGGATGTCTAAAGAAGACACATTAAGGAGAAGGGATCAAGGAAAAATACGGAGGCTCTTCTGCCAAGGCTAGGATTTCATCGTGCACGTCCTCACATTATAGGGATCAGATATGTTCACCTAATTATTATCTTCAAAATTTAAGGAATGAATCAGCTTATCAATCTAAGAAATCAAATCAATCACTTGTTATTCCTGTACAGAGCTTTTTGGGGACTGAATATCCCCGATGTGCTTAGAAATTACTGTTAATACAGATATGGTTTTGTCAACAAAATCCGTTATGTGGATGCTCCTTTTTGAAGACATGGTGTCTTTGGTAAGTCTTAAACTCCATCCGCTCCTGAAATAACACAGTTCAAACCGAGGCTTTACTGTTGAGAATGCAAGAGAATATTAACTATATGCATTGTTAAGTTCTTATAGTACTAGAAGGAAAAAAAAAAAAAAAACCAAAAACAAAAACAAACCAGAAAACTCCAACCTGTAAATCTGTCTGCATCTAGAGTCTTCAGCTTCTTTTTCTGACCAAACATCTGGCTGCTTTATAACATTTGAATACTAAGAAGATTATCTTGGCTGACGATCCATCCAGGCTGGCTATTAAACACCATTTTTTCTGCTTTTCTTGCCAAATTCCTCCTTTCTTTCCTTCCCTCTCAATTTAAACCACATGGTGTTCTTACAGGCCTCAATCTCCATCAAGATTTATTGATGCAAACTCCACATGTCCGTCAATTCTGGTTAAATTACTACAATCTTTTGCATATACATAATAAAATATTTTTAATTAACAACTCTAGAGTTCACATTGGTAGCTTTTACCTTAATAAATAGAACCTTTATAATGACCTTCTCACTCAAAACCACCATACATATGTATGTGTTTAATGTATACAAATTTTTAAAACTACTCTCCAATTAACTCTTCTCTGCATGTCTAAAATAGCTAACTCTGAAGGGTTGTCAAAAGCTGAAGTTTAGTACATCAAAATCAAAGAAAGCCAGGTATACAGTCAATAAAATGAAGACTACAGGAAAAGCAGTCCACAAAAGATTCACTACAGAAGACTTTAAGCATTTGGAAGAAAATAAGTTCATGTTTTTACAAAAATGGAAACACTGTTCATCTTTGTTCCTGTTGATAATACATTTGGAACACTACAACTCTTAAGTTAATTGTTGTACCTCTTCCCATATCTGCCTTTGATTTTTTTCTTCGCATGACTAATGAATCATTGGCAGCATTAGATAAAACACAGTAACCTTCTCTTTCTGGTTTAACAAACTGTGGATAGCAGCTTGGAACTCTCTCATATTCTCATCATCACTTATTAGAATGCCTTCAGTTTTAAAAAGACTGTTTTCAGCGGTTTTTCATGACCTGACCTACTCTTCACCTCAAGTATTTAGATACTTAATATCTATAATGAAAAAGAAGGTATTTTATAAAACAATTAATTATGATACAATTTTCTGATCCAGCATTTTCACACACCTTTGGAGTTTTACATTATACCATAACAATTTAAGCATTTAGAAAATTGAAGTGTAATTGAAAATTATAATGTGTAAGAGCAGTTCTGATTAACATAACGTAGAGACATGTAATAAGAATGTTAAAGACTCAAGAAAGAAAATAAAGTATTTCAAGCCTCTGAAGTTTTGAGTCTCTATCCAGAATACAGGCTATCAGTAACACACTGATTTGTGGGAATTCTGAGAACATTTACAAAATCATCTCATTATCTTTCATAGAGAACACTAATAATTTCATTTGCATCTAGTCTTGCTTTAATCTAATAGTCTTTCTTCTTTTATGTAGATAGAATATTAAATGGTGTGGTTTTAGTATTTCATTTTAGAATACTTGCGAATTTTAAATGAAAAATAGGTCCTCAGAGCAACTAGTAGTAGATTCAGAATGGTCCTTTTAAAAGAAATCCTTTGAAAAGAGAATGCATGCTCCATTTTAAATGTCTGAGTGTTCTGAAGTACACTACAGTTTCTACTTTTCTATTGCAAATTTAAAGCCTGACTCTGTCTGACTCAAGAAAAAATCTATCATGGAGTAGTTTATCAGAAATTTGGAGGTTTTGGCATCAATAGCTGATGAAGGATTTTGTTCCCCTAAATAAATGGAGTAGAGAACAGTGTTAGAAAAATTTGAGATTTGGTTTCATGTTGGATTTTGGGGAGGTAATGAGAAATGTTGGTGGGATGAATCTCTGACACTTGTCCATGAAAATACTTTGTATAAGATGCTCTTAACCTATTTTAAGTGTCAGTATAATGAATGTTCATCACCTGCTGCTTACAACGAAAGCATTTTCAAGAAAAGCCTGAAGAAGGTAAAGCTTTAGCAAGCTCTAATGTCTCTATTTTGAAATCAATCAAGCTATACTAATTTATATAACTCAAAGTCTAAAACATAAAAATCATACTTTTTTTTTTTTTTTGGAGAGGGGGGGAACAAACAAACAAATAAAATAAAACAACAGCTTATGCTTTCTTTAACTATCAAGTTACTTTGGAATTCTCCAGTGACAGATTGTTCTGGGAATGAAACATAGCATCAAGCTGGAAGAACATCAGCGCCATGAGGAAGGACCTGCTATTTCATAAAGTTTTACCAGATATAAGCTTTATATACAAGACTGAGAAGACAAGTTAATATTTTGGTAGGAAAAATCCCGAACTGATGGAAAAACATCTGCTCCGTTTAAAAACTAATGGAAAACATCAGTGCAATAAAAAGAAATACTGCAATTAAAAGAAAAGGGAATGCTGAGGGAACGTAATTTATGGAAAATGTTTATCAGCCTTGTACATCTATTGAGGATTGCCTGGGCACTTCTCTCCAATCAACAGAAATCCAAACAATGTTACAGTGTATACAAACCAACTGTGTGATTTTTAAAGCAGATCTACCAACTCAATGAAATTAACAGTAAGTCATAACAAACATTACAGCCACAGTGTTATTATACATTTCCTCTTGGATTTTTCAGGAAGTAGAAGAGACAGACTATGTATTAATGGGGAAAAAGAGCACATTGTTCTTTTCCAATAAAGTATCCTAAAGAAACCTGAACGTAAAGAAAGCAATAATAATTTGGCTTGATATCATAGCAACAACTATGAAGCAATGATATTTTCTGATTATGTTGGCCAAAATTGTAGGATTCTCTTCCAATCTTTGTAGAATTAAGTAAGATTTGTGTGCATGTACGGTCTTGTTTTAGTTAATGTGATCTAGGATTGAAGACAACTCATTCTACTCTTGGTTGTGTTATTCTCTATACAACTATAACTCCAAAGGTTGCAGAGCTGTAATATAAAAATGAACTGAGGAATACCCATTTAAAAATAGATCTGATTATTAAGCTCAAGTTATCTACAATTAGATTGGAAGTCAAAGCTGCTAGAAGAGAGTTTTCCTTCACAGGCTGGAGTTCTGAAGACCTCGATCATTCAGTGATATAAGCCCAACATTGCTCTGGCTTCCATGATGGGACCTCACCACTTGCCTCTCTGGACTGATTCACCCATTTATAATGCACAGTGAGGATCAAAACTCACATCTAAAAGCCTGATACACAGCTTGATGTTCTTAGTAAGCGTGTGGGCCTAAATCCAGAACATCTTACTCCTAAACTTGCTTGACTTAAGTCACTAGTTAGTGATGAGAGTCTCTGTTTCTGACTAAAATCCTGACAAAGATTGGTACAAAGCAGGATTGAAAATCAGCTGCAGAAGTTTCCAGAATTTTCTAATAGATATACTTCAATGCACCTATAGAATTTATTGATAACATAATAAAGATCTAAATATTTCAATAATTATAATATTGTATGAGAACAAAGTATTTTATTTGTGTGTTTTACCCTGCGGAGAAAGGTTGACATTTTTTTTTTCTAAATCAATATGACATTAGATGTCCTATTCATATTTTTAATTGCATTAGATAAGCATATTAATCAATGACTCCGATTCAAGAAATGGCTTAGTTAGGAATTTATTCTTTTATTAGTAAGACCTAATTAGAGTTCAGTGTTAGCATCCTATCACCACAAACCAGAAAACCTCTGATTTGTGTTCATACACTTGTTTTAGTCTTGGTTTTGCATAAACTCCTCTCCATGATGGTGGTGGGGAGACTCAAATTGAGCTTACAGATACTCTGCAGGGGCTTTTCTGTAATTGTTCACTAGTGAATAAAGGCTTTACATTATCTGTTGGTTTTAGGTAATGCCTTCAAGGCACAAATTGTCTTCACACCAACTCAAACGTCATTGGTGAGGAGGGAGGAAAAATTGATTGTTTGTAGTATCTTAACTTGATGCTTACTCAAATTCCAGTTTTAAATGCTTTGCTGAAAGACTAAATATGGAACCTAACTATGTTCCCATGAAGATAAAACTGGGCCTGCTCTCCTTGTTATAACATTGTTAAGTCTGTCATGCTGCCTGTGTCCATATTGAAAACAGACTCCCCTGGTGGAATGTTCGACTTAACAAATGAGCTCACCAAAGTCGGGACAAACACAGATAATGTGCCACTTTACTTGTCACAATCTAAGCCGATCCCACCATTTGCCATTCCTTAAAAGATACGGATCTCACAATGAGATGTCGATGCCAGATGGGCAAATCTTTCTCTCTAGATAAGTGGGTGCTGGAAACCTTCTGCCGAAGCGATGGCTGGAATGCTGGAAAAGGAGATCTCCACACTGGCTGGGAATGAGGCCCAGCAGGTGCTGCAGGGCCATTGGAGCTGCAGGACTCACTCGGAACTGTAAAATTATTTCTTGGTTATGCAGAAAGCCTATTCAGATTTCTTTTATGAGAGGATCAAATATTGTGGAGTTTGAACCACAACCAAAGCAGCTTGCTCCAGCCAATGGGCTGCTATGGTCATGTACATGCCCCTTGGTTGACAGACAGGGCCCTTGACCAATGAAATGCCTTGGTTGGGGGAAGTTTCTGGACCACTACCATAAATGGCTGCTGCTGGAGGTCACCTGTGGTTTGGCCTGTTGAGGGCAGTGTGTCCGCAGTGGGAGACTCTTCTTCTCAGCCCAGCTAACAAAGGAAAGTTCCTGGAGGACTGAGACACCTTGTTGGTAAGTGATCTTGTGGCCCTTGGGGGGCCTCACTTTTTATGAGTGGGAAGACATGCATTTTGGGTCATCCCTCTAGAGTTTGGGGATCTCTTGAGTCTGAGCCGCCTGTGTAGTAATTAAGCGCCTAACTGGTATCCAACTCTGTGTCTTATAATTTTGTTGCAGTGCTGAGTAATTTTGGATAAACCCTGTTTCTTGTTGGTTCTGTGCTAAAAAATTCTGGTTAGAATACTGTCTTTTTGGAGTTTCCTGGCCGCATTGATGTTTGGGGTGTTGTTGTGATAATGGCTTAGTTTTCTCAGAGGTCACGTAAAGCCGCGGGATGTTCTTAGGCCTGAGTTCAGACTCTGGTGTTTTGTTTCCTGGACTCACTTTTTGAAGTTTGATGGCAGGTCAAAAAAGGGGTAGGCAAGAAAATCAATGGTACCTATGGAAGCAATTAATGCATATACTTGGTATGTAATGTCTAAATTCATAATTCTAAGTGAAATCAGCTGTTCTGCCCAGAACATTTATGTAGGGCATAGACTATATGCTGGCCTGCACAGAAGAAAATTCTTATATTCAATAGCATTCCCTTGTTTGGTTTCTGCAGATCATATAGCCAAATACTTTGTATTTTTAGCTGACACGAACAGACTTTCTCAGTACAAAGTGCTTTAGAAAAATCCATTCAGTCAGGAAAAAAAAGGTTATGATGACCCATTACAGAAACATTCCTTAAAACCCAGCAGTTTAATTTAAAAATGTCTTGTTTCTTCAGTCTGTTAATCCTAAACAAGCCTTGGAGATTTTTGAACTATGCAACTAATCCTGAGAACGCTCACTCATGCAAATTGTTTCTTAGAATGGGAATAAAAGATTATGCTGTCAGGTTTCATATCTAGGATATGTAGGACTTCACATTTTAGGTTATAGAAATGTCACTGCTGTTCCAAGTTAATGAAAAATACTTTAACCTCGCACAAGCACTGGCTTATTGTCATGAAGGTAAATAGAATGACTAATAATAGTGCTATTTGGCCTGGCTAGGGTGGAAGACAGTATCTGTACCAAAAAGCCGTTCACAAAACTGAAATTAGCTTATTTGGTTAAAAGTCCTTCAAGTCTATTGGCATCCCAAATGTTATGAAGAGCTTATGGGATTTTTTTTAAATGGTATGAGGCTAAAGCTTCCTCCAGCATCTTGGACATTATTGTGATGGAAGAGAGTGATGGAAGAGAGCAGGATTGATTTGCTAATAGAAGTTTTTCTATTTCTTCTGCCTTTCTATCTATGGATCTTCCAGGCACAATCTGTCAGGCATGTGGGTACTTACATTTCTTGTGGGAAAAGGAGGAGAGAGTGAGATCATAGCCCTAGATGATATGGTCGTGGTAAATTATTCATTATTGTGATGTATATATAGTATCTGCCTTAAGTAGTACTTCAGCAACATGAAACATGACAGGTTGTTTCTTTGTTTATAAAGATTAAATAGACAAAAAGCTTGAGACAACTGCTTTCTTCTATTTTACCTTTTTGTGGTTTTTATCTTTTTTTTTTTTTTTAACTTCTTGAAAATGTGCTTTATATGAAGTAATATGACAATACAATGAAGACAGCATTCACAGGAGGACAGAATTCCTTTTCCAATCCAGTGTGTAAAGCATCTTATATGCATTGACGTTACTCCTCTCATATAAATTTAAAATATATGTTTTCAAACTTTGCCTTGCTTCTAAACCATAAATATTTAATTCTCAGTATTATCATCAATCAGGTTAGGTGATCTATGAAAGATATTGGTGGTAAAAGCTCCTTGCACTGTTTGCTCTGGAGCTCCAGGAGCACTCCAGGTTCATGGTGAGCTTCTAAGGAGCTGATGGCAGAGGGGGACATTGATTAATGGCTCCCTGGGCCAATCTGACACCTGTGCCTGGATCAGAGAGATAAGAGACAGCTGGAGTCTGCTGGAGAGCAGTGCTTCATGCAGGAGAGGCAAAGGTTAGCAGCACGGAGGAATTCCTGCCAGAAGCGGGAGATACGCAGCTTCCTCCGGGACAGGATAATGGGCTGCAAAGGGGAGTAATAAAGTGAAGGATCGTTTTGTAGTACTCAAGCAAAAACAAGAGACAAGACAGATGATGTTAAAGGGTTAGAATAAAAGCAAGAATAAAAATCCATGAAGAAATGAAGCTTTAAAGTATTTCAAGTTTGGTGTTTTGGGTTTTTGGTTTTTTTTTTGTTGGACTTTGGTTTTTTTAAGTGTAGTTTAATTTACCATCCGTAACAGAGGGCTTTTTTCATTATGATTTTGTTTATTCATTCTCTTACATCATAATTTGCTATGCTAAACAAAGTGCACTTCTCCATTGTGGAGAATTTACCTAACAGTACAGCCCTTATTTAGTTAAAATGATGCTCACATTCTAGTGGTGCAAGGAAAGTTCAGACTGATTGGTTAGAGTAGTTTGACCTGCAGATGCATGGTATTTGTGATAATTGGCACAAAACATCTATTGTAGCAGTTTCCATGACCCAAGAACACTTCTCTAATTTCTTCCATATAAACTAAAACAGTGCAGAAATTTGCAATGCTTGATCATCCACCTATCCCAGCACTGTACCTTTGGAAGTATCCAGAATCACATGTTTCCCAAGAAAATAGAAAAATTATGGTTTAGGCTAACTTTATATTTTCCCCACACTATGCTTAGAATTCATAGTACAAAGCAAATAGTCTTCTTGTCATCAGTTTCCACCTGAAGTCATTGGAATGTTTTTCTTAAGTAAGATGTCATCACACAGGTTGCATTGCTGACCAAAGTAAATGCCATACATAGAAATAAAGGTGGTTTAAACTTTGCAAATGTTTTTTTTGCCAAGAAAGGCACAAGACAGCCTTAGGAGAATTCCATAAACAGGGTTTGATTCAGAAAACCTGAGAATCATTGGAGGGGAAAAAATTTGCTTTAATGAGGTTTGACTTAGTATTGAAAGTAGGAAATTTGCACACATTTGGGAGTACTTTGCATTAGCACAAATGAGCCAGGAGCACAAACCCTTGGAATAGGAATTATTTCAAAATTATAGTAGACTGACATCACTGGCTGGGTTAACTGTGTCCTTTTCAGTGGGTTATTAGAAGCTGCTATTCCCATGGGTGCTCTGTTAAACTGTCTTAACTGGTGGCTTTGTGGAGAGAGCTGCAGGTGACAAATGTAGAATGTAGGGTATATATACTGCTTGGCATGGAGGTATGTAGATAAATTAAAATCACCTAGAGGAACTTGAGAAAAAGTGTTTCTTTGGGACAAGAAGGAGGATTTATAGAGAGCCTTAAAGAGCTTTTGTTGGAAGAGTCATTCGGAGAGACGTTTTGAGACTACAAGGTTACATCTTTCAGTTACATCAGGTGTGTTACTCATCAAAGATCACACACAATGCACGTGTGCAGTGCTTGTTTTCAAAACACGAGAGGAACAAAACGTAAAGTAAAAGCAACATAGTTTCAAATAGAGTTGAACTTTTAACAAAAGTTCATGAAGCAGCAAAGATAAAAATACTGCATTCTTTCACTAAAAGAGAATTAATTTACCAAACACTATTGTGTTACTGTATTCAGACAGACTGGCCAGATGGTGCTGTAAGCAAAGGTCGTATTTGCTACATGGCATAACTGCAAACAATGCTAGTTGGTACCATGCTTATGTACTTTGCTAAAATGGCTTTGAGAGGCATCACTATAATCCAAGAGCACAACATTTTTTAAAAGGCCTTTAAGAAATGTTGCTTTTTAGGCATCTGATGGAATTTCGTTGCCTATAACTGTTTTTAAGAAATCCCACTAGATACCCTACACCGGTGAAATAACTTAAGAAATATGCTCATAATTCCTTACATTTGGAAGGGCCCCTTCTTCCCCAGGTCGGAGAGATATTGACTCTGCTGTTCTTGTGGACTTAGGCCTTTAATGTTAAGGTTGCTACAAGTGAAAAGCAAATCCGTGAGGGGAGTTTTGCTAGTTTAAAAATCTTGAAAGTACAGTCTCACTAGGGAGAAAAGTTTGGAAATAAAGGGATAAGCTAATTATTTATAATTAGGTCAGGCTGGGTAGGCTGATTGCCGTAATTAACATTGCCTAATGACTCTCCTCAGGGATTTTACTTGGATATACCAGGTGAAATCTGGTAAAAGTGGTTATCTATTGTGCTTCCATGCATGTACAGCTCCCAGCCTGAGCAGGGCCATGGGTGGGAGGCTGGAGCATCAGGGAGATGGGGGTTAGTGTGCTGGAGGCTGAGCAGGCTGGGTAACATGAGCACTCTCAGGAGGGATGTGTGGGCTGGAGAAACACTCCTGAGCCACAATGAGAGACCTGGGTAAAGCTTGTAAGTATAATAGTTATGGATCTGTAGATCAAAGCAAACTGCAGCATTTCTTAATTGAAAAGGGATCTGTAGAAAATAGAGGAGGAGTATTCATGTGGCTCAAATAGCTAGGGGGACTTCTTACAGACTGAGTTAACCAGAGGCACACAGACTGTGCATGTAAATATTTCACACAGTAATTATGAGTCATGAACATTTCCCTTCCTATAGCTTCTTGCAGGGTAAGCTCAGATGATCCCGTGGGATCCCACATTAAGTCTGCACTAACGGTTGTGTCTGGCTGCACAACGTCCTCCTACAGCACAGCACTGTCCTACCTGCCCTTGTCTCACCATAGGAACATTGTCTTCCTTCAGCCCGGTTGCTTTAATCTTCTCTATGACAAATATAAAAGGAAGCCAAATAATAGCCAAGCGGATGCAAGAAAGGATAGAAAAGAACCAGAGACTGTGTTACTTCAAGCCCATTTAGGAAGAGCACCATACACACCTGGAAAGATAGCATGAGCTACAGTCCTGACATGGCCCTTGTGCACCTTTCCACCTGGGTGTTCAGAATTTCAGGCAACATTCAAGCCTTGGCCTCCATAAGCAGCATTGTGCCAGTGGTCATTGTCTGTATTATAGGGAAACATCAGCTCAGGTTCTTTTTTTACCAAATGGTGGTTGCCTGCTGAGGAGAGTAAAGATACAAAAATGGCTGGTACGAATAATTTAGTATGTAATAGGAGACAATTCCTCCAGTAAGAGACTGGCAGGCAGGTAGTGGAAGCTGATTGGTGTTGCCTGGTTTTTAATGTCATGCGTTGCTCGCTTAAAAAAATCCTCTTCTGTCTCCACTGACCTCAGGGTCAAATGCTATGTAAGCAGTCCTCCAGGTCTTTCATATTCAGTGATATAGTGATGGCAAATAAATACACCCAACTGTATTTCTCTGATTCAAGCAATATTGATGCCTCTTTATTGCTTCTTTGGAAATGAGACTGGATGTGTTTTGTTTTTTTATTCAGAGTTAAAGTGGCTGTCTTGGGTAACAAAATGATAGAGGATTTACAAGACCCACAGCTATCAAGATGCACAACAGATTATTACCAGAACTGTGTGAAAATGCAGACACTTGACATTGATGTGCATCTTCAAATCGTGTATTGCTTTCACTGAAATATTCATGCCCCCCCTCCCAAACAAAATAAAACAAAAAAAAACTATACAAAAATCAAAACATTTAGTTTTGACAGATTTTAAATACATCTCCTTGTTTTCATTTGCATTAGTTTTCATTTGGAAGTTTATTTCAAGTTCGTGTAAACTTTCTCTCTGAACCATACAAATGTGTCCTTAAAATACTGAAATCCAAAATGAAGTGTTCATTGCAGATCAAAGTAAATGCTTTATTCTCTATAAGCTTCTAATCCATTCCTGTCCCCCACAAACTTTAAAAACATTGTTCTGACAAATCTGACATTTTATTTTTAATTTAACAAAACAAACAGAAAAACCAGAACAACAACAAAACCAGCCAACCACTTAATTTGGAGTCAACATGGGCACCACAATTTTATATGGGCATCTAACAGAAGTAAGACTATTAAAATGACCTTTATATTGCGAATTTTAGTAATCAACAACTGTAGTTAGGCACTCAGAGGGCCTTTTTATCTCCTGATTCTCTGATGGTTACTCTCCCCATACATTTTTCAGAAGTTATTTAGGACCTGTCTCAGCCTCATTTTGCCTCCTACCTCGGTTAAACATTCCTGCTCTTGTTGCCTCCTTGCAGGAGAGGACTATTGGAGTGCAGAGTTTTAATTACTGTGGTGGAAAGGGCATTATCCTTGACCAAATAAAAAACAATATACCATTATCTTACACTTATAGTCCATTTTAAGTCTGCAATTCACAGGTACGGCTGTCAGCCTGGAAATCCCACGCTGACGCCAAGGGGTATGTAGCAGCCACTGGAGGAACCGTGAACTAAATGAATGGGTTCCATTGAAACTGGTGTTAAAAGAAAGACTCATGCACTCTTAACCAGCACAAGATTGTTCATTATAAAAAAATAGTACCTCCACATTTTAAACTAATGATGACTTTTAGGCATGGTGTAATTATAGCACCAGTGGGAACCCATATGTCACCGAACTTTCAAATGTAAAGGTTGTGCCTACAAAATGAAGCCATATATTCCCATTAATTGAAGCAGTTGGTTTCCAGTTACACAATATTAGTTTTAATGGTGAGACTATTAGAAAGTCTATGAATTTCTTTATGCTATTGATCTATAGTGTTAAGGTGGCACACTTTAAACTGATCAAAGTTGGTAAGAGGGTGACATTGGTGCCAGCAAAGTTATAAATATA
The DNA here is from genome assembly GCF_964273445.1 of Streptopelia decaocto. Classification (NCBI taxonomy): domain Eukaryota; kingdom Metazoa; phylum Chordata; class Aves; order Columbiformes; family Columbidae; genus Streptopelia; species Streptopelia decaocto. The sequence goes on along the minus strand of NC_138666.1, from coordinate 17,763,937 downwards.
AGTGACTGTTATAGTTGTAGTCTGTAAGTTAGCATTAGAATAACCTTGGAGGAATGGTAGTTTTGTGCTGTCAGCACAGCCTGCAGAGCTAGAGGATAAAGGATTAGCAAGAAAAATTTTGATGAGGGTATTTACTACTAATGACTGCCTTCAAAATTGCCTTTTATCTACAGCTTTTCAAAGCATTTTCCATTCATTAAGCCTTATAAAACCTTTGTAAAATTGGTAGAAGATATAGAAGTACAGATATCTTTGTGCCAAAACACACAGTAATGCCTTGACGGAAAAGGGCAGCAGTACACACTAAGCATTATTTAAAATAGGAATTGCACAATTTTACAGTGATGCTATCGCTCTGTTAATTAGAGTTTGACCAGACCGGGGTAACAGTCCTGCTTTTAAGAAAAAAATGTGTGGAATAATTGGTAAATAGTGCTCTGAGCTTCTGTTTTGTGCAGTAGCAGAAAGACAGATGTATATTATGCAGTGATATTAAAAAGGAAAAAAAAGTGTGAATGGCACCTGTTCTTTTATTGTAATGAAATCTGCTTGCCAAACTGCCAATGCCAAGAGAGCAGAAACAGTGAGTTAGGCCTCCTAAACTGATGAACTGAACACACTGAGATTTAAAAAATAATAAATGAAGGAATAAATGAAGGGTCCATCTTTTTTTTTTTTTTTTGAGGTCTTTTGAGCCTTTGGAGTCAGATTTCCTTCCCTCCTCTCCTCCTCGGTTAAGTCTCAGTGCTGCTGTTCACGTTTCTGGTTACTTGAAGTGCCTCAAAATTCAGCAGTTGCTATAGGAGCAATGTTTAAGGGAAGTCAGTACAATTAGTCAGCCCTATAAAAACACAAGTAATTTAATAGCATATAACTGAAGGCTGCCAAAATATACTGTAATCTATTGGAAATCTGAAGTTATATGCACATGTGTCAGTGTGAGTCAATGAATGATATGTACATTAAAAAATGTAGAAACACGTTTTTATTTGGAAGTGACTTGTGGAACAAGCTTCACAGTATCTCTGAATACTTTTAAAGGGAAAGACATGAAAGATAATACACAGGATAACTTGCAGAATCAGCCATGCCCTGGTCAAAGGGCTACAGGAATTTTTTGCGTCAGTAGGCGATAGCACCTCACTGCAGTGATCAGAAGACTTGGTAAGACTGAAGCATCATTGTCACAGTGAGTAGAATGTTGCATTCAATTTGGGTGTCTTCCAGGAAATGTTATTTAGTTAGTTTTCTTATTGCTTTATCACTTCAGCTCATTAAACCAATCAGAATTCAACTCCATTTGAAAAAAAAAAAAAAAAAGAGATAAATAAATAAATTCTGCCCGTTAAATGGCACAGAGGAAGGTTGGCTGAGCACCAGCAATGGTGTGCATTGTGTGGGGGAAGCAGCATGAGGGTACAAGAAGGCTCTTTGCAGCTCCCCCTGGAACTTCTCTAATGGTTTGCAGAGGGAACCTGTGGACATTTATTCTTTATTTTTTGGTGAGTGTGAAAATCCCCAGTAACCTAGCGCGAAGGCCTCACCATGTCAGTAACGGTCATAACAAAGTTGTTAAAAAAAATAAATGAAGTATTTTCTAGGAAACTTGTCTTGTGTTTATGAAGTAGTCAGGTTTTTTTTGTTTCTTAGGGCTGTAAAGCTGTGAAGTTGTTGATTAAGGAACCACTCTTTGAGTGCAAAGAAGCACTCTGGAGTACAACACGCTAGATTTCAGTTTGCAGTGGTCATGCTGGTTAAAATATTCCCATTCTACAGTGTTAATCCATTCTTTAATAGGCTGGCTCCGGCGATTGAAATTCACTGCAGGATTTTTTTCCACTCAGTTTGATTCACAGCATTTTCAATTATTTAGATAGGAAACAAACAAGCAAATAAAAAATTGTGTAGTTTCACAAGAAGAGGGAAACTTTCATATAGGTTCATGGAGCAGAGATCCTTTTACAAGGGGGATCTTGGGAAATGCTTTGGGGAAAGAAAAAGACACTTAAGATTCAGGGTTCTTTTGAAGCCTGTACCTAGGCACCAGCAGAGCTTTGAAGTCTTTTAAATGCTTCTTTTACATACAACTGGCACACAGCTCAGTTAAAACACTCAGCTAATTTATAATCAGATATATGAAAAAGCATAGAATGAGCATGTGGATTTCTTTTATAAGGCTTGTTGGCTATCAGAGTACCATTGGAAAAAGGCAGCTACATTTCAGTACTTAATGTGACTCCAATAACTGCATGGCCACAAACCATTAGGTTCTTCATCTGATTGATAGGTGATTAATTTCCAGAAAACAAATGTTAAGAGAATAATGTATTTCCCCAGACCTCCTCCCCAAAAAAGTAAGTATAAGAAACGGTTCTCACAAAGCAATGTCAATGCTTCGTATTTACTGACAGAACACTGAAAAAAAGAGATGAAAATGTAGAAGAATAAGGCTTAAAAATTATTCAAGCAAAAGTACTTCTACTGTTTTGGGCACGAGATGGGGAAACAGATATTCCCACAATTTCCATAAAGTTCCATAAAGTAATACAGTGGTCATGAGGAAAAAATGATTGCAGCTGACTTACTGTGAGCATAAAACGTGTCATTACTGTTCCCTGACTTCTCAAACTGAGTAATGCAGGTTCGTAAAATTACTGTAATTTCTTAATAAAAGAAAACTTGTTTAAATGCCTTTAAAATAAAGAGAAATGTCATTATGTTGACCCTGCCCACACCCTGTTGTAACCCTCTTTGTAGGCAGCTCAGTGCCCAGGCTCATTCGTGGGGGCTGGTGCTGAGCCTGAGGATGGCAGGGAGGGGATTGGAGAATTTGCTGCCCAGACTCTCTAGAGAATTTAGCTGCCAAGTACTAACAGGTCCTCACTGAGCATCTGCACACTGAGAGGTTGTTGGGTGGTTTTTTTTAATCCATCTGAAGCTTACATGTTTTCTAGATTTGGATGGGGTTTCTTAGACTGGAGTGTAAATCAGTGACAACACGATTATCCTGCTGCCAGTTTCCACATCCCTGCTCCAAATCTTAGCAATGGTGAAAATTCATAACAAAAAGTTGTCAGATACTTTCAATCTTAGTTCTAACATTTTCACTGAAACTTTTTACCTCCTCTGTTCCTCAAAAGCTTAACTTTTTTTAAACTAATCTTGGAAAAAAATGAGTTCAAATAGTTCATATTTGACAACTTATGAAGGTGTGTGCAAGCGTGAGCATGTGTGTCCATCCATGGTGGCTCTTATAATGTGAAGTTACAGTGTTGTCTGTGGTGTTATCATGTAAGGATATTTCAGCAGCGTTTTCAGGGGTATCTTATGTCAATGCAAATGTTTGAAAAACAATGAAAAACTAAATCTGTCTTTAAAACTCCCTGTTTATTGTGCAAGCTTTCAACATATGGACTTAAATATCAGTACTGAAGTCATCTATTTCACCTGTCTCATTACAGAAGTATATGTAACAGCAATAAGAATATAAGGGTTATATAAAGTTGTATCCACTATTTATGTATTATTGTATCCAACACATATGTCCTTTCCATATGGGATGTTCTCACTATACAGAACATGGTTGGTTCCAAGTATAACTCAACAGAAGCATTCAACCTTTGATTTTAAAACTGTTATCATCTCCACTTCAACAACCCACGTTGAAAGGAAATTCCAGATTGTGGGGGGGAAATGGCTGCCAATCTGAATAAGGAGGAACATCGTCAGATGGCAGGGAAGTATTTGTACTAGTTGTATTAACAGAAGCAATGACCTTTACACACTCCAAAACAAGCCATATGGGCCTTGGATCACAGCAACCGTTTGTCGAGCAAAACTCCTGAATCATTTCAAGCAGTGTTCAAACACAGTTGAAAGAAGCCTGAACACAAAATGCTCTTATAAAATGCAACTGCGAAACAGGGGAGATGCTCTAGATTTAGAGGTAACTGCTATTTAAACCTTCAAATCCTAGAGCAAATTTTAATGCACAAATATTGGCCTATCTATTGTTGGGAATGGAAAACAGATGGGCTGCAGTTAGCATTGCAGCAAGAATTCAAATTCAGTTCTTTGGCTTGTTCTTAGGAGAGTTAATGAAAGCTGAATAATATGCACCGGCACCCCCTAAACCCTCTGTGTTTTTCTTTCCTTCAGCAGGGTGAGACTATTCTGCATTCAGTTTGTGTATAGCCACCTTTCTTTGTAGTGTAACTCTAGTGATTCCTCTGGCCTTATTTCTGATTAATAGGACCCCTAGACTTTACAAACTTTGCCCTTGTTCCTTACGGTGTCTTGGTGTTCCTAGTAGCTTCTGCAAGTGAACCAGAAGGATCTGTAGAAGTAAGCAATGGTGTAGTATTTATCCTATTTATTCATTAAACTGCTGAGAGTGATATTATGCTCCCTCATGACAACACTGATCTCTAACTGAAACAAACCTGTACCACAACTTTTCTTAACAGAGAGTAATACACCAAGTTCTGGATGCTTGTGGCAAGTTGGTGGAGTACTGAAGGTGGCAAGCAGAACACATTTTAAATGTAATCTAAAAGAGATCAAGAAAGAAAATAGCATCTTTCAGGAAAAACAACAAAAAACAGCGACCAAATTGAACATTTTTTCCTTTCTTGTGAGAAGCACAAATAGAGTGAAAAAATCGTGATGAACTCCGCCTGGAGAACCTCAAGGAGGTGAGGAGTTCTTGTGTTCGAAATTAGGTCTAATAAGGCAATGCAAACAATGAATCTTCTGAGCTTAAATGAGGATGGGATTCAAAATTATGCACAAAGACTAATTCTGAAGGCTTTGAGAATGGGAGAGAGATGGAAACTCTTTGGCAGATAAAGAACTCTTAATGTGACCCATTAATTGCAGTAGTCTTTTAGCTGCTGGACATTCACTGCCGTTCAGCTGTGAACCAGGAAGCTTTTGTGAACGAAGCACCTAAAGGATAAATCATGCTTTATAGCGATGCTGTGACCCGACTCCCGCTCTGCTATGATAGCAGAGATGCACTAAATCAACACAACTGGAAAGGATCCCACCAGAGAATGGATGAAAGTTTTCTAGGGGTCTGTCACTATACCTAAAAATCAATGGGTTTATGAGACAAAGGGATTTCAAGAGCTTCAAGGTTACATTTGAAATCAGAGATAGTCTAGATTGTTTAAAATGTTACACACATCTTCTTGAAGGAAGTTATTCCTATCTGCTGGGCCTCACAGCAGTACTCCTCCTTCTGGCAAACCTTCTACCTGCGTTGAGTTGTCTTCCCTGTCTGTGCTTTGGTGTTGGGTCTCCATCACGGCCATGCAACCAAAGTGGTGGCCAGAGAACAGGGACCAAGGTGAGCACTGACACCCAGGTCCCTTTTACACTTTCATACATGCTCAGGTTATCTCGCTTGTCCTGTAGAGTTCTGTTTCTCTCCTTATATGACATTGTACCAATCATCCACAAAATAGTTTGCCTGAATGATTTATCTTCCCACTCTTCTCTGAAAGAGCTTTCAAGACAGGGAGCCCTGAATCGCTCATTTGTTGGTAACTATTCCAGCTCATGACTCCCAGGAATATCTAATAAATTTTGCCCTTAGATGCTGCAGCCAACACAAATGGGTAGCAAAGAATGATAGTGCCTGGAGCTTACAGGGGAGGTCACAGGAAAGGACGTAGTCCAGGCTCGCGGAGACAGATTATTACAGTAACCTCCATAGTGCTGAACAAACAGAATAGCTGGTGTGTACTGAAATTTGGCTCACCTCTTCTAAGTGTGATGGGAAGGGGCCATTTCTGTAATGAATCTCTGGCATGTGGCCTCATGCACTGCGCTGGAAGGCTTAGCTTAGGTTCCAGATTTTATAGGTGCAGTGGGAGTCTAATACTCTTTTATTAGCACAGCTCCATACTGACCCCCATGCTAAAAAAAAAAAAAAATGCAGGGACTTTCATATTATCTTGTAATCCACCAAGGGCAAATAAACATTCAGAAATTCTAGCCTTTCTTTTCTCCCAACTCTCATTAAACTGTGGTCTCTGCTATTATCATGCAGACATTTTGCACTAGCTTTTTTATTACAGTCAAGTACACATGCCCTTTTTATTTTGAAGCAGAGTTAATAGCAAAGCTTGCTTGCTGAAGTTTCTGATTATCTGCTATGGCTGAGAGCAGTTTACCAGCAATAGTCTCCTTGGAATATTGAGAGTTATGCACAGACTTTAATTCTTTGAAGAGTTTGGTCATAAATGGCTTGTTTATCCTGTCATCTCACTTGAAAAAGTAGCCAGCAGGTGTCTGAATGTGCTTGTCCACTTCTTCCACCACCAAGCTGCTGGTCCAGCATCAGAAATGTGAAGCTGGTAATGCAGAAATCATGCCATGTATTTACAGATTGATTGAGTTAGTATTAAGTGGCTTTACAGTGCAGCATTAGGCATTAAAAAACCCCAAACAAACAAAAGCCTTGTATCTGTGTTCTAGGTGCTGGTGTGTTTGTGTGTTCAGGGCAATGGCTTCTGACCTTGCATCTCTGCACTTGGAGCACATTTAGTTTTGCAAGTGTGATGGGAGAGGAAGGGGCAGCAAGAAGGAAAGACAGACTGCCCGCCTCTGTTTTGATCTGCATGTTGTAGTGGCTTGATAGTGGGTGCTGGCCTTGCTGGTGATTTACAATACAATGCATTCTTGCTGCTTTCTGCTTGCTATTTCAAAGTGTTTTAAAGCAAGTCCTATGGTTTTATTTATTTTACTCTTCTATTTTTTCCCCGTTTACTACAGTGGCATGTAGTTAGTTACATGAATGAAACATGCAATCAATTCTCTTCGGGTGGCCATGACAAGAAAAAATATGCCATTTTCACAGTTCTTAGTGGGATGTGTAGGTGTTACTTGAGGAATTTTCCTCCATGAAAGGAATTTTACGTGACACTGGGTACTTCAGAGTAGTCTGCAGTGCAGTGGCAGTATGTGTAGGCACATAAAGTTCATATTCTTTCATTTAATGATGTTTCAACAGAGTGCGAGATATTAGCTTCCAGTAGTGTGAGAGCACTTAGATTACAATACTGTTACCTCATTGTACTTTACTTACTGCTACGAGAACTACCATTTATTCACAGTAGTAAACATTGTGCTAAATAGTAAGTGTATACAGGATCTAGGCTTTAGAAAATAACACCACAGTTACAAGTGCTGAACAATCTTGAGAGATTGTGTTTAGTGAAAAGCATTTGCTGGAGCATTATGTAAAGCCACAGAAATAGGCAGTGATTGGTTGCCAGAAACCTTCCCTTTTGAATTTTTTTCTTTCCTCAGATAAAATTCAGGGAGAAATTAGATGTCTGAGGTTAAATATGACTCACTGGTGCCCAAAACTACAGAACACAGGGCAGTCAGCCATTCTTTGACCTCTTCTGAAACGGTTATAGACAAGGCTTATAGACAGTTGGATAATGTTTTTTGAAGTGTAGATTTTGCTGGATAAATGGACAAGATCTGTCAAATTTCCAGTAATTTTCAGGAGCTTCTGCCAGCCCTCCACAAATAGCTGCTCTTTCATTCACTATTGCACTATACTAGAGCCACATAAATTAACACAGGAGAAAATTATGTTGTAGGAGTTTTTATAGTTTAATGCATCCAACTTTCCATTTTAGAAAGCAGAGAACATAAACAACAGCTTTGCTTGTAAGTCTGGGTGATGTACAACAGTTCCATAATCAATAATAGAAAATGTTACTGAAAGGCCCAATAGACCTCAAAGAGATAATGTGAATTGGCCATTAACAGTAAGTCATTATAGAACTTATTAAGTGAAGCCTTGGGGCTGTCATAGAGCCTAAAGGTTGACATAAATTTTTCATACACATTGAACTTTGCTAAATGTGCTTGGATTTGATTAATGATGACTTTCTTCAGTATGTTAATAAGAGAAGGAAAATATGAGCCCAGGCTGCAGCAGGAGAAGAGTCTCCTGGAAGGAAGGGCCATCTCTGGGGGCTTTTTGCCAAGTACGAGGGAGCTCATTACTCCCTGAAAAATTGCTCCTTCCCACCCAGGGATAGGGCACTGAGCACAGCATGTGAACACGGAAAACCAGTTTGTAGGTGTGGAAGTGAAAGCATCATAGCTCCAAACGACCAAAAAAATCCACCCCCCCGGCCCCATTCAGATCTCCATATGTCACAAAGAACAATACAGAAGCGCTTCATATTTCTGAAGCAGCAATGTGAGAGGAGTAGAATGTCTACAAGGCCTGCTGGTGATGGAGCTGCAGGAAATTTGTCTTGGCAGCCGAAGTAGTGAGTCATGGACTCATGGAATGATTTAGATTAGAAAATAAGATAACAACAACAAAATAAACCCTTCAGTTTCAGAAAGGCCTGGAGAGCAGCATATGGATTTGGTCAATTAAAATAAACATGGTTTTCACTTGTGGCCTTTTTTTTTTTTTTTTTTTTTTTAAGAAAAAAAGGCAAGCAATCAATAACCACAGTCCAAAGCAATCTCAAAGTCTCTTTCACTAACACCAAAAATGCTAGGAATGTCTGCACATTTGGGGGATGATTGATAGCTTTAGAAATAACTAGAGAGAGTAAGTTTTGGTTTGGGTTTTTTTTTTGGTCTTTCTAGTTTTTAAGCCTGTTTAATGTTAAACTTAAGTTTTTATTTTCATTTATTTTAAAAGAGCACCCTTGTAATCAGGAGTCTAAGAAACAGCCCTACCCAGGAGGACTCCAGATAAACCAAAAGTTTTCTCCTAGACTTAGGCAAGTAATTAAGTATTGGTCCTGATTTTGCAAACGTAAAAGGAAACAAATGCAGAAAACAAGAGCTGTGTCTATTCCTTCTCACCTCCTGGTAGTATGGGGTTGAAGATGATTTATTCCTCATCACTATCAGCTATGACTTTGACACTCCAAAGCAGATTCTCCCCAGCTGTGATGTGCTTTGCCCACCAGCCTGGATGGTGGTTCAGCTGGTGCTGTTCTTGATGCAGTGATAAGCTACTGCAAATGGACTAAACAAGTACTAAAAAGAAAAGAAAAAAAAATTAAAAAGAAAAGAATAAAAAAATCAGGTTTTGAGTTTGGCAGTTAGAGAAATCATAATCTGCTAATCTCAGGTTCAATCACCTGCCCCAGTTAACATTTAATTAGTTATAGAGCACAAATTGACTTGAACAAGAAGTCTGAAAGACTCTTGAAGAGGACATGTCTCTTACCTGGAAAGAGGTCTCAGAGTCACACGCAATCCAAGCAAGTCTTCCCCTCTTTGGACATCTGTGTTCTCTTTCTTTCCATGAAGAAACCCAAAATGCTCCATGTACTCTGCAAAATCCCTCACAAGGGTAAGCACTTGTCCCCAGCATGTACATTCCACCACCTCTGCCCAGGAGACAGGAGGTCTTGGACATGAAGTTTCCATGTCGTACAGGACGCAGCTTTTGACTGTGCATGAGGTTGCAGCTTCTGTTCTTCCTCCCCTGTGAGAAGGCACAAGGCCTAATTTTGGAAGCCAAGTTTGCAGTTACCAAGGGAAGGAGTGAGAAATACAGAGCTAAAGCTGGTGAGGGGGCAAGGCCCAGGACTTTGTGCAGAGCTACAAGCTGCATGTTTTTCAAATGACTATGAATCCATAAATCTCAATTGAGAAGAGGTCAGAGTTGGTTAAAATTGTTCTTGTGACTTGGGTATTTGTAGGCAGCCCAGCTTGGTCAGTCAACGTTTTGAAACAGCTTTCCTTATCAAATGGTGAGATTAGCAATATAAAATAATAATCGAAAACTAGTGGAAACCTACACAGGGTCTACCTAGATTTTTTTCGTTTACTGAGCTTTTAAATAAAACCACCTAATTCTGAGAATTCTGCTGGAGGTGTCATAGAATTCCGGGCTTTTGGGTCTCATAAAGCTAAGGTTTCCTCATTGTGAGCCTGATTTAAATTGCCGTTCTTCACTTCTTCTATGAGCTTATCAGCAACCACATGGTAAAATTCATCGTTTTATTTTGCCAGTCAGTCAACAATATGGAGCCAAGAAAACATATTAATTATTTAAAAGCTTTTCTCATCTGTGGTGATATCAGTTTCTGAAGCATGATCTTGCATGTAAATGTTGGTGGCAAGCTTGTACCCCTTGACATGGTATCAAAAACTGCTTGACATAATGGCAAGAACATGACAGAGGCAATCTAAAAATCCCAAACAAACACTCCTCTTCCATATCAGTGTAAGTTTTGAGTTCCCTTAGCAACCAGCACTGAACTTGCATACCTAATTGCTTCTTGCCGGCGATGAGAGAAATTGTGTACAAAAGCACTGTAGATATACGTGAGACTGGGGACACATCAACCTTGCTCACATGCGAGTTCTGGTGATACGCAGCTAGACAAGGAGATGAGTATTTTTGCCAACAGGAGCACATACATGCACTCACAAAATATACATCACTCCTGGTGAATGTCACACTGTCTGTTACTGAGGGTATTTGGAGGGTTTTTGTTATTCCTCCCACTTTCCCCCAGATGATGTCTCAGACAGGACTTAAAAGAGGGGGAAAAAAGAGGCCAAAATATCATCTGCACTTGCTGCTGTCCATTACCTTACCTGGCTCAGTCATGGTGATCCTCCTTTTAATTAGGGTTTGTCTTCAAACCCACTGCAGTTGTAATTAATCTTTTGGTTGCCTTCCATGGTGTGAAGCTCAGTCAGGAAGAGACAGAGACTGCGCTAAAGTAACTTGTGCGAGTAAATCCCTTCCCGGGCTGCTCAGCTCCTTGGGAGCCCCAGCCCACAGGCTTCTCTGGTTTGTGTCGGGGACCAACCCGGGGCTGCTGGGCTGGTTTTTACACGTTCAGATTATAAAGCTGAGACTCCAGCAAGCACCACTGTGAAGTTTAACACAAATAAATGTCCTGTGGTTGTGCCAAAACACGCTGTTCACTGGGGGTGCTGCAGATATGTAATAATTCCCAGCATTTCAGAGGTAGTGTTGGCTGAGATTAGCACGGCTACGATAATTCCATATTCACTGTGAAGGGGAAAAATAATCAAATGAAAAAGGACAAAACCAGCAGGGAAAGAAAATTTATTTCCAAGCATCTACGAGAGTGCTACAAACAATAGAGACTAAAACTCAAAGCATTTAAGACTATTAAAAAAATGTAGTTGACAATGTCCTTCTTAAAAATTAAACATAAAAATGTAGAAAATGCAGTTATTAATTCTAAAACTTGCTCAGTACTGAAATAAACCCAGATAGCATCAATGAGGATGGAGTCCTACAAATGACTTTTTTTTTTTTACTTTATTTCCATTTGTTAATTTGTAAATTGATACTCATTTCATTTTTTAATGTTTATTTAAATTTATAATGGAGAAATGTGCAAATCTAGCAAAATATTCTTTGGATTATAAACAGAGAAAAATCAACCACCAAAGAAATTTGAACCAAGTTAATAATAAACTATAGAATTATATAGAATGCATACAGCTATAATAAAGTGAAATATTACAATAAACATTGTAGAGCAAATCTGCTGATTTAGCAAACTCTGCCTTATAAAACATAGGGATATAATGGGACAAGTGAATATGTTATGAATATAGAGCTGAAACATCATTCATAATTTCAACAAGTTAAATTTTAATCTAACTACATATATGGGGGTCTTCAGGAAAGCAATACACCAACAAATCAGATTTCCTCTCAGATCAAGCAGTTTGGTACCTGACTGCAAATGAAGGACAGGGTCTGTAAAATGAGCGGTAGAAAAATGTATAACATTTCTATTTATTGCCTCTTCCCATATTGCAGCTGCTGATCTCTGACCCTAAACAGCAAACTATATTAAATTTAGCAGAAGTACAGCTGTACACAGATGCTGAAAATGTTGATGCATGAAACATATTCCAATCCCTTGCTCATTCTGAACTAATATAAAAAAGTTATAGATCATTTTTCAATTAAAAACATACATTACAAAGAACAACTCTGAAAGCACTCTGTATGTCTGTCATCACAAATTGAAATGTCTTCCTATCAGTAGACGATGCTATTCTACTGCAGTAAATGGAAAAAAAAAAAAATCAAAATAAAATGGAAAAAGAAGTGCCAGAATCTTAATTACTACTCAGGTAAGGTAATTGTCAGGTAGAACAGGCTTTAGGGAATTCATAGCTAAATTGAGTCAGATTTAAGTCTCTAGAACCCGCAGAAGCCTAGCACAGATACGGAAATTCACAAGCCTGGAGTAAATTGTAAGTACAGAGTACTCCTGTCCACATATAAAGTCATTTCTGAACCCTCCGGAATTTCTAAGATACAAGATAAATGCATATTACATGGGAAATATTGAAAAGTATTACACTTAATTTAATCCAGAAAACACAGTAGTATTATATGAAGATTATTACTGTGTTCTGGGAGCAGCCACAAGCTGTAGATAGAGAGGGTACAAAATGTTCACCAGACATTACATTTTTTTAAATCTAAAAAACATTTGTAAAATGTACTTGATTTTTAAATAATCACTTAACAAGGCAACAAACCAACTACAAACACATAATAAATAAGGCTATTAAAAGGTCACAATTGTAGTAAATTAGTCAGAACTATAAATGGGACATTAGAAACACTATGTTTTTCCTTATATGCTTAATAACCAGAACAAGAATTAAAAAAGAATCAGTTTATTTCAAAGTCTGCTTCTTATATTGAAGCACATATTAAAGCAACAGTACAATGTTCATAAAATATAAGTGTGATGCTGTAACATTTCTTACATGTCAGAATACTGATATTTGTATGTATACTAAAATAAGAATTTTAAAATTGTACAAATAGATACATTAAAAATGACATAGAAATAGGGCGCCTCCCACTGCAACAAGACAGAGTTTTTATATCTGGCACGTATTAGTTCAAGATGAAAGTAGAAGCAAAAAGATTTACAAGAATCAGCAGTAACAAGTTTGATGCTCAAGAGACATAATAATTGTACATTGTACTGTACATACATCATATGGGTTTAAGCTGGCTGAATATTATATATTTCAAGTTTAAAAATGCACTACCATATAGAGTGTCCATAGTTTAAGGCGAAATTACAGCTCAGAACTGTTATCTTTTCTAATTTGTGGAAGCTTCTTTGACATAAAAGATTTAGATGTTCATAATAGATAAGATTTCCCTTATTTGTAGGTTTGCTTTTAGCATCTTCCTTCATTTAAATATTTTGTATTTCTTAAGTGGGTTTTTTCCTCTAGTGAAGCTGGCAGCCAACTTCTATATTTGCCTTTCGTAGGAAAAGGTACTTCACAGTATTTACCACTTCTATGTCCTTTTTATCAAAGGAATCCTCTCTGTCAAACTTAAATGTTTAAATGAGATTTTTCTTGATTTTTAAAAAAATACCTGCTTACATTTCTTCTGGATTCTTCTGAACATTGGACACAGTTCTTAAGGCCAAATCTTAATCTTTATTGTTAAGAATCATCATCGAAAGTGTCTTTGGAGCCATACAAGTCTGCAAGTTTCTTAAATCGAGGTCCCCAATTTTGTAGATAGTCGTAGTCCAAATCAGAATCTGTTGTCGCTGACTCTAATGAGCTAAGTGAACCAGCCACTGAGCCTCTTCCTTCATAGCCATAGATCTGAATAGAGTCATAGGGAGGAGCAGTTGGATCGTTATCAGCCTCTTGTATTCTTGTGTTGATGAAATCATCAACATCAACACTATTAGGAGCCGGCCGAAGCCCTGGTCTTGGCATATACTGATACTCAGGTTTTATGTCTTTGCGAGGAATAAATCCATTGATGCCATCAGGGTTCTGCAAAGTAGCGATGTCAAACGCTTCAGTATCTTCCTCTCCTCCACCTTCGTCATCATAAGTAATAATGTTCTCTCGGACATCTTCTTCTTCAAAAACAATCAGAGGTTCTTTTTTCTGCCTTTTCAGTGTTACAAACAACACTACAATGACTATAGGAAAAAAAAAAGACAGTTGTTAGACCGCACTCTCCAACAGTAGCCCCTTTATAAATAGATTATTACATTCACTGAAACCTCAGCTTTTGTGCTGAAGTTCATCATGTATTTTTGCAAACATCTGCATTTTTAGCTAGGTAAAAACATTGCCATTTGTACACAGAATTGAACACACCGATTCGAGGCTTTCTGTTTGGGTTGAATGCCATTGCTTTTCCTAATTACTCATTACTGCAAGACTAATTAAAGAAAAGCACTTGTGGGCCCGCAGTGCTGCATGAGCACTGTGATACTGCCTTTAAGCAGCCCAATCACATGGACACCTACAACAAAGTGAAGATGAGCCTTTAATCTCTGCTGTATGCCCAAAACTTAACTCTAATTCCACATTTCATTTCCATGAAAATGGAATTTTTCTTAAGCAGCACCTCAGAACATATGTCTTTGTTGCTGTATTCCCTCTCACTTCAAATTTCTATAAAATAATTTTAAAATACATTAAGAAAGACTAAAAATGTGTTTTAATTTACCCATAGTAATGTAAATATTTTCAAATCATAAGGAAATGCTTTACAGGACTTTCTTAAAATCAGATCTTCTGAGCCATTTGTCTCCAACACAAGAGGGAGTTAGAGGGAAAGAGGCGGCAGGAGCCACGTTAATCCTGGCTCACATCAATAAGGAACTTGTCGTCAAGGAGGATCACAAAACTTAAAACTGTATGTCATGACCTCCTTTAAACAGTGTCCTTGATTAACTGATATTAGGCCATGAAGCGACATTCTCTGAGCACAGATAAATTCATTGGTGTTTGCTATTGCAGTTATCATATACTGTATTTGAGCCAGGCAGATTACTACCTCCTATAAAAATAAAAGCTAAGAAATTAAGATTTATATATATATATATATATATCCATCTTGAAGCTGAAGGCAAGGCTAATTTTTTTAACAGAAACAAATATAGAAGAGTAATAAGAACGTTTTTTACCTAACAAAATCACAATGCAAGCAAGAATGGCGATTAAAGCTCCAGTGCTTAATCCAGCATTGAGGATGTAGGGCTCGGCATTACAGGAGAGCATGGAGCCATTGCTGTCACAGCCGCAGACCCGAATGGTGAGGGTGTTGGTGCTGCTCATAGGGGGGAGTCCACCATCACTTATTACAATAGGAAGAAGGTATAAATCTTGCTTCTGGCGACTAAATCCTTCACGTCTAACCAGAACACTTGCTGTGTTATCTGTTTAAAGAAGAGAGATAGCCACCATTATTTTTTCCACAAAGTCATCCTCTTATTAAATGTTGAAAAAAAATATATCTTGCTCCAAGGGCTCTGAATTTTCAGATGCCTTAGCGTTATTAGTACAATAAACCAGCACAAAGTATTGCCTTCCTAGTGACCCAAGAGCAATTACAGTATTGTGTTTCATTTACACAGCACCAGACTCAATTTTAAGTATCTTAAGGTGATGAGGGCAACACAAGGAACACAAAGAAATCTCTGGCAGTACTTTCTTTTAGCACCCTTCTAACTTCCTGGGAATCTCACAATACTTCATGGGCTAGCAGAATGCCTGGGCCTTGGCATTGCTCTTTGGGCTGGTTCTAGTCTCTTTCCACAATTAAAACCTTCAGTGGAGGGGAAAAAAAACCAAATTCCCCTGATTTGTCGTTCTTGGTGTCAGACCTACAGGAATGGAAGGCAGAAATCTGTACCAAAATGGTCTGTGTCAATGGCACTCCCACCAAAACGAAAGCCAACTTCTGCTGTGTATTAGCAGATTTAAGCCTCACCGTTGATCCGTTTCATTAAGAAACAGTAAAGTAAGTAGTATTTGCTCAGAAACTGTTTTTCACACAAGCTCCCAAAGCCAGAATTCAGAAAGCTTGGTCATACACGTACAATACGCCTTGGCACATTTTGAATTGTGTGAGTATGAGGAACGGTTCGAGTGTTGCTCTAACACTATTTCTAGATGTTATTTCTAGTTGTTATTTCTAGCTGAGCGTGAGGATGGAAACCAAGGTGCCGTCTCAGCATAGAAGGTGATTGTGGATAGTCCCTGTGCTTCCTGGGACAAAAGCATTTGAAGGGAAGTGTGTGACATGAAACACGGGGATGCACTGGTCAGTGTTTCCTGCTCCCAGCCGTGACAGACAAAGGCTGGGAAACACGAACAGCGTTTCTTTATTGTGCTCCTTGTTTCTCAGTTCTCAGACCGAACCAAAGTTTATAAAATTGTAAACATCCTGAAGTAAATGAGACAATCACATCTGTGGTTTTCGGACCTTCAAATACTAGTTTAAGCTAAGAATTTACTTGACACAAACTTTTCTGTTTTGCCATGTTCTTTATTTTTCACTATATAGTGGAAATAAAAAAAGAATAGTTCTTTTATCTACTAAGGGAGGGCTCTTCACCTCTGATGGTACCCATTTTACTATTGCCTCGGGGTACTGCAGGAGATTAATAATTTTCCTACTGAAGAGTCAGCATAAATTCCAGAATTTAATAATGCAAATCATAAAACCTATCTTAATGATCTAATCACTGCTATTTCCATGAAAGTCTGTGAATAAATTATATAAAAAAGACAAGTATTCTTGCCTTATATTAACCACCCTTGCAGGCAGTACCCCGATGTAGGACAAAGTCTGAGATTGTCTGAAAATTTGGTGGCCACAAGTCAATGTATGGGATGTTAGCACTAGGGCCCTGTTTATCTGACTCTCCTGCTAGTAAATTGTGCAGATCACATCAAAAAGGATGAATATTTTTTTAGGACTGTCCTAGATAGGATAGGATGCCAAATTAATTCATTTCCCCATATCTACACCTCTCCTGCCAGGCCCGCCACACCTGATGCCCACTGTGGTTACCTTGGCATGACAGAACTGGAGTGTTTCTGATGCTGAAGTCTCACATCAATAATGCCTGGAGAGAAGACAGCTTGTAATGTCTCCTCTGCATGATGGGCATATTTGCTAAGGACACAGGAGCTGATTAAGATCTGATTATTTATTACTTGTGGTTTTTGGAGGTGCCCTTACTCTCTTTTCTTAAATACCTACCTGCAGCATTTGCCCAGCTAGGCTTTGTAGCACAACGTTTTAGAAGACCTTAGTGATAGCGGTGTCTGTGTCATAGGACTTTGAATTAATGGTCTCGTAACAGTTTGGTATAAATAGAAATGTAACATCTAATATCTATTAACCTATCAACTAACACTTGAACTAATCTATATTGATAACAAATAAAAGTATTCCACAGGGTTCTCTAAAAAACATTTAATAATTCATTTTCTCAATATGAGAACAAAGATCTGCTCTATTAAATGAAAGATCACAATAGGACAGATTCTTCTTGTGGCAAAAAATATGAACATTACTATTGGGCTGAGCTACAGCTGCCTAGAGGCTGCAAAGGCAATATGGAAGGAAGCACAGGCAATATCATATATTAGTGTATTTAGTCTGTTGGCTAAGATATGTGATATGATATTAATTTTTCTTGAATTTTGGCAACTAGAAATAAGAAAAGGATGACAAATCATTCCGTCATTATAGAGACTGGCCAATTCCCCTGCAGTCAGTTACATTACACTAAGGCTAAATTTGATCCAGTGGTCGATTTTTCTGGTTTAACTTGAAGTGATTTCTAGTTTAATGTATTTTTTTAAAAAAATAAAAATCCAATTAACATGCCTGGCTAAAGTTAAAAAAGGACTACCATATACCAACCCTAAAAGGTCATTTTCTGTGCTTATTTCTGTTTATGTTCACTTCTTACGTTTAGAAGAAACGTAATATCCATAAGAGGAAAAAAAGTCTTTTACCTGGATAAAAGATAACATATAATCCTAGCTAATATTCTCATCCTTGCTTTTTCATTATTTTCACATCCCAGGAGTATAACTATAATCCAGGTATAATGGCATTTTTAAAGCCAAGCAACAGAAGTTAAATGTCAATACCATCTTAAAACTATTACTTAGCACATATGAGAGGTACTTGACTGACAGTCTTAACAAACACAATGGGGGTTAACACAAGACAGAGGGAATAAAATAACCATCTCGACACCATCCAGAAAAATACACACGCTCTCATTTTTCCAGCTGTTATTGTCTGGGATATCTAATACCCAAAAGTGCTGGAAGTGAAGATTAGCTATAGTCTCCATGAAATCTGCAGAATTACAAGTTAAAATTGCATTACTTTATGGTGATCTTTATAGTGATCTTCTTGACCTTTGATTTTTGTCTTTTTCCTCTGGTGATCTTATTGATGGTTTTTCAATTTTTTCCTCAACATACAGGCAAATTCAGCTTAGCTTTTGGGGGTTGTTAACTTGTATATTGTGTAAGGAGGCTTCTAGATTAAAGAAGCTGACTGCAGTGTGGACATTATCACCTATATCAGAACGTGAGTGCTGATTCAGCAAGAAACCTGAAGAATTTCAGGGGTCCAGCTGTCTGAACTCATTACTGGTGGCAAACGCTGTGGATAATCCAAGATGAAATCCCCTGGCTTTGTTGTTCATGTGTTTCAAACTGTCTTGATTAAAAGGTCTGAAATCAAGAGCCAGAGCACATTTCTATTAAAAAAGAGTGGATTTTAGTCAAATCACAAATTTAATTTTAGTCTTTGTAAAGCACTATCTTGCGTATTTGAGAACATTCCTACACCTCGCTTTTGCTGTTGCAGTGTAACTCGTCCTTGTGCAGTCCCTCCAGCAACACGCGCAGCGTCCGAGCCCCGCACAAGGTGAGTGAGCCCCAGCAAAGGGCATTTCCATTGAGGACAGAGCAGGATTAAAAGCAGGAAATCCATTTGCTAAAAACCGTCTCTCTGCTGTGAAGTGTCATGAGCCTCCACCGCTGCTTTGAAGCTCTGACTTCAATAGGAGTAAAATTGAACAGAGCCTGAGCAAACACACTGCTGTTTATTTACGTGGTATAATGTAAGTAAACAGCGCAAAAGTAATTCAGTGTTTTATCACAGCATGTGATAAGCCATTATCTCATGTTTTCTATGGAAGATAGTCTCAGCTGAAAAACTTGGTAACACAGTAGGCTATTAATAGGATGTAGAACGTGATTACGTTTTTTGGATTACTGCAATATGTGATTACTTTTAGGAGTTGGTAGAAAGAAACTCTATTAAATGATAATTATAGGACTGTATTCACTTTAAAGTTCTGTAATAGACCCAAACATTAGAGTTTTCAGTAACTGTTCTCCAGAGTTAATAAAGCCATTTTTCTTTGAAACTAGCAATTCATTCTGAAAGTGGTGGCATGGTATATAGGCTATTCAGATTTACAACTGAAGAAAATCCCAACCTTTAAATGATCATGTAAATTATTTGACTTGTAAATGGTAATGCTTCTTTATATGGAAGTATAGAGAATTTTAACACTTTTACTTTGCTCTCTACCATAACATAAAACCCCACAGAAAAATTAATAACATGACTGCACTGAGGTTTATACAAAAATGAGGGAAAGACAAGGTGGAAATGGATGGATTTCATTAAGCTACTCATTTCCCAAACATGGAATAATACAGGAAGATTCAATCCTTAAATACTGTCTTACTGAAATAACCTTTTGCAGTATTGTCAGGTATAGTCCCTGCATTCGACTGACATTATCACTTCAATTACAAAACATTTTTGTCTGGGTTAACTTTGTCATTTAAAAAAAGAAGGATTTTGCTGCATATGGAAATGAAGAATTAGTGGAATTGGCTGGAGCCAGGAACCATAATACCATTTGCCTGCAGCTGTATCAGAGCATCTCAATTCTGACCTATGTTTCCTCTGTTAGATTATAAAATGTAATCCATTTTCAGTTTGATATGGTGACCACACAACATCTTTTAAAGCGAAACTTGGCCTCAGGGTCTCAAGCAAAGAATACATTTTGATTTACTTCTCTCTAAAAATTCATTTTTTTTTTTTTAATGTCTTTTACTACTTTAAAGAGAATAAATATATCCCCTCTTGGATCTTTTATGAATTGCTTATGAATGTACAAGTGTCAAGCAGTAGGTAACAGTATTACTTTGATCTTTCAAGAATAACAGAGATTTTGTTTGGGAACTCTGATGATAATTACCCTCACTTCTGATATTGATATAAAATATGCCACAACATAACACTTGAGAGAAAAAAGTTTTTACTGAAACCATGTATCTGAATTGTGTTCCCTTTTGTACTTCTGCAGGTCTAGAAGAAATCATCTGGATTCATTATTTAAACCAGTTTAACTGAGTTCTACTTTTCAGGAAACAGTAAAGTTTTCTTCAAACATTAAAACTTGCCAATTAAAACCAATTTCTAAGAAGCTGAAGCCATTTCATTTCCCTGTACAGGAAAATAAATGAACATTGAATGAGACCATCCTATTGATTATCATTAAAAACCCCAGAATAATTATGTATTAGGGCTGAGCCTCTATTTTTTCCTGTTTACCCCCCTCTGGCGTCCTCACCCTCTGGCCTAACTGGTTCACTGATGCTATTTTGTCAGATGATCAAATAAGTTTTGATGCTCACCTGTGCCTGGGTGTTTTTCCCACAAAACTCACCATTAATCTGAATGCAAGGTTACGCTATATTTCATGAACAGAAAATTGGTAAAAAGATCAGGATACCCGTTATCCTGAGAGATACCCAATCTGGATATGTTTCACAGCAGACAGCCGCGTTTGTAGTTCCTTCAGAAGGTTAGTGTGGCAGCGATTTTATTCCATTAGGAATTTAGTCTATGTCTCCTGTGATTCATCATTTACAAAAGCTAGCAAGAAGAGTAAGGTGAATAAATACAAGCAACCTAACAATTTATTCTGCCTCAGCTAATTCTAGCTTAGCCAGGAAGTTTTCTCTAAATCAAGGACATCTGTCAATTACACTTAGTGAATGTTTTTGTTAATGATTTTTATCCTCTTCCTGGGAGATAAAATGGCAGTGGATTTTTCATGTAGGGTATTATTATGTAATTTAAAAAAAATGTATTCAAGAAAATGAAAGTGAGTTAACAAGCATTACATTATTCCACAAACATCCTTGTATTTCAGTTCTATTTTTTCTGCCTTCCTCCCCTAAATCTCTGGAAAAGAGACACTCTCTCAAAGATAATGAAAATGCTGTTGCATGGCATTATGCTGGCTATTAGTTTTACTTTGTCATTTATTTGGACTCTAGTATAGAGGGAATCTTCACACAAACCTCTGTTGTCTCGGAGTGTAAAATTTGGATTATGAATAATTTCAGGTGGTAAACTGAAGATAAATCGTGGTCCATTGGCCGAGTCATCTTTGTCATCAGCACTAATTGTAATAAATTGCTGTAAAAGAAAAGTACTCTGTAAACAAACAGGTCCTCTTCTGGATACATTAGATATAGTCAGCATTCTGGGAAATTTCTTGAATACAAAGAA
This sequence comes from Streptopelia decaocto, assembly GCF_964273445.1. Classification (NCBI taxonomy): domain Eukaryota; kingdom Metazoa; phylum Chordata; class Aves; order Columbiformes; family Columbidae; genus Streptopelia; species Streptopelia decaocto. The sequence goes on along the minus strand of NC_138666.1, from coordinate 17,742,501 downwards.
TTCTGAAATAGCAGAAACCTCCAAAATACCTCAACAAATGTATGCAGTTATAAACACAGAGCAGACTCAAAACCAGAACAGGCAGTCTTTACTTGCTATTACGTTTAACCAACATAGAATTATCGATGTTAAAGTATACACCTATATACACATTCTTATATACAAATATGTGCTTATGATAATTTAATAGACTAAATAAAGTTCTGCAGAAAATTCAGCACCTCAGAGGGACTCACAGCAACACTGTCCTTCTCAAACTGCTATACTAAAAGCAGAAGTGCAGATAATGTGTAGAGCCGTATTTCTGTATGGTACGAACCCCTCTTCCTCACAGATCGTTCAGGGGTAAATCTGTAGGCCGAACCCTCCAAGCACTGTGCTGTGATTCTTCCTATAAGATGCTGCGTGTTTCTGCAATATCCAAACCAGGCTCCCGGCCGGGAAAGCTGCTCCCAGCCGGCTTCCTTGCCCATGGGATGGTGGATACGCACAGTCCCTACCAGTCACATTCAATACACTGTAACTGCTGGTAGCAGTTCAAAATAAAAATAGAGGAAAGTGCCTTTCTGTGTGCTCTAGGCATTCCGGTCCAAATTTCAAAGTAAATGTTTGTTTACTGCCATTCATTTGAGCTACCAACATGGAACTGAGCTAACACCCTGAAGAAAGGAATTCATGCACAGAGAGATGGTAGGACCAGGCATACCTGATTGCTTCGAGCATTCTCACAGACAAACGCTTCATAGGCTGCTGCAAATTTTGGAGCGTTGTCATTGACATCAACGACCTTAATTGCAACTGGAACTTTGGCTTCCTGGTGTTGTTTGTCTATGAGAGTAGGCAAAACCAAAATGAAACAGAAGCAAGAAAACCCCTCAAAACAAACAAAATCCCTGCTGTTTCCAGGTAAAAATGAAATAGGCTGAAGAATTTCTACTGGGATTTACTGCAGCTTATCAAAGTGAGATAATTAGAAGACTACAGTATTTATACCATTGATTATGAAATACTTTAGTGAAATACTTACGGACTTCAACTGCAAAGACAGAGATATTATGCCAAGCAGTCTCTTCCCTATCCAAAGCTTTTATTGTCTTGATGTTGCCATCTTCTGCATTAATAATAAAAAATCTTTCAAGGTCAGTGTGACGATCAATTGAATATCTAAATGAAGATTGAAAATCAGTAATTAGATAAGAGACAGACTTTGTAGTTGCATGAATCCAAATTTGTTCCATACTCATATTATTTTTGACTAATTGTAAGTAGTATGGTTATTGTTGCCCTTAATAATCAAAGGGGCGATACATGTTCCTTTAAAAGCAGATTCACCTGGTCAGTTTCTACATTAAGAAAAATATTAGATCGGAATTTTCAGAGTAAATGAAAATCATTGTTCTTTGATATCTCTGTATTAAAGCCCAAAAATATTAGTTATTTTCTTTTCTTATAAAACATGATAAAAATATCTACTGATATATTTGTTTTCTTCTGTTTCATATTAATCATGAAGATCTTCTAAGTCTTCTGATCTTTGGATTACTCAGAATGTTAACTGTTCATACCAGATTATTAGATATTATCCATTATTTACATATTTGTACATCTTTATCCAGCTCTGTTTTTCATATCTTTGCCTTGCAGTTCTTTGAAATGTTAACTATACCCTCACAACAGAGTTTCATAATTTAATTTACACTGAGAACATGACAAATAAACCGATAGAAGACTACCCAATGTAACTGCAGAAAGTAGGTCTGTATATGTACTTGTCAGTAGCAATTAACGGTTAACAATTAACCAGCATAATCTCTCATGTACTGCATAGTAGACTTCTATATTTTGAGAAAAAAACATGCTGTGATAACAGCATAGGATATTTTATAGAAAACAGAATTTAGAATAGAGCCTAAAACAGATGTCCTTAAGTATATTTTAGGCAGATATAGCTATGGTATGCTTTCTTACTGTGATAAGGCTTTGAGAAACTAGTAGCTTATAGAAGAAGACACAAAAACAATGCTGTATGGTTAAAGTTATTAATATTCTGTGTGAATTTAGAATATTACTGTGGTAGATCTATCACAATATCTTAATAACTTGCATAACAATTCTACATGCTAATGCTTAGAAAGAAGCAGCCCTCTAATGAAGCGTACCTTATAGCACTGTTTGCAGCATCGGGGTCTTTGGCATGTACTTTTCCAACCACAGTACCAGATGCTGCATTTTCTTGTACTTCAAAAATATAACTCGGCTTTAAAAATACAGGTGGCTCATCAGCATCTTCCACTGATATCTTCACTGTTACTGTGTCCTTGAATGGCCCATTGCTGATGAACTTAGGATCAATATGCACGTTGGCTGCCTCTACCTTCAGACTGTAGGACTTTTTGGTTTCAAAATCTAAGAGCTGCGAGAAACAAGACAACAATGCATTCCAGATTTAGGAAAACTTGAGTGTAGAAGCAGTAAGCAGTCCCCTAGTATTCAATGACATAAAACAAATGTGAGCATCTGTCAACAAGCTTGGACTGAAATGTGTGTATTTAAAAACATAAAGACTTAAATGGAAGGAGCTACATTCTATGTACGGAGCAGCATAGGAAGGCACTCAAAGTACCAGGTCAGAGGCCTTGTCTTGCTCTTTGCTTGCTGTATCACTCAGAAAATCACCTTTATTGGGAAAAATTAACCTTTTCTTCACGCAGCCTTCCAAGTAGCACTAAAGAGAGATGGATAAAGGGGTTCCCACAAAATGCCCAGCCTGGTCTATCCCAAGCTGGCAGGCATTTCTTTCGACATACAAATGTAGCTTGAATTGCTACTAGATGCACCATGAGACAGGACAGAGAGAAAATAAATTATTTAAATAGTAGGGGAAATACGAAGATAGTTAGTAGTGCTTTTGTTTCTGTAGTTCTTTCCATCCATAGATCTCACAGCACTTTACAAAGAGGGGGTGAAATAATACCCCATGGGAGCCTGATCACAGTCACAGCATCTGCATTGTCATTGCCATGGAATCACTGCGGTGTTGCGGTATTGGTAACCTCAAAATTATTACGCAGGTGCCAACCACAATTCACAGAGTATAGTACCACCATAGACTGAGTGGTGTAACAGTTCGTTCACATTTTTAAATACACAAAAAATACACTCCCACCTCTAGAACAGAGACAGTAATGGAACCACACCATAGTTTTGACCAGAGGAGAGTTCTGGGTCTCTTCCTGAGAGACTGCCCTGGTGCACAGGGCAGGGCTAACTTTGAACTTAAGTTGCCCAGGCCTTCTCCTTTGAGTTTTGATAATCTCCAAGAAATATGAAAAGCTGTAAAGATGCAAAGGGCAAAATAATAACGTTTCAATAATGAATAAGATTTAAGCTTTATAATTTGTAATTTAAAATTCATTTAGTAACACTTTTAGAGATAATACTGATGGACTGTATATGAAATCACCTCAGTATTTTTGCTGCTTTTTGCATAGCCTGTGACTCCTTCAGAACAATATTGTGGACAATGCACAGCTGAAGAATTCAAACTATAGGGCATGAGGCTATTCAGACTGAACATAAAGCAACAGTGAATGTCTGCTACTTATCAGCACTAGGCAAAACTTCATTAACAATGAAGCTGATGGCATTGTATTTTACCGTGACTTTTTATTATGAATTCATTTAGTTTGTGCAATTAATCCACTGTACAGTATTTATGTAACTCTTCTTGGTTATTTTCTTCCATTCCAATTCAGCTAATGGGGAAATGGAATATTAAGAGTTAATCACAGCCTTTGAAACAAACTAAGTGAAATTGCATTAACTGATATCACATCTTAGGTAATAATCCCTTATTACCAAATATTCTGTCAGCAACAAAGAATACTAGACATCACTAGGTTTTACTCACCTTCTTAAGCTTTACAACGCCTTCCTGAGTCTCATAATCTGTTGTAATTTCAAACATATCCATGCCATCTCCATCAATGATGCTGTAGGCTACTAAGCCATTTTCCCCAATGTCTGGATCTTTGGCCTTCACTCTTCCGACTTCCTCTCCTGGGACAGCTGCTTCTGACACTGACATCTGGTACACACCTGGTGGAACAAAAAAAGGCATTTGCCTTAAGTACGCAGTCTGCTCCCCAGTTGCGTATTTACTCATTTAACTTGTAAGTTCCAAATAAACACAGTAATATTTTTATATTTTCAAATCCCTTAAAGGAATGCTATATTATAAAGAGCTCTGAGAAGAAAGTCACCTATGAAAGCTTAAAACACAGTGCTAATCTATATAACATTACCTCATCACTGATATTTTACACATCTGTGTATCTCTGTTCAGGATGGGGTTAAAAAGATAACCAATCATTCAGAATGCAGAGACTGTTGTGATATCAAGGTTATAATTCATATCAGAAATCCTGCTCTGAAAATGGAAGGAAAATTCTCTTTCATGTGACTCATGGAATGACCTTCAGCTCTGCAGAATCCAGAAGCATTTCTCCCCTTTCATTCAGAAGCCACAAATTATCTACCATGAATTGGGTAAGAAAGACCTCTCTGCTGTGCTGACTAAAGAATTAATCTGCTGTTTTCTATGGCTTTAATTTGGAGTATGAATGTATAGTACCAATGATTATTAAAATTTAACACAACAGAGAATACATACCAATTTGTATGGGATTCCATACCAAGCCAAATATGGCTTTCCCTCATCAAACATCAATAGGAAAACCATCCCCAAGCGTCTCACAGATGTGTTGCCATACTGGTGAGCAATACTGTTCTGGAAAAATATCACTCCAACAGTCGTCCTTTAGGCACCATTGATTCCGTGACCTTCCCAACCAACTCCAGAGTTCAGGTAACATAACCTGATCCTAAATGTACAAATGTATGTGGGCATTTTCTGCCACTTCATCAGCATTAATTAATTGGGAAAAAAAAAAAGGGCATGAAAAATAAAATAATCTTATTTATTCCCCTCTCTTTGTTGCCACACTTACACCCAGCAGTGCCATGGGTCATTACCCATAAAAACAATTGGCACATGGAATCAAAATAGATCATTAACTCCAGTCACAAAGAACCCAAAATTTAAGCACATATAACTTGTTAAGGGCTTGAACAATGAGGGGGAAGAAAAAAGTAGAATAAAAAAACTCAGTCACTTGGATGTTTATATAATATAAACAGGTCAAATCTTGGTTTTACGCTGGGGGTGAATGATTAAGTAGAGTAACTGCTACTTGGCATTTCTGATAATTTTAAATATTCTCCCAAAACACTCTGTAAAGAAAAAAATCATCATTTGATGGCGCTACACAACAAAATACTGTGTACTGGGCTCACAGACTATTATTTGGAGTGAAAAGGTGTGTTTGTGAGGTATGTAAAACCTGTCATTTTAAGGATGTAATACTTTCCTGTTAGAATGGTAGAAAATGCTGACATAGATTTTCTCATTTAGGGCCTGACTAGATCATTTAAGCTCTTGCGTGAGGGTCCAGGAAGCTGCAACACTGGAAGAAAAGCTGTTAGAGAGATGGTCATGTCCAGGACATATCAGTGTTGTAAAGGTTGCTCAGAGGAGAAACAGGGTGAGCTGGTTCATACTCTGCACTCCAATCTAAAAACAAACAACAAAAAACCCCTCCAAAGAAACAAAAACACACGCAGAGAAGAGATGCAGAACAGATGTGTGGGTCCATTAATGTACCTCCACCCAACTGTGAAGACTGAATCTGTTAATGTCAGCCCTGATTAATTTTATATGTGAAAAAATAAGTAGCACAGGTATAAAACATAATTATGTGACCACCAACAATTCATTTCAACCATCAATTTAAAAAATGTATTTGTACCCAATTTAGTTTGCGTTGCCATGGAAAATACATGTCTTGAGGAGTATCCAGTCTTAACTTTTATCCTTATGGAGATTCACCATTCACTGAGAGTGTTTATAGAAGTAAAGGATGAAGCATCAACACTTAAAATGAAAGGCTATGTGAAATAAAAAATGGTTCTCAGTCACTTGAAGGTCTGTCAGAGACCTGAAAGGGCATCATCAGGAGCTCTTAATAGATTGTGCAACACTTTTGTCAAGGGTCAAGTGAAGCAAGAGACTTCAAGCCTGAGAGATACTGCTGTAAGAACATAAAATAGATCTCCTTTCCTGTGTCCGTCTTCATCAAAAAGCAAAGTGGATTTGTTCATGGAAAATGACTATCATAACTATGCTTGCAAATAGCTATGAAACTGAAGTACTGAAAGGCATGACATGAGGCCACTTGGAGACTTCTTTCAAACACTGTAAATGTAACTGGAGAGCGTTCTGCTGCGAGCACTATGTGACTAATGCACCCTGCAGCTCTTCCAACTCAGGAGAATCTGTTCCTACATAATACACACAGGGAAGTTTGTTTTAACCTCCTATTTCCTTGCAAGGTTTTCTTAAAGTTCTTGGGGTCTGAGCAGAGTAGGAAACGCTGCTTGCTTTTTTGTAGTGTCTTTTACTATACTATACTTTTACACTATAACTATGAAAATGGAAAAGCTTATTCCCGCACTGCTCCAGTGCAGGTATTTTTGACCAATTTGGTTTAACACACAAAACAGCCCTCAAGAAATGGGGTCTCTTTCTCCCTTAATAAAGAAGTCTAGACTATGTCTTCCTGATCATATCATAGATCTGTTTCTAATATAACGTGGTCTGGTTAGGGTTAGTGTAGGGTTAGGAATCTTCATAATCTGATCTTGACCTCTCATTTTGCAACACAAAGCAAATAATCCAGACACTAGAACTCTATATGTTACTAACAAAAATGTGTAAATAACATTTATCTTTTCACACGTGTGCTATGATAATCCATCAGTTACTGCTTTTTGAAGTTTTAAGTATGTCATACTTCACAAATACGGGTACTGGTAGTGGATGCAAGGATTTGGTTGTTACTTACTCTGTGGGAACTTTGGTGGGTTGTCATTGACATCTGTAAGTGTAATTGTCACTTTGGTTGTCCCTGAGAGGCCTCCCATGTGTCCTCCCATATCTTTTGCCTGTATTACAACGTGATACTCTTCCTTAGCTTCTCTGTCCATATTCGGAAGGGCAGTTCGGATAATTCCTATAAATATAAAGAAAATATAACACATACAAGTTTTCACGGGTTCACATGACAAAAAATTGCATACAACATCTTTAGCTTGCATTAAAATACAGCAATGTTTGCAGTGGTGGTGCAGGTTCCATTTTCCCTACGCTGTGCATCATGCTACACAAGGAAAATAGCCCAAATATCCAACACAGCTGAACAAAGGATAATCCTGGAGAATCCCTGTTCAGCACAGACACTGCCATTTCTATATCATACCACAAAATAAATAGTATCATCTTTCTCGTGTAGTGTACCCAGAAGCTCTACCAAATGCCAGGGGACCAACCTGCAAAAGAGCTTAACTAGAATCTAAAAGAATGAAGGCAGCTTTGCTCAAAGACATCAGTAGATATATCCAACTGTACTGCCTCAGTCAATATCTTTAGTTCTTCCTTTTAATGTGTGCCAGTTATGAAGTCCTACTCAAATAAACTGCTCAATAATACCTGTTTGAGCTTCGACCGAGAAGTACGGCTGACCTTCAAGAATACTGTAAACCAATTTGGCACTGTTCCCATAGGTAGGATCATCAGCATCTGAAGCTGTTACCTGAATAACTGATGTACCTAAAAACGGAAAGCAAACGGAGAAGAAATACAGTCAGAAGCAAACATGCCTGTAAGAACCATGCAGAGATGCTTTCAGTCATATGGCAGAACTGTTTATTTTTTATTTCCAGTTTTCATAAATGAAAAAAAAAATTACTTGGCAATTTATATACGACAGACTCATATTATTTAAAAAGATTTGTTACCAGCTGTGATGTCAATGTTTTAAACAGTAAAAATATAAAAGTCAGCAGTCACTCTGTACCATTATTTCTTTCCCTCAGTAGTTTAAGCGTTATATTGCTTTTGTCATTAGACAGCCAAACAACAGACTTTCCCTTTTACATTTTCCTCACCAAGTTTCAGAGAAACCATTCCCGTAGAAATCTCTGAGATAGACACAAGCTCAAACAGGAGATGAAAACTGAACAGATAGCGTGGCAGTAACTCCTTAGCTTTATTACCCAGCTCTGCCAAAGGAATGCTCTTGATGTTTACCCCAGAGAATTCACACTCCATAAATTGCAGGGGACCCTCACATTCCTCTGAGGAGGAAACAGTCCTGTTCAACAAACCAGCTCGAGACACTGCAGCCAGGACAGTAGCTGTGCAGGATTTGGTTTGGTCAGCAAATTAGATAAATTGACTGAGTCCCTGGCTGAGCATGAAGTAAATTTTACCTCCCAAAACTCTAGACGATAGGAATGAAATAAAGCCAAGACGTACTGACAACGCAACATATTCCGTAAGGCCAGGAACTGAAGTGCATTTATGAGTACTTACCTACATTTGATCTCTCGGGCACATTGGCATGGTAGTTTTCATGAAGAAACTCAGGCGGGTTGTCATTTATATCTTGAACTTTAACAATGAATTCAGAAGGTGGTTCCAAAGGTCTGTTAGTGTTTCTGTCTACCGCTTGTGCCGTGAGAGTGTACTGAGCTCTTTCCTCCCGGTCCAGTGTCTTTGTTGCATGGATGTTCCCTGATTTGTCATCAATAACAAAAATGATTCCTGCTCCTTCACCTGAGAGAATGTATTTAATGTTTCCATCTCCAGAATCAATATCTGAATGAAGCTACAAAATCAGAAACAGACATACCTTAACAAGATGGTATACATTTCATCTACGTGTTTATGAAATTAAAAAGTTCGCGAAATTGGTATCATTTCAGTTATCTTGTCTTACATCGGGCCATAATCGGTACTCGGGCACATGCTGTGAACACAGCTGCCCTGCATTCTGGGCAGCTGCCTGCACAGACCTGCGTGCCAGTACAGCCAGGGCGCTACTGAGACCCAGGCTCTAAGATTTAAGGAAGAGAATATATGAGAAGATATCTACAATAGGTTCTTTATTCAAATAAATTGAAAGAGTCATTTTTGCAAAGATTGTGTATACTTCATACGAATCATATTCTACTAGGTTGCATGTAAAAAGTTGGTAAGTGACAGATGGGATGTAACGAATGAGCCAATCAGTGATTGCCAACTAGGTTTTAATTACAACCTCTTTAATATAAAAGAAGTAACAAATGGTTACTGAAGATTCTCACTTTCACAACCAATGCACACTTCAGTTTGATGAATGAGGGAAACATTGAGCCAAATTACAGATTTACTGCTTTTATATTTACTTCTACAAATTGCACAATACAAACCATCTTTTAAACCAGAATACCCAGAATGGTATTTGCTGTCATTGATCCTGTTCTCCAGTCTTTTGTGCTGGGGTCAAGTCAATACAGTTCTGCTGATGATTTATGATTTCGCATATATACTGTTTTAGTTATGTATTTATATTCTGCTACTATTAGACAACACCAGAATAAAAAAAAAAGCACTCCAGGATGTGTGTAAATACACTTTTGCACACAGATATATGTCTCTCTATATACACACCCCTCATATATTTAATTTCACTGATAACCTGAAAATGAAAAGATGAAGAGATGATACCTATTGAGCAGTACACTTTTACTAAGTTCCTGGGTGAGACATTACATTTGCTATTACTATTTTTAAAGACCCAGGAATGATAACCAGATATGCTTGAGGCATTTTGTTGCTCAGGTGGTTGCTCTGGTTCTTGCTGTTGTATTAAATAATAGCTCGTACACCTTCGTTCAAAGACTGCTGAGATCAAATTGTAGTCACTTAGGAAGTATTTTGCTTAGAATCTTAATTGAGCTACAAACAAACGATTAATTCTAGGTGAACAAGTAGCTGCTGAAGAAACAGCTAATACAACAGAAAGGCAATGGCAAGAAAATAATAACTCACAAAATAATAATACAAATTAGTAATTATTAATCAGTGAATGAAAAAGAAATTATTTCTTACCCTTCCTACTAGTACAGGATCTGGTCCCGTGTACTCTTCTATAACAAAGAACTGGTTCCACACCCAGCCTCTTTTTGAACGGTGCAGAACTTGTCCTTCTTTTCCTTTTTCATGGTGCCCATGAAGTGATGGCCTTGTGTGGTTCAGTTTTTCCGTAGTGACGGCATGGCTGTAATACAGCATGCCCAGGCAGATGAGAGCGGCGTGTAAACAATTGTCCTCCTTCATTTTTGGTTATTTTGTAGGCACAGGAGTATCCAAGAATCTACCCCTTCCACCTTGGAAGTCAACAAGTTTGGGGATACTGAAAAGTTTCAGATAAAATGTTCTGCACATAGGATGCCACCACACATTAAACACATCACTTTAATGCTCTGCAGCTTCCCAGCTTAATTCCTGAAAGAAAGGAAAATGGAGAAGGTTGTCAGTTCTTTTGATGTCTCTGAGGTGCAATAATTTGTTTTATTAGGCAAAATAAGACTACCTTGGGAAATTTCAAGATAATAAGATTAAATTGTATTAATAATTATGAAATACTGACTAATGAGCATATTTAGAGTTTTGCTACGTATTACTGCTACCTTGTAAAATCTCCTGACTTGCTGATTTAGGGCACTCCTTTGGAATTTGAAAAATAGAGAATCATATTCTCTCATGATCCTTCCGAATGGATTTAGTTCAAGATGCAAGGTAACTGTAGAAATACCTAATTTATACCTAAGCCCTCTTTGGAGCTTAGTTATAAGCCTTAGATATAAGCCATTAAGCCATAGGTTTAGATATACGATAGATACCAAGACACTTGCTTATCAAGAACTGAACGTTTCTACACATGCCCGGAAAAATGCCTTTTCACGACCAACAGATTCTTATGCTGAAAACAACTACCAATGTTCTCCTAGGCCTGAGCAGCGTCTGACAGAACTCCAAGCACCTGCAGTTTGGATTTAGACCCTTGAAGGAGCCTTTCTGTCTCCTTCTGAGGATCAGGTCATCAAAGCAGAGAAGCAGCATTGATTGCCCATTCTGCTGTCTTTGTGCTGGTGACAATAAATGCCATAAATCAATAAAAACATATCCAGATACTCTTTGATACTACAGTAACTGATTTGGCTCTTTATTCCTATTTTCCCTGTGATTTCAATTACCAGAATTGTATTGATTTCTTACTTTCTAATAATTCTTTAAAACACTAGGTCAAAATTAATATTTGAAGCAGAAATTGTGTAATGCAGTGAAACCTGAACTGAGGTCTCTACCTCCAGCAGGTAGCAATCCATCATAAAGGGCACTTCGACTTATCCCTGGGGTTTCTAATATATTCTCCTTCAATCTTAGCAGAATAGCCCATTTTTATAAGGTGCCTATGACGTTTGTTTCAGCTTTCAGTGTAATTCACTTTACTCTTCTGCAAGATACTAATTAAACACTTGTTATATTCATACAGGCATATGTATAAATATATGCTCCCATCTTCTTTAAAGCAGAATGATTTTCTATGAGAAATAAGGAAATCTTTTTTTTAAAGTATTTGTAGCAGAAAAAAAATGTAAATATAGGGAAAAGCTTGAGCCTACATCCCATTCTATAACTGCAGCAACGGATAAACATCTCACGGGCACCAAAAGTACTCATCTTGGGATGTCTTTCTACAGTCCTGAGCAGTCGTGGCCTCTCAGCCCCATCCCTTTGCACAGTTATATAAAAATACACACCCAACATTGACAGACAGGGGGGTCTAAATAAGTAATTAATAAGTAAGGAATGAAGTATTTGTTCTGTTTCTTCAAAAAATTATAAGTTTTTATTTTAAAGAAAACTGAAATCGCCTCAATTAGAACATCACAATGGCTCCAGCATGATGAATTAAATGAAAATCACACATACAGTTACAAACATGATCTGGCTTTCCCGAGCGTATTTATTAAGTACAACATTTGGTGTATCCATGTACATTTTTACTATTGTTATATGATGTCACATTACCAGTGACTCATATCAGCATGAAAAACATTAAAAAGAAAACAATTTATATTATTTTGGTCAGAAAAATGCTTTTATTCTGACACAATATGTGTGTGTGAAATGTGGAACATTAGGTCTGTGGTTTTAGAGCTTATTTTGTACCTCCGTTTTGTTGAGGGGTAATAATAAGGTAGGACTTAACGGACCTGAAAACTGAGATTAAACCTATTTTAGAAGTGGCTTAAATATGAAAAGCCTTTCAAAACTAGTTATTATAGTGGCTTTCTATGATAATAGTTAATTCTAAAAAGAAAGTACAGTTTTGCATAGAAAAAATAAAATTGAAGCACCTAGTATGCAGTATTTATTTGCCAAGCTCCCCTATCATTTAACTTTATTGAACTTTTTAAATACAAACCATCAAATTCTTTACTCATCCCACAGATGTAAAATGAGTTATTCTGTCCTGTTTAGTAAACACCTCTGGGTTTACAGCCTCGTGGCAGGTATAAATCTAACCCCACAGCAAGCAGGCTCCGAGGTTTCCTCTTTTGGCCACCTTGTCTGCAGAAACGCATTGATGTTACCAAATTCTATATATTAAGGTCAGTTCAGTCTGCTTCATAATTGCATTCAGTTAATCAATGGTACTGCCATCTCAGATGTAGTTTGCTGTGGAGTTTCCTTTGAGCCAAATAGTCCTCAGTGCCATGGCCAGTATAGCTAATGACGACGGACAAGTACACCTGCTATAGGGATCTATGGTGTGTTGCTTGTTCGCAGCAGTTAGATGTGCTTGGGCTTTTGGGCTGTTAAGTGGGGTGTACGTGCTCCAAACAGAAATGAAATAGGAAGATACGCCCAGGCAGCTGTGCATTTTTAAACCTGCTCTGAAAAAAAAAATGTAAGCAAACTGCTTACACAAATAGATTTTGGATGCATTTGAAATTAAAATCACCGATCGTTATTCTTCATTAACATCACATAATGAAGTCAACAATGAAAACAAGTAAACAAATATGACCAGTATTCCCAAACTTCTCAATATTGTTATGTAAATCCGTAAACACTTTATAAAGATGCTTAACTATAATGGAAGAGCCAAGCTGGTACATATGCTGCTTATTATCAGCCATTCAAGCGTGAAGTGCTGGAAACAAAATATTAATCACACATCCAGGCTTCATTTACTAGTTAGGATTTAGAGAAAAAAATATTTGCTACCTTTTGTTTTATCCTCTGCGTGTACGTGGATAGAGAGGAAGCAATAACGCTACATGTCTTCAAGATAAAGAAAACTATTATCTCTCATCCACTACTTGGGCTAAAAAAATATTCTCTAAGGCTGTTTATGGTAATTGCTTCTGTTTTGAGTTATGATGTGAAAGGACTCCATGCTAGTAGTACCAATTTGGCTCTTTAGTAAGTGACCTACTGCTACATAGGCTGCAATTAAAGCTGGAGCTGCAGGCAACAAGGTCTCCCTCGCCGCCTCGTGCCCCTCTCACCTTCTCCCTTCCTGAAGTTCTTACTCTGTTCAGTTCCACCGTGGTTGCCACAGCAGTGAGCCCTCTGACTCCTAGCAGCACAAGAAAAGCTAATAGAATAAATCAACAGAGTTCCACTGAAGTCTATGAAAATACTTCATAGACAAAACAGGTACAGTTGGGCTTTTTAGCAACTACTTTCTTCCTAAAAGGCAAGGTGCACGAGATGCTCTTAACTTCAAACTAAAATAAATGCCATTAAAAAAACAAAGCAGTATTATGGACAAGAAAGAAATCTTTTTTTAAAACACAAAACCAATTTACTTTATGTTTTAGTGTTAGCTGCTGAAAGCCTACCGTTTCCTACTTCTTCAAGCAGAAAATACGGAGAAGCGGCTAAACAATTTCTAAAGCAATTTATTTTATCTTGTGGAAAAATAGCTCCTAATCCTGTAAGCACGGAATACAGATCTGAGGACGGCAATCACCGCGCTGCCTGGGCTGCTGCTCTGCTGAGTGCTGCAAATCCTCTGTGTGCAGCACTTTATTCAGACTCTGCACAACACAACACAGGTAGTGGACTCAGAATCATTTGCTGTGAATATTTCCAGCCTTTAAAAAAAAAAAAAAAATCACAATCATCTTCAACATGATTGTTATTTCTGCACATAGTTTATATTCCTCAACTACAGCGAAGCACATCTCAGTGGGCAGTTTACCAAACTGCAACACCCTGTTTTTTCCCATTGTTGTTTCGAATTGCACAACATAGAATTTTGAAATCTGAAGTTTTCCTAAGGAATCTGTAAAAAAAATTTGCTTCCCATTTCCTTAAATGCAGTGCACACAAATGCTGGTGATTTTGGTACTGAGTAATAGCTCCACTACTGATGAAGGGGAAACGAGTTGACCAGCCACCACACACGATCAAATCACATCAGAGAAGCACATGGATGCAATGACATTCCCAAATGCTGCTCATGTCAGTCGATCAGCTGAGGTATACGAGACTGAGAAATGGTAAAAAAAATATCTGGTCCACACTCTGAAAAACAACATACACAGTGAGGTACATACAGAAAACGTTTGCATGGAGATAGATGATCTCCCTAAGTAATTGTGAGAACATGCCTTCAGGGTGCTTCTAGCTACATAGATATTGTGTCTATGTTTTGTGCTGGTAGTTGCTACTTAGTTCTGGAAATGCAAAGTTTCAATTTTAACGTAAGAAAAGTCTGTTCTTCTACTGTTAGATAGTAAAATCCATCGATATTCCTAATGGAAATACGCTATTCAACTAAGATCACATCTATCATGAACCTGAAGAGTGACCTGACCATGTCCCCAGACCACGGTGCGGAGCAGAGCCGGGGTCCGGACTGCTCCCGAGGACGCGGCTCGGCTGTCCGGGGGCACCCCCACACGAGGGACCGCCACGGGCAGGTCCTCAGACGCAGCCCAGCGCAGGGACGGCGTTACGGGGTCATCCCCGCTCAACAGCCTGAGCTACAGAGTCAGCCTGCTCTACAAAACTTCACACACAAAGTTGAATGTCTGCTCACAGATGACTAACAGACAAAAATAAAGAGCCAGCAAAGATTATTTTAATGACAAGGCCAGTCGCGGAAGTGAAGTCTAGCCAATTTTAAATTTCTTTCGTTATATTTATAGTAAAAATAATCCAAAACATTCATGCTGACTTCCTGTGTGCTATTAAATGACCATATGCCAAATTATAATAGACTAAACAATTTTTCTGATTTGTCTCAGACGAAACTTCTGGATGATACATTTGGCAGAAGGCAGTCAAGAGCAAAGTGTAGCAATATAATAATGGATGATTATGTTCTGAAATGTTTTGCAAAAGTATCCAAGTAAATATAGCAAACTCCCAGTCCAAATGGGATTTTAGCTGTAATTAGAATTAGCTGAAAAGATGAATGATTTATTTTACAATAATTTTATCATCAGACAAGGAAATGAATAGTTTTTTTAATGACAGAATAAATATTGGATCATACTAGTTCTACTAGTTAAATGGTTAGCTCAGAGACTTTCCTCCTAGAACACTGTAATCAGGGTAATGAAAAATCAGCAGTTCGCGTGGAAAGAAGGTAGGAGAAAGATCTCCAGATAATCAGTTGAGTCCCACCTGAGCCCATACTGGTTTAACTACTTTGAAAGTTTTTAATAAAATACACGAAGTGAGGGATGTGGATTTGTTCTGTGCACAGCTGTTTCGTTTCTGATGTGCATTGATGAATGTATGCAGAGCGGTGTGAATGCAGTTCAGTCTGGCATGTATTTTATCCTCTTGTAGATTGCTGTATTCAAATACTCGATGCCCAAGTATTTTCAATACCTTGATATAAATTAATATGAAAACAGTTTTGAAGGATCCTAGTTCTTGCTGCAAAAAGATATTCAGCCCTAACCAGTAAGTTTTGCACATCTTGATAACCTAATATTTGGTTTTACTTTTTTTTTCATGTTTAACAAAACTTTGTTCTCTTTCTTGACTCCTTTCAAGAAAATGATACAAAAAGGTAAACAAATTGCGTGGTCCTTTTTGTTTATGAAACAAGTTAAAATACTGAGAATCAGTACCTACCACATTTAACTTAATTCTCCCAATTACTTTTCCATTTTAAATTGTTCTGCATTATCAGACCAGTTTTTTAGTAGTATTTATCTTGTATTCACTGTACAACACACTTGTTGAAAGGAAGGCATCTCATTTTAATTACAAGAAATAATGTTGTGGAACATTTTGACATTTGCTATAGAGCATATCTAGTTTGCATGACACACACAGCCACGCCAGTTCTTAAATCTTTTAGTACTGAAAAATGCCAAACCTGCTGTGAGATTCTAGGTACCCTGAATCTGGACAAGACTAGAATCAGGATTACTGCATTTTTGCACTGGAACTAGAGCATACCTGATTTTTCCTTGATACAACTGTTTACGTGACATGCAGAATTGAGAAGGTGCAACACTGGTGTGTCATCATTTGCAAGGTCTACTTTACATGAAACAAGCTGAACTGCAGAATAAGACAGCAGCACATTATTTTAACTCTCAGCTGCACCCCAGCAGCTAAGAGCATTACGCCTGTCTTTCCAGTCAGGAAATCATCCCATTAGGAGATGGGGTTTTGCTTCCTCAAATGACCCCCTTCTCCCAGGGAAGCAGTGGGACATAGAGCTCTATTCATACACCAGAAGAGTTCCTTTAGTGCCAGGTCCATGGCCTTTACTTATCACATTCAAAACTGAAAAATTAAAAACTAAAGGACTCCATACCGAGCAAATTGACTTTATGAATATGAGTAACTCCATGAGACCAGTCATGTATCTACTAAGAAATGAGCATTAAAGGCCAATACGCAGTAGTCTAATGTAAAACGTTTGTTTAAATGACAAGAGCTCTGATATCTGATACAGGAAAAGATTTTCATTCTGTATAAGTATCTGGTAAATCTCATTTTTCCCGATGTGTAATTCTAAACCAGACCGCCAGCAACTAACTCCCTTTGAGCCCTTCTGAAACACTGAATCTGTCTTCTTGTTGAAGCATATTTCAGGTCTTACTGGAGCGAAAAGCAAATAACCCTCATCTGAATGCAAACTGATATAAATCTCTTGTGTCATTCACAAAACATAATTAGTCATATGAGACAAAGGTATTTGGTCTTGAAAAGGAAATTTCTCATATTTAACGATATTTGGAAAAAAAATCTTGTAGTTATTCCACTAAATACTGAAAACCTCACACTCCCCAAATTCGCACTCTGCTGTTCTGCATAGGATTATGATGCCATTGTAAAGGATTACAATAAGTTGCAGTTCTGCAGAGCCGTGTCTATATATAACTTCATATATGGTGTGTAAACAGCCAAGATTATAGGGTATCCTACTACAGAGGGAATCTAGGTCATGGGAAGATTCGTATGTACTAAATACGTAAATAAAATCTTTACAGAATTGGTGATTTTCATCTTCAGCAGTAGAAGTTACCTTAAAAATGCTAAGTAAGTTTTGTAGAATCCTATTCTGAGTTCTGTAGAATCTTATGAAAGGAAATCTTAATCCTTTGCATTTTTAAATTATGTTTCATAGTACTGTATTGGATTACTGAGATGTTTAAAGCCAATAATCCCCAGCTGCTCCAAAGAATAGTTTTTGAAATGTAGCCATATTTCCCTGTAGCAGCTTTGAAACTCCGTATTAGAAAACCATGAACGGGGCCAGAAAATGATGGCTCTTTGAAAACAGAAGTCATTTTGCAGGAAAGAGGAAGAAAAATAACCTCCTGACTAATATGACGTGATGTATCCTTCAGTATCCACCTCTGAAATCATCATGGAAGGAAAGTATTTGCACTGGGCTTTGATTTAATTTGTACTCATTCAAGAAGAGCGGAATCGCTATTTGGTGTACCTCATACAAAGCAGTAGAAAGTGGGAAGATGGTACATTATGAAGTGAATGACACAGAAATAAGCCTGAGAGAGTGATATTAAAAGGTTTGGGAAATGAAAAATGGCTGTAAACAGAGTTTTACATTTACTTGCTGCCCTGGGGAGATCCACTTAAGATAAATGTGACAGAGGCTGTCTGTTTTTAAGCATAAACTCTACAGGAAAACAACTAGCATAAGAAAGGTAGTCTTATTAAAGAACATGGTGATTGATAGAGTCATTTGAAGTAATGACTAAGCTCTTGGTAGAGTTTATTTTAAAAAGTAATTGTGTTCCTGTGCATCTCAGACTAACTGGAATTCTCATAATTTCCTGTATACTCGAAGGCCAATATAGCTGCAGCCTGTGTGCCTGCTAGTTTCAATACAGCTTGCTATTGTGTAAATGCCTATAAATGACACCCCGAGGAGGAAATAAATGACAACTAAAGTCAACTTACTTCCAACTACTAACACTGTACTTACATGCTAAGTCGACCCTGAATTGTTTTTTTCTCTAAGGATTTATGAATGGCTAAATGACACTTTTGCTCTGACTGATGGTGTGTTTGGTTTATGCCAAAAATGAGACAGAAAGTCAAGATGAAGGAGTGATAACTGAGAACCTATGAAAAACTAATGACTACAGGCAGGCCTATTCAGCTACCAAACCAAACCAAACCAAACCAGAAGGAATTCCAACAAGCAATCCATTTCTGTTCTGACCTATAATCTCTTGCTGAAGGGCTGACAACCTCCATGCAATCAGAAATCTTAACTGAATCTGTGGTATCGTACTTACAGCTTCATTTCTAGAGGCAGCTTCAGCAGTGCTGCTCAAATGCCAAACTATTATAGCATCTTGTGTGGTCTTTATACGACCGATGTGTTCCTCTACAAAATGTTTTTCCACTTGGAATCTAATTCTGCTAGACTGCTTGATCCCCTGGTCCCCTTCAATTTGGTCTCCCTCAAGTAGGCAAGTTTCTGCCAGAAGATTGCCACTTCAGAAGCACATGCAAACCAGCCTGACAGCAGTTTGTTTGAGTCTAGCGACCGCTGTGCCTCTCATTTAGAGAGGTTCACATAATTAGATTCTCTGTGACACTTACCTTTATAAAACTTGACAAGTTAGTGAATTACTAAGAGTGTCTTTCAAATACATTTGCTAGAGAAAGAAAGGTGAGAACTAAATTTCTAATCAGAATCGTCTCCTTTTCTCAGTTTTCTTGGAGCTGCAGAGGGAAGAGTTCAGATCCTTCAGCCACGCACATGTAAGGTCCTTTGTGATAGTTTGCTTAACTGTTCCAGTTTAGTGCAAATTTCTTCCATAAAGAGTATAAAAGCCACTTGGAGATTTTTTGAATGAACAATTGAATCAATAATTAATTTTTTCATAGGCAGAGATTGCCTGTGAAGAGACCTATTTTGGCTCAATAGCATGAGATAATAACATCAGAATATGCAAACACATTCCTAATACAGAGCCAATAGCTCTAATAAAGGAGACCATAACTGTTTAAGTACCTAATGGGAAGCTACAGCTGAAAGGGCCAAAACTGCAAATTTATTATTTACAATCCATTAAATCACAAGATCATAATTCAAACAATATTCGATTGAGTATTTTCTGAGATGTTGTTGTAAGTAGCCACCACAGAAAATTTCCATTCAACTTAAAAAATAACCACACAAACACAAAGAAAATACCACCTTCATCAGATAAGAAATTCCCTTTGGCTTCCAGTGCAGCCTGACCTGCTCTGAGCACAAATCAGAGGAACTATCTGCATTTTCAGTGTTCCAAAGCTATAAGGACTATTTTCCAGTATTACAATACAAAACCTAAAATGCAACAAGAGGTGCTAAGGTAATAAATTGGATTCTAAGCATATAAATAGCACAGACACACACACACAAAAGGACAGGCTTGTCAGCTTGTAATTAAAATTTGTTTTTCATGCAAATGATACATTTGCAAAAAAGGGCAAATGATTCAGTATATTTTGCATGAACATAATTCATTTTGAGTTAAACCTGTTCATTAGATGTTTCTAACTGGTCATATGAAACACTAATACATGCCAGAGATTATGGACTGGCACTATTTCTGGCTTGTAATTACAGACGATTGTGACAAAACACTTCGTTTCTATCCTTCTGATAGAAACTATTAACAGCAATAGTTTTAAGACAGTGCCTTGCTTCAGTGCAACAATGTTTGATGCCCTGAAAACAAGCAGAAGAGGCAAAATTTTAGTATCTTGACCCTATGGCTTGCATAAAAGCCCTAGTTTTAGAAAACGATGTCCCACAGAAAGCTCATAATGGGAAACTGGCAAAAATGGGCATTTGTTTAATTAGATCAGTGTTATTCATAGCTGAGGCTATGAATCAGCTATAATTATGTGTATTTTGGAAGTGCATTATATGTTTTGGAGATAGAAATATCTTTTAATCACCATCTTTCTGATACCAAGGGCAAGTCTTGACCTTAAGAGTGCAATAATGAGGACTTGTGGCATTTATCTGCACCTTAGATGACCAGTCTTAGATTTCTGCCTCTCCGATAACCAAGGTCTTGTTTAACCACTGAGACAACATAAAAGTATTTAAGCACGAATGAATGTGTGTTCAGTCAGGTAAAGCTTTCACTTCCCATTTAATAATGGGAAGTTTTGTCCCTAATGAAGACCACGGAACTGCTACTTAAAAATGAACTTCTGAAAAAGAAAGAGGAAAATAACTTGACACTTGGTAGAACTGCTGAATTGAGAACAGTATAATTTTTGGAATTACTTTAATATGACGCAATTACAGGAGAAAGAATTTATATTCATAGAAGAAAAATAGAGGCCAATAACAATAATAACAAGAATCAACATGCGTGTGTATATATATATATATATATATATACACACATATATACGTTAAAAAGATTGAAAGCTTCAGTCGATAAGATTAGGCTTTTTTTTTTTCACATTAAATATACCCTTACATTCAGCATATTTTCTACTAAAATATTCTGTTCCGAAAGTTGCTGGGGTGATATCACTATTTCAATCCAAGCAATTTCCTTTGAAGTCTCCCATAATGGTAATTAAATAAATTGCTCTTGGAGTAATTATGTTTTTCCTGGAAAAGGATCTATTAGGGTAAAGAGAGATGAGAGAGTCTGTTACCAAACATAATCTTTTTAAATACACTGGTACTTGTTACTTTTATTTGAAAAAGGATGAAGTACTTAGAAACTTCGGACCTTTTTAGTTTTTGTGAAGGAAAAGTCAACTTGACAGTTGAAATAAGAAGTAAACTAAAATGACTGCTGACAGTCCTGGGAGTGCATAGAGAAAGAAAATGGAAGTTGTGTCAATAGAAAGCTTTTAAAGACCATACATGTTAAGCCCAAGAGAGCTACTGTGAACTAGAAGCCCAAATTACCATGTTAGAAGCAAGGAGCTGGTGGACAAGATGAAGGTGACTGAAAGCCCAAGACTAAAGAGCAAGTGTATTGTATCAAATGGCATTCTCCATGTGAGCACAAATGCATCATGCTAAGCAACCTGTAGCATCCACTGATTTAACCATCAGAACAGGCTGACATAACCCTGTACCTTGTTCTCTGGCCTAATCTGGTATCTCAGACTTCACAGAATTCAAATGCAATACGGATGTGTCATGGTTTAACCCGCGCTAGCCATGTAGCTATGATAGGCGCTCTCCCACTCCCACCGCCCAAATAGGGGAGACAATCAAAAGGGAAGGGAGGAACTTGGATTGAGATAAACACAGTTTAATAAAATAACAAAATACTAATATACCACTAGTAAATACAGAATCATAGAATCATTTCGCTTGAAAGAGACCCTCAGGATCATCGAGTCCAACCGTAACCTAACTCTAGCACTAAACTATATCCCTAAGAGCATTGTGTAAACACCTTTCAAACACCTCCAGGGACGGCAGCCTGTTCCAATGTCTGACAACCCTTTCTGGGAAGAAATTTTTCCTAACATCCAATCTAAACCTCCCCTGGTGCAACTTGAGGCCATTTCCTCTTGTCCCATCACTTGCTACTTGGGAGAAGAGATGGAAAAAAATTAACTTAAAATCATTAACTCTGTCCTAGGGTGTTATCTCATGTTGGTGCTAGCTACAAAAAGGAAATGTTTCTAACTGCATGAAGAAAATTAACTCATTTTCAGTCAGACCAGCACAGGATGCTTGCTGGTTTTGTTCACATTATAAAGAATCTCGAGTTGTTCATTTAAAGTCTATGCAGAATTTCAGTGGGTATGTTTTTGTTTGTGTATAATGCTGAACACTCCCATCTTCCTTTTTCCTTTAAATCTCTTCAGTAAATAGTATATGGTTGCATAAGACCAACCCATATGGATTAGTATTTGAATTTCTTTATGGTGTCTTTACAATATCACGTACAAGGGTAGTGATATAGTGCTCTTTGACAATGCCAACCCTATCTTTTCCTCCTACTTAAAAGACCAAAAGACAGTGTTTTCAACTCAAAAACTCACAAGAGTAAGCAAAAGCAAAAGAAATTATTGGGTACCATTTGTACTTCACCTACAATCAAAAAGAGATTTCTGGAAATCCAGTGGTCAGAAAGAATAAAATTTCAGACAGGCACCAGCTGGAAAAACTGGATCTTGGGCTTCATCCAAGAACTGAGAACATCTTTCTGAACAGACAGATTTCTTGTTCCAATGTAATGGCTGTCAGGGTAAACATAGCTTTAAAATTTTTTACTTTCTTTTTTTTTTTTACCTCTTTGTGCAAGAGTTAAAAAAGCCCCTTCTGGGTTAAGTGAGCTTAGAATCGGACCCAAAGAATGATAAATATATTATAAGGAAGAACAACTCATTATGAAGGTCTTATGCAGGCACTTTTATTATTCTACGCTATTTGTAAACACAGCTATAACTAAACCCAACTATAATACGACATGAATGATTTTGTAAGAATAAGATTGCTAATATGAATGTTTACTAAATACCTGTTTAATAATGGGTTTTCATTAAATAGTGTAAAAAATAGTTTTCCACGTGTTACATGAACTTGTTAGAATTTCAGAGCTTTGCAAGCCAGTGAAAAGGTGTCACCATTGCTTGCACCATGCCACGGGCTCTGTGTGAAGCTGACAGCACAGCCCTCAGGACCCATTAGGACTTGTTAGGCTTCACTGAGGCTTGTTTTGGCCCGCCTGGGGCTGGGGTTTGGTATTTGGCTGTAACAGGTTATCTAAGGACCAGGTGACTGCTGCTTCATTTAATTTGACTTTTTTGCTTAGCTTTGGATGTGTTGTAATACAGTTGGATTATGTATATAGTTGTAATGAACAGATAAGAATGCAAATTCACTATTCCATATAGAATGAACTATCTATGACCCTCAAATAAAATGCAGCATAGAGACAGACATGGGATGATACGAGGAGATTTGAAAGTCCAGGTACAAGACGATAGTGGAGGGCCCAGGGCTGTAAACTGCTCACTAGGGGTCAGCTACTGGCCACTGAACGAATGCAACCTTGGAAGCTCCACAAACTCAATTTTAGAGACATAACAGAGAATGAAGGACAACATTCAATACACGTAAAACACACCATTCACAGTAAAATGGCATGTAATGTGGAACTACAGGAAAATGAAGGAAGTGCAAGGTGTGGAGATGTAGAGGATATTAGCAAACATAAAAATGACTCCAGGTGGATTCTGGACTGAGGAGGAAGAAGGAACCATCATTGTATTGCTCTGGGTAACAGGGGTCCTCCATCCCCTTCCTCTCCTGGAGACATCTGCCTGAGAGGCAGCTCATACTGAGCGTGATGCCGGAGAAAGGGTTGATACTAGAAAGTTTGTGTGTATCATTTTAAGTGTACATAACTTGTGTAAGAGCTCAGCGTGGGTGAACTGATAATTCTTTGGTTAGACTGTTAAGACATTAAGTTAACAGTATATTCTTGGGTTTATACATAGGTTTTGTCCCTTTGGCCTAAATGAGCTCCACAAGCTATAGCATAATAGACTGGTGGAGACCTCAAGCATCCTAGTCTGAAACCTGGATGCAACAGACTGTAACTTCTCACAGGCAAAGTAGCTCAGTCAAACAAAAGACGGTGTTGTCAACCATGTGTGAGCTCACGTTAAAGGAAACAGAGTCTGTGCCGCAAGGAGGCAACAGCAGAAGTAACGTGGTTAATGACCAGGCCAACAGAGCACAATCTCTGCTTAGGGGAGTTGGTTTTAACAGTTAGTAAAACACTACCATTCTATTCTTTGCTGGGAAGTTTTCCCACTTAAACATTTAATTGATCTTTAGATTTGTTAAATGAAAGCACTTTTTAGGCACATCAAATCATTAGAGATCTACAAGAAGGAAAAAGGGTCATTCCATTTGATGCGACCTTTCCTGAATACACAACCATTGTATCATTCTGTTTATCCTGCTACCAGCAAAGTAGCAGTAGCCACTGGGTCACTAGTTTTACTGCGAAACAGCACAACACAGTCTTTGTGGAGCTTTCCTTGAAGTGAGTCATTGTGATTCAGTGACAGGCTGTTCCCTGGATGGGCTGTTCTCTCCTGTGCATTAGCAGGGCAGGGGGGCAGAGCAGACAGAAGCGCTACCTTTGGACACGTGAAATGAAGAAGATAGCAGTGAAGTTTGCAGTTAGTAACCAGTCTTGAAATATGCTGCTCATTAGTGAGCACTAAAAGTTTGTCCAAACACATTCCCTTTAAAAATTAAGAGAAATATTTTTCGCTCTAACATTCTGCAACTTATCTATGTTGCTCACAGGGAAAGTAAGAAAACAGGAGGTTGAGGGAGGGTCCTTTCCTTGGTTGGTTATTTTTGCTTCAGTGGAGCCTCAGTTCACAAAATATAGCTTATAGCATGAAACTAAGCCAACATAGCCAGGAGGCCTCTCCGGGTGACCAGGCTTTTGAGGTTACATAATCTGTTTTTCTATTTTGAGGGGAGAGAAGGGAGAATGGGAGGCCAAGTCCCCAAGTTCTCCTGTAAAAGTGGGTATAAACCTGTGAAAGTACAAGGGGATCAGATCCCAGAACCATGACTTTTCAGCATTTTAGGCCATTGTTTCTAAAATAAAATCATGTTCATAAATAGAATCAGAGAATAGCCTGGAGGGTCAGTCCTGCATTTCATTCCAAAGATGATGTTGGCTCAGAGTTCCCCTTTTCTGGCCTCTCCTGTTATCCCATTGAATTCATTAAAAGGTTGTGGCTACTGGCCAAAAGAAATGGTTAATGCATCCCAGAGCCCATATTGTTTGAAATACCTTCTGAGACAGGAATTTATAGCATTGCTATAATAAAACTCAGATTTCAACATTGAAGTATAAGTCTGTGTTCTTGTCACACATACCAGAATTATATAGACAATGTGAACCATGAAACTCTAAGGAAATTAGGAAAATACACACTAATATCTAGAAAGAGGCCACTAGGACTTGGCTCTACCTTTTAGAATAACCTTAAGCAAGAGATATATTGTGTATGATGTTACAGGTAGTTGCAATGGACCTAAAAGAAATGCCATTGAATCACAAATCCTTTGTCTTTGCCACACTGAAGTACAGCAATTTTAGACTGGTCTAGAGAAAAGGTGGGACCGAGTCCTGATTCCACCCTTGCTTTGCCCCTCCGTGCCTCTGTCCATCTCCAAGAAGGTTAGTTCCATGTAGTTGTATAGTGTGCCCTATTCTGTTCTCTTTTATGTGTGTTTGTTATTATGCATTCAAAGTATAATGAAATATGTGCCTTCCATCCCAAAAGAGTTCATATTAATCTTCTGCAGGAATTGCTTTTATAGACAAGAAACTGTAGAGCTTTTTCCTGTAAAGGAGTAGAAGTATAGACTTTGCCTAAAACCTTGGAACAAACCTTCATTTATTAGACAGGGGAATCATTTTTATTCCACTCCATGAATTCAGTGGGCTGCCACAGGCCAGTCATAATCTGTTATTGTTTCCCTGCAACCTTGTACTATTAATTTTTCTTTTTAATGAACTGTCCAGTCGAGTTTAGCTATGGGAACTATGATGGAGCTGCAGTATAAATGGTTTATGTCATGCCTTTGTCAAAAGGCTTTCCCCTACAGCACTAGAATGTAATTGAAAAGCCATTTTGAAAGAAAGTAACTGAATGGTTGCAAATGCAGGTTGTCAGGAATAAGTGGGAAAATCCTTTGCGTTACATTAGATTTTACCAATCACAACTTCTGTGTTTTTATTAGTGTTTATACAGATTAGTAAAGCCACATAAATTGCATATGTTTGCATGGTTACATTAGTAAGTATTCCTGAACGATACTGAAGCCACTTTTAAGTTTTTCTTCAACTGTGACTAACAATGCAGTAATTGGTTTGGTTAAATACCTCAAATTAATTAAATGCACTACATTTTGTTCTATTTTATAGCACACAGAATATGCCCATGTTTGAGACAGCATAGTAGCTTCTGAGTGGAATTCAAGACAGTTTTTGTTGCATATGAAACTCTGAATGCCTCAGTAGATAGCAATCTTTTTCTATATAATACGTATGTACAAGACACATAATTTAGTTTTCTCTTACACTTACTTTTTCCAGCCCTTGATCTGTGTGTTTGTTCTTGGAAGCAGGATGGTGTATGTTTTAATAAATGCTATTATCCTTGTTTCTGTTATTAAAACCCAAAGACAGCAACTGTAGAGAGCACTTATGGTTAAAGCTGACATCGTTTTTCTCAACAAATCTCCATCAAAATTCTTTGTGACAGACTTTGCTTTAGCTTTTGGTTCACGTTTCTCACCTTTAAAATAACTATGGAAATTTTGTCAGAAATTAATTTTATCAGAACACATTTTTCACAACTAAACCCAAAATATTTGAAGTTGTTTTGACTCACAGTGATTGGCTATTTGGTAATTTTTAAACTTTTTTTTAGTCAATTTATCAACGTCTTCACACCTTTATCTCCTCTTACGTCCCATCCCTGTGTTTGGTGCGGTGCAGCAGGAGTTTGCTGCTCCGGCCCAGCGGGCAGATCACACTGCAGCCCAAACAGGGCCGGGATTTCCCAAAACCTGGGAAAATGCAGAGATGAGTGTTTGATGACCCAGTTGTTTCAACATCTGAGCTGAAACAAACTTTTTGTCACTGAGCCCTGAATTTCAGTTCAGGTAAAAGTTGTTTCCAACAACAAACTACACACTTCAACAAAGCCAAGATTCTTTCAAGGCAACAGTGCCTTCATACAAATAGTTTACTCTTAGAAAGCATATAGGAAAATCTAAAATGTCCGTATTATGAGGTATTGTGACTATAACAGATCAGTGTGAATGTATTGCCCATCTTGATGTCTTTTAGAAGTCCTTTGAATTTATAACAAAATAATCATTCTTCGTTGTATCCATTTGACCACAATGTATTTTATAATGACTCTAACAATATTTCCAAAGGTGTTTTAGCTCAAGTGAGTCTTGCAGAGCCCCAGCAAAGCAGAGGTGACAAATTCAGACTCCATCTAGTTACACAGAGTATGTGAAATGAGACTGACACCAGCAGATTCCTCTTCTTAACATTTCACTCTCAGGCTTTACTTTAAGAAGAATCTCAGGATTTGTTGTACGTTGGAGCGTCATCCTACTAAAATCAAAGGTTTTCCCCTCATATATGAGCTTATTTCAGACTACTAATATTCATCCAAAAATACATGCAATAAGCTAATCCTGCAGATATACTAGGTGTTTGTTGTGTGCTGTAGTTCTGTGGGTTGAAGTTGAGAATGCAAAAAATTCAGGTCTTAAAACCGATGTAAACGTCTACCTGTATAGAAGAGAGGTGAGATGTGTAATACAGGTTAAAGCAGGCAATTGGGTACGTAACACTTTCTGTTCCAATACAGAGGCCTCATTAAATGTCTTAAGACGGTGATTCTAAGTAACTGAAGATTAATCTTTCCGCATGGCATTTGTGCAGAAACAAAGCTATACAGCAGTTTCCTTCCAAGATCTACTTCGTATGTCATGCATACCTTGTTTTTCCCATTATAGTATAGACTATGTGAGAATTAAAAACAAATAATAAAAAGGTTGTTATAAATGAAAGAGGCAAGGTATACATTAGACAACACTGATTTATATATATTACTCATATATAATGCTTTTCAGAGTAATATAATTGAGAATAAATTTATCTGTTGTGCTTACTCTCACTCCCTCCAGAACTTCATTATAGAAAATCCAAGCAGTATAGGAAGGAAATCCCTAGTCCGGATTTCCCACTTAATGAAGCTACCGGCACCTTCCGGTGTGACCCAGCAGCCAAGACTTCCAGCTCCCAGTGAGCTCTGTAGTGCCTCTCTGTCCTCTCTCTTGTTCTTTGTTCCATTAACAATAGTTAAACATGAATATTTACCTTCTCAACTGTTTGATTATCTAGATACTATAACAGGAAATTTGCATTCCTGAACAGGCACAGCTGGAAACAATTTAAGAAAGGAAGATCCTTCAAAAGAAGAGACTTTAAGAAGCATATGGATGCCCAGGTTTACATGATAATCAACAAAAGCGGTGCTTATTCCTCCTCTTTTGCAGGGAGGCACTTCGCACTCCAACCAGAGGGAACATCCCACCATCACTCTGCAGGAAGCTTTCTTGCAGAAGTGATTTGCTCAAACACTAAATGTAAAGAAGCCGACAAAAATAGACACAACAGTGTCTCAGATAAGACACGAAAAAAACTTGAGTAGGGACCCAGTTATCTCATATACTACTGAGAACAATGGGCCTTCAAGTTTTCCTTTAGGGTTATTCCTCACAGTCCTTTAATTTGTAAAAAATTAATCTACTTGGAAGTGGAGCTCTGAAGTCCAGAAGAGTATAAAGAGGCCTGAACTAAACCTTGAAGTGAGATAGAAGAAAACGCCAGAAGAGACAAACTGAGACAGCAGTGAGCAAACTCATCTAACTCCACACGGAGGGGAGACAGAGAGAAACTGAACACATAACTAAAGGTATTTTTGCTATGGCTTCATGATACCCGTATATGAAACTTGTCAGGAAGTTTTCAGTCGAACCAAACACTCTAACTTAAATCTATTGAAAAGCTCTATGTGAACAAGAACTGAGCATTGTTTTCCAGAATTTGGCCATTATGCTTAGTGAATGACAGGAATAGAATCTCACAGGCTGAGCTACAGCTCTTCTAAGAAGCAAAGGAGTTCACACCTTTTGCACATAAATTAAACTGAATGCTGCTGATATCACTGTCAAATAGACTCTGTTTCAGCCTGATACTAATTGCTGCAGTCTACCTTAAGTCAGTGGATACCATAAACACATATCTTATATAGCTGCTCACAAGGATGTGTAAGTATATGGCCAATTTGGCTTCCAGAAATAAGATTATCACCATTCAAGGACATCTCCACAGAACTGAGGCATCTGTCAAGCAGGACTCGAGTGCATTGAATGTAAAAAATATGAATGAGTCAGCTAGACAAAGAGCTTTAATATCCTGGCTTTGTACTCTTTATTTTACACATTTCAGATGCGATCATCCCTTTGATTCTGTAAAAATTAAAGTATTTACATATTTATTATCCATTACATTTCATCTCTTTCTGTGTTAATTAAAAAAAAGCCAACCAACCGACCAACTACACAAACAACATGAATGCTCCTGTAAGTGGACAATTCTCACCTCTGTGGAATCACTGGTTGCAGTAATAGCACAACTGGAAGTCACAGAGGATATGAAAAAGGCATCAGAGCAACAGATATAACTGGTTTTAGGTCTAGGCTTTTCCATATTGCTCTTTTTCCACAATTTCCACATTCACTTTCTCTGAAGCCTAAGTCACCACTAAATTCTTTTTCTAACCCAAGCCTGAACAGTTATATTAAGCTCACCAGTATTGCACAAAATATTGGAGAAATAAACCAAAACCAAAATTAATTACTCACTCATGCAGGCGTAGAATAAGAAAAATATGAAACTTTTTGACTGCTAAAATTAAATTGAAAGCCTAAATATTAGAAAATTTCTTACATTTCTGTTCTTCAGTGCTACATTGCTGTGAGTTTTCAAGAGGTTCTCTGGATGTTTTAAAAAGAAATGAGACAAGTGTGACCCCAAAAACACATGGTATCAAACTGTGCTTTACAAACGCAGAAGGATGGTCAGTGTCCTCCAGCGTCATCTCTCCTGAGGGACAGTCAGGACCAATAGATAAACTCTTCAGATGAATGAGCAAAACTGGCTGACAGCACACACACATCAGTCCAGGGATTAGTCACTGCAGAAATGTTCTCTGTATTGTACAAATACTGTGGACACTTGTAGAAACAAGAGGCCAGCTATGCATATCTGACTTCGCTCAGATCATAACGTTTGGATGTGCTACTTACCTTCACCCACTGGAAACTTGTTGCCAATTTATGTAGCATATTCCACACATTTGAAATGCCACTTAATGAGACGGTGACGCCAATGCAGATGTCAGCTTTCTGCTGCCACTTATCCAGCACTTCAGCTCCGGCTGCAAAGAATGAAAAAAGTCCATTTGAAATCCAATGCCGTGTAGGTACCATAATAAAAAACAACTGAAGCCCAGCCTATAAACTATCACAGCAGCCTAAGGAGAGTTTAAAGACTAGCATTTAAATAATACAAGGAGAAAATTAATAAACAGCTTTTACCTTAACAGACTTACTACTGCAAGAATGTTCCCATAACTAAAATGCCGGAGGCCATATCAAAATGCCTTCACATCTTTTTCATTATCTCCTGAAAAAACAGAGTTCTATGGAAAAATCTGTCCTGGGAACACTATCCAATACAAGACATACTGCAGGGAAAAAGGGAACAGCTGCAGATATCATTAGCCAACAAGATGTGCCTTGAACATTTCTAAGTGCTCTGAAGGCATATTAGAAAATTAGTATTTTTACCGTTATGATGGAGAATGAAGTAGGTTATTTTAGTAAGTAGAACTTCTACTACAGTATGGAGAAGGTCTCTACGGTAAGACATTTAAAGTGAGAAAATAAGCAAGAGGTGCCTCTGCCTATAAGAAGTTGTTTTGATGGCTAAAATTCTTTCATAATGGGATAGCAAGTTGAGACAGTCTGAATAAAGGTTGCAGAAACAAAAAGAAACCAGCTGAATAATTTCTTATGAGGTGAGTCTTCTATTGAATTGATATGAGTAAGTTAAGAATGCTCAGTTTCACAGAGCGGTCCCTCATCATCTTGTGTTTCTGACAACAAGATCCCACACACAAGTAAAATTATAGTTGATGTGACTGAAAGCAAAAGAAATGCTGTGTGTGATCTTGTCTTATGTACTGATGTAGACAGTGTATTTCTGATGCTCATTAGATACCTTGGTAGAGTCTTAAATGGGTACTAAATGAATCCTAAAACTAGGATTCATGCTCACCAGGGAAATCAGGCTAGATTACCCGGTACTTTCAGATTTATTAATTGAGAATTTCTAGGAGCAGTTATTGCAAAATAGTCTCTGCAATTTGGGTTGATACATCCAAATCAGTATTTTTCTGCAGTATTTAACTTTTCAAGCTGTTTTATCCATATGCATCCTCCATTTTATACCCACTTTTCACCCCCATTAAAGCAATGAAGTTTTGCTTGCAAAATATAGTTCAGCAGCACAGGCCAAATTTTGAAGTTTCTAGGCAAAAGTGTTGAGGAGAACTGAATAGGTATTGACTGAATATTAAATATTCAATATTGCGATATTGCACAAACATATTTCACATTTAATTCATCAACAGAAGAAATAAAACCACGTGGCTTCTATTGCCAGTTGTGACTGCAGATACGTTGACCTACTGTTTAAAAAAATTGTGATACACATTCAATAAAATACACATTCCTAGAAAGTGAGTTTTGCTAAGACAAGCTCTATGAAGTAAGTCACTAATACACAAAGCACTTGCTTTATAAAAATACTCTATACATGCAACATATTTGTGCATTGAAGTATATATGGCATTTGAAACTATGCTCATTTTGCAAGCCTTTTCTTTTCATAGAGGACCCTTTTGAACTAATGCACAATTCATATGAATGAATGAAAAGACTAAAACTGAAAAAAAACTTTCTCATTTTGATAATTTGTTCAATATCTTCCCAGATGACAACATCTCTACAGATGACTTTGCAGCTCAAGATTCCTCTTCGCCCAAGACATTTTAAGTTGCCTAGGTAAGTATTTCTCAAAATATCCTCTTACATATGCCTGTGGTCTAATTTTTTCAAGATCTGCTTTTGCTTTTAAAAGCAGCGAATAGT
The DNA here is from genome assembly GCF_964273445.1 of Streptopelia decaocto. Lineage (NCBI taxonomy): Eukaryota > Metazoa > Chordata > Aves > Columbiformes > Columbidae > Streptopelia > Streptopelia decaocto. The sequence continues at coordinate 17,710,195 of NC_138666.1, read as the reverse complement.
TGGTAATCCATACAATACGGTCCTCAGCCTGACCTGCTACGCTGTTAAGCTTCTTCCTCTACACACACCTGCCCACCAGATAGTGAAGTGCCCACGTACATAATAATTTAACTGTCAAGTAAAGGCTCCGTTTTCCAGCTATGCTGCGTTTAAACAGACCTCAGAGTCTACAAAACAATATTTGTTTGTAGCACTAATCATTATTTGAAGCAAATAAACCTTTAACATAAAGCAAGGAATCCCCTCCAGATACCTATTTTTCTGAAAAACATGATTTAAGACTGCTGAATGATTTCCATCGTTATGATAACACAATAAATAGCTTAGCTGATTGATACAAAGGTATCAGATGCTACTTTTACTGCATGTTTTTATTTTCTCCTTTTCTGCTGCAGTTGAATGTGGCTTCATCAGTAGCAAGGTTCTACTGACTGTATAACCTTTGCAGAAGAGACAAAAGCCGAAAGAAAAACAATTGCTGTATTTACAGAAGGCTATTTCCAAGTTCAATTATAATTACATGAAAACTCAAAAAAACCATCCATTAAACAGTTCCAGTGCTCCGAAGAGGTTTGACACAGTGGCACTTATATCAAATCTCCTAAGAACTTCTTTTTTCTTATAAAATAAGCCGTGGCTTCGGAGTTGGTTTATACAAAGTGACAACTTGAACGATTTTGAAATGTTGCTAGTTAGAGGGGGAAAAAAAGCCCGAACCCATTGTCACTATGGTAATTATTTCACAATGCCTGATGTTAAATGGGCAGTCCTATGGCCTAAGCAGCAGCTGAATCCTGCATTGTTCTTGCATGATAAAAAGATTTGAAAGTCTGAAAAGCAGAGGAACGGAATCTCACAGCTTCTTAGACTTCTCTCTGAAAGGGCCATTGTAACATCATCATAAATCCTGGGCTCCCCAGGCACTTGACAACTAAAGCAGTGGACAATAGAATTCTTGTGTTGAACAAAACACTCCTTGTCTGCCAAAGGGCTTATCTGCTTCATTTACAAATGTCTTTCATTGTACCAAAATAATTCCCTATTAGAAAAACTATTAGGAACAGAACTAAATAAATATTCACAGCTTTGTAGTCTGTTTGGCAAAATGAATAAACTAATACAATCAAGGGCATGCGAAATACGAGATTTAAATCAAGGAAACCCAAAACAACCCCAAGCCTCCATTTATTTTCCTGTCTTCATCTTCCCTTTTCCTGATTGCAGGGAATTACACTGAATATACATTTGTCTCTATGAGGAAGATGTAGGTATATTGCACTCATTAAAAGAGATTAAAAATATTAGAAATCTGCAAAGATCTCAGCTTGGAGCAAAATTGTATCCAACGTGCTTTTAAAGTTAAATAGTTCCAGAACGGCAATTACAGAAATAAACTTGGGAACATATCTAAGAGTTTAATGAAACAGAGACAAAATACTTAAAATTGTAAAAGGATTAAAACTGTGGATTTATAACTACATATGTTTAGGTCCTTGTTACTAAGAGCTTACTGAGAGACAAAGGCATTAGGGACCAGTTTGTGAAATGAAATGGTCGCCAGATTATTGCAAAGAAAATTTTGGCAGCTGTCACAGAAATGAGACTAAAATATCCCAAATATATATATATATATATATATATATATATAAAAAATATATATATATACACATATGTAACTTCAATAGGCATTTCTAACATAGAATTCATTGCATCAGGTTTTCACTTAAACAGTTATATTTTACTAGAAATGTGCTTGTGGAAAGACAATATACACCATACACAATTATTAAGGAAAACCCTACCAATCTAAAGTATCACCCAAGCAAGAACTATTGCCCGTATTCAAAGTGCCAGAGTTATCCGTACAGCAGAATTAAATCCTGAAGAAGTGGAAACTTCTTGACTGAATTACTGATCATAAACTACTTAATTCCAATATGGAATAAATGTTTTTTACATAGCCCAGGCAAATGGGCTGAGTAGCTTTTTTTCACCGCGTCTAATTACTACAAGGCTACAAAACACACAGGTTATTTCATTCTTGCATATTAAACAGATATTGAAGTGGAAATTTAAATATTCAGAATGTGCGCAACACCACTGCTAGAAATGAAAAAGAGTCTAACAACATGTCAAATAAAAATAACACAGGTTTGAGTTCACTATCATAAGACAGAATCCAAGATGTAGGAACATGTGAGCTTTCCATAGTTCCACTGTGAATTTGCAGTCTGCCCTGCCACACACCACTTAACCTTAGCGCCATTTCTAAAGGTGTACAAAGGCACGCTATAAAACATCGCACCTATGAAAAATGTATTAATCAGTACAAAAAGCAGAGGAAAGAGGCCTGAGTTCAGACCTCCCACATGCCAGCTGAGTATTCCTACTGCTCGGGTGCAGAGCTTCACCTTTTCCCTCTCATCTTCTCAGTGAATAATTAACTGTTCCAAAGATACAGGTATAAGTTCTGATTTAACATAAAGTTTAAACTTGACTTCTCGTATGCCATTTTTTGATGTTTGCTATTTTGTGCTATGCATCGCCAAAACTCCCCTCCTCCTGAAGCTGGATCATCTGTATAAATATAATTTGCATAAAGTTATTCTGATTATTTAGGCCATTCGTAACTCAGGAATATGTCTTCAACAAAAACTGTTTCCTGCCACCTCTTATAGTTTTATTCTAGTTCCTACTATATGACATGCAATGACACCACATTTTTACATAGTCAGCAGCCTCTGCTTAGGTATAAAAATGGAATTTAAGTCTTTTAGTGCAAAACCAGCATTTAACCCTGCTAGAGAATATATATCTGGGTGCCTTGACTAGGAGGATAGTGTCCTTGGCTATGTATATATTGCTCCTGCAATCTATTATCTTAGCATCTAAATAAGCTTATGCTCTGAATCACCTTCCAGGAGACTTTATCTTTTTCCACTTACTGTGGGCAGCTAAGTTACATGAATCCCCACATGCAGCAACCAATACGGCATCCTAGAATAATTTAGGTGGGAAGGGACTTCTAGAGGTCATCTGGTCCAGCAGCACCAATTTCAAAGTTGCTTTAGGTAATTAAGGCTGTCGCTTCATCAATGTTAATAGCTGAAATTAGCAGCATGACCAAGGTCTCTCTGTGTGGACGTGAATGTTTTAAGTGCTCACCAACATATGCTGAAAGACATTTATATGAAAAATAATAAACAAAACAAAGGGCATTGCATCAGAAATAATAAAAATAGGGTCTACTGGCAGGTCAGAACCAATGATTTAATGACTGACCACATTTCAGGAGGGACTGGGAGATGTTCGCACGGCTCTGTGTGTGCTCCGGAGCGTCCGGACCCCTGCAGCAGACCTAAGGTGCGCCTGGTGCTGAGCAGCACTGATGGAGGATCATGCGCTTCTTCTCGCATTGGCTTCCATCACCTCAACGCTTCAGATTGCTTTTATTATCTCCTGCTTCTGAGGTAGGAAAGTGTCAATATCTGTATCCTGGAGAAGCTAAGTTTTTAACCCATGATTTGAATAAGAAGCCTATCATAAAATGAGGTTTGAAAAAAAGATGTTGAACCAAATACTTGTACTGTCTTGTACCTTTCTCCAGAAGGAAAGAAGGACCTTGTCACCCAGTGGCATGCCTTGCAGAAGGCAGGACACACAATAAAGGCAGGACATGCAAAAAAAGGACAAAAGGACAAAACCAACAGCTGCAGAGAAGGTTTCACACATACAGGGTTCTGTTCAAAGCAGGTAAACAGTCCCTTTCTCTTTCTTGTGAGCTATTCTGATTTTATATTCCACCCTCTGCCAAAATACTTTCCCTCGGTGTTCCCACCCCTTCACCGTGCTGTTGAGTGCTGTCTGTCATTCAGCAGGGAATCAGTGAGCCTGACCACTTCACAATACCAGGCACTGAAAAGTGAGTGACCGTCCTGAATACTGAGCTGTTAGACATGAAGGCCATGAGCCACGGCAGAAATTACCAAACTAAAAAGCAGAATAGCTGTATGCTCTTGTGAGAGAAACAACTACATCTTAACACTTTTCAGAGTGTTAACAGACTGCAGACTAAAGCCCAAATCTGTCCAAAGCCAAATTAAATAGCAGTTGAAGTTCATGTGGGCTCACAAGGAACAAATTAGCTGCCCTCATAAAAAGCTCTTTACAGATCACATGAGCACCCAGACCCTGTGCTCACCCAATACAATATGACTTTTTAAGTTCTTTCTTGCTTTTGGGTCACAAGTGCCCGAAGGCAGACGATAGGCCCTTGAGGATAAAGTCTGTATTAATTAGCTTCATGCTGCTCCAGTCCCATCCTATCCAGGTACTAAGAATACAAGTGGATCGGGAGGCCCGAAGGCAGGCATGTTCTGTCATTTTAAATATCATAAATCAAGCCCTCCATTTCAATGTTTCCAACTTCTCTGAGTTTGTTCTAAAAACTAAATTTGGAAGAAGAGGATCCACAGCAAGTAGATACATACTTTTTATACATACTTGCCTATATAGATATATATATATATTTTATACATCTTTTTCATTTTTTCATTTGAATTCTCTGCATTTAGAAAAAGTCTTTGTTTGTCCTCAAAAAGCTTAACTTTTTCTATTTGCTATCTAACATATTAACTTAAGTGTTTGTTCTTGAACCACCACCGGTAAAATGCTCATATATATTCTCTCTTGGATAAACATATTATACATACAAAGCCTACAAAATCAGTTACAACCATTACAAGAGGCACAGAATTGCTCTAAAGCCTTCCAAGTCATGCTGGAACTCAGCTTCCACCAGCAGCTGATGTCATAGACTATGAAAGTGGGATCTTGTCATCATTAAAAATACTATTATGGCAAATTTTCCCTGCAGATTTGTTTTCTGGTTTGTTTCCTCCCCTTTCCATTTTCACGTGCATATTCTTGGTGCTTTTCTTCCAGTAAACAGAAATGGTCGGATCCTTCATCTAGAACAAAGCTCCAGCAAAGGCTGCCTTCACTAGCATTTGGTGCTCTATTTATCTTATTCTTTCTCTGCTGCCAGTTTCAGTAGGCTGTTCTCTCTTTCTTTCCTCTGGCTTTCTTCTGCTCTCTTTTATCAATCCCTTCTAGTGACCTGAAAAGAAAACCTAAAAATTGAGAGTCACTGAAGTATATGCTGAATGCCCCTATTAGTCAAGCTGTAGGGGACACACAGCACTGAAAAAAAATTTAACTAACCTTTCAAAAAATCTTTATATAAATGTTCCACAAAATCATCCTGCTGGTTCCAGGTCTACTGGAGACACCCAAGAAAGAAAAATTCTGGGACATCAGAGATACCATAAAGGAGAATACCTCAGAATTCGTCCAAGAGACTCAAGAGAAATGGAGGTCTTTGGTCTTAGGGACGTTTTTTCCTACCTTCTTCCTTTTATTAATAAAGAGGGGGTTGTTCAAAGTTGCCATAGAGATCTGATGTTTCTCAATTTCTCCGTGCCTTATTCAACTCACTGAATATCATCCCAGAAAGTTACATGATTCATTCTGGGAAGCCTATTGCAAACCCAGCAATGGCTCTTCAAACAGTTGGAAAGCTTTTTTTTTTTTAAGTTGAATTCGGCCTTATTTCTGGACTGAATCCACCTCTTTCCTTACTCCCCCCAATCCTCCTCCCACACTCCCACAGGTCTCAGCTTCTCTAGATCTGGGGAGAGTGGAAGGAAGGGAAAACGGATAGTAAAGTCATTTTAGGTCAACCAAAAGGCATTCAGTCTTTGTCTTTCCCCGTCATCTTTTCCTCATTTCCTTCTGTGTTTTCTCAAACTGTATAATATACAGTTGGCTTCTCAATCAAGGACAAGGCAATGTCAAACACATTAATTTGTCCATTAAACAGTCTTAAAGTATTAATGAAAAAAAGCTTAAAAAATGAAGAAGAGCAAGCTAAACATTACTAACTAAACATTACCAAGCCTCTTCAAATGATACAATTCAGTTTTCAGGACTGGACAACTGATACTTTGATATTATCCTCAATAGCACCTAATTTTTAAAAATGGTAATTAAAGACACAGCAAAATATGAATGAACAAGTGTAGAACCCAGAAGATGTGCAAGCATTAGGAGCATTTCATGATGCCTAGTGTGCAGTTTCTACTCACAATTAATACAGCTTTCCAGAATGTTAGCAATGTTTGTAGCAAGGAGAAATTATTTTCTACCACCTATCATTTCAGGATATTCCACTCTGAAAATGACAATATACTTCTATTTTTTATGGAGTTTTGTTATTTAGTTGCATGCCTACCTATCCTTGAGAGTCGAAATATGAACACAGTTCTGTATTTCAGCTGCATCATGTAATGAAATGCTCATAACACTGAAGTTCACAGCCAAAATTAACCAGAATATTTGACAATATTAATATTTAACATTTGTCTGCTATTCATTATGCCTCCAAAATGCCACTGAGACTTTAATTTTCTGTAGTGTAATTATTATAAGCTATGAGTAAGTACATTATGAGGTTTCTTTAAAACGATGATTGTGAAATAGAAATATGCATAACCAAATAATAAGAGAACAAGTGCTCTGCATATTCAGAAGAAACTGCATAATTAGGAAAGAATTCCTGCTAATATCAATGGGAGGTTTGCCTAATGGAGGTAGGCCTCAGTGCTATAAAGGCATTTGCTGTAAATAACAATAAATGAGCTCCAGAGTACTATACCACTAGCAATCATCTAGTAAATTCAGACAACCGAGAAGATATATTTATGAAAAAATAAGGATGATTAAAAAACCAAAACACAAACACCAATTGACAAAAACACACACACACACAAAATCAAACAAAAAGGTCCTAGTTAATTGAAAACTGAGAACCTACCTCCACTGTATTAAATTATTTCAGAAATGCAGCTACCCTCTGAGTTTCAGTTGCTTTCTTTTGGGACTCGGCCAGGAGTGCCCAATATTAACATATCTAGACAGAAAGGAAGACTGTGTCTAAAAGTAACTTAATGCCTAATAAAAATCAAAGATAACTTACAATAGTGAAAGAAGTTGCTTTGCCAGCTGTGCAGAAATGTGGCTCTCCAGCAAAAGCACGGAGAGCTCTATTTGCAAAAAGCTTATATGAAAACTTATAAGCGGAATAATTTTCATACAGCAGAAGCTTTTTTCCTTTTCAACTGAATACAACAGAGATGGAAGAATATTCCAGGCCATAACTTAAGTCTCCTGGGTGGCCTTGGGCAGATTTGCTGGAAGTATCTACACAGCATATTGCTGGCAGATGTGAGCTTTTTCTGCCCAAGTTCCAAGCTGAGTTGAAGCTGAATAAATGTGGTTAGCACAGCGCTGTGCCCAGCCCACCAAGCCCTACTGCGAGCCGAGGCATATGAGCCTGAGATCAGACCTGCTCATTCAGATTTGGCACCGTGATAAACACGTTTGTGTAGCTCCGGTGGGCTGAGATTCCATCTGCCAACAATAGCCTTTGTCGACATGACCCCTGCTCCTCAGCTCCATCACTAAACTGGAGATAATAATTAACGCCTGTATCTGAAAATGCTATTGTGAAGGTTAGTTAACTTACTCTGACAATGAATGTTAAGATGTTCTAAAAATAGAATCCTATAGCCATGTAGTTATTATTATTTTTCCACCTGTATGCTTTGGAAAGGAGCCAAAATATAAATATTTATACACAATACTTAATATATATAAAATATTTATATAAACAATGTTCAATTTGGTGAACTCTCTATTTGGATAATATAAATAGATATTTATATCTTTGGTATTATCCTCAGGTTCAGGAGACTGATAAGTATTTGACAACTCAGCATATCTAAACAAACCTGTTATTTTGTTTTCAGAAAGTGCCAACCTAAGTGTGTCATACAGAAACAAGTCACCTCATAAGTTTACCTAAGAACGTGGACAACTTTGCTTCAACACCTTACTGATTCTCCAGTCAGTATTCACAGCAATTGCAATTAGAATGTAGCCTTTCTTAACAGACAGCATCCTGCATGCTAAATTATGGCTGAAGATGTCAGAAAAGTCATTTGAGAAACTTCAAATGACAATACTGAACTTCCCCACTCCTTTAAAAAGAAACCTAATTATTCATTCTGCCAATCTCACGCAAAATGTTTTGTGTTTTTTCATTATTACTTATTACTGTAACTGTAGTGCATAGAGAAGAGAGAGAGAATGGGGAATAAACCACAGAAACTCCACCAAATGCTGAATTTTTCCTTTTATATTTTGTATTTTATTCATCTGCTGGTTTTATGCTTTTATTTTTCAGGGCACAGGAACTTCCCCAACCACACTGGAGAAAATAAACCTTAACAATCCCCCACATCAAGACAGTATAATTTTATGAGTGGCTACATAAATCATCTTCGAAAATACTTTGCGAAGAAATATCTTGTGGTATTGAGAAACACATAATGCTGTAACCCGAAAGGTCAAGATTTCATGGTTTAAAACAGTATGCACCCACGAATGTGGTACAATAGACTGAAAGAAAACTGACTAAAAGTTGCAAGTTTCACAGCAAAATCCTGTGCTGCATCAAACAGATGAGTTTAGAGGACAGCAGGGAAGCCCGGATATGTGCACGGCACCAGGGCAGAACACCCTTTCAAAAGGCACCGTATGTTACATATTATCATAAGTGTGAAACACAGACTGTTGGGAGGGAAGCAGAGCTGTTGAGCTGTACTAACTCCCTATAGGTTTTTTTTGTGGCCTGAATTTCCAGTATTAAAATTACCTCATTCCAGGACAGAAATATTTCAGTTAATTAATAATGGCAGGAAAATGTATTTATGGGGAAGAAAAAGATAATCCCAAGCATCAAAGAGACTTACAAGCATAAATTCCGTTGAAAATCTTAAGTTCTTATATGACTAAATCACACTGACTTCGAAAAAACTTGTGATCTTGTGCATTTGAAGATCTTCCCCCGTAATAGCAAACTCAAACCTATAGTTAAATGTAATAAAACCCACATGTGCAACTGTTCAGTAGCTTTCAACAAATGCCATTTATTTTATTTTCCAATATCAAAGCCAGCATGAGGTTTATGCTCTAAGGAGTAAACTTTCCTAGAAACTACCCAGGTAAGAAGGAGATTTCTATCTGAGCTCCTGTATGTAGGGGGCAAATGACCGCCTAAAGATAATGTAGGGATATGTCGGACTCGCCACAGTCTCTAGGGACAGCACATCACACCCTACCTGCATTTACCAATCCACCAGCTCTAGGACAGACGTGGCCGCTCTCTCATCGCAGGTTGGGGGCTGCACAGGACCCCAGGCTTGCTAAACTCAGCTCTGAGTAGAAGAGAGCAACTTGTGAAATAGAACAACACGTTTAAATGCCTTAAGAAAAAAAAAGCCTTAAGAATGAAGCCAGCAAGCTTTGAAGAGCCAGCAGGCTCCCATGTTAGCCATATGCCTTCATATGTCTGTTCTGTGGGAGTGTTACAGCTCCTGCTGTTCCATTCTTCACTTTTTAAAGAAAACGTTACAGGGCCACAAGGACTCACAAACATTTGTTGACATTTCTTCTAGGTCAGCCTTAGGAGGCCTGCAAGAATTTAAACATATGGCAGTATTTAGTTGCAAGAAGGAATGGCTTGTTTCAGAGAAAAGCACTATTTAGTTGCAAAACAGCTTAATCCACCATAAAGGTTTTAATTTTTCTGGCCAAAGTCCAAACTTCTCCCATTACATTTTTCACATTATATTTTTAGAGCAACAGTAGTGTGCTGCTTTTGGCTGGGATGGAGTTAATTTTCTTCCTAGTGGCTGGTGTGGGGCTGTGGTTTGGATTTGTGCTGGAAACAGCATTGATAAGGCAGGGATGATGTAGCTGTTCTGAGCAGCGCTCACACGGATCGAGGCCTTTTCTGCTCCTCACACCACCCACCAGCGAGTGGGCTGGGGGCGCACAGGAACTGGGGAGGGGACACAGCTGGGACAGCCGACCCCAACTGGCCAAAGGGATATTCTATACCACATGATCTTCAAGGCTTTTTCAACCAAAATGATTCTATGATTCTTTGAAGTTGTGCTCAGCATATAACGCTGGGTGAAGAAGAAGGAAGGGGGGACGTTCAGAGTGATGACATTTGCCTTCCCTAGTAACTGTTACGTGTGATGGAGCCCGGCTTTCCTGGAGATGGCTGAGCACCTGCCTTCCCATGGGAAGGGCTGAATGTGTTTTGCTTTGCTTGTGTGCACAGCTTTTGCTTTACCTATTAAACTGCCTTTATCTCAACCCACTAGTTTTCTCACTTCTACTCTTCTGATCCTCTCCCCATCCCAGCGAAGGGGTGGGATGAGTGAGCAGCTGCGTGCTGCTTCGTTGCTGCCCGGGGTTAAACCACAACGAGCAGATTATCAGTTGAGCTGGTATTATGAAACACTTCACAGTATTTTCTATTGTCCTCTACACAAATAATATATTGATGTGGGGTTCCAGATCAAACAGATTTGATGTGTGCCTAGGGGAAAAAAAGATGTGGCCAATTGACTACTGAAAGAAAGGTTATTTCCCAACCTTGTCAAAGGACACAGAACCATTGCCATTTTGAACCACAGGATAACTTGAACGGTTCTCAACATGTTTCAGTAGCAGTATGTACACAATTGCAAAGCAGAAAAGTGGGATTTCCAAGGCTTTATCTTGTTATTCAGGTGACATCGTTCTACATGAGTTGCTAGTAAACGCACAATAACTCACTTGCTGACATTCTTTATATCTTGCTGTTAAAAAAAATACGTTGCACGCAGAGATCTGCACTGGGGTTTGTCTCAAGCCATGAATAAAGGGCACCAAAATGTTAAACTTACTCAAAAGAACACACCTGATGTAGCTATACTGACCAAGCTGCAGCATCAGGTGCAGACCACAGCAACCTACCTCCCAAGGAAAGGTAAAAGCCCCATGAAGACTATTTTTTCTTCAGTGCTTATTTCCTTCAATATTAGAGCACACTAATGAAGGAGCTCCTGCCACCCTTTTCACATGCATGATACTAAACAATCTTGCCTATTAGTTGTATAGCACAGTATTTAAAACAAAGTGAGCAGTTGAAAGGTGGAAAACATGAATGCAAGAGACACTCTCTCTTAAAAAATACTTTTTCCAAACAATACAGCACACAAGGTTTGAAGCCTAAAGAGGAACCTGAGATTATTTTGGAGAAAACTATTGTAAGAAATTAACTTCTGAATGACTGAGATGGATAAAGAAATTTGATAGAAATTATAAGAGAAAAACAAGGTTATCTAATTTTAACAAGTACATTGCACAAATAATAAAAACATCTGGATGAAGATGTTCAAAAGATGTGGGTAGTAGAGGTTTTGTTTGCACCTCCTTGGGATTGCTTAGGCTGGCAGCAGGCAGGCTGGGTGGATCATTTGTGGTGGTAGCCAGAAGAATGAGAGTTGCTTATGTGCGTGTCATTTTAACCCAATTATAGACTGGAAAAGCATCAAACATTCTGAAATTTAAAATGAGTCAGAGGACAAAATTTTGTCATTACAAACTGTGGACATATAAACGATATGAATAAAATTTCAAGGTCAAGTTACTTTTATCTAACTTTCATATTCACAACAAAACTGTCATCCAAATTTGCTTAATGGGATAACTATCCAAAAAGTTGCAGACTTAGCAGTCCTGAAGAAATGGAACATGTTATAGCTCATATAGATTTGAAAAAAAAGTTTTTTATAATTTTGCTAAAATTAATTTGACATTTCCTTAAAGTTACCCACCTACATTTTATTCTAAACTGTTCAGTAATAAACTGCATGAGGCATTCTGATACTAAGGGAAAGTAAAAACTGAGTTTCAGGATCCCGTTATCGGCAATAATTGCAACCAGGCAACTGAAGATTACTATGAGCATGAACCAGTAACTTCAGAGGAAACAGTAAATCAAACAAATATTGTTAGTCACCACAAAACGAATCCTATGACTCAGGGATGGGAAGATTTGTGCCCCAAAACTGAATGTGGCCACAGTAGAAGGTCCTGACTGTATGGAAACCATCTTGCACAGTATGAAGGAACTGGTCTACTCGATGGAAACCAGCCGCAAACGTTTGAGTCAAATGCACATTTGATGCAGTAAATAAAAATTAGTTGAAAACAAATAGTCTAATGCAGTAGTGCCCAACCTTGCAGCTGAATTCAAAGCTTAAGAATATGGGAGACAGATCAAAAGATACATCAGCAGCACAGGAAAAATAACAAAACAATGAATAAAAGGGACTATATGACTCACATGTCAGTAAGAAAATGGCATCGGAGAGATGAAGCCATCAGCTTGTAATAATAACTAAGAGGTTAAAAATAAGTTTTGTCTATTCAAAGAGTGGCAGGAAGAAAACTGCACACTTTTTGTTGCCTTCAATGGCAGTGCTGCAAAGCAATTAAAGCTGGGAATTGTAAAGAAATGTTTATAATGACATTTTTATACAAGCACTTGGCATTAAGTTCACATTCTTCCCAGCATTAAGATAGAAGGCAAGTCCATTTTTATTGTTGAGTATGGCAAATAATGGATATATTTTAAGTACCCCAGTGTGAGGGGGAAAAAAGGCATGTGAGATTGAGTCTAGAAATCAATGACATTTTTCAAGGAAGAGATGTATTCAGTTCTGGATCTGGACAGAACATAAACAAATGTAAACATACCAGTATGCGGGATGGAACAGCAAGGCTGCGTTGAGCAGGGAGATCCTACAGAAGCAACGGGTTCTCACAGGATGCCGGTGGGAGGCCAAGGGTTTTCAGCCGTTTTGGGTGGCACAGCACCCTGCCGGCTGCCGGCCCATAGAACCAGGGTCATCCGCCACGGGTTTCACTCTTACAAAGATGAACAGTTGTGCTTTGGACTCTTAGATACAACTTTAGCTAGCAGTTGTAATGAGAACTTAGTTCCAATTAAGTGTGAGCAGAGAAGAGTTTGTTCCTGTATTTAGCTGCTTACCCCTATCTAATTAATTCCTCTTTTACATGATGAGAAATTGAAGATAACTCTGGTACACCCATGAGCAATTGTAAAAACTATGCAAATATTGCCAATGTATCCATAAATATTCATTTCATATTAGATCTTTTTTTGATCAGATTTGCACGCTTTCAGATTCTATTTCTGCAAATATTTCTCTGAATTCTGATTATCAAGCATGTTTGCTGAAACAGCATATTTTAAGTAAGTATTCACAGCAGACTTTCAACTTGTAATTGCTAATATTCATGTCAGAAGCCCAACTCAAAGAGCTACACTTATCCATTTAGGAAACTGCAGGTTATCACATTACTTGTACGTCCTATCAACACAGCTCAAAATACATCAAATGGCTCACAAAAATTACCAGAATAAAATATGATTATGCTAACAATGCATCTTAGTGACCTTGTGCAAGCAGTCACTGAGATGAGGAAAGCTGATGACATACACAAATTTTTGCTGAATATTTTCCTGAAATTAACTAATTCTCCAAGAACGTATTAGTATGGAACTATTGCATGAACATACTACAAATAGAAAAGCAAGATGACCCTCAGTTAATGAATTCTTCATTATAAATTAACTAGCCTCCTATAAAAAACACCTTAAAAATCTCAACTATAGCTACACAAAATGTTTCTATATTAATGGATAAACAGAATAAACAACTAAAAATGAATTTGATGTGGTCTAATACTGTTTTCTGTAGACATGAGGTACCTCCAGCTGAAATCAATGCAAGCCAGTTGAATAAATGCACTTTGCAGCTACTTGTTTGCGCCTTAATAAATTAGCGATTCTTTCGATTAAATCAATATTTCATTAATGATTTTTTTCACTTTTAAATCACTGCAACTGTTTCTGAAAGTCACCAAATGTATACTGTCTTCTGCATGAACACGCAGACACAAAAAACTTGACAACATATCAACACGTTTTCTACTCCTACACTTCTATATTATTTTTTGGTCAGTATTTGTATTCCTTTGCTTGGCACGAGACGGTGTTTCAGCTACTTGTAGAGACTCTTATCTGGCCAAGCTACCTCAGAGGCAGCGTTTGCTCTTATTGCTTTGTTTTCTTAATATAACCCAGTCAGCTGAACACATTTCCATACTCCATCATCGTTAACACAACCATGACGAATGCAAAATCTCAGAGTTGTACTGTATCTAGTTGTATCTTCCATTTATATGAAGGGTTATGAAACATAAAAAGGCCCCACTAATATTTGTTTAGTTTTAACCTACAAATTCTGAAGAAAGGAGAAATTACATGATGACAATTTCATGGCAAGTTAGGAGCATCTGTTAGGAGAAACCATAATAATCACAGTTAGAAATTCTCATTATCTATGTCCAGCTGAATGCCCAACACTTCTGTTGTCAAAACTAAACAAAGTGCATCCCAATTTTCAGCAATAATTAGCTACAATTAGCAAACTTGATGGCTGCCTCAATCAAAACCATCACAAGTGAGGTTTTGTAATTCCCACCGATTCAGCTGAAATATAGATTTGGTTGAGATAATTTCCATTTATATGAAGCCTAATAAAATATCAGGTCAAGCAACTATTATTTTTATTATCCAACAACATAAATGGCTTTGCTGCACTGGAAAAACAACCATGATGAGAGCTGGCATCTGATTTATACACACACTTTAGTCCCACTAAATTAGGAAAGAGTAGATAAGCCAAGCAGGAGTTCAAGTCACTACTAGAGTTTTTAAGACATTAAGCCATCCCGATGTATTATTATTGCTCTGTAATCCTGACAAGATACTAGCAGCAGCTCAGTTTGATGCCTGTACTCTGCAGTATTTAGCAAGCACTCCATCCTCCATTATCGTTGAGTACTATCCCAAGTAAACTGCATATGGTTCAAGAATAAATTCTTCTTGCTTTTGGGAAATAACTCCAATAAATTGATATTAACCTTTTTACTGTCTTGCACTAAATACTAGCATGTTTTCAGTAACAGTTTCAGTTCAGACTTTCTCAGGTAGTTTTTGGCTGGAGATAAAACATCTTGTAAGGATTATCTGGTTAACAAGAGCTAAGGATTAATCAGCTTCACCTGGAAGGAAGGCAAGATGAACTTGACTGTGTCTTTAAGAAGAGCACAGCCTTTTCTGGATGACCAAAATGCCATTGCTAGGAGCTCTTCAGCATGGCCACTGTGCCAATAAGTCACCCTCCTTTAATTCCAAGATGAGCTAGTTTTATGTGCTTTAAAATGTACCTATCCTTTTAATTTGCCATTTTCACAACCTTAAGTATCTTTCCAGCATCTGCATTGATCATTCTTTTCCTGTTTTGGCCTAGCTCAGCTTCCTGTTCCTAAATCCTAAAAGCAAATAACATGTTTATCTTAATTCATGGGATTTTTGTATGCAGAAAAGGTGACCAAAAAAAACCCAACCCAACCCACCCCCCAACGAACAAAAAACAACCAAACCAAAAACCTCAAAGCACTTTACAAAATACAGAGCAGTAACAAAACTAAAGAACATGTAAAATACAGTCAGAACTCTCACATATACACAAAGAAGAAACCAACTCTGCTCGTTGTTTTCATTAAATCTAAGTTTTGGAGAAAGAGGAACAAAAAAAATGAACAGGAATTCATGCTAAAGGACAGCACTAGCAAGAAGAGGATGTTTGTTAAGCACTTTTCTCAGCCTACCAGCAAATAAAGGATCTAGTATCAGCTGATTCTCACTCTCAATTTCATTTTGATTTGTACTAAACCCCCATAGTATAAACTCATAGATGCATTACATATAAACCAATAATGGTGAGGAGGAAATAAACCCACAAAGGCTTCTATAGAAAGGAACGCTCCTAATATTTGTATCTCATGTCACATCTTTTCTGTACTTGACCATCTTCCTTAGTGCCTCATTTCTGCTGAGCAGCTCCAGCGCATGTCAGCCTGAGACACCTGTAGCCCAGGACGGCTCTGACCTCAAGAAATACCAGCCTGCCAATTCGGAAACAATGAGAACTTGGCATTGATAGTTTTTTGGTTATCAGCAATAATAAAGTGCTTTTTGCACAGCAGAAAAATGCTAGAGAGCCCTGTGTGCTGCAGTAATATCAGCTTTCTTGGTGGGCAAGACGCAGAAGAGCTGAACAGATTAAGCAGTTTTGTCCTTGCGTAACTGCTATTGACAGATCCAAAGACTGATCTGTAACAAAGGGGTTTGCGAGTTTTGCTTGTTTCTCTTTAAGCAATCACACCTTCGGGCACAGACACAGAAAAACACCCCAGCTCTGGAGTAAATACATTTTGCGCTTAAAAGCTCATACACAGAAAAACGGCAAATGGTGCTTAACCATAAGGGCTGTATTGTACTGCGTATGAATGACACATACGTTCCACCAACAATCTATTGGTTACATTTCCAAGCTAAGAAGTGATTGATTTTGCTAATTTAATGTTCATGTGTATAGTTAACTCCTTCTGCAGGTTCTGAACTGGAGGCCACAGTTGGCCCTTTTCATTTATCTTTAGGCTATGTTACATCCACGGGTTTTTAGTCTTCTGCACAAGGCTTTTCTATAGGAAAACTCTTCAGACATTTTAGATTACTTAGACTGGAAATTATTCCTGATTTGACAGCAGGACCTATTTGCCTAAAGGCTCTGAATTTCTAAAACCAAGCGCAAACACATTACAAGAGATGGGCACAGCCACCTGGGAAGGTGTAAAGAGACAAATGACCTGGATAAACCCCATAAAACAAGTCATTAAATGAATCCACAATGGTAGGAGAAGAACCCACATTTTTAACTAAGATCCCTCTAGATTAGAAAGTGTGACATTAACTCATATACTCAATCAATCTTTTCTGTCGTTTTTTACAGGCCCTAAAATCTCTTTTCACTGACACAATTTTCTGTTGGCGATATCAGTGTTTCTTTAATATTGTGACTTCAGCAATATCTTTTAAAGCTTCAGAGATATCCACATCAGCAATGTCTCCCTTTCTCTGGCACCGTGCGAATACGGGTCCAGCCTACATGAGGCAGGGATGTGTGGTTTCAGCCCCTCCTCACTGGCAACAGTGTAAGATAACCTGAGAAAATAAGTATTGCAGCTGGCAAAGACAAGTAATTTCTGCTCTATGAGTTTTATTCATGAACTCATAAAAGCATTCCTTTGCCAACACATGCTGTGCTTAAAACAAGGATCGTTACTGATATAAGATATCCTGGCATAACTATGTTAGCAAACACTTTCTGCTGCAGAACAAGACCAAAAACGTATCTTCTTCACTAGAAATTTTTTCTTCTTTATATTTTGAACCAGAAAAAGCTTTAAACTTGGAGCAGGTTTTGAGTTAGTTTCCTTAAAATATAACAGCATCTACTTTTGCAGCAAATTTTGTTTTCTGTTACTGTCCTGACTTTAATTACTAATATGAAAAAAAGAAGTCATTTCAGACATCTTACCTGTAAAGGCCACCTCTATATTCTGTAGCTCCGTAAGTCTAATCTAATGGATTTTTCCTGTTCTCATCATGCTGAATGGAAACAGCTACAAAACAGAAGACTTTGCCACTAACTATACATACACTTCATGAATACATTTGGCTTCCAGTATATCCACATATTCTGTCCTATGCGGAAACAAGAAGCAAAGAAATCAATTTGGAATGTAGTTTCACTTGAGTCCAACTGACATGATGTGGGAACTAGCAATTCGTCTTAAGTTCAATCCTCCGTCTTATCAAAAGACAGATTTGCTAATGACTTTGAGAACTCTTACATGAGTCATTTGCTAAGAATACTAAGGGATGGAATTAATTTTCCTCTGAATTAAAATTTCTAGATTTTTTTAAAAATTTTTCTTCCAGGAAAGGAGTGTTTAAAATCACAGCAAGTCTGTTGCTTTATGATTTTTGCCTATTTTAGCACCTGAGAAACTATTACGTCAAGGTAGTAGATGTCCTTTCTTTTCTGCATAAAGAATTGCAACTATCTGATCTACGAGTGAAAACAGATGTTTGGTAACATTGTTCTAAAAGAAGATGGATAATATAACAGTTCAAGTACAAGGAAAAATAAACTTGAAACTCTATACAATAATATCTGGAGCAAATACTTGGGATAAATTATTAGCCTGTATTGATTTAATGCTCTTTCTTTTCAAAACCTTAACAGTTCATTGGGAAACTATTACAGATAGATTTATCTGCATTTTATCTCATTCTGTGGTACCCTCATCACCTCCTTGAGGAACAGTTTACTCCAGAAATGAAATATCTAGATTTCCTCCTTTTTAAATCTGAGGGAATAAAAATAAGTGTAACTGAATTAGTAGTATTGAACTTCTTGAAAAAAGGAATTGGAAAAGAGTACATTAAATACAGGGAACACCTGATCTGATATACTGTAACGAATTTTCACAAAATTTGTTTTTCAATAATAAGGACAAGGCTATGGATTTCAGCTGAGGTCAATTAATCAAATATACCCCCTTGGTTTTCTCGGGCTCTGATAATATAACAAATATGTAATACTTAATTTGAAAGAGCACAAGGGTTATTCTATACAGAAAAACACTGAAAACAGAGGTCATCTTCTCTGACTTGAAAGATGTCAAATAAATCTGAAAAGGATAATTGTAATAAACAATTTACATTTCACTATTTTTTATCAGAATACTTTTAAGAAAAGTGTTGGTATTCCCTTGCTCAAAGATCCCTGTTCCAATAGTGCTTCTTCCAACAACTCACACCAGGATGTTATTGGGGGTAAGTTATTTAATGACTGCAGTTGAGAAGAACCAGAGTGATTTAGTGGGTGCAGTCCAGGTTTAGGTAATTAAAGCTTGTACAGCTGAACGAGTTGGAAGGACTGTAGCAGCTTTATCTTGATCATTCAACAGGAGAAACTCTTCTGACAACCATTTAGGCTCAGTGCCATGTAAATATTCTGGCATAAGTAATTCAATCCTCTTCACTCAGCTTCCTTGCAGCAATCTATGGCCTCTTCAAAAGACTTCTAACACTATTTGCTTCTGAGGATGATAAGATGCATATGATTTTGAAGTACATAATTATACTTGAAATAATTAGTCACAGTTAAAAAAAAATAAAATGGGGGATCCCTGTAGTAAGTGTGCTGCAGAATCTGAGCTGAGCTTGGCAATCCAGTGTGTGTGGCTTTGTGAACACTTAGACCTGACTCATTAAAGTTCAGCAGCAAAAATCTCATTGAGTTCAAGAATGTGGAAAGGGAATTTGTTGTATTAGTATATTTAAAAATAGGCAATAGAGACATACATTAAAAGAAGGATCCAGGCAAGGAGAAGATGAAAGACTCAGCAATATGGGGGTGAAAAGTCAAGAATAAGAATTCATTTTATCTCTGTCTTCTTTAAAGCAAGAGGAATAAAAGAAATTTTATTTGACAGAGTGCATATGGAGCAAAGAAGATCCATGTTCTTCCCAGCTCTGGCACTGCTTAATCTATCTTTTATTTCAGCTCTCACGATGAAGCCCATAAACACAGGTTGCTGCAGAATAAAACTTAACATGAAACAGAAATTTTAAGTACAACACCTCCATGATCTTTCCCTTTGCCTATATGTAAGCATATTAATCTATCCTCAAAAGCACTGACACCTTACACATAAATGCGTGCTAAGATACCTTTGATATCCAAGAATATATGAAGCTGCGTATCATCCCCTGTCACAATGCCATAACCTGCCCCAAATTCACTGAAAGCGCTTCAGGAAAGACAAGCCAAGAAACTGATGGCAGTAACAGCGCTGCGTTAGTCACGTTTGGAGTCAAGGGTCTCTTTCCCCATGAACACTCAGAAATCATAGCTTCACAGATGGAAGTTTCTCGAAGGAGCACCGATGCATGTCCTGTATTCAGTGACATAAAGCAAAGCGGAGAGATAATTATCCTGCGAGCACGGAGCCAGCGCAGTGTAAAAAAGGTGCCAAAAATTCCAGCACTGTCATTAACCGCTGCTGGCTGCTTGTCATCTGAGAGGGGAGGACGGCCCAGCAGCCTGTAGATGGGAGATGAGAACATACCTGTACACAGCAGCATATTTATAAAATCCAATCATGCCGAGAAAAAAACGACACAAATTGCCTCACAAAGAGTTGTATCACTTATTTCAGTTACACGACATTTCATTTTTCCTCTAGAGCTGGCAATGTCATATGGCTGATCTTTCCCTGATTAAAAACTAAGTTCCCAAAAA
Organism: Streptopelia decaocto; assembly: GCF_964273445.1. Lineage (NCBI taxonomy): Eukaryota > Metazoa > Chordata > Aves > Columbiformes > Columbidae > Streptopelia > Streptopelia decaocto. Next base: position 17,689,922 of record NC_138666.1, on the reverse strand, counting down.
CCTATTAAATACTGAATTTTTGTGTAGTCCCTGAGTTGAAACAGAATCAAGGATGGAAAGAACCACTAAATGAGTGGAATATTTTGTCTATTTGCAGCTGATCTATTTCCTTTGAAAACTGTCAACATTAATATATTAAAAAAAAAAATTAAGGCGCCCTGTAAATACTAGCACTTAAAATAAGGGGTTTCTGCTCTCGCTTCTGTGTTATTACGCACATAAGCAAAGAAACTGCCTCTATGCATATGGTTTTGTACTACTAAACAAAAGAGAAGAGGAGCACCAGGTATTTTTAGTGTCTGACTCCGGCCCCCTCAGGAAGGCAAAGATGAAGTGCACGAGGTGTTTCAAGAAGATGAACCCAATTTGAAATCTCTCTGCTTTGAAATTGGATCCATATTTTTGAAACAACCTGTACTTTAGAAAGTCGCATCCACTCAAAAGTACAATCATGTATGTACAGCATATAGGTTTCAATGCACGCTATAGTAAACTTAAGACATGCGATACAAGACCAAAAATCTCTAAGTACGATGTGCCGTAAGAAGAGAGCTTGAGAAATCAACAGGTTTCAACACTGGTGTAGATCCTGGAAGAGGAAAACATTTGTTACGTAAAAGCCCTAGATGATACTATAAAAAACCCACCCGTATTCCATTTTACAGAAGAAGAAAAGTACAAATTGAAAAACAATCCTAGTGAGTCTCATCTGAACCTGCCTAAGCCCTGTCCAAACCGCAACACCTAAGAGAAAGGTGAACAATTCCCTCGGTCTGGATGTCAAACTGTCCATCAGGAGGTTAGAATGGAAGTGCTGTTGGTGCTCTTGGTCTTCTGATTACTGTAATATTAAGCATTTCTCTAATTGGAATAGCTATAGCCTTTTCAAACAAAGATAAGTTATTAAGCTGATAGTGAAACTGTATTTTGGTTTGCAGAAAAAAAAAGTGTTTCTGTTTATTTGCAGCATCACAGTATTTACAAAGAAATTCTTAATCTGCTATTTCAGCTGATTAATATACACTTCATTTTACTGGCTGGCCAAGTTCTGTAGCAGTTTTAAGACATAATTTGCTAAACTTCTAAAACATTCTAAGTTTATCTGATTTCTCTTTCATCCCTCAACTTGAGCTAAAATCCACATTTTTCTTCTTTAGAAAGAGTGTCACAAACACAGATTTCAGCTGAAGTCTGATCTACATGACAGCTTCTGAAGCTATGGACAAGGGAAACGACACATCAAAGCAAATGAAGCGGGATAGAAATAATAGCACCTTCAGCAGTAGGTGCATTGCTGAACATCACATCAGCAGAGCTGGTTAAGATACATAGCTTTGACTATTGTATTTTATTCTCATGGCAACAGCAGACTGAGTGTACTTCTGTTAGACTTCAGCAGGTCTTATTCTCCTAGAAAGCTCACAGCAGTAGGAATAAGCCAGCTCTGAGGTGCTACTGCATAAACTCAAAGCTTCCAAACTAAACTCAGTAGTTTAATTCATCTGTGTTAGATCTAAGCACAGAGCTCCACTTGGTTCCATTAACCTCCAGGTGCATTTCCCCAGAGAGAGCACATCCTCAGGTGGTATGAACAGGCATTACAGCTAATTCTTCACTTCACTTCTTGAGCTTTCAGGAACATCCGTTCTCACCTACGCAGGCAGCAGGCTGGCTCCCCCCAGATGGCCAGGAGGAGCTCAAACGAAGAAGAGGTTTGGTGACATTTCCAACTGGCATTTTTTCAGCCAGCGCTTAATCAACAGCAAGATGCGCTGATGCTTGGAAGCATCAGAGTCCAAAAATCAGGTGCAGTTCAAGCGAGATTTCGATTTGACAAAAATATTCTGCAAAGCTCACAAAATCAGTTTGGGGTTCGTACAGCTCTCACACGCTGTGTACAGAAAGGAAGTCATTTAAAAACTGGGGGACTTTCCCTGGCCCCCTCCTCTACAGCTCATCCGATTGGAATGGCTGCACTATAAGAATATGAACACTGAGCACATCCGTTGTTTCTCTCTGAGAATGGCTGGGCAAACAGACAGCCCTGATTACATTACTTGCCTCTGTCTGCAACCCTTCCCCTCTTGACAGTCCCTTGCAGATTTTTAAACAATATTCAGAGGATGTGGAAAACGGTAGGAAAATAGGTAAGGAAGAAAAAAGGCAGAAAGCAGGCAATACAGTCCTTGTCAGAGGAGCCCGAGAGCGGAATGAGATGGTGTTTTCAAGGGCTGTGCAGTACATACAGTAACTTCTATGAAAAGCTGAAAAAAAGGGTGGCCAGTGTTTCAACTTCATCCTCATGTTAATAGGCCCTTTTATTGGTGAGTTCAGTTGCAAAATGAGTCTCTCCTTTCCTTGGATCTTCTCACTCCCTCAAAGGTTATCCGACTTCATATTTGTCTTTTGCACCTCCCTAAAACTACTGAGCATTACCTGATTCTCTATGTATTAATCTTATAACTCTAGTAAAGTGAACTTATAGTGTTCACTCTCATTTTTATGTATGCAGTTGTTGCATCTACATTAACATAAAACTGTGTAGAAGCATTTTAAAACACGGTGCATGTTTACAGTTACTATATAAACCACATTTTCATTCCCATTTTATACAGAGATTGAAATATTCACAAATAACAGATTTGTGTTCGCTCCTATACTGAATTTGAAAATACAAGTCATCATGCAGGTAATATACCCACACACCCTTCTCTTAGCACGAACTATGACGCAATTCAAATACAATACACTATGATGATTTTAAACTCTTGACATCACATTAGGGATTTAATTATGCATTAATAAAATTATTTGTATGAATGTTTTGGTAAAGAACAGAAACACCTGTCCATATAAACTCTTGCAAAGAGCATGACTGTCAATATGTAAATATATTCTGCAGAGATTTTCTTTGATCCAAGGTAGATCAATCTTGTACCACCTGAATTTCTGTACAGGCTAGAGCATGGAATATATATGTTTACACTGTTGCATAGTAAGATAGTATACTATAATAAAAATAAATGTATATTCTGACATTTTAGTCAGAATATCCTTACTTAGGTAATTAAACGGAGAAGGGAACAGTCTGCCGCATGCCACATATAAAACTCAGTACTTCAAAGATCTAAATGATAAATCTTACACTATGGCATCTCTGTGACACTCCATAGAGGACCTATGTATCTAAACCAGTGGATACATTCCATTCCTCATTTAGATAAGATTTTTAGATGCTACATATGTTATAAAAATGCTGTACTTTTTCTCTGTTTACTAATATATAATAATATTATATCAAAATTATCTTATTAAGCACTTCTATTTTTCATAAAGAAAAGGTTATCCTTAGCAGGCAACAATCAGTGATGGAGGTTTAAATTCATGGCATCTTAATTGCTTAACTGCTTTTTAGCCCCCTTAGTTCCGAAAATGTTTGTAGAATGGACTCTATACCATAACCGCCACTAAACAATAAAAGGCACCTTTCCATTCAATCCGTTGATGTCTACCTCCAGTGTACAGCACTAGCACACCCCGCACTAGTTTTGTTACACCAGCTTTCTCCTGCAAACAGGAAACACAGTCCAGTTTTCAGTGCTTTGCCTTAGCACTTCTCGTCTTTCGCTATGACTTTTTATTCATTTATTTATTTTTATAGAGATACTTCTCCCTAAAAAAAAATGTTCTAAGGAACTCCAAAGTCTCGTGTAATTGAATTAATAGGTTTATAGAAAATAAGTTATAACCAAAATTACAAAGGTGGGGGTGGGGATAGAAGGAATATTTCAGCAAGACGTAGCCTATTATGTAAATTTGTCACCACATGCAATACATAATGAATAAACCTTGTGCTCTTAACACTTTGATTATAGACTATACAGACAATGCAAATTAAAATTCCTGCTGCTCTATAAACGCAATGAGAGGAAATTATGTAAATTTTAACACATTAGATTGATTTGGTTGAAATGAAACCTGTTCCACTTGATGTTTTAGGGGAAGAGCCACAATTACAATGATTGAGAAAGTGCAGTGTTAATGAAGTGTGTTATTGCTAATCAATTCCTCCTCCTCTGGTAATGGCACAGGCATGTGCACCGCCACTGCATCACCCACTGGCAAACAGGACCACGCACCCCACCACATAGCCTGGGTGGCACAAATTAAGGCTTCCATAAACCCATGTATATGGTCCTGTTTAACATCAGAAGTTTCACAGTAGAACTATGACAGACATTCAGGAAGGGTGCGTGTTCTCATAGGTACATATATACAGAAGCATACACAACATATGTGTGTGTATATGTATATACACACATGCACACAGGTAAAACTTTTTGGCAACACTGCCTGGCTGACTAGAATACTGCTGTAGATTTGGGGTGATAACAATCAAGTAACTTCACTTTGAGTGAAATAATCACATTTCTACTGGCTGATCTCTTGGAAAATATGGAATGAGATTATCACATGGTAATAATTTGAACATGTTTATTTAATAGAAATGAAAAGCAAGGTCTTTCAAACTTAAAAGAAAGTTTTCTGTCCAGATTGAAGGAACTGAAAAATCAGACTCTATGGTTTCAAGTTTCACACAACCAGTGTATTCTTCCAATAACCCAGGAATTATGGTAGAAATTGGGAATGTCTTCACAACCAAGTATAGTTGATTCCATTCTGTAACCTCGTTGTGAGGAACTGCAGCACACACAGCTGACAGAGCTACTTTACTGTTAGCTGATACGTGAAGTAGATTAGACCTTCTTTACACAAAGCAGAGGAAAACATCTCTCCAAGCATCATGTCACCATTTTAAACACAAGACTTCACAGAGTTCCTCACCAGCACAATGGTGAATTGCAGAATACTGCATTGCTACCTTTATTATTTACTATATTAGATAATTATTTAGATTATTTATAATAATTTTGCATTTAATAGTCCTTTTGTTCTATAAAAATTTCCGTGGCATTTTTAAAGAAACAATTTCATTTGCAAAAGGATCTGCAGTATTAGAAATTTGTAGCATTTATTATTTCACAGGTAAACATGAGTAGATGGGTGAGCCACCCCACTTCATTGTCTTACTATTTATATAACTTTTATATTATTCTTGGAAACATTTGTCACCACATGTGGTGACTGCATTTGTTTCCTGTTTCTACTAACTTGTCTCCCACATATTTATTTCTGTTGCTGCTAAGATATAAGGAGCACTCTGCACAGAGACATCTCCCTGGCTTCAACAGCAGTTTGACACACTGGATTGTTGCAGGTCATTAATATAACGCGTAGGAAATTAGGATAACACAGGCAATGAGGGCGCTTTTGTATAGAAATGACATAGCGGATAAACATACAGCACACACACTAAGGCTGGAACTTACCATACGAAATTTCAGTATATTTTGTTTGGAAAAGAGATGGGTCGGGCTCCAGCTGTGAAAGGAAATCTGGCAGACCAAAAAGAAAAACCGAGGGGGACCAAATACAAAGGAATTAATCTTTCCTAGAAATAAAGTGGCATTTGTTTCTGCATTCTTGTATCAGCATACACATCTCTACTATGTCTAGAGTTTTTAAAATGCCAACTTATTGTTGCTTCATTAATCCTGAACTAATGTGATTGCCACCAATGGTGAGAAGCACAGAGAGCACTTGGGACTGAGCACTGTTCCTTCAGACCATGAGCTTCTGTCACCACCCGAAATTTCTTCTGACTTTTGGCTGAGGCTGCTGGACAAATCAGCTATGAACTCTCTCCTCCGCATTACAGCACAAAGTCTACATTACACTGCGCTAATTAGCATCTCAAAGCATGACGTGGTGAAAGAGCCACTTAGAGCTTGGCAGACAGAGATTCACAAAACAGAACATGAAAAATCACATAAAATTGAGACACAGGAAAAGCGGTGTCAACTAAGTGAGAAGTAGAAGCTGAGCATTTCAGTTTAGTTATATAAAATAAATACAAGGAATCACACTGGTAAATATCTCACCATGCAGGAATCAGCTTAATTTCCAGCTCACAAAGATCCTAGAAAACTGAATCTCTCGCACTTGCTTTTGCTTGAATTCTTTGACTTCAGTCTGCTTTGTTTATAGGAAAAAGCTCTCTTTGATGTTGGAATATTAGGAGGAGTGAAACAATAAATTTCCCATTTTCTAATATCCAGACATCCTGAGCTTGTTCAAGGACCCCTTGATTCATCAAGGCAAATAATTAAATTACCTGAGCTTTGATCAAGGAATTGCTGCAGTCCCTTTTTGATGTAGAATGTGGCTGTTTGAAGCTCCGGATAGATAACTAGCCCATATGTTTTTAAACCCTTTCGCCACTAATAGCAGACTTCATGCAATGTTCTGGCATTTCAAAGCAAGCACCACAATATCATTTGGGGATGCTGCTCCAATAGGTGTATAGTAGGTGAAACAGGATCTTTATACCACAGACTTGATGGGATGTTTATCGAAGGCTGAAACTCCCCCTACTAAACAAGCTCAAATTATTTTTCAGTCAAATTAACTTGCCTTAGTATTATGCTTTGAAAGCCGCTCTTTAGATGGTATGTCAGTGAGACACAAAAATACTTTTGAAAACTAACGGGTTTGCCTTTCCAAAACAAGAGTTTCCATCATGTTCCACGTCTTCCAACTATTTCCCTTGAAAGAAATGGGAGTGGGCACACTCTCACTTAGTCTGGTGAAAAAATGCTTTTAAAATAGTAAAAACAAATCGATAGATTTAAGACTCTCATTCTTCTATTGCCTCAAATATAAGCACCTGGATTAGTTCATCTTTGCCATTAATGAATCAAAGTCCTAACCATGCCACCTGCAAAATGGAACAGAAACTAGAAGTCAATACTGATGCCCATCCTCTCAGCTGATTTGTAATTTTAATATGATTATTGTAAGAATCCTTCTCCATAAAGACAGAATTACGCTCCTTTTTGTTCATTCTAGGATTCTTTTGGGACATGAGGAGGTTACTAAAATGGCATAATTAGAAGGCATAATTAATGTATAGGGATCTCTTACTCAGTTCCCTCTACAGCTTCAACAGCATAACCATATATATATGTATATATATATATATACCCCTAATTTTAGCAACAGTGCCAAGGATTATGGAAATGACCTCACCAGATTACTGAGAAGTGGGAAAAATAGTTTTGCAACAGGACTTTTTCTGGCATCAGTGATGGTAGAAAGGCATCTGTCCTTTAAGGCACAGCTGTGGAAAAGATTCATGTCATTCAGACTGACATCTCAATTCATAACGATACAGGCTTAAGAAAGCATAATGAATAAGTCTGGCTTACTGTAGATAACAGACAAATAATCTGGGAGCATGAGGATGTAGATGGAGATCCACGTATTCATGTTTAAGACACTTGCCATGTTATTAAAAAGTTGGCATGTTTCTAATTTGTTGAAAAATAAAACTTGGAGCCTTTATAAAGCTCAAAGGGGAAATGCGTAAAAACAATTGTTAAGAACGAGAAAGGAAGTTAAAGCATATACAATTCTGTTTTTCTGTTAAGTCACAGGAATTGCATATATAACTAACACGTGAAACAGGAAACCATCATATCTGAATGACTCAAAATACTCCTTGCAGCATTATGGAAAAGTATGAAAGGAGGAGATGTTGATCTCAAATGTAAGAAGCAATTAGTATTCATTAACTCAAAGTAAGAAACTGCCCAAGGCATTTATGAGTTAAGTATAGTCTACTTTTAAGCACATGGAAACAGTTAAAACATAAGCTTTTCTGCAGTTTATTTTGGGTGATTTCATTTCTAGTAAAAATGGATTTAATTTCCAGATGGGGTATACCTCTAGGCAAAAACATTCTTCTCTCCTCCAGTTGGCAAAATGATTTAATACCAATGGAACAGCCTTCTGTACACATTATTAATTTCATTTACATTATTTTCTTAATAAAATATCAATAGCCATCTGTAAATTTTTTGCAAAAAAATAAATAAAATTCCCATTTTTGGTAGCTCTCACATTACGTACAGCTTTCAAGAAATAGCTTGCTAGTCATTGCTTTTTGAAGAAAAATATCATAAAGGCTCGGTTGTTCCACAGACAGTCAGAAACAGGATTTAACAGCTATGAGAACAGAATACAGATTTGCACCCAGTTAATCAGTCATCGGATACGTGTAGACAATCTGGTTCAAGTCTGTGCAGAGGACGGGCTACGGAATCTCGGGAAGGCAGTAATTACATCGAGCACACTTTCTGACCTCTAGCTCATAATAAAAAAGCCAAGGTCATAACAACAAGCAACTGTCAAATCTCGGTAAGTATCAGAGCTGGCACTTTCTCTGTAGACTTGATTATTTCAGCCAAACTCATTTCTTGTTCAATTTGATTGGATAATTAAACAAATATTAGTGCAATTTCTTACATATGGTGGTGTATTGACAGCATTCCTAATGCTAGTAGGACTAAATACTTGCTTAGCCCTGAAATGCACACTTCCATAGAAATTCTGTTTAAATATGAGTTAATGTAATTACCAAAATGACTTCAATTTTCCTTATCAAGCATATTGTTCAATAATACTACTGTCAATTGAATAACCCCATGGACTCCAATAGTTCCTCTTGTTTTATATCAGGCTGAACAGACAGAATTTTAATCAGTAAAGTGTAAATATCAGATAAATAGTTTGTCTGCTCCAGAAGTCATTAAAAAAAGTCTGCTAACAGCCTATATTAACTAAAGTAGACAGTTCCCTGGTCTTCTAAATGTACAAAAACATACTGAAGTTCACAATAAGATAGCATTCAATGTCAAATCAATGCCATTTATAAAAAAATCAGATGTTTGTAATTTGACTTCTGATTTTCTTCATGTGTTTTGGCTGCTCCTTTAAAACACAGGCCATCAGCCACTTAGTAATTTGTGATGCTACAGAATCACAGCACATCACTGCAGCAATGGAGTAAATCTTGGTGTTACTTTTTCTAATGGTGCTCATCGTGTCCTAGTTATAGATGACATCTGTATATTGTATATAAACAGTATATAGTGAGGCAGTAAGGCTGATTTCCTTTTTTGTAAGATTGCTTGACTATTCTCAGATCACACCAATGTCACCTTATTTGGACGTTTCTTTGTTATGAAGTAAATATATAGGAAGTCATTGAACATACTGACAACTGGTTTTTATCATCTAACTGCCCCGGTATTTTGCCATATACCTAGCCAAATACAAAGAAAGTAGGACTTCTCCTTATGGATCAAAAAACCTAAGAAATGTGTGCAGAAGGCAGCTGGACATCAGTAACCACAAGATTGTAGTGAGGGGTAGAAAAGTCTACTATAGCTGATGAAATGGAGGTTACGGGAGGGCAGAGCAAAGTTTGCATGGGAAAGTGAGAAACTTTGAAGGTGAAAAGTACAATGACTATTAGATTTTGTGCTGTAGAGGGGGAGCAGAAGCTAATAAACTAAAGCACAAGAAATATCTTCTAAACATAAGCTGGTTCAACGAACTCGAGATAATGATGCAGGAACCTGAGAAGCCAAGAACTATGCCTAGGAGGACAGGTTCAATCTTATCAAGGTCATACAGACAGTAACCTTAAATATTAGTACGTGTTTTATTTCAGCCTAGATCATGCAGACATCCCAATGAGCTCGGAAACCTCCAAATCAACTTTGTGCAGATCAGTGGACTGCAAATGGCAGTGCAGGACTGGGAATCATCTTAAACTGGCTTCACTACAAGAGTATAGCCAAAGACCACAGCACAGCAAACCACACACTAGAAATCTCTAAGAGGATTGTTACATTTAGTATTTGAAACACGACTTCATATTCATAGTTTATGAATATAACTTTTTCATATAAATCTTGCAAAATTCACAGAAAGAGCTATCATGACCATCCTAAGTCTGACCTACAGTCACTTGTATTTCTACCTGATCAGCCCTTTTGTATGTAAATGATAAATTGTTTGTATGTAAATGCCAATGCCTATTACGTTTTCTTCTTGCTTTAGAAATAGCTATGTAAATTGCCACTGTGCTAAAAAGAATTGAAATGCATACTAATCAGCCATATTCTCTGAGCTATACCAGCTCTAACTGGAGTGGTAACAAATAAAAAGGCAACCATCAGTGGTGGACAAAGTTTTCTATTTGAATCAGAGCCTCAAGTTACATTATTATGCAACAGCTTTTCAAAATTTCGGAACCTCTTATGTCTGGAGAAATTGGGTTGGAAACTGTGAATGAAGAGTAACTTTCGCTAATGTGAAATATTGAAGATCTTCAGTGGAATTTCAATTGCAAGAAAAAAATGCTGAAAGAGAAGGGGAAGATGTTATCTTTAAAAATGTCTGTTCACTGCGTGCATTGGATGAACGTTTGATTCTTCGTTTACATCAGTTTGGTAATCTCTGTGGTCAAATAATTATGGTAACAAGAAGTATGAAACGAGAGGTTTTGATCACTGTGCTGCATATATTGAATTAACCTGGCGTCATTCAACTAGTTTAATATTGGTCATTCCTCAGAACAAACTCACAATCATTTCTGCCCTGACTAGAAAGTTGCCTGTAATGAAGCAATGCACTAAAATCGTTCCTTGAACAGTGATCTAAGATGAACCGAGTAATACTTCAGAATACCTAACTACATCAATACGTGGTCAAATGTGCTGCAAGGGAGGCCTGCCCATCAGAATCACTGCTCCGAAAAGGTTTAATCCTAACATTTTAAGTGTGTTTGCTAGTGTTCATGAGACCAGTTGTTAATTTTGTAAATGCTATTCAAAGTCCTTTATTTACTTCAGGATTTCTCTCAGGTAATGTTAAGTTATTAAAAAAAAAAAAAAGGTATAATTTTTTAATTACAATTTTCTCAAACAACTGAAACTTGCATTTTTTTTTACCTGTTGCTTCACTTGAAATTTTCCAGTAATACACCAAAAATATTTTTTCCTGTATAAATGAAAATACGCGTAGATGTGCATAAAGCATACATAAGATATAGACAGGTACATAATGTTAAATGACTCTTAAAAGGTCTTACAATCCTTGTCTGGGGGCTGATACAGTTACAGGTATTCTGCTGTGATAATGAAAATACATTTAGTTTTGGTTCAAATGCCAGCCAACTTCACACAAACTCTATTTCTTTTGTTTGACTTACGTGTCTACATACATTGAAAAAATAAATTAGTTGATAAAAGATAAAAGGAGTAACATAGTTATTCATTCAGCAGTCAAGATCTTTGAGATAATTATTTTAAACCAAGAAGGGACAGGACATTTAAATTTATGACTTAATGCCGACACACGCATGTATTAATAAAACAGTTAGCGTTAATGGAAATAGGGTTTAGTCTCCTGATTAAAATAGAGCTATCATTTCTGGTTTATACTGAACTAATGACTTAGCCTTGGCAGAATGATATGTATGCATGTATTTAACTATTTAACTTAACCACTGAGACCAATTAATATGTTTCTGACGTTTTATTTTATTTAAAAATATATATCAGCAGCCTCGCTGGGATAAAAAATTATGTTGAACCAGAGTTTCTATGACACCAGTTTAACCTTCAATGTAATACTTTCACATGGAATATCTGATGATCACAATGTATGAAATGAAGAGTACTGAAATGCAGTTCAGAAGAAGCAGCTCTTCAATGGGATTGACATCAAGTTAAGGAACTTTTTATCTTACTGAGCTAGCATCGACTAGGAGCTCACGGGAGAAGAAGTGGTGGTGGGAAGAGGGTCCACCATAAAGTTAATCTCTATCCCACTTGCTAGTGTGAGGTTAGGAGCAAGAAACCAACCTGTGCACAGCCATCTAGGCCAGGCTTTTTTCGAGCTATGGGGCAGTATGGACACATGCTGGTAGAGCAAGAAAACCTGGACTAGTTCCACTGTACAAAGATAAGGGAGCTAAATGCTTCGTGCTGTGAAGCTCACACACATGGGAATTCTGTGAATTGTGATTTGAAGTGTTATTGAATATAATTCCTTCTGCTCATTGCTTCAGTCTTTGCCAGTGTGGGCCTGTGTCTCCACAGCATCACTGGGAGTTCATTGGAACAGTGTCAGGTCATAGCAATGCAATTAAATGAAAGCTTATGCATAATTACTGTGGAGATAGGTACTTTGTACAGCTTACCTTCACGTATCAGAGTTCTGTTCAATTTTGTGTACTTTATAACACTTCATGATCCACAATTGCATTTTATGTTAGTTTATCTATAATGTGGCTACAGTCTATCTGTTGATGAACTATTAAATCATCATTATAATAATGAATTAGATTTGGAAAACTATTGCTGCATTGTTCACCAATCACTCTGGAAAATTCTGGCTCCTCTTTTACGTTCAGTTACTTGGTCCTTTTCTTTTAATCCATTTACATTGATTTCTGCTACTCCAACTCTGCCTGCCATTGCATTACAATTAAGAATTCTGATGAACTCTTGCTGATTCAGAAGGGTAAGGGCTGTTACTCATTGCCAAACTTTGGAGAAAAAAAACCACAAAAACCCCTTAGAATTTGCTTAAGCCAGCACTTTAAAATTGAAGAGCTAAATTATGGCTCATGGAGCCAGCAGAGCTCAGTGGGACTGGGATGCCTGAAAGCCACTGCACCACCCAAGCAGTTAGAGAAGGCGGCCTTATGCCTTTGTCAGGCAAAATTAACCATAATGTCACCTTCCCCACAGGCACTGCTCAGCAGCAGGGCTGGCTGCTCCAGATATTTGTCTCTGAATTCCTGCTGCCTTGCAAGGCACTGCTGATGCCCCAGCCATGCGTGATGTTCTCTGGAGGGCCTTGAACATGACTGGCAGCTCTAACTTTTCCACCCACCTTGAGCACGTCTAACAGCTTAAGGGATGTTTGTGCCTTGGAGCACAGAGGATGGGCAGTTACCGGGGCTCAGACTGCTCTTTGCAACACAGCGCTCCTCAGCAAAGCGGTGCTCGCTTTCCAGCACAGTAGTTACTAACTCTCTCACCAAGAGTTGCTACTCTAAGATAGGTCTTACTTCATATCCTAAATCAGGAGATTGACAGAAAACTGTACAACTATTATTGTTCATTTTTAGCATCAAAGTTGTAGACAACAATTTCTATTTTTGCATTAGATTCTCTAGTTGTGTATCTGTTCAAGTGACCATAATACAATATTATAAATTTCTGCACTCTGTTCTTTATAGTGTATATTTCTTATACACAGAAATTTGGCTGGTCTATGAGTCAAATCAAAGACTTGTGCAGCCCAGTATGCTGCCTGTACCAACAGCCCACAATGCATGTCTAGGGAAGAACATCAGAAGAGGGCAGGCGGAAATGAGGCTCCTTCCGAGCCTGCAACTATTTAAAATCCCTACTGTTATGTACATCCTTTTTGGTCAGCATCTGCAATGGTGGGTTATAACAGTTTCTTTTATATTCCAAGGTGCTACAGGATATACAGAACCGATTTGGACCACCCTACTTTGCTCGGTTCTTCCATTGTAAGCTCCACTGACCTAGATGTGTATGGGTAAAATTGGACCAATCTGAACTAATGTGTCTTTTTTTTTTTTCTTTTTCCTATCAGGGATGCCTTTATAAGATCTCTCAAGCGTTACAATATTTTTGGAATTATTTTATTGTTGTTTTGCTCTATCATATTTTCTGTCTTTAAACATTTCCCTCTGCATAGCAGGAAACGACACTGTCTTTGAAAAAGGAAGAAAGAGATGGCAAAGCCCTTCAAAACCACTGCTGCTGAGAGGACCAAGCTGTTGGATTCACACCTGGAGCCCAGCTGTGGCCACTCCTCAGACACGCCAAACTCACACCGTTCCAGAACTTCGTAGCAAGTAACAGGACGCCGAAGGTACCGCGACCCACTGACTAGAAGAAAGATGCGAATCCTGACAAGCCGCCTGAGCATCAGCCCGAACCACGGCGAGATGGAACGCGAACCACGGCGAGATGGAACGCGAACCACGGCGAGATGGAACGCGAACCACGGCGAGATGGAACGCGAACCACGGCGAGATGGAACGCGAACCACGGCGAGATGGAACGTGAACCACGGCGAGATGGAACCCGAACCACGGCGAGATGGATGGAACGCGAACCACGGCGAGATGAGATGGAACCCGAAGCACGGGAGCGCCGGCGGGAACAAACCCCTTTTATTTTCACAGCCCGGCCGGCGCCGGCGGGGCCGCGAAGAGCAGCAGCGCCCTCTAGCGGCCGCCGCCGCCCCCGCAGCCCCGCGCTGCGCCCCCGCGCTACCGCGGCGCCCCCGCGGCCGCTCCGCCGGGCGCGGACCTGTTGAGCGAGGCGGAGCAGCAGCGGGGCCCAGCGCCGGAGAGCGGCTTCCGCAGAGCCCGCTCCCGCAGTAACACCTCTCCTCTGGGAGCACCGTGTGCAAATTCGCTACCCTTTGGTAATATTTAACATTTTAAAGTCCTTACTTACACCAGAAAAGAAAATGAATGGGTTTAATAATTCGGCATACGCGGGCTGGCACTTAAATGAATCAATAATTTCACAGCCTAAGAGTCTTCAGTATCAAAACCCAAACAGGACTACATTTTCTCTTAAAATGCAATAAAAGAGTTTTAGAATATGTGACTACAGTGTTCCTTAACTGGTAAGTGATAAACTAAATATATCCATATGACGTAAAATGACAATACTTAAGTGTAAAACAAACCCTTTTCATTTGTATGGACAAAGTGCCGGATCCAAACTACATTTAAATATTTAAATCAATGGCCATCGTTGCATTTATTTCCTAAGCCTAGGGTTGGCCCCAACAAAGGGACAATGAAAACTGAAGTGCCACTCAAAAAAACAAAACAAAACCCCACCAACATATAGCGTAGTAAATTATACACAGAATTTTTAGCTTAAACTGCTAGTACAAAAACCCAGACACAAAAAGTCTAGAAAGTATGTTGCTAAACTGCTTCAAATTAATTGATTCCAGATGAGACCTCTGTTTCTCTTACACTGAAGATATTTCGCTAAACATCCGGCTCACAAAATGGATTCAAAATTCTAGGAGGTTCACCAGAAAGAGGGGAGACTAGTTTTAAGTTTGAAATTACTTGAAATTTTTATGGCATCTGAGCTAGAAATAACTTCTATTGTGGAAATCTCAGCAATAAAACATTTGTTTCTCAAGTTGCGCTTTGTTTAGTTACAGCCTTTGCAGAAAACAAAAATGTTAGTCTCAGTCTACTGGAGCTCTGAACTTCACATATGTTTCTTACACTAAATTAAATTAAATATGTCAAATGTTGTCAGAATAGCATATTAATTGAAGCTGAAATCACAGGATATATTTTAAAGCACTTTATCAGATAAATCACAGAAATCATTCTAATCTTTGTAGGTTCCCCATATTGTTATGCAAAAGAGAAAATAATTTAGCTGTTCTGTCTCTCAATCAACCATTTCCATACATATTTCCTTCTGAAATTGCTGATGATAAATCACAATGACTTATCTCTTGACATAGCCCGATGTAGCGGTATTTCTGGTAATGAAGCAATCTAGGTCCTGGTGATATTTTTGGACAGACAACACTTAAAATTTTAGCAAAATTAAAGCTGATGTAGCATCATCTGTCCATGCTCATTCTCTGTGTTCTAGTGCAAGGCTGAGGTGGTGGGGGGGGCGGGGAGGGGAGGAAATAAAAATCCTACTCTAGGGCCTAAGAACAAGAGCCTGCTGAAGAAAGATGTCTTTTAGGCAATTTTCCTAAAGAATTTCCAACTCTTTTATTGAAGATCTTGTTCTTAGTTCTGTAACTTTGTTTTTGTTCTTCTCTTGCAAGAGGAAGGAAAACTGTTTCAAAAGTACCGTCAAAAACTTCTGTTTTCTAGAGTTTAGTAGACTAAGAAATATGCTGGAAGAATGTTTTGTGTGTTAAGGTACAAAGCTCAAACCAGACCTTTTGCTCTCAGTGTGCAACTCCCAGCAACATGAACTGCACCGCTCTGCTACAAAAATGCTGCTCATAAGCAAACATCTGCAATTCCACTTCCATATACTTCTATGTATCTCCCTATATAAAATCATCTAAAGGACTGAGTACAGTCATTGATCTGTATTCCAAATCTCAGTGGACAGACCTGACTCAGGCAGATGTCAGATTAATTATTGCAGAACTTCTACACTGAAAGCAAATTCATTTATTGGTATCCATTAGCCAGGGTAGAAAACCAGAACAAAGTATTTACCTGCAGAATCACACAGACTTTGGAAACTGAAGCACGCATAAGAGCAAGGGAGGGGGAAGAGAGATGGACATTCAGCTACGTCCGTGTGCATGCTTCCCTGCTTCTGCATTTGTTAGTGCTTTTCTCATTCAACAGTTTCACTATTAAATAACTAAAAATACTTAATTTCTTAGTAAAGAGATGCAGAGTCTGGGAAATTCTTACTGTATCACCATCACAAATCAACAGGAAGAAAGTCTTTCACAGGGAGTTACTAGTCATTGGGATGTGAAAAAGAAATGAGCATTCTCCTTATAAAGGGCCAATTTCTGAATTAGTGACCTCATTTGCTAAAGAGGTTCCTTTGTCACAGAAATCTTGGTAGGTAAATACTGTGTTACACAGCCACACTGTCCTTTGTAGCAATGGTACAAAGAAGATCTCCGAGCATATACTGGTTCTCTCCTCACCAAATGAATATTTAAAAGAACAGACAATAAAGGGGGGCTTCTGTAGAACGTAAAGGCATTTGTATCGTGATGTCAGACTGCTATATGTGATCCCAGAGGACTGCACAGGAAGCACTTTTATTCTAAAAGTTAATGGTATTTATGGGGACTCACAGCCTGATCTATTTTACCTTTCTTGGGGATGTGCTTATGCTTTTATCACCCAAGAGTCTAATGCTTTTTGGACTAGCCCATATTAGAGACAGATACCATTTTGGTCCCTTGTGAATAGTAATGCACTTGAAAGCCAGCAAGCAAAATAAATTACAAAATATATATAAATCAGAGTTGTGGGTTTGGGTTTTTTTCAAATTCTAGATAGATTATCCTTCATTTTCTGCACTCATAATTTCTGCATATCCATTTCATGCCTAGGAGCTACAGTGCAAGTAAAAGATTTTTCAGTTCGGGGTTTTTCAATATCTGCTTATCCGAAGGAACATTTTAAAACGGACAAATGCTCGTCGTCCTCCCACCCCCAGGCAAGAACCGAAGAAAAAAAGAAATATATATATACCGTTTGCCACAGTGTTTCCTTTCTCCCTTTGGAGAGACCATCTCGCTCCTCCGTGGAGCCCGCCGGCCGCCTCCGCGGGCAGCTGCGGCAGATCCGCGCAGCGCGTCCGGCCCCGCTCGCCAGCAGCGGCTCCCGGCGCCCGCCCCGCGGCACACCTGCCTGTCCCTGTCCCTGTGTCTGTCCCTGCCCCAGCCCCGCGGCTGCTGTCAAGTTTCTGGAGCGCAGGCACGCATCCTGCCGCTCCGTCCTCTTGCTCTGCGCTGCGGGAGACGACCGTTCCCCGCCACCCGCTCCTTCCCTTTCCCCTTGGCCAAGTCGCTTCCTCGCCCGGCAGCAGCGCGCCCGCCGCCCGCCCTACCCGACACAACTCCGGCGCCGGCGTGCCCGCTGCTCCCCGCGGCTTTGCGGGGCTCCCCGGGGCACCCGGCTGCGGCCGCCGCTTACCTGCGGATCCAGCGGGGCTGGCTGCTTCCCTTGGCCACCTCCGGAGGAGGGAGAGGAGGCAAGTCCCATTCACAACTAGACAGCGAGCAGACACGGCAGCATCTTCAGCCTATTACACTCCACTGGCAGCGGCTGCTGAATGAGGCTCCGAGCTAGTGGCAGGAATTAGAAAGTGGGAGGGAGGGGAAAGGGGAGAGGGAGGGAGAGGGAGCAAGGGGGAGTGAAGCAAGATTAGACGAAGGGAAAAGCTGGAGGCTGTTGCTTCTTCTCTGTTTTCTTCTCCCTTCCCCCCACCCGAAGAGGAAAGGAGACCCCAGAGCCTGCCCTCCTGCAGACCCCGCGTCCTGAGTGCCCTCTGATGCCTGCGGGGGAGAAGTTGGGGTTGCAAAGGCAAACTGAGGGGTTGAGGAGCCCAGGGCACTCTCTCCCTCTGCACAGCCAGTCCCCCGGATGGGTAGGGTACGCTACCCCCAACCCCACGGGTCGGCTCTGCACCCCCTCAGCCACACAGGCATCCACACGCACGACTGCGAGGGGAGCAGGGACACCCCTCCTGCTGTGGGGAGGGATGCCCTGTCCCTTCCCTGTCGCCACCCCTCTGCAGGCAGCCCAGGACCACCCCACAGCAGCAGCGGCGCCGCGGGTGGGCTGAAACCCACGCCAGAGCCCCGGGCACGGCAAGCCGTGGCCACTGCCGCTGCTTGGAAGGCTACTCCTACCTTGTAGCACAGACAGAGAAATCGTCTGAGCTGGACAAACAGCAGGAACATTTTATACTGAATCCAGCCGTGTTTCCTGTCATGATCAGACATTTGTCCGGGGGAAAGAAAGAAAAAAAATAAAAAAGGAGAGAGAAAGCAAAGAAAAGAAGAAGTTCCCCAAGCATTTCTCAATGTGGAAAATCTTGGTCTGCTCACAGCCAGAGGCTGAGCCCAGGACTCCTTGCCCAGGCAGGCTGCCCCCCCACTGGAGGTAGAGGGGGTGACCCTTTCCTTCTCAAACACACCTGAACCAGGGGCTGCCACTCTTGCTGTCTGTTTTCATTATCTACAGCGAAAAGCTCACGCATGATTCCCAGGTGGGACCGAGCTCTATGAGCCCAGGGAGAAGTGCCCTGAGTCAATGTACTCATCCAAATCCAGAGGTAGCATGCAGTTCCCTGCTGTCATACCCACACAGGCTCACGTGAGCCTGAAGTCCCCTCTCACCCGTCAGCTTTCCACGGTGGCTAAGACCTGTGGGCTCTGAGGTGGCTGTCAGCATAGATGGTGCCATCTGTGTAGCTGCAGAGCGGCGCAGAGCAGAGCAAGGAAGGATGCAATGCGCAGCCCCTCAAGAATAAAGATTGCATTCGCTGTTGGAAATAACTAGGTACCTCTTTGTGAAGATAATCTGCCCATCCTCAGGCAACCCATCCAACCATTCATGCCCCACGCCACAAGGCAGCACTCACACTGCTCTGTGACCACACCACTTGGCCCTGAAGAACAAGGCTTTTATATTCCGTGGTTAATTAGCTCTGCCAATAACTCCAGGCAAAGGAAAAAAAAAAAAAAAACTGGCACAAAAGCTACCACTGTACAAAGAAAGAATTCGGAAAGAGGAAAGCTGATAAACAATGCATCCTAAGGAGGCTGAGGAACACTGAACTTAGCACAGCAGAGTAGCAAGTCCTGCCTGATGTCAGCCCCAGGAAAAGAGCGGGAGCCTCCTGGCTGCAGAGCTGGAGGCCTTGGAGAATTAGGACTGAAATTTGTTTCAGAGTTCACAATTCTATTCACAAATGCACCAGGGCAAGGCACGTGTGTCCCACGAGGTGGAAGGGTAGAGGCGGGGGGGCTCTGAGGTGAACACAGGGCGAGGCAGCACCCAGGACCACATTGGGACCCACTGGTTGAGCAGGCGACTAACAAGGGGAGCAGCCCTGGCGTGCAAACTTAGAGCTTGGGACAAATGGTGGAAAACAGTGAACAAACCCAGAAACAGCCCAGGCTGAGCTGAAAGCATGAGGTAAAAAGACAGCTAATTAATTAGTATTGAAATACTAAAGGCTTAATTTTGATATGAGAAAGGCTGTGGTGCTAAGAAAACTAGTTTTAGGAGTATTTTTTTGATAGAAAATGCAAGGAGTAATAAATTGACATCAAGAAATAAAACATGTAAGGGTTCACCCAGGAATGCTTTTCAGGAGACGTAGCTGAGTAAGGAGGGTAATGCACATTAATTTGGAATAGTTTTGTCAAGAAATTGGTTTTGGACAGAAAATATGAGAGGAAGGGAAATACGTCTCAAAATAGTTCCATCTAGTCACGGTCCAAACCTATTGCCTTTAATGGATACCATCAGTCTCCTCTGATGATAGGATGAGAATTACCGTTTGTTTTCTTTATGGATACGCTATAGTGAGTACTACTTAGTGCAACTCTGCCAAAATTGCCACTAAGCTGAAGCCCAGAGCTGGGCAGTTGCCTGAGGATTTTTCCCTTCTCTCGCTCGCTTTAGCAGCCCGGTGGAGGGATGACTTTTGTAATTCCCTGTTTTTAAACCGCTGAGATCAGATTTTTATTTTTTTAAATATAAAGGAAATGTGAAAGCAATTTCAATCTAATTAAGCACATACAATAGGTACCCATAATATTCTCTAGTCAAAGAGCTTATTGATCTATAATGAAAGGTTTCATTAATTCCATTCAAAGAGGCATGTTAACAAATGAGTGTAGTAACATCTGATCTGGTGAGTGGCTTGTTTCCTCCCTTCCTTTTGCATTGAAATCCCTGTATAAACTAATCAGATTCTGCCATTTTTTTTTTTCTCATTTGTTCATCTTCCTATAGGATCTATAGACAGTCCTTATCTGCAAACAAAATTAAAGCAGAACTCCTGCTGAAATCTATATGTTTGCACCTCTGGCTAAGTCCCAAGTCTGAGTGCAATAATAACCACCATGGAATTAATTTCACCTAGCTTAAGCCATTTTAAAATTGAGTATCTAACAGGCTATCTATAGCAAGAGTTCATTTAGTGTCAACAAAAAGAAGTCCCTTTAACTGGGACAGGCCGCTAGCTGGAGGTGCCTCTCTGTATACCAAAGAGTTCTAAAAGCTTCTCAGACCAGGAACCTACCTACAACCATATACAAGTCAGACAAATCCAACTTTTAATGTTAGATACAGAAAACAAGAAGTGGTCAAACCAAAATCAGTATGTGATGCTGATAAATTATGACATTCGGTATATTCCCCTTAGCCATTACAGTTTGCATTCGGGCAGTTCCAAACTACCCTGCCATCATTTCAAGAGAACTACTACACAGATTAGCTGCACAAGAAATGACAGTGGGTCTTCCTGAAGGAGAAATGTGCAGGGGGAACATCTGCAGAACTACTCCACTCAATTCCAACCGGCTCTCACGTGTGCATTCACAGCACATAAGACGGGAGATTCTCACAGGCTGCCCAAGTCAGACCTTGCCATTCCTACCATACACAAAGCCAAGGAAAAGAGGATACAATACTGCAAATTTCTGCCTTTACTGGCTGTTTCTATCAGTCGGCTACTCTTCATCTATGAAGGTTCAGGCTAGATAGTAACTTTACTTTGTGAACGGCATGTTGAAGCCAACGTAAATTCAATGTGGACAGCGCCAGGTTAACTAGTGGGAAATCTTTCTAAATACATTTGCCACCTCTCCTCACAAAATGTTATACACAAACCAAAAATGCAGGTCTTAGTTAACCTGCTGCCATGGAAGTCAGAGCAGAGCAGCAGAACCGTACAGTAAGGTCTGGAGTTAACATTTACAGCTGTCTCAAACATGGTGTCTCAACAAAATCACTGTCAGACATAAATAAAGGAAGTTTATACATATTTTAACCAGTATTTGGTTTTGCATATCCATATATTTAGGTTAAGAACATCTGTGATAACAAATCTGTGAAATCTAAAAAAAGGTTGCTTTATCTACTGTGGGCTTACAGAATCTGAAGTTTGTTAAAATTCTGCTCAGTGCTTGGTAAGTTAACCCATTTATCATTTGAAAATAAGCTAGCTGATTCGTTTTCTAAGCATCTGAAGGAGTACATGCACTACTGCTAATTGAATCATTGTTCTTGGAAACACTGCAGCTGAATTCATGAAAAAAGCACAAGTAGGTATATTATAAGTTTATGCTGAACATCTGTATTAGGGTGCATGATAAAGTTTGAAAAGTGAACTTCAGACACTGAACTCCAAAAAGCCTTTTGCAATTCAAAAGAATTTATCAATGCCCCACTTACTCAATAGCTTGGTCACATCTATGCAATAAATACGAAAGAAGAAACTTCTTTCCGTCTTTTGACCCTGTTTTCTCCAGGCCTTATACAGGCCCTTTTCCCACATGGCTTCCAACAGACTCTCTTCCTTCTCAGCTACCTTTAACAGACCTGCAATTTCCTTCACTTTTCTTCTCACCTGGAAAATATTAGAGATTTAAAAGGCACACAAACAATATATTGCTATCCACAGGAGGAGCTGCAAGTTGGGAAACAAGCAAGGGAGACTCCAAAAGAGGACATTTATAATAAAGGATATTCCATGCGGTCTGAATGCAGCTTTTGTCCAAAATGCCCTTCAGTTTTAGTGTCATTTTGCTAAGGAACCAAGCAAAATTTCATTCCTATGTGAAAATGTGAAGGCTGAGCAGGATTGAAGGAGATAAAAAAATTGTTCTTAATGACTCCAAAAAAAGGAAAATTAATTAAAGCAACAGTACCAGCACAGTGAGAAGACAGTTGTGTAAGAATACCATAACTGCTAACTTAGATTTTTTTGTATTTCTTTTGTATATATTTTTGTATTTTTAAGGTGAATGTGTTTAAAAGTATGCATCTTGTGGCAAAGAAATCAGGCTTTTACTCAATGAAGAATGGATAACTCAAAGCAGCTTGTATCTAAAGCTGTTTTTTCCAATAACAAATTACTTCCTTGTAGAAATACAAGAATATAACAACATATGTTTACTTGAGAAAGATTAAAATGAGGGCAAAAACACTAAGGTTAAAAAAAATTCTGCACAAATCAAATGATCCATGAAGTTAGCAATGAAAAAAATCTTTCTTTGGGAATACCAGTGGGGTTATACTTGAGGCATTGAAACATGGAGAGAAAAGGAAATTTTGAAGTGGAAAGAGGGTTACAGTAAAACCCAAACACTACAATCTTATACACAGTACTACGCAGGGTTTGGGGGGGGTGGTGTGTGTTAAAATTCCAGATGTGCACATGGAGCTTCTTGTGAGTGCACTAGCTACAGTAATAAATCATCAGTCTGAATCGTGTATTCCAAGTGGTGTCTGGGCTGGTATTTTCATACACAGGACTGATGTACCTGGTGTATCAAGGAGGAACCTCTGTTTGGGGCTTGGTTATCTCCTTTCCCTGTCTGCTTCAAAAAAAAGGTCTTATTCCTATACCAGAGTGAAGGAAAGCTCTTCTCATTAACCTGCCCATGGAGTCTGGCCTTGATGGCATTTCATATTTTAACTCGTTTTCATGATGAAGATAAAGATCCTCATCTTCAGTCACACCCAAGCACTGAGACAGCCTTTTGGTTGCCTTGGGTTACAAATTTGACCCAATCAAGGATCGAGCCCTGGCTGGGTGGCTTTTACAATACTGAAGTAGATTATTACATAATAGTATTCATAAGGATATTAATTGAAAAATGCTGGATGCAAAGGGTCTGCTGACCAATGTAGATTCACAACTATAGACTCTATTTATAGTTCCAGCCTAATATCCAAAAATTACAGCATAAAAGAATTCAGGGGGAAAAAAGGCCTAAATGGTGAGTCAGACAGACCTTATAAACTTTTTAATGTATCAGTGTCCTTTGCTAATGGGTTTTTAGAAATACAGATCAGAAAATTAAATTTCTCATTTAGACAAGGTATTATTTAGTTAGGAACTTGAGACTCATTTATTTCTGACACTGCGCATTAAAGGAAAGAAATGCAGTTTTATATATATATATGCACATGCACACACATCTTTGTGTATGGTGCTGTTTGCGTAGACGGTCAAGCAGGATGAGGCCTCCAAATGTTTTTCTCTAATATATCTAACATACAGCTTACATAATTTATTTTATTAGAAAACAAGATTAAAAAAAAAAAATCACTGCACCTTAGTAGAGAGCATGCACAGCTTGTACATACATCATTTAATAGTAACATATAGCATGGCTAAATATTATAACAATTATGTCTTTTAATTCCATTTCTGCGTGTCACTTATTTTGTGCAGGATGTGTTGTATAATAAATCATTATGCCTCTTCCAAAACCTAAGAAAAAAAATACGTTAAGTCTTCACTATTTTGCTTTTTTTTTCCCCCCATTTTCCTGTGCTTTGGTTAAAGAATACACGTTTGTTAGAATGTATTTCTGCTCCACCACGAATACTCTTTACATGTATATTGGATATATCTGACATCAGTTTGCAACTAACCCAAATTGTGCCCAAGAAGATTTAAAGGAGAATGATGTCCCTGTAATCTCAGCTGCTAACCCTTCTGTACTGATGAACACCAGGCAGTCATACTTATCTAGCACAAAGATCTTTCTTCATTTAATGCCCACAGCTTGAGACAGTCAATCTTGCCCAGCATGAACCTCAAGTATTTCAGATTGCTATTTGTGATTTTTGTGTATGTCCCCATGCTATTCCAGGTACTATGAGTTGGTAGCCACTTATCTATCCATACAAGGCTACAATCAAAGGCATTTTTACATCAGTATATGAATAAACATGTTGCACGGATCCAGGAGATCAATCACTATCGTGATTGCAAGAGTTCAGTAAACAATTATCAATTGAGCTATTGTATATTCACTAGCAAAAAAATAACAAAACTATAAACCTTTAGCCATAAATTCTACTGTACATAATACTGAACAAAGTGCTATTCCATCACTGCATTAACATCTATCTGCTACTGAAAAATCACTAAGTGACTTTTCTCTAATGAGCTGGAGTAAAAAAGTTGTAAAAAGAAATATAGGTTTGCTTGACTATTTAAATTCCACAAGAGTATAATTCTTTAATGTTGCTTTTATCAGAAGATAAAAATATAACAGACTCTAGAGTTTGTCAGATGAGTCATAACTAAAAACATTAGATGAATCACACAATAATCAATCACAAAACACAAAAACAATCTCAGTTATTAAACTTGCTGAAAAATGAAATGGTGCTACTTTACTATAGATCTGCCATGCGGTTTAAAATTTCATTGATCACTAACCAAAAGATTTTTAAAATCTTGTGTATAATAAAGTATCGTTTTGTTTAAGTCCAGATAATTACAGAGTTTAGTGATATTTTTTCCGTATTTCTCAACAACAACAAAAAAAAGAATATTGCATTGCATTTTTAGTTCCATGTACAAGTAAGTCAAGAGCTATAAATCACACTCAGAGAGGAGAAGAGAGGTATGCCTGAAAAAGATAGGCTTTACTTCAGGAAGCTCAGATATATATTTAATTAATGTCTAGATAGTTAATCTAACAAGCTTCTATGAAAAAAAAAAAATGGTGTCCCTTAAGCATCTATTAGAAATCAGTGAAAACACTAAGGTTCTATGTCTGAAGGATCATGAGATGAGAGATTTCAACAGGGTATGTCCCATGACTAGAGTATCACAGAATCACAGAATCGACTGGGTTGAAAAAGACCTCAGAGATCATCCAGTCCAACCCTTGGTCCAACTCCAGTCCATTGACTAGATCATGGCACTAAGTGCCATGTCCAATCTCAGTTTAAAAACCTCCAGGGCCAGTGAGTCCAGCACCTCCCTGGGCAGCCATTCCAATGCCTGACCACTCTCTCTGCAAAGAACTGCTTTCTAATCTCCAGCCTAAATTTCCCCTGGCAGAGCTTAAGCTCATGCCCCCTTGTCCTATTGCTGACTGCCTGGAAGAAGAGACCAATCCCCACCTGGTTATAACTTCCCTTCAGGTAGTTCTAGAGAGTGATGAGCTCACCTCTAAGCCTCCTCTTCTCCAGACTAAACAAGCCCAGCTCACTCAGCCTCTCAGTTGGGGAAGGCTTTGCATTGACTCCTGTGAGCTTTAGATCAGGCCCTGTGGTGTTGCAGCATCTACGCCCAGGCAGGGGCTGATTGAGCTCCTTCCTTTGACCAGCCACTGAGAACTCACGAGAAGACACGTGTTGGCCAATCAGTCCTCAACTGCTCAACTCATCACGCAGATCCACTGCGTACCCATACTGTCAAACAGTCACTACAAATATATAATATTACCACTGTTATAGGAATGATGTCACAGCAACAATCATGTAAACTAATGTAAACAATTTTTATGCCACTTACATTTTGGATGCCAGTTTAGTTTTTGATGTTTCCCTATTTAAAAAATAGTATTTCCATCCCTGCTGTATTTTATGGCACCAGTGAGAAATACAGCTTTTCATTACACATTTCTGCTGCTTGGTCATTTGATGCTTTTGGTTATTCCGTGAAAAATACAGCTTTTTATAATGCATTTCTGTTGCTTGGTCATTTGACGCTTTTGGTTATTTGTTCTGTATATTTGGTGATGTTTTTTAGTTTTTGAGAAAAAACCCACAAATCTTCTGTTGATTCAATAGCTGAGATGTGTTACTGTTTGCCTCCCATTTTTCAAAATCAGAAGGTAGATTAACACAGATGCTTAAAACATCAAACAATGTCAGGGTTTTTTCCCGAGTGAAATATTGTGAGTGCTAACAAATCGTGGAAAACATGCTCAAACTATGCTGCCACGCTGTCAAATCAACTAGAAGAAAAACATATTCCATCTGAAAATCCAATACGCTGTCCCCATTAATTTAATCAACAAAGGAAGAAAAAAACCCACATTTAAAAAAGAAACTAATGCGTATTTCCACATGGACTAGGCCTCAACAGCCTATGTTTAGGTTATACAACACAAAGAAATGCTTCACATAAGCATTTCATAGAATTTAACACATCTGAATGGCTCTTTCCAAAGAGCATTGGAGAAAATTACATATGTTCTGGATCTGCAGAGCCCTTAATCCATGGAAAATGCTTTCATTTCCATAAGACCTATTCGGAGAAAGCCTCATCTTTCTCCATTTTCCACTGTTGCAGCCTAGGAATGTGCAAGCAGCCCTCACTAAACTGTTTAGCATCTAGATGAACTCATTTCCATGGAAAACAGTACCTGCGACCCTCTCCTGTGTAGTAACCTCTAAGAAGTTCTCTGTAGCTGCTTTCTGCTTTTAGGAATGTATTTATTACTCTGACTCTTCTTAGGTTTTCTAAGCATCTTTTTGGAAAGGGGTTGCCTTCTGATGCATTTCAGAAAGAGGCGGATATTCTCTTCCATTGCTGCCTACTCTGTATTCCTCACCAGCCCCTGAGACCTGTCCTGAACGGAACAAGATCTTGGTCTAAAATTTCAAGAGCACACCTACAAGATGGTAAAATGAGCCAGGTACTAGATTCCTCAGATTTTAAAATTCAGTTATTTCAATGGAGTCTCGTCTAGACTTCTGCAAAGAAAGTCATGGACCTTCCTCTTACAACTTGTTATTTATGGTGCCATACATAAAGTACATCATACTATATTACAGAATCTTAGAATGATTTGGGTTGGAAGAGACCTTCAATAGTCATCCAGTCCAACTCCCTTGCAATGAGCCTATAAACAGGCTCATTATTATAGTATAGCATTATTATAGGCCTAGGCATTTTCTTTTTCAGTTTGATAATAGAGTCTGGCATTGTTTTGAAGTCTTAATTGGATTGTACTGCTTGTGGTAGATCATAGTATTTGAAAGTTTTGAATCGAGAATACCAGAAACATAAAATTTAAGAACAGTATTAAAAAATAACACCCTTATGTCTCCAGGAGTTACACACCCTCACACATTTAAAAAAACCCTGGATCCATGGACCTTTTAGCCTTTCAACTGCAATACTAAAATTGATAGTAGTGATGGCTACAAACTTCCAACAAAACCAAGATTAAAAAAGAAAACATCCAAAATGTGGTAAAGAAGCTGGAAAACAACTGATTAATTATTAATATCACTAATCTTCAGATCAAGCTCAAATAAAGCTAACAAACCTTCTGGCTAGTAAATATGAAGAAGGAAGAGCACATCATTCTGAAACCTTTACACTTGCTATTTCAATGAGCTAAAACATAAGGATGCTATGCCAGATTCTGTTCTCATGCCATAAATCCAGAATAACACCATTGGCTTGCTTAGACTTCACATTGACTTCATGAGAGTTACTTTGAATTTACATCACTGTAAGATCAGGATCAAACTGCTGAGAAGATATTAAAAGGAGATTAAACATGATCTTAAACAGTGATATCCCAGGAGATCCAAGGATTTTCAATTTGCGAGATTTTACAACTGTCTGAGAGTTGGATAAATTTCAAATGCAGTTACTGATAAGAGCATTTGCAGCTGCCAAAAGAACCTGTTTTAAGGACCTGGAAGTTGGCAGAGAAACTGATCATGGAAGAGTATAACAGAATAAGCGAGGCTGCAAGCAAGTGGAAGGGAACTCTGAGGGCATTTATGAGAGCATACGTACATTACCGTATTCATTTGACTTCAGTTATTGGATAGGTTTAGGCTATTTTTCTAGCCATTCATCCAGTAAAACTTTGAATATAGGTTTAAAGCATAGATATGTGTATTTTGATATCAAGGTCCACATTCAGCTACCTAATTCTTGTTCCTGATAGACTCATATTGAAATAAACTCAGAAGACATTTCAGTATCTTGATCTGAGTTATTTTGCTTTTTCCTGGGCACAAGATTAATATTCAGCATTTCTATGTCTGAATATTGATTTCAGTGATGATGCCTCGTCTTGCTTTCCTTCATTCATTAAACAGTATTCCTACAGAATTTAAAGGGAAAAAAAATACTTTTTTCTGGAGGTCTGTGCTCTTAGATCTTTGCAGCTGTTATTTGTAGGATAATCTAAGAGCATCAGTGAGATGAACGCAACAATCCAATCTGCAATTCTCGAGGCAGAGGATGATTATTCTTTTCATTCAAATTAATTTATCATCTGGTATAAGAGGACACAATATCCATCTCCTGATACTCTGAAAGTCATAGGCTCAGTTGACGAATTTTCCTGAATAAATGAGACTCCCAAAGAACTGATTAACAAACAGTAAATTATGTTCTGGTGCTGATCCATAGGTAAGAGATTTTGAAATGAGATTAATGCTACATTCCCAATCCATCCGTGCAATTTTGAGTATTGTGCATCCTTTCAATTTGCTTATGCACACACATACAAAATGACTAGCCATGAAGTTGAGCAAATATACATAATTTTCTGAGCACAACAATAATGGTTCTGTACACCTAAGTACTGAGTAAAACCCACACAAAGTACATATGCATTTATTTTTCACCCTTAACACCAAAAAATCAAGCACTGTAAATCGTCATCCTCAGGGATGTGCTGCAGAAACTGAAGCATGCAGATTTTAAAGACAACCAAAGAATACTTTTAAATACTCTAAACTACATATAGACATTACACATGAAACATTATATAGTGGGTTAATTCAAAAAAGTCAGCAAAATTCTACCGCCCTTAGAGCAGGCTGAGAAAAAACCTCAAAGAAAGCATCTTCTCTAATGCAGAAGTGATTTTTTATTATTTGGATGATATGATGCAACAATGCTCTAGAGTTTACATTTCATACAGTTATGGAGCAGTCTTTCTGAAATCAAACGGAACCAAGATGCACATACAGAGTAAACCAGTTTATTTTTATTGCCCAGAGCAATTATGGCCTGGAGTCAGACATAAAGGTTGCAGAGCCTGATATAAAAGACCAGAGAAAGTATTCAAATTGCAATATAACTCCATTCCTAGAAATGACGTTGTCACTAGGAAACATAAGACATGTATTGAAGTATGTCCTACATGACATTCCTGAGTGGTCCATGAAATAAAAACTATTTCTGCAGTACAATATTCCTTGTCTGTGCACCTTGGAGTCATATCCATGGCCTCCATCCGTTTCACCTCTCTGTCCTAAATCAAATAGACCTCATGGCACTCAATCTCTCACCTTCCAAAGCATGTGGCACTTCAGCTTCTGTAAATCTCCAATTAAAATCCCAATCAAAAACCCAATTAACAAAGAGAATATTTCTTCTCACCACAAAATAGTCAGTGCCTTGTTTAATTTGAGCCTTAATTTGCATATCTTTTTATCAGCTACAGTTTAGAATGTTCATTTCCATAACAGATTTACTTGCAGTTTTACTTTTTATTAGTCAAAATATTAAACTGAAGTTTTTAACAACAAACTATTAGTAAATTGATATTAAATCCAGTGCGCAGGTTTGACTGACAGGAATTGGGAATTGTGATGATTGATGAAGATGGTTAAGTGAAGTTCTATTAAAAGCAGCGCAATTTTCAAGATAACAGGGTTACCACACCATTATGTATTTTCTGTATGGAATTAACAGGTAAGCCTCATCGACCATCAAAATATTGGATTGTAATCAAAGTCCTCCAAAGCATGTACTTGAAAACCTATCTAAAGAGCAGAGTGAGAAGATTAGATAATCCATTGTTATAAACTGTTATATAACTAGAAAATCATGGAAATGTGTAAAAATCAGAGGAAAACACGGTTATTAAATGTTGCTTATAATTATACACTATAGTTCTTCCACAGAAAACAAAAACATTGTATTGCTTCGTAATCTTTATAATGCATACTCAAAAGACCCCAAACAAAACAAAACCAGATTTGACCTATAGGAAGATGATCCACAGAAAGAAAAGGGAAGAATAAGAAGTTAAAATGAAGTGTTATCTAACAAATGTACGGACTTGCCAATATATTAAAAACTTATGTACTGCCTTCTCAACAAACAAAATACCATAACTCCATTAAACATAAATGCTAAAAATCTGTCTCCATAACAAAGCAATTATAATGAGAATTGTCATTCATCTCCTTTACAAGGGTGTCGTGAGGCATGATTCATTACGATTGGAAAGCGCTTTGAAATCCTGAGATGAAAGATGCCAAAGAAATGTAAAGTATTATCATCACAATACAAAGTAGTATTACCATTGTCATCAAACAAAATGCCTTAGGAAAGGGCACTTTTATGCATGAATTAATTTGTGATTTTTAACAGCTCACTTATTCCAATGTGAAGATTCTGTTACTGTTAGACCCAAACCTGGTTCCAGGGAATGAAACTATCAGGACTATATTGCTGAATTCCCAGCCCCAAGATGTCATTGCTATATAGAGAATTGCATCTGAATTACAGCTTAGCACAGTGCAGGCACATTTAGTTCATGTCTGTCAATTCAGCATCTACCTAGGTGAGCGGCAGCTGCAGCTCAGGAGCATCTCTCCTCCAGGACACTGTGCATATTAATTGTCTCTTTCCAGTTCATGTAAATGCTGTTTCAAAGAATATTGCACAGAGAGCACCAAAGTAAAAATATATACACATACATAAAATTAAAAAGTGAAAAAAACATTTTGGAAAAAATGACCCTTTTCCTCTGTATTTTCACATCTCCCCCAAATCTGAAAGCAGTTTAACTTCACAAATACATTTAATTCCTCCATGATCTGACAGGTATCACTCTCTTTCCATAGGTGCTGTTTTTGGCAACGTTCCTCAGATGAATAGCACTGAAATCAAATTCCTGTTTTGGTTCATTAGAATATTCAGCAAGTTAATACATTTACAAATCATAATTACCTACTCCTTTCTGTTTTGTTTCTCCCTTGAATTGTTTTGCATTTGTTTTTTACTGTTTTGGGGTAGAGAGAAAACATGCATTTAAGATTTCGGACCTCTTCTGGATAATAGTAACTTTTATTGATTGAATCTGAAAACATTTGTTCCTGCTTGGGGACGATTAAACTCATTATTTTTCTCCAGTTAAACCTAAGCCTAACCTTCAACTGTGCTGCCCAGTTTTCACATACTGGGCTTGTGGCAACTTAACACCTACAGTTGTTAAATTCTGGAATTAATTCACAAAACTGTTTTGAAGTAAATGGAGTTGTGCCAGTTTTCATGTACAGAATATTCTGCCTATTCTTGCTGACATCATACAATTATAGGAAAGCTCTACCAGACTCCTTGTTTTTATCAAAAACCAGTTTATTTAAATGAAGTGTATTGTATTGTACAACACTTTAGAAAAGGCTTAAAAAGCCAAGGGAGTGTAGAGTAGATTACTGTATTACTTACAATATAGGGGTGAAATAGCTTCATTTTAATGTAAATTCCTCTAAGGAATGATGGGTTCATTTTGCCTTGGTTGAAGGTAACAGTAATTCTTTGTGGAACAGCATATCAGATACACAGGTTTCCACTAGAGTACACTGGAAACTAACATGCTTGTTACTTTTAATAGAATAATAGATTATTTGGGGAGCAGTTCCTTTTACTTTTGCTTTTTCTGATAGCTCGGAAACTAATTACCAGCATTCTCAGCTATTAGCACGGAGTGGTTTGGCGTAATTAAAGGACACATATGCCACATTCGAAGGGTGAAAAGCAGATGACATTGCTATTCATTCTGACCCTAACCAGCCGTCAGAACAAATTGGACATCCATGCTCATTCAGAGGAATGATTAGCATAGTGCTAATCCTGTCTGCTAAACGATGATCATAGTGCTAATCCTGCAGATTGAGGAAGTTCAGGATTTTGTTCCTGGGACAGTGCGGTATCTCTTCTCCACGCCACAGACATACATCTGTCTACCACAATCTGGCCTTGACCTGTTTGCTTACTAACATGTCCTGTTACAGAATTGTACCTCACTAGTGCTTTCTAAGACATGATTCCCAAAGACAATAAAAAAAATCTAAAACCTTGTAGAACCAATCTATTCTTCCACTTCCTCATACCAGGATAAATAAGGGAATGAATAAATCTCCATTCTCTGCAGCCATACAAACCCTAGTCCCCATCTACAAGACGAGTGCAGAACACACAGGACATATTCTATGGCTCACAAGTCAGAGGTGACCAAACCACCAAAATCTCAAGCAGCTCTGACTGAGGTGCCAACTCCACAACTGCTTGTAGATCCCATCTTCTTAGCAGGGCATAAGAACCAGTACTGCACTGGTTCTTGGCTTACAGACCACCAGGTCTTTACAGAAAGGACATAGAGAAGTTAAAGTTGCTTAAACTACCATTTGGTCTCCACAACTACTTACTTGGGTCATTCCTCTGATTCAGAAATAAATTTCCCTTGTTATGCTGCTGTTCTTCAAGTCACCACTAAACTCATTTACATTTATGCCACTGGCAAAGCGAAATATTCTATTTATATGTTGATCCTTGTCCCTCCTCCAGTTCACAACATGGTGGTAAAAAATAAAGTGTTGATCCTCCAATAAAACTTAGAGACATATGAAACACTGTCCAGGAAGCCAAATAAAACAATATAAGATGAAGAGAAAGGTATGGAAAGAAACTACATATGGCTGCTTCTGTTCAAAGCACGGACTGCCTAAAAGAATTCAGTATGAATATAACATTGAAGTGACCTACAAAAATTATAAACGCTTGTTATTTGAATCACAAGACAGAAAAAACCTAGGTAAGACACCAAATGCAGTGTAAAACAGTGAGGATAATAGCTACAAGGCAATGTACGAAGGTGAAAGAAAAGAGAGATTTCAAAAATCCTAAAATAAAAAGGCGCTAATTGCTGTTCATTTGAAAAGTATGCAATTACCAAAGCACTGTAACTAGCCATCTTCCCCCTGTTAACATGGAAGAATAACATTTCAGGTAGAACACTTAAAATAAAAAGGCAAAAAAAACCCCAAAGTGTGCCCCCCCTTATTATAAGTAATTTACACTAAAACTCATTTGCTTTGTAGAAGCAAAACGTAAGAACCTAGTACACCATACATTGTCAGCAATGACTTAGTGAGTAGGTTAACATGATTATTTGTATCATTTAACACAACCATCCGGAGATATATAAAATATTATTTTACGAGTCCCTGGGCTTATTCCTTTATAATGCTTGTCATAGTTTTGCTTAACCTATCACTTTAAAAAAGAAAATGTTTGCTTTTTCACTAACTCATGTATACTGTTAAAATGAACACATCAGAATGCACTTTCCTCTTGATTTTGGGGTATCATGTTCACTTAGTCAACAGAAGTTTGCAGGAAATTACACTCTTAGCTGTACAGGTTCCAGTCAGCGAAATATGGAGCATATGGAAGCCTTGGAGCTTTTTCTACACACTTAGAGCCTTAATTACGGCTGAAATCACTTCGTGGTCTCAGAAAACACTAGAGTTCATTCTTAGTAGTTCCTTGGGGAACCTTTTGGGAACTAGTCAGGCTCTACCCTGCTGTCCCGTCACTATGGAGCAGGAGTGCCCATACCCAACCATGCTCTTTAAAGTGTCCATACACTTCAAGGTCTTCTGACAGGAGAATTAGCTCTGTTTAAATCCATTGATGCTTTGAATGTCAGAAGATCTCAATTAAGATAATTTTAAAAGCAAAACATTCCAAAGGATCAAGAACAGTAGAATTAATTATCTACATTAGTAAATCCTAAATCATGTGTCTATGCTGTTTTGTAGAAATAAACATGATATCCTTCAATTGTTTTTTCTCAGTCAGTGTTTCAAAGTTACTGTTCTTGGTTCTTACACAATTATTACTCTTCTTGTTTCTATTATTACACCTGGGTCTGTCTTGCCTTTCATGACCTGATCTGCACAAAATCTTGTTTTGGGGGTTCTGAAAGAACTTTTCTTCACCTTGAAATGTCCATCCTGTTTCAGCTGAAATATTTATTCCAGCTTTAGGCATTTATCCAGGGTTACAAAATTCCAGTTTTATCTTAGTCCTTTTGGTACAGGCCATGCTGGGAGACCTGATTTGTACACAGGCCATGGAACTAGAAAAGCTGCACCGTGGCCAATTTCCTCCTCTGAATTTTCTTGTATAAAATGACTTAGTTATTAGTATGAGAATAAACAGCACATGCCCCACAAGTCATGATTAAAACCTTCTATATCATCTTGAGGGTTTGTAGTAATAAACGTCTTAGCATTTACAGATTCCCTAGAGGGAGCCAAAAAATCCTCACATTTTGACAATGCTAAAGGCTTTACATGGAATAACATAGCCAACAGAACATAATAAAACATGCAGTGAAGAAATGTTTGGTTTAGACATTCTTATTAAAAATCTCCTGTTGGTCTAACTCCATCTGTGACCTGTTGATATTGACTTGCTCTCTACAATATAGCAGTATCAACTAATCCAATCCAAACCCACCTATGCATTACACATCATGTACCACTGCTACAGTGAACAGTGCTTCTACCTGGGAAAATTCACTGGGGAAAACAGTCATGGAAATTTTATGAAAAAATGTATCGCTACCTCTATTTGAAAAGCATTTTGCTATGCCCTGAATGAAGAATACAACATAAAAATAAATTGGATTCTACACTGTAGATGCAGAACTCCCTGGCTGCTAGAAGAGAGAAAAAGCTATTGCAGTAGCAGGAGCTAATTATGGACGATGATAGGACATCTCGTAAAGTCTCCTGGGGAAAAAATTAATTGATCCAGGGTATTGATAAGATAATTCCACTCTATCTTTCTCCGTTTCTTTTTCTTCTTTCTTTCTACTTTACTACTATTCTTATTTAACCTTCAGCTAACCATTTAAGTAACCACTGAACAGCAGTAATAATTGTATTAAATCAATAGTGTGGTATATAATCTTGTTGCTTTTTGCATTAATGTCAAGAGGTTCTTTTTGACATCACTTTCTTAATGTTTCCAGTACGATAAGAATGTATTTTCTATTATTTGTAGTGTTTTCAATTGTTACTGCAACTGTACTTATTATATTTTCCAAAATTTGAAAAAATGCTTCAGTGACAGGAACTAAGATCCTCTGCTTAATTTCATCTTCCTGCCAGTGACTTATTTTGGATCCGTGCATAACCCTAGACCTGTCTGTATGACAGGAACTGTTCAGTCCATTTTATCCTTCAACAGGTAAATAAGATTTACTTAGAAGTCCTTGGAATTCTCACTGATAAGGTGACAAGAAGGTACAACAATAGTAGCACTGATGGAGCCCTGCTAATAAGGGAAGAAGTGCAAGCTTAAAAACAAACAAACAAACTCACCACCAACAACAAAAACCCCAAAAACCAAAACACAAACCTATGTTTGAGTTTTGTTGTAATTCTGGATATCCTAGTATATTACTTATTACCAGGGACTTTTATCATTTCAGTTCTGCAGAGTATAAACATCATCTTAACAAAATTAATAACTATACCTATTATGGCTACTAAGAAAGTACTAGCAAAAATGTTGTAAAGCATTAAAAATATTAACATTAAAATTTAAAATAAACAGTGTATATAAATTAAACTGTGAAATTAAATAACAATATTTCTCCCGGTTCTTCATTTTAAGGATAGACTTGAGTTTAACTCACAGAAATGTTATTAGGAAATTCATTTAAACTGACTATGCGTGCCAAAAATGGTGTGAACTCCAGAAGATGAGACAGCACAAAGGGATGACTTAGCAAACATTATTCTAACGAAACCCCTTGCACAAAGACACTGAAACATGCAAGCAAGATTAGAATTTAAGGGTTTGATTTGTAGTTAGAGCTGCACCAAACTGCTACTTTCTCTCAGTAATGTCACACTGACAAGGGGAACTTTGAGTGATAAATGAAGGACATGTGAGACCAAACGTTATTTCTTACACAAGAATAGTACTAAATTCTTTGATGAATACAGTGAACTTAACAGACAGCAAACTTAGAAATCCTAAATGTGCATGACATAAAATGTGCTGAAATCAGACAGATCTAAACTGGTCATATATTTGTAATGGATAATTGAACACGACACTAATTAAGGAAGGATGGTGCCTTCATATTTTCCCATCTAGATGCTTTTCTTGTTAAAACCCAGTTGCCTCATTCACATCATGGGGCCCAGTACAGTAAAAGGGCAAGATTTATTGCACATAAAAGGTCAAACTAACTAATGTAATGGTTCCATCCAATCCTGAAATTAAAAACACTTTTTGATTCCTTGCTATCTAAGCTCTATACACATGCATGTCTTAATAAATACCTGGACCACAGAGGAATTTCCTTCATATTGCTCCTTCATTTGCAGTTGATATTGCTCTCCATATTGATTTTTTTTTTTTTTTAATGGAGAAGAAACAGGGTAGCAAAAGAGGTCTATTAAGAGGTCTATTAACTCTTTGTTTTGTTTTGTTTTAAATATAGGTTATAGAACTAGTCCCCTTATGGTTTTATGGATGATATTTTCAACATTAATATTCCTCACCAACAAAGGCTGTGAATGTTCTGCAATACACACCAGGCAGCCAAAGGCCATTCACACCAAAAAAAGAATGTTGTTCAAATGGAGGAGTTTGCCTGGGTTGATGAGGACTGGGTTAGGGAGCAGCTAGGCAATCTGGACTAGGATGCTTTCAAAATACGTTTTTATAATGAAAAAAAGCTAGCATTGAAGTGGCATCTGCAGAAATGTCTTAAGAAATTACTCGCCAAGGTTAGTTAACAAGGCATAAATTAAAAAAAAAAAAAAAGGTAAACAAAACAACAAAACCAACAAACACCACCATCCCCCAACCAGCAAAAACCCCCAAACCAAGCCACCATCAAAGCAACACATCTAATCTTTAAATATCTACTTAATATCTTTGTATGGCAAATACATCAATTTACAGGCCTCTTCCGCCTCAATTTTTATGACTTGAAAGCCTTCAGAAAGTAATATGAAAAGGGTAATATTTCTTGCATAAGTAAATAGAATCTTCACCAATGCTATTTTTCTGTAGAAAAACCCAAACTGACCAAACAAGAACAAAAGAACACACACAA
This sequence comes from Streptopelia decaocto, assembly GCF_964273445.1. Lineage (NCBI taxonomy): Eukaryota > Metazoa > Chordata > Aves > Columbiformes > Columbidae > Streptopelia > Streptopelia decaocto. The sequence goes on along the minus strand of NC_138666.1, from coordinate 17,652,218 downwards.
AAATATCAAAACCACAAAAACCCCTCCACCAAACCAAAACAAAAAACCCCCAACAATGTGCTTTCCCAATGTATTTCATTCTTTTTGCAGATCTCTGTCCAAGCGCATGTTGAAAGAACATCAATTTGAGGGAAATAAAAATGTGTTCTGGATTAGAATTCCACATAACGAAGAAAGAATTCCAGTCAAAATAAAGCAAATCTCATATTACTTTCTTGGGTTGAAGAATCAGATACATTGTTTCCCCTTTTTTTTAAACTTATGAATTTGAAAAATGTTTCCTCATTAAGATATAATCATGAACATGTGTGAGAAAGATCTAAACTGATGATACTCGCAAAGCAATGAAAGAAACAGATTTTCAGAGATAGGATTCTGATTTTGTAATGTATAATATATACATAATTGCAACTATGAAGGTGAAAGCTTAAATTGCCAGAAACATCTGCATTCAATCTGCTTTAAAAAGTAAATACAACAGCTCAAAAGTTTGATATTTAACCCTCAAAATATTTAAGTCATGATCCTGCAGGAAAAAATATAACAACAACAAACAACAAAATCAAAAAACACCACACTCTTAAAATATATCTAAGTGGCTAGATATATTTTTAATATCTTCATTAATAAAAAAGCCAAAACAAAACCTCAACCAACCAACCAAAAAGGAACATACACACCCAAATAACTCAATTGGATCTCTGATCTGACAGAAGCACAGTTTAAGGTTCTTATGCCCCTTCCATTTTAAAACTTAATTTGCATGTTTGTCACCAAACCCATAATTTGTTCTGTCTAAAAGTTAGTAATGAGAAATCTCGAGAGCATACAGACTTGGCATTTCTGTTGGCTACGATATCCAAATAATCTCTGATATTTTCTAGGAAGGTTTGATCTTGTAGGTTTTCAAATGAACCTTTATTGAGAAATACGAATGTCAGAAATAGTGGAGATCAGTTAAGCTCCTCATAGTCCCATACACCTGAGTGAAGCAGGAGAAATAACCATGTAAGTGAGAAAGGACAAGAAACAAGGGAACAGAGCTCAAGTATCTCAACTCTTTTCTGTTTGTATTCACCTACATGCCCCTCTATTAAGACTTATTTTATGGCCAAATATCAGCTTTCAGAAGCTTCTTTGGGCAGTTGGGCTTAGAGCACAAAGTTGTGCAAGGACGGCCCTTCCAGTATACAAATTCCTCCACATTTTTCTTCAAGTTCATATCTGCAACATGAAGTCACACACTGGCCGTTCTTCTTCTTTCATGTATTTCTTAGCTATCAGGATTAATAATTTTACTCTCTCCTCTTCATACTTTCAGAGCAAACTTGGGGTTTCCAAAGAAGTAAAGTGGATGTGATGAACATATTAGCAAACTTGCATTTAACTAACTACACTGAGGACAGGATTTTCAACCCTTTAATTTTTTAGGGGACATGTACGAGATTTAGCACAAACCCACAATCATACACCAGGTAAAGCTTAAGAAGGAAAAAAACCCTGGCTTCAAAGCAGTTGATATCAAGAATGCTGATATTTGTTTCTCTCCATGGCCCAAATATTTCTAGAAATTTGTGAACACAGATAAGATTCTGTCATGGTGCAACTGGAAGTCAGTAAATCTGAGCTGGCTTACTCCAGCAGAAGATGTGCCCTTATAAGCCAAACTTGAGACATCATATAAAAAAGAACACAGTATGAGGGATGAACACAATTCCAAATGTAACTATACTGACTTAAAAACAAACAATAGTTCTGTTAGAAATTGGCAGCATTCCCAATAATAATATTTAAACAAAGAAAGAATACAATATGCGCAGGCATACTCCAACTATTTTTAAATGACATATTACTGTATACTTTATGAGAAAAGTTCAACCAGATTTGTCAAATAACTCAAGGTCTAGCTATTCAAATGCTCATTGCACAGAACAATTGCCTCTTTTTTCAATAGCTAACTTTCTGTATAGTTATTAAAAACGCGCTTAGAAGCTCGCATCTGAGGGCTACAGTCTTGATATCAGCAGAAACAACAGGCACGTTTTCTTGCAGTTTCTTGTGTCAGAAAGGATTTAAATGACCAGTACAATGTACTGTTATGACCTGAATTACACACGGTGGACAAGCCGATTCCCGTCTTCCCACCTTCTGCTCTTCAGGGAGCAAATTTTGCTTTCCCTAGAACAAAACATCTGCTCTGGTGAGAAGTCTCTGGAAGACTGCTCGAGGACCTTGAGGCTTCCTGGGAAGCTGCTAAAGACTCAGAACAGTTTGTCCCAATGAAAATTTCACCAGCACAAGGTCTGTTAGATTTAACCGCCTGACACCACTTGAGCCCCAACTCATGGCATAATTGGAAATTTTTAGGCTGACACATATTTATAGGGTCTGTCTGATACTCAAAGATGTACAAGAGTTATGGCTCCACACTGGGCTTTTCAAAGATTTCTTTATCAGCAAATAACAAAGTGAAACCCGTCATTACAGACCCATGGATGAGATTAGATATGTTTTTAGGTCGCAAGCTAAAAGCTTGCTAATGCTTACAAGCATTCCTTGTCTAGGAATGTTTGTTAATTTGAACTCCCCTCCCTTGCTGGGTTTCTTTAATCTCCCAACCAGCTGTCTCCCATAAAAAGATATTTCTGTTTTTAGTTACAAATCTGTTTAGAGATAAAACTTGCTCATAAATACACAACTGCATCCATGGTCTGTTTTTTTGCTGACAGTAGAGAACCAACTCCAGATGAAAAATATTAAACTTTATTTAGGAACAGAAAACATATTCTACTTGCTTGAAGCATGGTGCATGTGTTATGGATGCTCTGGGTTTTAGGTCTGGCATGACACTGTGAAAGAACTCACTGCAACAGCCATTTTTGTCACCTTTTGAGATTTAGAGCTCATGAGATGGGATAAATTGAAGCTCACTCAGTGCCTGGTAGTATTTTTACCTGCAGAGCACCTGAATATATGGAATGGACTCAGCGTAAACAACAAAAAAACCTCCCCCAAATCCCACAATTTCTGCTTTTCTAATAACAGCAAACCAGCACATAATTCCTAACTTGTTTTCCATTCCCTTGATTTCTAATTTTTAACTACATAAATTGCACCTATTTCTTCATTATATATTCACTACAGCTACATCAATCCAGACTTCGACACTACTGAGAACAATGGTTTTGGGTACAATTAAGGGACTGTGAGCTAGTGCCTCTAGTTAAAACACACACATGTAAAGTTTTCAAGCATTTTCACTAGAATGTGTTAAGAGTTCTTGAATTTACCTCTGCCCATACCATATTCTTCTTAAAGTAACCTCTATCTTCTGAATAGTTCTGGTTTCCACTAAAATTATTATTAGATATTTTATTAGGGAGAAATTGAAAGACTGCTCCCTATAATTCAAGCTAAGTGCAAAAGACCAATAGATTTCTGATGTTGAATTTTACTGCTGCAGAAAGTAGCATTTCAGTGACATCCAAGCAACATTCTGCAAAATGCCCCTACCCATCATTCTTAGTACCTACAGGAAAACATATACTGCCCCAAATCTAGCATTCTTCCATTTGTCATCTGCTAATTGAGGATCTGGAAGCTCATCTTGCTTTGGAATAGCCAAGTACATTTTTGTATTGTATTACCCAGCATATATTATTAAAAGATTACATCAAATGTATTTTCATTAATATTAACTTTATGCCTGTTGTAGTTCAGCATACAGTTCTGTGGAAAAAATGATTAAAAATATAGTTGCATGGAATATATGAAAATTAAATTCTACTAGTCTCAAAATATCAAGATTTTATGGACAATGTGCCAAAACTCTGTGCTATACTGTAGAGTATAAATATTTACAATTGAGTTTATGCTTTAGCAGTTAAATGTTGTGGGATGTATTCGTTCTCTCAAGAGAATTCACATCTCAAGAGACTCTGCAGTCTGTCAGTTAGTTATTCCATGTAGTTACTTTGTCTAAACTGCCTTCCATGGGAGGCTGTGCCATTTAGATCCTGAAGCAATAGCTGCCTTATAAATACCTGAGACAGATAATGGTGACTAATGGGAGCTAAAAGGAACAAGCAAACTACTTCAAGATGAAGAAATATTTCCTTGGTCTTCACCTCAGGAACACACTTTTCAGGCACAGAAACTGCCCTTTGCTTCTTCCAGGGCTCACTCACTGGATTTTCCAACGTAGCTGTGTTTGCACGTGTTTGGTTCTGTGCAACGGGTACAGTTTCAAGGGTCAGAGCCAGGAATGAGGACTTTCAGCTCTCGAATAGACATCAAATTAACTGAATTTGGAAGGTTTGGGGTGAACAGCAACTTCCTTGTGGTTTAGCTTCACACCACCCTGGGATTCCAGCCCCCTCCGAGAAGCCTTTGAAAGTACCCAGAGGTCTGCAGGAAACAAAGCTGAAATTCAGCAGCAACAAAAGAAATTACACTGGCTACTATCACCCATCTGGTCATGTTGTGCTCATACTTAAACCAGAGCAGAACCAACCAATCAAACCAACCAACCAAACAAAAAAGCCAAACTGACAAAATGAAGACTTATCCAAAACTTACTTTAAAAGTGATGATAATAATTGTAGGTAACAAAATGGAGCTCCTCAGTGCCCCATCTATAAATTAATTAAAGAACTTGGTACAGAGAAAATAAATATCACACATAGGCCTGTGTGGCACAGTTGAAAAATGATCTGACAAACATGATGCCTCTAGAGGAATGAGCCAGCAGTTAAACAAGACAGGTTAATACCCTGCTTACATCCACAAGACATTCACAGTGCTCCCTTGTAGCTGCTGTGACTTGAGACTAAAAGCTTTAACCAATAAAAACCATTAAACCTAGGCAATAAAACAATGCCAACCACAAGAGACCACATGACTACAGATCAATACGTGGTATTTCCTTTAGAAATCACGTCATAAGGTTTTCAGTCTAAAAATATTTTTCCTGCTTTAAAATGCAGAGAGAAAAAGAGAATTTGGCCAGGTCTAAGTTTAAAGAACTAAAACCACAGGGTAACAAGGAGAAAAGATTCGTGATGTAATCACTCCCCAAAAGACAAAAACAAAACACAGACACCTCACAGCACTTGTTCTCACAGGTATGCTTCTGTAGGGCAAATGGACCCATATATTCATCCACAGCTACCTTTAAAGAAGATATATTTATTTTAAATAATAATCCAACTGATATTCTATAGAGCTGCTTCAACTTTTAGCTTGGGTAGAGTAGCAAGACTGGTGTTGAGTAACTCCTTTCCAGGATGCAGGCATTACATAAAAAGAATCACTAGGCCAGTACTGTGCTACACAGGAAGGGAAAACTGCCTTGACATTAAGCAAGACTTCCCCAGGAATCAGGCCCTTTGGTTTTACGCCACTGTGCTCTCAGCACCAGGCTGGAGACCCAGCCAGAGCTTTCTCAGCACATGAACTCCTCCATGCCTGCGAGCAGTTCATCAGAGATGGAGGTTTTTATCCTTCACCTCATCTTCACCACTGTGGTGACTTGTGTGTTTTCCAAGACGTTATTTAGTGTATTCATAAAGTATTCTTTATATTTATATACTTCTCAAGTATCAGGTAATATTCTGCAACAAAGGAGAGCTCAAGACAGAAGTCAAAGAATATCCACAGAAGGTTAAATAAAAACAAATTCTTTGCACGTTGTCTATCAAAACCCCTTCCCTTTCTCACGCCTGTGCAATGTCCCCAATAAAAGCAATGCCTCCTAACTTGACTCTCTACATTTGAAGAAAATTGAACATGAACTTGCCAGACAAATCCTCTGTAGCAAACCTCAGCAGGGCTTCCAAGCCAACTTCCCAACTCTGCCAGGCTGCTTCTGTGTCTTCAGGTAAAATGCACACAGCGCCTTTCAGTTCCCGAGAACCACTCTGTTGCTCAGTTTTCCCTTCCGTAAAAGGAGGATGATCTGTACTCACCTCTGAAAGCTGTTGCAAAGCTTCATTTACAAAATCTGACAGAGATGGGAAGACAATGCAGATCCCTGGACACTCCAGACCTGTGATTTTCCACTTCTGCAATCCTTCCTGTCCATGGTTTTGCTAAAGGCACGGGGCTGTTACATCTACACAGTCAGTACATCCATCTTACCCAAACAACTCGCGTCCAGCTAGGCAACACCACTTTTTGTTTCTTTATGAAAAAGAACAAAAAATGATATAAAACCACAATGAAACCTTAATTCTTAACTGAATGACCCATTTGACATCAAATTACTCTGATATTTCAATTCCTTGTGCCTTACCAGGGTAGCAGCTTTATCTCTCTCAATGTTAAAGGCCTTGGGAAGTTAGATCGGCAATCAAAGTAATAGAAAAAGCAATACAGAACATATATAAACTGAGCTGAATATCCTAAAATGTTTTCTCAGCATGTTGGCTGTTACAAGATCAGGCACCTGGATAGTAAATTATGGGAGTTTGATTTGTGTAACAGGTATTTTGTGCATGGTTACCAAATTAGCAGAAACAATACAAAAATTCCCCATAGTTACTGGCACCCATGTTCTGTTTTTGAAATGTCATTGCAAGTTTACTTGGGAAGGAGCTTTGAAGGGCAGTTTTCCAGAAACAAATACTTTTTCATGGGTCAGTATCTGAAGAATATTATTGTTTCTATTCTGAATTGTTTGACCTTCATGTTATGAAAATCAAAGTCATGCAAAGCCTTTTTTATATAAACTGAAATTAGGAAAATGTCACTTCTTACATTGGTAAGAAAGGCTCAGAAGCATGCACACATGCATATACACACTGCATTTCAAGTCCTAGCCAATTTTCTATTTCAGTAAATAGAGAAAAAGAAAAGATTTATGGCAAGAATAGTTTCCAATTCTTTCTCCATTATTTGATTTTTTTTTCCTCTCTGCTATACACATATCAGAGAGAATATATTCAAGTAGAGTAGCCACAAAAAGTTAAAACTATCAGATGTAGGAACAAATCTTCTCAACCTCCTACCTGCCTTTTTTTTTTTCCTTTGTAGATAATATATGAGTTTTGGGGAGGAGGGTTATTAGAACACTCATTCTGGGCAAGCAGGAAAAAGTGAGGTGAGGAATTTCTCCTGCTGAGAGAAAGCATCAGGTCAGAAAGAAGACAAGTCATGGGAGGAAAAATCCTCCTCCATCCTCCCTGACCTCCTTGTAAAATCTCATTCTCCTGTGATTCAAAGTCAATAGACGCAAGAACATAATGACCAATTGACCTTAATGAGTAATAAAAGACTTGCACTGCTTTTTCCTGTCACTAACAAGTACCACAAACTCTTCATGCTTTAGCATACCTTTCCTCCCTCTTTCATTGCTTATCTTGCAGTGTAACTAAAGGTCATCTTTATTAAAGACTGTTTCTGCCTATTTCTACTAACATACTAAAAATTCCTGCTACTACTGGTTGTTTTCGAACTACAGTCATGGACAGGTCAAAAAAAGTGGCATGGAAAGGGAATGAGAGCAGAAATAATACTGCAGAAACCAAAGGTGAAGACAGGAAGCTATTTCGTAATGGCACAAGCACTTCACAGTGGTTACTTTCCTAGGAAAGCTTGTTTTTGCACATATGACACTATCATTACTACAAGCCAAATTATGCATAACTGTAGATTTCAGTTGTTGTTGTTTGCTTGTTTGTTTTTAAGATATATTAAATGTTTACTGATTTGTGAAAGCAGCGTGACTTGAAACCATACTGTCCTTGGAAAGGCTGGTAAGGAAGCAGTGTTAACGTTTTTACGAAATGACCTCCAACAGGTCATTATACCAACAGGTATAATGAGCATTCCACCACTGACACTGAACACCATGGGAGAGCTGGTGCAGCACACTCCCACATTTCCAACTTCTGATCCCTCTTGGGACACAACCTCAAACTCACTAATCCAGAATTGCAGTGTCCAGATACTGAGAGTTCGGAAAAGATGAGCACGTTTCGTGGTAGAGAAGAGGCAGAGGGAAGGTGAAGGAAGAAATGTTGCTTCTTATAAGGAAGTTTTTGTTTCAGTTGGCTAGATTAGTGACTGAAGCTCAGATAAGGGAGGTTAAAAACACTCAAAATGCACACAGACACATTTTTCCAGACTGCAAAATTAGCAGTGAGAAACACAGAATATTCTAAACAAGTGCTGGTGAGACTTTTGTACCCTGAACTAGCTCATATATTCTGTCAAATAACTATTTATTGAAAGATAAAAAGGAGCTTTAAGATAGATTACTGACACTATTTTTGTAGCCTGTGCCCACACCCCAAGTTCTACAGCAAGTGCCAACACCGAGGGTTCAGAGAAAGAGAAAAAATGTGAACTGATAAAGTCAGCTTTCATTTTGTAAGGCACCCCCTCCCAGCCTCATGCTGATAAAACCTTTATGCCACTCCATTGCATATTCCCTCTCTCCCTCAATTTTAATTTGAGTTTTCCCACATCATATGTAGCATACACAGAATACGTGATAGTGCTTGGTATAAAGGTTTCATTAGCACTCATTTGGGATGCAGCATAACTCCCTTATGATTTCACAACATGGAAGGGAGGGAGCCACTCCAAATACCTCCTGCTGAAACATTTATAATGCGATGAGCTATCACCCACTTTCACTCCACATCCACCCTCCACCCACACGTACTGCTTACCCCATTACAAGCGCAATTTTGTTTCATTTCTAAGAACTGAATAAACAGATCACTGCCATCTACATATGTATCCATGTCTTGTTCTATGTTAATATCACTTTATATCTTCTGTTCATGTGGGGTTTTGGTGATGGATTGGAACAAAATAACTAGAGTGACTCTGCCAAAAGAATTGACAGAACCCCCACCCCTATTGAAATGGTCTTTAAATTTTTGCCTTTTCCATAGAAATACGGCAGAAGGCTATTGCAAGAATTCAGCTAGCGTTGTATCTTTAAATACAATATACATTCTGAGGAATCTGTATATTAGAAAAAGTTCCAAATAAAAGCTGAAAAACGTAACCTTTTAGCAAGATGCAATTGTGTGTCTTTATTTTGCTGGCCATAGAAATTAGAAGGAAAGGTGTATTTATTTTAGCTAATAAGTAAAATTCTCACCAACATGTCTTTGAATGTACCTGTCATTTTAAAGTTAGGTACTATCCGTATTCTCTAATTGTACTGGGGAAAACTGTGTTGGTATGAAAAACTATTAGGAAGAGTAAGAAACTTTAGGGTGGAATGCAGTGTTAATGAGAGCTCATTACTTTACTGCAAATTTTGACATACTGCATATTTTTCTTACAGTCCCAGCTGCCCAAGCAAAGTTTTATTTCTCTAAAAAGGTAAAACAGAAATACGCTTCCCCTCTGTCTCCAACAACAAAAGCAGAATAAAAGGATAAATAATTTAGATTCCTATTACTTGACATTACCCTAATTACTTAGGATAAAACAGTTTATGACTTCTAAATAAGTATGGTTAGCAAAATAAAGAATATTTCATATCTGCCAACATAGAAAATAGCAAGGCACTGCCTATTAGCAAAGATGAATCTGCCGCTCCCTGGAACGAGGCTGTAACCCTTGGTTTCAGCATCGCTTCGCCCACCAAAGCCACACGACTCATTTGTTCAGTGTTTACTTTTCACTTTATCTACTGCAGGAAACATTAGACCATTACTTCTTCTGATTTCAAAACTAACAGTGATTTAAGAATGTAAGGTATTTTTATTCGTTCTAGACAGTTTCTTAATGACATGATTTCTAGAGGTTGTTTTCAAAGGTTACAAAAATATATACAGTCTTCTTTGTACAGATATGCTGGCCATTAGTAGCTTTTTAGTTACACATTCTATAAGAAGATGGGCCTTTTCTACAGATTCAGTTATAAGTTGAAGCATCTTAAAGTGTGAGCGTTCCTTATTCTTCTTAACTTTTCCAATATTAAACAGCATTGAAGCAAAACAGATCTTCCGTTCCATTCAAATATCTGCCTGAATTTTCCATATAATAAAGTGGCAAAATTGTAAACAGAACAAAAACTGTACCAACATGAAATCTCCTGATGTGCATTTTTATCTATTGTGAGCCCTTAGAGTAAATGGACAAAACAAACGAGCAAACAAGCAGGGAAAAAAACCTCACACACACACACACACAAAAGTACCATCCCTTCTAGGACACATCTTCAGATCAGACTGCACTTACCACTTGCATGGGCAGCGCTGTATTCCCACCACAGATTCTGATAATTATGTTAGACTCTTTTAAGAAGGATGCGCATCCTTTCTGCATCTGCTGGATGACTAAAGGAAATTGTCTCATTGTTACAGCAGTGGCATCACAGTGACACAGTCCAGACTGTATCAATCTGATGAAAATTCTGTTCTTTCTTGTCTTACAGCTGGACAAGAAATGAGATCAGATCTGAATCCCAGCTTACAATGATATTTTTCTGCCTATTTGCATCCTTTAGCATATTTTACAGTCTTTTTTTTTTTTCCCCACAAAATTAAATGTGATTTAGTCCGTTTTTTTATTCCAGTTCCCATTTTAAGGCATTCTGGTGTGCATAACTCCAGCATAAGTTTGTTTTGAAAACTCAAATTCACTGCTCTGTACATTCTAAACTTAGTCTAATTACTGTTGCTCTCTAGCAGATAATATACAGCACAGAAGAATCCCAGCCCAGATGCATATGTACTTCTCTGCTGCACAGAGGTGAACACAATGGCAGAAACAAATACTGCATTACACAGTTCTGTACATTGTAAAGGAGGCCATGCATTCTCCTCCACTGTCTGTGTTGCATGGTATCCAACCTGTCTGCCTATACCATGCAATGTACTTATATACAGCTGAGGAAAAGCTGTCAAATTTATTCCAGTTTACATAGGATCTAACACAAGAGGAGTCTAATCCTAATGGGTCTTTTTGGACACTACCTGAAAGCAAGAAAGAATGGTACTAATAGCAAACCATGCTTGTTCCCGTCAGCTTTTATTCTTATTATTTATTTCTTGTACCCTTCACTGAGAAGATCAAAACCCACTTTTGTAAGTAAATGAAAGCTTTAGTTTGTATTGAAATTCTTTAGGAGTGGAGCTCTAGTTGACATTTCCTAAATTGAAATGTAATTTTGTGGAAGTCGGGTGATGATATAATTCAGCATCCCCTCTGGATACAGAAGTTTTCCACTTAGATGTAGGAATCAGTAATGCGACTAAGAAAAAGCAAATCTCCAAATGCAAACCAAGAGAAGTCCCCTCAAAATGTTTTGAATAAATCAGTTTCAAAACTTTTAACAAGAATTGTCTTGCTAAGGCACTTCTTAAAGTGCTGTCACTGGGTCAGCACCACGGTGGCTCCTTCAATGACTCCTACGAGCCTGAAGAGGCATCGCGAATTTCACCACCTGTGCCCCAAATGCAGAGCACGCTCCTGTCCAATATAAACAGGGACAGTTTGTATATAAAACAAATCAAATGACAAACCCTACCAAAACAAAATGCTCCACTGCACACACCATTCTGCCTTAGGGAAAGAATCAGAGAACAAAACACACGAGACAGATGTAAGTCATGTTGCTTAATGCGCTCCTGGAAGGCACTCATAAAAAGTCTGTTTTAAAAACAGAGTCATTTCCTGTTCCTAGTCTTTTGTTTTGTTTTTCCCTCTACACCACAACAATAACAACTCATTTTGAACTTGAGGATAAAGTTTAGTACAATTACACCAGGCTTATCCCATCTTAGCAACTTAGAAACCAACGTTTCCTACAAGGGTAAAAAAAGTCCAGGTCAAACAAATCCGTGAAAGGCTGGCACGAGGTAAACAAAGTCCACTGCCACCACAAGGAGAGAACACAGGGCCTCTAACACCTCACATATCATATTCTGTTAAAGGAAGATCCATTAATTTGAAGGAAATATTTTGATTACGTTTCTGGACAAACACAGCAAAGCTCTTATTTGCATAGCCTGAAGCATACACTAGCACACATTTACTTAAATAAATATTACTTTTTAGAACAATTTTGTTTCTTTATTTCTATTTTTTTCCATTAATGAGCAGACATGACAGCAAAACAAGTGACTAATTTGACTTCAAGCCCATTTGCTTAAATGATAAAATACACTGAGGTAGTTATTAGCTGGTTTCACCCATGGCTAATACATTTTTAAAATAGCTTATATGTACCTTGGGTAACTATGAAAGCCATTCACTACTTCTACATATTTTTTCACAAATAATCAAATTATATTTTGGAAACAATATAGTATATCTAAAAGTCTTGGGCCTTTTTTAGACTTACAGTTAGATTTATAGCACCACAAGTATGGCTAAAGGTTGAATCCCCATTCTGCCCATTCATCATGTGTCAAGTCAGGTTTGAGAACACGTACCTGACATGGGATGAAAAAACAGGTGTAAATTGCCACACTGGAGAGCTGCAGTGTGGTACAGTCATATTCTGCTCTCATTCTTGGCAGACATTCCCTGCATTCAGCTCCCAGCCTCCACATTAATAATCAAGCATTCCATTAGGAGGAGTTTTGAGAGGAACTCCTACATACTGATGTATGTTACAGAATTTCAGCCTCACAAGGGAAAGCGTGTAGACAAAAAAAAAAACCCAACACAACACAAGAAAACCCTCAACAACAACTACAAAAAAGCCACAAAACGAAACCAACCAACCAACAAAAAAAAAAAAAACAGCCATGCTAGAATAAAAGCAATATGTAAACTGGCAAAGTTTCTGTCGCTAATTTAACTGGTACTATACATTACCATATGCCAAGCTTCAAAATACTGCCTGCAAACATACATGATTATTGAAAACATCACAGGGGAGCCAGGACTCATCATTCATGGCAGCGTGTTTGGGGCAGGGTGGGGCAAAAGGAAAACACAGTCCATGAGGAGCCCTTGTACTTTACCAGCACAATTATCATGTTCTGTTTCTCTAGGGTTTGGGTTGCAGAATCGCTGAATCTGATCCAGAAAACTGTACATTTATTCAAACTGCATTAGGCAATACCAGCTACAGTGAATATTAACATGCTGTGTAACATGCAAAATAAATGATGTGTTCGTCTGCCGCAGTCAGTATTATTATGCTTTGGCTGTACAAAAAACTTAAAACACAGTCTTTCCTAATTTGTATTACATGCAGGCATGGCATTATGTTAAACAGTTCTTGACTTAGGAATTGGAAGTCAGCTGGACAGGAATGTGGAAATTTCTTCTGCAAAGCATTTTGTTTTTCCTAAATAAATTAACATGGTTTTATTTCCTTCAGAGAAGAAGCCATGGAAAAGGTGTAAAACATCGGCATGTTTCTGAGAGCATAAATTAACCCAACTTCATAAAAGTCGTTTTTTAAGATGCAGATGACTCTTGCCTCGGTATTGTCCAGGGCTTTGTCATAAACCCGCATTTTTACTTTCCCTATGGCTGTCATCTGGGAACCTGCGTTTTGTCTTAATCATTAAACAGATGATTTGCAGATTGCATCCCTTTGTCTTGCACGTGTCTATTCTGTTCTCAGAATAAATTTATCAAAAGTAAACTTCCATGTCGTACTGTATTCGTCAAATAAATACAATTACTCACAGTGGAACCACAGATCTGTATTTAAATATAACCACTATTTTTTCCACTGGGAAACATAGATTTCTTGAGATGTAGGATGATGAAGAAAAAATTTGATACCAGAGTACTTCTAGAGTAGCTATTGAGAGCTTCTTAATATACCTAATTGTTCATTCTCCTCAAGTGATCGAGATGATCAGATTTCTTTAGCCAGATATGTCACGGGCTTAGATCTTGCTCAGCTGCTACAGAGGAAAATCTCAGGCCATTGAATGAGACAACATAAAGCATAAAATAAAACTGGTTCTGGAAGACCCAAATCCAAGCTTTCAGCAGAAATTAATCCAGAAAACCTGATTTTCTGACTAGAAAACAGAACATTTTTTTTTAAAAAAAAGTCACTTGCACATTTCCAGAAAGATCCCACTTTAATTTCATAGGCACTAGGAGGATTAGTGGCACAACGATTGCTTTGGAGAAATCCTTTGCGACGAGACCTCATTACAATGGGCAGACAGATCCAATTGTCTGTCATTACTATCAGTGATCATGTCACCAAGTAAAAGTGTTAGTTACCGCACTATCAAAAAGGTAAAGACATCCTTAATCTGGCAATTTCAATAAAGAAAATCTCTCCAGCTGCAGTTCTCAAAAACTTGCCAGTCCATGTCTTACACCTAACGTATTTTAGATCACATTAGATATCTACCGAACATACAGACTCTATTAAAAGTAGAGAGCCCTGTACTCAATTACAGCAGACCTTTGCAGTTTGTATCCAGTCCAGAAAATGACAGATGCCCTCAATCCCACTAAAAATTCAAGAGTCCAAAATGCTCAACCCCTCACCTAACCAGGTCATTTGTCATCCAAACGACTGCTTACTCCGGGAGCCGCTCAGCGCCTTGCGACTCGATAATGCACATACCTTTCAAAGGCTATTTTAGGCTCACAAAACTCTACTGCCTTAGCGAGCTCTGCCTCTGGGTAATTCAAACCATTTTACCAGGCTGAGGTTTTTATATTGGTTTTATAAATGTCTTAAGGGATAGAAAAATATCTTCCACAAGCTAGAGATTCACTGAATATGCTATGATGGTATATTGTTCACTTAGGCCCAGCTTAAAATAAAAGGGCTATAATTGGTCTCTTGTCCACATTTAAGGTAAAACAAGTGCCTAGATTTTGTGAAGTACAGAGCACAAATCACTCATAGCAAATTTAGAAAGTGCTGAACAATTTTGTAAATGAGGATAAACATTTTTTTTCAGCCTAAACATGAATAAGAATGTAACCTGAGGCTGCAGCGCTCTGAAAATCCTGCTGCCCTGGCTTTGTTTTTTACTTCTCTTCTATTTTCACAGCCACTCACAGGAAAAAGAGTCTTCTCTTTCTGGTCTCCACCCTGCTTTTCGCCAATCTCTTCGTAGTGGAAACCGAATATGAGTCAGTCTCCCAAAGCCATGTAAGTTGACTACAAATTTGTAACTACACAAATTGAGTACACCCTTTCCTACCTAAAATGCAGATATAATTTTGCAGACAAAGTCATGATAAAAGCAGAGTCCTTGTATGAAATATCCACATCCAACAGTTACAGTTCAAAATGTAATTACTTAATATTCCATTGGGACACATTCTATCCCCCTGCCCCATGTTTGTTATTTACTGCTAAAAGAAAAGATTAATATCTGCAATTAAGAATCAACAACATTATAGTTATAACATATTTTAAGTCTGTATTTAAAGCAACACCATTCACCAAGGAGTCTGAATGGCTACTTCAAGTCTTCTGGGATGGGAGTTCTAGAAACTTAAGTTTTCAATTACTAATTTCAGCCGAACAAGCACAATAACTGAGAACTCTACAGCTTTTTAAGCTTGCCTGACTATAATTACTTTATAATTGTTAGAAATAAAGATTCATCTCTATGGCAGATGAATCTGCAGCCTTCCCGTGTTTCACAAACTGTCAACATCTTTTATATAATCTCCTAAGGACCTTTAAATGCACAGCTTGAGGGGGGAAAATAAATCTCTCCAAGCTGTCTGTGTACATACTAGATTCACTTCGATATTCAAGCAAAAGATGAAAATTAGACCAGAAATTTCCCTTTGTCACTTTTAAGAGCATAAGTTTTTCAGTATTTATAAGAACTGTCCTTCGTTATCAATTTCTATAAAATTTCTCCACAAACAAAAGAATACAGTTATTCCCTTATATTCTTTTAGAGAGACAGAATATCATGGACATATAATTGCGTTACGTTACTGTCGCCATTGTAGGGCACAGAGGCACTTGGCAATAGACATTATCCTTCTAATAGTGGTTAGACACTGATTTTTTTCTTCACACTAAAACTTGAATTTGCAATGTTGTATAACCCCATTCCTTTTATATTTTCTTCAGCATCTGATGTAATATCTTAAAAGGTCATCTTTTTATGCTTGCTTACATAAACTTCGTGTTCTTATTTAAGAATGCAAAAGATTACACATGCACCTTGCTTGTTAGAAATACATAGGTTCTCATTTCCTGATATGAGTTTTCTTCCCAGTGTTGAGTAGAATGTTAAAAGTAGCCAGGAATTCAATAGAGAATGGAAATGACAGTGGATTGAAATGAAAGGGCACTTTAAATGACAGAATAATTAAACCAAACCATTTCTTAACTGAAAATGCAGCAACTTAAATTCATTAGAATTTTTCAACCCCTCCCCAAGTGGGATAAGAAGGTTAAATACCAAGTAATTATGGAATCAAATATTAGTAATGAAATGGCAACTCTAGTATAGAATCAGATGTTCTAAAACTTGCTAAGATAAGGAGCACTCCCTTGAACTCCAGGAGCCTGGATGAGGCTCCAGTTACTGAGCTCCGAATGTGTTTTTCCAAGCATTAAAACACAAATGTACAGCCCTTAAGTAAACTTGCATGTTTTTTCACTATAGCTCAAGATATGTATAATTGCCTTTAAACAATTCTAAATTTAAAGTGATGAGCATTGCTGAATATAGACTAGCAAGCATAAATTTCTCTCTTAAAAAAAATTCAACAATTATAATGAATTGTCTCTAATTACAATAAGAACTTATAGATATTATAGGAAATGATTATAACTTTTCAGGCAGGTTTAGCTTGCTATGAAATTGAGGCTATCAAATACTCAATATAGTTTGTAATATTTTGAAGTCTTGGGGAAAGGAAAAGCACATGGGATCGTGTTTAATACAGTAATAGAAATCAGTATTTCTAGGCAAGTATATGTGTAAACCTACATTATTTCTCATTTAACTAATTTAGCAAGTAAATATTTATTCATTGAAGTTACATGGTCCAAAATGCTAATGATTTTTAAATCTGCGAGGTTTTTAAACACCCTTGCTGCTTAATACAGTTGCCGATCTCTACCATGGTCTGTAGATTGCAACTAAAAAAATATAGACCTAATAACTCTTGTATTTAAGTCAATAATATTTAAGTGTGACTTAGGTTTAAAATGCTAGGTAGGATTTTGAGGTGGTTTGAAGGGGATGGGAGGAAGGAAAGTGATACAATGACAGCTGATAAAACAATATTAAAGCTAGAGACAAGTGAACTTCACCAAGCTCAGTCTGAGTTCAGGTCTGATAAGCATTCAGAAGTCCAGGGGCTTATCTGGGCTTATCAGAAATAGCTAGATCCTCCTGGGTCTGCAAAACTGAGCTGCAAATCTTGCAAGAGATCTCAGTTTCTGGTTAGAAACACTTCACAGATAGATTATTTCATTGCATTTTAGCATTTTAATTGGCACTCTGATTTGGACTTGGTAGGCATAGGAAACTGAAAAGAAAAACAAGCATGTCACTTTTAGAATTTCCAGAAAGATTCCTCAATTACAGTTCAAATATTCTAAAATAAAAAACCAACCCACTTTCAATTTTGGGATTGGATTTGAGACGAAATGAGAGATTTTGTTTGCTCGTTTTTTTGTTTGGTATTTTTGTTTGGTTGGTTTGTTTTGTTTTCTTAACTCCATTTATTATCCAGACCTAATAAAACTAATGAACCATGAAAAAAGGATATTAATTTTAGAACTCACCTACCATTATACTGGGATCTGCTGAAAATGCCATCAATAATAGAAAATACACCTAGTGTGAAGTGTCAACAAGATGACTGAGTCCTGCACTCTTAAATTGGTTATTTTAGCTCACATAAGATCTTATTGACATGGATAGATCTGCAACAATCCCCTCACACATAGTCATGAGGTTTGGCAAGACCTAAAGCCAAGATAAATGACTGAGCCACATATTTGCAAAGTCAATATTTTTTATTTTCTTCAAGAGAGGAGATGGTGATGAGCAGGAACTTGCTGAAATTTGTGTCCTGGACGTATCACACAAGTTTTCCAATAAGACAGTTTTTTATTTAGTAAATCCAATATTCTCATTCAGAAATTTTAGTTGCTATTTGCTAATACTCCAGTTTGTTATTGAATGGATTTCTCGCGGATGAAGATAAACAGGGTTTCTAAGTCATACCACCTGCTTTTTAAGCAGATTGCCTTTGAAACCCCTCAGAAGTTGTGCTTAGACAGAGCCACTGGTTTGACATCAGCTTCTTTATCAGCTCTGCATTAGAGATACAGACCTGACCCCGCGCTATCTGCCAGCATTGCCTGCTGCAAGCCTTTGCTGTCGAGACACACTGATATTACTGGAAGATGGAAACCCTATAGCAAATAGCTTGTTTTGAAGTTCTTCCATCAAACACTATTGCTGTTTTCTTTCTTTTTAAAGCTCTTCGCTAGGCTTACTTCACAGTGAACACCAAGGCATAGCTTTTGCACACATCTTGCCTTTCCCATCTACCGCC
This sequence comes from Streptopelia decaocto, assembly GCF_964273445.1. Taxonomy (NCBI): domain Eukaryota; kingdom Metazoa; phylum Chordata; class Aves; order Columbiformes; family Columbidae; genus Streptopelia; species Streptopelia decaocto. The sequence goes on along the minus strand of NC_138666.1, from coordinate 17,633,762 downwards.
TTTTCCCCACAAGAAGGAACTATAAACCTTCTGGGTTCACAGTGAGATTTCATTTAGCAACTGCTTCAATATTCACTAGAGCCAACAAAAAGTTCCACTGACCTCAGCACACTTCAATTTTTTTAATCTGCCATATAACAAAGTTTTACAGGGAATGTTAGAAAAATGTTATTAGTCTTTTTAAAGACACAGAAAAAACTGAGGTGTTACCACTAATTAATAAGTTTGGCATAACTTTTAATCTCTTACACAGTCTTGTATGTAGAAATAAAAGCACGATTGCAAATCTTTGCATCTCACCAGCCACTAACTTCACTGGACTTCATGCAAACGTTTTCAGGTGTCTGAACAAGGGGTTTGCAGACTGGATGAATCTCAGGAATTGCAGCACCTACCCCAGACCTTGGGCTGTGGAAATCTGGGGGAAGGGACCAGGCTACTCATAATATTCCTAATGCTTGCAGTGCAAAAATAGTTTTCTTGCCACCATATACAACCAACTGCTCTTGGGATTATAGAGATGAGAAGCAAAACAAGAAGAATTTTCAAACACAAGTGGATGCTTCTAGGGACCAGCAATGCCATTTTGATACTTAAGTACCCCATTGACCCAGCCCAACCTACAAAATACACACGATTTCAGACCACAACACCAATTACTACATTCAGAAAGTTCTGAAATTGTCGGGTTTGAATATATTAGAAACCACTGAACTGTCTCTCCATTCGTATATAGGTGCTTAAATGCTCCCTCTTTCAGCATTTTTCTGCCAGCGAACCTTAACTAGGGCTCTGAGGTCATTCTGGCATGCGAAGATAATTCACATAAAATTATCATTACCCATTTGAAGGAAGACAAATGATTGTGCAGAACTGTGCTTTTCATAGGAATCCAAAAGGTACAGAATATGAGCTGAGGTGTCCAACTCTGAGTTACTTATGTCTAACACTATTCCATTTTCAAGATACAAAGGGTATATTAAACTACAAAATCAAAACCAGTGTGTTTTATGCACGGGAACTATGAAGATTTGCAAACAGCACATTGGTATCAGCTGCAAGTTGGTATTTTTTTGGTTAAAGTTCTTACAGTGATGTTAGAGTGACATTAGACATTTGCATTCCCAGTCATTGCCAGGTGGTGTTTTCCCCTATGTGAGCCAATAGTGGGAGGAGTATTTTTTATTTTTTTAATGTATACGTGTATACACACACATATATACATATAACTACATATGCAAACATTTATGTGTGTATATACATGCATATATAATTATCCTTATGAATACATACATAAAAATAAATGCTATATATATAAATGATTTCACTTAAAAGCCCAAGCACTGAAAGCCAGTTGTTCTGTGTTGAACAGAAGCCAGGAGGAGTGTGAGTAGGCACAATACCGACTCCCTTGCAGCACTCCAGTGCAGGCTGACCTGTAGACACTCTTCTGTATGAGTGGGAGGTAAATCTGCTTCTATGTTAACTTAATCTTTGGCCTTTCTCAGACACTCTGATTGCTTCACTGTGCTGCATTTTTTACATTTAATATCTTCACAGGAAGAATACTGTTCCTGAAGGACCAAGTCTAAACCACCAAATAGATTTCACACTGAACTGGACCACCGATTAGACGGAAACTCCAGTCCCAAAGGCACAAGTTTAGAGCTTTATTCATTCTCCTCTATCTATTATTTATCAGCAAGGAGAGACTGAAGAAGAGAGGGAGCGAAAGCAAGATCTTGCAGTTTAATGCAAAGTCTTAATCCTACAGATATCAGAGTCAAAAATAAGCTGAAATGAGTGACTGAAATGTGGTCACTCATTTCATTACAGCCCTCAGTGGACAGCAGCGTGATATCAGACTGCTTTTTCCTTCAAGGATCACTTAGTCGGAAGAACATGAAAAATGAATTAGTCCCTTCTCAGTGGAGCACGGGTTACAAGGACACAGTCCAGACCCACTGAAAAAAAACACTATTGGCAAAAATGAACTTTAAATGACTTGTTAGACATAAAATTAATCTTGTTTTTACCTTGTCTTAACAAAGATCTTGTGAAAGAATAAGCAGAAATGGTTTCGTTTCAAAGCTTTCTCTATTGGAATGATACGCAGGTCAGAGAGGAAGCGACAGCCACGAAGCAGAACTTTCAAGCACACTCACTGAAGAGTGCAACCCATGTACAGAACTGATGACCCCTTGCTACTAGTATTCAAAGCTATATCAAAGGACTAAGATTCCAATAAAAAGTCAAATGTCCCATTACCTGCATCTATTCCTCTCACTCAGCTATAGAAACAGATTGGATGTTACACTAACTGGAGGCGTGAAATTATTTCACTACCTGGAGTGAAACTTTCTGCAACTGTTCCCCCGATAACTAATCAATTGAACTCCCACGATGGCTGCAAAGTATCCTCAGATATCCGGGATGTTCATGCTCTTTATGAACATCCTGAATTATACATGGAAGCAAATGGAAACACATCACAGCTCTCCAGCTGCTATAGTATATTCACATCAAACTAATACCACCAAACATATTGGCAGCCTTATTTTGCATCAAGTGAACATCAAGTAGATTTCCATGTAGAGTGCAGGAAGGTAATTGGATTTGTCCCAACTAAGCCATAGATCCATATGCAGAGGCGAAGATTTAATGGAGGAACTTGTAATTACCTAGCTGCATGCAAATTATAGTACATTTTCCCCCAGGCTACTGTTGCTGGCTATCTAATCTCAGCCACAGGGCAGATCCATAAATTCTATAGTTCCCCAGTCTCTCTATGTGAGAGGCATGTAATCTTTTTTCATTTCCTTAGCATCTTAGCATAGATTCTCTTCAAGTAAATCTAGTCCAACAGTCAGATCTTTAGAGTTATTCACAAACTATAACATGCAAACATCTCTGGATCTGAAATTAATTCCAACTCCTACCCAACACTTCACCAGCTCAATCCCTCCACCCCCAAAAGAGTTTATTACTTTCCCCATCTGGCTCTAGAAACAGAAAACAAACCAATTCATCTCAAAAAAAACCTCAAAAACCCAAAGCTGTTTTCAGCAATATCTCTGCCTCATAAGGAACTCTGGAAAGCAAAGTCCTTCTGGATGTGGATGACAGGAATATTAACTTGTTATGTAGAGAGAGACCTGCATCTATACAGCCTAGCTGCAAAGAAGCTGCTCCCATATGTTTATATAATCCCTACTGAGGTCAATAGGAGTAACAACAAAACAGATAGTTACCATGTTTTAATATATGGTAATCTATATATTTGATGGGACAATTAGCGCACCCTTTTCTGTTTCTATTCTTACTTTGAATGCACAGTTACTCTGCACCTTACACTTTCCACAAGTCCCTAGGAGAGTTTGCTGCTTTCATATTAGTACCTGTACCCACCTCCTAGGATTTAGTGTTCAGACTGCAAGATTCTGTCTTTGGAGTAACATCTTCACACGTCAAAGCCTCGTTCTTCAGCTGCATGAGCACATCTACTGTGTTTCAGTTCTTCTCATGTGATTTAATCAAAAGCACTCTAACTCTATCACTTCTAAAAGAATAACCAATGGCCACCTTTTCTGTCCTGCCACCTCCGAGGTGAAGCATCATGGCAGAACCTCACAGCGTGAGAAACCTCCCAGTTCTCCACAAGAAAAATTCATCCCTCGAGCCACTCATCATTCATCTTTACCTTTTCTGAATCTGGTGGCAGCCATTTACATGTATACCTATAGGCTAATCAGGCCTCAGATGAATGATTTCCAGCCTGATGGAATCTATAATCCCTTTCACTCTTTGTAGCCTGGGGGCAAACCAAAGACTGACTCACCACAGTGTCTGGAAAAGGCAAAAATACTTAGGACAGACAAGGTCTTCCTCATTTTTTTTAAAAGAAGTTCTACATTACTTTGTTCAGAGCAGACCCAGGAGACATATTCCTTGAGCCCTGTGACCTCAAGTCAACTAACTGGAGCAGTTTAGAACATAAATATGTGGCTATGAAAGAATACAGTAACTGTCACATATTTAGTCCCCTGGCTTTCCAAAAAATTAAATCACCGTTGTTATTACAAATTGCAGCGTTGTATTTACGATGGGATATTGATCTCAATTTTCTCTCCTTCACACTGAAATAATGCAATTGCTTACTTCACTATGGGAAATCAGGGGACTTTAAATCCTTTTGAAGAATAGCTGTGAAATCTTCAGTTTTACATAGTATTAATCAGGCCTGAAGTCAAGTGACAGAAAACCAATAGTGGTGCTTTAAAGTGAGGTGGGAAAAGCTGGAAGTTTTATCAGATTCTCTGCCATAACATCAGTGATGTACACTTTTCCCCAGATTCTGGACAGAGGCAGAGCACCTGGTAGAAAAGCCAGTGGGAACGCACACAAAGGACACACCGTTTCCCATGGACTCCATCTGCAGTAGAGAGAGGCAGAACGGTGGGAGGACAAACACTGTCACAGCATCGCTTAATGAAAACTAGTTTTTCTGCTCACAGCTTAATAAAAAATAATACAGGAGGGTGACCACTGCTCTGCTCTCCAAGACCACAGCTGAAAGCAGCAGAAAGGAGTCTATCTCAAGAGAAGTGTGGCCATGGAAGTTTCACCTGAAAGGAAGGCAGGGTGAAGAGAATCTGAATTACAGAGCTGTGTGGCCTCAAAGACTTCAGTCCTATAATTATGGTGGAGGCTGGCCCTTGCATGCCTCATCAATGCTCCGTATCTGCCCCACTTTACAGAGCTCAACATACAAGACAAATCTATATAGATGCATAGTTACACTCTTATCAGCTAGCCCAGTGAGGTTTTGTTTCAGAAGATAGTCAATGTACCAAATTTATTACTGGCATTAGCATTTTCACATTGCATTAGCAAGCAGCGTTTGCAAGAAGCAGAAAAGTACATGGAACTCATTAAAACCCTTTGGGTTTAGAATACCAGGAAGTGGAAATGAGAACAGATCCTGCAAGGAAGAGAATAAAATTTGCTGAGACCCACAGAAATCTCAAACAGGGGGAGCAGGAGGGCTGAATGTTTTCCAGAGACATTCAGCTAGAGTGAAGATCATGAGTAACCTTCGAGTTTTCAAACCAGCAACAAAACTCCGAGAGAATTTTTCTTACATGTAGCAGCTGCAGTAGAGGTTTTTCATGCCCATTAACCAGTTTTCTGGAGGAAGAATGAACATACGTGCTCTGATAGTGTGGTAAGAGAGCCGCAGCATCATCAACAGCTGACACTGCAGAACAGTTTTCATCATTTATTTAAACTGGTCTGAAAATCTTTTGAAAGTATATTCCATTCTCATAGATCCAGCTGTGAAGATACTTATCATAGTATTCAATATACATGCTTCTTTGGTCAGCTTCTTCCCACACATCCTTGGACCCACTCCTGCTTCTCTTCAGTGTTTACAGTCTTGAGATTTTTGCAGATTGTTATCACTTCTATTAAACTACATGACACGGAACTCCAGGCAAGAAAAACACTGAGCTGACCTTAGAGGGGCTACATATGGCCTCTTGAATGGCACAAAAACCACACAGAGTCAGGAGGGTCAAAAAGCTAAAGGGAAAGGAGTACAGGGAAACAACAGTTTAAATAACTGTGAATTGCTTACACAAAAGAGTTCTGGAAGACAGTCATTAATTTCATGGGTCTGGGGAAAGAGGAGAGAGAATCAGCAACCAAGTCAAGAAGCAAGTACTAGAGTTTATGAATACAGCATCATTTTGTTCCGAACACTGCAGCTAAACAGCAGGCTTATTGGATAATTTTGTCTTATAGCCTTATTTACTAACACATGCTGGATTGACACATGGATTTAAAATGAAATATGATAATAAACCAAACAATACTCTGTAGAACAAAAATTTCCTGATTACTTTCATGAGAATTTTTAAGACTAAAGCTTTGCTGTCCTTTCAAGTCCTGCGAGCTTGACCGGCAGAGATCCTCTACTTCAAGCACAGCTGCTGCTCTGCAGGGTAAAATCATAACAAATAGAGCTGGAAGGGAACTCTAGTCCATCCTCTGGCCCAAGGCAGGTTCAACAATATCTACACAATTCCTGGCAAACATTTGCCTAATTCTCCCTGAAAACCATTAGTGACGGAGGTTCCCCAAGCCCAAGGCAATCTATTCCAGTACATCACCCTCTTTGCCATTTGAGTGTCTTTCCTAACATATAATCTAGTTCTTCTATGCTGCAATTCATAAATGTCTATTGCTACTTTTTCTCATCAAGAGCAGAGCAGCTTCCTCCTTTCCTCATTGCAAGCACCTTTAACAAATGTGAAGGCTGTGAATATCCACTGCACAATCCAAGAGGAGATACTGAGCAACAGGACTGATGCCACATGCCATGTGCCGAGAGAACATGTGTTTGGGGACAAGCAGAAAGAAATCTGTTTCAGCAAAAACTATGCTGCTATTGAATTTTGTATTTTTCCAAGCATAGGGAGATGGCAGGAAATTCCACAACAGAACAGACTAAGCGCTCCTCAATTCCCAGACCTCCCAAAACACTAAGAATAAAACCTGACAGAAAAAAACATAACGAAGCATTAAGGCAGAACATATAAATAGAAGTACTGGTTGTTCCTTTCGTGGATTTTTTCCTGTACTGAGAAAAGAGGAAAGTGATTTCTGAAATACAAAGTAAGGGGCAGAATTATGCTTCGGGGAAAAGGGGGTTTTTGTGTATATGTAGACATTAGGGACATTTTCTTTGGGATCTGTATACCCTGTGTGAACTACAAGCCTCAATATATCAAGTCTCCAGTCTCAAGGCATATAGCTGTCTTGTAATTCCTATGCCAGGGAGCCTGTGAAGAAATCTGACAGTGATTTTAATAAGTACCAAGCCCTTCAAGTAGTCTGTATTTGTTCCTTCTTACTTTCAGGAGTCTCGTTATATGATGTGGATGTGGGTCAGTCTTTAGCAGGATTTTCATTTCATTGTGTACAGTTCTTTCATATAATTTGCTGCATTTCTGCCCCCTATTCAATAACCCATGTAATTAAGAAATGCACAGAAAGAGGAGTCTCTTGAGTTTAGAATAAGAAAGAGCCAACTGCTTTGTTCATCTGAAATCAAGCTAAAAGCAACTGTTAGGGAAGACCTTCATATAGAAACACTCAGAGGAGCAGAGGGTATAATTCTTTAAAAACAAAACCTTAAGAGGACTGGAAAAATTAATTTTCATCATGACTAAAATAACAAGCCTTCACATTCAGTACCGTGCCACTGCAAGTAGTCAGCTGAACATCAGCGTGTTAACTCCCTTGGCACATTCATTCCTTATTGGAGAATCACATACCTTTCCAAAGAGAACACAGACACTCAAGCGCATGACATTCATTCTAACATCACCATATTATAATCAAATAAATATTTTTGTAAATAAGCCTAATCTTTGAACATTGCTGAAAACCTGCAGGGCCACGAGTTTTCTCTATGAAGGAAGGGCATTTGAATAGCACATTTTTGAAGTCTTCTATATTTTTAAAATCACTGTGTTCATTATAACACTCCTCTTAGTTTTATTTTTCTGCCTTATATCAAGCTGTATTTTAAACTCATGTTTCCACAAATGAAAGATGGAATAGTCTTACATTGTAAGGTTGCTTCCCACTTGTTGCAATCAAGAAGATGATGGCCCCGTTTTCATACAGATCTTGTTTTAAATTGGACATACAGATTTTCATTCCCATTGTAAGCCATGTGGAGCCTTCAGGCTCAGGACAAAGACAACAGAATAAAAAAATTAGCTTCTTAAAATATCTACATCCTTCTGTGTCTAAATGTATGGATAATTTAAGCCACGTTTCAGCCTGTAAAGGTTATAACTACTAAGAACATCAGATAGGTTAGGGTTAAGCCACTTTATGGAGCGAGGAAAGAGCTGTGCAGAGACGACTTGCTCCTCTATTGGATAATTCAGAATAAGAGGTAGGATGGTCCTCAGCATTTTCCCATTCTATTTCTCTTCCATTCCTCTGAAAAAATTTCCAATTATATATTGAAATAATTGGTGATGTCAATATTGAAATATTGGACTGGTTCCTACTTTATGTATCTTTAGCCCTGTTTTCTCTAACAATGGATGCATCCTATCCTGCCTCCCCATAATTTTTTGCTGTTTTCACTCCCACCTTCAAATCTCAATCTCTTCTTTCCTCCCTGCTAAAAAGTACTATAGTCATACTCCCTTCTGATCAACAGGTTACATACAGCTCATTTTTCTCCCCAAAGCTCTTTTTTGTTGTTGTTGCTTTGTTTGGTTGTTTTATTTGAACGATAAAGATTCTCTCCAGTACGTGCCACCTCATGCACACACGGATATTTCACAGCCTCACTGCCTGTGATCACAGGAGATCCCCTGCTGTCCACAACACCATCATAGAATCAGTTTGGTTAGAGAAGACCCTCAAGATCATAGAGTCCAACCATTAACCTAACTCTAACACTAAACCATGTCCTAAGAATCACATCTACACATCTTTTAAACCCCTCCAGGGATGGTGCCTCAACCACTTCCCTGGGCAGCCTGTTCCAATGCCTGACAATGCTTTCCATGAAGAAATTTTTCCTAATATCCAATCTGAACCTTCCCTGGCACAACCTGAGGCCATTTCCTCTTGTCCTGTCACTTGCTACTTGGAAAAGAGACCAACACCATCCATGCTACAACCTCCTTTCAGGTAGTTGTAGACAGCGATAAGGTCTTTTCCTCAGCCTCCTTTTGTCTGTCCTTCCCTTCTTTCTCTTCCATGTTTCATACAGCTCTCCAATCACATTTTAATCATCCTCTGCCCTAAATTTTGTGCATCTTTAATGTCAGCGCTAGTCCTCTTATAAAATGACACAGGTGGAGCATGGAAGAGAAAGCAACAGTCCTACTCCACAGCTCTTGTGCTGCGAGATGCAGTACAGGACCTATTCAGCTAAGGGTGCCACTTGTCTTGCAAACCATGAATCAGGACAGAGGCAGAAGGAGGACTGGACCACACATGCAGGGATTTGCCTGCGCTGGTACATGAAAGTCTGTCTGGGCCACCTGTGCAGTTCTGAGATGGAAGAGCTTTTCTAAGCAGAGGATGCTGCACACTCAGGAAGCAGGACCTAGAGACATAGAAGTTAAAAGGGGAAAGAAGAAAGCCTGTACAAGAAAGCAGAGGTATGAAGGCAAGCTCCTGCTACCAGGAGGTGGTAGGTGGTTCCCAAAGGTACTATCCTGGCATGGGGAACAGAAAATTGAGCTGGCTCAGTCCCTGAAGCCAGAGGGGAGCAAGAAGGAAGAATAGCTCAAAAAGAGCTGCTGTCGGTGCTAAGGAAAGTTAATGGAAGGTTGGACTTGCAACACAGACACAGGAAACACTTGGGGATAAGAAAAGCCTCATCCATTGTTCTTGCCATGGATTGTATTCCCAGTTCTTTTATACAGTCTCAGGGTTTTCAGCTTTTAGGGTGCATGTGTTTTTTACACGTTGCTCTGTATCTGTGCCACTAAGACACAGACTTTTATTTTCAAACATCATCTCAAACATCAAACCTGGGGTTTTAAAGAACACACCTTACACTGCAAGCAATAGAAGTCACCTAAGAGAATAATAAAATCAAGAGAGCTGGCTGTAGGCCAGTACCATATGTTGACAGCACTACAGCGGCAATGCAGAGAACTGCTCTGGGAATTTGTCACCATGCATTCTCTGTTACAACTGCCACAAAGTAGTTTCCTGTGAATTTAAAGGCCACTTTTGTTAACTGTATTAAATACCAGCTTTATGACACAGAAGTGGTACAACTGGTTGGCAGTACAAGTTCTTGACATGAACCCCATCCTTCCTACAGAACTGTTTTTTTAGCTATATATTATTCTTTTTATGGTTGATGTAGCAGATCTTGACAATAGTGATCACAATAATTTTCAACATATCTGAAAATACTGTTGCTTGCCCTGAATGTCCCATATGCTTCCCATATCCATTGGAAGAATGATGACTTCAGGGAAACTTGGGTCATTTCAGTTGAGTCCCACGGAAGTGTCTGGCCTGAACTGTTTTACCACCAGACATCCCAAACACTGATCTTGCTGCACTGGATCAGTCTGAGCAATAATGCACGCTTTGCCTCTGAGCATCTATATGTTAAGCTAAATAGAGGTTTTCACATTTTAGCAAGTTTGTGCAGGTTTCAGCAGTTTCTCAACTGAAGTTGGCAGGGAATCCCACAGTGTTTGTTAAGTTTCAGTTTTGCTATGAAACGAAAATTGACATTTCAGCACAACACTAAATTCTAACAATTAGGCTTAAGTTGAAGTTCTACTGCATAGCCTAGAACTAAGGTTTTCAAAACATCAAGAAAAGGAATATTATGCTAAATACCAATTCTGTCCTCTGTCACACAATAATCAGTTTGCAATCATGCCATTCATTCTAATGGCATTGCATGCATTTCTTGCTAGGACTATCACATAAAAGGCTTACATTGGAAACCAAGCAAGTTAGCTATTTCTCTCTAATTCCAAAGGTATTCAGAAACATTAATATTAACTGAAATGTATTTTCAGGACTTGATGACACGGTTAATTTCATTACAATTGATCAGAGAATGAATATAACGCACACAATAAATAAACACAGAGAGCTCACTATTAAGGTTGCAAAACCCAATGCTTAAACATTAGGATACGCCATTAAGATAACCACATAACTTGAATACCTGCCTGCTATGTCTATACATACACATAGAACATAAAGATGTAATTTATCATTACATGAGTTCACAGTATTTTCCCTGAAAGCCCCCTGCCATACTGCCACAGTGCAATAGGCAGTACTTGCTTAATGAACAGCTATTCAATATTTTGTTTTCTCATCACTGCTCAAGGCATGACCTAAATCTTATTTATTGCTCTCTGTTTAAACCTTGCTCTGCAGACAATTATTCTTGAGCCTTCCACTGTGTCTGTCAGTACAGTATTTAGCACCCACTATGGAAACTTTCAGTCTGCGCAGTTAAAATATTGGGAAAAGTCTTAAGCAACAAAACGCAATTATTAATGGAAAGCATCACTTGACTTTAACAGCAAACAGTTCTACTGGGGCAACTTCAAAAATATGAAGGCTTGAATCACACCTATTTACTTTTTCATACTCACAGACATCAATACCTCGAGGACCTCAATACCACAAGGAATATATACACTTTAAAAACCACCAATTTCTACTATAGTTTTGCACTGGTTCAACACTGCACAGATTAGGACAAAGTAAATGCTGATCTATTCTCCAAGAACCCATGACCACACTGTTACGTTTCAAAGAAAATCAGAAATTGCCAGGCAAATATCTGTGCACATGGAGGAATGCAACAGAGAAGAACAAAAGGCAGGACCAGAGGAGGGGGAGAGGGGACACGGAGTGTCTGCTCATGCTCTAAAACGTGCAGCTCTTACTGCAGAGCAGCTCTGCATGCCTGTGCTGGGAGGGCTCAGCATCCCAGGAATGTCCTTTGGTCTGCCTTATTTTTGCAGGCAGACAACTAAAATGTTCTGTGCAAACTTAACAAGGCAACTGAGAGAAAGGCAGCTCCCAGAGTAGTAGTGTTACTAAGCACACCAATAGCAAACAGCAGCCACCCCATCTCCTCCCAGACAAAACACAAACCAAAGTAGTGATATCCCATGGAATGTCTTGGTACCCAAACTGCAGCACTGGAATTAACATTTCACTCAGGCAAGCTGTTCTACCTATGCTAAAAAAAATAAAACAGACAAGCCAAATTCAACTCACTTGCAGTACAGTTTCCTTGGCTAGAAAATTGGTTTGGTTTTGTTTTTACAAGACAGGTTGGAGCACTTCTGCTGTATTCTAAGTTATACTCCAATCCCCCAGAGAACCTTTATTCAAGTCACAGAGTATTTCCAGACTCCTAGAGAGCTTTAGAGTTTGACATGTCAAAAAGTTCATTGTGTTTGGGTTTCTAGAGGCTAAAGAGGATCCTACAGCGGAGATCGTGCACTACAAGACTACTAAAGCTTTTACAAGGACTTTACAGTGATGAATCTGCTGCAGGAAACCAAGGATAAATAGCAGGATGCCTATTCCATAGGAGTATGTGAGCGAATCCATCTGTTCATCTACACGGACAAGGTACCAAACAAAACTTAACTGCTTACCTTTCATTATTACAAGGATCAGAAACTTTTAAGAACAGTAAAAATCATACTGCAAAGTGTTTAAACTACAACGACCACCAAAATAAAAGTTGCTGAATAGGGATACACAAAAGAAACCACAATTTCTAAAGCACAAGAAAGGTTTCTGGAAATACAGATCATTTGTATACTTATCAAACATAACTGACTTCTACTTCAGCATAAAATGTAAAAAGCTCTAAAAAAATCTCTCTACAAAGCTTTGGAGCCTCCTACAGCTATACATAGTGCAACAGGAATAATTCGATCTGCTTTTTGGAAAGGACATTACTCTGTCTGGGAAAAAACATTTGTAGAAGAACGTATGGAAATACATATGGCAAGCTAATTCATATGATAGCAGGGATAGCATACAAAGAGAATGTTTTCACAATACATCTGAGAAGAAAGAGTATAGTTTTTTTTTTCCTATGCTGTGGAGATCTTAAATCCCAGTTCCATAACCATCCATGACAACAGATGGAAAGGTTGCACTGATTACAGCAGCTCTGGATTAGCTTCACAAAAAAATTAGAACATTCAAAAGACCTGAAATGGGTTGCATCAGATGAATCTAGATTCAGGCATCTATATTTGGATACTTAGAGGCCAGTGGTGGTTTCATCTGGGTATGTGAAAACACACAGAAGAACAGTATGAAAAAGAGCACAATGTACAGCCCCACTCTGTTCTATCTGTACATAACCTGCTAGGAAGGTGCAAGGCTATTGTATTTATTTTTTCTTGCCAAATGCCTTAGGGCAAAAGGTGACACCATCTGCTTCTGTTTAGGTTCCACATCTATTCTAAGGCTTCGGCTCCCTTCTGATCATGATTCACATAGTAGTTGTCTCGTGTCTTCGCGCTGTTACTTATGCAGGGACGGGAAGAGCCTTGCTTTCCCTTGAAAGTCGGTCAGTCAGCCACCACTATGGGCTGACAATTCATAGCACCTTTCAAGATGTACTTTATACTGGTTAAATGTGAATAAATATAACAATGGCAAATTATGTTGTTGATAATATGTCCTTTCTTTCAGGTTAATGCATTAAATCAGTCTAGCATCTGCTCTATAAATATCACTTCCTCTTTCCACATCATCCTACCATAATATCAATATTTCCATATGATGATGAATACTACCTTAGGGAACTTTGTAAGAAAGGAATTTTCTACCTTATAAGATCACGTAAAACAACAGGCACTTTGTGCTGCAAAGGGCCAGCTAAAGAATAGATCGTAAGTACTGCACCCCCCTGACCAGTAGATCTAAAAAGACAGCATTGTTCAAACTTGGAACCTTTTGTCTGCAGCGCTGTGAAGTTTTTATATTCTGCCTTTGGAAAGTATACATTCTTCTGTTCCTCTGAATTCATCTTACAGTCAGTCTGATGAGTAGCACAGAGAAGGCTCAGATGATGCATCAGTTTGCTTTCCTCTCCCATGGATTAGAAGGGCTACAGAGGGGAGCTGTGAGAACAGTGCTTATGGAACAAAGAAGCAAAGAAAAGAAAATGCTTGCAGAGTGAAAATTAAAAGAGAAATGCCACTGTAAGGGACAAATTAGAAATAATTAGGCAGTCAAAAGGACCAAGAAAGCAAAGGTCTGTTTCTACAATGAAGTTGCGACGATATAAACCAGACTGACCAGATGTGATGCACAAAGCCGGCAGCAGATCTAACACATCAAGGTTCCCCCATCAAAAAAAAGCACTTGGCCAGTATCAGCCTTACTTTGCCTGAATCATTTTCCTTGCAGATCACACTTTTCTGATTAAGTCCTTTTTCTCTTCCTGTTGTTAGCTGCCTGTTCAAAAGAGTCGAGCATTTCAGTTCCACAGCAGTCTGGAAATATATCATTCTACTACAGCAGCGTTCTCTAGGAACTAGCAATATGTGTGCCTTCCTCTTCTTTCTTTTCTTGCTTTTTTTCTTCACATTGAGGAAGGCCCTGAAGCCATGTTCTCATTAAATCTTTATGGCTTTTTAAAATAGGAAGCTATTGTGATATACCTCCTTAATTATGCACCAATCAAAAATTTTGAAAGAACAGCTCTGCCAGTGGTAACTAAGAGGCGAGTGAAAGGAAAGAAACCTAACTTATGACTTACTGTCTAAGCTTTTTCCCTGTAACACAGGAACCTCTGTAAGCACAAGGACGGCTCAGTACAGGAAAGGGACTAAAGGCTCCTGAGGGAAACAATTCTACCTAAGAATCTATTTTCTGTCAAGCTTATACTATTATTTAGAGGCCATACATGCTATTATTTACTCCCTCATTCTACTCATTAAATAAACATATTCAAAACAGACTTTAAAAAACTCTTTAACTTCCAATGTCCATTTTGAGACACCTGGAGCTCACACATTAGAAGTGAGTGACTTTAGAAATAAGGCAGCTAGGTAATACCTAACTAGCCAAATTCTGACATGTGCTATGCAATATTTAACTAGTTAAATTAGAACTTACTATGTATGTGAATTGCTTTGACTTCAGTGACAGCTAGACAATGCAAAGACCAAGCGAAGAAATGTCTAAAATAATACCAATAGTATGATCAGGAAAATTGCTATGTCTGATTCCAAATTAGGTTTGTGTTGATTAACACATAAGATTTAGAAGCAATGTTACTGCTTCTCACAGGCTTTCCTAAAGAAGCTTTTGGGCAAATCATAGAAATCTCTAGAAGACAAGCTGTTTCTACCACCTTTCAGCACAGAAGAAGTAAACGCTGCTAACAGCCTCACAGTGTCAGTTTTGACACCATGAGCTGTCACTCCAGGAGAAGTTGATGTTCCAGGGTCTTAAGCCTGCCTGACAAAGATCAGGGAAAACAAAACAACACAACACCAGACAAAACACAACAACAACCACCACCTCATCCAGTTTTAGATCTGATGTGTAACTAATATAAAGGTTTAGGCTTCTTAAATTGAAGTTTGAATGAAAGTTTGTAATAGGAAAATTTCCATGTGTTCTCCCACAAACTATGAGGCCCCATCACAACACGAATGCAGGAGTTTTAAGTGGGTCAATGGCTACATCCAAATCTGCAGCTGTGAAGTTGGGCTGTCCAGAACTCAATGCTGAGTTCTTTGAAATATCACTTGTTTGTAGTTGTATTCAGATTTTATGAAATTGTACCCTGGGGCACAAAGCAAAGATTCTCTGGGGATTAAATGCTTTTCTAAACCTCGATTATATTAGAAATAAATTAACATAATTATTCAAGGTTATTTTTTCATTAAAGCATTAGCATTCACACTCAAATTAATATGACTCTGTTCATTTATACCCATTTAAACAATGACTAGAGGCACCATATGAAGGGTTATCACTGACTACAGCAGTGCCGAAGCCAGACACTTGTGGTGTGTTCCAGCATGAAATAGAAGTGGTGAAAATGCACATGGCAGCCCTGGCCATGTAATCAAGCACAGAGAGAAGAACCGATCTTTGGTTCAGCTGCTAATCCAGGCTCCGGCCCCCTCTGTCCTCAGTCATGCGACTCTTCCAGCAGCCACAGTGACAGATGTTTAGCACGGGTAATCCTTCATCCTTCTAATCCCAACAGAGGGTTAGGATTGATGGACACGGGCTACACGTAAATAAAGAACTTGAAAAGATGTAAGTTCGGGCTTGAATAAACAGTATTGAATGAACATATTAATAACAATGCGGGCTTCACAGTAAGATTAGCTGCTGACACAAATAATATTTATTTCACACTACGGGGAGTGATTCTAAAGAACATAAAAGTGCACAGACAGTGTTGTTAAATCAAAAAGGCTTTATACAAAGCAGATAAAAAAAAGATATGACAAGGAAAGTGATGATGTTTCCTCTTTTTTTAACTGCATAACAAAAAATTAAACAGCTGTAGTAGCTACAGGTACAAAGTTGAAAGTGGGTAGGATCAAATCAATGTTTCTTTTCAAATGTTCACAAGAAACTTTTTTCTAGTATAAGACCTGAATACAGAGGGCAAATATTTGGTTATACACAATGGCATAGTTCATAACTAAAATCAGGTACCATTTCCTTTTCTGGAACAGTTTTACTTCTTTAGAAATGTCACAACAGAAATAGAGCATCTACTTTCTGTTTCCTCTATGTAAATGCATCACATTTACATCTGAACACATGCTTAAAATGCTCTAAATTTGTCATCTAATGTTCAACTAAACATGGTTTACTCAATGTCAAGGCCCCAGTTACAGCTGGAAGCATAAGGCAGGTCTGATTTTTGTCAAATTTGGCCTCTAAAAAGTAGGTCCCAGCATCTAAAATCTATTCCAGTGACTTGTAATTCATACAGGACACTGAAATATGGTTCTGTCTGAGATTTCTTTGCATAGATTGCAAAGAAATAAAAAGTCTATTTTGTGGGTGGACTGGAACAAAGAGTTGGGAAATGATTGGTGCAGCAGGAGTATAACATATGTGATGGATACAGAGATGCCAACTGGGCGGAAGGGCCTGATGGAGCCTTATGTTCAGAGAACTACTTAGTTTTTCTATTTCAAACGAAAGGGACAGATGGATTATTTTGACCATGGGGATTAACCATTGTGCAGGTAAGTATTCAAAAAACATCAAATCCCAAAACGTCACCTGGAATTGTGGAATGTGTTCTGTTGCAACAGCATGGGGAGAAAGCACGCTCAGCTGGGATAGGAAGGACAGCAGAGAAACAATGGGCAGTAATTAGGAAGGTCCGTATTTTTTTTTTTTTTTGGCACTTTCTGTTCCTAATTTTGCTTTAACCAAACATCTGCCATGTAATAGAGTCTTCATACGCAACAGATGCAGAAGTCCACGCATTTAAAAGGACTAGTATAGGGTTTCAGCGTCAGATCTCTGAGCAAAGCTTTTCACTATTTTCGTCAAGGCACAGGCTCAGGTCTGTGGGTGAAACCTGACTACTGATTCCATAAAAACTACATATAAAGTTCTTAATTGCTTTACGGTCCTTCAACTTCACCTTTTTTTTCCAAGGCATAAAATCAGAAAGAACCCAGTGGTAAAGTAGCAAGTAGTCTACCCTTGGCACGCCTTATGTTCTGACAAGTCAGGAAGACGACTGAGAGCCAGTGAAATTTCCCAGATTTAGCTGAATATTCCATGCATTCAGCACAGAGCAAGGACTTCTTTCTTCAGTGGTCCCACAAGGAATAACGAAGTGAGCTCTGGTTACTAAAGCGTTCGGATACTGAGTAAACTTTCAGATTTAGCCACAAGTCAATTGGAATCTTCTTACATCCCAATAAATTGCTTTTATTGGCATATTTCAATTTTTCATCACGGAAATGTATTCTCCCTGACATATACGACATAAAATCTGAGTTTCCCTATGTAATTCCAGTCAGCTCAAGACTAACAACAACTTCCAAGATAAACCTGATGTATTTTACATAGGGTCAGGCATAGTGTCCTGCTGACATTCCTTATTGGCGATGTGGTTGTTGTCAGGGAATCACATAAAACCAGGTAGACCAAGACCACCATTCTATCCTTTGTCCACAGGCACCCTCTCCGAATTTGGCCATGGCACATAACTACCTCTGCGTTTAAAAATGTAGCTATAACGTGGAGCAAAAGTTCTTTTCAATGTCTCGGGGACACTGTAGGAAGGAAATGTAAAATAAAAATTTACCAGACTCTCAGCTCTCAGTGAAGACTACACATGTGAGATTGAAAAAGTTCTGCCATATTTGGGTTTGAGGTCTAGCACATCCCTAAAAACAAGCACCTATGAGGAAAAGAGGAGCTTAAAGTTTCCTCGGTTTTTGAGAGCTAAGGGAGAAATTATTCTCATCCCAGAAACAAAAACCACCTTCCCTTTGCAATGGGGTAGCATAACCTGTCTTCTGGTTTGACAGTCTGAACCAGGTCCAGGTATAACCTTCAATACACATAGAGTCAATTTTCCACAAACTGCCAAAACCTGTCAGAAAAGAAGAAACACTTTAGTGCACCCACCATAGCTGAGGGAAAAGACAGTGGACTGCTTCCAGAGGAAGCTAGTTAAAATACAGCAGTAAAAATCCTGCTGAACTACAGTTACTGGAGGGATTGGGAGAACTAGACTGCTGAAGTATGAACCAGTATCATGATATTTTTCTTGTTGGAAGTGATAATGCAAGGAGTGAAGTCTACAAATTCCAGCAAACATAGCAAAAAAATGATGCCATTTCAGTTATGTACAGCACTGTACACACCATCGCTGCTAACTATCCATTTATGCCTCCAAGAACGAAATTTTCTTGTGGTGAGTCTGTGAACTAATGTAATGAGTTTTTTTACACAGAGCAGTGATCTGCTGTGATTAGCGATCAGGTTCAGTTTGGCACAGAAGGGAACAGAGCAGCTCTCTGTGGCAATGCTGTGTGCCCGGGGAGCTGCTTTGGAGGAAGTGCAGGTTTCTGTAATACTTGCACTCCAAATAGGGTGCCTAACTTACTACTAAATTACTCTTCCTGTGTTCTCCAGGTCCTAATAGAAGTAGTAAAAAAAAACATTTAACAAAAGAGAAACTGCATGCTTTTATGGAAGGTCTCAGGGTTCAGATCAGAGAATGGCAAAACTCCTTTGATCTGTGGTATGAGCCCTCCCTGTTCTCATCATCGCTGCTCTCATGTCAACTGAATACGTGGTGAAATGCGAATTGTGGTCCCTAACTAGCTGTGATACTGCTTTTCCTTAAGATGCTCACTTTTCGTACAGTTTTTCACCAGCCCTGTACAAAGGTCATGGGCACAGCAGCAAGAGCAGTGCAGTATTCCTATTCTAAATCTAGGATGCTTGATTAGTTTCCAGAGACCTTTGGACGCAGACTTTCCATGGTGTTTTGATTTTTCCCCCTGCAATTTTATTACTAACCTTCCTTTATCATCCAACAAGCTCATGGCAATCTACACTTCAAAAAGAAGCAGAAGTACAAAACCTCTAAATGAGCCTCGCATTTCACATGGCTAGATTGTCGGGCACAATACTTATGTAAGCACCTAAAAGTAAACCCTATAATCTAATTGTTCCCCCTTATTTGTTAAGTGGTAACACTAATGATTTGATTGTGAAACACTTATGCATATGAATGAGCTGTTATATAAGGCCTGATTTTAATTGAAAAACAAACCTAATCTTATTTTCTTGAGAGCTAGAAATACAGTAAAACTCAGCGGCAGGCAGGGCAGTAACAGTGCAATTGGTACTGGCTATTGAACAGCGTTACACTGCTATAATTTTATGAATTCTTTAAGAAAACACACAAAAAATTACACATTATCTGCCAGAGGAAAGATAAACAAGATTGAGGTAAAAGTGGGAGTTCAGAGGTTACTTAGAAAAGGTGTTTCAAAGAAATTGGTTCCAGGGAAAGAAAGGTTTCAGGAGAAGGTGTAGGCAGCCTATAGCCCACATAGGGGAAGGTCAAGACTGGAACAATAGAGGCACCGGGAGGAATGGAGACAGAGCTTGAAAAGGCTCTGAAAAATGTCCAATAGCAACAAGAGGAAGTTCTTCTGTAAACATAAAGATTACTAATGTGGTTTCTCCAACGCAGAAATAAGCAGCAGAAGGACACAAGATGTGTCTTCATCTCATTGACAACTGACATTGACATTTACTTTAGAGGAAAGATATATGACCTCATACATACTTACGTATTTCAAAAATGGAGTTTTAAAATTTGTTACAGTTTGTACACATTATTCAAAGATTCTTGATCCCAGTAACCTGCACTTTCTCCTTTCCTCATTCAGGTCTAGTAGCAACAGTTTATTACTTGGTTTCTAATGAACAAATTCAAAGCAACATCTGGATATTTTTTCTTAGGTTTGGTTTGCTTTTTAATGAACCAAGTACAAACAGAAGTCAAAATCCTCTACATTTTTTGAAATTGTAGACCTCAATACTTAACGATGCCAAATTAATAGTACACATACCATTTCAAGCATTTATCTTTCAATGTCTTCAGAGAGAATTAAGAGTTCTATTAAATTTCCAATTAAGTCATTCCAGCCAGCAGTCAATGGTAGTAAAGCAAAGTCTAGTCTCTTGATAATGATAAAGATTCAAGCGTTTGCTCATTATTATCTATGCTGTTAGCCCTCTAACTGCCCCATGCTGCAGTTGTGAGCTTTCCTATCTTTTCTTCAGAAGTGACCGTAACTGCAAATGTTTGCAAAACCACCCATTTAGTTAATACACTTAATCAGGTGTAGTTGTGCTACTTCAAAAGATGAAACCCTGATTTGCACCCTGATTCACTTTCCAAGTCCAGCAAGTTACTTAAATTACTGCCTAGCAATAACTATGCAAGGACTCTCATTGGTGAGTGAAACAGCAATGTATTTTCTTTATTTATTTGCATTTTCCTCTAAGTCCATCACAGTGTTGGTCGATCAGCTCTGATCAATGCTAAGGTGTCAGTTTAGATGTAAACCCTTTAAAAACCTGCACTTTGGGGCTTAACAATAATTGGGATGTCTCCAACCAACATATTTATTGAGCTTGAAAGCATAAGCCTCAGACCAAATATGTTTGACCCTTCATTCACATCAACTGCAGCAGAACCTTAAGCAGCCTTTTGCACTAGAATATTCCTAAATATCACAACTCCAGAAACACATTCCTTGGTAATTTGATTGTAACCTTGGGCTTTCAAGGTTTTCCTGCTTTCTTGTGTGCTGCAAGTTAAGCTTCTGTGTAAACTGTAGGGACCCTAGGAATCACCAATTTCCCCCCTGCCCCCCCCCAAAAAAAACCCAAACCAGAAATCCCATAAAAAATTATTTTGAAACAGTCCTTTCAAGGCACACCTGCAAAACTTTATTTTCTTTAACGTTCTCTAGAGGCTTTAATTAGTCGCTTATCAGGTCATGAGCCTGGAGAACATTCCAAAAAGAATTTTCCAGGTGCAGGGTTTTCAGCTGCTCTTTGTGCTTTCAGTGCAAGTCTTTACTGACACCACTTTGCCCTTGAGTAGAATCCATTTGATTCTACTTAGGTGAAAATCTGTCATGTCATAAGCAGTGTTGTAGCCTTTCTGAATATTGATGTTTGGAAAACAAGTTTTGTAAGTTTACTTCTCTATTTCCTTTAAGATGGAATCACAGATATTCATTTGGTACAATAAGGTCTCACTGATATGAAAACATAGAAAAGAGATTGCAGGTGATTACTGAGAACTTCCGCTAGATATCTCCATTGCATTATCCCAGAACCTGCAATAAAGAGGATTTGGCCACAGAGTGATGCAGAAATTCTGCTCTAAATAAGCACTAAGTGTAACCCATCTTTGAAAGCATGCAGAGCAAATTAGTCATCTAAAAGCTCACGTTTTTGGCATGGGGAGAGGTAAAATGTTGCACTGATTTCTCAAGTGTCTAAAAAGTAGATCAAGTAACACGAAAATGAAATTGTCTAACTGGAAAATAATTTTCACTGAGATAATCTTTATACTTGGGAAATAAATACTGCAGATGATCTCTAGTGCAGTCCAACTCTTATGTGCAATACTCCTTTACCAATTCTTCCCTGTTGTCACACTCATTTCTCCCCCTTTTAAAAAGATATTTGCAATCAGCCCATAAAGTGGTATTCATTAGGGTCTGGTGTGGATTTGAGATGGCAAGATTTACGAACAGAAGCAGAACATTTTGCTCCTGACTCTGTTATGTTGCTCCTTCCCTGTACACTTCATCCTGTCTCAAATCAAATTTTCACTGATGTTCACAAGTTGCAGGAAGAGCTCAGTCTGAAATGCACGTTGCCTCTCTGCACCTATACACTTCATCTGCTCCAAGTGGTACAAGAACTACAAAATACTAGAGAGTAGCATAAAACAAGCCTGATCTCCGTATGCTTAACTCCGGTAGGAAAAACTTCTGGAAGATTCTACATTTGGACAAATGCAGTACTGAGACATAATCTGCATTGTCAAACACCAGCTACCTCATCCACTCTGGAATACAGAAAGCACATCGTATCGCAGTGACAGAGATCTACAGGGAGCTACATGAGCTGCCTGGAACCTACAGAGGAGCACAGCAACATATCATCTACCCTTTATGCTCTAGATTTTAATGCTTATCTCTGATATGTGTTTTCTTCACTCTCGTGTACCACATAGGATACTGAAAAAGTAAGAAGGTATTTTTCTTCCTATCTCATGATACAATGATATAGCATCAATGCAATGCCCTGGAATTTGATCAGTTGCAAACAAGAATGTCCCAGTTGTGGACTTCCAGTTCTCAGTGTTTCCTGGTACCTGCAATTTGGGAGATGCACTTGGTCCTTGAGTACATGAAAATACCATTACAAATTCAGAATTAATGACTGTAGCATCTTGTCATTAAGAAAGTACAGAGAGGCTGACATTCCTAAAATAACATCTGTGCTGTATAGACACTGGGCATCAGAATCTGAAAGTGAACATTATTTTAACATCAAAACCAGCATATAATAAAGAGGAAACTCTCTCCTTAAGTCTACAGTGTTTCTCCACACTTCACTTCTCACAGGATCTCACATGATAATTAATCATGTTTGAGGTTACTGAAGCATTTCCTAGTCTCCCATCCTGCCACAAGAGGGAATGACAATCTGAAACACAGGATTAGAGAGAAGACAGAGAAAGAAATAGCTCTACATTTCAACCTTTTTTCTTCTACGCCTGCATAAGCTGAGCTAGAGACTGCACCGCTTTGTTCTACCTAGTTACATGTTATTCTGACAACAAGAAAATGCTTCATAGCACCATAGTCCATCTGTAGGGAAATTTTCAACGGGACTACTCAGTGAACAAAGCAATTTACAGTCTGATCTGTTGCTTTTATCCTCTTTGAATTCTTGGTTAGCTACTTAAGAGACAGGTTTGGTTGTTTTGGGGTTTTTTTGTCCCCTCATTTTGCAACATGTGAAATACTTTCCTAGATCCTAAGATCACCTTACTGCTGACTTTAAAGTGCTAGCAGAAAACAGTTCTGGTGCACTCAATTCTCAGCCTGGTGCCCACTTTGCCAAAGCCAAACACATCTGAGTGCTTTTTCAGCTCTGTTCTGCTTCTCTGCAGACCAGGCTGTATTCACATCACCCCTCCACCTCCCTGAACACAGCTTGATTCCTGGGGAAAGACAGACTTCGGACTTCTGTCACCTAGAAACGATCAAGACAGTCACCACAACATACAGCAAAGAAAGGAGATGGGGCAGCATTTCGGTATCAGATACACATTTTTGTGCTTTGCTACAATTTTCCACCTCTTGTGCTCTTGAGTAAACACTAAAATAAGAGCTGCAGGGACCAAAGGACCCTCAAGTCCCCAAAAATCAGCAGATGAAAAAATAGTTTCCTTTATTCCCCACGCTCCCTCTAAGTCCTGTGTCAGAAATAACAATCAGGAGACGCTGATGAGATGGGATGTGGGTGAAGCTGTTAAGATGCTGAGAAATCAGAGGGTTTACTATGGAATGTGGTACACCAGCCAAACTCTATGGCACTGGTTCAGAAAAGCAATTATAAACATTCCTAACTCCATCTCTCCTCAGGAAACAACTTAATAAGGCAGTTCTCTTTCAATATACTGTGCACTGGGATGTATGTTTCCTGAAGTGAGGACTGTGTCTGGAGATAAGATCCACACGGAATAACAGGTATCTCACCGGGTCTATAAACCAAAAAGTTATTTTTGAAAGTTAAAAATAAAAATTAGTTAACATTTTTATATTCCTGGCAAAGGCACAGAAGAACTGTGATATAACGACATGAAAACAGGTAGCCTGTGCAAACGCTTTTCAAACATAACCTTCAAAAGATTGTCAAACACAAACACTCTGGGTGTGAGCATCCATGTACTGGACAAAGTGGCCTCAAGCTTTTCTCCCTTCATTACACCCTCAGTCCAACACCCATTTCAATCAGAAAGCAAATAGGCAATGTCTAATCTTAATGTCTGAAAGCAGCCCGTGAAATAGCCTGCAAAGTCTGCACCAAGAGTGAGGCTTGCGGTATTGCACCAAGACACATTTTTGAGTGAATTACCAGGGTGATGTGACCAAACTGAGCGGCTTGGGAGAACATCATCAAACCCGTTTTCAGCCTAATTGGATCTTTACCATTTATGCATGGGTAAATTCACTTCATGTGGTACATCCTGCAGCCCCAGTAACCTATACCTTACTTTGACCACATCTGTAGAGGACATGATGGCTCTTAACCGTTTTCATAAAATTTCTATTAATTACACATTTAGCAAGAGGATTCCAAAAAGCTACAAAACAGTCAGTGCAGTATCATCTGTGGGCCTACTCCGTATTTTTAAAGGGTGCTGGGATTTTTGACATCAACTTTATTTCTACCTGGCCTGGATGTAGGCATAACCAGTCACAAACTTTCACACAAACACTAAACTCTTGAGGAATAAAGAGGCATCCAGAAAGAGGTTGCCCTGCATCAAGTACTTGTGAAGAAAGGTGAGAAAAGCAAGGGGAAAGGACCAAAACACATGGTACCCCAAAAACAGCAGGGTTTTAGGTAGAAGCTGAGATTTGCTCAGTTGGTCAGGTCTCTGGCTGCACTGGCCACCTCTAAAGAGGTCCAGGACCAAGAGGTCCACTGAGGTGGGCTCAGCTGGCTGGTTCCTCTCTTTGCCTTATTCTATTCCTGCTTTCACACAAGCGGTCCCTCTCCTTTATGCAACAAATGTCCTGTGACTTCCAGCACAAGCAGAAACACAGAGAATTTATCATGAGAAATGGCATAACAACGCTTAGATCAGTTATCAGCAAACAGTTACCAAAAATATGCATGTGAAACTGCAAGGAACGAAACAGTACTCAGAGGGACAGGTTTTTATAAGGTCTACAGACCTAACTCCCACCAAAAGAAAATGAGAATAAGGAATCCAGGTACTTTTGAAAGACCTCTGACCCTCATTTTTGGCTACATAGAGGAAAAACATCTTGTAGTAGCTTATTTATGGCACTGCATCTAAATGCACCATAACTCTGTCCTTTGATAGCTGAGGATTTTAGAAGAGGCTGATCCTGCTCCCTCAAATATAAACATTGTTCCTTCTAATATAATGTGTATACAAAACTAGGATCAGGACTGAATAAGCAGAATATACACGAAAGGCATTCAAGAATTTGCAAAGGCTACTGCTGTCCATGTGGGTGGGGTGGGATATTGAAGCCAAAGTGAGTGTGTTTTGGAATGCACCAAGAAGTGGGGGGGGAGAGAGAGAACAACTGCAGTTCAGTGAACAAGCACAGGCAATGCAAGAAGACTCAGCTAAAAATCCAAAACTCTTGAAAGAATGTAAAAGTTTCATCAAACTGGGTGCACTTTCATGAAATACAGAACAGTAAAGCAAAACAAGCAGAATAAACATGCATTTTATGTTGTGCTTTTGCTTTTAACTGTAAAACAGAGCTTTCAATCTGTCTTCTGCTCTGACACATTTCGAGAACGAGCAAATAAAAGGAAGAAAACGGAAATCAAAATGAGAAAGAAGGCTGAGTTCAGCCTGCAAATTGAGCACTACAAGAGACGGATGTGGTGTGGGCATGAAGTCAAATTGCAACAGAATAATGAGACAGGGTTTTTGTCTGGATGTAAACACTGAATGAAGAAGTGGGGAAGAACAATGAAAAAAAACTTAGAGAACAGTCAGAAAATTATTGAGATAAGACATTCCTGTACAACGAAATGTAAAAGCCTTAATCATCTTTTATATATTAATCAAGTAAGCAACAGAAAAGGTAACCGGGAAAGTCCCAGTGTTGCATAAGAGTATATTCACATAGCTCCTATTAGCTGTATGTTTTCCCACACTACATTCTTCAGGGTATTAACACATTTCCTATTGAGAAAGACGAAAACACGACAGTTCATTTATCTGAAGGAGCGTACCCATCTTATCACAGTATCTGAGCAGATCAAAGCCTCCAGACACTACCAGTACTACCACCAAAAACTGTGGAATGTCTGAAGAAACCCTTCATTCCCACATGTAAATTACATAGTAAAAATAAAAGTCATACCATCAGTGCCTTCAGCAATGTTTTGCTGCACTGCTGACACAGTGGCAACGAATCTGGTCCACTGAATTAAAGTGGTACTCTTACCATCAGAGGAAGATAATGGATTGTATAGTCAAGGCAAGTCTGTACCTCCTGCTTAAACCCGTGTGGCATACTGTGCTAAAAAATATGTGGTAATGCTTAAAATATCTGGTCCTGCTTGTCACTGGGCTTTTCAATCTGTTCTAATGGATTGCATCTTGCTTGACAACTTTCAGCTGAGAGGAATTCCACAGCTTTTCATTTTACACATGCAATTCATATATATATGTTTTGAAATGCTTTCAAAATTGTCTGGATTTTCGAGGAGTCCTAGGAGTGTCAAAGTCAATTTTTAGAATGACATAAAGGCTTTTCCATCATGTGAGCACTTCCTAAAACATGACTCCAACTTTAACACTATCTACATTAAAAATTCTCTAAATAAACTTCATTTTAAATAAGAGCCAAAAAATGCCCATAGGTTTACCTCCAGAAAATGACAAAACCAGGTTTAGCTTATTTAATTAGCTGCATGTTTAAGAGATTAGAGCAGTTATCAATATTGTAAAATACTCATAATGAACTGCCAGTTGGGAGGTTTGACTACATTGAATATCTCTGGAAGGTAAACTTGGACTCCCAGTATTTCAATATTACTTCAACTAAACAGGAATACCAATAGTTAATTAACTTCTCTGATTCTTCGAAATCTGCAGACCCAGGGATTAAACCTGCAAAGTGCTTGGCAGCTTCTTCTCTGAGTGTAGTCACGATGGAGTCCCAGAAGACAATTAGGTAAATCTGAAGTAATCTTATATAATTAATGGAAAAATGCCGTGACTTTTGGACAGCAGGTGGGTTTATGAAAAGGATCTCATAACACCACCAGAAGCCAGTCGAGAGATTACAAGTGCCATAATCTGCTGTAACATTCCTTCCTGAAGTCCTGCGTGCTGAAATTCTAACCAGGGAATGAGACAGAGGTATGTCTTTATGTCTTTCCAATTGTCATTTGATTAAAAGTAAGCAGCTGCGTCATCTGATACAATCCAGCGCTCATGCTGGGAAGTCACGAATGTAAAATGCACTTTATTAAACCAGTTAGAAGCTGTTAAAATGCAGAATGCTGCTGGCACACCTTTTAGAGTAGATACTAAAATACTCATCATGTGGGCACCTTCAATGAGTCATTTTTTTAAAGATTTATTTTTCAATCATTCTTTAAACGAGAATAAATAGAAAACAATTCAGTCTTTCACCCCACTGAGATAAAGTAAAAATGCAAATACTGCTTCAAAGTTAATTGGCTCTGAAATACTCAAGTCTGGGAAAATAATTTCGAATGACAGAACTTTTGCAAAACTTCTCCTTTTTTTTCTATACCCATCATATTCCTTCCCATTGTAGCTCATGAAGCATATAGGTATTTTTAATAGGTTAGCACAACTACATGCAACTTCTAGAAAACTTATTATTCCGCATATTAAATCATATTTGTCCTTATTCTATTGCAGAAATAAAATGCAGATAAATAAAAGTGAATCTAAATGGCATAAATGTAGCTGGTGACAACAATTAAAGCTTTGATCTACTGCAATTGAAATGGTTTTATCTATTTTGGTTACGCTCGCATGTGCCGCAGGAGCAAAGTGGCAAAGCATGAACTAACCTGTCACCTTTGAAGTAACTTTTGTAATACTGTTTATACTCATTGGCCTGGATTAACGTCGAACATTGATCCAAAACACATAGAATATAATGAATGCCCTTCAAATAAGCTACTGATGGAGTGGGCAGCTGGGGTGCAGTCTGGCTCTCCAACCACATTGAACCAAGTGCTGCTCCTGCTCTTCTGTCCTGTGGAGCACGTTGTCTCGGGAGGAGCCCACTCAGCGTCCCCAGGGCACTAAAGGGCCACCGAGGTCCCCCCGGCACCAACCCAGGCACAGGAAAGGTGAACCTGCCACCTTGGATGCTCAAAGGAACATCCCCGCACCCCTGGGCAGCACCCTGGCTGTTGGGGTGTCCTCCCCGAGCAGCCTGGCAAGCTCTGCCCACGGGGGGCAAAGGCTGCAGGCAGCCGGCCAACGGAGAGCAACGCACAGGGCTGGAGCTTCAATACTTGGTGCTCAAAAACACAGAAAGCGCCCGGGACTCTTTGTTTGCTTAAGAGGAGCTGACAGTGAACGGCAGAGAAAATAAGGATAATTCTGCTGATGTCTTTCTCTGAATTCTGTCACCTGCCTGGCAACGAGCCGCAGACATTGGTGGCAGCTCTTCCGGACAGCCAGAGATTTGTGCCTGTCTGCTCGGTGGCAGAGACAGGTCTGCGCCTTCCTCCTTATGCTAATCAGCAGCAGGCACGCTCCGCTGACCCGACTGCGATTGAATACAAATTCTGCCCATATCCCTTCTATCAGTCCCTGCATGCTCTCTTTCTCTCCCTTTTTCCTTCTATCCCCAGTCACAAGATGCTTCAGGCAAAAGGCAAGAGCATTGTAATAAACCGACATCTCCAAACAGAGAGTGGTTTTTTTCCCAAGGCCCCTGGCTATCTCAGTTTCATTACATGTCTCAGGAGGGGGCATTGCTCCCTGACAACTAACATCTGGCCCAAGAGACCTCCTCATTTAAAAAAAAGAAACTAATTATTGTCACCTACTCTTTCCTGTAGCTTTTATCTTTATTTATTTTTTTCCTGGAAGAAATATGTCAGCAGATTTTTCATTTGAACTATTAATGCTCTGGGTTTTTTTCCCCTTAAGTATGCTTAACTTTCTTCTAAGGGGAGGAAATCCATATTTTATCAATCAGTTTCAATTACCTACTGTATTTCACTCCATGGTGTTGAATTATGAGTTGGAGTAATGTCTTGATTAAAGACCTTACAAACATCTAGATATCAGAGCAACCAATCTTTCTGCCTGCATGACATGTTGTATGGAACACTGTGAACTGACATTGTTAGATTTTGTTTATTATGATTTCTTTTTAGAGTTGGAACTATCCGTCTCTTTGTTAGAACATTGATATAAGGAAAAAGGAGCTAGAGGTATTTATTTTAAAAGTGATTTTTACTTTACTTTTCCTTTGTTATTTTCTCCCAAGAGTGCTGTGGAAGATACCGGAGTCCAGTTTATTGTCTTTTCTGGTCAGGGACGAGCTACAGGGGCTGTATCCTACTGAAACAAGCACTGCATTCATGACATGGACATGACAAGCCATAATCCCTGTCTTGCCACTAATTCTCCATGTCTCCTTAGTAAGTTATTATTTTCAGCTTTCCTATCTTGAAATTAAGGTTCATAGTACTAAACTTGCTGGATACAGTGTTCTTCAGCGTTTTAAAAATGGAATAGTTTTAGAAAAACTAATGACAAATTCCATTACTGCACATAACCAATATTCACCAAAATTTACCATATAGCTATGTCTGAAAATACCTGTTTCTTCCCAGGTTTGGTGTAACTCAGTGTAACCAGGATGTAAATAGAAAGTGAAATCCTGGCTCATTTTAAGCTAATATAAGTCTTTAAGTTGATATCCATGGTGTCAGGATTTTATTTTTGACCTAGTATAGAACCACGATCCCATGCCAATCCAATTTCTAGAATGCCACGGCCGCAGCAGCAGTTTACGCTGTTTGGCTGTTGGGTACATGTTATCAACCAAGAAAATCTCCAAAATAATTTGGCAGCTCGATGGACTCTTTCCTCAGGAATCCTCTGCTGAACCCACAAAACACCAGATGGACACAGCTTTGGATTATCCTGACACAAACACTTTAACCATCATAAAAAAAATATTCTCTTTGAGGAAAAAAACTACCTTTTCATATAAGGATAATCACCATTAAACACAAGTATTTAAAAATGAGGAAAAATTGTTCTCCGGGAAAATAAAACATCGAAATCACCTGACAAAAAAGGGCAACTTATGGAAAGAATGGGGAGAGGAGAAGGAAACTGAACACTGGGTTTCTAAACCTGGTGGGAAATGGAGGTAGATCCAGTCTCCTCGGCCCCTGACTGTTGTCACCAGAACAACTAGTGACCAACTCCACAGCCACGGCTTCGCATGAACTAGTTTGGGGTAAGCGCAGGGGACGCCAGCCAGTCCCCATCAGTGTTCATTAGGGCTGATTGATTTATTTATTATCGCATACCAAAGTTCCTGCCCTTTGATGCAGACCAGAGCTGTTTCTATAAGCAAATGCTTGAAGGCAGACAGAACTGGTAAACACCCCACCTCGGACCGCTCGGGCTCAGTTAAGGCTGAAGGAATGTTACAAGCTTCTCAGGAAGCAGTTGCATTTTACTACCCGCACTAATTCTGTAACACACAGCAGGCTCCTTTCTGCTGCATTTTTATAATTGAAAATATGGGGTTTTCAGTATAAGGAGGTGATGGTTCTAAAGCTATTTTTAATCTAGATATGTTGTTCTAAATACCAGTAAATAAATTAAAAAATCACTTTTGTTTACCTTCATATTTTCACTGCAGGAATGATAATGAAACATCCTTATGACTAAATTATCTCTTCTTTAAAGGCCTGAGTTTATTGAAATTGAGTGAGCTCTTTGCCTTGTGCTTTGCAGGAGAGCAATAAAGGGCTCATTTAACTTTAAACTGGATGTACAAGTCTTTAAAATTATTAATATTATTCTTCTTTATGAAGAGCAATTTTATCACCACATTTTTATTCAAGTATCAGGAGACATTACCTCAGGTGATTTTACATTCCTCAGTTAGGTTGTTTTCTGCTCCCACACGCTGACGGCACAGGGCTGAAATACCAACTGCAGCCAGGCTTGTGTTCAATATTTCTACATCCCTTTAGCAGAGCATGCTATGTAAAGAAGCCAGGATGGGGGGGGGGAAAATTCTGGCAGATCACTCCATCAGTCACTCTGGGGCCAGGTTGAGGGGGTGGTTTACAACAAAATGAGTTTTGTATATGATGGGGGAGATAAAGAATGTTATTTTAGGCCCAGGAACTTCAACCAGGGGGAATTCAGCAGGAACTGGGGGTTGAGCACATGGAAGCCAGATGGCAGTAATTTAGCCAAGGCTTTCAGACTCCCTGTGACTTCCATTTAGTGCCACTGGACAGAACACTGGTTAACATCAGATAACACAAGGGTTGACACTGCCTCTGCATTCACTAGGTCCCCACCTTTTATGCTCATTGTAGAGAGTGGATTTTAGCATGGGTAGACCTAAGAGTTAACGTGGCCTTGTTGTTATTTATTATAACATGGTAGTGAGGAACTTCATTGTTCTAAGCACCTTAGGCACTTAGCAAATCTCTGCCTCAACCTGCAGTTTAAATATCTTATTTTTCTATTACCCACAGTGAAAAGGGCATAACGCTCCGTTATCACTGTTACAACTTCATTTAGACTTTGGATCCCAGGGAAAGCAGCTCTATGCCAGGAATGATCCAGCACACTATTCCACATTCAAAATTCCAATTCTGCTGGGTCAGATTTCTAAGCACCCCAGGGACTATTCAGGACAAGTGAATCAGATTTCCCTCATGTATATTTGAAGTCTAAGTTGAACTGAAAGGCAAAGTGAGAAAAGACATAATGCAGTTGTTTACTTAATATGTTTGAGTGCAGGAAGTTACTCTATCACGTCCTAGATGGTGACATTGAATTCCCCCGAGCTCCCAGCATGTGTTTGCCTTGCCTTCGGTCTGTGTGATTTGGATATAAGCTAGTTGTCATTTATAACACACCCTGTTATCTGGCACACACCAAAACGATCTTTGACATCTTTTTTCTCACGGAGTTTGCTTTTGGCTCCTAACAGCATGACCTTGACACAGATCTAACAAACAAATTTAAAATATCAATGGCATAACTTTAAATGGATCAGTACTGTAACTATTGCAAGAGTACAATTAAGCATCCACTGCCACTTCTTTTAGAAAAATTGCAGATGTCTGTCTGAAACAGCACTGAGCTTTGAAATACACTGAGATTCACATTGTTTGTTTTATACATATAGTTTAAATATTAAGGGACAGATAACAAGAATAATATTGGAAAGAAATAAGTTTAGAAAAATCTATCTAATCCAAGCATTAGCACTCAAAACTAAGAGATGTGACTAGGAAAACTCAATAGGGTTTGGTTTGCTGCTTATTTTTACTTGAAAGGTGCACAGATATTGGAGTTACGAGAAGTCCCATGATGCGGAAAGAAAGGCAGAAATAACCGCTGAATATACCAAGAACCCCATTTCCCTTTTCCTATCATTTCCTGGGGTCAGATTCTGCAAGGCGCTTAGCAACCACTCTTTTGGATGACATGTACTGCTCATTTACAGACCTTATTAAATAGCTCTGAACAGAAAACATCACACACAGCAGTTAATTACTTGTTGAATGAACATTGTTATCAGTAAATATAGTATGAAAGCTTCATTAAGTGCCACCCTTAATTTTTGCATCTGTTTTAAAAGAAGGTGAGAAACACTAGTTGCCATTCCAGAATAGTGTTACTTCCAGATTTATGCAGACTAGGCAAGAAAGAGACCACAGGGAAATCAGAAGGAGAGGCAACAGCAAGAAAATGAGGGAAAAAAATCCACAGTATGGGAATCTTTATCACTTCCTACAGGTCCTCGATTCACAGGCTTTCAGTTCATTACTATACACTATACGAGTCTACACAATTCATGTCACATATTATGTGATACTTTTTTTAGAATATACTAAAAAATATAATGGAGAACCATGCTGAGGAAGAGAAACAGGAAATGAAGTATTCATTAGCCAGGTTCTAACGCTGCTTTCTATGGTTTTAAGATGTTTTCCACAAACATTTACAGACGTCCACAACAGGACTGCTCAGGGAATACTGGGGCGATACTACAGCACAAGGAGGCTAACAACATCAAAGGGGTGCAGAGGTGACAGGGCGACAGAGGGAAATGATGATCCAAGAACGAAGAGCTCTTTTGGTGGTCTCCTTGTACACAGGATAGTCATGGGACATTTGCAAGAAAGGATTTTCCAACTAATAATCTTGGTTTACACCTCAGCCATTCATGCCTTGTCTATTCAAAATTATCAACATTGTGTTTTCTCCCGAAACCGCTTATTCACATGAGCAAACTTCCATCTCAGGAGTAATCCTGTCTCAAGAAGTGCTCGCTCAGTACAAATCTTTGTGTAGTGGGATCCTAAGTTGCAGAGAAATTCTCTCCACCATTTCCGACACAGGCTCCTCTGTACTCCCTTCATGGGACTCTGCCCTTTTGGGACCAGGGCACCTCATTCCACTAGAATAAGCAGCCTGATTTATGGTAAGCATCCCATAGAATGTTTAAACTATCTCCCCTCATTCTCTAAGGAGCCTCTAAAAATAACCTCTTGAGATTGACACATGGGGAAATTATTTTGAACTGTAGCTGATGTGGAAAAATCAGTGTTTGAAATTGTGTCATTCAAGAGATTACGGCTATTTAGGTGTTCATTTTTACAAGCATAAAGGTACCTTAAAGTGAAAGGTGGGAAGTTGACTGAAAAATAAGCTAGGGTAGGTCCTATGGATTCAGAACAGCCTTAAAAAGTGGGTTATTTAAATCTGTCTGTTTTGAAAGCTTCATCTTAAGGCATTTTTATATTTCCTTTGATTTCTGCTTCTCTAAGTCCATAATGGTTGTCACCATCACACACAATAATGGACAACAGTGGACAGTGGCAGAAGACTGTACTTATCATCTGAAAAGTCCTGGTAGGCTAGACCTGAGCTGTAAACTGTCCCAGTCTTCCTCTTCTTTCCCACCATTTTCTCCTTCCTTAAAATTCTGATATTTGGAATCTATGATATTTATTTCATATATTTCACTTTGCTCCAGGAAACCAACGGAAATTAGGGTTACTCACTCTATTCCCTATCCTGTCTTCCCCATATCAAATTACACCGTTACCCGGATCTTTGGACTCCATGTATGCCCCTTTCACAGCAGATCATTCAGCACAAGAGATCTCCTAAATATTTGTGACCTGGTATTGAAATTTACATCCCTGATTGTCACCTTATGCCCAGATTTTTTTGGCTGCTCCTTTTTTCCCCTTTTAAATACAACATCCCTATGCAGCTCCCTCCTTTGCAGCAGTCAGTTTTGGTAGGAGATGGTTGCCCACAGAGGCCATTGTTTCTTATGTTATTTGTCATCCCTGCACTTACTGGCATCCAGTCACCTGCCCTCGCATCTCCATCTTCTGTGGTACCATTTGCTTTTTCAAAGCAGCTATAAACTCTCTGGTTTTGGGACTACAAGGATATTGTACAACACATGATGCCATCAAGTCCTAGCCCAAAATCTTTATTCAACTTAGCCAGAAAAAAGGCCTATAACTGGCCAAGTTGTGGCTTCAAGGCCATTCCTAAAACAGTTTTAGATTTTGGAAAATTGTCCTTGCATGGGGTTTTCAGGAACGCTGGGGTGCATTTCTAATTGAAACACCCCCCCAAAATAGATGACAACACAAAGAAATGTTTTTAGTGCAAAATTCGTTCAGTTCCCTACTGACCTAAGATCACTAAACACCTTTTAAATCACTCCATTAGAACGAAATAATGAAAAGGCTATCTTTGAGGCAAGAATGAGGCCAACAGAAGAGTAACCTCTCAGACATGCAATCTACTTTATCTGGTTGAAAATCAGCCTCAAGAACGCTAAAAATGCATTGTTGGCAGAATCAGGATCATACTTTAATCTATGCTTTCTCTGATGAAGAATGAAAGACACAGAACCAATTAGAAACAAAAATGAAAGAAAGCCTGTGATTGCTATAAATCAGTATGGGTTCATGCAGATCCCATGAGCTTATAATTCTCATATGTTTTTAGAGATAAACCTTCTGCAAGCCACAATACCCATGGGTTTTTGTCACTAAGTAATAGCTGCAAATAGGAAGCCAAATGCTGAGTTTCTTCCTTGCTCTTTGCAATACCAAATTGCAATTTGCAAAAGGTTTTTGATAACATTTGGTGTTAATTGGACTTAAAAATGTTAATCTCCCAAATCACTGTGATCTTAAAGACACATGTAAATTATCTCAGCATGTGAGAGAGCAAAAGCTCAGATTGCATTGAACTTCTCAGGATATAGGTTCTTTCAATGTGTAGCTAAAAGATATTGGGTGATTTCCCGTTCCTGACCTTTTTTTCTCATGTAAAAATTAACAAAGCAAGCATACGCTATATTCAACATGCATAGATAACATAGTTTTAGATGTTGAAAACATAAAAAATACATTTTTTTCTAACTAAAACTATACCAAACGAATTTTTGCATTCAGCTCTGGAGAATAATCTCCTCCCTTCACTTAACCACTAATGGGTGGATGCTTCCTGGTCTAGAAGCTGCCCTCCTTATGATAGACTAGTCATAAAAGTACCACATGAACTTAACCACTAATACACCATAAACATGGCATGGAGAAATCACTGTCATAAGCATTTTGGGTTGATATTCCCAAAAGTAAATGAGAATTACAATGGTTTGTTACATGGATGCTCCCCGTTAGGATCTACCCAAGCCTATCTACAACCCAATTAGAACAATTTCATTGCAGAGAAATAACATGGCTTGTTTAGTTGTTTGCCCATTATAAATACGTATGAAAATGAGATCAGGGCATTTTTTCTTTTGCTTGAGAGAGTAGCGCACTCTCCATATTTTGCTGATCTCTGCACATGCTTCCATTCTAGCAGAGCTTTATCTGTTTTACCTATTTCTCTCAGTCTGTCCAGTTTCATTTCACTGCCTCTTAATCAACCTCCTTATTAGATATAACATATGCAACATCATTTGGGAGATCCACATCTATTTTCCCACACTGTTTTGCACTTGTTATTTCACAATCGTGCTCAAATGCCAACATTTATTTTCCTATCCTTCACCACAGCCTTTCTTACCTTACCTTCTTATTGCCGTTTGTAAATTCCATCTCCTCCTGTATTGAAGCCAGCTTCAGAAAGCACGTGTTTCCAACAGACACTATTGCCTGGCTCTAAAGCTTCATGTGCTAGAAAAGCAACTCAAACTCAAATGCCCACAAGCAGGATATTTTAAAAAATAGCTTGGTTTGGCATCAACCCAAGATGAGCCCAAACTGTAGCCTGTCCCATCTATCCACAGAAACTGCTGTTTATTCTGACCCCTCACAGATCTGCCCGTGACTGTTTATTGACACTGAATAATCCCTCACTTTCTATATAGCCCTATTAATTTCTGCATGGTGTGACTGAGG
Source organism: Streptopelia decaocto (assembly GCF_964273445.1). Lineage (NCBI taxonomy): Eukaryota > Metazoa > Chordata > Aves > Columbiformes > Columbidae > Streptopelia > Streptopelia decaocto. The sequence continues at coordinate 17,597,192 of NC_138666.1, read as the reverse complement.
TTATAGAACTGCTCATTTACTTTTCATCTTTGTGGGAAAGGTTTGCATGTTTTGATCATCTCTAAACTGCTCTGTTCATTCTAGGTAGTGGGATAGTACAACTAATAATGACTTTTGGTTTCCAGAGTTAATGAAAAAATACAATGAAGTTTCAAAATTAGAATCACATAAACTGCAAAAATTTAGAAATAACATGCAATTAATTCTAGCGAGAAATCTTTCTTAAAATTTAGTTTATAAGAGGATAATATCTGAAAACATCATTATGGTTTCTGCAGATTTCCAGATTAGATGTATTAATGCAGAGCTTGGCAGATAAGCAAGCCTAAAAATCCTTTGAGATTCTGAATATCAGAGCTAACTACAGTTTTTCGTAATGGAAAATCTAAAAATATATTTTATGTTACAGATATATGTCAGATTAAACATATTTAAATATAATTATATTTTTAAATATTATAAGTTAAACTCATTTTTAATAGAAAAAGTGAAACAATAGCTACTTCTTCCAGTGCTACTGGGTTATTCACGTTTTCTTATGAAACTACCACATGTCTACCCCCTTGAACCAGATTATCCTCCTTCTTTTTGAGGGACTGAGAGGTAAAGGCTGCTCTTCCAGGCTATGACAGTGTTCAGGCAATGTCAGCAAGCATTTCAAAGTTGTGTTTAATTTAGTTGCAGAAATAAACCAGCTGTACCCAAAAGCTTGATAAAGGCCAAAGACAGGGCAAATTGCTCAGTGGTTGGTTCATCATGTTCAGTATGGGTGCCTTGGTACTTATACATGGTGCCCATTCTGCTAAGCACAACTCGTTAAGAAAGATGATCAAGCAGAGAGGCTTCAGAGGAGAGGAACAAGAATGGCTAAAAGACAAGTTATCGTAAAAGGCCCAGAGCACAAACTGTAAAGGGAAGGCTAAAGTCTCATTTACTCAGAGGCTCAGCAAACTGCTAGAGGATAGTTCTTCTAGCAGGCTTATATAGCAAAAAAAAAAAAAAAAAAAATCAAGTTAAAATTAAGAAATACGCATAACTTAACACAGATGTGTAATTAACCACTGGAACAATTCACCAAGAGCCATAGTGGATCACTGGGAGGGGGGTGGGGGAAAATAATCAAAGCCTACATGTCCAATTGTGATCTCCAGCTCAAATTCAGGACTTGTGCCTTCTACCACACACAAAGCTGTGATAGACAGGCCAGTAATCTTGTCTGCTCTTCAACCTACAGCATCCTGCATAGACAAACTGGCATGAAGGAGAGACCTGTTTATTTAGACTTTCTCATCTTACACCACATTGTTCCATTAAATTAAATCAGCAATATTTTTACTACAAAGAAGATGATCTCAGTGTTACCTCAGGAACTTGATAAAAATAAGGCTGCAATATCAGATTACTGAATTCAACACACACTATTAATTTTGACATAAGCAGCTATAGTTCAGATATATTGATCCTAGGACACTGTAAAATCCATATGAAGGCAATACTATAAAATTATGCAAATCATACAAGACCATCTGTGGCAGAGGGTGCAGTTAAAAACAAGAAAGAAGAAAAAAAAGGACTTCACTTCAATGTGTCAACCAGAGTGCATATGGGGCACATGAAAAACTAAGCATATGCTGCACAGGCAGAGATATTTTTGTGACTTTAGCCATTATAAGAAAATAAAACTGGTGTTTTTAAGACCTTTGTATCGAAGACAAAATGTCCACATGAAGAAAATAAAGGAACAGGCTGCCTACTAGTAAAAGCTTCAATTTTATCCACTGAGAAAAAAAAAACAACAACTATTAAAATGATGCAGTTCTTCAGCAATTCCATAGGGCACACTCAGATTTAATGTGGTTACCTGACCTAATGTACTGTACAGTTATGCCAGGTTTAAATAAAGTTGCTTTCTCTCTTTGTAAGATGTGGTATTGGGAGAGCGAAGTGAAGGAACCCTGCAAACAAATCAAGGGCTTCCAAGACATTATGGTAACCAGAAAAGTGTCGTTGATTTGTCGCATCATGACAAATGCATTCGGTGTGTGTACTGGCATATATCACAAATGTCCACTGCATATTACATACCAACGAGCCAAAAAACTGCTGCGAAAAATATTTGATGGTGACAAAGGTTTGTCCTAAAGGATTAATCAACATTTTCATTTACTTCTCAAGCTGACTCCCGGGGGTCAATACCGCATGCAAGATGTGAGCGTTCAACCACAATTAGCTGTTTGAGGTACCAAATTCTGAACTAAAAAAGCAAAGGCACAAAAAGCATTCACAGGTTGTATATTAAGTCAATACCAAATTACTGCATCGAGCTTTAGAAAAAGAGCCCCAGATTTCCATAAGTGTGTTCAACCGTTACTTGTATAAACAATTATTCCAGTTGTGTGGGTCCACTTAATGTAAATGTACCTTCAAGAAGCCAGCTAAACATGTAACTGGTCTTTTGTACATACAATTATTGTGATGTGTACACTGAAGAAGCTCTTTAAAATACAGATAGTTAATAGAAATTATAAGAGCAAATATTGTGCACCAGGATTTAAAAATGAGAATCCCATTTTAGAAATCCAAATGCCAATATGACTGTTCAGATACAAAACAGGTTTATAACCACAATGCTTTAAAAATGGAACTCAGAGTACTATTTAAAATAAAGCAATAAAAGCAGCCTTGTACTCTATCAATATTTCTACTTTTCATTTGTATTCTGCTCATTTGTGCAGCCTAATTTCATGTTGGCTTTTTTTCCATGCACATTGCCATGCTAATATCTTCATGGATTTGTTTATAATAACCTTTAAATCTTTTCCTTGTCATTATGCTGCATAGCTGTTCCGTTGTATATACACTCTTTACTTCGGTTCATTGCCTACACATCGATTATTTCGCATTTGTCTACGTTAAACACTGAGCAGTATTTTCCACTTACTAGTCCAGCCATTTAAAAATATCCAAATACATCTGAATAAAGCTAGTTGTTTTCCTCTTAGTTATTAGTTATATGCTTAATTTTGATAGCATTAACAAAACAAAGTTGGTCAACAGAGAATTTGGTATTCCTTAGAAAAGTGATCACAAAACCAACCTCCTGCTTGATTACCATCATTTTCACTGGTAACATTCACCAAATGATAATGCTGAAGCTGCTGACTGAGTTCTCTGTATTGACTTTAAAAGACACCTCGCATCTGGGAAGAAGTGAGACTAAGAGGTATTAATATGAAGTAACAGTACGAGGTTGCAGAACATCAGCTACTGTGCAATAACGCTTACGCAGCTCTTGTCCTAATGCACTTGAAAGCCAACAGGAACAAGCTTTTCCCCTTCCATACTTTACATGGCGCAGGGAACTGGATTTTTTTCAATATTTGATCCTATCTGCAAGAATTAAAATACTAATAATCTCACAAGTCCAGCAATAGAGAAATAAAATAACATGCCGAAACCCCTGTTGGTCTCCGGTGGCTCAGCACACTCTGAGAATGCTGGATTGACGGGTGCACGGATAGAGCTGGGGCTAATCCGTACACCTCTTTGCATATGAATCGAATAATACTGGAATACTTGATCCGTGATGCCTGAGCACGTTACGAAGGTCCAACTGCCTTTCGACCTCCCATAGCTTCAATACACCAGCAGAAAACAGTCTCAGTCTAATCTTCCTGGGCTTTTCATGATTCTGAAAGTGATGTGAGTAAAGCCTAGTCAGCTGCATCTATTTTTTTTAAGTAATTGCTGCTATATTTAAGCTGCAACACATTCTGAAACCAGAGAGGTAGTTAGCCTGCGTATATCAACTACCATTTAAAGATCAATCTAAACATCTCCAATCTATTTTCTCCCAGGCTTTCAGTATCAACTGGTAGAATTTCAATAGTAAATTCACTGGCCACAGTGTTTCTGTAGCCTTCCTTCTCTACTCCCACTTTCACCAATATTCAGGGTACAGGGAGGGACTATGAGATACCTTAATTAAAGCCACCATAAGATGCTCTAAAACAATCTAAATTTCTGTGGTGGGCCAAGTTTTTTGCTGCAGACAAAATGCAATGTTTAGGAGATAAGTGTCCTCTTTAAGGGTGCTACCCTCAAGTTTTCCAGAATACCAGCCCCCATTTCAACCTTCCCCGTTACCGAGTACAAACACCCACTTTGCAAACATAACGCCCATAAACATATTGCTTCATCCATAAATATTGGTATCATCTCAAAATTCCAAGATCCTCATATCCATTCCAAATACTACTTCTACATTACCCTGAATGTTGCCAAACCTGTGATAGCCTTTTTCTTCCAGTGTTTTCCCTTTCTATTGTATATCTGTATTAGTAACCACTGTTTCGTACACTTCTGCTGAGTAACTAGAATGCAGGCAGTTCACTGAGGCATTTTTATATTCCATCCTTCATTTGTTTGAAAGGCAAAAGGCAAACAAATGCAGCTGTCCTTTTGAGAACTGATTTTTCTCTTTAATAGTTAAGTAATACGGAAATTGTAATTCTAATGGATTAAAAATTCAATTTGTAAATATTGCCTTTGGGCTGACAGCTCCTGTATGAGGCATAATCCAGCACAATTTACAGCGAGGGTTATAAATAAACCTTTGGAAACTGAGAGTTAAACTGCTGCTGGAAGCATCACCATTTAGCAGTAACACTGCTACTCCAGGAGTTAATTTTGTCAGTCTATGTCCTCTAATGTACTTCTAATGCAGCCCTGAGATTTTGAGGGATTGAGCAAACAGATTAAAGCAAGTTAAAACAATTAAAAAAACCACACAATAACAAATAAAATTAAAAAAAAGAAGCTTTAAACATTTTTTAAATCCCTTTAAAGATATCAGTTCCCCACCCTCCATAATTATTTCTTAACTTTCTTCTCTTTTCCACCTGTCTTCCTCTGTAAATACTTAAGTCAAATGCCCATCTTAAAGAGCTGCCTGTTGTAGGTAATGTGATCATTACAAAGTAATGCATTTGCCCTGAACACAGTAATAGTGAAAAAAACTACCAAGAAATGTAGAAAACACATTTTAGGAACACTGGCTATCATCACACTGTACCTAGAAGCATTAAGCTATTACAAATTTAGACATTATTACAAAGATATAGAAAAAAAAAAAAAGAAAAGAGATTAAGTGAGAGAAAGAAAAGTCATGGGGCAATGCAGGTGGATCTGTCCTTTATCATTTGCCTTCTACTGTTTTTATTTCAGGGTCTTGGCTGATATTGCACCATACAGAATGACCCAGCTTCCCCCATTTATTAAAATAAAAAAAATGAAAATCATTTTCTATCACTTTCATTGTTGCTTTAGCTTTCTAAATGTTCTTCAATGCCTCTTCAGCTCTCCGGAAAACTTTAACCAGCCAGTCTCATCTATACCATTTATAGGTACTTAGTCTTTAGATTCTGGGCTGACCACTCACTTGGAGCTTCACCATTCTATACGCACTGTGGTACTGCATGAATGAATGGGCTCCAAGGTCTGGCAACACAAAGGGAAAAGCTGACTAAATTCCACTCTGCTGGTGTAGAACATCACTTTCAAAGCAAGAATAATTTGTATTTTATTTATATTGCCAGACAGAATGTTTACTGGGAACAGAGGTAGAAGGAAGGAATATCTTGCCAGTAACACAGGAAAATAGCAATTTGTATTTTACAGCTGGTGAATATTCACCCCTAGAGGTTATATGATAGTTGGGTGAGTTTTCTTTTAGGGAAAAATAAAATCAAAAGGCAATTCTGCAATCGAAAATACATTCCCACTCTGGATTGCATTCACCTTGTAATACTCAAGAGAAAGCATTTCATTTTTTCAGTTAATCTGACCTTTATCAAGAGCTAGAACAGAAGAAACACTCTCACAGAACTAAGTACTTGGAATCAGAAGCATTGCAGATCTGTACACAGAGTACTATACAAAATGACGTTTAAATGATATTACTGTATACACTGTGGAGCTGCTGCTTACTTACAAGGGTGTACACAGTTCTTGACCAAACTGTTCACCAGAATCTTTGTGACCAAAAGCAAATGAGATGCCTTCAAGTGCCAAGGAGATGTGCCGAGGAAGCCCTCCCTGGGTAGAACACGCCTTAAAGTCTTATCTTTCTAGGCAGTACACACTTAAGCCTCAGGACCAATTTCTTCTCACTAGTATGGATCTGAATTGCCAAAAAGTCTGTCCCAGAGCAAAGCCTGCTGTCACTCACACAACAGAGCCTGGCTGGGGAACCAGCCTTCACACTGCTGGCAAACAAAGCATGTGCGCTGGAAACTTCTACCTGTGGCTTAATGGACTAGAATGTCAATATTGGGGTTTTTTTCTTCCCTCCTAATAATAATCAAGAGTGAAAAAGGTAAGGGCTAAGACTGAAGGTTTATCACTTTCACCAGCTAGAACCATGTTCTCAACAGAATTGGAGGGTACTGGTTGAGAGGTGTGAAAATTAAAGGAAGCTCCAGACACAGAAGGAAGGATTACTGGACCATCACAAACTCAAAATTGCCTCAAGCTAAAATACAGCCTATAGTGTGTTCTGAGAGCACACTGATTGCTCTGGGAACAGAGGGACGAGTCCTGAGAAAAGGAAAAAGACTAGATATGGATTTTGCTGCAAATGACCCAACACTGTGCTAACTCAGAGCACTTGGTTATTTGTTACTTAGCTATTTTCAAGTAAATCTTATCTTTCCTCTCCCCCACCATCACTACAATGTATTTTTCTCTGGTCTGCCCATGTGCAGCAACATGGACATTCAGCTCAGCCATGAAAATGTTCTCCTTCTATTCGAAAACTATTTTATTCCAAAAATGCCATAAAGTCCTGAGGGTGAATTTCACATAACCTCACCTGTATTACACTGGCAAATACAAAAAGGTTGAGTGTAATTAAGTTGCTTTACCTTAGGGCTGTTTTCTTAAAAAGAGGGCATATATCTCAGTTTCAGTCATTCTTTACTCTTTTAGGAACATCAGCTTTCAGTATTAACCATTTTGGAAAACTATGAGAACACAGTCTACTCAGGTTCACTGTGGGTGCATACACTGAAATAACAGATCTTTCTTCCTCTTATAGGCTGAAATTATCAATCTGAAAGACAATTAAAAAAGTGAAATTGGAAAATGAGAAATTCCACCAGAAATTCAGAGGGTTTTTTTCTTCATTAACTCTTGACTGCAACCTGTGTAACTGATTGCAAAAAAAGAGAACGTCTAGGTAGAGAAGCAGAGACCTATTGGAATCAGGTGTCTGCATCCGTGAGAAGACTATCAAGCAACAGGTCGCACTGCATGGGTTTTGTGAGTTTATTGCCTTCCATTCAATCTTACATTAAATTTACTTTACCATAAATTGAAACTACAGGATTCTGCAGGATCAGCCCCTAGCAGCAAATGTATAAAGGCATGTGCAAATGCCTTCAGTACCATAGTTGCCAAGTCTTTTTGGCTAGAAAGCCTGAATTGACTCATAATTACTGCTATTCCCAGCCAAAAATAAGTGTGTATTGCCTTACATTTTCCTTTCCACATTTCTCATAGACATTTACATTTATATCAACACATAATGAGTAGAGGAAACACAAAGACATTTGAACAGAATTTTCTTTAGCTTGTCAAAAATGCCTTTTTCTTCCTTTTTCCTCACATTAACATTAATTGGAGCTGGGCAAAAATCCTCTACATTAATAGCAATAAAAGTAGCACTAGTACATTAGATTTAATTAGCATCTAAACTAAAGATCCTACACCCCCGCAAGCAATTTCTGCCCAGGAAACATTTCGTCTGACAACCAAATGCAGCCAGTTCTGATGTGGCACAAGGCAGCTTTTCCAGATGAACAAGAATAAAGGGGAGAGGACACAAATTCAACCAGAGGGGCAAGGATCAGGTAAGTAGGTCACACTGAGACTAACTAGGACAGCGGGGCAGACATTGCCGTCCTTATGAAAGCAGGCTTCCCTATGAATAAAATCAAAACATTTGTCAAAGAATAATTGAAATCATGTTTACTGCATAGATTCATAAATCTGAAATGTAGAGCTGCACAGACACCATTCAATCCTGTATCATAATAAATCAAAAGACTAGTAACTTGAAAGTCTTTTATGCCTTTTAGAATAACCCAAAGACTTATTCACAGCATTTGTTTTTTTCCAGCCTCCTTTATTTTTCTGCCTCGTAGAACGTGTGTTGCCATCTATATTTAACAGCAAATGCAAAATACAGACAGCCTTACAGATCAGAAAGATTAAAGTTTCTTCTTGTTCTTCTGTTCCCTTCAGCTCACTCCAGTACCTCCACCCCCTCCCTGGCTCTTGTTTTGCTCATCTCCATGCTGTTTCATTTATCCTTCCCTCTTCAGTCCCCACAGTTCCCTGTTGTTCCTCTTTCTCCTCCACCTCATCTCATTCCAGCTCTTGTGTTCTGATCTCCTACTTTAAAAAATACCAGACAAGAAGGTACTAAAAAATCAAAAGCTCTTGGTAAAGCTGCTGTTCTCTAAAGTACCCAACTGGACATTGTGTTTCTTTTAAGATGTATTTAGGACAAATTCAAGCAGCTCTCCTTTTTCTTCTAATGTGAAGATCTTTTTAATCTAAAAGTTTTCTAAGTTACACAGCATTATTACTCTTTTTTAAAGAATATGGACATTTGTAACTCTGCTGACGGAAGAAGATTGACCAACTCAAAATAAAACAACTTTGTCAGTGATTCATAACCTCACAAGTTAAGCTATGGCCATTAGGCACATTCATTTTTTTATTTCCATCTTATGGTACTACAAGGCTGATTTTGACCCCAGGTCAAAACTGAACAGGCTGATTTCCTGAGATCACAGTTCAAGCCAGATCTCAGGCAAATAACTCTTTTAAACATGGTTCTGCTTCATTTATGCCCTTGGTTTGACTTAGTCTCCCATTCTAGTCCGTAGTGAACAATCTCAGAATCACCTCTTTGGCTCTCTTGGTCAGAGAAGAGGAAAAAATATCTCATCATAAAGGATTTCAAGTGGATTTAGCACTCAAGTTGTCTGTAAGAAATATAAGTACATTTGCATGCCTGGCTTGGAAATGGCACATGTCAATTAAGGGAACTGGCCATGTCCACATGGAAATGCTCGATTTGCGCTTGCAGTCATAGTAACTGGATAGCTAAGCTTGCTTGAAAAACCTGCCTTAGCTTATACTTCACCTAAAAGCACGTCTTTTAAAGCACAAATGAGTATAAAGTTTTAATGATTCTTTTTCGATAGGGATTAAAGATTTTAAGTGGTTGCTTCCAGGGACAAAGAATTCTATTCACAGCCACTGATTAATGTCACACAGGTATGAACCTCCAAGCTACACTAAATCACTATGATCTAAGAAAACTTTATTTCCTATTAATTTTTGAGTACCCCAAAAATAATGGACCTTGAGGTGGTCAAAATAGTGAAAGACGAGAGATAACAGAAATTACACTTAAAACATTTAAAATATCCACAAACAGAGTAAAAATCCTAATAGTCTGCTCCAAGGATTTTAGAGAGCTTGTATATACCATAACGTAATATATAGTATACATCATAATTTTAAAAAGTATGACAGAAATAAGCAACAAAACATGATTTCAGAGTATTTTAAAATAGACGTTGAAAGTTTCTTGGATACATTGCATAAAATAAGGTTCTGGACTGTTTTTTCCTCACCATCCTGAAGTAAAGGTTGCTTTTTCCTGGGGGGGCAGTGCAGGGAAAAAGTATGTTAAGGCTCATGTACAGCTGTAGAACTGGCATTATGCACTGCAGCTCTTTGTCTACTGTCGGTTCACTATGACAACTGATATCTTGGATGAGGATGAACTGTGTTTCCTCACTGACATTGTCAGACAGCAAAGACTTGAGTTTGCACAGACTTCTGCCACTGTTTGAGACGGATAAGATTAAAACCGTTGTGATTTTGTTTTGATGGGAGCTACTGTACAAGCGTACTGCACTGTCTCCAGGGCAGGGCTGCGCATTCCCGGGTACGATGGGGGAGGAGGAGGATGCATTGTGGTACATAGACACTCTTTTTCTAAAAACCACACTCAGAAGCATTGAAAAGCTGGTGATATTATGAACGTAATAGTTTTTAATGCATGGCATTAGAATTGCATTGTGTCCAATGAAATTTCAAAGTAGCCAGGATAACCAGATAAAGCATGGGTAATACAAAAGATACGTAAATTAGGATGCATATTAGCTTAGGAGAACACAGCATGAGAACATCTGAGTGTAAGGAGAAAGGAGAGGTCCTGTTGACTGCACAGAGCAGAGATCGTCCAGCTAGCGCCAGCCTCAGCCAGGAAAGCCAGACACCAGAGCACCACAGGAATGTGGTTATTCTGCTCTGGACATCCTGCAGGACCATAGGCTGCCTTTGCGTTGTGCAGCCCATTAATCCACAGCCTCAATACCTGAGTGCTGACAATGCATATATATCATTATGGCATATCATATCTTAGCGAAAGCACAGCAAGCAAATGGGGAAAAGCAAGCAGTAACATCACCTAAGCTCTGGTTCATCTTTCACTAATAGTTGTACTTGTCTGTTTCCCAAAGAATCAGATCCACAAGTTTGTGAAATGACTAGAAGAACTCCAGAGAAGTCTACATGTCTTTGAATTAATTTATGATTCTGTATACTGCGAAATGCAGAGCAAGCTTCTTGGGACTGGTATGATTGGGTCATTCTCATTCCTTTAGCTATACTGTATGATCTTTCCCTTATTTATCTTTTTCAAAATGGAACGAAATACAGAGCTGGAGGGGATTTCCTGAGTGACTGAATGTAATCTCCTGCCACCCGTGGGAACAATAACACAGAAACCTTTATATTCCCATTTAGTTCTTCAGGATAGCGACTGGGCCTTCTTTCTAAGGAACACTCTGCAACTCAAAAATACACACAAATGTCAAAAAAGCCAGAGACGATTAAAAAGAAAAAAAAAAAAAAGAGAGAGACAAATAATACAGATGGTCTGGGCTGCCCACTCCAAACATGTTATTATCTATGTCACTTGCTTATAGATTACTTCAAATCTGCTATCTCTGTCTTTGTGGCTAATGGCCTGGAATAAAAAATTCTCATGCTCAGGCATAAAGACAACAAGCAATCCTCCAGAAAAAAAAAATCAGTAGTCATGTCTACAGCTTCTCTTCTGGACTTCCATGTGTCAGCTCTGTAGGTTTTCTCGGTTCTTCCGTTGTTACAAGCGAACCCACTTGCAGCTGCCCAAGGACCAGCTGCTGTGACCCGGCCCAGCGTGGCGGGAGCTCCTCCCAAGGGCAGAACCCCCAGGAAGGCAGCGCCTGTGTCAGCTGCGGTGCTGGCCCACCAGAGTAACCCGGGCAAATGAACAATGCATAAGGCTGTCTGAAGCGTCCTTTGGCACTTATTGAATAAATACATTATAATTAGATCAGAAGCATTATTACAGATCTCATAGTCGCTAAAACCAGGGCATTTGTAATGTGCTGGTTAAATGCCATCTCTCTCTTCTAGCCTATGCAAAGAAAGGATAAAAACTATTACTGCTAACAGTATTAGAAATAGTGCTGCTTGTTCAGGTGGTTGTAGCTGAGATGTATGGTTTTGTTCCCACATGTCTCAGGTTCTTCTGCTGCTAATGATTTATGACAAGGGTTTTTACGTAGGCGTGAAACTACTCACAAGTACAGGAGATGTTCTAGATATGGCTGCCCCAAGTAAGGACTGTTACAGTGTCACTAACATCTCTACTTCTAGTTAGCAAAAATCTTCTTTTCTGGTTATTTATTAACTCCCAATACTACATCAGTGCCTAAGAAAACCAAATCTACACTGAATCTATATGGGTAGATATTTTGCTTGACAAATGGTTTGCAGTTGTTAGAAAAGCATGTTGATTTTTAAAGAATTGAGAAATTGGCTTTGGCAAGCTGCGGTAAAAAATACAGTTTTCTCTGTGTTGATTTTTCAATACTTAGTGTGTATTCAGAATACATCCTCAATGCCATGCTATGCTCTATAGACGTGATATATGATTATACAGCTGTAAGTAAGAAATGATGTATGAAATAAAAATCCCCGAACAATGCACTGGGAATACAGAGTCTGTAAGCTACCACACGTGCTGGTAGCTGCTGTTGTTGCACTTGGAAAGAAGAAGGGACCCAGCGCATTTCAGCAAGGATCCAAGCACCAACTGTATTAAAAACCTTTCAGAATATACAAACGTCCTCTTTAATGTGCATTATGCATTGTAAGATAAGGCTGAACAAGAGAGTCATTTGGGATCTTTGTTCGACCTGGGAAGGCAGGATGCTGAGTGTCTGTTCTAATCCCCTGCAAAGGGGAGGCTGGATGCCAGCAGCGCTCCTGGGCCAAGCCCGGCCCCTTTGTCTTGTACTGGCATTTTTGCTCATTTGCAGCAGTAATCAAATCAGAGTGACAATGCTTTATATACTTCTAGTATAAGCCTATAATACAGACTGATAAGAAATTAATTTCACTGTGAATGCTGGCACATTACTGCAAGTTTTCAAACTTCAGCCGTCAGAAAAAAAAAAAAGTCAAAACGAAAACAACCCCTTTTCTCCCAGTCACTGTCTTCCCAAGACTGAAACGAAGCCAGTAAAGCAAAATCTGCTCTTCAGGTATCAAAACAGCAGCTGCACCAGCCAGCATCCAACTTGCTTCTCCCAACCGCAGGAAAGAAAATACCGAGCTTCTAAAATTTTTCATCGGATTTTAGTTGGAGTAGTCAGATGAGACATAATTGAAGCTACCTGCGCACATTTTGACTTCCTTGAAAGCTCCCCCAAAGCTGCTCTTCTGAGACTCATATACCTCTATTAATTCAAAATCAGAGTAGACTACGCTAATTCTGTGGTGCCACATGAAGGGAGTCTGGCTAACACTTTTCTTTATAGAAAGGGTGGCGCTATGTGGAATACACTTCTAATTTTGTCTTGAGATGAATACTGCTAAGCTGATGAGAACTTCTTAGACATCAGCAGCTTCCACTGACGTCAACTGGAATTGCAAGTTTGCAGTCAATTGAGTCCACTGCAACTAAAAGCACCCTCGGGCCACTGATCTCTGATCTCCTTCCTCCCTCGCCATTCTCCCCCCATTGCACAGTGCAATCTGCACCTCGGCACACCAACTCGCTATGCTAATGCCACTCATATTACGTATGCTGATTGGCAATATTTGTTTTTTTAAACACTCGTCCATTACAAATTGTGACATTATAACAATAAATTACAAATATTGGTAAAAGGATTGGGAAAACACCAGTCAGTGTTATTTAATTATTTGAATATCAATCAGAATTAGGCTTCCGAATTCTGATGAGTTACGGCATAAGAGCCATTAGTTACTCCATTAGGAAGCTATTACTGTGTGCCGTTGTTGCATTCTAATTCCGTAAAAGCACTAATACAGTGTCTGTAAGCATTCTGATAGAGCAAGAGTATGTGAAAGAGCAGCCCAGCAGGCAGAAGAACATTAAGTTAACATACAATGATGGGCACCTATGTTTATGGGCAGTAGCTTGAAATACGAAAAAATCAAAAATTGAAATTATTCTTTCAGTAGTATCAGGATGTACATGACTGAAAAATCCCAAATGAAGCAATCCATTAAAATAAAAAGAGAGATCAAGTAATTTGGGCAGGAAACTTGACCTTTTAATTCTCTGAGAAAATTGTGCATACAATATATAGACTACATAAAAAGCACAATGACATTCACAATCCAGAAATTATACAGCAAATATGATGCCACTGAGATGAGAAGGAAAATGATAATTCACTAGGAGGTTTCAACAGAAATAGAATGATATATATATTTAATGAAACTTCATGAAACAGCTTGGCATTAAGACCAAAAACTGCCATTCTGTGGAATGATAAAGAATTATAAAACAGTGAACTAATTCAAAATATGCATGGGGTTTGGGAACAGGGCTTTTTGATGGATATAATGTATGAGTGTCAGCCTCAGAAAAGAAATACCAAAGTAGTAATGGGAGCTGAGGCTTAAGATTTCTCAGTATGTCCATTTTAGTTACAAAAGATTTTTATGCTTCATTTCAGTCATTATTTAAACATTGTTATTTCTGCAAACATGCCACACTGAGATAAGGTTTCATGCTGTACCACATCAAAATGCAGATTGGTGCAGAACGCCAGAAAGCGCCTTTATTGAGGTAACTGTTTATTAAGCCATAGAGGAATTGAAATTGCAGATTCTTAAAGAAAGGGAGGCAGAGGGAGAAGAAGGAGAGATATGTTACGTTCTCTTTAATCATGGGATTTGCACAACATCAGTACAGTTATGATCTAAATAAAGTTTCTAGACTCATCAGGATATTATACTGTAGCTGCTTCATTTAATCTAATGGTTTCCATTTAGGTAATTTTCATGCATTTTAATGTATTTAATGATCACCTTCCCTTGGCTGATTTACTGTCTCTGAAACTATATTGTACTTTACCTGCAAGATTTGGGATTGTAGACAATGATACGCAAAGACCTAGAAAGTTTAGTAAAGATACTATTTTGCATTTTACATTCCCATTAATCATGCAATTTTACTAAAGTAGAAAAGCCCGGATATAGTATCAACTTGGAGAAAAACAATACTCAAGAGACTTATATAGAATGAACTTGACCTAGATTTTGGATTATTTCACTCTAACAGAAACTGATAAAATTTCTGGCCCTGACAGCACATGAAAATAAGCAGGAACTGCAATTCTATGTTCAACGCTTGGCAAATATGAAGCCTTGCTAAGCTGACTGCCGGTCTCTACTGCAGGGTAAAAAGAAACCCGCTCTCTGAACGTGCTTTGGCTTTCCTAGAGAGGGGAGCAGGTTCTAAGTGCGATCGGAACCAGTGCGCAGATCACCACGCCGCTGTCAGCGCGTTGCCCCCGAGCTGCTGCTCGGCACAATCACCTCTCTATCATACGCGCACAAGCAGCGCAGCCTTCTCACAACAGGCTGCAAATACCTCGGGGGCTCGACAAGGAGAAAACGTCTTCCTCAGCAAAGATCCTCCTTCCTCTCCCGGCATCACGCGATTCTGGATCGGCCTGACCAGCAGAGCAGTGTCCCCTACCCACTAAACACCAACCAGCTCTCCAAAACTGTTTTATCACTATAACACACAAAAGTGTTGTCTGAATACACGAAGTGAGGGAATAGCATTGCACCAGACATTTTCAAACTAATTAGAATGCAGAGCTGCTGTGACTGCAATGTGCAAACGAGGTAATTACAAATGCAAATGACTAATTACGTTCACCTGCTTGTGCAGTTACCCGCTGCTTGTGGGGCAGTTGAGATAATTGCGTGTGCAAATTAGACACACAGCTGTACGCAGACTTTACACTAGTAATTATGCACTGAAAGTTGGGTGAGGATTCAAAGGGGTTTTGAGCTATGGTTTGGATTTTGTATTTTGAAAGTGCAGCCCTGGTTTTGAATATGATATAATTTCACACATGCTTGAAAAAACCTCTGAGTAGTGCAGTAACCTGAAGGATACAAGGACATAGTAGATATGTATTTTGTATATATACTTTATGAAAAATTTTGCTAAAATTATGAATGGAATAAAGGGAGAAAAAACCACCAAATTTTTAATGTCTGGATAGATTTTACCTAGTAGCAGATAATGAGATTGTGAAATTCACACTATAAAATATATAATAAATAGAGAACTCAAAATGTCTTAGAGCTAAATTTTGCACTCCAGATAACTCTACTCTGGGACTAGATCTGCACAATATACAGCTAAGATAGCAACAGCATGAAGGTTCAAACACACTTAGGTGGGTGCATTTAGGGGACAAAGAGTAAAAGAAAAACAAGTTGTCTGTCATACATGTAACATATGCACAGTCAAATGTTTTCTGGTTGGTTTTCTTGTTTTTCTTTTGTTTGTTTGCTGGAGGAGGCAGAGGAGAGGTTGAAGTAAATGCAGGGTGTGCTTCTAGACTTGTAAAAAGGGCTCTGGATTTAGCAGTAACTGAGACAGTTGTTTGGCTTTGTGTTCAGAAGTAAAGTCCTCCTAGATGCTCTCCATTGCTTGTTCAGACATTGCAGTAATTCCTGCAAGTGCTTTTCTTTTTTCTTAACACTTCAGGATTTACAGGATTTACTAATGTTTGGTTATTTTATGTCCAGCTAATCATTCAACGTACACGTGCCACAAATATTTACAGGGCTCTACGTACAGAACAAAAAACTCTTCAAGGTGCATGAAAAGTTCTTCGTGAGGTTTTGATTGTAACTGGAAATATTCAATCTGGATCCTTTCTGGATTATCACTGATAAAATAACTCTTTTGTTGAAACAGCAACAATGTTTCTGTTTTCTTTTTAGTTCCAGATGATATCCAGTCTTTGACAGCAACAGTAGCTACAGCACATTAATGTTTTAACCTAATGCGTTTCAGAGAAGGAATTTAAGTGAGAAGAAAAAGTGCTAGATCTTTTTCCGTAGTTCAAAGCCTCGCATGAGCATATGGATGACAACAGAAGTCACAATCTCTTGCTATCACCCCTAGCAGCCTCCCAACAGAAAAGTCAATTAAAACATACAGTAGTGTACACCCTAGCAATGCCTAAATTGACAGAGAAAGAGAGCAAGAAAGTGCAGAGTCCTGCTGGGAAAGGGCCTTCACACAGAGAACATACAACGCCAGTCGGATACCGGCTACTGGCAGCTCGCTTGTTTCAGAGATCATTGCCAATGAGAGAGAACAGTACTTGTTGTTGCAAGGATGTTTTATTATTCCTTTACTTCAAGGAAACTTGTATTTAGGTATCCATTTTTAAAACTCAATAAAAACCAACTAAATGGACTTGATTTATTGTTATCTTCATTAGAACAGATCCTAACATATTGACAGAATAATGCTGGGTGATTAGCCCTTTAGCAACCAAACTCATTGGTAAATTAGTTACAAGAACAGATACAACATTTTGGGTGACAAAAATGTTAATTCTTTGGAAAATAATTCAACTCACTAGAAGCAGTTAGACTGAAAATTTGGTTTGGCACTGCAACAGATTTATTGTGAGCATATGAATTCCTAATGAGGCTGCTTTTCAGAATGATTAACAATAAATATATTTTTAAAGTTTAATCATTTACCTGAGTGTTTCCTATATGCTAGGTATCATAAGTGAGTAAGAATATTTTGTGCGGTGAAGGTCTCTTAACTGTCTCTTAACTGGCTGCAGCAAGGACACTGCAATTAATCTTAGAAATACTAACAAAATTTTAAAGCACACTCAAGTGTTAAATATAAAAGAGTGCACAAGATTCCTTCATACTCTGCATCCTACCCAATAATAAGAGAATGAAAAGGAAAGGAACATTTTCCAACACAAAATCCTGACCAGGTCCTTTGTATAAGTCTGTATGAAGATGGAGGAGTCCACAATTTATCTGCTTAGGAGCAGAATCGAGCGAGCAGCTCTGCCATAGAATTCATCTCAGTCCTGCTCCCTCTCCTGTTGTGCTGCAGCCCGAGAAGTGGCTGAACGGGGAGCAGAGGAGAGCAAACGTGGAAGCTGGGCTTTTGTTCCCAGTGAAACCATCATTCTGCTCATAAATAGTGACAGCAACACTGCTCTCAGTTAGAAACAAGAACAACAAAAAATACCAACTCAAAATTAACTTATCACTAGTTTAATTCATTGCATTCAGACCTCCTCCTCTTCACAACAGACGTGGTAATGTGATTAGTACAAACACTACCAGGCTAGTTAAAGGATATTCAGGAATACAGGACAGTGTTTATTTCACAGAGTGCAATGTATCTTTGTGTTTTTGTTACCCTGAAGCAGGGCTGTTTTGGTTGTAAAGACATCTCAAAAATGTGCTCTGCAGTCTTCCCTTCTTTCCCAAAAGTCTATTTTTTTTTGGCACGTGAGAGCACATTTTGCTATGGAAAACAAGGATATATTTTAATAGTGAAACAAGAGATGTGTTCTCATGGAATAAACCACATTTTTAGTGTTTTTCTTTGCTCTCAGTCTTTGAAAGGCCTGGAGAACAATTTCATCTCTGCACTTCCCCAAGCTTTGCAGTCCTTTCTTTTCAAAAACTGCAGAAGATGTCTGATGCAAGGCAAATCATTTTCCAAGACAGCACTCCTGTACTTACAGTGGTAACTCCGAGGGACCATTCAAGCACAACAACAGGAATACAAACTCAAGCCTTTCCAAGATCAAGTCTAAGATTCTTCATCATATATATTTCCTTATTTTAACTGTGATGTGCAGGACACACACTTCTGCTTCATAGTTTCTATACATCAAAACCATACTGAAATTGCTAATGGTACAGTACCATAATTTGCACACTAAGGGATCCAGTAGGATCACAGTATAAAGAGATGTGGTCAGGTCATTCAGATGAGAATAAAACTGAAGGCTTAAGTTTAGCTGTTTAGTACAGGAATGTATCTAGAAGTGGAAAAAAGATATTGCCTTAAAAGAAAAACATCCTTCCTATTTAAAAGACTTCATCTAACAGATTAGATGCACTTGGGCATTTTACTTTTTTGAAAACTGGACTAATCTTCAGAGTCACTTGTTTCTCAAATAAAAGAAAAATTCTTTAGGAATGGTAAAGTGTTTTAATTTTCCTCTTAAACTGACTGATGAATGCCAGAAAAGCAAGTCAGAGATGTGCAAGATTGCCTGTGTATATCTCAGAGGTTAAAAAAAAGGAACTATTAATAGTATTTGTAGTACAATATCACTACATCTGTGAAACTTGTAAAAGGGATAAGCACCTACAATTGAACTACTAAACTAAAATGAAGCATGCTTAGTTTAATAGCAAGAACATGGTCATGTTTCAGAGCGTGCTTTGAGTTGGATACAAATTAATTTAAAAGACAGCAAGATCAGAATATCTCCTTTGGAACTAGTTTCAATAAGAACAGAGGGATCGTGTTCCATTCCTTACTCTTAGAAAATGTTAACAGGTAGGTTAGATGATTTAACAAATACGGTTTTAATGAGACATCACTTCAACACTTGCTGCTGCTAAGGTCATATATGTTCTGTGTGTCTACTGCTCAGACTCCTTACCCAACAAGAGTGCTTATCTTTAATGAAGCAGCTACACCAAACTGGCTTTTTTTCTTTCATAATTGTTCTCCGTCATGGAAGACCCAAGGCACCTAATGATCTCCAGCGTTTTTTTCAAAGCGAAGAAAAACTGCTACACTAAAGGACAAACCATATCCTCAAGTATGTTAATGGAAACCTGGGCTGGGGGGTGGGAAGGAACAAAACAACAACAATCCCACAACAAAACAACCCCTAAGAAATAAGGGAGATTCTGAGTTGCATTATTACAGTCAGATAAAGAAATATGGTCACACTATTGAACCAAGAAATTACATACGTCCATCTCACTCTGCATTACAGGTGAACCAAAGTAACACCATGAGCAGAAAAATTTATGTCTAATTTAACATCACAGAAATCCCGGCACTCACCAGCCACATGGGTGGGTTTCTACACAAGCAGAGCAATGAGTTCGGGCCCTGTACAAGTGCGAGGATGAGACTGAGGTTCTCAGATAAAAATAGTGGCCTGGGAAAAAGTACCTCCTCAACCTCAGCACAGTTTGGATCAAGTTCAGGTAGGGCAAAGAAAGGAAGAGACTGATTAGTTCCAATTGCTATGGGAAAATATGAGAGTTTGCTGTCTTGTCACTTCTTTAGTAAGAAAAAGGCTGAGTATAGCCCTCAAAGGCTCTAAGTCAGTCCTCACTACTCTAAGATTTTGGAGTCTTGCAATAAGGAACATTATGGTAAAAACATGTTGCAGTAAGGAAGTGCTAACCATCCGACCATATGCTAGATTTGGCCTTTTATATTTCATGCTTTCTCAAATATTACTTTTAAAATATTATGCATATAGCATCTCTTTAAAGTTCAGTGATTGTTCAGATATTCTGTTAAATATCTTTGTCAAAATCGATTCATGTTCTAAAGGACCTTTCCCATATCCTAAGTAATTTAAAGCATCCCTTCAAGCTTCACTTATTAGAAATAAACACTCCACTCAACTTTAGCCTTTTCCCACATCTTTCTCAGGAACTCTTTATGACAAGCAGGAGTTTCCTTTTACTGAAGGACATTTGTCAGAACAGAATGATACTCTGCAAAATAGGTAATAATACTGAAGAATTAAACAAAAAAAAAAATATATAATCTACCACCCGAACTTAAGGAGGAGAAAAGTAGCTCCAATCATTTTAGCACTGCCAAAATAGTACTTTAGTACAAGGGCTTGAACTACTTTCCATTATGAGACACTGGGTGCATTCTTACCCATTTCAGCATCATTCCCCTAACATACTGTGCCCTTTAAGTGCGTATCAAGGACAAACAGATGTAAATAAGCTTCTTCAGAGACTCACGGAAACTGGTAATGGTACAATTCTGCTACATTATTATAAATTCACAAGGCCCAAAGCCACACTGTTGTACAATATTATTGCGCAGACAGCCTCCTGAAAAGGCACTTTTAATCTCATTTTCTTGAAAGGTAAAGGCACAGGTTACTATACTGCACTGCTGACAACCCAGACTGGTTCTACATCCTGTTCCTATGTAACTTCTCCAAAGTTCTAGTTCAGTTCTAAGCCTATCCTGACTTCATGCTTATTGCCTCATTTCTTCATATTGATCTCACTTCTCTACATTCATTCCTATTCAGCAAAGAGGAACACACTGACATGATTTCTTTTGAGGCTATGTATAATATACAGGCTATATATAGACACACATATAGACATTTTGGAAAGCAGTCTGTCCCCTTAACGAGCATAACTGCTGAGCATTTGGAATAAATATGATGTAGACCTGACTGATCTTAGAGTGCTGCAGTTAAACAGTTTTTTACCAGGATGAAGCATATAGCTCAGTACATAACTGGCTTAAATAATCCCTTAGCTGTCGAAAGGCTACTTGTGATGGATTATCAGCATGGCTCTCTCCAGGCAACACGGGCTGCATGAGAAGACCGAAGTAGTTACCTCTATGTTCATGTGAAATCAATTAATGTATAGCTACAAACAGATCAGTCACAGACTTCTTTAGAGAGTTTCTTGTATTGCATTGCATTGTACTGGAGGTTTACCTTCCTGCAATGGTGCTTTTATGAAAAATAACATATTCTTGTAGCATACTAGTTAAAAGTCTGTTGGCACTACAGTCTATTGCCTTGCTTTTCACAATAACCCTTGATCAAGGGAAACCACAAAACAACTGCTCCCTGCCTCTGCAGGCTTAGGCAACTTTCTGGAGCCTTGCCTTGTAACCTTGACGTTGCTGTACTAAAGGAGTAGCTCCATGGAAATCCCCAGTGTAAGCGCTGGAGTACTGGTGGGCTCACTGATTGCATCACTGTCCTCCTCCTTGTTCTGCTCTTCATTATTAAGGGACCAATTATGAAATAAATAAATCCTTTAAAACAACGTCTTAAGGCATCATAAAGTCTGTCCTTCTTTTGGGTAATTAAAGTTGCAATAGCTAATGTGGAGACATGTTAACAGGCAGACTCCAGGCTTCCATACACCAAGATAATTGAAATATCTCACAACTAATTAGCAAGTCAAATTACTTTCTACAAGGTGACCTAATAATGCAATCTGTCAAGACATCAGTATGTGCCATCCCAATCTTTGGCCCAAAATCAAAGTTGGTAAGACCACCATCGCATATCATGGAACATCTTATGTTGTTCTTCTCACTCTTCCCTTCTTTGTCTAAACTAATATGCCAACAGATACGAAGAGTGTTTAAACAATGTCACAGAACAAAATTGTGGCTAACATTTAATTAAAATTACAGTTTATCATAGCTTATCATCAAGGTGCACAGTGCCTTTAAATACCGTGATTAGTGCGCTGGATGAATTAATTTCAGCTTTTTAGTGTAAGCATGAGTCTATAGCACGGGTGTCAAACTCATTTTCATTGGGGGCCACATCAACCTCGGGGCTGCCTTCAAAGGGCTGAATGTAATTTTAGGACTGTATAAATGTAGGAGTAGTTATAGTTAGTAGCTATAGCATGCACCACTCAAAGATAAGAGCACTGTACAATCCAAACATACATCACATTAATAGAATAGGCAGTACCCCAAGCTGAAAACTCTGTAGCAGCATTCCCAGACACAGGTTATAACAATGATAAGGATAGAACGCAAAGAAAAAGAAAACCAATCTGAAGTCTGGGTCAAGAGGGTTTTGATTTTGTTCTGTTTGTTTTGTGTGTGTATTTTGGTTGGTTTTGTTTGCTTTTATATATATCTTTAAAAAAATAGATTCCTTTTAAATAGGATACCTAATTTTCAGTATTGAAAGCTGCCCTCAGAAACCAAGAGGAATAACCAAACAAATAGATTAAGACTACAGAAAATACTCAAAGTAATCCCAAGAGTTAGACATTCAGTAATCTGTTGTACTCCAATGAGCATCCATTAACATAAAAAAGTACACGTACGCATTGATCCTCTCTAATTTTCAGAGAGGCATCCTCTTTGAATTGCAGTTCAGAACACTTTGAACTCCACGTATTCTTTGTTATTTCAGAATAGTAATGATGTCTGTTATTAAAATTTATCAAATCAGTTTCTAAATATAAATTAGCAGCATATTCAGACTGTCTTAACAAAACAGTCATCCAAAATTATCAAACTGTCAGATCTGCAGAAACAGCAATAGCACAAATGATAAGCCTAATGCTATTTCACAGTTTGTTTGGTCTACTAACATTTATTTTTATTTCCTTTTCTGAAGACGGTATCAGAATTTTCAAAGGTATAGTAGATTTATACCGCAGTAATAATATTCTTGGTATACACTTCCCAAATATATTTTAATGACTTAGTGTGACTTATAAGAAATTTATTGAATTCACCATAAAAGAGTCATATTTATGAATCTGTTTTCGATAGAGAGTGTAAAGGGATTTGTCAAGAAACAGTTGCAGTATCAGTGGTGCAAATAACTGCAGTGCTATTTGCTGAGCTAGTTCCATGACCAAGTTAAGGATATAGCTATGATTTTTCAACCACATTGGCTACAAACATCTCCAACTTTCCTCCTTCTCTCCCTCTTCAGCACACAACTGTGGTTTTTTCCCCACAGCAGCGTTACTGTTTTAATCTGAAAAAAATGAGAACCCAGTACAAGAGCTTTGTAAACTATTTAACAAATCTTAAAGCTGCCCTATCAGAACATAAGTGCTAAAGGGTTTTTTTGAAAGTCTATGTGAAGTATAGAGCCAGATTAGACCATCTGATAGAGATTTAGATCACAGTACACAGCTAGCATCTGTGTTTCAATCTGCACAGCACTAATGGAAAAAATTCAACATATTTCATTGTAGAATCCCCTGAATAAACCAGAAGATCCAGCTAAATAAAGATTTAAATCTACTCAGTGCATTCACAGCATACTGATGTCATATACATTTGCAAGAGGATAGGCAGAAAAAAATCATATATTGAACTCTTAAAATCTAGCTGTCTATTAATTCATCTCTATAATAAATCCAAGCTCTACTTCACCATACCCATATGTTAACCAATATTTTGAGTATTACTGACAGGTCTTGAAACAAATCTGCTATCCACAAACAAGTAAAACTGATTACTGTTTGTACCAGCACAAATAGTGCTGCATTCCTTTATTAGCTGAGTGAAGAAATATTCCTTCAGAGTCTGTTTGCAATTGTCTTGTGAAACTAAACCTCCTCCTCTTCATACAAATACAGACACACAGCACCACTTCTGTCACTCCTCAGATGCAGACAGAGACTGGCTTTATTTCCTTCATCACCAAATATACCTTGACATGCAATACACCTTGGCTAAAACCTGAATTATTTAACAACTCATGGTATGATGCTGTGTGAAAAACACACACAAGCTGTACTCAGCATTTCTCTAACAAAAGCACCCTTGTTGGTTTCAATTTGAGCTCATTAATTCAATGTTGAATTGCTTTTTATGTTAACTACTCATGGCCAGTCCAACCTTCTGAAAAGAGCCAAAACTTTGATCTCAATTAAGAGATGATCACATTGCATTCTGCATGGCAGTGGAGAAAAACCTATGAAAATTCTAAAAGCATCATTGCAGATACTGGTAGTAGTCTATCTGAAGCAGGGACGAACAATCTGATTTCTTTGCAGGGAAGCTGACTCTGGTTTTCCACATTTATGCCTGAGAACACTAGGGTGAAAGAGGCCAAAAAGTAATGAATAAGAAAAAACAAATGGGAGAACTGAAAATTAATTTGCCCATGTAGCAGAGAGAGGAGCCACTCTGTAGAAATACAGAGAAGAACAACAGAGATCACAATGAAGACAGCAACAAGAGGTAGGATAGTACTGGAGGTATTAACAGATTGTAGAATAAAGACAAATGTCTTTAGGGCTTGAAACAATAAAATAATTCTTGAAGACAGTTTATAATGCTACAAAACTTAACATAAGGAAAAATACAGAAGCTATAAAAGTGATAGAAATTGTAACAGAGAGGATAAAGATGAGACAACAAAAAGATCAAAGAACATGATGCTTCAAGCAATAGACAGCAATGTCAAACATTTTCCAAGCTCTAAATAAGTGAGAAAAAAAGTTTAAGGTTTTCTCAGAACTGACCTGTGCTCCTCTGAAAGTACTAACTATTTTTCCTTGGATGAGTTTACAGCTATAGGAAACTGGACTGCAATACAACTCTGACAATTCTAAGGGATGAACAGCTGATGTCAACTCAAAAGCCTCTTGAAATCTATGACTACGTAGCAAATAAATCAGTTGGTGCTAAGTATCCAACTTTGACACTCAGACTACTCTACTATGTGAATCAAAGTATCTCAATAATGACCCTCGGGTGATTCCTTCAAAAATCACACTTCTGGTCTCAGCTACAATACCGACATAGGCACAGCTTGCCATGGTTGCATTTATGAGCTTTAAGATCACTGAAGAGGCGAAGAAGTCCATCTTATTCAGCTAAGTCCATTGTATATTTTTGACTCACACTATATGCACACTATTCTAGTACAGTACAATGACACATGGAGTTACAAAATATACCATTCTAATTATGTTAATTCATAATGCATAATATTTTTTTTTTCTTTTTAGAAGGGCAAAACTTTACAACAGACAGAACTTAGTGATAGTTGTAAATCTATTTGTTAAATCACATGAGAAGTGCTCCCTTACAGATTTTTCTCCTATATCATCTTTCAGAAATGGGACCTTGTTATCATTCCTCCAAAAGGTTATCAGGGTCTTAATTTCATGTGTAGCTTTACAAAATAGAATACCTTCGCACACACAAAAAAGGGGCCAGATGAAGTGCCCTGGCATCAAGATACAAACAGTTTGTACAATAACTGCCTCAGAGTATGTGGTTCAGAGAGAATACTTTATTGAATAATATTGTAAGTCTACTGTTTGCACAGTCTACTGAACAAACGTTGCCACCTTCAAGAGTTACAAAACAAAAGGTTAAAGAAGTGAATTAGTGTATGCCCAATAGTTTTTGAACAGTGAGGAAGATGTCTTCTTATAAACTTGGGCTGAACTTCTGCAAGAAAACCCCTGGTATTTATTCCGTGTCTATATGATGCTACACGTAAGTCAACAACAAATCTTGTAATGATCTGGGTAAAGTGTCCAACTCCTTTGCTATTAATGTTAGGTTTAAACCACAGACTAAACACAAACACACTGCATGTAACAACATAATGGCTGTTATTGTATGCAATACATGTATCAGAGAAGGATCTTAATCAGGATCCTCATTTTCTGATATGAAAAACAGGCTTTATTTTGAATTTCACATATTCATCAGAAAAGCATCCCTAGGCAACGCAGAGAACAATACCTTTCCTGCAGAACCTCCGGTGAGTCTGTTTAAACAAACACTCCAGAAAGGACCCTCTAAAGGGCTGGAGATGTGTAGTGCCTCAGACCTACTTTTCTTCCTTCATATGGCAATCATGTCTCCCTTTGTAGATTTCTCAATGTCCTACAAGTTTATTATACATTCCTGTAAGGTGCATTTGACAAGAGCGAAAACTATGCTGCAGTCAAAAAAAAAAAAAAGGCATTTTTTTTTCCATAAACCAAAAAGGTCAGCAGGAACCTCCTTATATCTTTCAGATGTGCATCTTTCCAGAACCATTAAGTTATCTATTGGACATAGGAGGAACATTGGGATCAGGCTTCGAGATACCACATGATACTTGGCCATATGTGATGTCAGTGCTGGGCTGATGATTAATCACACTGGGTTAGGCTCAATTTCCCTTAAAAGGCAAGCAAAAGACTTTATCAGTTTTAATAATGTTCACAGACACTTTGGGCTGGTGTAACAAAGCTGCTGTATCTCTGGTACGTGCACTGTGCTTGAATGGCTTTCTCTGGAAGAAAAGAACTGATGCCAGGTGGTATGATTATCATACCTAAAGTTTAAAAATATGCAAAGATCACAAAACTTCTTGAAACTTCAATACATTGGAGATATCTTTGTTTTAATCTTGGCAATCTCACATAGAGAAACACTACACACACAGGCACAGTACCCAAACCGGATCATTCTCTTGTGATAAATAGCATAGGCTTCAAACTCTGAATGTCAAACTGATACAGCAGTGATGTTTTCAGTCATGTGCTGAGAGATCGACCACATTCCAAGATGTTTTGTTTTTCTGTTGAGCACCTATTTTCTCCCCTAACGATTACTGCAAAGCCTTTTCTTTCCTAGTATCAGTCACAATAGTGCATTACTGAAGTTTAGGCAACTAAAATATCAGTGGATTGAAATCTTTTAGATCATGTATTAGCTGTTATCTCGATGAATCAAAATAGTAATGCATATGCATAAGTGCCACTCTGGATTAGCCCTTATATATCCAAGTACTTCTTGACCTGCTTTAGTCCAAGTTTTGGGCGTTTTACACAAGAAATAAATCAAAATGAAGACACGTACAAAGTACTAAATTGGACCAGAGGGAAACTACATGAAATCCATACTGTTTATGCAACACTGTATAATTTTGCATGTTAAAATTGTAGTTATCATTATACTTTGATCATTAGAAGAATTGCCACTGTTTCATTATAGTTTAATTTTTCCTTGCCTTATCTACTGAAGATATAAGAGATAATTATTTGATTACATACACAGAAGCAGCCATGCAAAACCAGCACAGATAAAGATATCTTGTAAGTTAAAAGGCATGGAAACTACTGACATGTACCCGGCAGACCTGTTAGCATGAATTAAAAAAGAGGATTGGGGGTGGGAGAGGGGGGCAAAACAATACTGGTATTCAACCACAGCTCTGAAACTTTATTTTATACAAAATCACTTGGAGGCTCAGCATATCCAGCTGATATCTTTGTAAAGTTTCAGTCTTGTGCTGCAAAGAACTACATTTTTATTGATATAAAGATAGGTTTTTATTAATAACAGTCAGGACACTGAGTAAGCCAGAATATCTGTGGTATCAGTGGATTTCATTTGCAGTTGTGCAAAACATTTCAGGACTAATCCGATACGTCTCACCTCCAGCGCGCCTTCCCAGAGCTTTCATAAGAACAGCTTGCTCAGGAAGGAACAAGAGGCACACAAGCTCCTGCCAACAACGGCAGCCCCAAGGTTAGTTTTCTTTGTTCCCTCCACCGCCAGGCTATTCACTGACTGCTCATATTTGATAATCCACAATCTCAACATTCTGGAACATCTTAAAAACCACATTAATTATGTTGCATTCAGCTGATCTTTTGTTTCAAACCCACCTTTAGCAATAGTTCTTCGAACTGCGGTAATTCGAAACACTTGAAATAAACAGATTTTGACTACAAATGTTTGCATCTGAGCTTCTGGCCTGGTCTCCCTCATTAAGGGCAGATTCTGAAATCTTTTTTCTTCAAATACACTAAAATCAATGATTTGTTGCAAAAGTTTACAGTGGTTCTCAAAAAAGGTCGAACTTTTTTTATTTCATTATTATCTATGGCTACTGGTACAAGTGCTTGATGAGAAACTGCCTTGTATAGGAAAAAAATCCTATTCACCAAATAATATAAAATTCAATGGGAAGATGTTTATCAGAATCTGGCCTTCTAGTAGAAGCTGTTATACTACTGACTTGATGGAAAGCAATGCCATCACAGTGGCACTGATTCATTTTAAATGTCACTGCTTTAAAATGCCATCAGTTGAGAGAGCCTCTGGACAGCTTGGTTGACTTCAGTAGAACTGCAGTGATCTAAACCAATTGAAAATCTAGTCCTTTGCGCTGAGCCTTCATTCTCAACAGGAGAGAGGAAACAAAAAAAGAGCCAGCGCTGCACAGCCCAGTAAGTTTTTTGCAGATTCTCATACTACTTATTATCTACGAGCGCAGTTCTACTGCTGTTAGCAACAATGAGAACGACAGTACAAACCAGAGTCACGACTTTCCTGCACTGTGGTAAAAGCTGCTCTCAAAGAGGGGTTTGATGACACAGCAGTGAAATCCCTCTGGCTGGCACAGACTGGAGCAATTGTTAACACCGATGCATCTCCAGGCATTGCTAATAACAAGTAAAAACCTGCTGCAGTAGACAAGGCCAAAACGGGCCGTTAATCAGGACTGCTGTCAGGTCTGTGTTACTGGAGGCTCCCACAGTACCCAACTCTGTAAAAGATAACATAATGAATTTTTGATGTGAGCAGTACTGGAGAAGTGGAAGTAGCATTAAGAACACTCCCTTTAACCACTGGATCCTCCCAGCATCCTCTGCTGTAACCTTTATTCATAGTACAGCCAAACTATTCCACCGGGCAGCCAGTGGACTTTTACCCTCGAGATATTTCCAACTCAAGGAATTTTAAATAAGCCCAGTGTGAAAAACTACATTAATTTACACCTCCAAATGTCATAAACTAATTGCAACCTGTAAAGCAAGAACAATAAAAGCAGAAAACAAAATTAAGGTTAGCTCAGATACTAACAATAAAAGTTCGACAGCTTCCTTTTAGCTTTTAAGCCCCATGGTTCAAAACTCCACTCATCCTATGGAATTCTATTTTTGGGCTTTGTTATCTGTACACAGAGAAAAGTCAAAGAGACTTCTATGATGTTCTTCTTAATTATGGTTCATATTTATTTGTTTATACGCAATTCCTTTGTTCATCTTTGTGTAAATAACACTACAATTAAAAGGTGCTTCATATGTAATGAAAAGTAAGGAGAGATCGACTTCCAGAAAATCCTACCAGATAGCGCTGCACTTTTAAATGCAAAAGTGACTAGGCTTAGCACAACATCCAATTTTCTGAAAAATTCCAAAACGTCTGCTAGATGTTTGTTCTATACTCAGCTAACATGTTTAAAATTAATTTAAAACCATGCATTTGAACACTTAATCCTACATTAACGTCCCTGGTTTGGATAACTGAATGCCATCATTATTGAACCTCATGATAGATGCAGAAATTAAAGTTCCCAAGCACACTAAGTTCATGTACCATGTTGTCTCTCAAATAGATCAGATATATGTCTCACACCATGACACACTGAAAATAACCATAGGATTTAGCTTTTCAGTCTTCCCATAATGTCCTTTCTCCAAAAGAGTGAAAGAGGGGGAATGCCTTTCCAGACCTCGTCACGTCAAGTTTTCCTGCATGGACACAGCAGCATTCCTGTCTCCTCTGCTTTTAGGAGCAGGCTCTGTGACATTTTACCTACACAAATTACTACCTGTTACCGACAGTGAACTAAGCTTAATGTGGCATTTTAGGTTCCTTTCCTAATTAACCTATTTACATGTGTTTTAGTAATGATACAGTTTTGCATACTTAACAAGAAATATCCCACTGTGCAACACCAACAGTTGATACAGCACAGTCATCTCTGTTCACCAGTGACACTGGAGATGATATTTAGGGAGAGCACAGAAACTGGGCCATTAGCTGCACCCACTCCACTCACACTTCCTCAGCAGCCACAAGCTCCGGATGAAGGTGTTGGGGGATGATAGCATCTATTTTGAATCTTATACATGAGTTTGCCCAATCGCTTTCTGAAACTGATGTTACTGTTTATCTCCCTCCTATAGCTTCACCAAGTACTCCCAGATCTCTTACTGTGGAAGATGCTCTTTATTTGCTCTTTAGCTTCTGCTTCTGTGACTTCGCAAAGTTCAGTCATAATCTCCTCCTCAGCCCTGTTCCCTCAAAAATGAGAAGTCCCAGTCTCTCCAGCATCCCTTTGTACAGCAAAAGCTTTCTATCCTTGACCAATTTACTTGCCCTTCTCTGCTCTTTCTTTAACTCTCCTATATCCTTGTTGAGATGTGTAGATCAGAACAGCACACAGCACTTGGAATGAAAGCGCACCAAAGTCTTACATGCTTGAAAAATAATGCCCTCTGTCTTGCTCTTTCAGTACCCCTTTCTCAGGATGCTTGACATTTTTGTTGGCCTTTTTTTGGCTACTGCTGCGCACTAAATTGAGGATTTAAGGAAACTGCCAATTACTCCAAGATCGTTTTCCTGAACTGTAACTGTCAGTTACTAATTCAGAATCATATTATCCTAGTTTGGATTATTTTTTCACAGAGTACAGTCACCTGCACTAAAGCTCTTTTGCCACCTTTTTGTCCAATGACACTATCACTTTTATAGGATCTTCCTGGAGTTCCTCGCTACTAGCATAACATTTAACTACCTGAAAGCTTAATACTTTGGAGGTGAAGATTTCACTCTGGTGCTGCACATCTGTTCTCCTGATCATTGATGAAGATGCCGATTAAAATTTGTTCTCAGCACGGTAACCTTTGGAACCAATTCTCACTCATGATACCCACCACCAAACTGGCAACAGCGTACACAGCTTTTCTTTTACAAATAGACCGAGTTAGTCTTGCCCTAAGTCCACTACCATTGCCTCTCACCCAAGAGATGCATGACCAATTGACCTAAAACTGGCTACTTCAGACCTAATCAAAGTGCCTGTGTGTCAGTAAGAAAACTCCATCAGGACCATACGTGTCTGTG
Source organism: Streptopelia decaocto (assembly GCF_964273445.1). Lineage (NCBI taxonomy): Eukaryota > Metazoa > Chordata > Aves > Columbiformes > Columbidae > Streptopelia > Streptopelia decaocto. The sequence continues at coordinate 17,566,042 of NC_138666.1, read as the reverse complement.
CTGTGTTTCATAGTTGGCCCCATTGGCCTCACCAGCAGACACTAATCACTGGTCTGAGAAGACTTGCTGTTCATTGTTAGGCAAGCATTCCCTCTGAGATCCTCAGGAACTCATCCCAGACAGCACAATTTCACTCTATCAGAACAGCTTCTGAGCCCTGAGGTAGCTCATGTATAGTACAGCTAGTCATGCAGAAGACAGATATATGCAGAGTAATGAAGTCCGTTCAGTTTTATTACGGAAAAATTGCTACTATCTCACCTTCTCCAGCCTGAAACACTAAACAAGTAAGTCTTCTCTCCTTTTTTATTGATAAACCACATGATTTTTCCTTTTTTTTAAATGTATTGCTATGCCAATGCAGGTACTGCAGGTGCATCTAGCTTACATTGCATATAGTAGGGACTTACGTCAAGAATAGGGAAGACGAACATTGGGAAACATTTGACAAAATGCCTGTAGTACAGACGAGGATTCAGAAGGAACTTTCACTCCAGCAGCTCCCTCGAGCTACAGTATTTGTTTCTTAGCAGCTACGCATGAAGTGCCACAATCCAAAGGGATTTCAGCTCCTTTTGCAGAGCCAAAGCCTACGGAAAACTGGGAAAAGAGGGTGGGAGGAGAACAAGAGAAAAGAGAAGTGCAACAGCAATATGCTGTGCTGCTATAGTTCTGCTGCACTGCAGACTAACTTCAATGTGTGAAGACTTAAAACAGACTACTCTCTTCTCTCCAGCACTCGGCAGGGCAGAGACTAAAAGGCTGAGAGCTGGCCAGATCACACTTTATTCCTAAAGCTAGGAATGGAAACTGCATTTTTTTACTGCATTTTTTTTTTTAAATGATGATTCTTGCATCAAACATTTTGCTGTTAATCATTTTGACTCTTACAAATTAACCTCTAGTTTGACCTCATTTCTGAAACACTTTGTTTGCTATATTATGGGGAGTTCTGATCAAAAATTTCAGAACTCATGACTGAAATGCATGACAGTCCACGTAGTATTTAGCAGCTACCATCGATTGTTCTGAAACACTTCATAAATGACCTTCACTAAGGTTCTTTTAATTTGTTTTATTCTTCACATGACCAACATTAAACAAAAATGGGAGGACCATAAATGCTTAATCATCTCTTGATAACCACAGTACAAACAGTTTCACTTCTTAATTTGGGAATGCTACATTTCAGTACACTGAAACTTCAGTAACACTGTGGAGACGGCTGCAGCGTGTAAAAAATAACCAGGCAGAACTTTGTTTCGTCATTTCTGAAGGTATAATAGTAATAAAAAGAAACCCTGTTAATAAGGTGGTACTTTGACACTGATATCCTCCCTTCAGTTTGACTGCCCACCATTGTATTGCTTTTACAGGCTGCCCAGAGAAGCTGCAGATGCCCCGTCCCTGGAAATGTTCAAGGCCAGGTTGGACCAGGCTTTGAGCAATCTGGTCTAGGGAAAGGTGTCCCTGCCCCTGGCAGGGGGGTGAGAACAAGATGATCTTTATGGTCCCTCCCATTCCAAACCATTCCACAATTCTTAAGAATCTGTTTGAGCAAAACTACAGGGCTGGACAAAGCAATCTCAGCCACATCAACACCCTGTAAGTGCCGCCAGGCCTAACACACCTTCTTCCAAATGGCACCAGTGGGATTTAGGCATAAATACCAAGTGGGAAAATAGAGCTCATGGAGGCAAGAAGAAATATTTTTTAAGCCTAATATTGCTGGCAAAAAATATGCAATAATGTGGTTGAGGATGTATTAGCAAACAATTAATGTATCTGGCAGCATATCTCAGCAAGACATCGCTGAAGAAAAAAATTATTATGCTAAGTAGCAATAAGGCACTGTATAGCATGGCAAATTGAAAATACTTTCTATCATGTGACATCAAGCATATGGTACATCTCTGACTGGTGAATGACAAACTTTGAAAGGTTATTATTATCCTAATGAGAACAACCTGACATAAAGGAATTAATTAGCTTTTAATTTATTTAGTATTAAGAAATAGCACAAACTCCAGATGGCAGTTTGTAAGGTCTGAAAGGAGGGGGGAGTGGGGGCAGGGCAGGAGCAGTCTTCTATTTTTCCCCATATCTCAGTGCTCTATTCTAGGACCGCAATACGAAAGACGTTACGCAATTCCTCCAATGCTTATTTGCTATGAGAATAAATTTCAATAGATCTACTGGATTAAGGACTTAACTCTGATAGGTTATTAGAATATTTTTAAAGACAAGGTGCTCATTCAATGAAAATTATGTCTGGTTATTTTCCTTTGTCAGCAGCACACAATACTTGTATAAATGTGACTTTCCAAGCCGTCAGTAGATTTCAGACATGCATAAACTCTGTCGTATCTCTTTGCAAAGGATCAGTCCACTGAAGGATCAAGGAGCTTGGTTAGGTTTTCCTTCTGAAATATACACCAATACTATACTGGAAACTTTAGATAATTTGAGCATAAAAAATAATTATAATAATGTATAGAGAGGTAGTCTTTTGAGTATATTCTTTATAATCAGCATTTTCACATAGAGGATAGTCCATAGCTGACTCTGATGACATCTCCAGGCACATCATTCTGTATTTGAAACACAGAGCCTCACCAACACCTTTACTAATGCATCTGAAAATTAGTACAGTCAGAGAACTCTGGATTAACTGGTTGAGCAAACTTTCCAAAGGACACGGATTAATACACGCTTGTTGGAAAAGAGTGTAGCCCTAAAAATAATATACAGCTAAGTGTACAGTAAACCAGACTGGTTAAGCAGTGAAAAGTAACTGTTCACTCTGTAGACAAATGGGGACAAAGGGCATATGAGGACAAATTAAACTATCTGATAGTTCAAGCACACAGTCAGTATTTTCTGTAGCACTAACTACGAAGGTGCAATCATACAATCACAAAAGGTAAAAAACCCCACCCCTAATTCTTTTCTCCATATAACTCTGCAGTCTCAAAAAGCAATTGTGATTTTACAGCAAACAGTAAGCAAAGTTTGGGAATTTTTTATATCCTTTGGAGACTGAAGGTTAGGTACAAGGTTTCACAGCTACAACTTCCCCAAAACTTCACTTTGCCATCACAAAGAGCTCAGCTTTGCCTTGGTTCCATTTCTGACTAAAATACCTCATGACAGGTTTATAGTATTAATTTCCCCTTCTACTGCACTCCTTATAAATGTTTTCTTTATAGCATAAATCACATTCCCAGAACTAGATAAGTAAGTAATCATACAGATCACTTGACTGGATTTCATATCACAAGCATTCTGTAACAGATTAGTGTTCTCTATTGATTATTTAAAACGACAAGCCTTAATGAACTGAGCAATTCTAATGACCAGATAAATGAAATGGTGATAAAACGTAAAGAACTTTAAAGTAAATTATTTCTTAGGACAATTACTAATATGGTCACAGGGATTTCTAAGGGATATTGCTCATTTTCAAAAGGAAGTTGATCCTGTGAGCAATATTTGATTTCTTTTGGTTTTAGTAATGTACTTCCAGACACACAGATGAGCGCAAGGTCTATTTGTTTTTCAGAATGACTTTATCTCCCAAGGCTCTTAAATAAGAGGTAGTAGTTTTGTAGATCTGGGAGGGCGGGGAATCTGCAGGGCTTGAAATCAGTCCACCCTACCTACAGCACTTTTTTCAGCCTGTGCTACAACCCAGATTGTTGATTCAAGGACCCTGAAACTAAACAGCACCATCACTCAGCCTTGTCACCAGCATCCATGCTCAAATATAAATCCCAGCTCCGCAGGAATCCCTGGGCAGTTCTGCCAGGGGAGGGTGGGGGCACAGACAGATCCACAAATCCCATCCACCCCTATGACATATAGTACCTAGCAGGCAAGTGAGACCTATGGACCCAAGGTGGGAGTCAGGACCATTATTTCAAATATTCAAGTAGATCAGCAGCCGAACTATTGCTGTTTCCAGGACACCTACGCTTTGTGTCTGCTCCGTGCCCTCTCTGGCTGACTCTACGTGCTCCTGAAGTATTCAGCCCTGGTGCATTGGCAGAAATGCAGAAGTCTCCAACACACTGAAGACCACACATCGAATTCAAAGAACTTCTTTAGCCAAAAATATTTTGTCATTGTTTCTACTGAGGTAAAAGCATGTGACTTTTGGATGAAAACCAAGGAACTTGATAATAAAATATATGTAAACCAAGATTGTGGCTTTACTAACAAGAACGGGTAAGTTTTATTGCCTTTGCATGGAGCAGATCCAGTCCCCTCTCACTGACCCTGGTGTTCCACTTGGAGACAACTGGGAAATCATAATTAGGTGGAAAGAATTTGTTCAGCCTGTTCTTTCAAATCCCTAAAACTGTCAAGGAAGAGACATTGATCTGTAAAGTATATAATTTAGTGCTTCATTTGCAAACTGTTGTTATTCTTTTTCCTTTTTTTTTATTTTTTTCTTCTCTGTATTATTTTTTTGCAAATTCTAATGGATTGCTAAGACGGGGACCATTGTCTGCACTGGTGCCCTCCTCTTTGTTTAAGAATGTCACGCAGCCCTCAGAAGTGTGAGATGCCACTTCAGTACTCGTTCCCCTGCCAGCAGGGCCAGCAAACAGCTCTGCTTTCATCGCAGCCTTGGTGCTGCTCTTTCAACAGGTCATTAGGAATTCCATGACCCATAAGCCAACACACATGATCTCCATGACCTTGTTACTTTTTCTTGAGACATATATTGTGAAGCCTGAATCTTCGTCTAGACCTAAATTTCCCACGTGGCCAAGCAAGCTCCATTTATTCAGACTTTTAGAGGATAAAGCTAGCATATCAGCCTCAGGCTATGAGAAAGGAGCATTATAAAAATATGAAAATAAAATTTTCCATTAAAAAAATAATTGTAACTCAAACCTATTCCCTGTTTCAAAATGTGCCTAAGATGATAATGTTTATTTTGCATACTGTTCTGCTGAGCCGAATACTTTTATTAATGATGTGCTTCTGTTTTTAAAGTTCTCATAACAGACAGATTTATATATCTAAAATAGTTACCAAATTCTAATAATGAAGCCATTTAATATACACCTCGACTTCTGACAACTTAATACTTGCTTTGAAAGTAGTAGTCCCCAAACTAATATATTTATATCCCAATATAAGTTGCACGTATGTGCTCCCTTGCTAGCTGCACATCGTTGTCTTGACAGTTAAAGCTGTTCTGCAGATTATGTTTCTTTACTCCATTTTGCAAATGAATCCTTAAATTATGAAAGAAACTAACAACCAAGGTGATCCTAGGACAAGTCTAATAAAAAACACAAAAAGATTTTTAAATATTCTCTGATTCTTTGAAAAAACTGTGGCGTTCATGAGATGCAAGTCTACATTTACATTATAATGGAAATACACATACACACATATCCACACATGCACACACACAAGTTACTTATATGACATCCCACATTATTCTTAATCAGAATGAACCTTAAGAAATTAAATGAACTCCTAAATAACTCTTTTTTTCTAACTGGATATTCTCAAACTATTTATAGCATGTTCTGTCCCAAAACAGGTTTTACTCATGTATATGCCAAAGACAACACCACCAAGAGCCAGGAAATAGCAAGATAGTGGAAAACACAGCACTTCAGAACAAATTAGCTTTACCAAAGTATTTTTCATCATGAAAATATAAAACAATCATTAAATTAGACTGTTAGCAGCTTCAGAGCAGACGGAAAGGACTGAAATCTGCTTTCTGTCTCAGAACTACAATTCTCATTTATTTGCGGGAGTACACAGCTGCAGCCAAGCGTCACCGCAAGCCCAGTAGACAAAACAGATCGGGAGAGAAAACAAATGCATTTCTGGACACACTCATCTCCTTCAAAGAGTCTCTCACCTGAGCTGCCCCACAGCTCTGCAAGCTGGGGGATCTGGAACAGAATCGGAACGGTCATTTTGGGACATGGCACTGGAAAAATTTAGGAGATTCAGCTGAACGGGGAACAGCCAATTAAAGTGATTAAGACTGATTTCATGGAGGTAATCTAGGGGCTTTGGATGCTTTGTTCAGGATGCCCTTGTGGCATACAAAATTGAGCATCATGAACTTCAGGAAACAAGGTCTGTGCAGGCAGTATCCCTTCTATGACCAGCCAAGGCACTTGGGAACAAAACGAACCAAGCACACACCACCCAGTGAAACAAAAACCAAAGCAAACAAAACCAAGCAGAACAACCCAGACTGGTCTTGAGCGTGCAAGCCTACCCAGGTTTTTCTCATGGGCTATTTCTTGGTCTATTCTCAACACTTTCTTTGCCCAGATCTGAAGACCAGTACCACACAGTCACAAGAACACAGGCAATTTCTCAGTATCAACACCAACATCCATTTTAAGTAACTTTTTAAATTATTCACCTCAATTACCAACACAGATTCATTTTAATTTGGAGCTGAGGGCATCAGAACAGATAGTTACAGCTCCCAAACCTTCATGACACACAGATCAAGGCGTCACATACAAAAAGACTCCCAATAACATCTGAAGTGTATGATTTCACTTTTTCAGCTTGGAAATAATTGCACCCAGCATTCAGCTTTTCTAAAAGATGTGAAATTTAAAAAGATGTGTGGGTGTCCCTCATAGCAATTATGTACCTAAAAATCATTACCAAAGTTGAATATCTTAATTAGATGTGTAAGTCTCAACACATATTTGCAGGTCTAAACTTCGCCCTCAACTTCCAGAAAACCCTTGGCTCTTGAACCTGGAGCATGACAGTGGGAGTACAATAAGAAGTAGAGATTGGAACAGATAAAAGTGCTCAAAAATGTTATGGTGGAAACCTTGATCCTTCTCCCTCCCACTCCTGTGTTACAAAGCAATTCCACACCTGAACAGATAGGCAAATACTGGACAGCAGCATCTCTTGCCTCAGTCTAACATGGTTTCCATTCCAAATATTAACTGGTTTAATTTCTTTTCGGTTTAGAGTAATAGACTGTCAGAACACATTTAAATGTCCCGTGTTCTGTCAGAGAGGTCTTGACATGGACATCCAGGCACTTCTCCCAATTGCCAGGGATGACCACATGTGAATAAACAACAAGGAAACTTCCAAAGCCGAATCACAATATGTTTCAGTTACATTTAGTACCATTTCAAAGCTACAGAAGTTCTTACTGTATTGCAAGGCCAGCAACAGCTTTCAGTTTTGTCATATTCAGAAAATAAAGACAGCTGTTGCCATAATGAATAATGTGACCAATACATATACACACCCAAATATATATACGAAATATACATACTCACAGCAACTACGCAGGAAAAGTCAAATGAATTCAGAGTTTCTATTAATATGAATATTGATATATTAATTGATAATAGGTTTTTATGGTTGACAATAATTACTTTTGCTTTTAAAAACCCCAAAAGAAATAGTTCCCTAAAAGGTTCATTTTCTGGTATCCTCCTTTAATATGCAGGGTGTTTAAAAAAGATGAACCCAGTTTCAAAGCAGTGTATTTCACAATAGCAAAGTGTTACAATTACACAAAAATTTACAAATGGTTTAATGAGTTACCAAGCCTTAGCAACCTTTTATAAATGCCATGCCCTTTCAAGTGGTAAGAGTTTCATTTATGGGCAGTTCGTGGCTGCGGAAACAGTGATTTCAAATTGGGTCCATGTTTTTAAGACACCCTGTATTCCTGTAGCTTCATGATTACCCAACAAGACACAGCACTATTGATCTCATATGCTTGGTTGAGTTGTAGATTATGATGTACTGAAGAAAAATTCTGCTTCTGAGACATTTTGCTTTATCCTGGAAAGCATTTCAGAAGCCAAATATATTGATTCACAACATAATATAAAAGAGAAATGGAGACTTCTCTTTGTTTGTTTGTTTGCTTCTTTCAGGAGACAATGTTCCAGTCTCTTGTACTCTCATAATAGCACAGTTCAGGTGAAAAATACATTATTTAAGGACTTCACCCCTTCTTTATCCATTTTAATACTATTAAACGATAATAATAAAAAATTAATTTTCACTTAAATTAAAACAAACAAAACCCCACAAACAACAAACCATCAATAACAACACATTTACTTCATAACCTTCCAAAAGAATTCTTTGGATTCAGGAATACCGTAGACCTCACTTTCCCAGACTTCATTACATTACCCGAAGCATGAGGTCTCACCCGACCACTACTGTGGACAGTAACTCTTTCACAGATAAGTTACCCATTTCATCCTACATTTAGATTTCAAAACTGTTCCTCTTACTTTAATATTATACAATTTTAGAAAACTTATGTATATTTCATCTTAGGTTCTTGAAATACACTTAAAAATTGCATTTCGTTTCAGAATCATCACTTCCTGGATAAGATATTCCTAAACATCAGAATATATATTTATAAATAAAAATAAATGGATGAAGTAAATTGATTTTAGCTCCTGAAGCATTCAAATGTAAAAAAATACACCACTTTTGTTATACATAATAAAGCTCCGTGATGAGGAGATAATTAGTAGTAGATGCAAATCCCTACAAGTTTGATTCACATACATCAACTCAGACATAGTTGAAGGGCTAATTCTGCCTATGTGGCAAGCAAACCTTTTTTTCTGTTTAGAGGATGATCAAGTTATGGATTTTGCTGAATGAAGCAAGAGATTGCACAGTGAACCCAGTAAACCTTGAATCGGATTCTTAAATCTGATTCAGACTATAGTCCTGAAGTGCCAATCAGTGGGATTCTTCATAACAAGTCAATACGGATGGCAAGTACAAGAGACATGCATATGGATTCAATGTTCTGAGTGTTTCTCCTTATCTGCACTTAACTCTGGTTTGTTTTCGTTTGGTTGGTGTGGTTGGTTTTTTTTTGTTTGTTTTGTTTTTAAACCAACCCCCCACATACCCCTGAAACCTCTGAACTACTTTTTGGGAGTGTGTTTTTTCTCCATTCTAACAATTCAACTCTCTGCTAATATAAAATAACCTTAAAGAGTGACTTGAGCTTTAAGCATTTAATGCTTTACTGTTACAGTCATAACAAAAGAATCTGTTCTCTAACAACTTTAAATAGAAAATATTCATAATAATATCTCATTTACCAAGATACACTACTCAGTGTCCTAGACTATTCATCTTTAACCTCTGTGATGTTTTCACTGAGCTCTCAAACCTCACATCAAAATCACCATCCATTTTAACCTTTTGTTCTGTAATTTATGCTCTAGTATTCTGTCTCATCTTTTTTTCTGTAAATTGAACAAGAGCCTTACATTGCACCTTTCACTTTCATTCCAACTATGAAAATGAAGATTCTGCTATTGGACAAGCCTCTAGCAAAACTCAGGAGACATTCAGGCTGTGCTCAGAGGAGAAGTATCATGAATTAAGATGTACTAGACAAGGAAAAGGTAGTCACACAAGTTCCTTTCACCTGTTAATTATAAAAAATACATCTGATGATAAATCACAGCAGTTGTGTACTCATTAGGAGCCACCAGTGAACTGACACCCCAATGGAAATCAACAGCAAAATTTCAGTTAGGTCATGAATTCACCTCATATCTTTCTCATATCTCAGAATAGCAGAAAATATTTAGGGAGGTCTCTCCTTCCGTATTAACTCTCCTTTAATGTTATATTACAATATTTATTTTGCATAGTAAAATGAAACAGTTTTCAGTATAGACTAAAGTATCTCTGAAATGTGAAGAAAATGTATATTCTTACAGATTATAACGAATCTCAAGGTGATTCTGTGCGTTACTGCTTAAGCTTTCTGGTTTTGAAACATTGGTTTTCTGAGCTTCATATGCACTTGTTCAACATTTGTCACAAAATACGTGTAAGCTTTTAGCATCCACATATTTTAGTATAGTCACAGAAAACTTATTTTTGTGTGTTTAAAAGCACATGCTAATTAATGCTAATAAGTAGCAGTCTGAACAAACTCAAGATCTCTTTGCACTTGGTATGTCAGACTTTTTCTTGTGCCAACTGCTTTCTATTCTGCTAGAAGAGTGCAGTTGTTCTTTAAAAACTATTTCCTAAAGTGATGTTCTTTTATTTCAAAAATGAAAAGCTTCTTTCAAGAATGTAAGCTCAGAATATATTAAAAATGTCACATTGAATCTTACAGCAACAGATACAGTTACCAGCGGTTTGATGTATATTGTATGTTCCTGAGAAGGTCTGAAGGACATGAAGGACATTTGGACAACAATCTACAAATGGGACTGGGTGTCAGGAATGCTTAAGGGTTAAGCTACATGAAATGCCAGGTGATACTAACTCTCAACTACAGTCAGCATATGGAACCTGATTTCATAGCATTGCAGTGTTACCCAAGTACTTTAAAAGCGGGTAGAACTACAGCAATTTTGTGATTTCTTTAAATTTGGGGAAAGCTGCTTACATTGCTGTTAACTGAGCTTCTATAGCTCATGGCATGTACCTATTTGATTTGACCATGTTAAGACATCTCATAATCTTTTCTAACTTTTCCCTTGCTGTATGTTTATTCAGCTCCTCTCATTGCACTGTGTGATAAAGGCTTTGACAGTGCTGGGTTATGTTATTTTACAGTATTTCTTCTTATCCCATTCAATATACTAACAGTCAAATCATACCACTCGACATAAATTTACCTAGTCAAATGGTTCATTGACAATTCCATTGCTTCAGCTAAATAAATCAAAATATTTAAGACAACATAGGAATTCTTTTTTCTTTAGGCAGTGTTACTTTGGAGGAAGGAAAGGCCTTTTGTCACCATGGTTAAACAAGCAGTATCTGAACTGCTCTGTTTGTTTAGCACAGATGCAGAGAAAGAGGCAGATGGGCAACGCAACCACTCTGCACCCACGATGCTACTGTGGAAGCTACAGCAGAAGGTTCTTGGTCCCAGTGGTTATGTGGCCATGGCAAGTGCAAATGACCCAATGGATCACTGAATGGAAAAGTGCAGAAACACCTGCTGTACACCAAATAGCTTAAAATTTCAGGAATTGCCACACCTATAAATGGTCTTGCTGGAGGAAAGAAGTGAATATGAGTATTGGAATAATTAAACGCATTCCCTAAGTAAGCAGAAGTGTATTTGCCCTCTGCCCTGTTTTAGAACAGTTCAGTGCCACCAGTTTGCTCAGTGCCACCAACTGCACTCTGAGAAGGGAACACTTGTGTGAATTACACACTGCATCCAGAAGGGACAACAGTGACATGAGTCACACGGAGACGCACAAAGAGAATGAATAACCTTCACATTATTTTAAAAAGAAAGGTTACCAAAATCACAAATCACTGTCAGCTAGAAAAGGCTTCAAGAATGGTTCTGGATTCACCAGATAAACTTCTTTTAATTACACTTGCAACTTGCCATAATTTTCTGTGTTATTTATCTGAAATCAATGTACTTGCCATAATGCATTAAGAGCTACATCCTCAAAGGAAACATCACGACGTTAACCACTACATCACCTAATTCTTCAGCAAATCCACAGCATCTGGGTAGATGGCCAGGCTGCTATCCAAATAACAGGAAGACAGGCATCTAAGAATGAAATCTACAGAAGCCTTTCATTAGAACTGTGCAGACACAGTAAATATAGTAACATTAAATCTTAAGGAAATAAAAATGAAGGCATCACGCAGTAACAGAGGAAAATCTCTCTTCCCTATCTTTTGTGAGACCAATCCAGTAAGCAGAATCTGAGAAAGTTTCCTAGACCAGATAATCAGGGGGATGCTCATTTTGCAGTTCTAAATGGGACTTAGGCACTTATGTCTCACTCTGTCAACACTTCGCAAGTGCTGGGTATGAACAGTAGCAAAGCTGTTACACCCAGACAAGTTTCTTGGCAAAAAACACAGACTCGTCCAGAAAACAACTGAAAGGACGCACAAGGGAAAGAGTCGCAAAGGATTTGTAATTCGGCCTTAGATACCTAAAAGAGAAGCTGTGTTGTGCAATCAAAGCTGCAAAAAGAACTGAGCAAATTAAACTAAGCTAATCACCATGCTGGGTCAACTAGACTATGACCAATATCCAAGTTAGCCAATTTCAAGCTGACTCAGAAATCTCTGTTCTGCTGTCACTGCACTGTAAACAGCCCCTGGAGGCCCCTTGCTTTCGTCGCCTCAAACACCAAACACATAAGCAATAAAATTTCTAGGTAAACTAGAAGCAACAGTATAGCCAGATCCTATTTTCTATATTTACGATTTAAATTCTGCCTTTCAAGTTGGTCCTTAGACATTCCAAAATAGTTATCTCAAATTTGAGCAGCATAGGCAACATTTTGAGAGCTCATTGTTTAGGCTGGATCAACAGTTACATTTAGAAACATCAAAGGAATACTAAATTACTGATTCTTAATTAATTTAACTCAAGGGATACGTAGAATTTAGCAAGAATTTTCTTTTAATTTACTTTAAACGATGGGCTTAAAAGGACCTAGATGTGAAGGTGAAGAGAAACATTCATTCGTGGATTTATTTACAAATAATTTTTGAACAAAATGGCATGTTAGAAAGTAGTTTTCACAATAATATTCTCTGAGATGGTTACCATGTGAACTACAGCATCTAGTCTGTTTTCAGAAGCCAAGGAAGTCTGAAAGTTTTCAAACCTTTGGCCTAAACGTGACAAGTATTGCAACATTTCTTGCTTCTTGTTCAAGGAAATCTCCCTGGAAAATAAACAGTAGAGAAGATAAGCTATTAAGCTGGGTCCCTGATGCTGCTAGCTCTTTCATCAGGTCTTATATCTGTTAACCTTTCATAAATGTCAGTCTGAAAAGAAGAAGTTTCAACTACATCCCAGTGCCAAAAATTCCCATACTCATTCTGCAAGATCACAGGCTTCAAACATAGCTGCATTACTCCCGCAAAGAACAGAGATATGTAGGAAGAATAAGTAGTACTATACTGTAGCTTCATTTCCCAAAATAAAATCTAGGTGGAAAGTTGCTTTGTCTTTTGCAGGTATAATATCATAATTATTGAAACTGCATGAGGAACTGAGTTTTCATTCAATGACAAAAGGAAAAAGTGTCCTACAAATAACAAAAGCTAGTTCAAATCTTCTACTAAAATCACTGTCATCTTCTTTCTCTCAAAATTTGCTTATTGATTTTAATCTATCTTAGCTACAATAAACTTCATAAAACTCCTACAAAATAAAAACTTTGCACATGCCTTGTGATGAACCTACTGCAGTTACTTTTTTATTATTAGTGTAATTTGTAAGTTGAAATGCAGAGTCTATGAACATTTTCGTTATTACAAAGTAGAGATGGTTTTGATGAACTGTTAGTTCCCCACACTTGTTACTAGTTACCTGCTCTCAGAAATAGTCTGCCTCACTCATCAATAAGAACTTTTTAGTGTCTATGGACTAGAGCAAAACAACTATCATTTACAATTAAGCTTATATCCTTCCTATCCCTTCAGCAATAAAGGCAACTTTCTCCTCTTCCTTCAGGAACAGCAAAAACTACTCACGCTGAAGGACCTTCTGAACTGCCATGTTCATAGAAGCACAATAGCACAGGTAACAACTAAATCACAATCTGCATGTAAACAGGTCAAAACTCCCCAGTTTGGAACTTCGGAAAGAGAAGAGAACATGAGATAAGAACATGGCTTTCCCCGTCAAAGTCGTGGCAGGAATTAGATACTTGATTACTCAAAGATAAGGAGAAGGTGTATCAGACATTTTAATCCCCAATGAAATTTCAGAACTGTAGTTTTATATCCTTCCCACTTAGAGCAGGCACATGAGCTTTCTCTAGGTTATCATGTCTGCAATATACTTAACAGAACACTATCATCGGGGTCCATTCTGGGTTGAATTGTAACAAATGAAACTTAATATTCAGGAAACTCAAATGGCTAGAAGAACACATGCCTGAGGGTCAGCAAGAAGTTTTCTCTCTGCCTCTCCTCCCTGGTCCCTTTATAAGTCTTTTAAAGGATCAAGATAATAGAAAAGGTCTTCTGTTTTCAGGGCTGATTAATCCATGTGGTTTAAATTCAGTTCCTTGAGGAGTTGAACACCAGGAGGAGTCAACACCAAAGTGACACGATTCTTGATTTTTTTTTCTTAAAAAGCGAAGTATGGAGTCCGTTCCTATATCACCCTGGATTTCTAACACTGTCATTACCTCCTCTCCCGCAAAACTGAAAAAGTTAGAAAGGACAATGTAGAGACTTGAAATGGAGATTTAATACCTAAATGTTACCTTGGCTTACCTACAGAGTTAATGGTAGGTGTATACAACTCTCTGTTATTCAATATCTTAGAGATAAAATAAAGATATCTTGAAATTTCCTGAGCTCCAGCTCCTCACAGCCTTACAGCTTTCCTCACAGTTTGAGGATTTTGTTTCTTTCGTGTGGATTTCACCTGCTCTAAGTTGCTCTCAGAAAATAATATCCACCAGGAAATCATTCCTTGGGCAGCAATTTACCCTAATAACAGTTCTGCTTTGCACATTCTTTTTGCTGATCAGGTTTTGCTGTGTCACCCGAGTGCGACAGTACCAAGAGTAGCAGAGCTCACCTTGAACACTGAGAACAGTCTAAAATTGATTTTGTTGGTTATTACAATGGCGGCTGGAGCTGACCTCACGTCCAGCACTGTGCAGAGTGTAATTTTTGCACACAGTGTTGAATTTGTCCTCGTTATGGGATTCTACTGCTTTGTAGGAATCAATGACATTTGAAAATGACAGTCCTGTGTTACCAGAAAAGCAAGACAGTTTGGTTTTATAACATAGATGGTAATAGCATATTACTGCTGCTCATGCAACCAGATCATGTCTTTCAACATCCCTGACTGCATGGAGTGACTTGTAACGGTCACAGCCCAGAAATCCCCATACGCGTGTATTCATGGTAGCACATCCATGAGAAGTCCTAAGGAACTGACTACAGCCGCTCAACAACTTTAGGCAACAGGACGGTGCGTGTAAGCAAATGAGGATTCATAAGAGAAAGTGTTGGGATAGTCAAAAGTTATTAGTGCCTTATCATTATTAAAATCACTATTTACTGGACACAAAGTCGTACCCTAACAAATGATAGCTCTCCCTGAAAAGTTTACCACTGAAAACTAATTTTTGTAAAAGAAGATGGAGCAAGTAGTCTGACAAGCGGGCAAATTGGGAGAGAGAAGATAAGATTAATCTTGATAAGAACAGGTTATGATAAAAGTGAACATAGTGCTTAACTTAGCAATTCTGAGATGCCTGTAGATAGGTAGACAAACAGTGGTTTGAGGCCAGGAATATTTTTTTCATACAGTGAGATAAATCTCCATGTATTTGTTCAATATCCTAAAAAATGCAAACGTCAGTAAATATAGATAATCCTCTGTCTCCTCAGAAATACTAGCGGCTTGCTTTCTCTATATCCCACATGCCAGTGGGTCCTGAGGGATAACAAAGGAGAAAGAGGATACAATGGCTCCTCAGCTTCTCTGAGAGCTTATATAGAGAAGACACTGGGGTGTTAATTGTACCCATTTATATCTAGAAGGTCTAGCAGATACATTATGTAGCCTTTCTTAAAGCTACACCATCGCAGTTATTCTTAGTTGCAGACATTGCCAGAATTTTGACATGTTATTATATGTCATTATCAGATGCCTAAAACTAATAACATTAGTTATTGGTTTTACTGCATTAAAAATATTTTAACATAATTTTCTTGAAAAATATTCCACCTGAACATAAATTCATTCTGGCTCCTGTTCATACTGTGTTCTGAAGAAGAGCTGTGAGACAACACCTTGGCCCACCAGTTCTGTGCCTACTTTCGCCGTGCACCAGAAAGCGCCATTTCATCTAAAGCAGCTTGAAGGAGCTGCCTTATGCTTGTCAGGTGCTCAGTCAATATTCCTTTGCATTTACAAATGCAGCTCTTAAATTTTCGCTGTTCCTCCACCACTGAAGCTGACTTACAAGAAAGGTTTTGATTTCCCATGGCTCATCCAGGAAAGCACTGTAGCTTTTATCTTCTAAAGGCAGCTCCCATTTAGGAAAGGAGGAAAAGCAGAGAATTGGCCTGAACCCCAATTGAGACTTTATGCTTTGTCCCCACAGGGACTTTATAGCAAGATTCCAGCTTCTAAATACAAGTAAAATAAACCAAAATACTATTTTCAACAGGAATCAAACTTAAGATTGACTCTAAAGTGTCCTTCCCAGGACACCCAGGACATTTCAGTCTCTTGAATCATGAAACACAACTATTCTTTTAAGCAATTCCACACAGAAGAAATGACTGTAGGAAGGTTAGGATCAGCTGAGAAAGGGAAAATGGAGCTTGCAAGGTCAGTCAGGATGTAGGCAGTGGTAATTTCAACCATCGATGCAGTGAACTGGTGCAGCCTTTCACAACGAAAATTACATCCACATGCTGCAGCAGAAATGCTTGTTTGTTCCACTTTTGATACAAGATACCCAAGTTACAATATTAGGATTTTTCATAAAACAATATGACTAAGCTATAAAGGACCTCTGACATGAACTTCTGCCTGTTTGGGTGTCATGATACTTTCCATCTTCCAGCAAACACCATCTGCTTGTCTTGTGAAGAAGCCTCATTATCCATAATATTAGAATGGCCATCTAAGATGGAATTTTAGGAAACAAGCTGCCTTCTTATTTCCTGTCATCCTCATGAACTTGGAGAGTTATTGTTGTTATTTGTTTGTGGTTTTGGGTTTTTTAGTATTATGTGGTTACACAGGTAATTCCTCCAATGCTTATTACTTATATTAAAGCAAGAGAAATGGATGTAACCAGACTGGGTGATCTGTCCTTCACAGGACATCTTTTCCAGGCATCTTATTGTTCGCCTTGTTTTGTATGCACAATTACTAGATTTTAAAAAAGTCACTTCTGGGTGCTATAATCCCACTCCTTAACTGATCCATAAAGAATACAGTTGCATGGATAACACAGCAGCTCAATGAATTAAAGAGAACAGTATTTCTCCTGCACTGTCTCTGAATGATAGTTAAAGAGCTTTTTGAACTTAGTGTGCCCAACAATATACGAGATGTGTACAATAATGTGATGGTAAAAGGAACATGAAGATTTGATAGAGAAAACTATACACCATTTTTGTCAACTGTAGCTTTTACATAGCTTGAATTAATAGATTTATTTCATTGTTTTCCATTTCAAAAGCACCGAACTGTCTCTTACTAAAGAATATAATTGGCTTCTCTGGTATCAACACCACAGCAAGAAAAAATGAACCCTAAAGAAACTCAGCTGAATTCATACGGTCAAGGAATATTGACACTTTGATTTATTCCTCATCCTGTATATATTTTTAAATCCTTTTCTTGGAACCTGTTTTGTTTCCATTTTCCACATTTCATTTTCATATTGAAATTTGCAAGAAAAAACACTTTGCCAGCTAAATGAGAATTTATGAGAAGAGTGTGTCCTCACCTTGGCTACACGTACTTGAATGGGTGTTTAAACTAGGAAAGAAGTTCCAGGATTGTTGATACATTTACACTTAGGTTTGAACAGAAACTTATTGCTGAACAGAGGCCACATTTCCTTTTAGACTTTCTAATCGTTCTATTTCTAAAAGTTTTACCACAGCACTGAGAATTTGGTTCCTCCCCTTTGCAATAGATTACAGGTTTTATGACTAACCATAACTTTATATTCACTGGTGCCAAGATATACACTGCATCTATTTTCTTTCATTTTTGTTTCTCAAACACTACACGCAAAGACAACACTATAAATATGTGACACGACTAAATGATGAAACAGCAGCTTCCTGCTGAAATTTTAAAGCGAGATAGACATTGTTTTAGCTGAGGAAGCCATTTATATACCAGCTGTTCCCACTGAAAAGATGTGGCAGCCATCAGCAGAAATAAGAAATGCGCTCTCTGTACATATTGAAATGAGTTTTATCTTCCTTTCCATTCTGTTTTGTGTTCCTGCTGGTGAAAAAGGCAAAATTCATTTCACACGCATATTTCCTCGCAAGCACAAATGTTAAATGAGAGGAAGCTGCATCTTTGCACCCATACATGCACTTAGGTAAGATTAAAACCAAAGCTATTTCTGTGCAGTAATAAACTAATGAACAGACTCAGAGCTGGAATTAAAGGTAAAAGGAGAAACTTGAGTGCATCTCCCCAAATTAATTTTCCTTATTTATTTGTTTCTAGAGGTATGTTTTATATTCTAATTAGAAGAAAATAACATTATATGTATCAGATACTACTGCGTGAAATCACAGAATGTATATTGATTGTTTAGTGACACCTGAAAATAATCTCTTTCACTGTATTTTAGAAATAAGATTAGTACTAATCACTGCTGTCACATCTTAGAAAGTAGCATACAGTTACTCAAATGTTCTAGCTTGAAAAATATCATAGACTATACAAATCAATAAATTTTTCATATGGCTATGTTCAGAATACAATCTTCTAATGACCATTACAAAATATATGTTGTGCTTTGCATCGAAAGAAGGTCATGAAGTTGACAGAACTAACATCTCTCCCCTGAGACAGTATAACAATCATTGTATCATATTAAAGATTTTGCTTCTTTTGCCACAGGCAATCAATTCAAAAAATTTGATTAAAAAGAGCATTGCATTAGTGTGGTATTCTCAAGCTGATGTTTATTATCATTTTATTGTAGCATACTCTAACGACAACTAGTATCAGCTCTCATTATTCTAAATAAAGAGTATAGCCATTTTACTCTTAATGACTGAAGCGAAATGCATCCGTTGGGATATTTTAGTTTACTCTCTCTTACAATGTAGTATTGTCATTATTAATACTTCTTGAAGACAACTTATAGACTGAAGTTATCTTTGCAGAGCTACCAGATTTTAATTTTTAAATATGCATAGTCTCAGTCATACACAGAATGTTAGATTCCTTCAAATACAAATAACGCCAGCCATTCATACAATATACATTTAGTTCCTCAAAATGTTTTAGTGCAGCAATAAAACAATTCACATTATGATGCCTGCAATGAAAGAACACAAGAAAAAGTAGCATGTTCAATTTTGCGTACTTTGGAAGCAAGTAATTGCCGCAAAACTCAGGTAAAAGAGCTATTATGTGATCTGTCCGTTGCTATGCTAACCAGCATGTCAAATATAATAGGAAGACTATAACAAAGTTACTCAGACTATAAACTGCGTGAAGACAGGAACTTCCATTTTAGTCAGTGCTGAAGGCAATGAAATCCTGAAAAAGCTAGGATGCCTCAGTATACATATACTTCATTATAAACTAATAGGCAAGGGGACAAATACAGTTATTTTCTTCTACACTTTCAAAGCAATGTAAGAAAAATACCTATCATCTCAGAATATTAACCAAAGACCTGGTTTTACAACACAATTAGAACAGTCTAGCAGCCACCCAAGGAGCTGCCCCAGTTCCACCAACTGCCCAGCCAAAACTCTTGCCCTTATTGTAGGGCTTGTTCTCTCTCTGAACCAGGTCACTGAGAGGCAGACATGTCACTTACACCCTAATGGTTTGATTTGCAAATTAACTGGCTATGCTTCCTTTTTTCGAAGGCACTTTATAGCCAAAGGATGCAGAGAGATGCTTGAGGGCATACAGAGTGTTTAAAGGCGGCTGGCATTAAGCCCAATTGATTTCTAATCCAGACAGGTACCTGCCCATACCTCTGTATTCAAAATAATTCCACCTTGTACCTATTTCCATCTTGGGTATGTGACTAGCAGAAAAAATCCCTGTATTCTGAATTTTCATTAAATCAATGGTTGCTCAGGACTTTGGTAAACGCCAGTTAAAAGCACATGTTCCTAAACCTATACAGAGAATTAGGAGTCTGGTCCCATTTGTTAATTTTTCCTGTCCTTTGTTTTGAGTCACTCACCAATATTTGCAAGGGCAGAAGCTGATTATTGGCATTAGAAGCTACTGGAACAGTCATTAGCTGCTTACAGGATTAAAACCACAGGCAGAAACAAATAAACGACTAATGGCACCCAAATTTCAAAAGCCACCTTCTTAGCCAGTTGCCTCTTCTATATTTTAGTTCTTGGTCAGACACAGCGGCCCACATAAAGCATCGCCTACAAAAGCGATCTTGGATGGTGGCTTTAGGAGTCTCCAGCTATCTTGTCTCATTGACCCATTTCAGTTGCTGTGTTCATTAATCCCAACTGACACGCATGAAGTCTGTCGTTCTCAATCATACATGCTTCACAGTAGCTGTTACCGCCACCTCCTATAACAGTATCTGTGCTCAAGTCCAGACATATTTTGTACCAAATCCTGGATTTCTAGGATTTTCCTTTCGCTAGTATTTAAATTAAACAAAACCTTTACATCCCCTGAGTAAACAAATATAAGTTTTGGAAAAAAAAAAAAAAAAAAATCACAAAAAAAACCCGACAAGGAACCTGTGGTATGAACACCAGGAGACTGTGCTCCCTTGCTTCATCTTATCCCATGGTTTCCAGTAAGCATCCTATTGTATTAATCATCACTTGATTTGCAGGGTTTGTTGACATTTTTAAGACTTCTTGGGGGGGGTTATTGTTGCACTACTACTACTACAAGACTCAACATACTTAATGCACGGTTTTATAAAACTCGACAACATGTGAAGTACATCTGCTCTAACACTGAAAAGGAATTAGGGTATGCACAAAATGGACAAGGTTAAGCGGGGAAGCAAAACAAACAAAATAACCCAAGAAAAACAAAAAGTAAAGACTACGCGATAAACAAAGAGGATCATAAATTGCAAAAAGATGCTATAGGAATGAGTGTATTATATTTTCTAATGCCAGATTAATGTATTTTATTATCAAATATTAGAGCTTTTAAGTATCTAAACCCCAACTAATCTGGGAATCACTAGCTGAAAGAAAGCTGCTTTAAAGCCCTGAGCCTATAAGATTAATTTTCACTCCTGTTGAGTAAACAAGTGTATGTTGCCATCAACCACCACACTATACCACTATAAAATACAAATATTCCCTTTGGCTTTAGAGAAATGTCCACCATTACGGGTAGGAAGCTGTTGCAATTAATGGGACTGTAACGCTTTATGCCAAAGGATCGCAGACTCAGGCCTTGTCCCAATCACACAAATCAATGAGACTTGCACAAATGTGTGTGGAAGCAGAATGAGGCATCGCATCTTTGAAGACCAGCAGTCTAAACAGCTTTGTGTTGTTCAGGCTTGTTTTTATTTTCAAATAACATCCACCAACTGACCAGACAGACATTGAGAAATCAATAAGTGTGGCAGAAATCAGGGTTGAATTCTGAGTTTTTGTACCACTTTTACCGTGTCTGAAATGAGACTCTAAATTGGTTTTAATAAAAACTACTTGAAATTTAATTTAATACCAATTGATTGTTAAGGGGATACATTTTGCAGTTTATCAAGTCTATAGAAATGTACTATAATTAATTCAAAACTGCAAAGGCAATAACGTAATTATAATCCCAAAAACTTCAAACTTCCAAGCAATATTTAAACGGTTAATTAAAATTAAAACAGTGCCATATTACATGTCTATAATGTTAATTGCTAAGAAATGCTAATCGATATTTGTTAAGTAATCCAATTAATTGAGTAATCTAACTTCTAGCATCTCGGAAGCTAAATAAATATAGCTTCATAAATATGCCTTAAAAACTACATAAACATCCAGATATTAATTAAAGGCAAATTAATAATCAATTACATATTAAATGATTGCATGTTATGTATTTGTTACAGACACAAGGCCAACTTGAAAGCAATCAGATTAAGGCTTTATAGTTTGATCATTTTTCAACATGCTGTACAAATACAAATCTTACCATGCTCTAACATCCTACTCCTGAGCACACTGAGCTAAGAGGTTTCTTCTGCTCAGTTTGTTCTGTTGGATGTGCAGTTGCAAACTCAGAGCATCTTTTATGTCACCTTTCAAAACATGTTAACTCAGCAGAAGCACGGAACCGATATTCTTTAAAAGGAATAGACGCAGGGGCCACATTTCCAGGGTTCCAGACGTCAGGGGAATCCTTGGTGTCCAGGAGCCCCCGGCACTTTGCATTTTAACAGGACTCCATTTTCCAGGTCCCACTCCTGTTCCTCCTTGTCACCAGAGAGTTCCATGTTACACAAAGGAACCTTCCCAGCACAGCAAACCATTGCAAAAGCTCCTTCTGAAATGTCTGCTTTCCTACTCTGTGCTGCTAAATCTTCACTATCGAAAACATTCCTTTGCCATTTCTTTGCTTACTACAAAAATACATTCTGAGATGGTAATTCAGGAACGTAAAAAAGCTTTACCTTAAACGAAATATCCACTTGTGTTTACTAGTAAGCATTGGTAGCTGTTACTGACTGCTATTTTAACATACTTGCAGTGAATCATGGTTAAATTATTGAACTCTTACTGTATGGGGTTTTTTTTTTGTTTCTCTTGTCACTAAATTCTATGTTTGCAACACACTGAATAGAGCTAAAATAGTCTCTTTATCTGCTACCTCAATTAGGCATTTGCTTATTATACCTACGTCAGCTGTAGATTGAAAACTCACCAGGACAGAGACTCTCATCAGCTCTGTTTGCAGTCCTCAGCATAATGTCAATATTTTCAGAAAACTATGGTTTCTAAATAGCATCGCACAACTCAGTGTTAATGGATTTGACAGAGCAGTGCATCAGCACAAGAAGAAGTCAGGAGATATTTTGTTGGATCAATTCTTAAATAAATACATTGTATAGGGGAAATAAAGAGCTGGATGGAAAAAGATAGCAGCACGGCAAGAGGTGTCATTTTATTTCTGGATTTGAGCTGCACAGTCTGGCCACATTCACCATTCACACGCTTCTCTTGAGATTCAGTACTCAAGAACAGAAATATGTCATCACAATCTTTTCATGTATCAATACAGATAAAATTGAAGGGTCAAAGTGCACAGGATGACAAGCTTGACAAAGGTGCCCCCAAGTTTCCATATTTTAATTTTACTTAAAAGGAAAATGGAAAAAAAAAACATATCTCTGTAACCTTTGGGCTTGTGCCAGAGGCAAGACAGTAAATAGATTACTGTAATATCTGGGCTTACTGATTCCTTTATTATTATTATTATTATTTATTTTTAAATTGTCCCTCAATAGCCAAGGGGTTAAAAAAAAGTCAAGGAGGGCAGGAAATGAAACGGAAGGTAAAAGTGTATCAAGGTGCTGCATTTAACACTGTCCACAGTACAAGACATTTCGAAGTGTGTGTTGTCCACATTGTATCAGAACTATGGCTCTTTGACAGGCTTTTCTAAAAACTGTGTGACAGTTTTTACTATAATCAACACTGAAGGACAGGAACTTGATTCCATCATTTCATGGTTGTCAGCTCTACAGACAGGAAGGTATATTTTAGGACAACACACTTTTCAGCAGCTGCTTGCATGAATAAGAACACACTTCCATCATTAGTCATTTAACCCATATAATGTGACAACAACATTTATTATAGAAGCTTGGAGATTTGTGACAGTAGCAAGAATTGAGAATTGTTCTTTATATAATCTGCATGTGTTGAGTGCTTCAAGGAGACAATGCATTTGAACATCAATAACATTTATCTTCCTCCTACCCTAATTGACTTGGTACAGAAGTACGGAGATAGGATAGCTTTCCACGGCTTCACAACCTTGTCAGGAGACACCATTGGGTCAAATTACCCTGCTGTGAATGCTATGGTCTGGCAGTGGGTGCCTTGTGGTGCTATCTCATTTAAAAAGGGAAGCCAAAAAGGGCTCATTTTAGCATACATTCAAAAAATAAACGCCAGCGAATATACAGTTTTAACTGTGACATGGGAACAATTCGGATGATAAAGAAATTATCCCTTACTCCACCCTTACAAAGCCCCTTCTGCAGCAGCTATGCTCCAGCCTTCCCGAGTGCTTCACCGTGGCCCTCGGCGTATGGCGAGCTCACACGTGGAGCTCTGCCACTGGTGATTTCTCTTCCCCCTGCACATCTGCATAGAAGAGGAATGACTCAACCCTAAATGTACACTGAAATCAAATTGCTTTGCTGAAGTCTCAATTCCACTACATCAAATAAATGAATACGCTGTTTGGGTTGATCCTGTAATATTAGAACACTGCAGCTGAAAGCAGCTTTGATGAAGAAAGCCTTGAGTAAGAACTGAATGCTGCAGAATTAAGGTAGCAATCAAAGTTTATAGACTTGTCAGTATTTACCTTGCAGCCTCACAGCATTCGTCATGAGTTTATGACAGCCTCATAAATACAGACCAAGGACTTGGAGATTCTTGGGTTTGACAGTCACCAAATAAGGTAATAATGAAAGGAAATCCACTTAGATTGCTGCCACTTTTCAGATTACTAGCCAAATAAATGTAAGAAGGTGGTTCAACATTGCACAGACAAACTTTAGGTTGGGTCTCAGAAACAGTATCACCTTTTAACATCCACAGCTCATTTGCATAGAATGCTTGCCCACAGGAAATCTACATCCCTTTCTCAAAGCTGGATAGCTAACCATCTGTATTAAAAAAACAAACAAACAAACAAAACCCCACACCTTAAACCTCACCAAGATTACTCTGAACAAACCTAACAGGTTAACAGCGAGAAAACTGAGTCCACATCCATACTGTCCAAGCTTGACATTGTCTACTCACAGCGTTCAATTAAGTAAGAGAAGACTTGTAAAGGCAGAAGTGATAATAGTATTAATACACTTCCTTTCCAAAACAGTTGCTACCTAAATCTCAGTTGTGCCTGTGGCATTAGAGCCAAAGCTCTGATAAATTTAAGTGGCATCTCATATACAGTTCAAAATATAGTTGTAAGTCTGAAAACAAACCACATGCTTGCCATGTGCTACATGGTTTTCTGTTTGTTTTCCAACCACTAATGACAGAGATGCTTCAGGCCTACCAGAAATTTCTCAACATCTGATGCATAATGAAAATATTTAATGCAGCGTAAACACTCCTCTTTTCTTTCCCCCTTCCATTCTTTAAGTGATAACTAAAGCACAGATCATGTAGAAACAGATCATGTAGATTACACCCAGCAGACAAATGCTCCTTGTGAAGATTTCTCAATTATAGCAACATTTTATTACTTTTTGTCCCTCGAAATACAGTGGTTAGATGCATGTAAGCAGTGAGATGTAACAAAGAGGTGTGCTATAAACAAATATGCCAGATTTGTAATAACACGTGATTAACATCAACAAATCGGTACATATTTATTATTATAGACTAATCCTTATGACCTTCATTTCCTAAATCTCACCAATCTATTCAGATACGCAACTGTAAAAAAAACTTCTACTGCAACAAAACTTTTGGATCAATACAGCGTTTAGCTGCAAACCATTGTGGCACTGCAAACGCTGGAGAAACGTGCTGACGAGCTCGAGTTTGGAAATGACTGTTCCTGTAGCACACCTCCACACCAGTTTGACTCTGTCTCTAATAGAAGTGGGTAAGCAAGGAAAGAGAGAATTGCAATCATCAATCCCAGAAAAGGACTTGAATCAGAACTTCAGGATCAGCAGGAGATAGAACTAATGCCACAACTTATAAGCTTCGCTTCTCAGATAGTAATAAGAGACCTTAGAGACCTCAGGTACATGGAGCTTGAAGGCTGAGTCAAAAATAACCTGCAGCTGGCCATTAGCTGCAGCGTTGTAAACTGCTGGCCATCGAAATCAATGTTTGTGGAGAGACTGAAAAAACGTGTAGTACTGGGACCAAATTATCATAAGCATTGTTTCCCTAGAACTGCACTGCAAGTAATTACACTCTTTACTCTAGATGCAAAGCAAGCACAAAGACTGTAGTGGAAAATGTACAGAAGCTTTAAAATATTTATAGCTTCATTACCATTTATATACATTATGATGGTCAAGCTAATGCTGGAATTTTTAATTAGAAATGGTGTTTTCTAGAGAAGCATTGATTAGGTACAGGAAATGAAAAGTAATTATGAGCAGGTAAAGACAAATTAAATAGAATGGTGAAACCCACAAATAGCTACCAGTGACAAAAGTCCCAAAAGCAGAAATTCAGTGGGTTTCAGGAGACAAATATTTCAGCTAAACTTTTCTCATAACCCTTGTTTAGGTGATAGAAGAACACCTCAGCTCCTATTACACTGTACTGGGTTTGCATGGCAAGGTTTTGGTAGCAGGGGGCTACAGGGGTGTCTTCTGTGAGAAGTTGCAAGAAGCTTCCTCTGTGTTCGACGGAGCCAGTGCCAACCGGCTCCAAGACAGAGCTGCTGCTGGCCAAGGCTGAGCCTGACAGAGCCAGTGCCAACCGGCTCCAAGACAGAGCTGCAGCTGGCCAAGGCTGAGCCTGACGGAGCCAGTGCCAACCGGCTCCAAGACAGAGCTGCTGCTGGCCAAGGCTGAGCCTGACGGAGCCAGTGCCAACCGGCTCCAAGACAGAGCTGCTGCTGGCCAAGGCTGAGCCTGACGGAGCCAGTGTCAACCTACTCCAAGACAGAGCTGCTGCTGGCCAGGGCTGAGCCTGACAGAGCCAGTGTCAACCTACTCCAAGACAGAGCTGCTGCTGGCCAGGGCTGAGCCCATGAGTGACGGTGGTAGCGCCTCTGGGATAACATAGTTAAGAAGGTGGAAAAATAAAACCCCACACAACAGCAGCTGGAGAGAGGAGTGAGAGTATGTGAAACGACTCTGCAGGCACCAAGGTCAGTGAGGAAGGAGGAGCGGGACAAGGTGCTCCAGTCACCCGCGCAGAGACTCCCCTGCAGCCCGTTTCTTAGCCTCCTTGCTCAGAGTATGAACAAGGTTGCTAATTCATAAAATTTTTGGTAAAAATTTGTATTGCGGTTAATTAGAACTACCAAGTTCAATCACAACACTTGTCTTTATGGCACAAGTCATTTGACCTGACTCAATTCAATTCAGAAAATACCACACATTACAGAGGAACCAATACACAAACATTTTAAGTTACTTCACTCATATTTATCTGACAGAATGTTTGATCACCAGCAGCCTATTACACTACATTTAGCTAGACATTTGCAGTTATTAGTTAAGGCCATCACTGCCTGAAATGCACTGGAATGGCACATGCTGCACAGCTATAGTCTCTGCAGAATTTACAGCCCTACTGCCATGTCACCTGTTCTGGTTCAGGGTGAAGTGGCAACCAGTCAACAGGACAACCAGAACTTGGAATAAAATGGAGATTCCAGTCAGATCCCCAGATTGGATCACTACCAAACTCCTGCTGTTGTTGGGGTAACTGTTGTCGAATTTCCCACTCACCAGAAGCTCAAGGCTGCACTGTTACAGTTAATTTTGCACCTGATGTAACACCTGAAACAAACCCAGGCACAGAGGGAAGAAAGGGCTAAATTCTCGTCCGATGCCAAGCACAGACTTCTGTCAGCTCCCTGGAAGTCCTGACAGCCTGTACCAGCTGAAACGCTGGACCGCGCTCCAGGAAAAGCGTAATTCAGATTTATGACAAGACATTTCGTATCCAATATAATTGATTATCTACTGTAATGTGAACAGAACCTAATTTGTACTAATGAATCCTATGCATAATACAGCAAAGCATTTAATAATACGGAGACCACAAAATGCCAAGCCAGATGTCAGTGATGGTGATAACAATTTTCCCAGATGGCTGTTTCCTCTCACTTTTTGCTGCCTTCAGGTTTGAGAAGACAGCATTTAACTCAGAAGATAGCTCTGATATTCCATGTCTATTAGTCTTGTGCCATCACAGTCTGTGCACTATACCAAAACACTATCCTATTACAGTTTTTGTTATAGTATGAAATGCTTGTCTGCTCTGGCAAATTTTGATAAATGTAACATCGGATTAAAAATAATATAACCATACATGGAGAATCTAATCAAGATTGACGCTAACACATCTCTTTGTGTCTTTTACAGAAGAAAAACAAGATTAAAAGACTTTAAATTTTAAAAAATTCAGTTATAGAATTGGTGTGGAAATGAAACAACACATATACGTTATACCAATAAAAACGTGCCTTAGTGGAAAAAAACCCAACCCAAATACTGTGTGTTTTTAAAATTATTCCATTCATTTGCCTGATTTTTTTTAACACACTAGCACCAGGGATAAAATTAACGAACTGTGGATTCTTTCATGCAAAACAGCATACGAGTTAGCTGTGAATTGCATACATTTGTAGGAGGAATATTCCATTGCATTCTACCTGTTGAAATTACAGAGCACTTTCCTAAATGTCGGGATGCACTGTAAAAGGACACAGAACTGCTCAAACTATAAAATGAAAAGCTGAAATTTAGATTTATATACGAGAACGCAAACTCGGATTCAAGACAGTAAGAGCCTGTAACACAGATCAGCATAGTTATTTTGGTGGGTTCATTACCAAATGCATTTAACTCACTAAATCAATTCTTTTTACAGAAGACAGTCTGCACACATTCTTTCCTGCATATGCAATCAATCCTAGTGAAAATTATACAAAGTAGGTTGTAAATAGATCTTCTCCCAATTTTACAGGCTTCACCAAATTATAAAACTAAAATGTGAAAGAAAATATACAGGACTGGGTAGCAGATGAGGCATTGCTCTTAATGAAGAAAAGTATTTAAATTGAGAAGGCATCTTGATGTTTTCTATGCAAGCTGAATAGGAGAACATAATAGGAAAATAAAACAGCTATCAGACA
Organism: Streptopelia decaocto; assembly: GCF_964273445.1. Classification (NCBI taxonomy): domain Eukaryota; kingdom Metazoa; phylum Chordata; class Aves; order Columbiformes; family Columbidae; genus Streptopelia; species Streptopelia decaocto. The sequence continues at coordinate 17,537,265 of NC_138666.1, read as the reverse complement.
AGATAAATAGGAATACATCAACAGGAACTGTACAGAATTAGAATGGCACAGCAAGAGAAGCAAAGTCTTTAGAAGAATATACTAAAATTTTTACTTTGCATTATAATGTCATCTTAGAAACAGATGGCAAACTGCCACTAGAACAGGAAAATGTCAAGAAATAATAGTGTCAGCAGCTATAAAAAGAGCTAAGAGATGCTTCAGACTACCTTGTATTTGTAAGGCCGTGCTGTACAAAGTCTTAAAATAATTTCATCTATGCAAGCAAAATAAGCAAAGACATTGCAAACTCTTGCCCAGCCCACCAGTCACTTTTAAAGTGAGTTCAAGATCAACTCGGATCAGAAAACCAGGAGAGTGTTTTTAATATGTTATAAAGAAGCAGTATTGTCATAGCTTCTTATAAACTGCACATGGTTCAATGCATGCTTAGGGTTAGCTATCAAATTTGTCACGACTAATTAGGAATTGATAGGAAGAGGTAGTAGGGACTGAATTAGGAAAACACTTTAAATGTGAAGGCCATCAATGTTATTAACGTGGGTCTAATAGCACATGAGAATTCAGAATGCTTTTATTAAAGACAATTTGTAAAGTACCATAAGTCCCAAAGTATTTAAATGCCTTCCTTACATTCCTAAGCAAGCTCCAAATGTTTATTTTGCAAGGAATAGATCTTAGTGCCACAAACAGTGGAATTCACTTACATTCGATGGGAAGAAGGAAGAGACAAGATACAACAAACAAGGGAAAATGCAATAGTAACTGGCTATATATGCCAAAGTAGTTCTGTTTATTACATTTTGTGGGAGGACAGAGTTCAAACAAATTGAGGCAAGAAAGAGACAAATAATAGAGAAGGAACAAAGGCAGAACTCCTAAAAACAACCTCCCTGGCACGCCAAGGTTGCATAGCCAGATGCCAGGTTAACTTTAAAGGCCAATTCTGGGAGGCCTCTGGAATAAAGACAAACAATCTTCTCAATTCCATAACCAGGGTATGTCTCCAAGAGATCCTACACGGCACAGAAGAACTATCAGATACACTCTAAGTACATGCATTTTTGGGTTTTCTGCTTGTTCTCTGTAACTTTGTTTCTAACTTCATACAATCAAAATTTTATCCCAGACTTTCTCAGAAATATTAATGTTAGGGCTTGAGCTGTCTTTAAAATTAATTGAATCTATTGTACGATGAATCTCAAAAACTAAACTTGTTTTATATTAAGCTGAACATGAAACAAGGCCCTCAACTCTCAATCTTTTATTGCATTGCTAGAGTTTTGTAAATTGGAGCACGTCTTCGACTGGCTGTCAGATGCACCAGAGATCAGTGTCACGGGCTCAGTGCAGGCTGGGGATACCCAGTAAAGGGCAACCCACAGCATCACTCACAGCTGTCGAATACATCTGGTAGGAAAACAGAAAAGCTGCATTACTGCTAAGTGCAGTAAGCAAAAAAAAGTATCAGACCAACAGTATAATAAATTCATTTTAGTTGTTAATATTTTGCATTTGTGGTTTTTTTTTTCTTTTTGTAGTTATGGATTCATATTTAAACGAGCTACGAGTAAGTCCTTAATTCCCAGTTGTCTTCAGAAAAAATCAGTGTCTCCAGCTGCAGGGGAATCTGCTAAAATGCATGTGGGAGTGGTATTTTGCTGACTTTACCAAACATAGTTGAACTCTCTAACTTAACCGTTTTTCCATTTATGATATGAGGGTTGTTAGATCATTTGGGTAATAAAATACAGATTGTTGACTAGATCAGTTATTTTAAAGATATAGCACATGGAAAACATACATTTCAATTTATTCCCAAAGGCTATAAAAGCAGCCATAAAGCAATCAGGAAATCAGGTAAAGAATGACTTTTACAGCGGGATAAATGAATGATAATTAGGCAACAAAACAGGAGGTGTAAGTAGCTGGAAACCTTTGGTTTTTTGTTTCATCAAGCCTTTGGGTTTGAATTTCCTGCTGATAATACTGAAGAGTTTGGCTGAGTAACTATTAGCAGTGACACATTGCCAAAGCCAGCGTGCTATATTTTGGCAATTTAAACCAGTCATTACATCCAGTAATGACGCATCAAGGCAATAAATACTAGAGGGGCATTTGGGGAGGAAAGTTCCATCTACCAACACAATTCCCAAACTCAAAATGGAAATGCACGTTTTGTGGTAATGCAGAAAACTGAAGGCACACAGGTGCCTCAAATATGAACACATAGCCATTTTTCTAGTCATCTCTGGAACCTCTTGTATGTCTCCTATCCCTTTGCTTCGTTCCCTGTGCCTGGCAAACAGCCTGTGTGAGCAGTGGAGTGTCTGGAGAGACACAGCACTGTGTCTGTGGTGCCAGGCACAAAACAGGGACACTTCTGCCACCTCCACATTCCCAGCCCTTCTCCATCTCGGTAGCCGGCTGCTGGACCATTCTCGCCTCCAGACCACTCTCCCCTCTGACCCCTGGCTGTTTGCAGAAATGTGCATCGTCAGACCTACGTATCTATGGGTCATCAACAAGCTGACATATATGCACCCACATGTCCATCTTGCATTCTGTGGTACATGCTATGCTAAAGTAAAAACAGGTCTTTCGAGATCAAGATCTTTAAATCTAAACTGTCAGTTTAAAGCAAAGTTTCCATAGCAGCTAGAAATGAGAACACATAACGTTTCTAACAGTCATAAAACAAAAAAAAAAAAAAAAGAAAAAAAGAGAAAGCTAAGTCACTCCAGTAGATATTTGCAGTTCAGTCATGAACTAGAGAAAATTCTGAGAGACATTTAGACCCCTTGCACAAGAGCTGATTTGCAGTGGATGTATAAATATTATATAGTGCTCTAGCAGTATGGAGTCTTCACCTAATATCTGTACTTAATATATTCATAGTGATTTCATCTTCCTCTGCACTAGATGTGTTCATATCGAGTCCCATTTGTTCTTACGCCAGCAATTTCTCTTGGTTTACCTTGGTCTTTTCTCCCTCCAGCAAGGAGGAGGCAGCAGCTCCAGTTGGTCTGACTTGACTCAAGTCTCAGATATCGGGGCTTTCAGGAACGATGCACTGGCCTCACGGGTGGGCTGTCCTGAGCTACCCAACGTTTTACATCCTCTGGACTTTCCTATAATCCAGGGTCTCAGCTACCCATCATCTCAATTATGATTATTTTAATGCATTCTTCTACGAGTAAACCCATAGACTACTAAACCCATTTTACTACATGACTTCAAGATTTGTTCTTAACTTTTGTGAACTGCTGCAGTCAGACTAGTGGTTTTGGGTGACAGGTTTGAATTAGATGCTACTTTGCTGTTTTCTGGTTATGTTCTACTCTACTCAACTTGACAGTCGTGCTGAAAACCTTTGCTATCAACGTATGCATGAAAGCAAACTTGTGCATCAGCTTTTTAGGAGGGATTCTTCCACTCAGCAGATAACTCTAGTTCTAGAATCTCACTGCTATCCGAGATAAGTTTACCATATCTAGTAGCCTTAAAGCCTAAAGTTATTTTTATTTTTAAAATAAAAAATACTTCATTGCAGCATCCTTCTTTATTAGCTTAAAAAAAAAAAAAAAGAAATATATATATATATATATATTTCTAACAGTCAAGGCCACAAAGGTGAAAAACACAGAGACCTTTCATCTTGTAATTCAGCCAAAATGTGGTACAATATATTTCAGGTGTTGTAGCTGGATATAGAAGGCATTTTAGGGAACAATAGCTTTTGAAAAAGTAATTTGCACCGTATTTCACAATATAATGAAGACATTTATTTGTGTTGATGTCTTCAACACCACAGAACATGTCTCGCACATAATTGCATCCAACTCCTCCTCACCTTTCTTGTAATAATGGGCAATAATTTCTCCTACACAGTTTGTATGGGTTTATTTTGCCTCTCAAACCTGTGAATCTGTATCAAACAAACCAAATTAGAAATCCTTGCACTGTTACCATCAAGACACTCTCCTCCTCTGCCACCCGGTCAGACACTGGAGTCAGCACAGCTGGAGAAACTGAGGATGTGGTTTTCTCTACAACAGAAACACAAGAATGTCCAGGCAGGACTGTCACAGCTGCACGACAGTGACTATCTTTTGCTATGCAGTATTATCTCCCAAGTCACAAATTTGGCAAAGAATGTACTTGAAACTCCTTCATAATGGCATCTCTGGTGGGTTACACGCTTAACTCATTATTGCTTATGACCACACTAAGACCCTAAAAAAACACAAACCTCTCTAGATGTTAGTTTTATGAATGCCTGGTGCATCATTTCAGAGCAGCTGAATTTGAAAACTTCCCAGCATCACGCAAGATGAGAGTGTTGTACAATGTCTTGCATGGCTTCAGTGTCTTAGGTAGAAAAACAAACCAACCAACCACAACCTTGATCTGTGTGTCTACCTCCTGCTGCCATAGAGGAGGTGTGCCAGCATGTTTCATCCTCCTACTTAAGTTCTTTAATTCCACACAATTGTTCCAGCTGAATTATCCAAGTTCCCCTCAAAGCTCTGCCCACATATCCTCATGGGTTCATACCTGTCCCACTCTACCTCCTAACCTGGAATAGTTATTGCATACAGACCCCACTTACTTTTCTTGGATGTCCACAAAAGCAAGAGGGGAAACTAACTGTTTCTCTAACTGTGCTCCTAATTATGTGATATCCCTCTCATTTCTAAGAATTACTACAGAAAAAGGAGTATGACAAGTAAATAAGCAAACTCGTATTTCAATAGAGGGAAACATGAACTGGAACTTGAACAGAGGAAACAAGTCTTAAGTAGTAGCTAAGGACAAAGGTTTAAAAAGAGTTGGTAATCTAGGAGAGTGTTGAATCAGTCCAGGGAAGGACAAAGAGCCAGGGACAGTGAAAAAACATGAGTCTTGTTAAATACATTTGACACAGAAGTTGGGACCACTTAATTACAGAGAACATCTGAGTAAATAAAGTAATGCTCAGAGGAGCAAAACCTGAAATAAGGGAGGCAAGAGATAGAGAAGTTATTATCACATTAGTATCCAATTATTAACTTGCACTCAAAGGAATGAGAAAAAGAAATGTGGGGGGAAAAGTCCTAATCAGTAGAGTAGCTCAATCCATTGGGAAAGACACTAAGGGAATGAAAGAAGGACCGATGTGGGGAAATCAGGGAGGAAGGACAAAATAAACTGGTTCAAGACCACAGAAATCAGCAACAGGGAAGAGGTGCTAATTTAAATATAGTGATTCTTAGAAGGAAGAGGAGTAGATAGTGCAGGCTAGAATATATGCATAGTTATCAGTTCTCCTCCAATACCAATATAAGAATTATAGCTAAGCTTGCCTTCCCTCTTACTTTTTTAAGTAATTAATTTTTCATTGAAACATGAAAATGTAAGCTGGAACAGGAAGGCTGTGTGCCTTGCATATTGTATTTATTCATCCTACCTTTTGACAACATAAAATTCATTATATCACCATATAAACTTGTCTGGTGTCATTGTGTATTACAGTTTCTTCTGTCAGTCAAAGAACTGTCTAAGACAACAATGCATGATTGGTCTTCATGAATTTATACTGACTAGCCCAAAATGAGCTACAGGTGTTCCTTGCTTCCCCCTCTTAATTATCCATGGTATCTCATTAATACATCTTCAGCCTGCTGATGCTTCCAGTATTTCAGAGCAGCACAGAGAGACATCAGTGCTCTCCCTGAACATTTGGTCTAATCCTTTTTAAATTATACAATTATTTTAATTTCTCAAACTTTGCTAATTGAATAGATCCTGTCCCTTCTGTTACATATCTGTGTAACTTGTCCAGAAGGAAGGGGAGTTCACAAGAGATTTCACATGGACATATGCTTTTGGAAAGACTCACTGCTTGACGGATAATCTTTGCCACAAAGCATACTAAACAGTTACCATGCAGCTAACACATACTCAGCTGGAATATAACGGAACTTGACAATACAGTCGCTTCTCAGAATATCCCAAATATAAACTCTAAATAAGACAATGCATAGCAGAAACAACCAATAAGAACAGAATTGTGCGAACAGAACAATTACTCCAAACAATTACTTACTCTCCTTAGCAACCAAGTTTTATCATCTGTGTCTGTGGGGTTTTTTTTTGAGCAGTATATCCATATCTATGACATGTATTTCCATTAAAAAGATAGATGTCATTAATCTTCCGTCGACAAAATTCTGACCAATCTGGTCTAACTTTGAGGCTAGTTTTGCTCCAATCAGCAGGTTGGCCTAAGACAACTTTCAAAACCACCTCACAATGAGATGTGTTTTGATATACCAGATAAAATAAATATGTTTCCATGTGTATGAATAAGACACTGATGATATATGTTAATCTTACCTTTTAATATCAGTGTTAAAAAGACCTCAGAGCCTATTCAATCACTGTGAAATATTGCAAATGGACCAACAATGTCAAGCCATCTATTTTCATCACTGCTATAATGGTTTCTGAGCAAGGTGCATTTAAGGGTTTTTTTAATTGTAACACAAGTTTATTTAGCTTTCTTTTTTTACTTTGTTCATTCTCTACGGAATACTAAAGGAACATAAGAGAGTGAAAACAAAATGGATTCTACATGAGTTTAATGTACATGTAATATTTTAATGGCGTTATGCTAGGTGAATTTAGCATTAAAACAGAAGTAGGAGAGCTCAGGCACTCCTGCAATAAGGGACAGGGAATTACTTTTGACTAGATCACTGCTATCTGAGAGAAAGTAATTCCCAAGCTGAGTTTTTAATCTGCTGTCCATCATCTGTATTCTTGAAGTTTTAACTTGTCCTAAGAAACAGTGTAATAGACAATCACTGACTTGTAGCTCATTCCATCCCCAGCCCATTATAAATCATTGCCAATAATAAGTGAAGCATATTAAGAAACACATAGATTACAGCATTGATCCATCTCTCCCACTGGATCACAAACATCTGCTTCTATCTAGATACTCTTTCTATTTCAAATGTGCTTAAAACCACTTCTATATGTTCCTTTGGTGACTTCACTGAAAGGCCAGAAAGAGCAAAAAAGCCCCACAATTTCAATAATACCCTGGAATTTTTTTCCCAAACCTTTGCACTGAATGTGGCTGCTTTACACAGTGAACACCAAAGTCATGTAAATACAACAGCAACGCTACTGCTGTAGCATCCCTACAATAACAGGTCTCTGATCAGCTAATGTGAGTTGTTCAATGCTTTACAACTTTTTTCCTAGTGCTTCCCATTTTGATTGAACCTGTCCGCATATTATGGCTGGAAAATCTCTGACAAATGACATATAATAAAAGTACGTACACATATATGTGTATATGTTAGGATTACAGCAAGCACATAGCACCTGAAATCAGGCCAGATTACCAAAAAAGGCTTTTGAAAAGCACTATAAAAATGCAGCATTAGGGGTTAATGAAATAATAAGAAATTACTGGGTCTGGCTAGTGTTCACCTATGAATTCTAATATAAGACAGCTGAACTACTGACTACAAAGGAAAATGTATTGCTTAAGCTACCAACAATATCAAAGAAAAGGTGTCGGACAACACCAAACTGAAACAAGACCTCCAAGAACCTGCAAAGCAAAGTAAGATGACCGGGTGTAGACCACAAACAAAAAGAAATACATATAAATAAGATACACTGAACAACATTGCTTTGTAAGAAAAAAGAGACTAAACCTGCTTAGGTTATATCATTAAGGGAAGATGTTAGTGAGATGCTGAATAACCTGTACTAGGATATTTGCTGTTCAATATATTCATGACTGATCAGGAAAAGAGTATAATAATATGACAGAGCTTACAAACAAATAAATGCTTCTGCTTTGTATATAAAAATTACAATGTTATTTAATTTTTTGTGTAATAGGCTTTTTAAAATTACAATTTTGACTGACAAATCACGGAAGATCTACAAGAACTGTTATGACTTTATGATACAATGGCAGGGGAAAATGAATGTAAATAAGCACAGTTTAATTACTTTGTGAAGATCCAGCTTCTAATTTTGTATAAAAGGTGATGGACCCTTAACAGTTTTCGGAAAAAAGAATCAAAAATCATTAACTCACAATTTTAGTGGCTGCCAAGATGTCACATATTATATTAGGAATTATTGGGGAAGAAGTAGGGAATAAAACACAAAGCATCATTAGACTTCTAAGCACAGTGTACTCACTTCTCAAATACTGCATACAGTTTAGGTCATCACCACTCTGAAAGATTACAGCGTAGAAGAGTACAGAAGAATGCCGAACAATGAATTTGATCAGAGAAATGGATTGGATTTCATAGAAAGAAAACTACATGCAGTAATTTTGGAAAATAAGTGTCTGAGAAGAAATACGATAGAGGTCTATAAAACGATGAGTAGTATAGAGATAGTGAATAGGCAATGATTTTTCATTATTTGCCATTATTCAAGACATAAGTGGTACAAAATGAAATTATGAACAAGCAGTTCAAAACAACCAAGAAGAAGGACTTTTTCTTCACAACTCATAATTAAATCATACAGCTCATTACCCCAGCATGGTGCTTCTGCCAAGAGTATAAATTTTTTCAAAAGGAATTAGACAAATTCCTGGAGGAAATGTCCACCCTCAAAGCACTCAAAGCAACTACTCCACATATTACTGGAGCTGAAAGAATATAATGAAAAAGGCCCAGTCTGCAGATACATCGACAGATATATCACGTCCCATCATCTGCTGTTGTCTACACTGCAGACAGGCTGCTGTGCTACACCAGGGTTAACCCCTTGATGTAGATCTGGTGGTCTCCTCAAGTCATCTTACAATCACATAGCAGGCCCTCACTTCTCATATCGTACAAAAACTAGGATGGGGAAAGTAAGTGAGCCTTACAGTGATATGATTGATTTCTAAGACTCTTCAACTTAGATTGTCCTATCCACAGAAAATACAATTTTCACTCAGAGTTACATTGGCTTTCCAAAAAGTACAATGCCACCAACCTTCTCGGATATTTATATATAAAGGGATGGTCATTTATATATAATGGGACCTGAACAGGCTGGAGAGTTGGGCAGGGAAAAATTTAATGAACTATAACTAGGGCAAGTGTAGAGTCTTACATCTGGGTAGGAACAACCCAGGTTCCAGTATAAGTTGGGGAATGACCTATTAGAGAGCAGCGTAGGGGAAAGGGACCTGGGGGTCCTGGTGGACAGCAGGGTGACCATGAGCCAGCACTGGGCCCTCGTGGCCAGGAAGGCCAATGGTACCTGGGGTGGATTAGAAGGGGAGTGGTTAGTAGGTCAAGAGAGGTTCTCCTGCCCCGCTGCTCTGCCCTGGGGAGACCACATCTGGAATATTGTGTCCAGTTGTGGCCCCTCAGTTCCAGCAGGACAGGGAACTGCTGGAGAGAGTCCAGCGCAGGGCAACAAAGATGATGGAGAGGAGCATCTCCCGGGTGAGGAAAGGCTGAGGGAGCTGGGGCTCTGGAGCTGGAGAAGAGGAGACTGAGGGGTGACCTCATTAATGTTTACAGATATCTAAAGGGTGAGTGTCAGGTGGATGGAGCCAGGCTCTTCTCGGTGACAACCAATGATAGGACAAGGGGTAACGGGTTCAAACCGGAACACAAAAGGTTTCACTTAAATTTGAGAAGAAACTTCTTCCCGGTGAGGGTGGCAGAGCCTGGCCCAGGCTGCCCAGGGGGGTTGTGGAGTCTCCTTCTCTGCAGACATTCCAACCCGCCTGGACACCTTCCTGTGTAACCTCAGCTGGGTGTTCCTGCTCCATGGGGGGATTGCACTGGATGAGCTTTCCAGGTCCCTTCCACTCCCTGACATTCTGTGATTCTGTGATCCTTGAACAATAAAACACCCAAACACTTTGATTACTGAGATTACTATTCTCCATTAAGGCAAAATAGTTCATCACTCAGTGTTACCACATTAAGCTTCATAGAGCTAATTCTCCCCAAAAGATTATCTCAGCTTGCAGTGAGACTGTTCCTGTTCTGATCCAGAGTACAGAAATAGACCACCTATGTACTAACACGGGAAAAACCTTACTAATAGTACAAGACCATATAATATAATAACGTGCTACAGTTATAGACCAGAAGCCTAGACTGCAGAGCTTTCAATCTCAAGGCAAATCCATCTCAGGAAGAAATTGATGGACCTACAACCAGTATTTCTTAACTCAGTTTTAGCTCCTGCTGCTGCCGCTGCACCAATAATCTCCCAAAACATCAGCTGCGCATCTAATGATCCGCTATTGAATCACAACCATATTAAACACAAGGAAAGGCTGACTGGGCTGTCAACTTCTGCTGTTTGAATGAACAGCAAAGAGGGAAAAAAAGTGTTAGGAAAAAGGAAACAATTAGTATTTGCTTCAATGAGGTCCCTGGGACTCTGTAGCAGTTTTCTTTATGCTGACCCATTTATTGACAGCAAATCTTGGGAGCTCAGGAAACATTAATTCTGGGGATTGTCTGCCTCAGATTTCTTGTTCTATTTTCTCTTCCATTTCCCCAAATTTCTAGTCAACTACTTTGGTGTTTCTGTCAATGACAAAAAGATTAAAGTAAACTAGAGTGCCTATTTTCCAAATTCACTTTGATTCAAGAGGATATTAAGTACTCACAGAAAGAGAAATCTAGCAGATTGATTAATTAATATTCTTATTCATTAACTGACTGATTGTTCCAACAAAGAAAAGATTTATAGTATTGTCAAGTAGATAGATTCCCTGCAGTTAGCCTGCTGTTGAGGAAACTCACCAAGATTAAGAAAATATGCATATAGTTAATATCCACCCAAGAATAAGACTGAGATTAACAAAAAACAATCATATCACTGATTCCCAATACACTCTTTAATTCTATAATATCTAAGACTCCAAAACCACCTTTTAACAGCTTTACTGCTTCTTGTGTTAGCTCAACACCAACAATATACTAAACTCAAACATGGTAAATTCAACATGGGGTATGAAGTTAAAAAAAATGCATAGAAAGCCTAATTAGGCATTAAAATAATTTTAGAGGTGTTTTTATGACAAAATAATGCAGAATAAAACAAATATTTAAAACTTATCTTGAAACATAGCTACCCTGATAAGCATAATTTGGAAATCTTTAATGAATTCACCTCAATTAGCCTTTAATTAAATAGCTCATTAAAAACTGTTCTGAATATTGCTCAAGAAGAAATCCTTGTTCGACTGTTATGATAGAATAGAATGTCAATGAAGGTAAGGTTAAACACACATTTTGGAACAGTCTGAAAGTCATATTTGTTACAAGGAAAAAAGCCCTCAACTTCTTATGACATTCAATACAAGATAAACTAAACACATGACAGATAAGTACTGGAAAATGTAGGGGTTTTGTTTTGTTTTAATTCTGTTCAGAAGAAAGACAGAACTAGTAATGAACTAATTCATCTTGAACGTGTCAGCTGTCTTCAAAACTGCTTCCTGCCAACTCCTTTCTAGCCCAAAGAAACAACGGTTAATTTTAACTTCTCCTTTCAATGGAAACATCACCTTACAAATTCCCATGCCCACATATACAGATGCATGTAGACATTGAAAAGAGCAAACACCCATTCAACTGTACTTGAAAAACGGTGCATAACTCTGAATGTGACTTACGTGCACGAATAGTGCCGCAGTAGCCATCGTGGCTTAAGGGTATGGGAAAGGAAATTTTAGTGCAAAGGTACAATATTTTTTATAAAACTAATTGATTGGATCAGTGGAAAAAACAAAACAAATAAATACCCTAATTCCCTACATGCTACTCCCATTGATCTGACAAAAGATGGTTTTTGGTTTTTCCCTCCTCTGTGATCTTCCCCTCAAACACAGCTCAGGCTTTACACTGTTTCAGGTCAAGTTAACATGAAAACTTTTGTTAGCTTTAAGTGGGACAGAATCAAGATCCAGAGAGAAGAACACAGAAGAATATGGCAATATGACCAGGTTACAGACAGGAAAAGTAAAAAGTAAAAACATACCTTTATATGCTACTTTATTAAGTGCACAGCATGGAAACACCTTTTTTTTTTAATTCTTCACTGAAAAGGAAACTAATGTAGGCACGAGATTATGTCATTGGCATGGCCTTGTGTTGAGAACAATATTTTGTTGCATTACCTGGAAGAGGTCACTGAACAACTGGACTTGAAGTTGTCTAAATCTAAGCCATATTCTGTCATCCATGTATATCACGAAGCATACAGAGTCAAGAAAATCATTCTCCATCCACAAAAAAATAGCTTTGGAGCAGTTTTTGCCTGTAAGGTCCTGTATGGTGGCTTTAGGCAGGATATTTGCTTCCCACTGTACAGCTATGCCCCTACGGAATGGTCAGGAAGAGACCAGCCTCAAAGCAAGAGCTGACAGCAATTCAAACTCTTCATGTGCGTGAAGTAGCAGCATTATTAGCATATAAATCTAATATGATGCAAGAGTAAACACTAATAATATTGTTGTGAATATTAATAATTTAAATCCAATAGAACAAGCATCTCAAGAAGGCATACATATGTTATGAACACCACTAATTCAGCTGAGTCTAAAAATACATTTTTAAATTATTCTATTTTGTTCCATCAATGATTAAAACATATGGATAGACACTTAGCAACTTATTCATATGGAAGTAAGTGGTAACATTCCAGGCCCTCTAAGCAATCAATAACTTTTAACGAATATATGCACTTTCTTCTCTGTGTATCGGAATTCACAAGGGCTCTCAGAGGCACTCAGAGACTAGGGAAACATGTATTATAGTAACTATCAAAGACCGTTAAGCACAAACCTATGACACCCCAGACTCTGAAAAAAACATGGATCCTAGTGAGCTCATGAAAACAGCTGAGGAAGTGCAGGAACTCTCCTGATCACTGCAGACAGATGAACTGGTTTGATACAGTCCAGTCATTGCATTTACTGCTTGGAATAGAAACAAACAGTAAATGTTGTATTTGAGCAGAGACAAAAACCAAGCAATTGACAAAATGTATTATTTCAATAGGTCAGTGCTATGTGGCAGACTAACCCATTCCCTACATGATGGGCTCTGCACTGTTCTTGCATCCTCAGGAATCATTCCTGAAACACCAGCTCGGTGCTCGAGCAGGACCATCTCGATTGTGTGCTGCTCCCACGAAAGATGCTCACACAGACGGCTCTTGTCGTTTCACTCCACAAACAGTGAGCCAAAAAGCCTTCAAGGAAGCACCTTCCATCTCTTCTCGTCAAGGCCAAGGTTTGCATAAACAATATATCACACTGCTCCCAAAATTCACCATCCCTGTCCCTTCCTCCTCTCTTTTCCCTGTCCACCGCATTCAGGGAACATCCAGGAGCACACCAAGTGCTTGCAGGCAGCACCATTTCACAGCACTTGAACCTCTACAATACAACAACCCTGCAGGTTTCACTTTTTTTTTATTCCCTGAGAGGTTCACTAACTTTAAAATACTTCATAGCCATATGATATTTTCCTCTTTTAAAAGGCCTTCAGGTAGACATGTCAACAACTCACATTGGAAACAGGAAAATAAGTGGACTGTTAATATTAGAAAATTACCTGCTGTCTGGATAGGCTTGACAGAATAAGAGGTGAAGTTGAGAAATAAATTCACAGTGCTTGATCATAAGATTGAGCTCAGTCATTCAGACATAGCCACAGATTTTTTACCTTTTGATCACTTCACAAATCACATTACCATAAACCACTGAAATTTCATCAACAAGGAAACACCTGATGAAAAGTAATACAAAGCACAGGCCAGTCAAACTGATTCTAATGAATATTACTTTTCCCATTAACATAAACATCAGATTACATCGTGCCCTTCTCTGAGTGCACTTCAGACAGAGGAGGCAGTTACACGACCGAAGAACACCACCACTTCCTACAACAAACAGCTTCAAAATTGCGTACGTGCTTAATTAGTAATTTTAATTCATATTTCATTCTACTCGCAGTTCCAAAGAGCTGTAGTCAGCTGTGCTGATAGCAAATTCATGCTGAGGAGCTTTTTAACACACAGGCACACACGCCTCTCCCAAAATCCCCACTCACTACAATAAAAGGCTAAAGAGATTCGACGGGGGGGGGAACAAAATAAAAATCATAGCACGGAAATGACTTTAAGACTACAATGGAAAAGAAAAGGAATATTCTGGATTCCTTCTGTGCTATAGAACAGCATACAGTAATCTTATTTTGCAGCCTTAACAGTGAATGAGCAAGATGACAACCAAAATATCTGATAAAGCAGAGGGAGGCACAAATCAATAACCAGACACTGGGAGAGAATCTGTGTTAACCTTAGGAACTGAGTCAAACCCTCTACCGACAGCTCTCCAAACACAAATCTTAGCGGAAAAGTAGGCAGAAAACTCACCATTTCCAATATCCTTAAAGCTTTCCTTTTCATAATTCTGCAAAATAATTACTGTTTTAAAATATTTTAAACCTGTAAATTAGTTTTCATTTATCACATATTCTTTTCATCCAATGCACTCAATAAACACATCTGCTGCTCTGTTTACATAGCAACTGTTTACTCCACAACTTTCCCCAAAACATCTTTTTCTGTAAGAGTTTTGTCCGTAAGGGTTTTTGATAAGTTTGCATTCAGGTGGTTTTACAATCCTGAACAGAAACAGTAGCTTCTGCAAGGGAAAATGCTTTCATGACCGCATTTCACTTCAATCTGTTTTGTGAATGAGCCCGTGCCCAGAATAGAAGCTAGTGAGGGGTGGGTGGTGTTTGGGGTGATAAGATTGTAGCTGTAAGGGTCCAAAAAGCAGGGGTGGGGGGAAGGTTCAGGCCAGGGGATGTCAGGAGGTTGCCACAACATACCCTGGGGGCACAAGCTTTGGGTCAGAATTGCTGCTTCTATTGTAATTTCCCCTCTGCTTCCTCTTCTTTGTGTTTTTGTTGTTAGTTTGGTTTGGTTTGTTTGTTTTCCTGCATATCAGACACTAACAAAAAACCCCACAAACCCTACCTAAATCTATTGGGTTTAATGTGGCTACATCGTTATGTTTCGGGATTGATAAACAGCCTATATGTATTTAGCAGTACAAATTGACACAGGTCTTGGACACTCCCTTCTTCCCAAGCCAGCTCTGCTGCAAAGGGGAAGTCAACAAGGAGCAGCAGCACAGTGGAAGCAGGAGTTGCACCTGCCATTAAGAAAAAGCAGTGAGCATTTCAGGAGGAGACGTATAACTGGACTGGAAACTCTCTAAAGGTTACGAGTTCTCCTGCGCTTTCTGATAATATACTCTATGTACCGCTCAAGAAGTGACCTAAGTGACACAAAATGTAATTTGATGGATAGAGGGGAACATCGAAGAAGTGTGCTCCATGGTTGTGAGCTTCCCATTACGGGAGAAATCGTGCATAATCTCCCTATTATCACCACTTTTCTCTGTTAAAAAAAAAAAAGCAGCCTCACATTTATGTCTGTTAAGGGTGAGATCCAACAAGTCCAGGGCTTCATTATTCCAATGCTATTTTTAAAATATCTTGAGAAATTTTATATATGCTTTTAGAATAGGGGACTTACTTTCCAAAATGCAGATAAAAGTGAACTGAATTCCTCTGAACAACTGTGAGAATCGCTACACTGACTCATGCAATTCCTTTAACCATTTCAGAGCCAACTCCAAACTGTCTCCACCAGCAGCTCTGAGGTGATGCTGGAGAGCAATTTACTTTTCCATTTCATTCTCATTTTGCATGTTATTATACATACACTGAAAATATATAACACTGTATATCTACATAGCACTGAAAACAAAGGACTGCATTCAAGCATTTCTGGATGAATTTATTAGTGGAAGCACTGAAATTTCTTCCTAATATCCTTCTCTTATAAATACTGTTAATCCAGGGGGTTTTTAGTGCTTGTTTGTCTGTGTGGGTTGTTTTTTTTTGTTTGGGGTTTGTTTGTTTGTTTTTCCGCTTTTAATCTTCATGTAATTCAGAAGAACAATGAATAAGTTTCCAGATGGTAATCCAAACTAAACTGGACTCATATAACCTGAAGTATAAAGTTGTCTCTTTGTGTGTGTATTAGTGAAATTTCATTGGCGTGAGTTGTTACTTACATTTGAGCTCAGAACGTGGTCACATATTTTTTTCGGAGCAGTGCAGTGCAGCTAAGCCTGTTGTTTATGACGCTTGTATACATGAGGCGGTTGCCATTTTGTCAGGCAAAAAAAAAATCAATTCAGTATGGAACAAATGGAGACTTGCACATCCCTCTAGTTACTGAGGTTTTATAGCTCTCCTCTTTTCTACTTCTTTTGAAATTGTTCCCACTTGCATCATAATATTCTTCATATCACAAAAAATTACGTTCCTTTTCCCCAAAGTTCTGTTTAGTACTAAACACCTCCAACAGTGCTTCAGTTTGGAAGAAAAAACAGTGCTCAACTAAACACATCTTGGTTAAAATATGTCATGATCAAAGATTAAGTCCTCGTCATGAAAAAAGCAGTTCTTTGTAAGATGCTTAAGAGGATAAAACTTTGTGTGACAGATGTCATAATAAAACAAAGTAAAACTGTAGGATCCAGGAAAATATAAGCGTCTTTTATTCTTCTAGTCACTGATGATAAATGTGGGGAGGAAAGGGAAATAACTTACATGCATTTATCTTGACACATCACTTTTGGTGCATACAACATTTTAAGCACTCAAAATTTAAAAACAAAAAAAAAAAAACCCAACCAAACTTATCCTGTATCAAATGGATTTGTCAATGCTTAGTTGAGTTATATTACAAATTACTGCTGCATATTAACATGCCTCTTGAGATTTACTTGTATAAGATTCAAGGAGTGAAATATTTTACTCTCGGCATTGTTCAACTCACGGCATAACAATCCTATTTTTGCTACACTTCACTATCCCCAACCTCCACTGTCTAACAGTATGGTGATATCATTTTTCACACCAACACAGTAAACTCTGCTGAGATTAAAACCATCATCACCTGAACAGAGCCTTGAAAGATTCTCAGTTCCTTTCCTGGTCCCCATCCCACCACCAAAGTTCCCTTTCTCTGTTCTTCCCTTCTCTTGCCTCCAGCACAGTCAGATGCTCAGAGGAATAAGAGATGCAACGCTTGGCCAGAAACCTTTTGCATTTTCAAAATCTGTCTTAAAAGAGTCTGGGACCGAGTAAGTTTAAAGAAACAGACACAAAATGTGTGTTCAGTAGGCAGGCAGGTTGCCATGAAATGGCCATTAGGCAAACCCAGGTCAGGCACTATGCCACACTTTAGGTATTCAGTTCTGCTTGCTTGATGTGCAAGTGAAAGCTTTAGACATAAACTTCCCAAGTCGATTTCTAATGCACAAAATTTTAGATATGCAAATATTAGCCAAATCCATAGAGGTTATAATACCTGAGCTATATACTTTAAACCCTCTTTTATGTGTCCTCTAAGACTGGGAAAAATGTTCCACCAATGGCAACAAAAGCATACAATTCCAGTGCACCACACTAACAATGCTTATGCCTGCCATTTTAAAGCCTAACTCCTTGTATGTCTATCTTTCTATTTTGTAGAATAAAGTACCATAGTATTCTTACATCTCAGTCCCTGTAACAGAACCACTGGCCTTCCCTGTTTTGCAGAAAGATGGAAGATACGCTTTCATCAGAAAAAACACATCCTGAGCTTTCTCCCGCGTACATCATCATGAAAACCCTCAAGATTATTCAACAGATTTCTAACCACTCAAAGCAGCAGAAGAAAATGCTTAGTCCAACTACCAAAAAAAATAGAAAAATATGAAGTTTTTTGCCATTACAGCAATAGTTCACACAGAAACACCAAAGGCAGAAGAAATATGTTACCTGATGTGCACACAGAAATCACTGGCTCACCAATGGAAGGAAGAAACCTCCTAGAACCCCTGCCATAACTCAGCCCATGCCTGTCCCTGGCATTCCTGGAGCTACCACTTGCATGAAGGCTTCTCACAGACAGCCCACAGCTTCTTTAGTGTTTGACTTTTTAAAATAAAAACAACATGGCGCAGATCTGCAAAGTTGCTTTATTCAGCTCACAGCAGACCAGATAGATGCAAAGAAGGATCTTTCCTTGGGAAAATCCAAGAAAAACCTGTCCATTCACAAAGAACCACTGCATTTTTGTGCCCTCTGCCTTGCATCCACATAAATTGCGTGATTAAACGATTCTTCACCAAAAGGAGTTTCTCCTCCAGCCAGATAAAACATTTAAAGCATTGAAGCTGGAGATCTGTAACAGATCCACATGAGAAGGCAGAAGGCAATAGGGGACTCACTAATGCGTTAGTTACTTGGTAATCTTGTGAAAAAATATGCTGAACCAGAGCTCAGAGCAGACAAAATCTGCACTTGCAATCATTAAAAATATACTTTAAGGTACAGCTCTACTAGAAATTCTAGCATATTAAAGTAGATCTACTAGTAAGTATTAGAGGCAAGATGTATGCTATAAAATGCCACACATAGAAAACAGGAGAGGTGGTGTTCATTTTCAGTCCTTCTGACTGCAGCCTTTTAATTCATCTCTCTATGATCAATTGTATATGTTTATCTCCTCAAGTGTCTTCTCATTTCTAGTCCAAGAACGGGAACAGTGAACTTGTCAGGGACAGGGAACACATCACTGAAGAGTGTGAATAGCGTTTGTTGTACTACGAGACACCTAAAATCCTGTCATCCACAGACAGCCAACATGCAAACAGATCCAAACACTCCTCAGATCTGGGAGAAAAAATAAACTAGTCTCTGCACTGAGATTCAGATCACCAGTGGAAGTATAAGCATTAACCATAACCTCTAAACCATGCCCAAAAACCTCTTGATCCGCTACTGAAACATGAGCATATGCAGGCTGACATACAGCCTGTATTAATCTGCAGTATCAGATAGGAAAAGAATAAATTGTCTGGCCATCTGAAGTGCAAATTTTTAAGAAGTCAAAATTTAACAAGAAGATCTATTTTGTTCCTGCTAAAGTTCTTCAAATCACGAATGCACAAGTGTGCCTGCCTTTCAAATAAACCAAACCTCTTTGTCTCAGTACACAATTCACCTTTTGAATATAAAACAAGCATTTTCCATTTTTCAGCAGTTGAACAGCTTTTTTTTTTTCTTCCCAGCTCTCATTGAGATCTTTCCTGTTCGTTGAATGCCTTGAAATGCACCTTTGGTCAACTTCTCATTTTCAGTGATTTACACGTATTTCATTTCCTGATGTGCATTATTCCTGGTGCTCATCTGAGGTGAGGCAAGGCAGATATACAATAGTTTCTCTCTTTTCAAATATTGCTAGTGATTAACTGGAGGATTAGATTTCTGGTTCTGCAATGATTTCATTTAAAAAAATCTATTTGTTCAGACCCCATGCTTAGGGAATGGTTTTACTTGCTAGGAAACAGATGTGAAAGGAGAACATTGACAACTCACTTTATTAACAGAGTATGTACATTGTGGCTGCATTCCTCAACTGCATTTTTCACAGAATTCTATAGATCAAAAAATTAAAAATAAACAACACTTCATGCTCTTTTAACTTCAGTCAAAGGTAGAGAAGCCTCAGAGCTCTCAGCATTTGCCAAGCTGCTGCAAGGCAGGGCCAAGTGGACTATAAAAGCCTTATCAGAAGCCGCTCTTCTGAGTCTGTCTCATAAAGTGGTCCAGCACAGTCTCAAGAATTATTCTACCAGCATGGTAATATCTCCTTGTCTTGGGTAGGAACTTCCAATACATTCTTATCCCAACACGAGCAAAGAATAAAGTAGGCCATTACCTGGCCCACTGTATGTAAGAAGCGTGTGAAACATCCTTCACCAGTGTCAAAGGCATATCAGGGACTTCATCCAGCAGTTAGGGTTTCATAGACTTTCTTAAATTTGTACCTCTTTCCAAGAAATCAACAACTTCAATATAGCAAGACGAAAACATCTTCATGAAATTAACTAAATAAAACAGTGCCAGCGACACGTTTTTCAACATCTTACCTTCAGCATCATCAGTTTTCCAAACCAGGCAAAACCATTCCATTCCATTCCTCGAAGCAGGCTGCTTCACCTCCTCTTCTGTGCAATGAAAAGCACACACATAGCTCCTAGAAAATATTTCAGGAAAACACGGTTCAGAGAAATTATAGGTTATAACACTTCCTCACATACTGCCCTAAAAAAGTAAGAGATCTCCCTCAAATCTGGGACAGGCTTAGGTAAATCAGGACTGTTTCCCTGAAATCCAAACTACATACATTTACATTCATTAGCAGGACCACAATTCTAATTCAAAATATAACTGCTAACATGCAAAACTAGCTTTTCCATTACTTTGAAAGTAACAATTATAAGATCTAATTCAATTCTTTTTAAGTAATCATAATGCAACACAGAAAAGCTTTAATAAACAAGCAGATTTTTGAAACAGTGCATACTTCCCTTTACTTAGAAGACTGCAAATATTATTATGTCAGAGATAATCCTGTCTACTCAGTTACAGAAATTATTGTAAGGAATAGAGAGGAACCAACAGATGTAAGAAAAAAAAAATACCAAACACCACACCACTTTTCTGCATAGAACATACACAAACCTATTTACAATATAGAGAAATAAGAACAAGAAAATAAACTTGGTGACGTGTGTGTGTGTATATATTTACATATATACACACAATATATACATAATGTGGAACAAAAAACATTAATCAACATTTAATAAGCCTTAGATATATTTTCACAAAAGAGCTGATAAACATTCTCCACTTCTTCCCTCCTACAAAAGCATTAAGCTTGAAGCAAGTAAAATACTTTTGGATACTTGGTGGTTTGATCAAAATCTCCACAAAAGTTCTCTTGTGTCTCCTCTATTTCCTGTACTTTACATCCAGCACAACAACAAAAAACCCCCTCTGTTAATTCAGCTGGTAATAATTCAGCAGCCTTGCTGTAAATTCTGTGAAAACTTTGAGAAACTATTCTCTCCTTTAGCATACCACAGTTATCAAGTATCTTCTGTATTTGTTAAAGTCTCTATTGTTCTTAATAATAAATCACAGACCCACAATAGCTACTGACCAAACTAAATCAGAGTAAATATGATCTAGCATTGCGTTTGTTATGTTTCATCCCTCGTCTATAAGCACCAAGTATATTACCTACAAAATACAACCAGTTTGGGCCAAATCCAACAGAAAACATCTCTAGGCTCTTTGTCTATGGAAACAAACCAGGCGGCTCAAAGCGGGTCCATTTTATTCAGTGGAAGGGTCATGGCTGGTGATATCAAGACACAGGCCCATGCAGCAGCCAAAAGCTGCGGAGCAGATCGGGTACACCAAGGGATAAAGTTCACCAAAATTCTCATTCACCGCCATCCTACGCCAGCTCCCAAACACAACATGAAACAATGACATTGCCCATTCCCACAGCATGCAGAAAACAGAAAGGATTATTTCACCCACTTCTGTCCTTATATTCTTCTAAACTAAGATCCATGACCTAAAATGTTTTTTAAAATTTTTTTGCACACTCTTCTTCTGTTCAGTTCCATTTTCCCCACTTAACCAAGTCACTCAAAATTTGTAGTTGCAGCCATCAGATATTGTAACAGTTTTCTTCTAGTCCCCCAATCTCAAAATTACCAGACTTTTTTCTTTGGACCACACAGCTGCAGCTATTACATGAAAGTCACTTCTAATGTTGTCTTATCTATGAGCTACAAAAATCAAGGAAAGCAAAATATAACATCATTTTCCAAAAAAAGTATTATAGCCAAATAATCCACAGAGACAGAAGAAAATGCATTCCATTCTCTGTCAGGTAATTTGGGAGTTAAAAGGGAGTGTTGACATAATTCTTATGATAGTGTTATCTCCAGGTTTTTAAAATGAAGCTTGATAACTACAGTAAAACTTTCTGTGATGTGACAGCAAAACAGAAGGTCACCAGACCTCATAACCTACTTCATAACCCCCAAGTATTCCAGTCTCTGGGTCTATATTTTCATTCATCATCTTTAACTGGTCACCCTAGAAATAGGCTAGAAAAATGCTTCCAAATTAATCGTCTGGCAAGAAGAAAAACCCAACACCACAAACCAACAGGAAACCCAAACAAACAAACAAACAACAGCAAAACCAAGAAAACCCACACCCCACCACATCAAACATACACACACAGAAAACCAAACCACACAAACCAAACACGCTAAAAACCAACGCTTAAGAAAAAAAAAAAGGTGTCGTCTTATATTTATTTTGACTGCCAAAATTGTCACCTTGTCAGTGTTAAAAGAAGGCAGGTCTCCAAACACAACCAAATGGTGCAACACCTTCTAAAAATTGCCAAGTACAAGAAAATGCCTTTCAAACTAAATAAAGTCAGTAATGACAAACACATGAAGCAAAACTTTGTAGAGCTATATAGTGATTAAATTTGAGTATTGTGCTTAGCTTTCCAGATAACTCCAGTGCCAAACACACTGCAGTTGGCATCCTTATGACTGTAGGCTTTGAAAATTGTTTCCTTTGAAGAGGATTTCTATTCTCCATCTACCAATAAAGATGGTTCCTTTTTTCTCCTCTTGCTCCTAAGGCAGCGGACTAACCCTGCCAGAACACTGCATGACCACTGACTTGCGTAGTTACATTGTCTGCAAAAGGAACTTTAGAGCACGTGGATTTATACTCACACTTACTAATTATATGCACAGATTAGTTAGCTATATAACAATATATGTTTGCAAGAAAGACTTTGAAAAGGAAATAATAAATTTCAAAACACATAATTAATGGTTCACTTGCAAGACAGCTGTCCAAATTGTCAGAGGATCAGTATTCAGAGGTGGCAAAAATAAGCCTGAAGTTTGGGCTTTGTTTACAATATCTTTATTGTCATTTTTCTAATAAATCTTGAAAATAAATTCTTTCAAGAGTTATGAAGCAGAGCTCTTCTAACTTCTTTGTTTCTCTGTAGTCTATTAATATGACCAAGAGATTCCAGCAGGAAATAACTCTTAACAGCCTTTACCTAATGAGAATAACAATGGAATATAACTTGAACTTCCCAAGTTTCTGTCATTTCTTCCAAAACGCCTGGAAGTTTATATTGTGAGACACTCTGAACTGCACAGAGCATTTTCAAGAACACTCAGACTTAAATACAAACGGGATCTTTGCTCCAAAAAGAAAACAAAAAAAAAAAAAAAAAAAAAAAAACAGAGAGAGAAAAACACATTACAGCAAACCCATCTTTCAGTCCATGTCCTTCTGTGCATAGGAACCCTCAGAAGCCCGAGAAAAATCACACGCATCCCAACACGAATGAAAATCGCTGTGCGACTCTTCAAAAGATATGGTCTTTTTTCTTGGCAGCAGTCTATGTTCATGAACAGGACAAAAGTTATAGAGGGACTGAAGAATCATATCTGATAAGGATTCAAATCCTCAGTATGTGTCATTGCTCAAGCTAGGGTAGAAGAAAGAATGGTAATCTAAAAAGGCACTATTAACAAAAGTTGATAGAGAAGCACTACATTGTTGAAGATGAAATACAGAAAAGGAAATGTATGAATTATTTAGGTAAATGAACAGATACTAAAAAGACATGCAAAATGTCAATTAATTCTAGGAACATTTCTATTTTTTTTAGTAATTTTATTTTTAGGCTACGGGATTGCTTTTATTGTGACGCAAAGACCATTACGTGCTGCAAATAATACAGGATTGAGTTAACAGTCCAAAATCACAATACACAGCTTTGAAATACAAATTCTTAATCTGGCAGAGAAAACTTCCTCCACTTCTTTACATTCCTCAGTCTCTAAATCCTTTATGTTTTTCCCCCCTGTGTGTTGGTGTGTGACAGTGTCTGTATGTGGTTGTGTATATATATAAATTCATTGACTCATAAGGACTAAACAGAACTGTACACACAACAGGCACAGTCTGGACTAGGAAACATTGACCTGTATCTTACAAGTCCATTGATACTCACCTTTTTCATTAAAGATCATTTACGGCAAGGCCAAACAGAAAATCTGCCCCCAAGTATGTCAGGTCTATTTTCTATTGTCTATTTTCAAAAGAACGCAGCAAAAATCCAGTTGAGATACTGCAGAGAAAAACTCAGCAACTTCAAATGAGTTCTACTGTCAGATTGAGGATGTGGAGAAATTTGATATGATGTGAGAACAATTATCATGATTAAACAAAAAGTACACCTTTTGATGTGTATTGTAGCAATTGTCCCATTTGATGCTATACTGTGTATTTACAAATTATGTAACAGGTTGTTTACTATGTGTATATGCTTGGAAAAAGGTCCAAATCATCAAGACCAAATGTGCTGCTCCTGTACGTTTGTGCAACTTCATTAATATATTTGAACATATCACTACAATCCATTTTTGTTTCCTCAGCAAATTAGCCTAAAATGTACAGGCTTCAAAGAACGTAGATGACTTGTGCATTTCTCAGCGAGAGGGAACAATATGCAGTCCCCCCACGGTAAAAATGAGTGATAAAACATACATGCATGTGAAACAGTTCTCCATGAAAGAGGCTCTTTGTTTTGTGACAATTAAATGATTAATGGTCACAGAACCGTGATATGGATCACTAGCAGTGATTTGGGACCTGTTGTAAATCAGTAAGAAAGTTGTTCACACTTTTAGCGCCGTCGTCTAAATGAGGGTTGTTTTTCAAAAGCTCTTTTCTAAGCTGGAGTGCATCAGAACAACCCCTGGGACTGGTTGGGCTCTTAAATGCAGAACTGTACAATTCAAACCAATACAACTCGTGTTACAGTCAGTTGGCAGATTTGCACACTAGAACAGAAATAAGTACAAGTTTCAGCAGAAATTGTGCACAATTTCCTTCAACCCGGTAATTTCACAAACAATTGATAAAATTTGTACAACAAATGGATGGCACTTTAAATATTAGTGTTTCTCTTAACTATTAGTTTGATAATGTACAATGTTTATTAATTAATTCAAGACTCAAATTATTATTAATCTCCATTAGGACACAACCTGATAATGTCTTCTCTTCTGCTTAAAAATAAAGTCAATTTATAATTGCAATGTGGAAATTGCAATGACAAAAAACACTGGCAAACAATGATCCAAGAACAATTTTTCACCAAGTTTTTGAATTTCACTAACACGTTTTCTGGCGGGGTGAAGAGACCTGTCCTTAGTCAGTCAGCCTACCAGGCTCTCGGTTCTACAACGGCAGCTTTAACTTCTGGGGTTTTCCAAATTATTAATGTACGGCAAGACTCGGCAGTGATTTCACCTGGCAATGAATCCATAGGCTGAAGGACAAACCAGATTGGGCAAACCTTGCCTACCTGTGCTCTCCAGCCTTCAGTGGGGCACGTGCAGCAGGAGATGCAGCAGAGGAAGGAACGTTGCTGCTGCTGCGGGCTCCCACATTGCCAAGAAAGCAAGGAAGAGGCAGAGCTCTTGGTTGTACTCAGCAGCCTTCTGCACCTGAATCTTGGAAGGGAAATACCAAAGAGTCCAGGACGACGTGAAATATGTAAAAAGCACTACTTCACCAACCGCCTCCTGTTCCATAGTGGGAGATTTATCTTGTCTATAGATCACGTGGCAGGTCTGGAAATCTATCCAGCACATTTATGTGCGACACTAGAAAACAGGGCAGTATGTAGTGACAGATTGTGTTTTTACCTCAGCTATGGGGTTCCTTACTTTATAACCGAAATGCAGTTTTGCTTCTCTAGCCCCAGCTGCTAACAGAGGACAGTTATCTTCAGATGTAATGCCACAGAACATTAGGGACTTCTCCCAGTGTGAAAGAAGTCACAGAACAATTATCCCACTTTCTGATTACATTAATAACCTACAAGTTGGCTTTGGTCTGAGGAGCATAATTCTGTTGCCCGTAGTTCAGAAAGCTCTTTGAATCTGGAGTAAGTGCTTATGAAGACAGACAACCAGGTTTCTGTCTGGCTCAGCTGTACGAAACTTCCTAACCAGGTTGCTAGTTTTGAATTACAGCTGGTTTACCCTCTCTCATTATACCTCTGTGGGCAACTTTGTGAACGTTGCTTTATTAAAGTATTCGCTGGGTTGCAGATGGTAGAGGCACTTTTCTTGCAGTACCTTTTCATGTCCTCCTATTGAGATGTTTCTGAGCTAGGAAACACAAAACAAAGGACGAGTCCTGCTGTTGATTAAATAGCTGGAATTTAACTAGTAGGAAGTTTGCACATCTGTTTCTTTTGTCTCCGTTTCTGCTGCTTGTACTATCGCAGATTTTGCACTGTGTGAGTCACATCGTAACTTCTAATATTAACAGCCTGATTTCCCACATTTGTGTGGGTTTTGTATTTTTTTCTCTAGAAGCATGAATTACAAAAGATTTCTCCTTTCCCTTCACTTTTGAAAGCAATTAAAATGAAACTATTTAACAAATCACTAACTGCCAAAAAGCCTTCAAATTAGATCTTTTATTTTCATGGCCTTCTCGCTTTTGATTTGGAACAGAACCAATTAGTTTTTGGATCTCTCCTCAAAAAGACACTTCGGCTAACATTTCAATGTATTGACAACAGTACAAGCAGAAAACTTGAAATGTTTTATGGTTCGACTTTAACAAGCAGGAAGAATTTCTAAAAACGTATTCTTACACAACGTATTATTTGGATTTAATTCAAACGTCATGTTACTAGACTCTAGAAGATAGATAGAGGTTTGCTAATATCATTCTTTTCTCATTATTCAAAATGAATGTTGATGCAGAGCAGAGGCAGGAAAAAAAAAAGAGAATGGAAGGGAAAAAAATAATCACTCGCTCCCTGTTTCTTGCTGGTCTGGATAAGATGGATTTGTATGTTTTGGCTTTCAGTAGCAGAAATAGAATTGCTATATAAATGTCAGTTTGAGGTGAAAGATCCGACAACTCACTCCCCAACCCCCACCACTTAATTCTGATTATTGCCAGACGGAGAACTGACTCCTTCCAAATGCCACTTTCAGAATGGTTTCATTGTAAATGGGGGAAAGGGGCTCACTTTTCCGATGGAAATGCCTTATCTTGCAACAGATGTTTATAGTTAACTATAGCCATACTTAAAGCCTTTAAAGTCTGCTTCTTGTTTTGTCTTGTGCATACGGGAAAGGCTTTTTGGGAGATTAACCCGTTGTCATCTGTTAGGACAGCACTAGGCAGTTGAATCAAGAGCTGAAATAGGCTTCGTATTTGATGTGGCACAGTGCTCTAACCAAACCTTGGGAATAAAACCTCTTGCATCCTGTATGCCTTACTCAGCAGTTAAAACTAATGAAAGGCTAAAATTTCCAGAGCTAAATCAGCAGAAGCCTATCCAAAACCATCCACACAACCCTAAAAAATATCCAGTGCAGAGCATTTGGATACCAAAACATGGGAACTAGAGAAAAAAAGAAGAAAAATTAGTTCTATTGTGCCATTTTCCCTTTCTCCTCCCCAGTAAAATAAAAGGTTGCCTTTTCAGGTTTTCATTCCTTTTGATTTCAAACTACTCCTTGCAGACAAATAACAATAGTTGTTTAGGATTCTTTCTGAAAAATAGAAGAGGATTTTTTTGCCAGCAGTACTTCTCACCCGTTGTTTCTTACAAATCTCAGTGCAGAATAATATCACCAGTCAAACTACACGGCACCATTTGGCTCAATTGTAAGAACACACAGGAGGAGGCAGAGGCGGCTTACTGTAATTAAAACGTGCTGCTACTAACAGGACACAACAAAGGGAACTGAGCAAGAAGAAATGCTTACATGCACACTGCTGTATCTGCAAGGAATCTATAGTTTAACTGACAGTATGAAAGTTTCAATGCCACCTAATTGCCACTAACAAGTTGCCTGTTTTTCAGCAGGGCTGAACACAGTTAAGACACTGGGTTTTTAAGTGACTCTCATTCAAGGTTAGAAGACCCAGTAATCCTTACAGTATTGCAAGTAAGTGCAAGTTGCTATGTGAAATATTCAGCACATCTAACTTCACCCACTAGCAGCTTATGGCAGCTTTGAGGAAGACACATGACACTCGACGCTGCTTCCAGCATAACCTCTACAACTATTTACAGATGGGAAGGAACAAGAGGTTTAGCATGATTTAGTTCTTCCTGTGCTCTCTCTTTCCATATTCATAAGCTACACTTCTCAAAAAATGCATTTTTATCAAGGAGACCTTGCGTGGCACAATATGCCTAAGAATTTAGGCACACTCTCATTACTGTAATAATTTACAAATTATTTTGAGCACACAGTTGAAAACAAACAATAAGTTACATTTGTTAAGCTTCCAGACTCTTGATATGAAAAATAAGGAAAAATTATTCATTCTAGCAGGTTTTTTTTTTAAATTCTTTATAGTATTCAAATAATTTTTAATGCTTTTCAGTACCCCCTCCCACCCCCTCAACTACAGCTGTCAAAGTGGCACAGATGTTTGTGATTAGATTAGACCAAGTTATTAGGTTATACCTTCTTCTTGCTCTGCTCTCTAGAAGACCATTGTAATGCAGTTAACTGGGTTTACTAGCCAATACTGCCATTCTTTTCAGGTTCAAAACTATCTTGGGCCATTTTGCATTGCTTATTCTTCCTGAGAATTATTTATAGGTCAGCAAGTTGCTCTGAAGACCTAAAAGTCCTCTCCTCTCCATTGCCGAAAAGTTTTCTTTTACAGCCTGGGATTTGCCAAGAATAAAATGATTGGGTTCTAAGATTTTTAGAAGTGGCTAATCTGCAATCAGACTGGCTGCATGTACTCATCACACCACAGCGGTGAGAACGCAGAAGATGTAAGATTCCGTACAGTAGACTGCTGAGCTGACGTGAACCATAGCATCCCAGCCATCTGCTCAGCAAGTATGTTACATGTTGTGTTGCCAAAATAATCCTAAGTGGGATACGTATGCTTCTGAAAGAGTCTATGCAAAATAGTGCTGGGCTTTTTTGCTTTCCAGTGTCTTCAGTTGTAGCCAAGCATAGTTTAAGCTCAACCCCCAAACTTTAACATTATCTTTTTCACTATTTACCCAATTAACAATGGAAATTCTCTGGGGGCGCAGAGGGGCAGAATAGAACAAAACTAAAACCACCACACAGAAAACCCGAACACATGTGCACATTTGAATTCACCTCTAGGTAGGAAGATAAATCCACATTTCCACCGGGAGTTGAAACAACACCCAAAATGCATCCTTAGGTGCCCAGTGCAGGCTACCATTAATGCAGAACACTGGTCTACACAGAGAAATGTGCACTAACACATACAGGCTTGTTTTGTGTCTACAAAGGATTTTTGAGTTCATATCTCATCACTAAAAACATGGGAGAAACAGCATCTCTATTTAAAAGAAAAAAAAAAAAAAGTAGCAATCTCTTCAGCCTAAAACACAGCTATGACAAAAGAAAGACTCTCCAGAGCAGTTACGGAGTTGTGAGCTTCAGCCTATCAAACAGGCTTTTCTTTCTTCTGTTGCTTTGATTTTTGTTCTGTTGTTTTCTTGATTGGTATCAGCTGAAATTCTTCTATATAAAGGAATTAAGGGCTGTCTCCAAATAATACAAAACTGGTGACAGTGATTTCTGATCCAAGAATCAATACCGACTAACACACAACTGAGTCTAGAGAACACAAGAAAGCCAAGATTATACCAGAACATGGACTTTCAGAGCTATGGGTAAAAAGGCATAGCAGATTTTTCTGTAACATAATGTTTTAATTAGAGAGAGATGAGCTTTTTCTGAGTACAATGAGAAAGATTTGAAGAATTGGCCTTCAGCATGACAAAGAGCTGAAATACATCATATACCCAGAGTACAAGCAATTGAATTGTTTCCAGAATTTTCCAGAAGATAATACTAAGGCTGCAAGACACAGGCTTTCCTTGGTTTAACTTAGAGTAGTCAGATTGATGTCAGGCTGCCCAGATGGCAAGCTCAACTACCAATTTATTTCCACAGGGTTTCATACACTAAGAACACATACAATCAATTAATTGCACGTCTGAACATCCTATGAAGTCAATGGAAAGGTATCTGCTGACTCCACCGAGTTTTACAGCCGATTCTTCACTTTCATTGCTGTTGCAAAATGAATGCTGCTTAAGAGGCAGGACATATTTTTTGTTTATAAACGCTGTTGTTCTCAAAACTACATAGTTTCGTAACATTTACATAAAAAGAAAAAATAAGCTAGGTAAATCACTGCAACATTCATATAGAACAACGAGATGGATGTCACAAAATGCTCCCTTTACCTTGATGTTACAATAATTAATGCTTCATTTCAAACATTACACTCATTTTCAGAAAAAAAAAATCTGCACTGTGGTTAATGAAACTAGACTCCAACTTTTTGCCCTGTAAATACATCAGCTGAGAGTGTTCTATTTTACGTACACGAATCAGTCCAACTCAACATTTTAAGAACTTACGGGAGCTCCTCACATGCAGTTCTGTCCGTTCAGAGCACAAGTAAGCATGCGTGTTACAGGTGATCAATAATTGCCTAGCTACCCACTTTTCTGCTGAAGCCTTCTAGGTCTGTTTACTGAATACAAGGATTTTGCTTGCCAAATGATATTTCTGTAGGTCTAAGTAAAGATGGGACTGCTGCTCCAACTTTAACATCTGGAGCATCCTTTGACCAAGTGTTTTCAAGCCAAGGACTCTTTTGCTGGCCCACAAGCACTTGGTATATGCACTGCAGCAGAGCATCTGTACCACTCTTCCAGTTCAACATTACCTAGCCTGCTTTCAGCCTTTATTAAAAATCAGTGTGGGAGTAGCGATGATAGAAAACAAGAACTTAGAAGGCCTTGTAAACAACTCAGCAACAGAGAAAGACTGATTCAGAACTAAAAGAGAACAGGGAACAGTTACCATTCACATGCAACCGTGAATTAAGATGATTACAGTCAATATATGATCAACAGCTGAGACACAATGACCAAGGTTTGTTTGATCATATCACTATGCAAGGTCAAAAGTCTTGTTTGCAAAGAAAAGGAAACACTCATGATATAATAGAATAATCCAGTTGGAAGGGACCTGCAATGATCACCCAGTCCAACTGCCTGATCACTTCAGTGCTGACCAGGAGTTAAAGCGTGTTATTAAGGGCACTGTCCAAATGGTTCTTAAGCACTGACAGGTTTGGAGCATTGACCACCTCTCTAGGAAGCCTGTTCCAGTGTTTGACCATCCTCTCAGGAAAGAAATGCTTCCTAATGTCCAGTCTAAACCTTC
This sequence comes from Streptopelia decaocto, assembly GCF_964273445.1. Lineage (NCBI taxonomy): Eukaryota > Metazoa > Chordata > Aves > Columbiformes > Columbidae > Streptopelia > Streptopelia decaocto. Next base: position 17,505,920 of record NC_138666.1, on the reverse strand, counting down.
CTGGGTGCAGGTTTGAACCATTCCCACATGTCCTGTCACTGGACACCAGCGTGAAGAGATCAGCACCCGCCTCCCCATTCCCCCTGCTCAGGAAGCTGTAGAGAGCCAGGAGGTCGTCCCTCAGCCTCCCTTCCTCCAAACTAGACAAATCCAGAGTCCTCAGCCACTCCTTGTAGGACATTCCTTCCAGCCCTTTTACCACTTTGTCCTCTGGACACATTCAAGGACCTTCAGATCCTTAGTAACTTGTGGGGCCCAGAACTGTACACAGTGCTCCAGGTGAGGCTGCACCAACACTGAATACAGCAGGATAACCATGACCTCATGATGCTTTTAAAAGAGAAATCGTTCTTTTGATTGCAATGAATGGTTTTTAAAGCATGTATTTTCATGGCCAGTTTCATCATTTGTCTCATACTTCTGTGTATGAAAGAATTGCATATTCTATTACAAACAGTGCGAAAGATCAATAAAGCTTGAAATATCCTAAAAGCTTCACTTTGTATGTTAGTTCTAGACAAGAATTTTAGTGAGGTTTATCTGAGTTTTTGACAAGATTATCAAACTCTTTTAGACTGCTTTCATCCCTGTATAGTCACCTCTATTCATGGATAATCTCAGCAATTTATTGATTGAACTCTTCCACAATAATCAGATAAAAGTTGTTCCAAGGAAATATTTTGACTAGAAAAAGCAATTGTACTTGGTAAAAGAAACATACTGAAGCCTGGCAGTCACCTTTCTTAAGACAAAAGCGCCACTCACAATACCAGCAGCCTCAATGCTGTTTCAGTTCTCGTGTGCTCCCTCCCCTATAAACCACTAACTTTTATCACAAGCTGAATTTAAACCATCCTTGTTATCAAAAAGTCATAATGTCTCCGAAAGGCTTGCTTTGCTGCTCATTGTTTCTGCCCACACGTACTCCCTGTTTCTAACATTTGCGTAACCACAGCATCTTTCAAGCGGGCCCAGGCTCAGTTTGCACAAACTCCGGCCCATTGCTGGCTTCGCAATTATGCAAACTGAACAATAAGCCATTTTTTCCCTTTACCAACCCAGACTTCTAATGGAATTCATTTAAATTACTATGCAAAATGTAATCGGATTGGTAATAGGTCACTCACAGAAATATGATTTTGCTTTCAGGATCTCTTTCCATTATGCTAATTCCAAACCTAAGGTCCATGAACATTATTAGACCAACTCTTATTTCTGTAATGCTGTGCAGTGGGGCGTTGAAGAAGTGTCAGTTAATACTCTGAATGTGGTTAAGTTACAAAACTAAAAAAGTACTTTTAATAATGTTTTAATGATCAAAATGCTGGTCATGACTGTAGACTACAAGCAGTTATCAGAGCATCATCAAGCCATTCATTCTAGGCTGGGGTGTCAAACTCATTTCCACTGGGGGCCACATCAGCCTCATTGTTGCCTTCAAAGGGCTGACTGTAATTTTAGGACTGTATAAATGTAGAAGTAGTTACATTTATTCAAAACGCTAAAAAAGAGACTTTGGGATAACATTTCCACAAAAAAATACTCTCTGTTTTTTAAATTCTCTCTGACAGACACTTAGCTCATTTCTTCTTAAAAATGTGTTTAAGCTTCCATTCTATATCAGACAGGGACATAACAGAATTATGCAAGAATATGGTTTGTTTCTCATCCAGGACTACTTTCAGGATTAGAGTCTACAATATCAGAGTTGCAGTTGTGCAGTCAATTATGTTTATAGCAAAAAATATCCACTGGATGAATATTCAATGGATGAATGGATGAATGACCACTGATTCTTCGAGCTTCATTGGATCAAAACCTAGAACATACATGGAGACACATTTCTTACATCAGCCTGTAAAAAGTGCCCATTTTCCTCACTAGACACAGATTTGTGTAATGTTGAAAAATGTAGGGAAAAAAAAAACCTAATAAATTGTGATGTATTCTTCTGGGATTTAACTATTCAGAAGTGGTAAAATATCAATTAATATTTTCAGGGATGGTTGTGTCTGCTGGCCCTTTGTTCCCTTCTGCTGGCCTAAGGCAATCCTAAGGCAAGGAGAATTTTCCAAGTCAGGAAGACAAATTGAGTACATTAATAATAAGGTCAAGATTAGAAAGATTAGAATAGGAAGAAAGTACTGCACAGAGCACTTGCAAAAAAAAGCCCACACCAAATATCACCATTATTTGTTCCACAATGTTCTGCTTACATTTAGGTTGGGTTATAGATCTCTGATTTGTTGTGAGTGATGGAGAATTGTCAAGGGGAACATCAAAATATAAGTCTCTTAAAAAGATCAAGAAAGGGAATGATACAGCTCAGTCTGTGACATCTCAAGAATTTATCCTGGATACAAAAATATAAGTAGAGTGGCACCAGCTGTATCCCCATGGGACATGAGGTGAGAAATTGAAATTTTCTAAACTAAAAGAACAGAGGGAGGGGATAACGCCCTCGAGAAAGTTCAGATTCCAGAGTAAGTATTCTTAGTACATCTTACCAAGGAGGCCATCTCCCAGAAGAGAGACCTACCTCAGAAACCTGATAGCCACCTAGTGTGTGTTCTCAGAGTTCTCCAGCATGGAATTTTTAAGAACATACCCTCCCTTTTCAGATGTACCATTCACCAGCATAATAAAACACTCACCACTCGTACAGTCTTTGATGGTTTAGTGAGTGAATGTTTGGAAAACGGTTCAGGATAAATCCCTGTGGCTAAAACAGCCCACACATACAATGTATGAGTGATTGTCCTGATCAAGAACAGCATTCTGACTTGGGTGCATCAGAAACGCAGGACAATAATGAATGCCACTGTCACCTCCTATACTCCCACCATCCAGAGCTAATCCTGCCTGCTTTTCTCTCCTTAAATTAAGAACTAAAGGGGGCAAAAAGCTGGAAACAAAACTTACGTTTTTCTGTTTGTTTTAAAAAAAGGTGACATAGGGAAAACCCAGGCTGATCATTGCTATATATTGAAAACTGACACACTGTGTAATATTTTGAACTTTGACAGAATCATAAAAACTAAATTTATGAATTATTCTCTGTAACTACTGCAAAAGACCATACTGCATGCATTGCAAATTGCTCATTCTTGCTGGAAAACAACATTACATTATCATACTAGGCCCAGAGAAGTGGGTGCATGGAGCATTACAGCCTCATTCCAGCAGCACAACATCTCCTGAAACCCATTGTCTTATCTGGGACCTGCCTTCCCTTTGATATAATTCTACTTTACTCATCTGATCTAGACAGAGTCAGTTAATACTTTAATCTTTTGAAAAAAAATAGTCCAAGTATGTTTTGTCTTTGCTTCCGCATCTTTTCAGAGGTGCTTTCCCTGTTAAACCTGAAGAGAACAGCACTTCCAGGCAGGGCTTTACAACTACTTTTTTTCCCCCCTTTCCCTCCATTTCCATGACCTCTAATAAGAACTCATCCAAGAATGAACTAAATACATAATCAAGGTAATCACATACAAAAAAATCCCAGGGGACATACATACTATTCGGACTATTAAAACTGATTTTGCTTGGTTTCCCTTCCTAACTGCTAAGGTGTTCGCATGATCAGCTCTTCCTTGCCAATAACACTGAAAACCAATTATGAACAATCACTGAAGTTGTTTCTCCCTGATATTTTGCAATTTTTTTACCACCTCACAAATTCACAGTTATCCTTGTAAAGTGGCAGAATTAATAGCCAAGACCATTATTCTTGCTTGAAAAAATAAAAATCACTGAACTTCAAATATATAATTGAAGAATAAGGGAAATTACAAAGCTTTGAATAAAGATGTAAAGAGACTGGAAGAAAGGGAAGCCTTAGGTTAGAAATAGTGATTCATGTCAAAACAAAAGTATTTTCATGCAAGTATTGGACATCTTTCATGGCACCGCAATTCCTGAGGAACATATAGGGGGGTTTACAGAGGTTTTTAAAAGTTATTTATTTATAATACATTTACAGTTTATAGACACAGTCTGACAGGTTTCTGACAGCAGTCTTTCAACTTATATAGTCAATAGCAATCTATCTTGCCAATACATATTTTAATCATCTTGTATCTATTCTTCTAGAAATAACAGTCTTCGGACTTTGCTTACATAGAAACTTTTCGTCCTGAAAACTCCGGAAGCTCTCAACTAATTAGCATTTATGTACGTCTGTCTTGTTTCTGTCAATGATTTACAAAATGCGCCCTGATTGTTCTTTAGTACCTGATGTATTACTTTCTACCCAACCATATTTAATGCATTTAAATAAAGACATGAAATTATATCACTAGGAATATGACTCAGCTATCAACTTCATCAAGCACTATAACACTGAAATTTTTGCTCCGCTCTGCATTGCTTAATTAGAAATGTTTGGTTTTGTTTTTTAGTGGATGTATTTTTGAGACTAATGAACAGAAAAGCTTCATTTTTCATATGGGGTGACAGCAATCATCATCATTAAGCAGGCGTCTAAAAAACAGTAATCAACAACAGAACTATTAAAAGTTGATAGGATGTGCTTTTTTTAAATGCGGATCTGTCGTAGCTGCACATTTAAAAGATTCCCCACTTCAAATATATCGCAGGCAGCCTTTTGAATTCAGATAGCTTTTCTCATCATCACAAATCTGCAGACCATTGCTGTCCCGTCTTCAGACAGCATGCAACTTCCTGCCTAACAGATGTAGCAAAAGATGTTTTGGTGAATGTGACCCTCTGAAAGAATCAAGAGCTTAAAAGAAGCCATCTTAACAGCAGATCTGGTGATTGTGGGCTGCTGTAAAACCAGCAGTCAGTGTCTCCTATTGCTGAAGGATCACTTTGGTCAGAGTAAGGGGGGAAAACAGACAAACAAAATTCAAGATATAAAAAGATAAAAGTAAGTTAAAGCAAAAAGATATTCCAGTAGACGAGCTCTCTTGTATCACCATAAAGAAACTGTTCATATTTTTATGTACCTTGTACCTATCTCCAAGCTTGAGCTCAAGTGATCACTGCAAAGAGCGTTTTCGTGCTGGCGCCAGCAGCCATGCGGGCACCCTGCGAACGGAGGGGTCCTGAGGTGGGGCTGTGGTGACTCGCATTGCTTTGGACAGCTGTTCTAACCAAGACTGTTGTTCGCAAGTCTAAAACCCTCAAGGATACAAGCAGTCACCAAGTCCCTAGATTAACACTGGCTGCGCAGAACTAAAAAAAACCTAGGTCAGAAAAAATTATATTTCTGCATTAGCAGAAATCAGGGTACAAAACAAACCTCAGATCCTAGAGCCTACCCTGTGGTAAATCCTAGAGCCATAATCATGGCACGGCCATGTTCATGGTCCACAAAAACAACAATCCTTCAGCAGAAGCAAATGCCTATATTGCTTCTCCAACACATTTGACTCTTTCATGCCTGCAGACGGTGCACGGTGGCACAGCTAGTGCACAAGTTTTCAACGAGTACAGCGAGACAAAGAGATATCAGCTTCACTTCCACCTCTACAACCCCCCAAACTAACAATTATCACTGAGCATGACCAACAGGAATCTGTTAATACCAGTCATTAAAAAAAAAATCACATACATGCTGTTCCCTACACTGCAAATGGAAATAATGTATTTTGAAGCTATACCTACAGTCTCAAATACATATTTATGAAGGAAAGTTAAGAAAATAAAATATCATATCATCAGTTTTAAGGGGTTTTATACCAACTATTTATCCCATTAATCTCTGGTAATTTATACCAAGCTGTCATATCATTAACACAATAAGTCAATAATTGCTGTCACTACATTTTCAACTCTATGCTCACAATGTTCTCCAACCTCAGCAAGAGATTTCATTAATCAAGCTTTTGCACATGCAGTAATACTTCTATACACTTTGACTTTCAGCAAATATTAAGTCTGATCACAGTACACTACAGTCTCTTGCATCCATTGCAAAGAGAAACAGGATAGATGTACTTGAAGTTATCTAACAGTATAATAGAAAATAATAAGAAGAATCAAAACCCTGCCAAGATCTTTTTAAATTAGCATTTTCTTCATGTATCTGTTTTCTGTCAAAACAAACCTTTGTTCAAAACCAAAACTAGCTCTCCTCACTGTAGAAATAGCCCTCATAATGCAAATCAATTCACTTTTCCAAGTTTGCAAACAAATGCTTCCAGAAGCAACAAAAATAGTGAGAATCTTATTACCAGCTTTCCTGCTCCTTGCAGCAAGCTGGAGGCTTTGTCACCTAAAACTCTAAATAGCTGCAACAAAACCATCAGGAACAGAGCCAGTGCTGAACACTTTTGAAAGCCAAGGCAGCATCAGTTTTCTATCTGAAATCATTCAATGCTTACTTTGGACTGAACAGAAAAGTTAAGAGAGTCGAAGCTTCTCATCACTTCATTGTCCCAGCAAGAAAGGGAAAGAGATTCAGATAATTAAAAAAAAAAAAAAATATATATATTGAAAAAGCTAAATAAATACCGAGGTTTGCTTACTACAGTATTTGCTCTTGCTGTTCTCTCAGGAGCTGAATTTATAAATGTCGATCGAAAGGCAGATCTGCTCTTCACAAAGATGTCTTTTGTTTGTTTGTTTTTGTTAGAGGGTATTTAATATTGTGATGAAAAATTCCAGATTCAGTGTTCCAATGGAATAATGCACTATTTTTAAATGAAAATTATCTATCACGTTAAATTAGTAACTCTGCCATGAACCAACTTATGCCAGTGCTTTAAGCAAAGCAATCTTCTAGCACAAGTACTTAATAGATGAGTTTACACATTAAATTCAGAATATATCATTATGTTTTGTTGCAAAAGACAGGTGCAGAACAAATAACCAAATCCATCAGTGGTATGAACTGCGCTGTCGATGTGGAGAACAAGAAAGGCATGCAAATATGTGCTCATGTACTACCATATTTACAAGCAGACCAGGCTTTTAGGGAACAGGAAAGGTCACCTAAGGAAAAAAAAATGTCATAGTTACAGTAATTACTGATTGGTAGTTTCCTTCTTTACTGTCACATGTAGCATTTAAAAATACTACATTATTGCAATGGTTATATTAATGCCCTTATGTCCTAGCACTGCAAATTCTCAGAGCAAACAAACTCAGTTTTAAAATGTAAAGATGACTTTTCCTATGCTGGTGCTGGTTAAATGTAGATATTTTAAGGAAAAAACCTACACGTATATATTTGTATAACTGGTTTGACTGTTCATTCTTCAGAGACTTTCTGTGAAGTTGTCATTCAAACTTGTATGAAACACTAATGTTAGCTGGTGTAATAACAACAACAACAACAAAAGCATCCAACTCAAAATCCCTCTCTAAAAGCCCCATATTTTGTTTATCTATTTAGAGGGAGCAGGCATGCACACACACATTACAGAAGATCCTTTCCTAAAGCATGAAGTACAATATCTTACATTTGAAGATTTCTTTGACATATTTTAAAAATACATATTTCATTCTAAAAATACTAATAGAGCATTCAAAATATCTATGACATTCCTGCAGACACTCATAAATGAAATACTCCAGAGACTACGCTTTGTGTTAAATTGATCTCCTCAAAGAAAATCCTACACAAATACATAACAAATACTTTCTCACACAGAAGAAATGTAGAAAAGCAATGCTTACTAAATGCGGAGCATTTTATTCATTTGCTTTTGAAAGCATTTTCTGAACACTCGTATAACCCACTGTGAATAAAACCCACATGTCATTGTTTAATCAAAGGTAATTTTCAAAAACTTTTGATCATCCTTGCAGGGACCTTAGAGCAGTCCTAACTAAAGTCTGTCTTAAGGTGCTAAAGATGACACACAGGAAGGACAGAAGAATATCACTGACTCACTGTGAGGTTTCAATTCAAAACTGAGACTTAGTTGAGCCCTGGACAGCAAGCAAAGCGGACTTGCAGGTCAAACACTTTTCAGCCTTATTCATTTTGCTAAGCACTGTAGTAAAATCTTCCCTCATATTGAGCTAAGGTCCAAGACACAGATCAGCAAACAGAGGAAAAAGAGCAGCTCAATTGGCCTGGCAGGTGGAGTTTCAAATAACTCCCATTTCCAAACAGAAATAACAGCTTGATCTGTTGTTTGAGACATGCGTTTTTGATGGTAGAGAGTGAGTAGTTATTTCTGACCACACAGAAGTGCGATACTAAAAAGAAATAAAATGCTTGGCACTGGAAGCGCTGCGTGGCTTATTCACACAGCACTCTCACCATGAAACCAAGGGCACACGCAGAACTCGCTCTCTTCTTACAACCCACTAAACAAGGTATGGCTGCCCTCACCAATTCCTGCTGTCAGGCAGCACTCCACCTTTATAAAGCCAGCTTTATAAACTAAGAGTAGACTTGGCTCATCTGCTGCTCTAAAAAGTGCTCTCCAGCCACAGATTGGACCAGCAGGTTCAAAATGAATTGCACACAGAAATCTGTTCACAGACGCCTTTGTGTTGTGATTTCTGATCACCTCTGAACAAGGAAGAATCAATAATGCGTTCCTTGTTGGATGGAAAATCTCCTTAATACCAATATCCTCCAAAGTCCTGGTCTAAGTTGGGGAAGAATTTTTTCGGAAAAGTAATTTAGAATCACTTATGTATCTGGTGTGCATGCATGCATCTGTAGCTATCAGATTGCTTCCAGTTATATTTGGGCAAAAAAATAACATGACCTATCAGGTACTGACTATAGGTTTGTGAGAAGAAAATTAGTGTGTTTTCCCAAATACAAGGCAGATACTTTAAACAGATTATGTTATATCTCAATCAGCTAGACAATTCTGATTGCTGTAACAGATGACATGTAGGTGACAAAGGCCTGTTTTCACGTTGGGAGTACTTTCGCTAACTTCACCTGCACAGTGCAGAACGCATGGTGACTTCCATTTCAAACGGCATGCAAAGATGTTTGAAATAATTTTTAAAAATAAGAAACCAAGCACTCATGTTTAATTGTTCATATAAAAACAGCACCTCTAAACATCTTTTCACTGCTTATGAGTAGAAAAGTACATCAAAAAAATTCAGTAGGTAGGAAAAAAAGCATTGTGCATAACAACCTGTACCCGTCATCGTGTCAGTTCCACTGTGCTCCAATCAGCCTGCTTATACAGGTAGCTCTGAGTGAAAGATGCAGTGGGAAGCTACACCAAAGCCTCCCATGAGATTAGGGGTAGAGATTTGTTTATTCTTAAGGAAAGAAGATGTTTAGACATTATAAAATTCAATTTTTCAGGATATTTTGTGTTGTTTTAAAGTCACAGTAACACATCTGTATTGACAAAGAAAATGGACATCCCAGAAATTATTTAATATCGTCATCTCATAAATCAAAGCAATAGAAGTAACCCTTTTAAGCACACTAAAACACCTATTTCAAACCTTCACTTTCCAGTCCTCTTCTAAGCTCTATAAAATAAATGCCTTCTCTGCAGCAAGACTGGAAATCATTGAATTCACAGTATTTTGGAAGGAAGGACGTTATCAGCCACGGTCCTGAGGCTCTCACAGTGAATGTGCTGCTACTGCCTTCCCTTCTGTGGCTGGGAATATCAAACCTGAGCCACCCCACCGAGAGTGACCTTGAGGTATGGGCAGACGTTCTAAAAGTGCTTCTCAAGAACAAAGAATCATTATATTAAAAGGTATCTTGCTGAAGATCTTGTGTATTTTGCAACACTATAATAGAGCTGCTCTCCCATGCCCCTGCTTTTTTGTTGCCATTTTACATGCGTATTTTAGGACTAAGAATATCAAGGGACTGCCTGAATTATCTGCCAGACACTCAGGACTAGGATTCTCCACCCATATATTGCACTTTAAATGACAAACATGGCATCACTGGGTTTTTGTTTTGCCTTTTAGGTTTACAAAGCAAAACAGCATTAACATCTGTACCTTCCAAATATTCTCACCTGATATAGAATATCCCTCAGATTAAAGTTGTCAAATTTTCTCCCCTAGATGTCCACCATTTCAGAAAATACTATATGTTTGTGTGGATGATGTTTTTATATAATAACCACAATAACTGTGCTTATGCAAAAATAATAAATTTGCCCTGTAGAGATTAAACCACCATGTCAGAAGTTTAATACAGAAGAGTATCCATTTCTGTCTTTTAGATAGGACACAGCAGTAACGACAGCCCACATTTCCTGTGCAGAATGATTCCTGCTTTAATACAACACTGCTTCAGTTTTTAATAAGAAACTTTAATAGTTGTTAACCTCTAGGTCATCTTACATGCACAGAACCCATAAACTGCTTTCTAAAACAATAAAATCATGCTTGAACAGGATGTGTACTCAACATATCAGTGCTATGACTTAAAATAACTGCTAGTTAAAAAAGACTCTTTAGTTCACCCCACTATTAATTACTTAATTAGTGTTTCACTTCAGGACAACACAACCCAAAATCTAAGAGATCATTTGAGAGGGGCATTAACTTCCAGTTATTTTGGGTAACATCTATTTGCTGAAAAGGATTTACTTTTTCTTTTTATAAACTGTTTCTGTTTCAGATATCATATGCAGGAAGCTTGCAAAAAGGCACAATATGTGAATTATCTTGAAAAGTGGCTGTCGTCTTAGGTTTAAGGAAATGGAATAAATCTCAAGCTTAAATAGAACTCAAATAATGACTTCCTTTATATTCTTTCAGCATAGCCTTAAATAGCAAACAGAAATCATCTGGGTGGTATTTAAATATCAAACTGAAATAAAGGGGTATATGTTGCAGTCATCATACAGTTGAGATACGATTAACAGAGTTCAACATCTTAGTAAAAAGCCAGTTAACTAAACACAACTTTCTCTCTAAGTAATACTTGCTCAACTAGACTATTCATACCACATATTAGAACTACTGTTTTAATGCCCTCAAGGACTGATGTTACCACAGTCTAGCAAAGGCACCAGACTTGCAGCATAGGTAGAGCAAAGAGGGTTCCAGAGTATTTCAGGACTTGACAGCTATTAAAGATGCCCCTTCTTCATAGGAAACACCACATTAGGTGCTTTACAAAGCATACTCCAACACGAATCCAAACAGTAGGAGCCACTGGCTTTTATTGATGTCAGTGACAGAACTACACTTCACTTAGTAAAGTCAGGATTGCACCCAGGAGCCAGCTGTGCAAACGTTCTTGTGACAGAGCACATCTGTCCTACAACAAAAGATACCCCTTTGAGAGGTTCCAGTCCTTAACTGAACTGAAACATTTCAAACCAGGCTGAGAACAGAGCAAGCGGCAGCAGTAAGGATCAGTGTGTTGTGCTGCTTATCCAGAAAAACCTTGTTACTGTGATTTAGTAAGCACAAAAGTTTCAGGATAAAATATTTGTTTTGACTAATGCTATAAGGAACAAATCATCTTCTTTAGGAAATTTAAAAGCTGCCATAAGCAAAAATACACATAATGAGATGCTTGCCAGCCAGTGATGCCTCCCTGGCCTTTGGGGCTGAGCCTCTGGACGGGGATCCTGTCACCAAGCATCTGGGACAAAAGGGACACAACACAAAGTGTCCCTTTTGTAGTCATACAAGCAAGACTTTGGTCCCTGCAAAGCTGGAGTTGTTGCTTCTAAAATACATTCAAGTAATAAATCTATTGCTATTACAAATATTAAAAAATGACAAATAATTGCTAAATTAACTCCATGTTCATAATCCCCTGTTTAGAGCTTAACAAAAAACATTCATAGTACTGTTTGGTACCCCAGTCTCCTTCTGATATAGACATAACAAAAAGTCCTCTGGTAAACTTAAAAGCTATACCACCCTAAACACATCCTACAGTAATGGGACTGTACATACAGCACCAATTCTTAAAAATGTGGTTTATTAAAATATTCCCAAGTGAACACACTTACTTCCACTTTAAAGATTACACAAGGAAGTATTCTCATTGATTTCGCATTCACTGAATTTGCATTGCTTGAGGTGATTTCCACTTTGAAGAACTTTTAAATCACAGAGGAGCTGTCCCTGACAAAGAATTTTACATCTTTGGGTAACCGCTTTCCCTTTGAGAGTTTTCTTGTTATTGTGTAATTCCCCTTTTGAAGATTTGCATATTGATGAAGAAGCGCCTTTGAAGATTTTCACATTGTTGGGATGGGAGCAACCCTTTGAAAAAAAAATGTGCACATCATGGAAGATCTACCTTCAGAATAGTGGGTATCAACAGGGTATTACCCCTCTCAAAAATAACTTCATTGCTGTCTTTACTTAGAGAGATAGCCTGTCCTTTCTTAATGCACTTTGTAAAGCTCATGGAAAATACTTCGGAAAACATTTAGTTCTTTGTCTCCACAAGTTCTAACAAGAATTACCAAATAGGAAAAAAAGAGCTGATTAAAACGTTACAATTTTTTACATGCAAAACAAGTAATCTGTCTTATTCACGTAATAGCACATGGCAGCATGAGAGGAAATGTCTCAGGAGAAAGACATCGGACCAACTGCCTGTTGGTGTTACATGGGCTACTAAATGGAGCATTTGTGCTCTAATACTTGAAGGCATCAGCATTACACTGCCACTCACCCATTCAATTTTGTCTTACAACAAGCAAGTGTTTTTATTTAGACACTTGTATTTTACTTAGTCATGCCAACCCATTCTAAAACATCATATTTTTGGATAAATCCAACAAAATAATTTGGCAAGCTTGACTTAATAACCAAATGACACCCAAAATACTATTCACAAGGTGTTTTCCATTTCCAATTAAGCCCAAGTGTCCACTCACACTCCTGAGTGAAAGAGCAGCCAGAAGAATCCCAGTTTTCAATACCTCATAGTGTAGCTAATATTCTGCATACAGTGATTAAACCTCCCAGCTTGTTTTACATGCAGACAAACAGCTACTCATGTAAGAAACTTCTTTTTTATATATACCACTGTGGAATACTGAAGTCTTCTTTTAAGAAAGCAGAACAGAATTCCCAAGAAATTACAAAAAGATTCATTCTCCTTACAATGTACATGTCAATGCATTGTACCAGTCTGAAGTTAGTAATGCCTGAAATAACTCAAAGACAGCAACAGAGAATCCTCCAAAGAAGCCTCATGTATCTTGATGTCAAGAAAAAGCGGTTAATGTCAGAGTCATATTTTCAAAGCCTTTTAAAAAATATCTGGATGTTTTCATTAACAGAAATTAGGTGCCTTCAGTCATTAGATGTGTTTGATAATGAGAACATACAAAGAGTTTATCTGGGCTTCCAAATCTCTTGAAGTGGCAAAGAGCACTTCAATGTAACAGATTAAAAACTACTCCCAGGAGATCTCCTATTGGGTTAACGCCAGAAATTCTTGCTGGAACTTGTTGTATCTCTAAAATCCCTGACAGGCCAAAAAAGTGTCGAGATATAAAATTATTGAAACTAATGTGAAAACAAGCAAGTCTATCTCCAAGATGTATCCAAATGCTATTCAAAATTCTGCCACTGCTTTTTTGAGTGGGGAAAAAGGGCAAAAGTCCACTAGTGCAGAGAGGAGGCAATGTTGGAGGGGAAATAACTTCATTAAGAAAAGGAGAGATTGGAAAAGTTTTGTCTATTGATTCAGTAGAGAATGAGGATTATGATGTCAACGGCAGCAAATATCCTGGGCAGTCTTCATAGTGATTTTCCATACATCACCATAAGGTGTGAGTAAATTAATTGCTATGAAAAATAACATTATTTTCATATGCATGGCTAAGAGACCACTTTAGTACTGTAAGCACGAGCTTTGTAATCAGGAATAATTTCCTGAAGGTCTCTGAAAGCTTCCTATTGCAATACAAAGGAAACCATTCTAACAGAGCAAGGGAGGGCAAGAGACCTTAGAGAAATGGGCATTAACAATCTCCATTCATTAGCAGGAAGCTGTTAAAGTTTGGTTGTGATTACTCATATTAAGTAACTATTGACCAGCCACAATTAAAACATATTTAGTGGCCTGTTCTAGAAAGCTGTAAGTAGGTACTTCATCTATTCTCATATAAATGATTTTGCTTGGATTTATGCAGTATATTTGACCTTTAAGCCTAAAATCTGAACTTTTTAGTACTACCTCCCCAAGTGCATCTCCATTTATTTAACTACTATTATTTGAAGACCCCGGCCCCATCCCAACCTCAAAATTGTCTCTTTGAACAGAGGTGCACCTATATTTGAACTTTTAATCCCTTTTTGCCCCAGCATCTTGAATTACCAGCTCCCACCATTTCTCATCTAGATATTTCTGAATATTTTGAACTGAAACACCATATAACATTATAGTTTAAACCAGTTTCCCACCAAAGCTATGATCCCTACAGAATTTCTGACCAAGAACAAGAACTTCTGGAATGTTCCACAAAACTCCAGTTTCTCTTACTCGGATCCCATCAGTCAGTTAGAAAGCAGATTTCTGTTTTCTAATCAAGAGTCATCCTGTTCTCTCCTCCCTACACTCCCCCCCAAATTTCTAAAAGGCAATTAATTTGAAAAAAACATGTTATAGGTAGTTTTGGCACTGGTTGAGAGGGCAAAAAGAGCACAGTCCTTTCGTTATCCTTTAAGTCAAACTTCATTTCAGGCACCTTTTCTCATTGGGAGCACGCACCTTTTCTACCTTGTCTGGTACCTTCTGAGGTTCTGTTGCAGCCCTATAGCCCATGTAGCAAAGCTCCTCACAAAGCAGGGAAACTGCCGTCACCACGTCCTGACAATTCCCAGGCAGAGGCATGTGGGGTGAATTAAAACAAACAAACCAACCCAACAATAACAAAAAGCCACACCAAACACACGCACATAAACCAAAAAGAGGCGAAACTTGCAAGAAAGGCTTCTCTATGACACTGGGCAATGCAACCTGATGACCATTCCCTGGTCTTATTCAACCATATTATACTCCCTACCTATTTCAGAGCAAGAACGCTCTTGTACTTGCTCCTCTAATGAAACCTAAACACCCTTTCCCCTCACTCCCCAAATCCAAATGATTATTGTTAGCACAGCAACATCTTACATAAATCATTGTTCACAGCAGTTGTTTCACTTCAGACCAAACCAACCCTTCCAGAAATAGCTTGCTCTTCAATAACCTTCAGTTGCAATGTGTATAACACACTGACCTCTGAGAACAGCAGGCTCACCACATCTCCCTAGAGATAAAGCACTACAGCCATTTCTAGCATTAAATACTTGCGCCTTAATCATTCCCTAATTTATGCTTTAAACATTAGTTCAATGTTTAAATTGCGACAGCTTCAAAAGTGACCGCTTCCTCACAGAAGATCACGATGAGATCTTATGGCTCTTGGTTGCTATTAGTCACCTTCAAGACAGAAGGCATCACTCGCATCAGGTGCCAGAGAGCCTGCGATAAGTGAAACCAGGCTTCACTCCAGCAAGGTTTGTAATGGTATACATGGTCTTTTTAAGAACTAACGGTTCCCTAGTTCTGAAGAATACTTTGTACTTTTAAAGCATCGGTTATGGCTTCAAACACCCATAGACTGGGACAAATTTCAGCTTCCCAAAGAAATGTCCACATTGCTGGAGACTCAAGGGTCCCTGCTGCAGGCAGACTGCACAGACTAACAGTGCCATCCTCCACACAAAAAGAAAGCAAGCAACTGGCTTTAGTTGTATTATGGGTCAGTGGTACAACAACCCTTCTCACTTCTTATTCAGGTTCCACCAAGTCATGTATACTGTAGATTTCCCTCTTTTTTTCAACTAGAAATTCATGATACCCTTGATACAAGTGCATACATAGATGTTTGAAAGTATGACAAGAGATGTTGCAGATGTATCAGCTCTGTGTTTTGGTTTAGGTATTGTTGAAGACAATATTTCAAATAAATGAAACCCTGGAAACTGTTTATGATTTGTTATCCTAGATATGTCTGGAAATTTTGTCACAACTTTCAAAGCTTTCCTCTGATATTCAGCATTGTCTTGACAGAACCAAAACTTCATGTGCATTTTTCTTAGTTTTTAGTGAAACAATTTCCAGGAACATTTCTTAGGGTCACACTGAAACCTTAAACAGGGATAAGTGACAAGAGAGTTCCTACGGGCTAATTGTTCCACTGCTGGGAACAAGAAAACCTGAGGTTTCTCAGGATTTTGTCCATCCTGGAACAAACAACTGGACTGGGAGTATACGACATCCTATTTTATAGATGTAGAAGTTTGGCTACAAAACATTGACAAGTTTCTAGGTATGTTCAACACAAACAGTTTTTTCATTAAATGGAAATATTTTGACTCTCATTTGACTAAAGAAACCCAAACAAACTGTATGAAAGGCTTCAGTTCCAACAGATGCTCAAGCCAGTGAGCCCTTAGGCTGCATCGTTGTTTTCAGCTTGTTTCCTTGTCCTTACCCTTTAAAAATACAAAGCAATACAAGTAATTACATATCTGCATACCCACCTTGTTGCCACACAATTCCATAATGAGAATAATAGAGAATTCCATGTTTACTCGCATATTTTCCTTTTATAGCGCTTACATACCAGTAAGAAATTAAGATATTTGAAGTTAAATCGGTTTTGTGCTAACAACTCTTAAATATTACGGGAATTCAATTTGAGTTTGTTTAGGTGATGGAGAATGGCACCCAACCTTTTAGCTCTCCTGTTCTGAGTGAAGATTGACCTGAAAATACAGCCAAAGCAACTAATTGCCTCTCTCACTGAAAATAAGGTTATTTATTTGCGTTACTTGGGACTGAGGCACAGCTTACCAAACAATTACAGAACAGTATCTTCGATTTTAAATGGCAAGCATAGTCATGCAGTGGTGAAGTACCTTAAGCTGTTTGGCAAAAGTATAACATATTGCATGTAAAATGTAAGGAGATAAAAACAGGACCAGTCAGAAAACCTGAACCGCAGGAGTGATCCCAGGCCAGCTGCAAATTCACCCAATTGGTTCCAACACCTAAACGGCTTTGCAGGCCACACGGTGCATTCAGCATAAGAAAAGCCACAAATGCGCTTGTTTGCGGGTATGAACTCATCTTTAGAGGCCAAAAATATATTGTAGCACTTCATGAAGTCACTGGCCGTCCATGCCCGCTGCCACCGAGGCAGCCCAACGCTGAAACCCCAGGTCCCGCTGGGCTGCACGGGGTGTCCGTGCCCGGGCGGCGGGTCCCTGTCAGGAGGGAGCGGGGCAAGCTTGACTTAATAACCAAATGACACCCAAAATACTATTCACAAGGTGTTTTCCATTTCCAGTTAAGCCCAAGTGTCCACTCACACTTCTGAGTGGAAGAGCAGCCAGAAGAATCCCAGTTTTCAATACCTCATAGTGTAGCCAATATTCTGCATACGGTGATTTGAAGATCAGAAGACTGATATAACAGATTACAAGTTGGACATAGCTGAACTCCAATTACTGGCAACACACTGCCATATTAACAGCCTTACTAACAGCCGGCATGTCCTGTCACCAAACACCCAGAGACCACAGTCCTTATGTCACCACAGAAAACCCTATTTCATATTTTGGCTGTGTGATGGCATCCGGACCTTCCACCCTTTCTTAACTCTTTTTGTACGCACATGCCAGCAAGTGATCAGAAGCTTCAAATAACAATCAATAATACATTCTCACAATGGTCTAGCTCTATGATTTATGCTATCTGAAGATATCATGTAAAATGTTTTATGCAAAGACAATCTTAATAGAAAGCGATACTAAAAGAAAGGTAAAATCCTAGTGTCATTCTCCAGTCTCGTTTCAGGGGGCGAAATGGAGGATTTCATCAGCCTACCAAATCAAAATGAATGTTTCATGTGGTCGTGACTGATCTACACAGGCTTCACAGTCTCAAGAGTCAACAGAGCAGTTTAAACTTTTAAGCATATGGCTTTTACAGCTTCAGTTAATTTGGGCCCTTTTACTATGAAAACATTTAAAGCACCTGTCATTTTTAACTTATGAAGTTATTATTGAGCTCAGCTAACAACAGAATACCGCATATTGTTGAAATAATTAGCAACCCATTTTATCAAAAGGCTGAAATTTTTAAGAAGGTGACAATAGGTCCTTTAATCTTCATAAACTCTTTCAGGATCCAATATTGATAATTTCATTTCCAAAAGTCACAGCTGACAACCTGTTGCAATCTCACCTTTGCCTGATAAATTACTGCTAATGCCTTGAGAATGCTCTTCCTGATGCTTATTTCTTACTTATTCAACGACTATAGTTTCTAATTGGAGTCAAGTACTTATGAATTTTTCTATATTCAGGCCTTAGCTATCAGATTTCTGAAGAAAAGCTAATAATAAAGCTAATATCTCTGAGAACTCTCATTGTGCTTAACAACAAACTGAGAAACACCAGCTTGCTGTGTAAACATCCCTTCACTGGGCGATGTTTCCTGCTCACACCACACATGGCTATCCTGATTTCTGCCACTGCATTGCTATTATTACGATACAGTATCTCAATTAGGTCATAGATATTTGAGCAATACGTTTCTCTTTTCTTTGCGCATCGTGGCTTACATTTATAGCCATAAATTATATCCCATATAATTTTACTATATACCACTGTAAGTGTACGAATTGCATAAATTAGATTTATGAATTTTATTTCTGGCACTTATAAAACATTTTTAAGCCATTATCATGGCATTCTTGAGCTTTTAGAAAAACGTTCAAAACCAGAAACTTTTCGACAAACCTCTGCTGAAATTGCAACACCAGAAGGGACCCCGTTGACTTTCAGTAAGGTTTGGATACATCACGATGCAATAACCTGTACAGCATGAAAATACCCCAGATAATCTTTGGAGACATGTATAAAAGTCATATGATATTCCATGTAAATAAGGTGAAAGGAAGTTATTTCACCCGAGACTGAAAAGAGAACTAAAGTCAACAGCAGGTTGACTTCCTACTCACCAGAAGGTTTATCTTCCCACTGTACACCAAGAAGGACAAGTCTTGGAATAGATCCCAAGCACTTTCTGAGAATCACTTAATTGAATAACCACTTCTGACACAACACGAGAGTATAATTGATAGTTTAGATATATGAACGAGACTAAATACAGATATTTGTACCTGCCACCCATATCTAAAAGCACTATTTTAAAACTGTAGTCAAAGTAGTAAAATGAAGTAAATACATAGGAAAGCCAACCTCTCTTCATTCTCAAATACTGCCGGGCAACCTTTCTGAGGATCTTTTAGTAACAAAACACATTCTTCCTCTTAGTGAGGGAGAAATCATATCTGTAGGAAATCTTTGGTGCATCAAGTAACACCAGGAGGTCAGTATGAATGGGAACAGTGCACAAATATTTCAGGATCAAAATACTTTAAAATTGTTATTGAAAGTAATTGGGACAAATTTACTGAAAAAACTTCAGCCAGCTCACATTAGCATCCTCCATGCAGGCTGTTTGATTCAAGAGATAGCCCTATCCATTTGAAAGGAGTATTAAATCTACGCTCCACTGTTTAACAGGGGAAGCCATGCTATTGGATTTGTTTGTTTGCCAGATTAAAATTGCTATTTCAATATGCTAAAAAATTCTTCCAAAAGATGTTTTTATTGGTTCTTAATCAAGTTCTGTTTAGGTTATTATGCACTGGTTGGGTTCACTGTGCTGGTTCTATTATTGTTCAGTTTCTAAACTCTTCCGTAGTGTTGCTCTTCAGCTGATTCGATCCTGAACACATCAAGAGTTTGCAGAAAGTATCTCCATTTGCTCATTCCCTCCCCGACAAGTGGGTGAGGAGACGTAACAAACTGCTCTAAAAAACTGAAAAGCTGAAAGACCACTACATAAATTTTTCTTTAGGAAAAAAAAAAAAGTCAATATAATGATTTTCCTTGAAGCAAACAGAGCCCAGTCAGTTAGGGGATAAAGACTTTACCCTTTTTAAGTTAACACCATTCAACTACTATCTCCCTAATAACTTCTGGCTATAGCAGTGGCTCCTAGATATTTATATACTTAATCCTACTTTATCCAACAGGCTTGGCAGCTAGCATAATTTTGCAGGGAAATACAGGCCTTTTCTTAAAGACACACTGTGGTAAACAAGCTCAATAACTTTCCGTTTCTTACGGGGCCCAGTGACAGGGCAAACCGCAGTCAGAGATTATTTACATGCGAAGCAATGATGGAAACGGTGATGACTCTGGATACGTTAATAGTCCTGTCATTAAAGTACATATCCACTGCACAGCCCCAATGGAATCTAAACATGCATCAGGTTAGTCCTGCATCTGATTATTCAATCTACCAAGAAAAAAATAAACAAAAAAGTAGTAAAAAGAGACTTGAAAATGAAAAAATTTAAGATAATAGCAAAAAAGCAGTAGTTGTTCAAGTCTAAAAGAGTAGCCTAAATGTACAGTAAGTGAAGAAAGTTCTTTATCTTTCCTATAAATGTAGAGTGAATTAAAGCTTTTAGTAAAGCTTTTCTGAACTCAAATTTATATTTCACATTTGATAGCTTTATTACATAACTGTATATTTAATATTGCAGTGTACAGATTGGTCTAAGGGTGCAAGAAAGTTGTCTTGTTGCATGAAGATGTTCACAAGGGGCTTCCCTCTCCCCCCGTATTAAGTAACCACAAACCCACTTGCCACATCTAAACAAAGAAATTCACAATATTTCCTCTGCCCCAAAGATGCCATTGCTAGTCTCTTGCCTCGAGAATGGGAAAGCTTCAATTTGTTAAGGATACCCTAATGTGTTGCCTATAGTATAACAGATGACACAACACGAAGACACAGAAGACAGTTTCCCAGAAAAACGAAGATTTGACCGTGAAATTAAGTGGTGATCTAATTATTCTGATAAGTTTTGTTAAATGTACTTCAAGATTAAGACCCTAGTGGGAAGAAACCTGCGTTTTAAAGCCTTTCCTTTTCTAGAGATGCCATCCTCTACAGAAACTTGAAAACAGCTTAAAACTGTGCTTACAGGGAAAAAAAAGGACAGAAAAAGTACAGTTTTTAGACAATAGATTGATGACATGCAGGGACATCAAACATTCAGAAGTTGCTAGTACTGCCAAAGTAAATTCTAAATTATTTTCTTATTGACCCATCAGTCAATTAAAACAACTTTACTATGCATTTTCTGTCTGTAAAGAAAAACCTCTTGGGAACTGTAACATGTTTGGAAGCTACCAATTAGCAACAAGGAACTTTTAAAATGTCTGTAACCAAGTTTTGTTTTAAATTAAAAAGCTCTTAATGAGGCAGGTGGGATTTTGTGTGTGTGTTTTTTTCTTTATTATTTAATTTGATCATAAAGACCCAGTTTCTCCTATGGCTGCTGCCCGGCTCACCACCATAGCACAGGCCTGGACAGCCCTCCTGCTGAGACACTTCAGCTACCGTAAGGACTGATTACGATTTTCAGGCTGAAAATAGGTGTATCCTACTTTCAGTAGGCAGTTGGCATTTCATTATTTAGGGATGACATATCATTACCGTGTTACATCTAAAGGTTAAAATTCTGGCATGTTCCTGAAAATTTTAAGAGGTATACTAAAAAGCCACTATCATTATTTATAATGGCTTCCCCAGCTGCAAAGCGTGGTGGATGGCAAGGATTAAATGTTTGCTGGGAGAAAATCTTCTCTAATAATAACAAAGTAAACAAACTATAGGCAGCCAAAATTTAATTGAAGTGCAACCTGAAATAAGTCTGGAAAGCACATACCCCTTTACTGCCACTAAGAAGTCATCTACAGACCATCCGTAAGAGGACGTTGCAAATTTCTCATTTCTGAGCGATGTCCAAGAAAAAAACAGCCTGCACCGTGTAAGCTGTATTCTTCCAGCTCCGTATCTTGCTCTTATTATGGGGTACAAACTTAATGGCTTCATTTGCAATTTTGCCCTTTGCAGGATGCCACAGTAAAACCTGCTGTGCAAGGAATAGAAACAACAGTTGCTTATAAATGATGCACATAGTATGAGCCCTGCTGGAGGAACACGCCAAGATAAAAGTGTGCAAGAACATCCGACTTCTAGGAGACAGCAGCAAGGTGCTGACCCGGTCATGGGAAGGCAGGACCGGGTTTCATTTGAGAGCACTATACATAACTAATTCAACAGAAAATACCACTGACAGTGTAGCTGTGCACACTGCACCCAGTGATGAAACCTGGGGAGATGTCTCCCCCTAGAAATCATGGTCAAACAATGACCTCATCCTTATTCCCAACACAGAGGCTGAATAGACACACCTTCGAATATATTCGTTTCGCACCAACAGATACAAACAAAGAATAAAATTATTCTCTGTTGTTCTCTAGTTATTTGACTCTATTATTGGAAAGAAAGAGAAAATAATGATCTGGTGCATCTCAAGCCAATGAATAGCCAATACAATCCCAACTGGGCTGAACATCAGCATCTATAACTTCCATACAGAGCAATCAATTTAAACATCTCTCTACGTCTAAAAAACTTGTTCAAGGAATAAGTTATTTGATAAATGTTTCCCCGCCTGAGGGATGCAGTCTTACAACACATATTAAAAACAAAAAAAATAATAAAAATGAAAAAAACAACCCCAGAGTAACAAGAAAACAAAAACAAAACCAACAACAACAAAACACCACACAGGCACAAAACCAACAGCAACATCTTCACATTCCGATTTAATATCTCTTTTTCTTATTATGTCTTTAAGTATCCTTAAAATACTGTAAAATAAGACTGTCCTATTTTAGTAATAGGATCTTTAGACACTGGGAAATTGCACACGTATCAAGGAAACCTCAAGTGTGTTTTGACACACACTGAGCCAGATAAAATGATTTTGCCACTTGTTTACAGAGCAAGTGCCAATATTATTGTGAAGTTCTGGGAGAAGCGATAGACAACTGGTAGCCTGCAGGAAGCGCCCCGAGTAACAAGGAAAAGAGCGTTTTGGCTGCCACCTCACTGGCAGCACCTGGTGACCCCAGGAGCTAACTCAGACCTTCCATCGCACCAGGAACGCACATACTTTGAGGTACTTCCCTTTGTTTGTACATTCTTTACTGTTAAATCAGCAACATCAGGGTTTTTCTATGCTCTGCTTAGTGTTACACCAGCATGGCTGGAAGTTTGTTTTGTCCATTCAACAGGCAGGTTGGTTGAAAACCATAGTTTACACCGCAAAGCTGACGGAGCTGCCGAAGCAGCTGTCTCGCACGTTACCACCAGCTCAGAGAAGTTTAACTCGCAGATTACAGACTCGCTTTCAGGTTTGTGCACGTGTGGTTTGACAAGAGAAAAGAAAACCACTAGTTTTTGAGCTTTAAAAATTCCATTTACACAACCCAGTATCACAGAATTTGAACAATGAAAGAAATGAAGTATTTAAAATATTTCTGTTTCAAAGTACAAAAGGAGAGAGAAAACAAGAAAAACTGGAACCCCACTGGAAGTCCTCTCAGATTTAAGAAACTGCCATTCAGAAAAAAATACTATTACTATAGTGTTGTAAAGTAGAATAAATTGTTTCTTTCTCAAAATAGCAGTGGACCATTCAGTAAAGCTACAACAGCAACGCAATCAACTCTTGACATTTTTGAGATATCAGCTGCAGCTGAGCCCTTCGATTCTGCAAATGCAAATAAAACCGCAATCTCCACAGAGCAGGCCTGACCCACCTGGACTGCATATGAAATACTGTGCAGAGCAAGTGCTTCTGAGCTCAGCTTCATAAACACGAACTCATATAGTTTCTTTACTTTAAAAAGGGCAAAGATTTTTTTAATTACTTGAAACAGAGCCATTTTTGTCTCCCATTGTTCATTGTGAAAGGTAGTAATTTAAAATGTAAACATTTGAGCACATTCACATTGCTCCTCTGAGGTGTGAGACTGTTTGTTTTTCAGAAAGCTCACTATATATTTCTCATAATTTTTAATTTCTTTTTTTTTGAAACAAAGAATCAAATTCTGCCTAGTCTTTTTCACAGGAAAACCCACTGACTCATGAATAGTAAGAATCAAAACAGCACTTACACCTTGGAGTGGGACATCTTTTCCCATTTGTAAGCTATGGGTAGCTCTTTAGGTCCCACAGATAGGAGTAGATTTTCAAAGGACTTTATTGGGGCACCTAAACTGAACTGACTCAGCAGTCAACAGCTCTTGTTTACAATACTTGACCATTAATGAGCATGGAGATACTATGAAAATATTTTGAAAATGTACTAGACCCTTATGTTGGGACCATTTTTTTCCTTTGAATCTATTTGCCTTTTTGGTTCTTTAACACCTGAGCTGTTTCTTTTAGAACTGGTTTCTCCTTAGAAGCTTTTGTCATTCAACTTCCGTCAGCTTGGAGTAATCTGTGAGCCAAACGAGAGGAATTCAGGTTCACATATCGCTATTTTGTCACGCTTTGATATTCTTTCACTCTTGTAGTGCATCTTTGGCACTTGACATTCACTGGCTTCTCCCCAGAATGATCTCCTGGATGCTCCATTTAGCAAAAAATCTGATCTATTTCATAGATCATGTTCGGTGCCACTACCCTCAGTGTAAACAATGGTTGAAACAAACAGAGTTCTAACCTTTACTACTAGAGAGCTACACGTACATTTGAGACAAGTTCATCAGGTTGCATTAGACACGACTTGGAATGTAAATGGTATCAAAATGCCCTTGTCTCCAAAGCAACTATGGGAAAAAAATGTGGGGTTTTTTTTTTAATCATTACTAGTTTCCACATGCAAAAGCAACACTTAATCACAGCCGAATAATATTTAAAATACTTCTGTTTTAACCACACTTCATGAATTAAGAAGATATCTGCAGCCATCAGCAGAGAATGTTCTTTGCTTTGGAATTTGTTAATTGTCAAAGCACAGTTTAGGAAATAAAGCATTTTTTAAACTTTCAGCAAGAATACTTTTCAATCGGTATCTAAAATGATACAGAATAAGAGCAATTTTTAGAAATATTCTTTTCCCTCAGCTTGTCTGTCACAAGGAACAAGGAGGAAAGGGTAAAGCCAAAAATCAAAACCATTGGTCGCCACGTGCAGCTTTCGGCTGATTCAGAACATAAGAAGCCCTGCCCACTTTCTGAAATCTTTCCCGGTTTTGGTTCCTTTCATCCGTGCAAGCTCAATCCAAACTTCTCTAAGGTTAAAATAATCCCGCCAAAACGTCTTGAGCCAAATAACACCTCTGACTTCAGGAAGAGCTGCGTGTGTATGTTTAAGACCAGAAAGTCCACTGCAGCATTTATGGAATACCGTGTGATCGAAAAATTACTGCAGGCCTGAAACTCCATTGCAATGTGTGCTACGAGTGTGAGCGTGCAACAGGTAACGCTTCACAGCCCTCCCGATTCCTTTCCTGAAGATCCTTCCGTGACACTTTTCAGTTACTAGATTGCAACGAATAACACATTCTTCCCCATGCACTTGCAAGCACAACAGAAGCATAATAAGCTGCTTAAATTAACGTCTACAATTAATAGCACAAAGAAGATAACTCACCATGCTACCTGACTTCAGCTGTAAGAAAATTTTCCCTGTTTTGTGAAGAAGGTAAGATTGATTGATTGATATCTCTTCTATTATTTAGTTATTAAGAATGCATACATCAAAGCTGGCTTATAATTATTTTTCTTAATCATAACACTCAAGGGAAGAGTTACTAAAGATTCCTTACTGTCACGCTTAGACACCTCAGCAGAGGATTTAAACATTCTTTCTCTTTTCATAAAAAGGGCTATTCTTCAGAACCTTATAAGCTAAACATGTAGATCAGTCAACACCAGTTTGACCACCTACCCAGTATGTTTGGTACATTGATCCCAACTGTTTCCAAGATGAAGTTACAGCCTGTTCGCTGCCATTTCACTCTCTCCTGCCTGGCACTGCATCTACAGCTTCCAAAAACATTACACGTGACAGACAGTCAACCATACGTTCCACAGTTCCTTTATTTGTTAGGGGCATTGTTTCAGAGCAGATATGGGAATTTAAGATGGGAAGCATTAATGTAAACATATTTTCCCGTGGCTACATAGTTATTCAGATCAAAAGCAGTTAAAGATTGGGTAAAATTACTTGTGTGCTCAAACTGAGCGCTTGGCTCTTCTATTTCACACGGACATGGCCCCGCACAGACCACAGCCCAGCACGGGACACGTCGAGTCCTCACTCCCACCTACTGACAACCACGTGCGGCCCACAGGCCTGTCTGCTCTTTGAACCTTACAAGCTGTTCACCTCCTTGAGCACAACCCTGGAAAGTTTTCCAGCTCCATCACACGTTTCTGAGCACGCTACTGGTTTCTATTACCACTTTTTCTTTCTTTTTTCCCCAAGGGATGCAAAAATTGGAACTTGTTCTTTCATTAGCAATATCCTCCTCTCAAAAATCACCAGTTTTCTTTTAAACTCTTAGTCTCACTTGTTCATCGACAGCTCCAAGTACAAGCCTCAAATATCTTATATGCAGAAAAGCATAGCTAACAGTGTCTAGAAATAAATAAATCATAGTATGCTAAAGCTGAGAAGTTTTCCCTAAAATGCAACAGAAATCCCCAGTGGAGGGAATCAAACAGTCTTCAGAGCACGCCTGCTCATTTCCAACCTCTACAAGTCATGCCAGTGTAGTTCCAAAGCAGAGTTTTCTCCAGCTAATCAGTTTAACTTTTCTTAATAAATAAGATGTCCTAAAGCATGGGAATCTGCAATTCCCAAGGGAGGAATAACAAGGGGGATGGGAAGGGAAAGATCAGTTTCATATAACACATTTGTAAGTCTCATAACCTGGTTTTTATTTGCTAAAAATGGAAAGCTGAAGCTGCCTTTGAGAGAGTTATAAAAATATAATGTATCAGTTTCCCTTGGCTCTCTTGCTCATTAAAGGTTGGGTTTTTTCCCCTTCCCTTTCTTCTAAGAAAACTGTCCTGCTGCAAAGAGCATTAGAAATCAGAACTGTATTTCAACTGAAGACAGAGCGAGCAGAAAAGCTTTCCTAATTACGTTGCTGATTACTTGAACAGCCCTCCATTTGACAATACAATTATACTGAAAGAGAGTAGAATGTCTTTATTACACCAAAAAAAAAAAAGGAGAAAGTGCATTTTTTCTGCTTTAAAATTTATGGACTATGAGCTGGACATATAAACTTCACTTGAACTCCAAAAGGTCAGATAAACTTGCTGAAAATACCCATTTTTCCCCTGCACAAATATCTGCACTATATAATTCATATTTTATGTTCTTTCCAGGAACTCCTTCACCTCGCAGGGACAAGCTAACCTCAAACCATAGCACTAACAGTGTGCTACAGCCCCTGTTACTGGTTCCATCTCAATGTCTGCTCTATTGTATTTCTGTTTATATTACACAGAAGTCAGCAAAAAGTCATAATGATCCTGACACATCTGGCAGTGCCAGAGGTGTAGCATAGCTCAATATCGCAGGAACACTTAAGCAGCTTAAATGCAAAGAAAAAGAAACTACCATAGCAAGCCCCTGCTGTAAAAGCTAACTCCATAAAAATCTGCTGCGCTAACAACAGAATGGTGATGATTGCCATCCTGCTAATAAACCACCATCTTCCCAGGTTTAATCTTCAAAATAATCTCAACATTCATTCTTCAACCGCCCTTTTTAACCCTGTTTTCCAGATGAATGACTCAGGGAGGTTGAGAGCGGGTTCCTCCCTTTCCTGAGGGCAGTGGCAAACCCCAGCTGCTGCGGTTCTGCAGCTGGGGGATTGGACCAGATGATCTTTTGAGGTCCCTTCCAATCCCAAACATACTGTGATACTGTGACCGGCTTCACCTGGCTGTGGAGCGCATGGAGCTGCCTGCAGCCAGGACCCCGCTCTTGAACTGATACTCCCAGACACTTTCCAGTGTCTGGCTACGTTTGGGTATGTTCCCAGGAACTGAGCATGAGACAAGAATAATCATCTTTTGAATACTGAGAAATGAAGGAAAATGGAGAATTCATCAAAACATTAGCCAGAAACAGCAGCTTCCTTCTGGTTCTGAGTCCTACTCTTCTTCTGCAGAAGAACAGGTCTCGGCTGACAGCACTGTGTATTTAACCAAAGTCATTGGCTCAGTTACATTCACAAGTTTGAGATTTATCTGGTTTCATGGAGCATTAAGTTTCTCTACTTATACAGAATTTAAAAGTCCATTTGCTTGGTACCGCGTAGACTTGCTCCACCAAAGCACAGATTTTCCTCTCCGCGGCTCCGGCCACAGCTGCAGCGGGTTCAGAGACAGCCCGTGGCACCGCAAGGGCGGCCTGACCCCGCAGCCACCCTGCGTGTCCTAATGAAATCCCTGCTTTCAGACACCTCGCTCCAGCTAACCGCTCTGCGCAACGCAAAGGGGATAAAAAGAGCTCAGTTCACATACTCCAAGTTACCCTACTCGATGAATTCTGATTTAAAACCTTTGGTATGAACCTGCAGCAGACACGTTTAACAAATTAACTACCAAATCATACCATTCACATCTTTAACTACTATGTCCTTTCCACACCAACTTATTTGATTATTTTAAGATGAAAAGCTCAACAATTAGCTACTATTTAGTTATTTCAGTTAATAGTATTTTATGAGCAATAGCATATACAAGTAGTGGGACTCAGGTACAATTAAATTTGCTCATTATATAGCAGTGCAAGCTTGTTTACTGTAACTGCGTTAAGTAATTTTTCCCTTCTGCTTTAAAAATAAAAAGCCTCATTCACATCATCCCCTACGGTCCAATTTCCACCACAGTTTTTAAGGCTAAGGCTTTGAGGAAGAAAACATGCCTTGTGCTAGTAGTCATCTGACTCTTATGATACAAATAACCTGAACATTCTATAACGGGGCAGGCATGTTTCCACCATAATCACAGCACAAATAACATTCTTACTTCAAGAAAATACAAATCTGCTTTTTTTTTTTTTTTTCCCTGTATTAGGTCTACATTAATTAGGGGGAAAAAAGCTCAGATTCTACTGTCTAGCCCTCTTAAGCAGCTCAAAGTCCAAGCATCTCAAGCTGTACAGCCAAGAAAATTCACCTTGACTCGCTCTCCATTACATATTAAATACACATATATGTATTCATAAATAAAAGATATGTATGTATGCACATCACAACATTAGAGAGCAAGGACAGACATTTCTATTTCTTAAGAAATAACAGCTCCTCAACCAACGTACCTGGAGGAACTCCTTTCCTCATAAACAAGCCCCCACAAGAGCACACAGCACCTGCTCCCTCAGCTTCTTACGGACAAAGCCTGAGCCCCCTTGCCCCCAGGTGAGGCTCCTCACACAGCAGCTGATCCTCATTTGTAATGCCATGGGGGGAGGCAAGAAGGGTATCAATCTCTGCTCATTTCACCTGGGTTAAACTCAAAATCTAAGTTAATCTCGTTATGCCAAAACTTTTTTACCTAGAAGCCTTCTGATGTTCAGAAAATTTGAACTGAAATTTCTCTGTTAGGCTGTTACTAGCCCAGATTGTGCGAGTAATCTTTTAGTTCTTGTGTAATACTCAAGTTTTCATAAACCAGCAGAGAACCACTTATGCTCTCTCTACAGGGAAACTTAACTGTATATTCCACTATTGTCACAACCAATGCTCCACCTCTGTATGTGCTGGGAGAAAGGGGAAGCCACTCCACCTCCTACCAAAACTAATCTAATGAAAAGAAAATACACATGAGACTAGAAGTATGGCTTAGTAGCCTTGTGGTTACTCTATTCTGTTAAATGTGAAGCCTGAGTTTCCAACTATCTATAAATAACTTTTTTTGTATCCAGTGACATCAAGCATAACACCCAGCTAGGGCTTTATAGCAAAAAAGGTGTGGTGGAACCCTGCAAATTGTCTCCCAGCAAAATGCCCATCAGCTGCGGTCAGCACCGTCCTCCTCCTGGCACTATTTGCACTAGTTTCTACACGATAACAAAGCTTCAGGAGGTCTCCGTATGGAGATACTCTTCATTTCTGCAGTAGGAAAGAGAATTTAATGCAAATGTCCTGTTCTCTTGAATAAAGATTATAACTAATAGGAATGTACATTAAATCTGGCAGCAGCACCATTCTCCATGATAGCTTCACTTGTTGGTTTGTTGGGGTTTTTGTTAAAAGACACAGCTCTTCCAAAGGACTATAGTATCATACCCACTGATGCCTGAGGCTCCTTTAGATTCATCTTAGGTGCTGCCTGGTCAGATCTCCAAATTCTGAGTGCAATGAGAATTCAGTGTCTCCTCCTGGCCAGTTCTGAAAAAACCCATTTTGATTAAATATTTGGAGTACATACCTACCCACATCCATGCATTTGTGAAGTAAACATGGCTCCTAACTTTGAGAGATTTCTACCAGCAAGGCCAAGAGTTCAGCTTAGTACTTGTCAGAAATGGATGTTAGAGCTCAAATTGCCACAAACAAAGCAACTGAAATCAATGGGGTGGAATCTGCTTGTTTTCAGAAGAATGAACTCCAGGTTGTCTATAGCTGCAGAAAAGTCAGATTCAGAATAAAGGGTTAAAAATAAACACTGAAATATCAGCATATCTAAAAGGACAGATTCCCCAGCCCATCATAATTGAGGAACTGTAGAGTTATAACACTGGGCTGGGAGTTGTGCAATACTGAGGTAAATGCAGGGTAGTAAAC
Organism: Streptopelia decaocto; assembly: GCF_964273445.1. NCBI lineage: Eukaryota > Metazoa > Chordata > Aves > Columbiformes > Columbidae > Streptopelia > Streptopelia decaocto. The sequence goes on along the minus strand of NC_138666.1, from coordinate 17,475,249 downwards.
TGGGCCTTTAAATCACATCTTCTTGCTGTACATCTATGTATTAAAATAGCTCTATCACTCCATGTTCACAAAGAAAACTTTTTTTAAAAAGCAAAAAGTACTTAATTTTTTATTTTACAAGTGCTAGGGTGATATTTTACAATGAATATATCAACTGAGAGCAAGAACAAAGGTACGTTTCTCTCTTTCGTCTGCTACCCATGCTGCATAGACTGATCTTGCAGATTCAAAAGAAAGATGGGTAACATCAGGGAAAGTTTGCAAAGCTGCGCAATTCTCTCTGTACCTACAGATACAATACACCCTCGGTGTGCATATATTAAATCTCATTAACTATGACAGAGAGATACACAAAGAACACACTGTATATACCATACCCTATTCGGAGAAGCGCTGCCAACAAACCTCATAAATGCAAAAGCTCCAGTCACATTCACTGTTGCAGAGCAGATCATTTCAGAGTCTTTAGCTGCTAATCTAGGTAGTTCTTCACATTTCCCATTCAGCAGCTATTTTCCACAATTAAGAGCGCCTCATACGCTGTCCCACAGTTTTACACTGACATTCCATTAGTCACAACCTTACAAGTTTGTTCTAACAATTTGGATCATCCTAAGCAAGATCCCACAGTTACATTTGATGGCATTTCCCTGCCCGTAGCCTGGCTTGGCATGACTGCTCCCTTGTTGCCCAGCCAACAAAGCAAGGAAGTGAAATTTAATACAATACCTGATCAGATTCTTCATTGAGCTCTATTCAGCAGTGAGAGAATGAGAGCCTGGAAAGAAGCGGGAGCATCCATTATGTTGTAGATGTTTCAAAGGTGTTCTACAATTTATCACACTTCAGATGGTTTTTATGTACCTTTCTGTAATATATCGTAGTTTCTTAACTCTAAAACCTATCTATGTATTTTATAATGCTCTTTTTACAATAAAACAATTGAAATTTTGTATTTGCATGAACAAAAGTGATCTGAAATTGTTTTAGAGAAATCTAAAATTATTAGTCAAGACTGAATTCTCTGCTTCTGTATTTGGCTCTTTAGGGTTCAAGTTTACTAATGGATTGCACAAACCTGCTCAGTTTTCAGCACTTACCACAATGATTTAAAATAAATGGCATTTCTTATGAGACACAATATGAGCAAATGTTTGCAAGATGAGGTTTTACGGCTGCCTGTTTTCAAATAAAAAGTTTTCTGCTCTGTTTTTAACTCTTTCAAATATTTGGATAGTTTTCTGGTAAAGATACATAGCTTATGAAATACACGGGAACACAGTGCCTAATTAAGATTTTATTGGATCTCATTTGAATGAACTACAGAATTCAGGTACTCATATATTATATTAAGAGCCTAATTAGATACAGTTTCATCAAAACAACAATAAACAATCTAATTCACTTTGTGGCAACTTCTTTGTGTGCAGCTTACAGTTTAGCTGTATTGTTCATTTTGAGTTACTAAGTGAATATATTCTAAGCATATTTATTCCTATAAACCTTTTATTTCTCCAGATATATTTTTTTATTTACAACATAAGGAATGTGATCTGAAGACACACAGCTCACAGCCAAACCCTGCTATGACAGTCATCACCACGAATTCCAAATTTACTTTCTCCAAGAGCTCACTGCTGGATAATAGAGTCAGAAACTCCACAGAAATCTTCTGCCAATCCATCATGTAGGGAGCATACTCAGAAACTACAGATAAGCAGTAATAAAAAGCCTTAAGATAGGTGAAAAATTCTGTCTCCTAAAAAAACTATACCGATGTTAATATAAAACGAAAGGCATTTGCCAGAAAGTTAATGCAAACAAGCAGTGAACCCACATTGTTTCCAGGCAAAGGACTCGGGGCAGGCAGCCCCGCTGCCCCAGGAGCTCAGTGCCAGCAGCCCCTGATGGGGCGAGTGCAGCAGAAACCCCCACACAGAATCGGGGCCTTTTCTTTGTTCTGCAGTTGGCTTTTTTTCTTTTCTTTTTCTTTTAGCACTGGGAAATTAGGTGCTGGGAATGTTTGGTGGCTCTTGGGGCACAAGTGGGAGGTGGGAAAGGCAGGATAATGAAGGAACGATGCTTTTATTGCTGCTTTATGTACTGCTTGCTGCCTCTGAACTGCGAGGGGCTCTGCTGAACGACTCCCCGGGCGCTCTCCAGGCCCATTCCTGGCCATCAACACTGCAGGAGCTGCTTAGGCTCAGGATTTCTCAGCTTACTGCTGGATACTGAAGTGGTTGGTGACTGCAACAGTGCAGTTCTTGTAAAGCTCCATCCCCCAGATGATGGGAAATCTGGTTTCCATTACAGCGTGCCTTCCAACCCCGGCGCATTCCTCGCCTGCAGAGCCACCTCCTCCCCGGCGCTCCCGTCTGGGGAGCCGAGACCAGGAAACTCCTTACATGGGGATAATAAGTTCAAGCCTCGTATTTCAGCCTGGCCACTGGTGTGTGAATCAGATTCAAACTTTTGAACTGTGTGTTTGAAACTCACACCTGGTATTTGTTTAGCTATGCAAGATACTGAATTCAAATGGTAGGAAAACACTTCTCCTTTGAAGACTCTAGTGTAATTTATTTAGCTATTTCTGGCCAGTTCCTGAGAAACATGATACATGTCTGAAGGATTGAATAAGCTTGTTCCAATTCATATTATTTTCCATTATTGAGCATGGCACAGAAAGAGCAGGATTTCCAATGTATTCGGCTGTCTGCGTTAGCCAGAAAAAGCTGCACCTCCTGCGCAAATGTAACCATCAGTAGGGGCCGTCAGCAGCGCTGCATCGGCGAGGCACGGGAGTGGAACTGAAAGGATGGGACTACAAGTGTTCCCAAAATATCTCACAGAAAACGTTAATAACATCTGTAACTTATGGCTGCTTTTTCAATGACAGCCACAGATTTGGTTGAGGATCGCTATGTCACTGCCAGCCTGAGAACTCCACATGCACACTGGACTGTCTGAACCCTCCGCAACAACACACGGGCCAGTAAAGGTCTGAGTTCCCAGGTCAGAGCTTTTACAATACTGTCACCATCTACAAGAAGCAGCTTTTGGAACCTTTAATTTGGTGAACTTGTAGCCTTTTATAGAAAAAAAAATAGGTATGGATTAGAATGAAGATCCTTTGAACTTGGAAAACATAGACAACAGCTATGCTCCTGCAAACTGTTTCAAACGGTGAATATCCTGGTGATAAAATTAACCAGCATATCACAAATAATATAAAAATTTGCACCTGGTTATTTTCAAATACCTCTGAACAACCACTTTGAGAACGGCACCTTTAAACAAAGCACTCGCCCTTCTAACACCCCAGGGTGTGGACGGAGTACTATGCTGAAAAACAAAAAACCAGTGGCTCAAACGTATACACAAACAGGCGCCGTTTCAGAACACAGCTTTTTATAAAAGTAAAAACATAAAACATGAAAACACCACAAAACAAACCAGAGCAACAGGCACCACCAGAGATCTAACAGGCTCCGTGTCCCCGGGGAGCTGGCACAAAGGGAGTCCCTGCAGCTTGGCCAGACGTCCCATCGACAAAGGCAGCACTTCAGCAGGAAAATCTCTTGAGTCTACATTACAAGTAGGTCATAGAAACACATGGTTTTGCTAACTTTGTGCATTTTAAATAGTCCCCCATTAGCATTTAGGGAAGATTTCTCTACTTTGAAAATAATTAAATTTCATGAAATTTGACCTCCATGATCAGAGAAATCTCTCTTAAAGGCTTAAGATACTGATACATGGTTACATTTCTGTAGAAGATAAACTGATAAACTTGTTAAGTCTGCTGACACAAATCTCACTGCCTGCTGGAACAATCAGTAGTGTCTATTCTCAACCGTGAATTAGAGAGGATACAAAGTCTACAGTGTTCAATCCAAAGCCAGATGCAGACTGCATATTTTAATCCCTTTTATTAATTGCTTTGTTGTGAAATTCACCCTAAGAAAATACTTATCAGTTGACTCCCCAATAATTTAGTATCAAATCCACTCAGTATTCTATAATTTCTTTTTGCCTTTTGTCTGGACTTAGTTGTTTTTAATTTATTGCTGTATATCATTTGCAATAGGATCCTTCAAGTTTCCTCTCTTAATGCATGACACCTGGTTTTTGTTATTTTAAAGACAGACAGGGACACTAGGGCATTCACCCCACACATTGTAAAAACAACACTTTAAAAGGGTGGCAGACATATGCATATAGACAGAAACAAAAAGCCTCTCCTGTTACAAAAACCTAGGAATTTAATGAAGTTAGGAGTATGATTCTGCTCCAACATGGAAGAGGTTGGCTTTTTCGGTGGGGTTTCTTTTTTCCTCGCTCTGTGGTGACATGTCCCTATTTCACATGATTCAGGCACATAGAAAAAGCTGCATTTCGGCTGAATTCCCGAGGTCAGCGAGGGCTCGGAGCCCAGCAGGGAGCAGCTGGGAGCCAGTACTGCCCCAGCCCTGACTCTCCAGGGCCGGACATGAGACGCTCATTAGACACTCGGAATTTGAAACCTTGTTGAATTTAGTGGGACTAATTGTTCTAAATTCATCTGTGATTTTAAGGTGACGTTTTAAAAGGTTTAAAAGTATTTCAGACAAGTATTTGGGATTGGTAAGCGTCATTCATTTTACATTCTTGACTTATTCATGGTAGTGTAACAGAATCAGTGCAAAGGATTCACCTGAGCCTGTGTAAGGAAAGCCCCATTCCCAGCCCAGAAGAGCCGTTAGGTCAGATATACAAAAAGTTGTTTCATTTCTTGTATAATTTTACTCCATATCTCTTTCCTACATTTTAGGGCATTCTGTAGTTCATATTGACCTCCTTTTAATTTGTTGGTATATTAAAATAACTGGGAGGAATGTTACCCTGCTGGTGTTGCTGGTAACACTGCACACCACTGTCAGCCTTCATGCGATGTACGACAATTCCTTTTGCATTTTAAATAAGGGCAATGCCAGAGGGCACGTGAAGACGTGACGGGTGTGTGCAGGTTTGTCTGACAACAATAAACAGAGGAGTCTGTCACCGACAGATAAAACTTTTCGAAAAAAAATGAAGACATCTAATTACAATGTTATAGACTTTGAAGAACTATTATAACAAAATACTCTGGGGTAATAAATCATACTTTGCTCACGTACAGCGAACCCTCCTGAACCTCGATAAGTAATTTGAAGCACACTGTTGTACAAAATGCTGAAGTTACAGGTGTGTATTTGTAGTTGGTCACATAGTGCTTTCCTGCTACACTATGAACACTTTTCCCCAGGCCTTCACACTCCTTTGCTGACTTCACCCAGGTCAATCACAGCCTGTTTGGCTGGGTAACAACAGCAACAAAATCACCCCATTTTAAAGTCCTCTGTTTTCTTTTTTTTGGCACCTCCTAAATAATGATGATTAAATTGAATTGCTAGCATTAGACTGTGGTTTTCCTTATGAAATTCCTTAAGAAAAACCTTGAAAAAGGAAAAGTAATGTTAATGATTCACACCTAAGAGCACAGAGGATGTGACACAGTTTGGCCCATTACTTAATTCTTTCTCTGCTTCACCATGGTTTTACTCATCCCTTGCAACGTGCTGAGTTCCCATTATTACAATGTAGTGTCATGTTCTGAGAATCTCATCTCATTTTATGAGCACTACAGCATCAAAATGATATCACTTGTGTTAATTTTCCCTTCAGTAGTCAGTCACTACCTAAAACATATGGCCGTTATTTTCACACTGGCAATAATCAAAGGAGATAGAATTTGAAGTTCTCATTTAGGTATTTAAGAACTTGAAAGTGGATTTAACTTCAAACTTGATTAGTAGGGTCATTGACTTCAGTGAGTGACTGAAAATCAAGCTAGCTGTGTTTGAGGGATCAAGTTTTAGAAGCCATTTTTCAAAATACTGCTCTTCAGAGAGCAATATATTTGTATTAGAACGACAATTTGGACAATAGCCAAAGCATCAGCTATTCTAAGTTCCACGAAAATGTTCATTTATGCAAATCTCCAATATCTTCAGCGCAGGGGTGCAATTTATATTAGTAGCCAAGAAATTATGAAGATGACAAGAACTGTACCGTTACTGTGTTATTTAGGATGTTTCCTTTAAAATTCTTAAGCAAGTGAGCCTACCTGAATCCTTAACATGAAACTGGACTCTTGAAGAGAAGACTTTGAAAAACAAAGAGGTAAAGATAACCGTTAAAGACATTTTACATGTCCAAGCGATTGCCTATATATGCCCTAATTTCTGCACTACAACAATTGCATTGTGTAAAATTATACTTAAGACACCTTTAAAACATGGGCTATGTACTAACAGAGATTCCATGATTCCTGCATTTTAAAAGCGCTGCAAGGCGGACTGTAAAATGCATAAGTGCAAAGTGAAAATTTAAAAGACAATAATTGATTTTTCCTTTAAAGGTCTCAAAACAAACATTTCTGACAATATTCTACAAAACACATGATGGGACAACAAAAGCAAAATTCATGATCCATAGAAAAGGCCAAAGTCTCTTAAAAATTTATTTTGATTTAGGGAAGTAAATCTGTAATTCATTAAAAAGCCTGATTTACACAAAATATTTATCAACCATGTACTGAAAATCAGGACACTGAAAGCATCGTAAAAAGTTTTCTGAAAATCAAGAGCAGCCAAACTATCAAGTGACTTTCAAGAATCAGCAAAACATAAAAATACCATATGAAAGCTGTTATTTGGTGTTATTCTTTCACTACTAAAACTTGAAAGAGTATAAGGTATATTCTACAAATAAAAAAATGAAAACTAAAATTCATTATGGAACTAGGAGTGGGCAAACAATTTATTCAGTGAATTTTGCCCTTTTTCCCCCCAAACTAATTATTCCAAACATCATTTTATTATTCATATTGTTGTCTAAATAATTTATAAAAAACTATTTCTGCAGAGTTTTTTAAATGGAATATTTACTATATAAATATGCATTTTGTTGCAAAGGTCAAATGTGCTTTTTGGACTTCCTAATTGGATGTTCGAAAGTTTCAGAGAACTGGGAAAAGGAATGAAAACCACTGGAAAAGCCTCATATGAACCATAAATTTGCTCAAGAATTTCTTCAATATCTACTCATCAGCTGTCAATTTTTTGCCAAGGACCATAGTGCACATGAAGGTTTTACTAAAACGGACCTTCACAGATAGTTTTGCAATTACCATTTACGTTTGATGTCAGAGAGCTGCTGACATAAGCCCTTTGCATTCAGTAGTCACTAAGGCAAATTTGGGTCTAAAAACTAATGCTCAAACCTACAGTTTAGGAAGGAGGGAGGGGGTGGAGTGCAGAGCAAGTTAAACACATAGCCAAAATGAAAACCCAACAAATACCACCAACAAAAAAGCCCCCAAAAGCCCATAGTTCTATATTTAGAAAGGTTTGGTACTCAACAGATTAACCATTTCAAGTGACAAAGAAATAAGCATTTTTCCTAGAATGACACTGAATCTGTGCGAGATGATGACCCATATGGTAGGTTATATATATGCCTCATGATATTGATTTAGCCAAGAATGCAATGAAAAATATGTATGCATTTTTCCTAGAGCAGAAAGGTAAAACATAGTTATATTTTACTATATGAAGTGATAGTTGCTGGTGGGTGAAATAACATGAAAGTGAGCCCTGGCAGCAGACGTGCACGGTGCAGACATTCCCTTCTGCAGACACTCATATAAAAAATCTGTTTGTTTTGCAGTTTTCATTTCCCTGAACCAAATATTTCAGAGATGTTTGTGTTCATTTCTAAATAGCTTACAAAGCCCAGGCCTTGAAGGTTTCCAAATGGAACAGCAAAGTGTGTCAGTGATATATAATATTTGGTTTACTTCTAAATACTTCTTATGTTTTTGTCCTAGAACAACATTTGGATAGAAAGATGACAATGCTTTTCTTGGTCCTTTGTGGTTTTTTTTGATACCAGATACTTCCAGCATTAGAATACAACACAATCAAAAACATACCCAGCCTGCTCCAGAACCAGCCAGAACTGTCAAAATACTTGAAGGCATTGGATGATAGATCTGCCTTTGGTCTGAGATATAAAAGAAGAAACATCAAGTGTTTAATACTCAGCCAGTTGACCACCTGAAGACACATAACACACCTAACCATACAAACCTTTATCTCCTAAGGATCTCTGAAGTGCATTAGACATGACATGGGGCTCTGGGAGAACAGACCTGTAAATGGTTGTGTTTAATAACCATTGGTTTAGTTATGGTAGCGTTAGACATCCTGTTGCCACTGTCACCTCTCAGTTTCATGGCTGTGATTCAGCAGAGAAAGCTGAAAGGATATTAAATAGACAGACTCCTCAGAAACCAAAATGACTTGGTAGGTGCTGTACAGGAAAATCAGTTATGAACTATTAAGCACTTACTACATAGGGCTGCTCATGGAAATAGAAGGAAAACATCAATTTGCCAAAACAAAAACTGTCTGTAGAAACATACTGGTTGCAATAAAAACCTCCTAAGAGAAGAATTTTTCAGTTTATAACTTAGTGCCAAAATAAGACAGTTACTCCAACTCTCAGCAGTTATAAAGCCTCTTGGTAGCAGCTCGAGGGGAGCGAGGACAGACGGCTCCGCTCCCGCTCTGTACCCCAAGGATGCGCTTTCGGCAGCCGCCCCCTGTCCGCACCGGCTGCTCGGACACGGCTGCTGTCACTTGGGGATGCCAGGGAGCAAAACCCTCCCGGCACCTCAATCTTTCACCATTATTATTAATATTAGCTTGTGTTTCTACTGAAATTGGATCCTGAGACACACACTTCATTTAGAAATACTTTCCACTGTGTTGCCTGAAACCCAAAATATTCCATTATGTTGTGGAAGTACACTTCATCAAAGATTTTTTAAACCATTTCCTTTCAGGTCTCAGGTATATAACCAAGACACGACTAATTTTAAGAAACAGGGGTGTATCAGTTTGAATGCTCTGTCTGAGGACTGGAGTAAAAACAAACAATGCATATTATAGTAAAAAAGGAAATTCAAGTCATACTTGTACTGACTATTTTTTATGATCCAACAAAGAGATGTCCTGACTCCAGTTTCTTTCAAACATATTTTGAATGGTCATCATGCTCCTTCAGCAATACTAGGAGGAGGGAAAATAGAGTATCTTTGCTTGTATACCACAAAAAAAGCTGACTAGATCTACAGAACCAACAGCAATAGATATATACAGGAAAGAAGCAAGTATGTAAATAATTCTGGTATATAAATTCTCAGTAGAAAGGTTTTCAATGTCTCAAATTCTTAAGTTACTCACTAGTGTAAGAGCTGAATTTTGAAGCATACGGGACATAAGAACACACAGGCTAAACCTGAAGTTTCACTGGGTCCCTTAACCAGTCTGCAGTATCAGCAAGAACAGATACCAGAGATGTGTACAGGAGCAAGACAAGCACCCTAAGATACCTCCCCCGCATCCAACAATTTGTATTTCAGGGACCCCCTAAAAAAAAGGTGCTTCCTCTGTATTTAGTAAGTCACAATGGATTTATCTACCATGAGCGTGTGTCTTGAGCCCTGGCAAGGTTTCATCATCCGGAACATCCTGTGGTTAGAAGCTCTGCACAGCTTAATTACACATGGTGTGAACAAGTTGCTCGTTTGCTCTGATGTTTTTCTTACTCACTTTGTTCCTATTTCCTGCTCAAAAAAAGCACTGAACAATCCATCTCAGCACTGTGCAATCCATGGGGCACATTCTTATTTGCCTCCCAGTTCCCAGCCATCTCTCCTCTAGGCTGGAGTGCCCCAGCCGACCTAATTGCTCACAGTCCATAAGCGACCTCACGCTTTTGATCATCCTTGTTGCCTTTTCCTGACCCTTTTCCAATTCTGGGATGTCTTTTCTGATGTGGCAGAACCACACACAGTATTAAAGATACAGCTGCATTACAGACTTATACAGTCGTATCATGAGGCTCCTCTATTTTGTTCTCTATTCCTTAATATCTAATATCTGATCTCCTTTTCCTCTTTTACTGTAAACTGAGCTAACGCTTTCTAGAACTTCAGTTTCTGCCCTGAATTTTCCTAGAACTGCCTTATTACTGAGTGGTATTGGGCAGTGTTTTTCACTCATCCCTTCATATATAAAGGTTTCGCTCTTGTTGATCACATTGTATTTGTCTGCATTTAATTTCATGGGCTATCACAAAGCTGAGTCACTGAAGAACTCACAAGGTCTTTCAGTAGCTCTTTGAAACCAGCCCTCATTAGGCAGGAAAGAACTACAACGATCTTAGTAAAGACTTAAAAGGATTTTGACAAAAAGAGTTGAAATGGTAATTATTACAGCTAACTTAAAAGTTTGAATAATAGAGTGATTAATAAAGGTAGTTTAAGGATGTTCACCAGGAAGATAGAGCCAGTTTAAAAACCAGTTTAAAGGACGTGGAAAAGTTTAAAGTTTGTGGAAATACAAGAGGAAATAATCCTTCCTATTGCTCTTACATTTCTTAGGAAAAAAGCCATTTTTCACGGTGGATAAACACAATGTTACATTTTTGGTTTGTGTTAGGTTTTTCACCCCTTATCTTTCCAATGATCACCCAGAAAAACAGCCAGCACGTTCCATTGTTAACTCCATATCAGCTTTAAGAACACTATACTAAGAGTTATCAGAAAATCCAGTGGCATTTATGAAGGAAGCAAACGTCATTCTGATGAAGGATTGCTATGGCTTTTCTTCTGCAGGACCGGTACAGTTAAAATGAATTAAAAAATATCAATTTGTACTGGCTATAATAAACGTGACAGTAGGTGGCTTTCCGAAACACACGCCTAAGAGCAGAACGCTTTAAAGATGTTGCCACAGAGCCGGGGTTTTAACCTTGGCAGTTCCCCAGCCCCAAAATGTCTCTGCTGGGATCACACAAGAGAGTTTTGAATAAACTAATGAGACTCCATCTCAACAACAGTCACAGACTCTATAACGAACATTTAATTTTGGTTTTCACAATGCTATATTAAAATTAAAATCTACCTTTGCACCTAGTTACTGATGTTTCACAGGTTGCATTCCTTGAGCCAACGCAATGCAATCAGAGAATATTAATGTTGTAACATTGCTAATTTAGTAAGTCCTGTCTGCCAGCAGCATTGCTGGGGAACACTGACATCACGTGGCTTGAGACCAGGGGAGGCTCGGAGACAACTCTGCGGAGGTGTGTTCGGATATATTCCAGATGATTGTACCTGACATTTTCCCAGATACGGTTTAGTTAATGAAATATCTCCTATATGGTCAAGCAGGTAAAAATATGTCCGTGCAGCCAGTGGAACAGAAAATGGGGCAATCTTTTTATAGCAAAAATTATCCAGAAGCAAATGCCATATTGGAATAAAAAAGTGGAATTTTCTTCTGCCAGTGGGCACAAATCTGCTTTCATTAAACAGATAGAAATTAAACATCTGTAGCTAAAATCAAGCTAATTGTGTCTAATAGCATACCTTTTCACATAGGTGAAAATGTGACCACAACCAGGCAGTGTCTTTGTACTGAAGAAACTCGTCTATTTTGCAGCCTTAGATAACACTACAAAAAGGACAAAGATGGAAAATGTAAAGAGTTAGAACCACTTGTGAACAACCTGACAGCATCATAACGCTTTAAGAGGATCCTAATGACAGACATTTTCATTAGTTAAACTAGATGAACGAACAAAGGACACCTTATACATGATTTTATTGCTTGTGACCAAATAGCAGTTTAACTGACAACCTGTCACTAAAGCAAATGACACAAAAGATATTTGTTTGGTAAAGCAGAGAGAGAAATAACAAGAAAAAATCCTCGCAACTTCAGAGCCCAGAAGCAGACTGTACTTTAGAAGCACAGCATACAAATCAATCCATAGATCTTTAAAATTACATAAAATAATTTAAAGATTATATGTAATCTATCCAATTTGTTTTCAGTAAATTCCTTGTACTTCTTTGTATGAAAGAAACAGAAATAAGGGTACCACTGTGCTGTGAATGTACTTTTACAGCATAGGTTTGGCATATTTAGAAGTGCAGTTTAAAAGTTCTTGCCAAGATCACAATATTAAGGCTATAGTAAGAGTGGATAAATTTTGTACCAGTTTTCTATCCTCATTAAACTGTTCATTAATCAGTGACACTTTCTGTTCTTTTTATGATCTTTTGCAAGAAAAAGTCATCAAAATTCTAATTAGTAATATCGCTAATATGAATTGCAATAGTGTGGTGGGTATATTTTGCAATTAATGTACCTTGTTATCAAGAGCAGAATGCACAAGTGCTCTTATTCTCCAAGAAATCACTATCAATTTAATCATTCTGAAATTACAAAACATCACTTCGGTCCACTGAAAAACATCTACCTTGACTTTAAGACATCTGGATAAGATATCAAAGATACGCAAACAGAAGAGCAAAGCAGCATTGTTTACAATGGAGGAACAAGAGTTAGCAGTAATTCCAGAACACCTCATGTATGTTTGAGATATGAGTTAGGAAATCAGAAGTTTTCTATAAACCCCTAAGGAGTGCTCAAAAATTATTCTTATGCAGTACTGAGATGAATTATTTTAGATATATGCAAGTACAAATCAAGCAACTATATGTTGCAAGGGGTAAAATGCACAAAAAATGATCCGTTGCGAGAAACAGTCTTAAACACACGGACATGGATGCAGAGAGAATGGTCTCTTCAAAGAAAATTGTTTAAAAAGTGAAGAGCAGGAGTGTGAATGCTGCCATATAACAAATGGTACATGTGCTACAAAAAAACCTGTACCCTCCTGACAAATTTACTTACTTGCAGAGTAGTAAAGAAAGGTGAAGTCAACTGTGTTACCTTGGCTTTTTTATCAAATTGAAGTCACGCTGAGTTTATTTTGGTGATTTTTATTATTTTATTACGTTCCCCATAACCTAATTTCAGAAAACTTAGTCTTGCCATTGGCAAACACACCACTGCAAGTACTCAAAGCAACTCACCTTAACATCTTTGCAAATATCTACCGATGAGTAAATTGATTAAAGTTTCTCTATATCCAAACTGCTTTTAATAGGTTCCCACCTAGTTTCAAAAGCTTGCCTGAATATTAGTCATGCACAAAGTTTTGGCGGGTTAATTAGGCTGATCATTAGCTATTCTACATGATCTGTAGACACAGATTTGCTTCTCAGACATAGTTCCTTCAGCAGTTGCTTAAATGTGTGTTCCGAATGCTAAGGTGTCTAGATAAGAGCTGCAATTAATGTGGCAGATTTGTATTGCAACACTTCACTGGTACCTACTCTATGATCTATCATCTAGATCAGCTAATAGTAACACAGATAAATTACAGCTGTGTGAATTCTGCATGCGCAGCATTCGGTGAGCAATCTTATCTCTTACTTTATGGTTTCATCATATGCACTACAGATAAATCTGTCTAATAATCAGACAATTCCATTTTTTTGTTCTCATTAGTTACACCCAGTGATGTAGGTAGAGCATAATAAAGTGCTGTCTACCGGTAGCTTCAACAGCAGGTTAACACACATCTAAGGTGGATCATCTTACCCAGCTGGAATCTGTGTCCCACCAGAATGTCAAGACTTCAGACATTTGCCCAGTATTTCCCAATGAAAAATCACCCCTACAGAAACTCTCCAGAGAAGTAAGAATGACATATCCAGAAACTACAAGATTATACAGATGACGTGTATCTCCAAAACTTGTCAGTCTCATATGATACATACAAGTTTTCTGGTAATCCTAAGCAGAAATACAGGAGCCTCACCTAGTGCGTAATGAGCAACTTGAAATCGGTATTTCAGTACAGGTAGCATGTCTGGCACATGTGACAGCTGTCACATCAGCATGTCAATCTCTTCAAACACACCAACATTTTAACCCGAATTGAGAGCAGATGAAAAAGAGTGTTGAAGATAGTTAGTAGTGCGCAGGGTCACTGGGAATGCAGCTTCCCCAGGCATCCCGATGTGCTTTACACCCTTTACAGGAAGAAAAGGTTTTAATAATCCATATCCATTCATTTAATGCCACTCTGCTACCAACTTAAGTTTCCAAAAAACAAGTAGCAGGAAAGAGACTGAAAGAACATTCCTATCCTGTATGTTACCAAATTACGAAGAGATGGCAACTTAGTTTATTGCAAAAACAAGAGACCAAAAATAATTAGTCACACTGTGCAATTGTCTGGTTATTTCTGTAGGGAGAACTTTACATTATGCTAAAATAAATCAGTTTCAGACACAAATAGTGATGGAGCAGCTGGTTAGATTATTTAAAGCAGCAACTCCCCAACCAATTTTTTGCCCTTTTTTGGAGGTGAATTTCCCCTAGCTTCTCAGCAGCAGAACAGGCTGGAAGTACCTCTCTCATCTACATATCTACGTGTATTGCCACCGCGCAAAGACAGAACTGCTCTTCACAGATGGCATTTTGGGTCCCAAATAGAGAAAGGAACATATTCTTTACCAGACTCCCATTTCTCTCACAAAGTCTCCACTCCTCTTGGCATCAATCTGTCCCACCTTACCCCCAGCTGTGAGGCCACCGGACGCTTGGGGCGGAGCAGCAGCACTTCTCCCAACACGAGGCTTCGCGTCCCCAAAGTGCCCAGGTCACTGGTGTTGCTTGTACTCGCTCCCCCCAGAACCTTCTCATTCCTGCTCCTGACCCTGGGGTCTCCACAGATAACACAGCATCTCCCTTATGAGGAAAGGCTGAGGGAGCTGGGGCTCTGGAGCTTGGAGGAGACTGAGGGGTGACCTCATTAATGCTTACAGATATCTAAAGGGTGAGTGTCAGGAGGATGGAGCCAGGCTCTTCTCGGTGACAGCCAATGATAGGACAAGGGGTAATGGGTTCAAACTGGAACACAAGAGGTTCCACTTAAATTTGTGACTAAACTTCTTCCCAGTGAGGGTGGCAGAGCCTGGCCCAGGCTGCCCAGGGGGGTTGTGGAGTCTCCTTCTCTGCAGACATTCCAACCCGCCTGGACACCTTCCTGTGTAACCTCATCTGGGTGTTCCTGCTCCATGGGGGGATTGCACTGGATGAGCTTTCCAGGGCCCTTCCAATCCCTGTCATTCTGGGATTCTGTGAACCCTGCCTCCAAACACCACCTCTCCCACACAGCTTAGGTTCACCTCAAGAGTCTGAACTTTGCTGAGAATAAATAGGAATCTTCACAGAACCAGCAAAGGCCAAGAGTAATTAGGAAAACAGAAATACTGACTACAGCAATTGCTGTCAACTCAGATGGGAAGATTTCAGGACCTCAAAATCTCTGACTGAAGTAAGAGCCAATTGTATGCTTGCATGTCTATTTCTATCAAGTGATTAGGAATTTCTTCATCACAAATGCAAATAAACATTACAGGAAAGACTAGTTCATAACCAGAATTACTTGATTTTGCTTTCTTTACTGCATTAAAGCGGAAAGTATTTTAAAATGTCAGAAAAAAACCCCAAAACAATAGGGAAGCTTATGCACTGGACAGTTCAACTTTTTTTGCCATTCAGGCTTAACTAAACTGTGATTAAGTTCTTGTTGCCATCATCAAGTCAGTCTTACAGCTTTAAATAAAACTGTTGATTTCAGTAGCCTGCTAATGAAACGAGCAATTTCCTACATAATGAAGCCATAAATGTGACAACTTTCTCTGCATTTTGAAAGCTTATTGAAATAAAGCAGCAAGAAGTGATTTTTGAGAACTCTAATACAAAACCTCTTGCTAAATACAGAAACTAAGTTTGCATAAAATACACTGCTTCTTTCTCAGAAACAGTCACATTTGAAGACTGAAATTCCATTCAGTATCCTTGCAATTAGCATGGCAAAGAGATTTAAGCAGCAAAAGACTTGTTTAAATAATTTTAAGGAATTTGCAAAACTGTATTTTTAACTTGTTATTTGTAATAAAAGGAAAACTACAGTGAGTCTTAGAGATTAATTTGAGGTGCTGCGGCCTTTTTTCTGCTTCACATATAAAGTACTCATTCTGCCTGAGATAGTGTAAGATGGTACTTTCACATAAATAAGAACTTCTGGATATTAGCTACTATATGTCCGTCTATGTATTGGATCGGCTGAAGTTATCTTTATTGATAATTAAAGCTACCAGTTTTATGGAGCCTAAAAACACAGTTTTAAAGAATGAAAGAAGTAAATGACACCACACCATGTAGCAGTCAGCTTTTTTGTGAGGAAAATTTTAGTACTCCATGATTTATCACTCTGTAAGACACATGTTTGCATAAACTAGTCATCTTAATCAAAATCACTTAAGAGTGTTTCAGTTCAAACCACATATACATATAAGTTAAATGCCTGCCATTTAAAAATGAAACAAAGGCTGACCCCTAATATTAGAAAGCATAAGCAATATGGGCACTTAAATAAGAAAATCACACACTTTCAATCTCAGGTTGGCACACGCACAGATCTGAGATCTCCCTCAATTCTGTGAGCTTCCCTACCTGCTCTCCTGACTTGGGTCACTGCAAGGCCTCAAAAACTGTCCGGTTTTTGCATTGCTGCAGTACAAAATTATGTCCTGTTGTGACAGTGCTAGTCACTCCACATAAATCAACCAAAGGCTTTGCTTGACAAAAGCTCAGATCATCTTGTCTTCTACAATCACTTCTATTAGTACTACCTGTACCTGTGGGCAAGTGAATGAATAGGACTGTACTCAGATGCCCTATTTGTTGCTTACTGTAGATTGCCTAGAGAACATGAACTTGCTGCACTTCTTGTTTCCTTGCGTTAGTCTATAAAGGAATGAACTTTGTATAGGTGACACATGCATGCTCTGCCAGAATGCAAACTCTGCAGTGGCAAGGCAAATACCTTTGCCAAGGAGAAACAAAAGAGTTGGTTACGCTCCTGTCATGTCTGAGAGTTGCTGGAAAAGACACCACCCGCCTCTACCCTTTCCACACCTGTTAGTTAATTCTCTGTAGCCTCTCCTACCACCCTTGGTCATCTCTGAAATACCTGCTGCTACATCAAGTTAAACAGCCATTCCTTGAGTTTTTTCCTGATGCTTTTGATAGTTCTGGCACTGAACAGTGAGCAGAGCAAGTCTTTGGAAAGCTGGAGTACTGTCTCCAAAATAACAAAGGCAGACATTCTTCTTGGCTCTGCTTTTCTTTGGTGAACAGGTTACACTTGTACTTTAAAGCCATATGAATTTGAAGGAAAAATACAGCTCTTTCATATTATTTAAAGCTGGCAGCATTTGCTGTGAGAGTTGAGTTCACTATTAGTGATAACCGCTGCAGTTACTTGGGGCCAAACTGTTCAGCACTTCTCTACTTAGGGCAATACTCCTTAGACCGAGCAGCTCTATGCATGCTAATTTGAGTAATGTGCTGGGGTGTTTTTTTGTATTTCAAGTATCATGCTTGTATTTCATGAACCATTATTAGTAGTTATGGAAGTGTCTTGGGGCTCCAAGACACTTCACAGCCCCATTACAGTTCATATCAAACAGCTGCACAGGCAAAAGTAGCTCCTGATTTAAACAGCTTAAGCATTTTCCTTTGCCAAACAGAGATCAACACGTTGGATGGAGTTTCACTGAAAATACTTATCTCACTATAGAGCAGATATAAACATATGTTGTTTGTCTGCAGCTAATTTATACTTTCACTTCTGTAATGTTCTTAGTTCCCACTGGGTTAGGAGCAGCCGGAGAAAAGTTAAATCATAATCACATGAGTAAATTATCAGTGACACCTAAAAGCAGTTGCAAACTGCCTTATCATTTCAATTAAACTGAGAACTCAGCTGGTTTATGTCTGCATTAGTCAAGCGGCACCAATCAGTAAATTATTACAGAGGCAAACACCATAAATCTTCATTGACTAACGATGATGAGGAATTTCCTGCAACTTCCTCTAATTGATCCTCACCCTGGACTTCTCACATCCCCTGACAGAGCCCAGCGCTGCCATGTCCCGGAGCCACGTTCTGTGCTTGCCTGTTCCCTGCTCCTTGGAAATCAATCATCCTGTTGGTATCTCTTAGTGTGTACACATGGATAGAAACCAATCTCTGCACAAAAGATTAATAGTAATTCTTTCCAAGAAATGCCTAACACCTTTATAGTGTTGATCAATACACAGGTTTAAAAAGCTTATGCTCAGAGGCTGAAAAGCTATATCCCAATGTGTTACAGTAAGACAGTAAAATACTATTAATCCAGGTTCAGACGCCTGCCAATTGAAAAACACCATGTGATACGATGAACAAGTAACCATATTTAACACAGCTTAACACTAGTTCTTATCACATTTCCAGCAACATTTGGTGGTACAGTCTCTGGTGGGAATTTGTTCAGACTACTCAGAATAGCTTTGGGTAGCATTATAGTTCATCATAGCAAGATATAAAGTGTTCTACCACATATTGTTATGTCAGGAGATTTATCAAAAGGTATAATGCTGAAGTGATGAGTATGCCCTTGCTCACAAAGCAGGTGATAATATAATATGTAAAAAAGTACATACTACTACTAGGGTTTGGTTTGGTTACCCGCTCTGCATTTTCAAAGGCCCTTACTAGGGACAAATAATTCCCAACACTCCTACTCTAGCCTGATACATAATGCATAAGGTTATAGAAAATGTGTATTCATGAGACTTGTTTGGCTTTTGTCAAAAAGAACTGTGAAAAATTATGATGGAACAATTTTCATTTCTGACACATTGTTTTTGTAGTTCATTCATGACTGGGAATTGAGGGGTTGAGAATTTTGTCTGCCGCAGATGTCGCGGAGAGGAGAGGAGCTACCGAGCTCCTCACTTACTGCTTTGTTGCTGACAGTGACAGGAGACCTCAAGGAAATACTTCTCTTGACATTAAACACGATGAGTAAATCCCTAGGCTACTCTCCCACTTTAATGCACTAGAAAAGCCATGGCGCAAGACATTTGGGAGCACATAAAAACAAGTATGTTTTATAACCAGAACTGGCCTATGGCAAGAAACTTTGAGTTTCAATACAGGACCACGGGATTGTTTATAATAATAATAAAAACTGAAAATCTAGATAAAAGCTCATAAAGCTTAGTAAGCCTGGCAGACAAAAGGAATATTTTATTTTGGGATAAAACTTTTCTTTAATTGCTTTCAACATGTACACTGACTCTTTTCACTGTATTTCCTCCATCCAAACATTTTTTCTGAGGTTGTAGCTGCCAGTGTGACAAATTTGGTGTCAATTAAGGAAGTCAGAATCTTTTAAAAAAATACCAATTCCTTCATTATAGGAAAACAAACAAACAAACACACACAAGACAACCCATTTTACATTCACAGCTGCAGTTAGTTGTCAGGTAGCTCAATTAAATTTGATCCTTTGGGGGGTGAAAAGAGTTCTGGAGAATGGCAACAGCACGGGAAACCTTTCAACTTTGGTCCCTATCTGAGCCGTATATGCACATAATGGAGTTTGCGAACTTACCTCCCCATGAGATCTGCAGAGACTGCTGTAACCAGGCACAATGTATTTGCCTAGAAGATGGAAATATCCTCCCTTCATCTCTGAATGCATGGTTTAACTCTAATATTTAGTTCTGTGAAAAATAGGCACCCCAGGCTCCGGCATCACAGGCAAATTCCCCAAGGGCAGCCCAGGCAGCTTTGCATACACAGAGCACCAGCTCAGCCAGCCCACGTCCCTCTGCAGAATGCCGGCAAGAACCCATCCTCACCTCGGAACCTCCGAGGTCCTACCTTTCCTCAAAGATCCATTCAATGGAAATCGCAACCGGCTCGGAGGTGTGATGCATAAGCCAAAAAGCAACTCTTAGGCTAAGTTTAAAAAGTAGTTTAGGTCAAGTTTCCTCTTTAAAACAGGCATTCCTTTTCCTAGATCAAAATACTTTCTGAATAGGAATCATAATATTTTACGTATAACTCCAAATAACGTTTTATCAATGCCCTTTACGATAGTATCAAATCTCTCTCCTGGAAACAGCTACCAGTACAACAGAGGATCCGCATTCCCTTCTTCCCGGCCACAGCTCTGTGGTGGCAGCCGTCCCGTAACCACCAAACACACCCAACTGCTTCCTCTCCACCGCTTCCCCCAAAGCGCTCCCACACAAAGCACAAATTCTTTTGTTATATCACAAAAGCACAACCCTGCACTTTATGTCATTAATTTGATCCCAGTAACTCTGTTACTCTCCAGAAAACCCGTTCCTGCTACACAAAGCTCCGATTCTCCTTTCTGTTGATGTTTTCAACTTTGTCATCAGCAAATTTCTTTGCTGTGTTCCCACCTTGGCATCAACACCACTGAAGAAGATACTTGTGTGATCCCAAATTCAGCACTCAAGAACTCGGAGACTATTCTCCTGTTAGGCAGAGCACCTCCCAGGCTCACTCTCAGCTCTCTCCTTAGCAGTTCCATGTTTCCACAGTGCAAAACAACCAGCTCCTCAGACACAAGCAGGACAGAATTTTACAGCTAGAAAGCTGCTACCTTATCTAAGAGATGGGATCTATCTAGCCTAAACTGGTTTTCATTGCCTTTTATACCCCTCTCCTTTATCTCCAGCTCCTTCAGTGCTTTTTCTTTAAGACCACACAGCCAGCCAATCCCTCTGATACAAAGTATTAACTTCTCCACCTTCTGCTTTTACATTATTTATGGCAATTTCCATATTGTTATACACTTTACTACTGAACCTTTAACTTTCCTATCCAAGTTCCATATTATCTATTATCCTCCTTCCTTAAAACCCAGAAAAATACTCAGTTGGTTTTCTTTTGTCTTTTATTCTTTGCCTGTCTCTTGCCCAAGTAAATCCATGCCTGATTTCAGCGAGGAGAAAATACAGTTCAGGGTTCAGTTTCTTACACTGACAAAGAGATATCTTAAGAACACCTGTCTAGAATCAAAGGGTTACACCTGCTATTATATTCTCTGTTACAACGTGAGTCTGAAAGACAGATACACATATTTGTTTCCCTGTGTTTCCTAGAATGTTATCTTTTATTTAAAGTTCAGAAGTTAATAAAAGAGGATGGGTTTTTCTTCTGTTTCTCGTGCCTGAACGGGGTCTTTTTATCTCCGAATTTTTAAAATGTGACAGAGACATAGCCATGCAAAAACTTTGAGATACATTCCTGTGTCATTTTTTCCCCATCTGCTGTTTCAGGCACCGAGATATTTATAAAGTAAGAAACAAAACTGAAAATATTAAGTTTCAAGAAAGAAGTGACAAAGTGTAAGAACTATTTCTAACAGGCTTGGTTCATGAGGCATAAAGACATCGACTCTTAGTTAAACAGAAATCTAGAGAATCAAAGACACCTTAATTAAGAGCTCAGTGTAAACATTGCAATTATTAACCTTCACAAGAAACAGGCAATAAAATTCCAAAGCTGTTCTATATCTGCTGCTAAATGGCTACATTCATTTTGTTCACACGGCCAAGCTGGGTGGCTTACAGAAAATTATGTAGAAACATTTAAGTCTGCATCACTGAGACTTGCTTTAATTTTCACATGAAAACCCAGAGACGTTTTTTCAAGCTTTGCTTTGTTAGCGACAGAGAGCAAAAGCAAGCACTGGTCTACTGCCAGTTTCCATGTTCTTAGCTCATATTTTCAATTTATGTGGATAATTAATGTATGATCATTTAATTCCTTGAAATTTTAATACCAGTGTTTAAAATGAGTCTTACTCAATGACCATTTCAACCTGCCACCGCTCTTATTCTCTTGGTATCTTTTTCATTTCAATAGCTTTTATTTCTACAATCAGATTTTATCAAATTCAAAGGCTGTTCCTTCTTATTTTTAAAGAGCACATAGGCATAGATCTTTCTCTTAAAGCAACACATCTGTCAAAACTATAAAGATGTAACCTTCCCTGGGAGATCCAGCCTAAAACCAACTTTTACCTTTTCTTAAAAAAAGGTGTGACGGAGCAAAAGGTATCAACAGCAGTGCACAATCTGGCCAATAAGATTAAGACTTATTTCATTTAAAAATTAAAAATACATCTAAACTGCTCCTGAAAGTCTAACAATAATGCATACATTTATTAAAGTGACATATACATTTTAAAGATTTCAGATTACAAGTTGCTGAAGATATATCATAACTGGAGGGACACAAGTATAACTTTAAACCATTGGCCAGTTTTACTCTAGAACAGAACATGTGTACATTAGGCTACCTAAAAGCAACATAAAGCAATCACCGCGCTTTCTCTCATCACTCTCAGCTGTCCCTGGCAGCCTGTGACATCTGTGATGTCGCCTGGGAAAAATGCCCATGTCCCATTTAAACTTGATGCTTTTTTCAATGAACATTATTAAGTAGGAAAAAGAAATCCAGAAACAAACCTGACACAACATTAATTGAAGCCTACTGATTTGTGTTTGTTTTCTTTTCATGCAGATCAATTCAATACCTTTCTGAATCTTTTATGATGCTTGTTGTAGCCTTTACACCTGAATTATTTCACAGACTATCCCCTGAATCACACCAAATGCAGATGTATTTGTTTTAAAAGATTTTGCTGAGACGTGGAAATATTTTTCCCTTTCTGCAAAGGCTACATAAGCATCCTCTTAAATTACTCTTTGCACAAGTACACAATTACAACTTCTGCTGTTACAGAGTTTAGACAGGTTAAGTTTTATCTGCCTGGTAGTGAAGCGAGAAAGTACAAAGCATCTTCACCTCTTTCTCTTACAAAGGAAGACTGTAGGGACAGAGAAACTATTCAGCAGTTCAGTGGAGCAAGGCTGGAAAATGATACCTGGAAAAAAGACCAAGGACAGAGGGGTCTCTATAGATGATGTGGTACCAGACACATTCTTACATCTGAACTGGACGAAGGTTACATCTTTTTGCAAGACCCAGTAGTACCATAATTTCCGAATCATCACTCCTAAAGCTCAGTCAATAGATGTTTATGGATAACTGATTTCTTTCTGTTTTTTTTAAGGGCAAATCCAAAAGTATGAGAGGTAATCTTCAATGGAAAGGGGGCAACAAGCACCAAGCATAATATTTCATTAATTTCAAAGTTAAACTTTCATCTTCGACAAAGGTTTTGTTATATTTCTCTGAGGTTGTTTAAGAAAAGAAAGCGTAAAAAAATTCAAGCAGAAAAAAAAATAGTGGCAAAGATTCAAAAAATCCATTGCCCAGCTTTGCATTTTCAGCTTTAAGGTTATGAAGCACTTCTTGCATTAGTTTAATGTTTCAGAGGAGACAGGTTGTATGCTTTAGAGCTACTCGTTAAAGAAACAATGCTTGGAAAAGTTGTTTTTACAACTGCTCCATTTTACAGTAAGAATGGTATAATACATAACTAAAGCATTGTTTACTATACTTTTACTTTTACTCCATTAATTTTCTGGTGCATCTGCTATCAAAATATTCAAGAAATACCCCTCAGTGATCCAGAGGTGTCCCCATCATGATCTTACAGATGAAAGACAACATTTAACTGTCCAGTAAAACTGTTTATAGAAACAGTAAAACTTTTTACAGAACAACACCTTCAGAATATGTAGGTCTCTTCAAGCTTGAGCTTTGGTAGAAATGTCATTCCCAAGTGAACAAGTAGCCCTCAAAACAACCGAGAACGGTAACAATTAGGTTTACATTTGCACACGTGCTCATGAGAAGAGAACTGAAGCACCCTGCCTAGGCAGGCTGACTCAGGGACATTAATATCCTTAAAAATGGGAAAAACAGTCTGAAAGAGCGTAACACAATTTGGTAGCAAGAAGTTCAATCTATTATGCTCTGGCACCAGCAATAAACTGCACGAATACAGAATGAGAACAAACGGAATCATAGAATCATTTTGGTTGAAAAAGACCATTAAGCTCATGAAGTCCAACCATAAATTGTTGCACAGTAGTGCTTCAACAGAGAATACAGGGCTATAGCACATCACCAGATGCACATGAACAAAAATACGATGCTACAGTTGAAGCCTGAGTAGCAGGAGCAGATGCAATCCCAGTGTTGCTCTTGCTCAGCTTTTGCAAGATCTCAGCAGGAAAACCATGATCAGATCTGGGCATCACTAACCAAATACAGACCATACAGTGACAATGATCTATAAAATTTGAAAGACAACATATATGTATCTTTTACTATTCTAATTAGAAATTTGTGTTGTTTCTCACAGTATACTGAACTGCTGCTATGAAATGTAGAAAAGAATGCCCAGTATTGCTACCTTCAGAATACAAATTTCTTTTAAACCATTGGCTGTTGACAACATGCTTGGCATTTCAAACATTTAACATACTGGACAAGTGGAAAGGTCAAATAGCGTAACAATATGCCCAGCATTTTTCCAAACGCCTGAACATTTCAGTCATTTCATAAAACATTGTTTCACAAAATTCCACAGAATCATAGAATGTGAGGGATTGGAAGGGCCCTGGAAAGCTCATCCAGTGCAATCCCCCCATGGAGCAGGAACACCCAGATGAGGTTACACAGGAAGGTGTCCAGGCGGGTTGGAATGTCTGCACAGAAGGAGACTCCACAACCCCCCTGGGCAGCCTGGGCCAGGCTCTGCCACCCTCACTGAGAAGAAGTTTCTTCTCAAGTTAAATTAAATTTTTGTGGTTTTATTTTCATAGCCACCTTTTGCTCCTGCAATCCCTTCTGTACAAAAAGAGAAGCACTGTCCACTGCATAGTCTCTGAACTTTCTTATACATTTAGTAGCTAAGATGAGCAGATATCTCCACAGAATTCAAAGGGGCAATTAAGATTAATAATCTGCACTCGCGGGTTGCAGGCTGGGTGTAGACACTTATGCAGCTGTTCACATTTTCATATGTGGCTACTGTCAGACTAAGAGATTTTCAAAAACAAATGCAAACCAATCTAGATAATAGAAACAGTCCCCCTTTTGTTTTCCTCATCAAAATAATATATTTTCACATTTTTCCTCCAAACTACACACAGTTGGTGTGCAAAATATATTGAATATAACTGTAGAACAGGTAGATTGCAATAAAAACCATCTGAGGTGTAAATTAGCTCAATATTTATCTCATCTAATACGCAAATTAAGACAATGTATTCTCATTAACATCAGCTCCATTTCCTTTAAGCTAAACTAAATCTCCAGCCAGAGCAGAAAGAAAAAGAGTATCTGTAGTTCTCTTTGAAGCTAATGAGGGTATGATTAGCCTCCCACTTCGTTATCAACTGGCGCGCTCAGGAGAACTTACCCTGGGTAAAGCACAACATAAATGTATGTGATCCAAAAACTAAAGGCATGCTTAGTGTGGTACCATATTATGCACCAATAAAATACAAATCAAGAAAGGGCAAATTCCAGGTACGTTCCAAAATAAAATTGTACACTAAAAGGGAAAGGCATTTTCTCCAGATGGATATTTAACAGAAGCAGAAATGACATAGCCCTTGCTGATGATCAGGAAAGCAGCAAGAGGATTTTTCAGGAGATGGTACATCCTATAAGCTCTGAAATACATCACTTGCTGTAAAGCAGTGCATCTGCTGTGCAGAATCTGTGTATCAGCTTGGTTTAGAAGCAAAAATCAAGAACAAAAACCACCAAACAACACAAACCTCACCAGAACTGCATTTCTAATGAATGTGCTGCCTCCCCCAGCCTCAAAAGATTTATGTGATGACTTGGTTGCTCTGCTAAAGAGGACAACATAATGTTATTTATGAAACCAGTTTTAATTCATCATTGTCCATAACAATTGGTTTTGATTAGCAGTTTGAATTCTAACACTTGCACACACTACCTGTATCCAGCTGAAGCAATGAGCTATGTGGCTTCCAGCAGCCTTAGGGGACTGAAAGGTAGAAAATGCTGCAATTCAGGATTGTTCTTAATTTCCATATGTTGCTAAGCACTTCGTGTCACCAGTTTGGTGGACTGAGAGCTCTCAAATAAAAATATGCAGGGAAAGCAGAGGTCACACTGCAAAATAAAGAGAAGAAAGTCGCTCACTAAAGTGAAGGGAAACTAAAGAGGAGAAGATCCACCTCTGAACCAGCTCCACCAGAGATTTGACTGTATCAAATCTGATAGCAGATGAGCCCCAAACAACTTTAAGTGCATGCGAGAGCTGTGTAAACCCAGGGGCTGAGGCTTCTGCTGCTGGGTTGTGCGAGGGAAGAGAAATCCACAGGGAGAAGCCTGTTGCTGGACCCAGGATTATATTAGAGTAACGTGACGTACAACGGTGACTATAACACACCCAGTGGCAGCGGTGGATCTGCCACCCTTGTGAGATGGGCTGACATGCTATAACTAGGCTGGATCTCCCTTAAAGTTTCAATCCTAAGACAAAAATTGTGATAAAACCACTCAACCTGTACCGCAGTGGCACTTCTGATGTGCCCCACTCTATCTGCTGTCACTAGGGCACAGGGGGTCACCCAGAGGTGCCAGCACAGCAGACTACAGCCCCCCATGCTCCCTGGAGGAAACTCGGGGAGGCCACCACCACGGACCTTCTGCCAATATGGCACAACATTTCCTGCAGATTCTGGCTTGCTTCATCCTGCTCCACATGAGAAACAACTGTGGCAAAAGGGGAAATCAAATAAGCAGACAGTTCTTTGGGAGTTATCTCACCAACTTCCCACCACCTACATTGTCGTTGTTATTATTAACATTCTCATTGTTACTGACAGAAGTTTGCAGTTTAGGCCCTGGGTTTGTTCATCCCTTATCTTTTGGAGAGCTGAGAAGCTAAGAAAATCTGTCCACAAGAGACAGATTTAACTGAATTGTTCCATACTGTTCATGCAATAACAATACCTTCTGTAGCCTTAGCTAGGCATACATATTACTAGTCTTTTCTACAATTAAGACAAGGTGCATTCTTCCAGACAAACCTGTTGAAATGGCTCCAATACATACGCAAAGAGAGGCACAAAGCCCTCGTGGGGCTATGGGGCTGATTACCAGCACTCGCTGCTTCTTCAGACGTCGTCAGGAGCACAGAGTACCAGAAACAGAAAGAACTAAGAAAAAGCCATGTACAGCTTTAAAGGCAGCAGAAAGTACTAGCATTTTAAAAACCTGACAGTGCTTTTATGGTTTATAAATCCATTTTGTTTTATTTTCCTTCATCCTATTTGTGGCAGACTCATGTACTCCTACTAAAAATTCTTTTCAACTCCAATGTTTTCCCTTTGCAATATAATCTCAAGGAAAAAAAAAAAAAATCACTTTTCACATTACCGAAAAGACATCGAGTATGTTTTATAGTCTCCAGCACCTGGGAAAAAAACATAACAACCGAGTAATATGACATTTTTGGGAGAACATGAAGGCAATCTCTAAATGAGATCTGAGCTCTTAGGCAGCTTTAGCACACTCTGATACTAATCTGGATCAGATCTTACTTCCAGGAGTGATGTGAATTCAAAGCTTCAGCCATTTTCCAATTAAAACGAGGCAACAGGTTGCTTTTTCCAGGTAAGTGGAAGATATGCACAGGTTCTGACCCTTCACATCATGCTTTTTAACTAGAAAGCTCCATTTAGACCTGTTTTCTCCATGTGTCAAGTTCCCAGTTCTTGCCCTCACCCCTGCAGCCCCCAGGCCCTGTCCCACCAGATGTGCCCTGTCCCACCAGATGTGCCCTGTCCCAGCAGATGTGCCCCTTCCCTGCCGCTCTCCTGGAGCTGCAGTTTCTTTCCTGAGGCCTCGTTGCAAACTGCTATCAGCACCACCACCATGAGCCCCTTCCCCGGCACCTTTCCCAGATCTGGGACATTGATGAGTGATGCCCTCTGTTTTATCGCTCTCGGACAGCGTGGAAGGTTTGTTACTGTGCCTGTTTCAGTGTTTCCCCAGAAATCTTCCCTTTTTCAGGAGTACGGTGACTCCATAAAGCCCCCAGTGACCATGCAGCTGCCCTTGGCTGCTCACATAACCATGGCCAGGAACCCAGCCCTGTGTTCCACTGAGCAGGAGCTTTATGTCTCTGTGCTGGAGAAATAGAATATTTTCTCATGTGAAAACCTTACTTCTTTACACCTCGCTTTTGCCTCCAGAAACTCCTGAAATATTAAGGCAAACCATCTCTGGAGAGGGAGCCTATTATTTGACCAGGTCCCTTGTTTCACTTAACACCCATGTATCAAAAGACATGAGCCTTGAAAAAAACAGACAACTTGAACATAAAAAGCAAACCATGCTTACCTTCTGGAAGACGAAATCCAGCCACACTAACACTAGCATACAGAATTGAGACAATGCAAGCAGTCAGCTAAACAACATGTTACAGTAGTTTGCAAGTGGTGAAAAAATACAGTCCCATGGAATGAAGGCAGCACGGGATACAAAAAAAACAATCACGAGGTTCATCAGTTCTGGTCAGTTCAAATAAATCTGGATTTCTTGAGGTATCTGCAATTTTGGAAGTTGTTTTTGTTCTGCTGTCAAAGTGAAAAGTATTTGTATTTTTCGCAAAGCAACACATCTTGAGTATTTTCTCACATTTTCACAACATGCAGTTTTATTTGACCTGTCAACTTTTCAGCAGCCAGTACCCCAATTCAATGGCACTTGTATTTGAAGACAAAGATCACACAGCAGAAGTTCACTGGGCGCACACGCATGACCAGCCCAGCGCTGTCCTGCTCTCTGCCTACGCGGCGCACAAGTGAGAGGGCACCAGAACGAGCACCAGAAAAGCATTTATTGCACTGGCTTCCCTTGTACCACAAGAAGTTGTACAATATTAGCCAACAAGATAGAAAGAGGTATGAAACACCTAGAACGTTTAGATACCAAACCTCCTTCGGTATCCCCATGCAGGTATCAGACTGGGCTGTGGGGAAGACGAGCAGCCCAGCCCAACGCCAGCGCTCTGCAGCCCTGGCTGGGCACGAGGTTTGGCCCCAATCTCATCCACGGGTGGGATTCTGCCATCTTTCCACAGTGTGCATTTCCAGAAGCACAACTTCGAGTTTACTTTGAAAGTTAGTTTTTTTCAAATCCTAAAATCAACGCTACTGAGTAGCAACAGGCAAATAGGAAGGTTATCTTTACATAAAACTAGATTTTTTTTGACAAACATGATGGAAATTAGCAGTTGATATGCATGCAATATGATGTATTTTGGCATCAGGGAAGACGAAATCAATGTGGAAGTAACAAGCACTCGTATACAAACAATCACACATGTTGGCTTATAAAAATGACAGGTAACTAACTGAGAGCTCCCTTTTCTCACCCTTATAAAAATCACAGAGATCTCAGAAGACAATTTCTCTGTTGATTTCTTTTTATTTAATGTATGACTAGAACAACAGATTGCAAGAAATAGACTGATAGAGTTATTTGCCTTTAAAGAAGATTTTCCTGTATAATTAATGGAAGTTTTCTATGCCCAGACATCACCCTACTAAACGTAACATGAAATTTAACCAATAAATAATTAAGTCTTCAATTACTTATAAATAAATGATCAAGAATATAACATTTTAAGAGCCACACTCAATCAATTATCAGTATTAATTAGTAATTACTGAAAGCTTAGCAAATTAAAAAATTATACTAAAAGTGCAAACAGAAAAAAAAATCTATTTGGAAAGGGTATAATAAAGGAATTTCTTATATCTTGTGCCGTCTGTGTCTTGCATCCCATATATTTCATTCCTAAATAAACATTTGTTTGTTTGGCTAAAATAATTACAAGCTGCATGTTAAGAATGACATGATATAAGTGTCAAGTTATTCACATTTCTAGACCCCTTGCTCAAAGAATGCACTTCAGAGTAGTCAACATTTCAGTATGTAAAAATATTTTTCAATAATGCAAATGGTTCATTTCTTATTAATTGTTGCTGTCACAACAATATCAACAGCACTGACTTGTTTTCCTGAGTAAACAATGTTCGACAGACAGGCCGGAGATATTTTAAATACTCCCTCACTCTTGGTCACAAAGGCATCTCTTAAAAAAGAGCTGTAAGTCACTGCATATTATGTATTTCTCAGCATTCGCACTTGCAAGGCCCAGTGTCCAGTGTGTATTACAATGAGGCAGAGCACATGGAGAAATCACCACCGAGTTTTCACAACAGTTAACACATTGTATCACACAGCAACTTGCGTTCGGTTGTTCTGGAAACGGGGGTTCTGGCGTCTGTCAAACAGCACACACATCCACAAGGCCTGGGGTGGGAAAAACCCCAGTATGCCAAAATGTGCATTTGGTTCGGCAAGAAAACTAACGAAACTATGAATTAAGTTCTTTCACAACATATTTGTTTAATCTACTGACAAGATACAACAAAAATGTATCCTTAATTTCTATTAGTAGGTATCCTACATTAAGGAACCTTAAACTAAACAAAGCTGTTTGGATCTGCTTATGATATATTTATCAATACAAAATTACACACACACTCAATTATCATTCCCTATCCTTCCATACTTCTGCAACCAAAGAAAAACAAACAATGTAAAAAGAGATGCAAAAATATAGTACAGAGTGTCGAGCATTCTGATAATTCAGTAGGTGGCCTGCAACATTACACATCTAAACTTCATGGCATCAAAAAATGGCAGGAGCACCAGCCACAGAAGAGGAGAGTTTCAAGTCAGATGGTCTACATGCATGTGACTTGAATATTACTAATATTTTTTGTGTATAAAGAACCTTGGTTATTATAAGAAAGACAATAGATTCTTTTGTTTCAGTAGTTGAAGTAAATGCAGGACATCAACATCTGCAATTATACATGCACATAAAGGGACACTATGTCCTAATAAGCTACAACATAAGTGATTTCAGCTGCATCTAATGCACAATCAGTATCCCACATAATTATCTAAATCACAGTATCAAATCAATGAAGAAGGAACAATAACTTTTAGACAAAATAAATACACACACACACAACAGGCACAAAGTGAGGCTCATCATTCTTTCATCTAAGGACACGACCTAAGTAATTCCATGTTAATGACAGAAAATATTTCATATTAAAAAAACATATTTGCATAATCAGATGATGTTAGGATTTGTATTCCTTCTAGCTGACAGGAGAATGACCCATGAAGGCAGCTGGGGTGCTGCCATGAATAGTCAACATCCACACTGTTGACTAAATGTAGTCAACTATTTTGACTTAATTTTATTTATTGATCCTAGTATTCAAAGGTTATGATGCTATGTATAGCATATGAAAAAGATGGTCTTCCTTAGTGCTATTTCTGCATACAACTGTGAAGCAGAACTAATACATTTAACTGATAAATACATCAAAGGGAGCATGTCTAAAGCAATAAACATCTCCTGTGGTGGTGATGTTTATGCACTACAGGAGACATTCTGCTGTGTACGTATGTCCCTTTGATGTAGTTATCGTTACTATAATGAAAGCATTAGTTGATTTGATTGCTTTTTAAACACCACTGCTGTCCACCATAGCTCCATTAAACATAGCTGTATTCATTAATAAAGCAAATGGGGGGGAGGGGAGGGGCAGGCAGGGGAGGCGTCATTTAGGTCTGGATGAGTTTGTTGGTAGAATGGCCATCATACCATAAATCCAGCTCTTCTTTTTCCTCATGGCCTCCTTATTCTAAGGTTACCATGGGGGATCAACAGATTTGTGTTTACACAGAGATTTGTATACAACTTACATCAGCAGGCTGACCTTGGAAGTTCTTGTAATTCTGAAAGATTCAAAGAGCTGGATAAATCAGTGCCCGCAGAGAAACTCACTCTGGATTCAAGTTTTTCTATCTCCCCAAAAGCATTCCCATAAAGCTTCCATCCATCTCTGTTTATTAAAGCTCACCATAAAGGCAAGCCTAGTAATAGGTTTCTGATTAACCAGAAATAAACACTGAATGTTGCTTACCACAATAATATATGCAGTAAGTGTACATCCTCAAAAACGCGTGCTCATGCATACCGTTTTGTGATCAAATATTTATGCTCAGACTTCTAAAATTCCAGTACTATGCTCATAGTCAGGACTTCAGGAATGATACCTTCAGTTTCAAAGGCAGGCAATTTAGACCTTGCAAAGTATGCTTCTCTCTGCAATTTGTCCCTAAGTTTGTCTTAGTGTGAAGGTCCTGAGTGCTGGTGTGAGCAGCCTTTTCATTCTGGGAATCAGTTGTGTAATGAACATCAGATCTTCTATCCTGAAGGACACTGATAAACATCAGCACTGGAATGGGTTGTTCAGAAGCTGAATACTCATCCATGGAAGTTGAAGAGCCAGATAAAGCTGTGCTTGACCCGATCTACTGGTTGTGACAGTTGCCTTTCAAGCAGCAGGTTGGACCTGCTGTGAAGTCCCTGCTGTGACTATACCAAAGATGCAGCAGTCATCCAATGCCACCTTTCATGACAAAAGAGTTTTCCCACGGGCAATAATCTGAGCAAGATTCAGAGGATGCTCTAGGAATGTCTTGATTCTTTCAGAATTTTTTCTTTCCAATGGATAGAAACAGTACAGAATGGCAAACTGCAGAACCAGCGCAATGTACAACAGGAAAAGACATAAGCACAAAATTAAGAAAATCCACCCAAATGGATGTCCCTGAGTTTATTCAAAAAGAATCTTGCAAAATCATTTCTTGAGGAGGTCAGCTTTGCAGGACCAACGGTAATTTCAATATGTATCTACAGAAATAAATGCCATAGAGATAGCATAAGACGTTTTTTGGCAAAAACAATGCTATCCATCACAAAAGTTTGGAAATTACTTTTGCTACGTTAGAACAAGCTAGAGTTATAATTAATACTTAATGTTGGAAATTGGTAATTGACTGCAGCATGAATGGAATTTACTGCCACAGAGTTCTGACTACTTAGCATTTCAAGGCAGAGCACCTGACAATATTTACAACTGGGTTTGTTTGGTTTGTTTGTTTATTATAAAGAGAAATTAAAACACTCAGCAGCCAACATAATTAAACATCTTGACATACAGGTCAAAGTGAATTTACAAGCATGTTTCATAAAATAAATTCATTATCTAGAATAGCAAACCAAAAACTTTATATCGTCAGTAACATAACCGGAAAAGGTACAAAGAATTCTAAATATTTCCTGATTAGACATTATATATTAAAGAATTGGGAGGGAGGGTAAATGCACTCCAGGCAATATCCCCACAGTCTAGCTTCAAGACATTCTATAGTATACTTCTTTCCTGTGTTCGTGGGAAGATAATCAGGGGGTTCTTATTACGGTCAATTAGGAAAGTGCTGCTCCAGATGGGTAGTTTTCAAGTAACATTTGCCAGAAATTCTCTAGACAGCTTCTAACTGCTCTGGAAATGGGAATAGTGTTAGGAACACATCAAGTGCCAATATCACATGCTTCCTTGATGCATGCTTTAAACAAACATCACCACCTGCTATTTGCCAGAAAATCTTAGGTCAGTTATGGTGTATCAATCCAATGCCTAAAACCACCTCTGTTTTCCATTAAGGTTTTTCTTAGTGAACATGGAAAATGTCTCATGAAACATATGGGGATTTGAAAAGTCTATTTTATTTTAAAAAGTAGATGAATAGGAACTCAGTTATTGAAACTTTCTTAAAAAAGGATCCAACTATTTGTGATCGCCTGTGATTTGTGTCCTGCAAACGAAGGAAGCGTTACAGGAAACCACACTAATCCATGGATGCAATGAAGCGCTGCCAGCAGGTAGTGGCTACTCAGCCAATGAAAATATGTTGTTGGAAAAGGAAGATGTCAAAGGCAAATTAAGCTGTAAATTAGAGTCAAAACAGGGCAAGGTCAGCAATGCAGAAGCAGGCAGGTGTTCAGTACGTGCAAGATATATCGCCTAAAATTTAAAAAAAGTTTGTATTGTTTTGGTCAGGTTCCAGGCTTGCACAGGTTTTGCAGATAGGTCATAGACTGCCCTCAGGTCTCATGAGATGCAGGAGTTAGATGAATAGGTGGAAGAGAACTGTACGCTCCTAACGATCCCCGTGAGAAAATACTGCAGCACAATCCATCACGCTCAGGCTGCTGAATCAGCGTTTGAGGAATTCTTACTCACCACGGGGCAGGACCTCGACTATTGCTCAGGAACAACCTCGGCCAGGGGCGCCGGGCCTGGTGCCAGCAGCAACGTGCGAGGGAGCGAACGGGAGAGAGAGAAGTGCTGGGCACACTTGGAGCCACGACGGCGTCTCGCACACTTCTGGGACTTTATCCAAGTTATTTAAAAATTTGACAGAAGAATGGGACAGTTCAGCTTGTGTGTGATATGCTATATATCTCCCTGTATTGCTCAGTAGGATGAAAAAAAGGAACCAACCCCAAACTGTGTATGAGAAAGAATGTGAATTTTCTTCTTTAATATTTCAGCTGCTTAGTGGGTATTACATATGACCCAAAGAAGAATACCTAGGGTAAAGCTGGTGAGAAATTCTGTTGGTGAGACAAAGCCTAGTTGCTTCAGTCAACAAGTTTCAGAAGAACATATTGGTTTTGATTACTTTTCTATCAAAAATGTTTCCTGCTCCACACTGGATTTTTCAGGGAGCAAACACAGCAGTTCTAGAGGCACTAAGCTCCATCCCCGGAGCAGGACGATTGCTCTAAGGTCAGCCAGACCAGCTCTAAGCGTCTCGCATCCTCATACTTTCACAAAATTCCTATTGGGAGCTGTGTGGGCGAGATGCTGCGTTTAAAACCCATAGCAGGATGTGGTTACACAATCAGAGTATACTTGCTGGATCCTTTGTTGTGGTTGTTTTAATACATTAATCTTCTCCAGCCAACTGTGTCTTGCATTATCAATCTTTCATCAACATATCCCCTTCTTTCTGATTTTTTTTTTTTTTAATACAAGGATTAGTGCAGCTGTGTCTCATCAGACCTCTTGTGTCTTTTTCTGGGACTTTGTAAGGGACCCTGATTAAAGACTGTCTCAGCTGCTATTCTCTTCTGCATTTTTCCTTCCATGTTGCCACGGCATATTAAGAATCTTATTGTTCCCTTCTGTAATTATGTTAGCACTTTAAAGAAAAGAAAAAATAAAATTACTGAATGCTTCCCTCCCTACACCCCGCTCCGTAAGAGCCCCCCCCCCCCCCCCCCCGCTACTTTTAACTGAAAGCCCTTTGAAACAGCAGCAGCATGTGTTTATAATAGAAGCCTCAGCAGAGGATGTGGTTCTGGGTTCTCCTCTGCTAACATCTGCTGATCTCATTGTTTTCATAGACTAATCTTCCCTAATCAACTTGTACATTTTAACATGGCTTCCCCTCAGAAAGAAAACACTCTGCACCTCTTGCTGCAGTGTCTTTCACCTCGATAGGTGCAAGAGAAGATAAGCTTTCAACTGCAAGCATGTCGTAAGACGAAAACCGTTATGGTTTCCACTGATGTATAAAGCCACTGGCCAGGTAGATAAAATACAACTTGGAGAAAGGTCATCTAAAAAAAGTCTGAAAATTTTCCTATTCTATTGCAATCTAACTGAACAGTTGACTCACAGCCTTCACGTGCTAAACACAATTATCACATAAGAGGAAGACACTGGAGATATATTAGACTCTTTATAACCTATTAACTTTTTGGACATGTATATTTTTCTTAATCAGTACTTTCATAATGAAGTACCCCCCCCCAAAATTCACCAATTTTTTGCACTGAAGTTCTAAAAAGCTTCAGAAGCATCACAGTTTAGGGATCTTTTTCATTAATACCTACAAATTATCTGGATTGTGCTTGAGAACTACAAAACAAAACTTCTCCTATTTGTAAGTAACTATTCATAGAATACAGATATTTTAGTTCGACGTCACTACGGAATGCTTTCTAATTATAGGAAAGAAAATTAGAAAATATATTTGTCATACAAACTGCTACCAACTTTCAGCTGGCAACGCTATGTCCTTGCATGAAAATGATGCTGTTATATTCCATGACTGTGCACGAAATGTAAAGCTCATGGCGTCTGTAAGAGGCAAAAGGTGGGAAAAAGTAAATACAAAAACTATTTGAGTTGCCACAGAAAATAAGGCTAACATTTGCTTTCTTTAATCTTTTTGCTTCCCTCTCTACAGGAATGTAGAATGCAAAATTTTATTTAGCCTTTGCAGATAGTTCTATTCATCCAACCTCTCTCAGAAATAACAGCTGATCCTAGAAAGGCGTTTTAATGTGGTAAACCTAAGAACAAGAGATCACAAGAGATCGTGTAAAGAGGCTAAAAAAGCGGATCATTTTCATTTTGGGGATTAGAACATGTTAATGCCAACAAGCATTCAACGGTGCATCTGGTCCTATACAGAAATACCAATTCCACAGAATTCTAGCCAGGAATTTGATCAATTACGTAGGATCCAAATTTGAATGGGAGGCAACAAACAGATTTCCAGTGCTCTGACATGCTCAGGGTATAACACCTTACTTGCTACTTTCTGCCACCATTGTGGCCAGATCACATCCTCAAACACGTGAGAAATAGCTAAATGACTTTTAAAAGAAGATGCACACAACCTTTAGAGTAAAATTTAACTTCTCCATGTGGAAATTATTTGCTCTTCTGATACATACCAAGAATGCCCCTACAGGAATTCGGCAGCTATTTTGAGCAAGATTATGATTTATGCACTTGTGCTTATAACATTAAAAATAAACAAACAAACCACCACCTTTAACATATAAAAATTGTTTTCAAGATTTCTTCTTTGCATATGCCAAACAAGTAATTTTACTTGCAAATAGCCGCTGATGCACCATTATTATGAAATGCACAAGATAAACCATCAACAGAACAAGAGATGGTATTAACTGGGAGAGAAGATGGCAGCTGTAATTTTCTGTACTATTCCTGTAAACAATGAGCTAAAACCAAAATGCCACTGGAAAATGATTTTATACACTTGCAGCCCTTCCATCAGTCACCCTCCTTGATGTCAGAGGGAGTTGTGCACCCAAACTGAAGACAATGTATTGCTCTTCAAGATTACTTTTTTCCAACTGCATAAGAAGCTATTTTCTAGGCTTTGCAATAAATTAATGGGGAAAAAAAAACCCTTCAGATTTACTATTTGTCCTGAGATACCTGTAGAATGTATGAAAATTTTTACAATTCATAAAGTCAAATAAGGAGGATTTACAGCATTCTGCAATGGCTGATGACAACCAAGGACATTCACAGCACACTGTTCTTGCACAAAAGCCCGTAAAAAATGCTGCAGGTCACCATTTACTCACCTGTCTTGCAGGTCCTCCCAGGAAGGGAATCAAGCCATCCTGGCAGCCCTGGGCTGGGGGAGCCGTCCCTGGGAGGAGGAGGTTTTGGGTTTTAATTTCAGTAGCTATTAGTTTTCCTGCACCTCAAAGCTCTAGAGAACTGGCAGACTTTTCACAAGTCAAGTACTTAACTCCTCTTTATGTTTCTAAATACTAACACAATTTGGCTGAAGCTACAAGTACAGCTGCAGTTTAAGGGTTTTCCTGAGATTACCCAAGAAACGATTCAGAAACTAAGCACTGTTGTCACACTGTTACTGGTAAATTCAAATTCACTGCTAGCTTCAAGAAAAGGGACCCTATTAAGAGCAAGAACAATCCAATATACCCCCATACATGTCACAAGGGATTTCAAGATTATTAAATCCACTGCCTTCTCGAAGCTGTATTTCTTTCTTGACATGTCTACTGTTTTCCTGTAGAAATAATTTGTATGAGGGCACGTAGACCAATGGACAGCAATTACTCAGGTTTTATTAGATCTAAACTATCATAATAGGGCATAGCCACATTATTTATATGATCAAGGGAACTGAACTCTCTTTTAGTCTTTCCGTGATACCACCTCCAGAGCTATGCAAACCAGAGCTACTACTTTCTAGGCATTTCTCCCAGCAACCAGGAACAAGACAGAGACTAATCTGACCAGAGGATGAGTTCTGAGTGTCCTTTTCTTCCCGTCCAGTGGAGCTGGGACAGAGTAACAAAGCAATGCCATTGTTTTCAATGGTTTTGAGAATCTGGCTGCCCATAATGATGAAAGAAGAGAGCTGAAAGGAGTTCCTCGTGCTTTCTGAGGGATTCCACTGGAGCAGTGATGCTCCGCAGGGTAGTGTCTGCAGGAACAATGAGTCCAACCTTAGGCAAATCATCCTTCGCAGCTCTCACTAGATACACTACCTGCTAACGACATATTATGTTACAGGTTGGGCCCTCCCCAATGTCTTCAGGATCCCACTCTTTCCTCTAAGTAGCTATTTCCAGTCTTGTAAAGAAGATTCTACATTTAAATGCCTTAAATCCTTTTTAAAAGTTTTACTTAACTTTAGACATAGCACAAAATCATTACAAATAACTGATAGTATTTTATAAAGCCTATATCAAGCCTGTGCCTTGAGAACTGAATTCACTATGTGATCACAATACAGCCGAGTTTTCAGCAAGCAAAAGAAACATCCTGCTAGGAAATACAGACAAGTCCTTGTTGTATGGGGACAGTAATAGCTGTAATAGCAGAGAAGTCACAGTTACCCCAGGAGCTCGAGCTCACTCTCTCAACCTCACCAAGTGAAACAACAGTTCCTTCTATTCATTGTCTTCCTTCATTCAAGAAAGAAAAGATCAGCATCTTGAATAATTATCTAGAATTTATTTTAATCAATATTATCACAGCAGTATGTTACCCATATGTATAAAAGGAATTTTTGCTGTTACAAGCCCAGAAGCCCAGAACTGCCATGTTCCAGCCTTAGCTTTATTATAGACAAAGCGACTTACCCAACATTTCTCCTCTGTTCCTCCATTTGTAAAAATCCAAAATAAAATGGTAGAAAAAGTACCCTTCACTTAAAGTCCTCTCTCAAATTAAGTAATGCAAGGGTTAAATAGCTAATATTTTACTGAGCTTTGAAAACAATGTCTGACGATCTAATGCTCTCTTTCCTCGACAGATGGCTCAGAAGAAATCTGGGAAGCCTTACCCATGGAAAAAATTACTAGCCTTAAGAACAATTCATATAACAGATATCTGAACACATGGCTGCCTTTCAACACTTATGTTTAAACTAGGAATAGGATTCAAAAGCCAACATCCTCTAGAAACTTTTCTCTTTACAAAGATCCCACACTACATCTCTCTTCTCCCTCTCCTCAAGTGCAATCTTGCCACACTATTTACTGAGCTGTTATTTCTTAAGTGACTTAAGTACAGCCATCATCTATATTACTTTAAAATCACTGAGCAGTATTTTAACATTTTATAAAGGCAAGAGCTTACTATTATGAATGATCTCAAAGTATTAAGATTGTTAGCAGAATAAACTTTTTAACAAAAACGACGTGGACAAAAAAAAAAATCACATAAGAAAATGCCTCTACTCAATAGTCTCAAAATTGCCAAACTTTTGCAACTCCTTGAAACTAATATTTAATTCAAAGTGAAATTCAGGCATATATTTAAATAAAATTATTTCAATATAAACAGCAGAAAACCACCAAGAAATATTTCCATTTAATCTCCTTTGTTCAATGTTGAACAAAATCCTTTTTCAGTTTCTCAAAACTATAAAACAACAATGACAATGGTAATCGGCCCAAGGATAAAGCATTTGGACAGGTATTTTCAGTCACCCAGGCCACCTTATCATCCTCCTGTTGCATTTACCCTTAAATTTTTCCAGTCACTGCCCCCTGCTGAGTCACCAGGTATGGTGCGATGCTTCCCATTCCACCTCATGTCCCATACCCTTACCGATACTTAAATCCCCTTAAAATGACAATTATAAAGCAATTCTATTTGCTATTCATAAAGCTGATTGCCATCTTTCCCTAACTGGTCTGCTGATCTTTGATGGTCATATCAGTGCAAAGCATCTTCTTCAAGCGGTCAGGAAATATCCAGCACATGGCAACCATCACTGTAAATAACAATCAGTGTCTTAAAGAAACCCGCCACTGCTCTGGCAAGAGCATCTAAAGATAGTAAATATTGATAGGGGTCAGGGCTGTGCCGGAGGCGGCTCAGTACAATCAGCTGTTAAAAATCAGAGTGAGTTCCAGCTCCTGACGGCCCCAGCAAGTCTCTGTACACACTTCCCTGCCCGCACGTGGGCTCTGAGAGCTCCTCGTGCCACAAGCTCTTTGCCTCTTTTCCAGCCTTTTGAAGTTCCTGAAGCCCCGGGCAGGTGCATCAGCCCCTCCATGCCACGGTCTGTGGAGGATCCTGAATTCCACCTGGTCTCTGTGCACTCATCTGCATCAGCAGTGAAGCAAATATCCCCAGCTGACCATGCAGACCTCAGGCCACCCAAGGCAGAGCCCCTGACTCCTGCCATTTAGTGCGTGGATCCGCCTGCCACACAGCCCAGCCCCCAACATCACCATCATCACAGTAGGACAGACACCCACCTAAATCCACAGTGGGATCCCTGCCACCCTGCCAAGCACCCACCTCACACACTCGTCCCGGTGCTGCATCCCACCCACAGCCGTCCAGCCCAAACCCTGCCTGCCTGCCGATACCCAGGGACCGCTGCGCCAGCATATGCTGCAACTTAACTCCCTTCCCAACACCTTCACCTACACATCCCCAAAACAGTTACTGGTCTCCTGCCAGATTCCTGTCTCACACAGCGCAGAGCCTTGGGGTTTTACATACTTGGAAACTCTCAGACTCTGATGCACACTCATGCAGGGCCACCCAAATAAACACAGCTCCCGCAACTCCAGTCTAACAATACCACTCCTTAGTCTGCAACACTACAGAAGTGGAGATTTAGCTAAGGAAAGTTAAATGGACCTTAGTTACTGTTTTACTCCCTAACTGCATAAGCTTTAGTCAAGCAGATGCATTGCCATTGGAAAGGACATTCTTCCAGGCACAAAAACACAAGGTTGTTTCTAGTGACAATATCAATAAAACCAGTAAATCTGGGGAGAGAGTAAGCTTCTGAGCTTTTGACATTTCTTTAGAAATAACCAGCCATGTTCTGGACCCAACGTACATGGGCAGATGATACAACAGCAAATTTATCCACATAATTATTAAAACAGCACTGTATGATAATCACATGTTCAGCTTAATGGATAACTTGCCATTCTGGCCTCAGTCCAGTATCACTCCCCACATCTTCTGCTAGTCATTTCCAGCTGTGACCTGTTATAATTTGGATGAACCAAGCATGCTTCATTTCTGTTCATTTTCCGCTCTTATAGTTTTCATTCATATATTTGCCTTAATCAAAGTATTCCTATCATTTGGAGACTCACATCAAATCTTGACTTCTTAAAGACCACCTAAAGTGGTCTGTAGCTTTGCTCACCACAATGACTTCCAAGGCAGAGTCTTTTGGGAGAGTTTATTATTTTCACTGTCCATTGAGTCTTGTCAGCTAAAAGCTTTCAAGAAAGATGAAAATATTTCGTTTCCTTTAGTAAAAGGGATGTTAAGGCACCATATATAAGACTTCTATGAGTACTTATGTATGTGTCTGCCTGCAAATGAATGAACTTATGATAAAATACCTTTAGCAGCTGCTTTACTCCCCCTAGAGCCCTTTCTGATGAGCCAGAAAAATAGGAGATTCCTTTTCAACACTTTGCTTGTCCCTAGCAAGGCTAATAATAAACCCTGTAGTGGGAGCTAATTATAGTAATAAAAGACATGAAATGATGCATATAATATAGAGGAGACCCATCAGTATTACTGCTATTGGGAATACTGGTCCTTCTTCCCATGTTCTAAGCAACAGCAATTCCTATTGCCTGGGAGTATAAACTATCTTACTGCATTAGTTTTCCTTTATCTGTGCTTATTCCCTTCTCCTTTCCTTCCTGCCTGCTCTCCAGCATATCAGTATGCACTGCCACCTTCTTTTTTTCCATATCCTTAGTTCCCAAAAGTTTTGTCTGAGCATAATTTATTTTAATTCCCAAGCACTCTCAGCAAGCAGATAACAAGCCAAGGGAGTTACTGCACAGGAGCTAAAGGACAGAAAAACCCTCCATCAAGCCG
This sequence comes from Streptopelia decaocto, assembly GCF_964273445.1. NCBI lineage: Eukaryota > Metazoa > Chordata > Aves > Columbiformes > Columbidae > Streptopelia > Streptopelia decaocto. The sequence goes on along the minus strand of NC_138666.1, from coordinate 17,433,199 downwards.
CAGTGTACACACAGAACTGAATGACAGTTAAATATGCGTTGTAAATAGACTTTTCCCTTCTGCTACCCTTGCACAGTATGAAAAAAAAAATTACATTGTTAACTGTATTTTGGGATATGGCTATTACTAAAAGCTATCCAGCCAACCTTTCTCCAGGATAATCAGTAGCACAAACATTGGTTTGGCCACCATGCCCTCTCTTTTGTCTTATCCAAAGCCAAGGTCCCCTTTTTCTTCTTTTTAGTCCTTCAATATCTGACTTGCAGCATTTCTGAGTAGCTTGAGGACAGAAACCAACTACTCAAACAGAAATACTCCAGTTGCTACAAGGCTAAACTGCGGTGGCACCCGCATTGTCAACAGGTGCCAGAAAACACCAAGTTGTTGGTTTACAGGGTGCCAAGTTGCAGTGACCTGCAAATGCCTCCTCTGTTCCATCACCTGTAATTCTCATGCATGGTCATTATGGAGAAATGGGTAGATCCAAGAGGACGTGATCCCAGCACGAGGAGCAGGGCCTCTGTGGGAAGGGCAGCGGGTCGAGGGGAAGGTGGGATGGGTACGTCTTCTCTCCTTACAAATCCTCAAACAGAAACAACCAATGTGAAGTATTTAATATAACAACTCAAACCTGCCATATCACCACCAGCTTTAGAGGGAAAAGCAGCATAAGAGTCACTTGTTCTACATTCTTGCATGATGGTGATTTATCAGAAAATCATTTGTTGTTATTTGGGTATTTTTAAGTTGAAAAAAAATTAAAGGGACTGACCAGCATGAAAATTGAATCCCTGATCTTAATTATGTGAGACTTATCAAAGTGAATCATCACTTGTTCCTAATACTGCTATTTCTTAAACAAGTTAAAAAAAAGTCTGGTGTGTCAGCCGTGTATGTCCAAGAAACAGAAAATAGAAACTAGTGTGGGGACTTCTAACAATAAATACCTAATTCCAAAGGGAAAAATGGAGGTGTATAAATTCAGAAAGTAAACAATCCACTGCCCTTAGGTTATTCCCCTAACTGCTCCATATTCAGAAAAGTACCTCTACCCTCTGACATGTGATTAACTCAGTAGGAATCCCTCAAGCGTAAAACAGGGTATTCGCTGCTAATCTCAGCGAGATGGACATGCAACATGACATCACTAATCTGTGGGGGAAACAAAGCGGTTGCTGTATTAAGCGAGTGAGGGAGCGCAGAAAACATTTGTTTAGCAGACATGGCCTTCTAATAAATGTAAACCAAACTGCACTTAATGTGTTTAGTGTGACCTTTAAAATACAAAGTTGCCTAAGAGTGGTGTATTGCACAGATTTCATTGCAATTAAAAATTGGTACGCAACTGGGAATGCAGAAAAATACAACTGCTATGCAAAGTCAAGGTATCACACTCTCTTGTACTAGAAATCACATTATATTTTGTATTTATCTGACATATTTCATTCCTTAGCTATATCAATCACGAGACTACTAAAATCTTTCCATTAAATTAATTCTGCATGTCTCCTTTACCAGGATGTGCCTGATTAAAATGCCACTGTATATACACATATATTTTTTTTTCCCCTTTCCTTTAAGACCTAATCCCATAATACTTTACAAAGATCATATTATGTAGAGATTGAGCTCTTTTTTCCCCAACCTTTCATCTTATTCAGTTTGATTAGGGTCATGGGGCCAGGCTCATCCCAAGTATAATTCGACAGTTGTCAAAAGAGCTACACCACTGATCATACTAGACCACATAAGCAAACATTTGGTGCCCTACATTTGCCAATACAAAAGGATAATGTCGTATTTATTCCGTTTTCAGTCTGAACCATACTTTGATATATCATTCAAGATGCTAATAAATCCAATAGCGATTAACAAGAATAAATGCTCCAAACATAACGCAGTATTCAAATCAACTCCCTATTCGTCATAGTTTGTCCAAATCTTCCAATCTTTTCAGTAAACACTTTGGATATGATGATTAAGCTCTCAGGATGGATATTATCTCATGCAAGTTATTTTAACCAATCCATTGGAGACTGAGCCGCTGGAATCTCCCTGGCTGCTTAATGGTCAGAATTCACCAGTATCTTCTTCAAGTTCTTTATCTTCCTACCAATCATGCAGTAACTTTACAGTAAATTACAACTAGTTAAAATTGTCTTGTTCTACATGTACAAACCTCAACAAGATGCCATTTGAAACAATGTAATATAAGGACAAAAAGCACTGAACTGTGAAAGATCAACGATGATTTTTTAATCTCCCTGCCCAATAAATTTCCAGAGTGCTGTAAATTCTGCCTTGTTCAACAAGTATGAATTGTACACAGGGACTGCACTGAACAATCCACAACTCTTACTCGTTTGTGATGAAAATGAAAAAGTGGAAGCTTAAAGGAAGAAAGGATAAGAAAACTGTGAAAGTCCTTGGAGCCACACTGTTTCTCAAGTGCAAATATTAATAATTTTTATCTCATCATATAAAACTTGGACTTAGAAATCCATTCTATTTAATATCCACTTTTAGGAGCTTGATAGTCCCCATTACTTCACACTCCTTGTTTACTACTTTCTCATTCTATTAAAAATAAAAAGGTGCCACAGATAATTAAAAACAAACTCAGTCGTAGCATTGATTAAGGAAGGCAATATGATCTTCTGAGAAGCTGTCACATACAATAAAGCAGTGTTATCTGCCCAGAGTTACAGTGATTTCAAATGGATAAGTGTAGAGGAAGAAATCCACCAAAAAGCACTTAAATTAATTGCTGTTTTACAAGGGGAAGCTGAAAAATGCAGTAATTAATTGACTGTTTGAGACAATTTCCCTGTAGTTAACAATCACTCTTGCAAAAGACGAAAAATAAAGCTCTCTTTCATTTGAGAAAAGGTAATCAAATCGGTGCAAACTAACCTTGCCAGTCTTTCCAATGTATATGAAGTATAAAGCAGAGAAACAAAGAATATCCATGGGATGGGATAAGTTCTGAACTAATTTCTATCTATGTAACTTCACTGCCCCTAACAGCATTATTTCAAATTAGGCCTGGGCTTCTCCTAATGTCCTGACATTTTGAATATTTAGCCCTAGGCCCATAGCTACCTGAGTGGAGAACAGCATCATTTGAAATGAATTCAAAAAGTCACATTAGTGTTGGGGATTCAGAAAAATATATGGGTTTATTCAGTATAGGAACATTTTACTTCCTTGTTCATAACACTGAAACAGATTGTGCAAAATACCTTGAAACATGGTTTATTAACCTATCTGCAACTGCCTGATTTGTTATGCACAGAATTCCTAAAAATTTTAATTATTTCTTAAAAAAAAAAATAACAGAAATGGCACATATATTCCAAAGATGTCCAAAGCCTGAAAATACATACAGGCATATTGTATAAATACTGCCACTCCTGCTTGTACAACATACGGAGTTAACAAGCACAACGTGTAACACAGATCCACTGGGATTTGAACAGAGAAGCCCATGCACAGCAGTGCCCACAGAGGGGACCTTGTTCTCACAAGAACTAATAGTGTCAAATTATGTTAAAGGTACTTATAGAAAGGAACACGGCATTCCTAAATGTCATTATTTCAATGACAATGGAGATTTTGGAAAATGGGAAACACAGACAGTACACAAGATGCGAGCACGCTGGAAGTTTTACGCAATCGCAAAATGGTGCCCTCTGATTTTTCTCCTTCCTGACGACGCATTTCTGGCTGCCACTGAATATTGACACAGGAATTTCAGGAAATTGCCAGCAACTTCAGTGTACCTCTAAGCTGTAATTGTTTGGTATCAAGTAAGTATCATTTAGACTGTTCTTCTCTAGATGCGTTACCCAAACTCATACACACTCAGGTTCATCCACTACCTTTTTGCCTGCTCAGTTCTGTGAGGTCCTCTGGAGTTTCTTGCCATTAACACAGTATATGATGACTCACAGGAGTTTCATGTCATCTGCAAAGTGGAGATATCAGTGTTGACTCTGGTCCACAGATAATTATCCCCAATCTCTAGCAGCAGCAGAGTGACTCTTCTTGAGCCAAGAAGCAACCATTAAAGATCACTGTTTCTTCTGTGTCAAGGACAACAGATTTTTGTTTTTACCCTTTGGTGTGTAACCTTCTCAATAACTTTTAAAAATACAACTACATTATACACCCATTGAATCCTTCTTATTTCATAGTTTATTGACATCGTCATGCAACTCCAGTAGACAGCAGAAGAGGATGCTCAAGAGAAGTGGACCTTTTCCGAACAGACCAAAGTTCTTCATGGGCTTAGATGAATGTTGTATCTCACCACGGGCAGAAGTTGTGCTTATCCACTCATAGTCCCTCTCCAGTGCCCCACCTAGAGCCGGGTCTTGCACCTTCAACGGGCATTTTAAAAACATTAGGACTGGGATCAACATGGATGGAAATTCTGACTTCAAGTCAGCCTTGATAAAAAACCTGGGAAACACAGGCCTTGCAAAATGCCCCGTTACCAAAACACAAAGTATGATGGGACTGACATTTGTTTAGTGTATTTTTTTCTCACAGTTTATAAGCATATAAAGATTTCAGATCAAAAGTAGACTCTAATGAAGAACGCAAATTTCACAGATCACAGCTGAGAGAAAAATACCAAGTGTGAACAGCTTATAAATTTGGGGGAAATTCTCAAAAAGCTGCAGTTTTCTCCCTCAAAAATGGCCCTACCTCTAAGAACAAGAAACATACACTGAAAAGATTATCACAGCTTCTATGAAGCTTTTTCAAGCTATGCTAAGGATTTTTATATTACACTGATTCAGTGGTCAAGAAAGATCAATGTATGTTATTTTGCAATTTAATTCCATAAATGTAAAATGTTATTGATGCATTAATATCCAAGATCATAAAATCCTCTTAAGACAAATGTAATTTGGTTTTTGTTAAGTGTTTGGGGCTTTGTTTTGTCAACAAACATACAAAAAAAAAGGAAATAAGGCAAATACCAATACACTACACTTACATTTTCATGTTTAAATATTCTATTATTCACTCTCCCTTTCCACGCACAGTACACATCTTAAAAAATATGTCAATGGATTTTACTTGAACAGATTTATTAAAATATGTAGATAACAGTTAATGTCTTTTTGGTGGGAAATAGCTGTGGTATATGCACTAACAGGATCAGTTCCTTTAATCAAATAAAAAAACATCAGAGATTGTTCCAGCTAAGGATTAATTACGCCAACTTAAGTCAGACAAAATATACTTTGGCATTGCCTCTGACAGATGAAAATAAAACCAACACCAGGGATCAGCTTGCAGCTAACAATATCCAAAATTAAAGAATATAAACATTTTAAACTTTTATGGGAGTGCTGATTAGCTTTTGTTCTAAAAACTGCAAAAAAGAGACTTTGCTGTTAATCTTGTTACACATCCACTTAGCCAAGAGAAACAAGGATCCCGCTATTCAAACAAGATTAAATAGACACTGAATGAATACTATGTATTAGTGGCCTATGCAAAAGTGGCTTTTTTTTTTAATTGGACTGAAGCAAAACAGTAAAAAACTCAAATTATCTCTGATGTCATGTATGACTGTGTAAGCTGGCTATAATATAGTATAAGGCCTATGCATTTTTCACTTGAAGGTTAAAATCTCAATTAATTTTTCAGCATGTTGCTATCTCTGCCGAGCACGGTTGCTAATGGCAGTAAAACAATAGCTTTCACGGTTTGAATTCACACGTTGAATTCAAGACATAGTCAGAGATCTAGTAGGCTCGAGAGTACTGAAGCCCAAATGAGAATTATTGCATAAAACCAAAATCCAAACAGAGCTTTCAGATGCTTTCAATTCTGCTAAAAGAAAAAAAGACTTTTTATTCCTGATTACATTTATTCCACATTTTTCAGACACATTCATTTTTTTTTATGAAAACAAAAGACCTCAATAGTTGACATGTTAAATGTTCCTCAACAAAATGCAAGAAGAATAAACAGAATGCATGTAGAAATATTTTAAAGTTGAGGACCTGAATTAGATTTGTATACAAAGAATAGGCTTAAAAATACAATGCACTGTAAACCCAGCATTAACTAGCAAAAACTGGGAAAAGTGTGTACTGGGCACCTTTTACTTCAGCCATGTTGGGTTGGTTTTCTTGGTTGTAAACTACAGAATTCCTTTACATTTAGCCAATCGGAGTCAAATTCTATTGCTAACTTCTCAGTGTTAATGAGGGAAGACATTCACACGTTTTTGAAGTTGACATCCTTATTATCCCCTTATACTCTGTTTACACAAATACAATGATGAAGAACAAAAAAATCACAAGAGCATGAAAGAGAGAGGAAAGATCTTGGATCTAAGAAAACATTAATAAGATTGCAAGGCAGTAACAGTGGAAAACAATACTTAAAAACAGTATCTTGTGACATAAGTTTAACGTCCAAATATGGATTATAATTTTGGATTTTACATCACTTAAAGATACAGCTTGCTTTTGCAATCTACCCACTTCCCTGTATAGCTATGGAAAGGCTCCTCAATCTCAGACCATTAATCTTATGACAAAGAAAGACCTTCACTCAAGTACAGTTGCAATCAATGGAGAAAACATTAATCACTTGAGAAGTGGTGTTTTGAGACTCATGAAATTGAAATGAATCACAATATGAAAAATGCAATTATTTTTAAGGGCTTTGTTTTGTTAACATTCAGTCACTCAATCTTTGCTTATGTGTTCTTTGAGGGGGGAGAAAAGCATTTAACCGTTGTTTTGTTGCTCGGTCCGTGCCCCTCCATCCCCAGTGCCCCCTCGGTGCCGTGTTGCCGGCTGCCCCCGGCACAAACCCCACAGGCCAACCCCCTGGGCCAGGGTCCCATTCCCACTGCGGCCCCTCAGCTCAACCCCACACACAAGGAAGCCTGAATTTCCCTGTGTCACAACAGCAGGATTATCTGTCCTTCTGTGGTTGTTTTGTTTGTTTGAAAAGGCTCTGCACTCATCAGATGCCTACTAAGGCAACGCGTTCAACCTTGTAATAAGTATGGAATTTACTTGCTGACTATTTATTGAATTATTGGCTTTGAAAGGCCTGTTTACCTAACAGATCTGATCCTGCAAGGAACCCAGTAATTTGGTGTTCAGAGTAATGTGTCAGTGAACCAGTTCACAAGTACAGTCTGGGACAAGAATCAAAACCAGCTGATTATTTCAGTAACTCCTCTTCCCCAGCAACGGTGGCTCAGGCCAGGTAGAAAATCCAGATGTGCACACTGAGTTCCTAACTGAGCAGTCCCTCGCATGTCTCATCAGTCAAATGGATCAAAGAGACAGATGTGAGGTTAGAGCTACAAAAATGTAGCCAAATTTGAAAACCATTTACAAAAATTGATCAAACTTTTATCAATTTTACTTACAGTAAATTAGAAAAGCTTTATGCAAAATGAGAAATCACTTCTTTTGAAGGAATTATTGTTTTCTGTTCTGGTAAGTCATGAACTTGGCAAAATGGTCCAAGAAATGTGTTGGGTTTTGTCTAGTGCAGAAACATCAGGTTGTAGTCAAAAAGGAGAACTTTAATTTTCCATCATAATGGTGATTTTGCTTGCAAGACAAGATGGGTACCTGCCTGCCTTTGCTCACAGAGGACAAAATCACACGCATTGCTGACAGACCCAGGCTTTCATTCTACACAACACCAAGGCTCTGGGGTCTTTTCTACGTGACACACTTGCCTGAGATTCTTCACTACAGAGGGGATTTCAGTGGACAGAGGCATTTTGAAGGGAGCTTTGCCATGTAACACGTACCCACAGACAGACCCTATAACACAAGTGCATCTCAACAGCTTTCAGGAACAGTCCCGTTAATTTCTTGGAGACATGCTGTGTGAACGATAAACTCTGCTTCTGTTAAAGGTTTACAGTCTTTTTCTTAACAAAGAAAAATAACCCTATCAGAAGAAATACGTAGATTGCAAATATAGATTTAGCAAATGATGCCCTCAGCTGGATGCACTAAAGCCTGCTTTACAGCACAGTGGTAACAAATTAAACAATACAATGACTTTAGCTACAGGTAGCTAGATACAAGCATCTCTCATCAGAGACCTAAGCTTTCAAAGGATGCTAATCCATTAGAGAGCTGTAGTAATTGCCTATTAAAAAAAAAATAACGAACTTTAACCTTCATGGTTTATGCAAGGGAAAGAATGGGGAATAATGTGCCACCTTCTACAACCCTCCACTTCAGTTTGCCTCTCTGAGCTCGGCAAACACCATTGAAGACACGTCCTCTGGCTTCACAAGTCTTGAACAACATTTAGTTTCAACAGGTTTCCATTCTGCTTCAGTGCCAAACTGCATTTGCATTGTGATACAAGAGACATCGCTGGTATCACTTCAACCATCAATGAGTAAGGACACAACGCGGTGACCAGAGGCTGTTGCGGGGGCTCAGGCGAGGTCAAGGTCAGTCTAACCAAGTTAGCTGTCCTTACCATCACTCCATCTCCCAAGCAGAAAAAAAGAAAAGCAAAATAAAGAAGAAAATAAAGGAGATATTATTCTTGTGACTCTTATGTTAGGCTGCTCACAACCCCAGAATAATGTTTCATGAATACAAAAGATCTTCAGAATAAGATTAAAAATTCAGCAGCTGCTAGCAAATCAACTGTGGTGACACCATCAAGACTAGAAACCACTTCATTTGCTTGGCCAGGGACGCTGTGGTGAAAGATAGACTGGTTTGTTTGTTTGTTTTCCCCTCTTACTATAGGAGTTAAGACTGATCACTCGAAAATAAAGAGCAAGTAGCTTAAATTTTATAGCCCAAAATGAGCTCACTAAGGATAAATTAAGCTCTCTTAAAATGCTCTTTTCTGTCCAGTAGAGAATTCCAGCTTTTGATGACAAATATGAAAAAAAAAACCCTCAGTTTGCAACCACAATGTAATAAAACTTAGTAACTTTGTGCTTTTAATGTCTTCTGACAAAATGTTTTTTAACATGTTGAAGAAATCAAGCAGTTTACCTGCATGTAAAGTTCATTTACATGAAGAACCCATGTTCTGTATAGAAGAGCCATTTCAATGAAATTGAAAGAACACACACTTTATTTGTTCTATTCGTGGCAAGGCCTCCTACCATTCAGTGCCTGTATTTGCTCTCTACTAGAAAATTAAAGAACTTAAGCTGAATCCTCTAGTCCTTTCTCATGTCGATCTTCTCTGTAGAACTTGCCTAATGATTCACACTCCAGTGTGCTAATTTTAAACTTTCATCTCTAAACAGATATGATTGAGTAGTACAGAAATTTGACTTCAAACTCCAAATGCAGAGCACCTGTTCTGCTATAGCTGTTTTCAGCTGATGTTTTTGAATTCCATTAATTTCAATATAATTAGATTTCACTTCTCCAGAAGAGACAAATTCACACACATGCATCCGTATAAGTATTTTTCCCATAGAGATGAAAGGTATCTTTGCAAGATAACATACATATTTGTCTCATTTTTTTATAAACATGGCTTTTTTGTAAATAATGCTCCATAAATACTCACTCTCCTGTGGCTTCACTGCAGAACCCTTTTATTCCAAAGGCCAGTGTACACAACTTCAGATTTATTTTTCCACTCTTTTGCTGTCAGAGCTTACAACAGATTTATAAAAGACCACGTTACACTGCTAGAAAGCTGCATTTTCTAATTTCACTTACACATCAGAACGTCCCACTTGCTAAAGCTCATCACAGCCTACTAGAGGCCAAATATGGTCACTGAACTAAGTGCTGATATTCTGCTAATGATTTTCAAATGACATTTAATGGAAATAATTTATTTGTTTGCCTATTTTTGTCTCATTAGCAATGAGTGTCATTTCAATTACGTTAATTAACTAAGTTCCACGAACCAGGCAATCTCAGTCATTTATTCCTTGCAAATTTTTCTATTTATTTGGCAAGTCAAACAAAGCTTTTGTTTGGAACAAGTTTGGGGCGGGGGGGGAGGGAATTCAGGTGGGAAAGGTAACAATTTTTTTGATTAAACACAGTGATTTGATCAAGCCCAGTGGTGCCAATTCAGTGTACCAGTCATCAAATAAGAAATGCAATTGAGAAGGAGGAAAAGGAAAAAGTTGCCATGAGGTGTAAATAGAAAAAAATCCACAGGGGAAGAGACGATGCAGGGGGATCACCAGTGAGAGCAAATTTGACCCTGGTGTGCTGCACTGCGTGAAGGATGCTGGTTCTTAGATAAGCTGCAAACTAAGGTTTAGCAAGACATTTTGTGTTGTAAATAGACTGAGGGCAGTGCGGAACTTGTTAGAACAAACAATTTCAGCTCGGACTTTGCTTCACTACTTCTCTACGTAATTTGTAGTACCTAGAATGTAGCTGTGTTGTCCTCTAGACTTGTTAATCAAAGTCACATTTTGTAAGAATTGCTTAATGCATGAGAATACACCAAGGTGAAGTCAAAGAGAAGCAATGAGCTGCTTTTGTCTGCAAGTTTTTAACCTCAACTATAAACCAGAAATAAACATCTCTCACTGTTTTCTACAAAGGTATGTGAAGCTCAGCATTGCTTTGATATGCAATATTAATCTATATACACAAAAGAAACAAGCACAGAAAATAGCAACGATACTTTGTTAGTGAGTAGATATTAATACTTTATTTAGAGATTTTTTTCAGACTAATACCTAGTATTACTGGGATTTTATATACATTTTATCAAAGCCACATTCAAATCGGGATTTAGACATAAAAGTCTTTTTGTGTTCTTTTCTATGACTAGACAGCAGCAGTTTATGTACTTCAAAGTCACACTTTCATATTGGAAACCTTAAGACAGATCTGACAGAACCATATGATTAAAGCAGGATAATAATTTAGAGAATAGTAGCCTATTCACTACTCTGGGTGAGTGCACAACATTCAGGCTGGGACACAAGCCCTGTACAATTTACGGAAGCCTGGATTGAAGATACTAAAGAACTAAAATGTATTTCATCAACTGTTGATTGACTGGTTTCCACAACACATTCAATTCTGTACAACTCTGCACAACTATCTCTAAACCAAAGTTTACTTTTGAAATAAAACATTAAAACAAAGAGGCATTTTTTCTTTACCTCTTTTCTTTCACTTCCAACAATATATCCACACAATCAACCATCCTTTACTTTTAAAACACATCTACATGGAGACAACTAAGTTCTGTTAAGAGTCTTTAGAAAGCCCTTAGAAGAGATGGCTGCTTTATGCCTACTTGACATAGCTAAATCCTGTTCTAATATTGATCTTACTTCTAGTTGCTGTTTTCATGCTGTCCAGGTAATTCTGGGTAACACCCAAGTTACTTATATTCTACTCAATGACAAAGTAGCAGGCTCGCATTCTGCTTTTCTTTCCTTGCAGTTCTTATTAATTTCTAACTTTAATAACTTCCATTGAAGACTATGTTTATCTAAGACATTATTAGGATAAGGGGTAAATTATAAGAGCATAATGGGTGCAATTATTTGCTTTCTTGATGTTACTTTTTTTTCTCTAATTTACATACAAAAGGGCAGTTCGGTGTTTGAGGCCATGCCTGGAAAGTATTAAACAGGATTTTGGTACATTTAAACACTCAGCAATGTGGAACTTAAAAACAAGGAAAGGTCAGTTATAAAGCTTTGGTGAGGGAAGGGTGTTCTGGAAACACGCCGTCCTCTACATGTGGTCTGATCACTCTGTGTGCATCGCAACAGAAAAGGATATTAGTGGATAATCCTCTGTTTGGGATCTATTCCAAATTTACAATATCAAGTAACTCAAGTTGGTGCTAAACTGTAGCCTTGGGGATTATCTCAAGAGATTTGATTGAAATTCACTTTTCTAGAGAAACTTCTTCGCACAACAGTCTGGGAATCAAATATAAGCCAACCTTATTTTTAACTTCTCTCACCTTGAATTTTTCCATGCTCCTGATAGTCTTTGCACTACATGGTCTACAAAGTAGGAATAGTAACCTACACACGTGATGTTTAATTTTGCTAATCCTCTGTTACAGCCCAAAAGACTGAAAATGCCTTATTTGATGCTACTTTTGAGCTTTTTCAAGCACTCTTAATTTCAAAATTGTCTTAACCTAGAGTACAAATGTTTGCACTAAATATAAGGGGACATTTACTCCATCATCAGAGTCTTAGATCTGCTAAACATCTCAAAAGAAGAGTTAGACCCTATGGAAGCTTGTACCACTAATATGCATGTAGATAAACAGAGACACACACAGAGGAATATACAAACAAGCAAACACTGATCCTCAATTCAAAAGCTCCAAGAATATTTAAACATCTCCTTTAGCTACAAATTTAGATCTTTAACTTTATGATTCTCCTTCTTCTTGCATTCGTGCTTTGCTGGTCTGTTCCTCCCAAGAGGAGACAGCCCCAAGAGAAGATACTACTGATAGGTTTTTCTCAGCTCCCACTATCAAGAATAAACTTGCTCACTTGACCTCAATGATATCAGATCTCAAAAAATTAAAAAAATAATAATAATTATTAATATGATAGGAATCATAATTATTTTTATTATTAATTTTATTTTAATTGTATGGAAGCTGAACAAAGTGGATTCAAGTTAAAGGTTTAATTCTTGTGTCAATAAGGCTTAAAACTTTCCCATTAGCTAGTGTTCCTACACTAACTTCTTAAAAATGTTAAACGACTGTAACAATGTCAAATAAATGCATCCTCACAAAAATATACACAAAAGCAGTAATTTTCGATGGCATTATTATGAAGAAACATCACACTACTCATCAACAACACTTTAAGAGCTCATTGAAATAATAAAGTGGCTACAGTTATTTCCATTAGAAGTTTTATAAATAATATCTGCTGTTTGGTACATTAAAAGAGCACAACTGTGTAATAATTGAAATGTCAATACATCTTCCTTCTGAAAGTTCCTACTTCTAACAGCAGGCAGCTGGCTTCCTGAAGGAAGAATGCGTAATTCCCACCTCCTCCTTCTGCCTCAACATTTGAACCATAGAGCTATGGTTTATAGGACTAAACTCTTTATCTTTTCAATCTTATCCATTCAATTGTCCCTCCAAAATTAAATAAAATCACGTGTAAGAAAAGACTCTTAATAGATGCTTCTTTGTGTAAATACAATCTCCTAAAAAAATCCACATGGAAAAGCTTGTAGGCCTTTTTGGCTTATTTTTCTTAACTTTTTCATTTTGACCCAACAGCAACCTAAAAAAGGGGGAAACAAAGAAGGCAAAGTATAACTTGGGTAACTGTCAAAGTCTGATAAAAATAAGCCAATCCAACAACATAATAAGAAGTCATGAAATATCTAGTCCATCACCTCAACTGTTATAAAGAGGCTCTTTATTATGCTGAAATCTTTATTTCCAAAGAGTTTTCAGTTATATAACCATATATTTCATGTACAATTTGGAAGCTGACATTCTGGGGAAAAACAAGAGCTTTTAGATAGTGGTGATTCTGTCTTTTTTACCAATACATCTAATCATTTTAAAGCTAGCAGATACTCCTTCAGAGCCCCTTGGAGACTGTATAAACAACTTACTGTTTATGTAACTTGAACAACAATTGTTTCCTGTCAAATACCCAAATCTTTAGGTCAAGTTAGAAGAATGCTGTGCTGAAATTTTCCACAGCAAATCTGAGACATTAGAAAAGATAAAGAGTTTAGTCCTATAAACCAGGCTGTCCCACCAACCTGCTCTCCCAGGACCCACTCTTCAGTGGCCTCCCGTATCCTGCACCCAGATGACTGGTTTTTTATGGTACAAACATATTGACCTTCATCCTCTTCAGCTCTTCTACTTTGCTGGATTGACACAAGGCACTGTGTACTATGGTTTATTATTGAGGAGTTTGAGTTCCTATTAATTACTCCTTTCTTTCCAAGCCAAACCTCTCACATTGTGATTAGTCAGAGGACATATTGAAGGAAAGGCAGTGAGATTTTTTTACTGTGAAAACCAGGTGTGATTAAAGTCCTTTTCAATCTCAGATATGCTGAGCAGCAAAGGGCATTTTGTTCTCTGAGAACTATTGAAATTTTTTACACCAAAATGAAGTAATCTATATTTTTGTGACACCTAATCAAAGACACACATCAAAGTGTGTGAAAGAGAGGAATATGTAAGGAGGGGAAAGAGGGTTCCTTGTTTAATAGAGTGCTCTGTCATGGCATCAAAGTCTGTTAAGTTGTTTTCTACACTCAAAATCTGTCAGATAGTTTTAAGAATAAGATCTTTTGTAGCTGATGGCCTAATCAAAATTTCAGAATAATAGCATTTAAACATGAAGATCTACAACAGTGTAGCACAAAGATCACACAGGTATATATTTTCACTCTCTCCCTCGAAAGTATTATTACTGCTCTTTGTAGGCCTGTTCTCCAAATGGGATGCATAACAGGAAAGGTCACAACAGGAAGAATTATCATAACCCAGCATAGTGACGTTGAGTCCAGTCTTCAGTACTGTTAAATCAGTTCTGTTAATTAGACAAAAATTTGGTTTATTCTTATGCACATTTCCCCCACATGAAAGAATTTTAAATGAGTGTAAATTTGGCAAGTGGTCAAAAATGGATCTTTCCCATCTAGAAAACAAATGGCACCACAATGGCACAAATGAAGACTGAGAAGAAAAAGAAATTACAAGAAAACAAAAGAGATTTTGGCAGCAAGTTGATGATTCAATGACAGGCAGAAGCCACTGGTAAGCAGAAGGATGCCTGTGCTTGTGGTTTGACACTAGGCCATGGTGAAGCACCCAATTTGTGCTTCATTACAGCCCCAGAACTGAGAGTACGAAAGAGCAGCTTCCAGATGCCTGTGGATACATCTTGCATATCTCAGCTACATCCAAGACAGCCTTTATCACACATCTCATTTGTCCGTAATTTAAGGCTTCCAGTACGACTTCAAGGGATCGCAGGGCCAGACCTTGGGTAGGACACAAAGGCTAATACTTGCAAAAACATCATCTCTTCAAAGCTAAATATTCAGGAACTGAGTTTTACACCATCTGGCACATCTGTTTGGATGTATCCTAAAAAGTGATACTTCCTGATTCAGAGTGACACTTCTTTTGCACTCATGTAAACTTGGAAGGGTTCTAACAGAGGGAGCTATAACCAGAGCTGAACAAAATTTTAATTAGTCTGATAGCCTTGTAAAAATTGCAACTGAAAATGTGAGGGCTATCAGTGAAACAATATTACAACTTATTTTTAAGAGATGTACAATATTTTTTCATCTTCCAAACTAATGAGGCTGATAGTTCAGACTGGAAAATACAGCTATTTTCTTGACACCTTTAAGTTCGGCTAACTCTGAACTCGGTTACATTGAACTCTTTCCACGCTTGTTTCAATGGCAACAGACTGCAAACACAGAAAAATACCCACTTTAATTAACTTTTACTCCTTTCCAGGGGATGTTAAAAGAAAACCAAGAGCTATTACAGAGACAAAGTGAATGAGCCTTCCAGGCAGCAAAGGCTATTACATTCAATTGTTTGGCAACACTTCTATTCAAGACTAACAATTTCAGAGACTTATGTTCTTAATAGAGCAGACTAAAACACTTCTGATGAACAATCTTCCATCAGAAACTGCTGATTTTCTGGATCAAAACCTTCTAGGGGAATGTTTATTCCACTAAAACTTGTGATGGAGAGCAGGCGGCCGGCTGGAGGGCTGGCAGAGCGGCTTGGCCGCCGGCCGGCAGCGCGGCTGGCACAGCGCGGCAGCCTGCCCAGCGTGTCCTCGGCCCGCCTGCCTAGTCCCTCTCCTCTCGGAGGTCAGGCAGATTATGTGTTTTTATCATATTTATTACGAAATTAGTCAACATTTATAGGAACAGAACACAATATTTCAACCTTATGCCAACCTTATCGGAAAGAAATACTTCAATAAGGCTGGCACGAAAAGATATGAGCAATACTTCTTTTCTTGTTCCAATTCAAAATAATAAGGAAAAAAGCGAGTGAAACACCAGAATTTCTGCAGAATAGGAGCTCCAGGTTTGAAACACACACAACTCTGTATTCTACAATGGAAGCCATATAAAGCCATGGCATTTCTACAATAACAGGTACAATTAAGACATTTCTTGCACAATATTACCTTTATTTTTCCAACAATGTAAGGAATTTATTAAATCTACAAAGCTTAAGCATTTACAAAAAGGATTACCCTCTTTCCTTATGCATTCTGAATTGTTTTCTTTTGCTTTTTTTAAAGTGAACTGTTATCTTTGTAACTATAATGGGTTACACCGGCAGGACTTGAAAAACACAAATTCAGATGGGCGAGTTAAAACTCCTTTGTTTCTAAGAGCTCCCAAAAGCATCTGGGCTACTTATTCACGTGACCAGAAGCACATGTCTGGCAACCACAAGCACCAGTTGTCACCACGTACACAGACACAATGAACCATCTGACAAGACTGAACTTTACGGACCATTTTCTTGACAGGAGTTACAGTTGCCATGTCTGGCATGAGTGGAAAAATAAACCCGTATGAGTGGGAAATCTATAGACAGGCCATGTGGCACACACATCTAGGAAGGGTGGACTCTACATCCCTAATACAGACACGCCTATTAGCTGCCAAAGTGTTTAACTTCACTAATACTATTCCTTATTTAATTATACTGGCAAGAACAACCTTCTATACTCCAAAATCCTGATCACACTTAAAGCTACAATAATAACTTCAATTCCTGAAAGCCTTGTAGAAAATGTCCCCAGAATAACTGCACTTAAAAATTCCAATGATGAATAAAAATAAGTTACTTCATTATCATGCTTAGGTCTTTGCAAACTTTTGGGGAAAGTCTGCATTTTATTTGCTTCGTTTTATGGTGCTGGAGCCATACTGGTACATAGGCTTTGGACATCCTCTTACATGAGATTTCAACTTTATTACCTTGCACAGGTGAAATCCATGAATAAACTACCCATAACCAAGAAGATGCACAGATATGCTTCCCAAGATACCTTCCACAACAGGTAAACTATTTCTGCCAGAAATAGAATGTATTTTACACCAGTTTGATATTACCATTATGATCATCTCTACACACATTCAGCAGTAGTAGTAGAAGCCTGCATTTAAAGAGCTAAAAGTTGACTTAGAACTGGCATAAATTGGATTGGTTGGTTTGGTTGGTTTTGGTTTGTTTTTGTTTTTCTCTGCTGAAAACTCCTTGTTTTCATAATCTTCAGAAGTCAATGCTACCTATATTGACAGCATTTAAAAATACCTTTGCTCTTGCCACATTTAGCACTTTTACTCCCCGCCTTGCAAACACTATATATAGCATGCATGAACTCACGTTGGAAAGTAAAGGTGACACAAGCACAATGACGTAAACAGGACATATAGATTAGGGAGTATTTATAGACTACAAAAAGAAATACCTTGCCAATATTGCTTGACCCATGAGGGAAGGACAAAAGTGACATTTCTTTGCCTACACATTACATACACAAATTGACTGAAATATATCCTATACCTACAGTATCCAACCACCACTGAAAAAACCAAAGCACACTCCTAAGATGGTGGTTCTACCATGTGCCACATACTATAAAGTTCTGGAATTACAGAGATAAAACACCTACTTTAAAGTACTAACAGTGCAAGAAGTACTGTTGGTGATTCACACAAGGAATACTCACGCAATTCAACTTGAAGCCCTTTAAATTGCAACAGAAAGAACTCCCAAATTAGGTATTTTAAACCTGCAGGTAAAAAGGTAAATATTTCCTCTAAGTGGCACCTTCCTCTGAGTCAATATTGATTCAAGCTTCCTATCACAAATGTATTATTTTTATAAAATAAAGCTAACTGTGGAGTTAATCACAATCAGGCTTCTGGAACCTTAAGAATAAATGTCATGAACATTTCAAATATCAAGAGATTCCATAAAACTAAGTTTGTACTGTTTTGTTTTTGGGTTTTTTTTACGCTTAATTAACCTAGATTTCCCAATATGAACCAATGTATAACTTTACCGTGTGCTATTCAACAGCTCCCACTAGATGTGAATACTAAATCTCAGGTCATTGTTTCAGCTGGTACAACAGTGCAGCAGGATGCTCCAGTCGTTCCTCCTTGTTACCAGGTCTGTGAACCCTGCACGGGAGCTAAATCCAGCTTCCCCACAGCACAGAGCTTCAGAGGATGCTCAGGAACTGCCCGGGCAGACAAAGAACAGGTTCCTGTGCAGAAAACCAAACCCCAACCAAGTCGCTGGGAAAAACTTCATGTGAAGCACGTTACATTGCTAATGCCTGCTTTGTAAATGACGTTGAGCTAAAGTTACAGGGTGAAGTCTCAAGCTTTCTTTAATGTGAGGGTTTTGCCTTGTATTTAACTATGGTACAGAAAGGCGGTGTGATGAGGAAGATGGCTTGCCTCTCACTTGTGAAGTCTTTACATTAGACAGATGTAGTACTTTTCCAAAGTAACATAAGGCCAAATGCTCCTTACTTCACTTATGGGAGTGAAGTCATGACATTTGGGATCTTCTGGGACTGCAGAAAGCAGAATTTACCCAAAGTTACCCACTTCAAAGCTGTTTAGCTATTAAGGTTTTTTTCCTCCCCGCTCCATCCCCCAGTGCCTTTCTTCACCCGGGGATCTTAAGTCATCTGCAGCAGATCCTCAGCTGATGTAAATCACCATAGTCCATAGAAACTAATGGGACTTTGACAATTGGTATCAAGTAAAGATCTGCTGTGAAATGCACCTCAGCTTTAAATCTTGCACTGTCAAACCCAGGAATCATTTGGATAAGTATGAAAGATCAAAGTCTCTCACTGGTTCATAAGTTTAAAAGTCTGTGCTTTTCCAATACATTTCCAAACATAAGCAGGCACTGACAGTTCGCCTTCATAAAAAGAGAGCCTGATAACTCAGTTAATTGGTTGAGTTACCTGAAATATTACACCACTTGCTGTTTTGAAAGTGTGTATGATTTCTGCTCTGGTACATGATTAGTTAAAGTGTTACAGAGTGTATAACTGTTGGGCATGTCATGAAGGAAACTAAATCAATCAGACTTAGCACCCAAGGCAGTCTGTGAGGCAGTGCCAGTTATCTCAGCTGAAACAATGGAGTTTTGTGACTAGAATTTTACTGATTAAGCTGCACAGGGAGCTCTTGTGGGTTTCCCTCTCTTCTTAATCCAATATAAGTTTTACTGGCTCATTACTGCCAATTAGGAAAGACTTGACTTTAAAAATTTATTGAATGCTGATGAAGAACAACACAAACTCATATGAAGTGCACTATTAATTAGATGTCAGACTGAGTAAACAAAGTAAATGTTCAAGTTTTCCATAAACTGCATTATAGCATGACAGCCATAACACAACACTCTGCTCAGGAGTGAGGAAGCATTCTACTCACCCCAGTTTCAGGGCTCTTACCTGAACCCATTGCAGTACAGAGCAAAGAGCACACGGCACACTCAAAGGGGTTCCATGGCATTGCAGAGCCATTCACTTTTGAAAGCAACCTCTGATCAAACCCAGATCAAGAGTGACCAACAGGGCTTACCGACTGCTCTTCTGTGGCCTAAGTATCACAG
The DNA here is from genome assembly GCF_964273445.1 of Streptopelia decaocto. Lineage (NCBI taxonomy): Eukaryota > Metazoa > Chordata > Aves > Columbiformes > Columbidae > Streptopelia > Streptopelia decaocto. Next base: position 17,413,549 of record NC_138666.1, on the reverse strand, counting down.
TATGTTTGGGATTGGAAGGGACCTCAAAAGATGATCCAGTCCAATCCCCCTGCGGGAGCAGGAACGCCCAGGTGAGGTCGCACAGGAACATGTCCAGGCGGGTTTTGAATGTCTCCAGAGAAGGAGACTCCACAACTTCCCTGGGCAGCCTGTTCCAGTGCTCTGTCACCCTCACTGAGAAGAAGTTTCTTCTCAAATTTAAGTGGAACCTCTTGTGTTCCAGTTTGATCCCATTACCCATTGTCCTATCATTGTTTGCCACCGAGAAGAGCCTGGCTCCATCCCCATGGCACTCACCCTTTATATATTTATAAACATTAATAAGGTCCCCCCTTAGTCTCCTCTTCTCCAAACTAAAGAGCCCCAGCTCCCTCAGCCTTTCTTCATAAGGGAGGTGCTCCACTCCCTTAATCATCTTGGTTGCCCTACGCTGGACCCTCTCCAGCAGTTCCCTGTCCTTCTTGAACTGAGGGGCCCAGAACTGGACACAATATTCCAGATGTGGTCTCACCAGGGTGGAGTAGAGGGGAAGGAGGACCTCTCTCGATCTACTAACCACCCCCCTTCTAATACACCCAGTATTAGTATTTTCAGTATTTTCAGACCAAGGTCCTAAAAGGCTATTACAGAACAACCAAGACAGCTGGTGCTGATAAGAACCCTTACAGAGGCTGGTGGCAACGCAGAGGTCTATGACTGAAAAAGCACAGACAACTTCCCTTGTCCAACCTCTTCCTAGGCAGCTCATCTTGCAGTAACTTATGCTGCACCTGACCTATAGGTTAGATGACACTATCAATCCTCAAGACTCAGAGAATCATAATTTCTTTTAAAGTTTTCCATCTGAGCTGCATTATCCTGTATTTCCTTATGCATGCAAGGTGAAATTGGGGGGTTACAGAATGCGTTATCTCTCAGGTTTGTCTGGCACGGTAAGTTTTCGTGATTTTAGGTGGCTAACTTCCCTGACATAACTCAAAATGCACTCAAAAGAAAACTAAAATACTTGTAACCTTAAAATGACTTCAAGGCCTTTCAAGGCCTTTTTTTTTTTTTTTTTTTTTTCATTTATATTCACATGAACAAGCTTCGCAAAGAAACTAACAGTATTGTTTCATTTTCTAATGATGTTGCTTCCAAGGAGATTTTTTTGTTGTTGGGTTTTGTTGTGGTGTTTAAAGGACGTGAACAAACAAAACCTGGATACAATTTTGACTAAGTATCTCTAAACTAGTCTTGTATCTGGCATTTAAAGTGCGTAGGTTAACATAAACTGTGACAGATGAAGCGTGTTACACTTGGAGAAGGATGTCCAATGTTCACGGCTCTGGCTTATAACATATACAAATTCTCAACCCTTCACAGAATCACAGAATGTCAGGGGTTGGAAGGGACCTGGAAAGCTCATCTAGTGCAATCCCCCCATGGAGCAGGAACACCCAGATGAGGTTACACAGGAAGGTGTCCAGGCGGGTTGGAATGTCTGCACAGAAGGAGACTCCACAACCCCCCTGGGCAGCCTGGGCCAGGCTCTGGCACCCTCACCGAGAACAAGTTTCTTCTCAGATTTAAGTGGAACCTCTTGTGTTCCAGTTGTGTTCCCCTTGTCCTATCACTGATTGTCACCGAGAAGAGCCTGGCTCCATCCTCCTGACACTCACCCTTTAGATATCTGTAAACATTAATGAGGTCACCCCTCAGTCTCCTCTTCTCCAGCTCCAGAGCCCCAGCTCCCTCAGCCTTTCCTCACACGGGAGATGCTCCACTCCCTCCAGCATCTTTGTTGCCCTGCGCTGGACTCTCTTCAGCAGTTCCCTGTCCTGCTGGAACTGAGGGGACACAACTGGACACAATATTCCAGATGTGGTCTCACCGTACATACAATTATTTTATTTACTCATCAACTAAACCACTTAATTTGCATTTTAGACTGGATTTTATGACGCTATAATGTACAGTAATAAAGACAATCTATCAGTTAGTTCATAGCTGATTGGAAGAAAAAACTCTTTTTTCCCCACCACCCAAACAGTTGTTAATTCCCCCACCCCTCCCCACTCCATGACCTTTAAGAAGTCCCATTAAATGCAATTACTCAGGAACCTTCTGTTAAACCATTTTCAACTGCAGCAGGTTAGAATCAGGAAAATCATTTTTTTAAAAAAAAGCTATGACGGAAATGTATTTATGGACACTGGTCTATCTGTAAAATTCTTCAGGCTCAAAGGGAATTCCTAGTCAAAAGTCAAAGCCCAAAATAAGCAGCAACCCAGCAGTTGTGTGATGATACGACCACGCTTCCTGGCAGAATGGAGAAACAGCATGTCTAACACTTGAAATGTACGTCTCAATCAGTGGGCTTATTGACTTTCTGTGGCTTTTACTATCTTTTCACTGACAGACAAATAAAATTAAAGGCTTACTTTATCTTGATGTAGAATAAAACAACTTAGAACTTATCAGAAATCTTGTTTTCCAGCCACCTAATATTCACTGAACTAGATGCTCACAGGATGGTGTGAATATTACTTATTATCTAGATGCTTTTTAATGTTAACTTTTTCTATGCAAATATCCAGTAGTGTGCAAATTCCTTCACTTCTCTACTGAAGGATGACTATTTTGAAAAATTATTAAGAATATTGGTCAAAAAATTTATTTTGCTTTTTTCTTAGGGTATGTGTCCAAGAACAAAAAAAAAATCTCATGTATGTATGTTCAATCTGCACACAAACATACATCCTCAAATTCTTACTGGAAAAGTAGTCCCAATAAAGTTAATGAATAAGAAATACACATGTGTATGAAAGCTGCTTGCAAAATCAAATCCACGTACTGGTTTGTAGTAAGAAGCTTCTTTCCTTTTTACAATGTTATCTGCTGAATATTAGTGACAAGTTTTCTTAAGAGCTACATTAAAGGGCTTCTCAAAAGCAGACCACAATTTATAACAACATTAAGCATAGCTTTAGAGTGTATATGGAGTGCAAATGCAAATGTCACATATTTTAGCTTGTAGCACCATCTCAAGAATTTGCCATATAATACAAACACCACATGGTAATGAAAGTGAGGCAGTGGAAGCTCTTAAGTCTTATATTTGTGTTCTATCACGAACCTGACTCTCAACCTTTGTAAAATCCCCAGAAGCACTAAGCTCCTAAGATGTATTTATTATCAAGTAGTGTTATCTATTCAATAATTTAACACTGAAGATAGATTTCTAACAGCAAACCCCATTTTTCCACTGGTTGCCCCCTCCACCACAGCTTCCTCTAGAAATGAATCTGTTGCTCTGAATCAGAATAAAAGCTTGCCTGACACGCATGTGTATATACAAATACTTATATACAACTGGAGCCCTTCTGAAAGTGCACCAGGTATCCAAGGAAAAAGCTTTCTAATATTGGAACATTAATGTAGAGCATGTCAGGGGCTGAACAAAACAGGCTGTAAAGAGTAGGGACCAAACTAACCTCCAATGCATGGCAGTGGGGAAAAGGCTTTAAAGCAAAGACTTCTTCATCGTGCAGGTAGCTGGAAATTCAAAATGTACAGCAGAAATAATCTTAACTCTGTCTATAGGAACATTCAAGCTCTGGGTACAGAGGCAGTTTGTCCCCACGTGTTCCCTGGAACTTGTCCTCAAAGGGTCGGTACCAGCTGGAAATAGCAAAAGCAATATTGTCCTTCAAACCAATTTCAGCTTCAAAATTTTCCACAGCTCCCTGGCTTCTTTCTGCCTAATCTGCACCCTGTGTCAAACTGGTGATTCAATTCCTACCTCCTAGGGTACAGGAAAAGAATCCTGTGGTGAAATCCGGGATGGATATGTGTTTCTAAGGAGTTTTATACTAAGGAAAAAACTGTCATCCTTTAAGCCATCCTTTGATCAATTTATTCTCCAAGCACTTTGAGTACATTTATCTGACCTTCTCGTTAATTTTGTCAAACAATAATTTTGTATGACAATGGCTTTACTGCTCTTATTATTTCATCCTCTGGAGTCAAATCTTGTGATGTCCCTGCAGAAAAGTCTCATGTGGGATTCTGAGAGTGTTTGTCCACACAAGCATTCCAGAATTTTACCCAAAATGAAAGAGAAAGCAGCATCGCAAATACAACCATACAAACAAACTACCACAGGCATAGCTATTAAGGAGAATGAAAAGGAAAATCTGATTTATAAAGACAACTCAGAGTCTTCTGTCTGTTTACCAGACAGAATGCTAATAAAATAGAAACAGATTTTATTAAGCACTGAACAAATGATCAAAATAATATTACTATGGCCTTTATTTAGACAGGGTAACTATAACTGATATGAAGATCAAATAAAGAGCCTGATTCTGCAACCTTCATAGACCTTCAGTAACATCTTCCTGCTTAAACTCATCACATCATTTCATATCAGCCTCTGATTTCCTTTTGCCTGACTGTCCTACAATTTTCTCCACAGCATCCTCTCCATGCACCGAAGACGAAAACATGATCCCAATAATTCACTTGGATGAGGGGCAACAGACCTTATCTAGAAGTTATTTTTAAGCAATGCAACACTGTGCTCTCTTAGTTTTAATTTCCTTTTATATTTAAAGGAAAAACTACTTTCCTCAAGAAAGAGAAACAACTCTCGCAACATAATAGTCTCAGATACAGACATGTCTAAATTAAGGACACAGTAACAGTGATGAAGGTTTGTCCTTCCCTCTAGCAGCTTGTTATTCCTATCTGCAGCTACACAGAAGAAACAGCTCAAAGTAAGAACAATAGGAAGATCCAGACTAAATTCAACTCTTATTTCAGTTTGTTCACTGCCTTGAACAACTTCAGGATTCCATAAATTCATCCTAATAATGAACTTGCCACTGAGCCCTTCTGCAAATTCAAGGAAGCGACGCACCACACTCCTCTGCAGACTCTTTGCTTTTTGTTCTTCGTCCTGCTGTTCACCTTGATACGCGTGTGCTGGTAAATTATTTCCAAACACATTAAATGATGCCTTTTTTCTTACAGCTGAGCCTTGAAAACTTGAATTTTCACACACACCAGCCCAAACAAACATCAAAACCACAGCGATCAAAAGAGAACAAGCAAAACATACCACCAAACAAAAAATCCAAGCAGAAAACTGCTACGCCCAAACTTTGCTTTCAGTTGCGCAGATTATCTACCTTATTGTCAAGTCTCCAATACTGAAAAAGCATACAGAAAAATCCATGTATAGAAAATGAGGACATGATAAAGGTGATGATTTTGTGATGAAACATGCGTGTATGTGTATGAAAAAGTACCGAATAATGACTTTTTTCTTTTTGTTTCATGTCTATGCATATTCATATATTTAATAAAGTTTAAAAAATGAGCGAACTGAGGAGCAACTGGATAATTAAAAAAGATCAGTATTCATTGCGTAATAAAAGTTCTCAGATCTCTGGATGTGCTTGAACTGCAGCAAGCAGACCACTGCAAACCCTGCTCATCTGACACAGGAAACTGCTCATTGACACAGTAATTTTTTAGATTATTATAGCGTGGGTGACCAAGATCTTACATATGCTGTGTTAAACAAATCGCTGTCTGGACAGATGGGCTATCGACTGCTCTCTTTTGAAGCTGAAACGGCCAGTTCTGGACTCCTTGCTGGTGACAGCTTTGCCGTCTTTGAGCCCACGGTGTGGCAACGCTGCAGAAAGCACCACAAACAGAGAGAGAGGGCAAACGGGCAACGCGGGAGGAGACCAAAAATTAAACCGGCTATGATGATATAAAAATATAAGTATCAATTTAGAGGCCTGATCTTCATAACCCACCCAGTTATCCAGCAGAACCGTGCTGCAGCAGCGGTTCAGCAGCGCTGCTCTCCACCACACACGCCTTCTGTGAAGGAAGGAAGTGGGAAAGTGAACCTGAAAGAAGCACCTGACTGATTCCTCAACACACCACCAATGAATTTTTAATGCATAAATCCTGAGTTTGTTCTCTACGCTGCAGAGCTCTCCCCACACTCACCTTCTCAAAAAAAAAAAAAAAAAAATAGGAACAGAATTATATTACTATTTCTTAAGACTTTACATTGTAAAAGAAACCTCTTTCACTTCAAAGTTTTACAAATGCATATTGTATTTTGAACAAACCCCCTCAGATTTTATACCATTCCTTCTCATTTATATTGTCAGATTCACCGTGGCATTAGGCTTAAAAGCCAGACAGCATTACTGTTCCGAAGGCAGCATAGTAAACAAGAAAAACAATTAAATTTTGTATGTTTACAAGTGAAAGTCTGCTGTAAATAACCATGTCAAGCAGATCTTGCTGTGGGAAGGTGCCATCAGAATACCAATAAGAACTGACTGTGAGAAGGAAGGAATAGCGATCAGCACCAGACTACAGAAGGCAGAATTGAAACAAGCCAGAAAACTAGATTTAGCCAAGAAAAACAAAGGAAAAAAGTAATAAAAAGCAAAGAAATCCTAGTAAGCTGGATTGGAGGTAGCAGAAAGTGATGGGGAATGCTCTGCATTTTTTCTATGCTTTTTGATCATTCTTCAAATGCTTGATTCCCCATTCATTATCTAATTTGCAGGAGACTGCTTCACACTGCCAGCTCAGAATCTGGAATACTGGCAGAATTTCCAGCTCCATCAAGCCTTTGTATCTGCACTGGGAGAAAAAACTATGGCTATGACTGCCTGCAAGACCTGAGGAACAAGAACAAAGCAAATCAAGACCATGTCTACTTTGTACTGTGTACTGCTGAATAATTGTTATCGGAGGAAGGGATATCCAAAGATATTTCTTTTTCTCCAACCACACGCAATGCTGACAAGCACCTTAACCTGCCAATGCCCATCACTCCAGAAGTGAGAATATATCAAAGTGCTCCCAAGTCGCTTGGGACAAAGTCCCCAGTGTAGTTAGCCTGGCCTTTCTGATGTTCTCATTACTCTCTCGAGTGTCCTCTCATTGGAGAGGAGAGCATCTGATCAGTGATGAGTCTGGCCTTACTAAGAGTAAGGAAACTAGAAAATAATAAGAAAATATCATGCCGAAGAGGAGCCAGACTGCAAGGTTTCTACTTTGTTAGCCTAGTCTGACATTTGGAGATAATACAATAATACAAACAGTAGCATTCATTACTAAATGTTTTGTCAGTACAGTCATTTAAAATAATCATGCTTTACTTTTCTTTTTTAATATTCATAAGGGCTTTCATAGTAAAAAAAACCTCCAGTTTGACTCGAATCTTACACTGCCTGATAAACTCTCACTATGAGAAAGAGCTGGCCATAGCTCATTCTCTAATCATTGCCTGGCATTAAAAGTTATGAGAAATCAATTATAATCACTATTAAATAAGGGGATCATCATCAATATTCCAGTAGCCTTGACAGACATGTATGTTAAGAGTGCAATCACTAAATATAATTTCATACAGATATCTCTCCTATGATCTGTATAAACGTGGGAAGCTGGAGGAGGAAGGAAAACGATCAGTACATGAAAGAATACAATGATGAATAAAAGCTAAGTTGATCTAACACCACTTCTTATGACAGCATCACTGCAATTAAGATATTCTCCATAAATAAAGAGGAAAGATCACTGAAAGCAATGCAATCATTGTGACAAGCTCACAAATCGAAATAATCCAGCAATGTTGATGTCCAGCACTAACCATCGAATGGCAGCGTCTAAAGCACCACACAGTAATACAAACACCTGCCCTCCTCACCCACTGTCACATATCACATTTGCTGTTCAGTTTCTTCACAGAAGCCCAGCACTAAGGTTCTACCCATCCACAGTGGAAATCCATATCATTTCATCAGTAAATTCATTTTTGTTCATCCTACTGTTAAAAACCCTTAAGAAATGGCCATACCAGAATATAAAACTAAGCCAAGTACCAACAGTAGCATCATTAGTAAAATAAATCAGTTTATTTTAATATAAGTCTTAGACTTTCACTTACATGCTACCACAGATTTGAAGTCTTAAACCTGTCTCCATCCCACAATGCACCCTCAGAAGAAAACAATGAAAACCAAGGAATTGCAAAGACATAAACTAAAGGGCTTAATTTCACTTCAACTTTCATTTCCAACATACCGTTCCAAAATGTTGCTGGGCCTTTTGAGTTTGGGTTCTGTTGGTTTATTTTTTTGTTTGGTTGGTTTTGTTTGGTTTTGTGGTTTTTCTTGGGGGGGTGGGGGCTCACTTTGTTTTCAGAGTTCAAGCTACTTATACAGAGAATGAACTGAGCATCTAGCAAAAAAAGGTCACAAAATGTAAGGAACATTCAGTTCCTCTGTATATATGCATGTCAGCTGAGAAAGCCTGGATAATAATTGTGATTCCTGTTTCTGCTGGAAGGCCACCACTGCAGGTATTTTTCTTCAACATATGACCCAAGACGATCATGCTGTTTATCCTCCTCCTGGTGTTATACCGATGTGGACTTACTTCTCAAACTCATGTCCACCACTTTCCTAATTTTATTCTCTGGAATGATAACTCAGCTCATGACAACCCAAAGGTACTTCCTCATACTCATAGATGACAGGAATATGTTCTGCAGTTCTGCCACTAGACTCCTATGTACATTCTTGATGTTATGGTCCTCGGATACGACCTCATTTGTAGAAGAAACCACCCTCAAAAGACAGCAATTTAATTGCAAATACAGCAGCACTTGTAGTGCCAAACATCTTCTACGAAAAGTGGGATTGAACCAACATATGATGTCCTTCTATTTGAATTCTGGCTCTTGAACAATTAGGATCTTAAAGGACTAATTTTTACAAGCTCATCCTGCACAAAGAAACAGCAAAATACTTCTGTGCTCATTTGAATCTCAAAATGGAAACATATTTGTTTATATTCTGCAAATGAACGCTACATCCTTAGTATTTGACAACCACTGTAGCGGATTAAATGGTCTGTGCAACACGATGTACCTGCGTTCCAAGGCAGCAGAGGGAAGGACGGATACAGGAGATCGCCGCAGGATGCAGTGACAGCCAGACCTAGAGCACCTTGTTTATCTGAATTTCTTTCCAGCCATCTGTATCTTGTCTTTATAGAGTAGAAGTATTGTCTCATTTGCCCTTGACGAGATATGAATTAAGAAATGCTGCTAACACACGTTCTTTTTTGAACAATTGCATAGATTCTCATTTCAAAGGACATTTTAAAACCATTCTCCCTTACAAAACATTAGCATGTGCTTCTTAAGTGCTCCTGAAATAAAATTTGTATCACTACAGTCACATGGCGTTATTCTGTGTACAACAGCTACTATCAGCTGCCTTGTCGTTAAGACCTGAATTAGAATTTCCCTGCTGCAAATGTTGTCTCTCTAGGGTATATAATTTTACCTCTCGGTCCTCCTGAAAATTATAAGGCAATCTATAAACATCCTCCACTCATGTTCCTTGTACGAGTATTTCTTTTTTACCAGCTCTCCGTCCAAAAAGAAATTCAGCATTATCTCAATAAACAGATTAAAACAAAATTCCTGGTTTATTCTCAATAAACACAAAGCTTGATTTTTAATACAACTTTAAAAAGGAGTATCACTTTTAACTTTTAATAAAAGCAATGAATTAGCAGAACAAAAATGCAGGCACTATAGACACATTATATTTGTTCAAGCCCTAATTAATAACAGTAAATGAAATGTTGTGTCTCAACACACGCAACTCCTGTCCTTGAAATGTGTAGTATCTGTCATGACCTCTGGTAGAATTACCATCACTACAAGTGAGATCTTGTCTTTAACTAAATCATCTGATCTGTGCAACTGTGTCAATCATTTTGTTTTTAAAATTACCTAGTGTTTCAAGTTCCCAGCATGCAGTTGGATTAATTACACATATTCATATTATTTCTTTACAAGGCAAGGATAAAAACAGACATTTACATATTTTTAGACCAACCTCTATTCAACTGAAATTCCTATAGTGGCTCATGTTGGCTTGAATTCTCCACAAGCCCTGGTTAGGAGAGATTTTCTTTTCATATGTTGCAAAATTATGCACCTATAATTACTTTAAAATCTTACATAAATAGGCTTAATTTCAGAGCCTCAAAAGAAAACAAGAGCACATTATTTACCACGTAGTTCAGCAAATAAGTGGAGGTAAGTGCAGATTCTGCTAATACTGCTTCAGGATTATGAGAATTATATTAAAAAATAGGATACTAATTTAAAATAGGGAATTTCCCATGGGTTTTGTGCCAAGCATCAGAATGGAGTGGACTGGCTACAATACAGGCAGTGGTGAGCAGAGATTCCCCCCTGAATTTAGGGTTAATCATACTTGACTGATGGAAAAAGCAGCCATGCTATTTAAAAGAAGTAAAAAGGGGCAGGGGGAGAAGCAGCTGATAAGCACCAGGATAGCTAAGACAGTAGCCATTTGGGAACAGAAAATCATTTTTCTTTAGAAACAAAGTGATTTTGTGCTGTAGACTTAACCTGCATGGAAGTGTTATGTAAGACTTTGATGTAATAAACCGGAGTCCTTCATTGGGATGAGGAGTCTTATAACAGCAGAGGACGGGTGAACGGCCCCCCATGATCCGCCCCACGCATCACACGTGCCTTGGAACCCGTCCCGTGGAGCGAGCTCCTGCCTTTCCCGATCCACTCTGCTCCTCCACACAGCCACGGCCACATGGATCAGCGATAAAACCCTGCAAGGACAGTTAGCAGGACGGAGCGAACATCGATCAAACCAGCAGGACTACTTCTGATCCAGTGGAAAGATTCCTGTTGAGCCCATTTTGCAACCCATAAGGCCCCATGTGAGCAAAACTCCTCTAATTTCATGTTTATGTAATGTGCAAACACACCAAATTCTTTCATTCATGGAGGCGTATCTGCTGCCTCAGCAACATGCACACCTTTCCAAAATCAGAATTTGAAATACTGAATTTATCTTCAATTATTTTTTTCCAAAATAGCCATATTACAAATACCATAAACATCTGAAATATTTAATTACCATCATATTGATCCATAAAGTCACTGGATACCAAGGCTTAAATTCAAACACATTGGCACAACACATGAAAAAGTTTATGCCAAACTTGACTCACAAACAGGGCACGTTTTTAAGAACGTCACAAATGGCAGAATAAAGATATCAGAGATCCAGGTCTATTCAAATTTCAAAGTGAATGTTAAAGTCCACAGTTCTCCAGATGAGCACACACATACAAGCCCAGAACATGCAAGGATTCTACCACACTCCATATGTGTCCACTCAGATATATCCCTTCTTTAACAATAATTACCTCAATTCCATAGGTAACAGTTATCCCACAAAAAACTGAGCACGGCACCATACAGAGTAAACAACTGGTCATCTTGCTAGGAACTTAAATGTCTAAACCTCTGCTTTTTCTAATCTAGTTTCACTATTTTGCTGCTGAGTATCTCGGTTTTCATTTTTATAATTTTAGTCCAGATGGATTTCAGGCTTGGATAACAACATAAAACTGGTTAATCAACTTTCATGCAACATTTATGCTGCAAGAGGGAGTTTTCCTGTTGTCTGCAGTTCACCCATGCATGCTGTGGAGCACAGCCAGTGCTTTATGGACCCTTACAACCGCAAGCTGCAGCCGCTTCGCCGTCACTGACACTAAACCTGCTGCTAACAACAACCTCTTGTCTTTGCTGAACATAGATTCAGGTAAATTAAAAAAAACAAGCAAACACATCAAACGTACCCTGCCAGCAAGAAGAATATTTCACTCATGACATTTACAACTTGTCAGTCCTACTGGTTATCTTGTGTCAGCAGAGTTAAAAGTCAAAACCCATGTATTTCCTAATTAATTTGTTATGGCATCACCATCCCCATTCTTACCACAAGTTTTTTTGCCAAATAAAGAAACCCCTTTTACAGAAACTGCGGTGTAACTATAGCTCTGATTATGATACTTTGACAATAGTGCTGCTTTGGTTTTACTGCAGTTATTTTCCCCAGATTGCTGAAGAACTTGCATGGAAAAAACTGTCAAAAAGCTGGTATGGCATTCTGTGTTTTATAAATCACTTGTGGACATTTATGGCAGCAAGTAACTCAGTAATTAAAAGCAAATTCTATGGCTGTTCAGAAAAGTCAAGACTCTGATAGCAGACAACAATTAACAGCAGATACTTGAACCATACCAATTACATATAGCTTGCAATTAAGATTATTACTCATAAATTATAATGTGTTTTGCCTGATCACATGACCAAGAAGCAGAAGAGTGGCAAATTACTCATATTTCAGTAACCGGCTTTACCGCACCACCATCACTTAAGCGCTGGAACCAAGCCAGTGCACCCAAAGCTACACAAGCAACACCAGTGGGTTTTGACCAATGCATTCACTAACGTTTGCCCTTAAGAGCTCATTTAACATGAAATCCAGATAATGTTAACCTACCCCACATTGTGCTTGGGGTTTTTTGGGGGTTGGTTTGCGGTTTTTTAATGTGGGATTTTTTCAGTGTGTTTTCCTTGGGGTTTGTGTGGGGGTTTTTGTTTGTTTGTTTGACAATGTAGTGTAGCACAAATCAAATTCCTGTGAAGATTATGTGTGGTCTAAAACTTATATGCCAATTAGATTAATAAAAGTAGAATAATTGAAGGTTCAATGTGATGCAGAAATATGCTTTATTATAAAACAAAGATAGTTTATTTCATTAGTTTAAAATACAGAGGAATGTGATGCCTGTCGGAGTAGGCGCCGCAGTTTTTCTCCCAGTAAGAAGCATTCTGCCATTCCCAATGACAAGATAATAAAATCTGCTTTATAGTTTAAAAGTAGTTGCAACATCGGAGGCTATACAATCACCAGCAAAGCAGGACTAAGTATTATTAGCAGGTGCCCTGGATTAGTTTGAGAGAGAAGAACGGCAAGGGACAAAAAACCTACGACCACAGGGTGGGGGGATCATTTAAATGGGCTCAAAATTTGGAAATATTGCAGTGACTTGTACTCTGCTAAACCATTGCTGCTGGAAATGAAGTGACTAGAAGAAATATCTTCTCAGACAATTACAAACTACTTTAATCACATGGCTCTGAATCTTGAGAGGGATACACTGCTATCTACAAATTGCTTAAACCCCTTCCTACAGCAGCAATTCCTGGAATTTCATTTTCTTGCTCTTTTGCTTCCTCCATGAATCTCTTATATTGCACTTTTTAAAGCCAGCTGAGGCCAGGTCATGGTTTCTCAGTGGCTAGTCAAAACTTTGTAATATTTTATTCTCGTAACTAATTTTGGCCTTTGAACTTTCCAAGAAGCTGCATCTGTTTATAGCAAAGCAGATATTTTCATAACCCTGCTACTTTTATTATGTTATGTTTCAGTTTAATATTTTTCAGTACAATTAATTGTCAATAATGCCTCTAAAAAAAAATCTTGATTGAAAAATATTGTTTCGTATTGAATAAACTGCACTCTAAGCAATAAAAAGCCGGTTTAGATTTAGTTTACTTATCATCACGTCAGCCACCATAAGCAATATCTATTATCTAAGATAATAAAAGTGTGCTGACCTCTAAAAAACTCTTCCATGCTATGTTTTCACTGTTTGTATAACAATGCTCTCAAATGCACAGCAACAATTACAAACAGCTGGGAATTAGTAGCATGAACTGACCTACCACCCTTGTGAGAGGACAGGCCCAGAACCGACTTTAATCAAATGCAGAAATGCACAAATTAGTTGGGTACCGGTAACACAAAGGAATTGGCAAGTCATTCACCTTCCTTATATGTTAAATAAGCATGGGAAAAATCAGCTCCTTGCTGATGTGCCCACCTTGTTACTGGGACTCAGGTTGACATGGTATTTCTAACTGCTACACTGCAGTCACTTTTGGGACAATAACAAAATGGCTAAATTCTCCAACACAAGCAAGAACTATAGAAAGCTTCAAAAGGCTGAAAGTAGTGCTAATTTAATCAAAGATAAAAGTCTGCTTTACAAAACTATTGCACTGAGCCAAAACGTGATTTGTTCACAACGCCACAGCCCAAGATAATACTGATAGATGGGTGAAGACATAAGCTCTGATCTCCTGTTTTTAACAGCAACCTCAGAGCAAGGTACTCGAATCCCCATAACAAATGGTGAAACTAGTCTGCTTCAGCATGTTTTTGTGATTAGTTAATAACCAAAACAAGTACATTAATCATGCGTTTATTATTAAAACAAGAAGCGTCTTGCCAGAGTTTGAGCAATGATGCTAGAACAAATTAGGGACTCCTTCCACATGAAGCAGTACTTTTGTTTCAGAGTATGTAGGCCACACCAATTCAGCACAATTCAACTCCAAACGGGAACAAAACTAATAAACATTTCCTCAAATATCTTACCTTCCTCACCACTCACGTTGCACTGCTTTGCTGTTTTACTGCCTCTGCGTGTTCCCCCATTGGCTTCCGACTCTTCTTCCGTGTCTTTTCCCTTAAAAACAGAAGAAAAAAGGTCTTTCTTTTATAATTGAAATAATGCTATTTTCAGGTAATCGCAGTAGATACAAAGTACTATCCTCCTTTTTTCTTATCAGTTGAGATAGCTCCCTGCACTGAAGAACCTAAATTTGTGCAAACCCAGCAGAAAACCCTAATCGTACTGACTACCTAAATGTTTTTAGTGCACACTTGCTAAATTTAGCAGCGTAACTGTGGTTCAGGATTCACCTTCAAAGATAAACTCATGAGATGTGTCTTATCCTTGTCTGTGAAAAGATCCTTGTCTGTTAAAAAGATCAGCTGTAGGCTCCTTTTGGGAGGCTTTTTGTCTGATGTTCAATAGTGAGGAGCTGGTGAGAGACTTCCACTACGATAACTATTTTCAGCACCCGCTACACAGTATTCAGGGTTGTTTCTCCTCCTCCTGTCAAAGAAAAGGATCATCCCACAAAAGTAGCCATACAAGTTGGAAACTCAAGGTTTTCAAAGTGTGGTTCTTACAGGAACATTATATTGGGCCAAAAACCACTCCAGGTATGGTTTCTTACAATATCCTCCAAGAGACTAGATGCCTATCTTTTCCACTGAAATCACAGGAATTCTGCTACAAGTTCAAACTAGATTCAAGACTGAACTGGCAATAAGCATATTACACAACCGTAATACCAAATGTGAAGCTGATCTCATTCATCTGAGCACCAAGAATACGATATCTCCATCTCCAGAGGGGAATATCGATGCACAGTCACACACACAGAAGTCTGAAAAGTGTTGCTATTTGGTTAAGCAGGTTTCACAGCTCACATTATAAGGAGAGAAAATTAGAACCAGATACGAATATAAGACTCCCTAGTGGTGAGGACTACCCACAACATTTTGGGTGTTTTATAAAGCAGGGGAATTCATAATTAAACATCTAATAAGGAGAATTAGTTGCTTTAGAACAAACGGGCTGCCATGGGAATCACCAAAGAATATTAACATGAAAGGCTGAGACACCTCTTAAAATCCCACACCCCTCGAGAAGCTAAATAATTTATTTGGGGATGCAACAAAGTAATTCTTTTCAAAAAAAAAAAAAAAAAGAGAGTCATAATCCTGTCAGAACTTTTTTGCAAAACAAGGGCAATAATAACAAAAATATCAATTCCTTTTTATTAAATAACTCAGGAAAAGTGCAGGGTGCATAATGTTCATATTCAACTTCCAACAATCTCCACACTGTAAGGTAGAGTATTACTAGACTATGCAGTTACTTGAGTAGCTAGTTCTCAGTTTTTGATGCTGAATAGTCTGCTATTTTATGTAAATATTTATTGTATTCAATAATTACTGTGAAGCAAGTTACTAATGGAAACATCCTCCTTTGCGTATCAGATTTCTAAATGACCCACAAGCTTTTGCATAACAGAAACCAGCTGCAAATGGATCATATCAGAGTCACATTCTGACAGAGCTCCCCATATCGTATTTTCCTAGATTAACATGTCAATATTAATAAACCAAAGAATTTCAACTATTTAGAACCACTTATTGTCTAAAATGGTTTCAATAAAAATGATGATTTTTAAATCAGTGGTTTAAAGAAAATAAATTTGGCTAACACTGTTAAATCTGTCTCTAAGTTATTTTACCATGTTCTATAGTCCTTCCCTAGACATCAGTGCCTCTGTCAGGTATTAACTACACAGTTAGTCCTCTGAGACTACAAAGTTTCCCCAAAATCCCTCTGTTTTCTATTTTAGCTGTTAATTGCCACCTCCTTGTCTTCAGCCTGGGTCCATCTTATTTGAGAACCTCACACAGCCCTTACAAAACACTGTGTAAGGTCGCTGCTGCTTGCAAGTACACACTCCCTATTTTCAAAGTTCAGGATATAGGTATGGGGTGGGTTTTCATGCTTATTTTCTGCTTATGACTGCAGCTGGGTCTCAGTGTGCAGCAGATACCCTGGCCTTCAGTTCCTTTGGAACAATCAGTATGTGATAATCTGCACTACACTTCCACTAGCTATCCCTGACATTGTTAGTTAGTAAGCACCAGATTTCTCTCACTCTTTTAACCAACCAACTCAACTAGAAAGGCACAGTTCAAACCCCCACTTCATTGCCAAGTGATTCAATTTTCCAGAGGGTTACAGATCTAGAGCCTGTTATAACTGTTCCAGTATTGCTCTCAGTATTTCCTTCAACTGTTTTCCTCCTGGTACAATACACAATTCACAGAGTGGGACTATTTTGAATGAAATATCTATTTATAGCTACAGGGTCTCCATAAAGCAAATTATGACTTTTAGTGCTACTTGTCAATGTCCGATGGAACAATGTCCTAGGGAAAAATAATATTGGGAAAGGAGTAAAATCCAATGTTTTCGGATTTAATCCACCATTAAGTAACAGCAATGAGGAGACAATCTTCCATTTAAGTAGAAAGGCCCACATTACATATTCTTACAGAAACACTTGTGATCCTGCCCCTAAAGCACAGCTTGTTCTTCTCTTCATCAGACACACCTGAATAGGTATCAGAAAACACTTCCAGCAAGCTCTAAATTATGTCAGAATTATTTACAACCCATCTCTCCTCAACATCAAACACATCAACGCTACAGAAAGAGACCCACAGGTTTAAGACACATAGTTGCGTAGTCTTGCTGAGGCAAGACCAAGATAATTCAGACAGGAAGAAGGATGCACTCCTAAGAACTTGCCTCCAACTATGAATGGCATCCTCTACCTATTTGCCAGACAATAGTGACACTGAGGGATTTCTGTTTTTTTAGGTTTGTGGTATTCTTAGGATCCTAACAGTATTAAAGATTTAACATAGCTGTAGTATCACATAATGCCTCGTTCTGTTCATGACTCAACAGAAAAACTTCATTTCTCTGTCAGAAATGGACATAATGAGCTTTGGTGTTGATCATAACACTGTCCTGATCCACACTCACACCTCAGGCCATGGGAGGTGAACTCTCTGAACACACGGTGTAATGAGGCTGCAATTCAGCCAGGAAGCCACTCTCGTATTTGTCGAAGAATGACAAATATAGTGTTGTTTTCTAACAAGTCACACAAGATATTTCCTCCAACACTGCCTTTTAAAGTGTAGACTTTACAGTGGCACAGTCCACATTTAACATGGTAAAATTAACAGCCACGTACAAATTTACCTTGCGTGCTCCTTTTAAAGGAAAAAAAGAGCTTTGCAGAACCTTTAAGTGTAGTCTCTTCTTACTAAAATTTAAGACGTTTAAGTGCTGAGCAAAATACAGCCCATTCACTTTCCCCTGAATATACCTTGTGTATCTTTAAAAATTATGCTCAAACAAAAGGATATTGCACACTCACAGGACACATTACCTCCCAGAGCGGAGCGCAGCAAAACAGACGTGAGGCCTGGGTTAAAAACAGCATTCCATCACAAACTCCTTCCATGCCCTGCAGGGAGCAATTTCCAATTGCCTTAAGCACAGGAATGGAGTCTCTCTGACTATTCTATACATTATTTTTCCAGAATGCTCAGGCTATGAATGATTGTTTAATATTTTTCTTTCTCCTGTTAGGAGATATGGCAGTGGGGGAAGGTAAGGAAATTACAGAATCACAGAATGTCAGGGGTTGGAAGGGCCCTGGAAAGCTCATCCAGTGCAATCCCCCCATGGAGCAGGAACACCCAGATGAGGTTACACAGGAAGGTGTCCAGGCGGGTTGGAATGTCTGCAGAGAAGGAGACTCCACAACCCCCCTGGGCAGCCTGGGCCAGGCTCTGCCACCCTCACTGAGAAGAAGTTTCTTCTCAAATTTAAGTGAAACCTTTTGTGTTCCAGTTTGAACCCATTATCCCTTGTCCTATCATTGGTTGTCACTGAGGAGAGCCTGGCTCCATCCTCCTGACACTCACCCTTTAGATATCTGTAAACATTAATGAGGTCACCCCTCAGTCTCCTCTTGTCCAGCTCCAGAGCCCCAGCTCCCTCAGCCTTTCCTCACACGGGAGATGCTCCACTCCCTTCAGCATCTTTGTTGCCCTGCGCTGGACTCTCTCCAGCAGTTCCCTGTCCTGCTGGAACTGAGGGGCCCAGAACTGGACACAATATTCCAGATGTGGTCTCCCCAGGGCAGAGTAGAGGGGCAGGAGAACATCTCTCGATCTACTGACCACCCCCCTTGTAATACACCTCAGGATGCCATTGGCTTCCTGGCCACAAGGGCACAGTGCTGGCTCATGATCATCCTGTTTTCTATTTCTATTTTCACTGGAAGAAACCTATTTTAAGTAGTATTTAAGTAGTATTACCAAGATTCAACTCCATAAATTCAATTTTATAAATATTTTTAACATCAGACTGTATTATGCTCATTCCTGTTCTCAACTCAATGAAAAGAATTGTTACAACAACAAGCAGAGCGCTAAAGGGCTTCAAAACACAAGTTTCACTGTGCCATGGCATCAATTCTCTTATCTCTGTAAGAAGACTTGCAGAACAATCTTCAGAAGATGAGATATTCTCTCACCTGTTGGGCTTTTTTGTTTCCTTGTTTTCTGTTTCCCCCCTTTGCTGAAGAGCTTCCATGGACAAGCAACCTCAAACTAGCCACTTTAAAAAGGATGCATCTTGGGGTGTGTTTGTAGCTCCACAATCAAGCACAGATGTTCTTTTATCCTGCTTGTTAACGATCATGGTAGTGCTGATAACACTAAGCAAACAGCAGTGCTTGGGAAGCAGGTCTGCTTGGTAGCTAGCACCTGATATTAAATACATTAACAATTTCTATATGTGGAGAAAGAGTCATAAAAAGAGGTTCTAAGTCCCAATATCAGACCTATAAAGAATGTCCTTAATTTGTTTCAAAGGGATTAGTGTCATATGAACAAATCCTAAAGCATCTAACTCTACAAAGCTTCTAAATTACTCGGAACCTCTGACCAGTAAATAAAACAATGTGGGTAACCAAACCTCTTCTCAATCTTTTCTTATTTTTCACATATATATGGCATTTCTTGGGGAATTCCTGTATTCCAAAGATTTCTGAGCAACTTAAGATTTCAGGAATGAGCCCATAAAAGAAAAAAACCCCACACTTTAGTATGAAATCAGCAGAATTTTCAAAAGTAGTAATTCTATAGCTATATATATATATATATGTACGTAAGTATAGTTATAAAGGAAATATAAAGTATTGGCTTTATGTTCTTATGAAATGCATACAACTGCACATGAATGAAAAAAATTATGTCTTCCACACTTCTAAATCATGAGTAAATACATTTGCTAATTTGAATATCTGAAATTGATAATAAATTATCTGAAAACAGGTTTTAGAAGCACATAGTTGTCCAGATTTGTGTGTTTTGTAACAGTAGTCTCATTTATTACAGAAATATACCTGACAATACAACACCATTCAAGTGGCACTCATGATAGTTCTGTAATAGGAATCAGCTGCTATGATTTCCTGTAGAAAGTGTGATTCATTCTGGACCAAAACCAACTTGAATGCTTTCTGCTTTTAGTTAAAAGTTAGAGATTTCTGGCACAAGATGTTCAAGTTGATTAGTAGACTGTTTTACTGCACTTTTAACCTTCCTCCTCAAACCAAAAAGCCCTGAAAACTCAAGATGCCACCTACAAACTTGGTTAAATCTAATAAAAAAAAAAAAAAAGGACCATCGGCAGTGGAGCTTTAATAGCAAAGTTTATATTTCATTGAAGGTCCCAATGCTAAGAGCTGTGAGCTCCTATAGATGGCAAAATATACACTACAAAATTTAACAAGTACTCAGCTACAGAGAGGTTATTTCATCCAGCCAAAAGCAAAAAGACAAAATATAATTATTTGGCAAGGAATACACTTCATTTTTACCTTATGGTATTGAATGTTATTAAGAATGTTTTAAGAATCATATTCTCCAGATTGCTTTTGAAAGCAAGCTAAAAAGCAGCATAAAACCTTTACATTTTTACACTCATTTTTTAGCATTCCATCTGAGGATCTCACACCCCCACACTTATGAACTAGATATTCAAAATTCTGCCCTGGTCAAAATCCAATTTAAAACCTGGGACATCCTCCTCCATCTGCAGGGGGAAACGTGAAGAGTAAGGTGCCACGAACCCCTCAAAACCTGTCCCTATCATTACAGGGTCAGTGAGCAACTTTGCAAGTGGCTCCTCTAGAACTTCACTCCCATGCTACAGAGAAGAAAACAAAGACAACAAATGGACTCACTGAAGATCAAAGTCCATAGAAGAAAACAAAAGAACAAAACAAGAGATACAGACCTACTAGCCAACCCATCTCTTTCTTACATTGATTTGTGTTTTTGGTTTTATTCATCATTGCTAGAACTTCCTTCATAGGAAATAAACACATTCTGTTGCCTCAGGGTTTCTGCAGAAATATGTGTATGTAATCCAAATCTCCCAAGTTTTCATCTACTGAGAACTTAACCCCTACAAACTGAAAATAGTTACTACACACTGGAAGAATTATTTAATATTTCATGTAGAACTTTCTGGTTTTGTAGTTTCTATGTCCCCTTCGATTACTTAAAAATATATGTTGTTCTATCTTTTTCAACATTTATGTTTCTTTTTAGTATCAAAGGAAGCTGCAATCCTGGGATTTGTAGGAAAAGATTTTTGTTCGCATACAAGCATCAGTGCAGCCACAGCTATAGCCCTGCTGCTTTTGTTTTTCACATTTGATTAAGAAATAAATATTATGTTCTCACTATTTGTAGCTGGTAAATCTCCTCTGCAATCTGGAGCCGTGCTGATGCAAAAGAAAACAAAAGAACTGTAAGTTTATTGTAAACAGACTGATTTCTGATTTGTGAGACAGTTCTCTCAGGTTTTAGAACTGTAATTTAACTGGACTCAGACTTCAAAGAAGATTACGCTACAATGAACATGTAAAAATACGTATGATTTGACACAGATATTCATCAATCTTTCACTTAATCTTATTCTCTGTGACATTTAAAATAAACTTGATTGGAAGAACAAAATTCAATTTTTTTAGCAACAATACAGTAATGAATGAAACACTATTTATAGATGTTTAAAAAGTATTTGGATTTTTTTCAAGTACAACAAATACAAAAGAAATAATAAATTCTTATGTAAAATAAGTCAAAGCCAACTTATTTTTGCATCTTCTCTACTTTAGAGATGCCCTGGATTCTTCTGGATTTCATCAAACAGAAAATGTCCAAGAAAACTTCTGGATTTTCCCTCATTTTTGAGTTTCAAAACATTAAATTTCATCTTTAAAATTTCTAAGTGCCACTTAAAATACTGTGGCTTGATTTACACAAATGGATTTCCAGGACAGGTATTAACATCCCCTTAGCCAGATACAATAACACATTATCTCTGACTCTTCTCTGCCCAAAGAGAAGACGACACCTACTGTTTGGTGGCCACAGCTGTTCACACCTCATGGTCAAGAGGCCGCTCGCTTGTCGGTAACGGTAGTTGGCCATTAATGAGCTGGCAGGAAAATGCCTCTGTCTGCTGTCACAAAATAGACTAAGAGCAACTGGTTTTTATGGTTCAGTTGGTAAACTCTATATATGTGAATTTGGATTAGTTCCAAAGTCCCATGAGAAGGTTCCATTTATGTGGAAGAGGCAAACAAAACAGTCAAAGCAAACAAAGCAACATTATTACCTTCATTTTCAAACATTTATGAGTACTCATTTTTAGCCCATACTTCAAAAAATAAATTTAGGAAAAAAAAAAGTGTTCTTAGGTGATAAGAGGTATTACGGCTTTGTTAAGGACATTAACATTTATTTAGGCTACACAGACATACTGACAGCCTACGTATAGGCCCTAATGTTTAGACAGTCTAAGACACTAAAGCAGCATAAATGAAATTAAATTTCTCCTCCTGTGTCTCATAAAAAGACCTTTGTTTATGTCACTATCATAATAATTATTTGTAAGCCATATTACTTGCCATATCACTGGCCCAGAAATAACTACATAAGAAAGAAATGAGTCTACATTTACCGAGAAGAGCTTCAAGAAGCTTTATCTTAACATTTCCTCACATCATTTGATATGCTTGGCTGGACCTCTGAGTAAAAATAAATTATCACTTTAAGTTTGAAGGTGTACTTTTGTAGCGGATTAAAATTCATGCATCTTTTCATTTGATGACTGCTTCAGGCTGTCTTTTTAGGCAGCTTCAAAAGGAGGAATATATATATACTTTTTAATGCTGAGCTGACTTTTTAAGCTGGACAAATATGAGTTACAATGTGCTCCAAGGAAAACAAAAAAGGAGCACATTAAAAACTGTCACTTGTATGAAGAAAATAACTCCTGAAATAGACACTTCCACATTTCCAGGACAAATTCACCATTATCATAAGCAGACTTTTCAAATATACTTATTAAGTTTGCTGGGCAAGTAAAGCAACTATAGCAAAAAAATCCCACATTGCTGTTAAGTTTAAATATCACTTTTCTAGACATCTAACTCATTATTAGCATCTAATGACTTATGAAGCCTATGTAGTCATTGATTTTATCAACAGAAAGTTTATTATTTCATTATGATTCAGCAGAATTACTAACATATACAATTTGACAATGCCTACAATCTTCAGATTTGTTCAGAATGTGCATAACGTTAGTCATCTGTGCCTACAAGGAAGAAATTTGATCAAGAGAATTGTGACATAGATTAAATAGCAACTAGAATCTTCACTTATTTTGTTAGTACTGTGATATTTTGCTGTAGCAGTTACATCAGTGTAGCTCCTGTTCTGGTTCTGCCTCAGTACCAGTTTAGTCCTCTACATTTTACCAGAACATACCACTCCAGCACAAAAAGCTTTCTATAGAAATGCCTGTATTTAAGAGTGGGTAAGATGGTACTTGAACCAGGCCACTATATGAAAGCAACACAGAATAGGAGGAATAGACATGTACCCAGAAGCTTGTCCCTAACCTAGAGGGTTCCAGTTCATGTCCCACAGGGGCACAGAGAGTTCTGCAAGGCATCAGAACCAGGGCCAATGGCTGAATTCGCTGGTAACAAAATGAGCCCCACTTTCACAATGAGATTTTGGAAACGTTTGGAAAGGCGGATGGGTCTGATCTGACAGGGAGTCAGACACATTCAGTGAAGGTCTCTGAAGAGCAAAACAGCAGAAAAACTCTGAAGGATTGGACAATGCCTAAATGGATTAAGAAGGCGAATTGCCGTCACAATTTCTAGGTGAATGAAACTTCAAAAATTCTTTTATGTGATATTACTTTTAATACCAACTTTTTAATAGCACTTTTCACCAAACACCATTTTACATCACTAGGAAGAGCTGCTCCTTTCAGTGTTGTAGAAAAAAAAAGCTCACAAAATTAGAATAAATAAATATTCTCTTAACTTCTACCACCACTGGAGACTGGTCTAAGCAACGTTCAAGCAGACAGCAGGATGGGCTCTGATTTAAAGAACTCAAAATTTACAAGCTCTTCAGATGACTCACTAATAGATGGTGTAGATACCTCACAACCACCACATGGGGTAAAAACTAACACATTCTCTAACTCCTTGGCTAAACGGTACGCTCAGTTTTGCCTGTTTAGTGGTGGGATGTTTCTAGGCAAATATTTAGCAAGACACTGGGGCAGAGGTTCTAAGGGTCTCTACAACATTTTCCTTTCAGCAGAGCCAATGTGCAACAGCCACGCAGACCTGCGCAGAACTCCCACCGCTGCACATCTCACAGCAATTATAAACCCCACAATTTAGGTCGATAAAAACTTTAAGACATTCCCAACAGTACCAGTTAAAAATAAAACTTAAAAAATACCTTTGTCATTACCATGTTTCCATTCTCAGGAAATTAACCACCCGACAGAAGGTGCAATCTAAAAATGCCACTCAGAAAGGATTGTTTACCACGGTCAAGATGCCTGACCCTGGTGTATCTCAGCTGTCAACAGCACACAAAGAGCTGATATAATTTGGCTGAGATGAATTCTTTGTTCTAGCAGGGAATCTCCATATTACCATCATCTTCCCAGATTATGTGTGACCTTTCGTTGTTTCACTAATAACTACTTGTAAAATATAACAACATATAACTTAAATGTGCAAACGTTTACTACAACAATTACAGGTCTGGCCAAATGAAATTCCCAATGCTGCAGTCATGGAACACATGAGCAGGCATCATAAATCTAGGATCAATTCTGTATGCTGCGTTGTGCAAATAAGCTCAGATCAAACACAAAACGCTCTAAAATGGAGAGATTAAACATGAGGCTTTTGGATAACACTATAGGAGTTTAATGTTCTGATTTTATAAATGTTGAATAGCAGAAGAGGGAGAGAACTTGCTCCTGACTAATACATTATCCCAGGAGTAATGAAACAGAACTGACAGATGCGAAAGAAAGTCATGCTGGTATTTTTCTAAAGACACATTACTTTTTTTTCTTAGTAAAAGAAAAGCAACAACACTTTCCAGGGAGATGCCAGTTGCTTATAGACATATTCTAACAAAGTTCAACCAGGATGAAATATCAATAGGACCCAAAACTAACAATAACAAAAAAATCCTAAAGAACTGGTTAAGACAGACGTCTGAAATAGATAAATTAATTTTATTAGGCACAATAAAATTCTCTGCTCTAGACATCAGACAGTCATTTAGGGTCTACTCCACTGTAGCTCATTAAAGTTTTCTATTGACTTCTGTGATCTTTGGTACAGGAACTGAGATTTTTGTAAGTATAAAAAGAAATCATTGCAGTTCGCACAGGTGCATATTACAGTACAAGGTAGAAGAAAAATTAGACCCTAATGTAACCTTTTGTGGCATAAATAACAATTTAAAAGGTTAATCTAGTACTACTGTGCAGAAGGCTGTTCAATGAGACCTTCTCTGGGCTGCTGAAGGTGAAAAGCACAGTGGAAAGTCCAGGACTTGTCCCCTTGTGCTGGAGGAGACTGCAGTGTCAGATTATGGGACAAACCTCACTGAAACACTGAACTCCTCTCTTTTTGTTACATTACCTCGATAATGGTGTCTGCACAGCAAGCTATTTTAACCTTGTAATCTCATCTTTTTTTACCAATACTGTACATATTTAGGGCTAAGTTAACTCATTTTCTATGCTTGCTGCAAGAGCTAGTTTCAAATTTCTGCTAAAATGAGCCAACCATATAGCAATGCACCTCCTTTTTATGGTGCAGAATGTTGGTCTCTTTCCATAAGGAATCTTGCAGCATGAGGTATAGGCGAGAACTTCCCTACAAATCACAGAATCATAAAACTATGTGGGCCAGAAAATACCCCCAGAGGTCATCTAGTCCAACCTCCTGCTGAAAGAACGTCCAGGTAGAGCAGCCACTGACCCACATATTTCCTTGCCTTTTTCTTTTACCGTCGATGCACTTCCGTAATATGGTACACTTCTTCTGTAATATGGTACAGTTCCCTTCCATATCCCTCTTTTTTGTCACCTCCAGCTGAGCTTTGAATTTCCTAATTGCCTCCCTGCATGCCAAGGCAATGTCTCTGTTTTCCTCATGAGTAGCCCATGATTGCTTCCACTTTCTCGGTACCTCTTTCTTGTGTTTGAGCTCAGCTAAGAGTTCCTCACTTACCCATGCTGGCCTTCTGCCATGCTTGCTTGACTTTCTAAACATTGCGATAGCTGGTTTTGCGTTTTGAGGGGGTTGTCTTTGAACATCAACCAGCTGTCCTGTGTCCCCTTGACTCTCCAGAGCAGTCTTCCATCAGGCCTGACAAGGAGATCCCTGAGTAAGCCAAAAATCTGCTTTCCTAAAATCCAAGCTTGTGACCTTACTCCGTCTTACAGGATTTTTAACTCCCCAGTCTCGTGGCTACTGCCAGGAAGGATGCTCTTGCCCTTTATATCTTTGACCAGCTCTTCCCTGCTTTTGAGGAAGCAGAACATCTCCCCTATTCAGCTGATCATTCATCCGCCTCAAGAAATTGTCTCCTGCTTGCACACAAGCCTATTACCCTTCCAACAGATTCTGGGGCAGCTGAAGTCTCCCATGGATACAACAGCCTGTGCTGCCCTACACATTAGGACATAGAAATTTATTTCATTTTCATCAACATTGTATCTCCGTGTCAATGGGCAATAGCACCACGATATCCACTTTCAAAGGCAGCAGCGCTACTACAGGGTCCTGTTTGTCCCTGCAACACTGCTACTCAACTGGAGGATGTACTACATACACCATCTCCCGAGAGTTACAGAGGTAAGGTCCCATCAGCAGGAATAAGCTGAACGATCAGCAAAATGGAGAATTAGTATAGAGCATTTTTATTCTCTATTAACTTCCACAGCTTATTTTCCTGCTTTGGTTATTAGGTGATAACTACACTGTGATACAAGATGTTATGACTAAAGTCGAAGCACTTTCTCATCAGCTTGACCCTAACTCACATCCACAGAGATACACAAGTTACCATATTTCACTGCAGCTACAAAAAGCCAGACAACAGCCCTCGGGAAAATAAATACTGTAGGAAAAGTCTACCTTTGCTTTTAGAAGCAAGCAAAACATAAACGCCATTTGCTCAAAGAATTTTTCAAACAGCATAAACAAGAGACTTGCAAGCCACATGATCTTTCCCTTTTCAGCTCAAATGAGGAATATTTTTCTCTTCTCACTCCTCTTCCCCCTTCATGTTATGCTGACTTTTTCCTCCTTCATGCTCAGGCAGTGGAACTGGATGCTGATAATATATCAAAAAATAGTTCCCCATATAATTGCTGGGATTGGGTCTATAAGTCAAGAGTTAAGATGCAGGTTCAAATGTGTGCACAGCTACTACAGATTCTACACAGATCCCTGTTAAACCACGATGGAAAAGGATTTTGAGAAAGGCCTTCCCTAAAGATGAGAAATAACATGGATATCCTATTGCTTAACAGAAAAGGACTCTCAAATTCCATATAAGCCAAGACTCCTTAATTTCATGTAAGACAAGTGTACAATGGTCCCAGTAGCAGACTGTGGGAATAACACTGGTCTTCTACTTGATGAAAATTATTTAGGAATTACGATTTGCATTGTATAAAGTTCTGCCAGATAGTTCCCTGTGAATTAAATTTTAAAAATTATGCCTTAATTAAGCAACATTGCTTCCAATTGGCCTTCTTCCCATGGGTCTTAGACAGGATGGTATTTGTCTCTAATCTTGAAGCCAGGCCTGAAGGAGCTCAAGATTCTTTAAGTACACTGTGTCTCTCTTCCATATTTACAAGGTAGGTATCAGCCAAACAATTTTATCTCCATTTTCAGAAACATCATAAGGCTGCAAAAAACGTCTTCAAAAGGAATTCCTATTGTTTAACAGCTTGCATGAGTATTAGTAGGTTAAGATTAAGAAATGGAACTTGAAGAAAATATATTTTAATTAACACTGATTAAAATTTAAGACACGAAGCAAGAGCATGAATATGAACTACTATTCATTTGCAGAAGAATTGTCCTTTGCTAAGTATGAATTACATACACAGAAAAATATTACAGGAGAAGCACATATCACACCTTAGCTATTATGCAAAGGGACATGAAAGTAACCTTTTTGGTTTGTTATGCCTTCCTAACACAATTAAATGAGAACAAAACTAAGATGAGGATTACATTTGCAAAGACATTTAGCATCATTAACAGTGTCTGCCAGAGAGCTTTTTTCCTTTTTTTATTTCCTTAGAAAGAAATCAAGAGCATGGCCTTTGAAGCTTTCTATTTTTAAAAAACAGAAATGATAGTACTTAATTGTGAAAGCCTGTACAACACCATTTTAAACCATGAACACTTTATGAATTCTGCTGATGAGGATCTCATCCGACACGATACGTGCTTTTTCCACAATGGCATTAAGTCGCATTGCCAAACGAAAAAGGAAAACAGTGACAATATTTTTAGTGCAATCATCTAGCAGCGCCACAAGTTATCATTGCCTTGTGTGGTTGTTAAAAGCAAAACAAGAACTTGCTCTCATCCAATCACGTCTCCTCAAAAGGACTGCAGAATGAAATCTGCATTTACATTA
Source organism: Streptopelia decaocto (assembly GCF_964273445.1). Taxonomy (NCBI): domain Eukaryota; kingdom Metazoa; phylum Chordata; class Aves; order Columbiformes; family Columbidae; genus Streptopelia; species Streptopelia decaocto. Next base: position 17,384,987 of record NC_138666.1, on the reverse strand, counting down.
ATAAATTTCTGCCCTTCACAGGTACAACAGACAATGCTCTTAAAACATATGAATATAAGTGCACAATGAACTATTACAAGTACACACAGCAAGCCGGCTACTCCACCGTGCGGGCGCTCCCAAAGGGAGCTCACACGCTTCAATTTGCTCACCAAGGTGAGACACCTAAATCATCCCTTGTAGGAAAAAGCTGTACGTGTGCGGAGCAAGCTCGCCAAGCACGCTCCAGTGAAAGCCTGAGATCACAACACCGAAACAGAGCTGTACTGCTGTCTGTCTGCAAGCAACCAGACTTTCATGTGCCCAACTCAGACACAGCTGCTCCAAGCACCTAAAGCCATTTGTGCAAACAAACAAAATTCTGTGAAATACACTTAAACAGAAACTTCTAAAAAACTGCAGACAACAACAACAATAACGAAAGGATTGCTTCTTGATCTCTACCCTTAATAATAAAAGTAGTTCCAAGGCTGACAGGGAAGCAATATATCTTTATTTTCACCATTTTTCTCTTCCTGGCTTATCACAGATTCTGCAGAAGAACATCTATCTGTATATGTTGTTAGCAGTAGCCAGCACATTGTCTACAGGCAGCTTTCATGAGTGTCAGTTTCTACACATGAACTCAAGGCAATCTCTGACTTTGTTTCTATTGTACTGAATAGCTTAATTTCTATTGTGCCTTTTCCATTTGCTGAAGATTTCTGTAGAAACCATATTTATAATCCAGATATTTCAAAACTAACTAAACATTCCCATTCCTAGGAGAACGGAGACAAATTAGAAACATCAAATAATTTCCTTTTGCAGTATTTGCTGTTGTCTCTGTCTTCATATCGATGCGCAATCACTACAGAGTAGGTTGCATATTATGTAATGGCTATGCGTATTTGATGATGCTGCAAACATTAAAAACCTCATAAAACTTGATCGGGCAAATCTATTCTTCAGAAGGTTCAGAATGAGGTTGGTGACACTGCTCACCTCCCCTCGCTGGAGAAAAACTTACAAAATACCTAATGGGTATATAATCTAAAGAATGTTTTCTTGTTATTTTATATGAAAATACATCAAACACCCAAATTCTCTTTGGATGTTTCAGCTGACTACAATTTGCATTTCCAGACTTGTCACGTATTCCTCATTATAGCAATCGCTAAATAAAATTTCATTTCCACTGGTAATGAAAATCTGTTACAAACTTCGCACTCCGGTTAGCATTGCCCACGGCACGAGCAGAGAGATGTCCAAGCTAAACGTGATCCATGCAGCCTCGGCTCCAGGCAGATGATGGTGTTGGTGGCTTGAAAAGCATCGCCGTGCTGTCCCGCTCCCCCCAACCCGCCACCACCCCTGTCCTTCCCTCCTCACTCACTTTGTCTGCTGAGAAAACAGAGGCTGACAGGGAAGGTCATTGTGACCAACTGTAAGTCTCGGCATACAAATGTGCCTTTTAGCTGTTGGCTCCACAAAGAGTGACCGTGTCGTATTATTGATAAATCCTTGAAAAAACTCTAATGCATCTTCATTTCAGAAAACAACTGCCTTCAAGGTTGCTCCGAGAAAATAAGCAGCCAGAATGCTGAAGAATTCTTAAAGTTGGCATTCTCCTGAAGATTAAAAGATAATAACACTTCTATTAGAATCACTCTGCTACGCTGTATTGATCTCATCAGGGAGGCCACTGCAGGTCTAATATGAACAGAGCAGTTTTAGAATTAATCACAGGGGTTTTTATTATGGTTCATAGGGCTCCTCATTCAAATGGCATCGTTTGCAATATTTATGGCCTAGATCGGTTGCCATTATTAAGTGCAAGTGTGCCACATGGTGTCTGGCCTGCTGTGTTAAAACACAAAGTCATTCCTCAAAAGTAAATCTTATCTAAACTATGCACAAAAAGCCAATTACTTTTTGATTTACATTTTAATTTCACATTCAGTTTTCCCCTTATATAGAAAAACCTTACTTAATCTTTGTTTTGGATTAACTAGCACGGGCATACAAGGTACACTTGGTAGTTTTAAGTAGACTGTTACAGCATATTAATGCACTCTGCTCAGAAAGATAGATATTTGGTCACTGACAAGCTACAATTTCTCCGTGAGAGAAGCAAATGAAAAGACAGAAGAAATACAGCATCTTGCAAAGTGGACTGGCCACTGATCTTCAAGATAAAGCTGACTCATTAAGGCTCTCAACTTAGACTGTGCATTTGAAAATGAAAAACATGTTCGTCAAAGTCACAGCAAGCCCTCACTGACCAGTTCCAGTGGTAACAGCTCTTTCCTTTTACATCTTCTTTGCCACTTCACCTATACTCAGTTAGATCATTCCTGTCTACCCAATCTCAACAGCATTTTCTTGGCATGATGGTGACAGAAGTTCGACCCAAACAGAGGTGAATGAGTACACGCACTCCTGATGCAAAGTTACTAAATTACTTGAAGTCCTGGGAAAATGCATGTGGGTTTTCTGGTGGCTTTTGGTCGGCTGGTTGGTTTGGTTTTGGTTTGTTTTTTTAAACAGGCAGGAACTTTAGAGAGCCCTTTCCTTTTCCTTGCCAAATGCCGTGATGGCCAAGCAAGCTGCTACATACTAAACAAACAATTAAGCCCTATCAAGCACATTCAATTTGTTTTACATTTATACCTCTATGACTGGGTCAGCTAAATTAATCACGTTCTTAAAAGGATTCTGTACAACAGCAACAGACAGTGCTGCAGACAGCAGGACTGGGAGGACAGGGAACTGATTTGGGCTTCTTGTTATTCGTGGGGGAAAGGCAACTGGTTTTGTCAGTGACTCGATGTCTTCTCCAGGGTGTATAACCTCTCTGAAGTATGCAACACCATCATGGCAAAGCTCCATCTGGAAACTACACAAATTAGTAACCTTTACGTAGGCTTCCATGACCGGTAAAGCGAACTCTGCAAAGACTTGATTATAATGAAAGACAAAGCATTTCAAAACGCCTCTCTTACCACTACGGCTTCTCCGAGACATTTCAGCAACTGACTGGCCTGATAACACTGCAAAGAACAGCCCCACATACACCGAAACGGCTGCACACAAACAGGCCACGGAGCAGCACAACCGGTGTGCAGCCTGGCTCCTAAGTCACCCCGCGTCGCACTCGTCACCCCACTTGGCTCTGACTCCCCCAGGGCTGCCAGCATGGGCCCCCCGGCCCCACTGCCACCTTGCTGGTCCCCAAGTGGGGCTCTCTGCTCCGGGCACACAGCTGGGCTTCCACAAAGACTAAAGGCAAACACGATGCTTTGGTCAAGAAACGCACAGAGGGGAAGGGGGGCCCTCTCGGCTGCATCTCCTCTCGGTGAAGCAGGACGGCTCTTCAGACCACACTTATGTATTAACTTGACTTATTTACAAACCTATTCCCAAGCACAGATTCAGGCCAAATCAAGTCAGAAATCGCACTACATACAAACAGGGTTTTCCTCCCTGACCAGACCCTTCTTGTCCCATACAAATGCATCTATGCTACCATTTTATTTCATGCCTTTGCAGTTTTTTCCTCTTACTCCTTTATTTACTGATCAGAGATATGACTGAAAACATTTAGCTTTTGGCATGGTTTGATTGTGAAAGTAACCCTTACTTCATACCCTTCCCAAACCCAAAGTTTACCTTGATGTTTCCATCACATCCTGGTCACTCTCAGCTGCACCTTGAAAACAGGTTTGGGGGACACGAGCACACCTCAGATCTTTCCCCACACAGCGCAGCATTTCATTAACAGCCATTGGCACTACCTGAATGTGTGGAACTGGCATACGAGGCTTTAATCATTATCATCATCTCACTAAAAAAAGCAATCCTTCCTGAAAACTAATTATTTAAATAAACTTTGTTGTTCAAAAGGGTTGCCAGCATCCCTGATAAAGTATGTTGATAATTTTTGACCTAAGAGTCCATTGATTTTTTTAGTGAATTTCAGCAAGAGAACTGCACTGACCTTTGCAAAGCCGTATAAGAAAATGACACATCAATTTCCCACTAAACCTAATCAGTAACCTATAATAAAATGAATAAGAATTGCTTGTCTAAATACCTCTGTTGACTTTAAAATCCCTCATATTTCCTTAACTCTATTTGAAAGAAAGTCTTCATTACGACATTCATTCAGTTTGAAGGACTAATTATATGTAGTAAGCACATACCTAAATGCTTTGAAGGATGGAAACACAGTACTGGGGCCAGTTCTGTTTATTATCTTTATCAGTTATCTGGATGAGGGGATTGAGCTCACCCGCAAGTGTGGGCAGGAGTGCTGATCTGCTGGGGGGTAGAATGGACATACAGAGGGATCTGGCAAGGATGGATCAATGGGCTGAGACAAGCTATAAGAGGTTCAACAAGGCCAAGTGCCAGGTCCTGCACTTGGGTCACAACAACCCCAGGCAGCGCTACAGGCTGGGGAAGAGTGGCTGAAAAGTGCCTGGTGGAAAAGGACCTGGGGTTGTTGGTTGACAGCAGCTGAACGTGAGCCAGCATGTGCCCAGGTGGCCAAAAAGGCCAACAGCATCCTGGCTTGTATCAGAAATAGTGTGGCCAGCAGGACCAGGGCAGTGATTGTCCCACTGTTCTCAGCACTGGTGAGGCTGCACCTCAAATACTGTGTTCATTTTTGGACCCCTCGCTGCAGGAAAGACATTGAGGTGCTGGAGTGAGTTCAGAGAAGGGCAATGAGGCTGGTGAGGCGTCTGGAGCACAAGTGTGATGAGAAGCAGTTGAGGGAGCTGGGGCTGTTCAGCTGGAGAACAGGAGGCTGACAAGAGACCTTATCGCTGTCTACAGCTGCCTGAAAGGAGGTTGTAGCATGGAGGGTGTTGGTCTCTTCTCCCAAGTAGCAACAGAACGAGAGCAAATAGACTCCAGTTGTGCCAGGGGAGGTTTACATTGGATATTAAGAACACATTCTTCACAGGAAGGCTTGTCAAGCTTGTCAAGCACTGGAACAGGCTGACCAGGAAAGTGGCTGAGTCACCATCCCCGGAGGTGTTTAAAAGACACATAGATTAGATGAGACATAGTTTAGTGTCAGTGTTAGGTTAATGGTTGGACTTGATAATCTTGAGGGTCTCTTCCCACCTAAATGGTTCTATGATTTAATGAACTTGGAAAATAACTGTATTGATCTGCTTAGTCAATGCAGAACAGATATGCTGCTCCATGGTTGTTTTTCTTGGAAGGATGAGGTATGAAGCAGTAATATAGAAAAGACAAAATAAGAGTGCATAGGCAAATGCCTCCCAACTCCATTAAGACTGTAAGAGATAAAAGGTTATAAGCTCTTCAATCAGTAGACAGAACCAACGCCAAGTTCTGCTAAAATGCATCTGCTCTCCACTCCCAGCCTACTCAAAGCATTCCCTGTCTCAATTCAGTCCTTCCAGGATTGTGCTATGAAGCATCTCCACACATTTCTTGATTCTTCCAGACTAAATGACCTGTGAAACAAAATAACCTCTGTGACTTTTCCAACAGTATCATACGCCTGAATACACACACACACTCATTTTCATCTTTCACCTATACTGACCGACTCATCACTTCCATAAACAACTTGCGCTCCAAACAACTCTCTTAATGGCTACCAGTGAATACGCTGGTACCATAGAAACCGACCCACCTGAACTTCAGCCTAATGGCCAATGACAACACATCACAACGCGCTATACAGCTGTTTGTTTCTGCTTTCTATGTAATTTCTACACTTAGTGGCTTCTTTATATCTTTATTGATAACTGCATTTAAAAGCCAACCATATAGTACACGATATCTCCTAATTATGAACAAAATCAAAACTGAGATTGAGATACAGAGGTCTGAACCTCTTTCCTCTTACAACGTCCTAGGACATCCACTTGTGCTCTTCTTTTCATAGCTACTGGAAAAAAAAATGTTTTGTTGTTTTAAATAACTACATACTTTTTGTGTAGCAGAGCTTCTGAAAATAAGCACCTGGATCCCGGCACCACCTTATTTACCCATCCTTACCAGCTAGGCTCCTGAAATAACATATTGACTATCATTCTCACCTATGACAGATCCAAACCCAAGTCTCCTAGAGTGAAAGATTAGGAAGTTAATCCATTTTGAAACCCTGCTGCAAGATATTAATGCTTTAAAAAACAAAGGTGATAGATTAACATTATTCAGGTTAAAGAAAAACAGGGTGCTCAGAAGAGCTAGACAGTTTTCAGTATCAACAGCACATGAAGAAAACAAAAACCACGTAACATCAAATAGCCCACCAAATCTGAATCACTATGTGAATTTAAACACATAATAACTAATTGATGTCCAGTTTAAGGAGATGTTTTACTATTAAAGCAGTTATGAGTTTATAATAGAGTTTTTAATAAGTTTATTCATTATCACTACAGCATGTTTTGGTGGACACAGCTCTGCTAACAGCACTATTTTCAGTATATTTCCACAATGTCATTTTCAGTAATTTGCAGCCTCTTCTGCATACGTATATGTTTCTACACACAATGTATATAACTTCATACACACGCATACAAATGCAGTATCTTTTCCAGTATTAAACCTAGCTTTATATAAATATATATATATGAAATATAGCCTTCTGAAAACTTCCAAGTGCTGTATTCAATATCTGAAGTTCACATTTCAGGGTCTATTGGATTTATGCATTGTTCTGCTTGTTTTTAATTGAAATTGCCTATGCAATACTGTTCAAGTGGTGGTCATTAATTATACACTTGTGTTCATGTCATAATTTAGTGTGCACTTGAGAACTATAATTCAGATTCCCTTACATTCAGTTGCCCAGCTAAAGAGAATAAGACTGATTGATCCACAAAAAGGGTGACACATTGACTGGGTAAGATGGGAACTCCCAAAACAGGGAGAACCAGAAAACACCTGCAGAGGATGTGGAGAATGGCTGAGTAGTCCAGGTCAAATACATGAAAACAGGGCAGCATGCCTTATTGGGGCAAATTCCTCAGTTCCAGCCAAGACTCAAGTATCCTCTGTGCTTTTACATGTATTTAAGATGTCCATTAGAGATTCAAGATGTATGCTACCTGGGAGCCACTGCTCTGCTTCCTGCAGCTTTCTAAAGGAAGAAGGAAAAAAGGGAAATAAGCAGGAGCTCCTGAAGGACAGAAAACAAAGAAATACAAGACGAAGTGTTTTCTTACACCAAGCTTTAAACAACGCTGCACTGAAACTGAATACGTTTTGACAGAATTTCATTAAACCATAAAGAAGTCAGTAACTAGAAATCCCAACTCAAACTTGAACTCCTAGAAGAGATCCCTCTCTCAGAAGTGAGCCTTGTGAATGCACCGGCTACGATGGGATGCAAACCTTGCTGTAACAGCCAAATTCCCAATGGCCTCAGGCACCCAGTTACTTAAAAGGCTCTGCAGACTTTTGCAGATAGTGAGCAGCGCCATCAATTTTACTGTTTAGCTCACAACACAAAGCGTGCATCAACAGCCTGCTAATGCATCCCAGCTGTGACACAGCAATAAGTGTGAATGGCACTCTCTCTAATAGAGAGCTAATCTCCCTATATTGTATATTTGCTTAAAAATCCTTATTAGGTTAAAAATATCACAGATAAGCACCAGGAATGTTGTTATAGTTTGTGAAATATGACTGTATGCCATAAAAAGCAAGGCATTTGCTTTGTAGCTAGACCCAGATACTATAACACTATGGAATGAATCTAAAGAACAGGTATGTCACCGTTTTAACTTGAGGTTATTTTATAGATAAAATGGTAAGAAACTGCAGAACAATTATAGAGGCACCTCTTCAAAATACTTTCTTAATTTTACTTGTTTTCTATCGTATGTACTGCCCTAGAAACTGCAGGCTACTTCCTCAGCTGGAGTAAATCCATATTGCTCTGTTCTCTATAATGATTTTCAAATCACCAACCAAAAATTACTTTTAGTCAGAAGCTGACAGGCAAAATCAACCCCTCACTGACCTGTTTTTATTTTACTGTTGCTGAGAGAAGCAGGAACTTAACAGTAGTAACTGTTTAAATATGGCAGATAAACACAACTACTCTTGCACCAAGATACCCTAAAACAGCACAAGCTGCTGAACTTCCATCTAACATAGTCATGACTTACAATCAATCCACAGGTAACAGCATCATCCTATTAGGAATTACTAACAGTACAGGAATGCATCCAATATATATTTCTAACTCTCGGCAAAGCTTGTTAGCTCAGGCACTGTGGCAGAATAAGACAGAATCCCAGTCCAAGCTGAGTCACCAGAATTCAGGACAAATATCTTCCCAGACCTTCTGGTTTTGCAACCACTCCAGCAGCGCGCCCGGGTTTGCTCACTGTTACCCAACACGTTCCCATGGCTCTGAAGATGTAACAGTGAAAGGGTTTGAATTCTGCAAGTCGCATAAAGTTTCAAAGCATTAAAGCTCTCTGATCCCAGGTGCTGTCAAAACACATAATAAAAAGGCAAGGATGAGCAGATCTGCTGAAACCCGCTTAAAGATGCATGTATATGCCAGCGCAGTGATTAGGTATTTTACCCGACAGCGCTCGCTACAAGACAGCTGCACAGCTCTCTGCAGTTCAGGCCTCCTGCACAACTGGCCCAGCAGCCCCGGCACGGCAGGTGCCAGCACAGGCAGCCCCGGGTGACAGTGACACACGCGGTCACTGCCCAGCCGCCTCTGCCCATCGGGAGCCAGTCGGGAAACCCGAGAGCTCTCCAGAGCTCCGGTGCCGCAGTCTGACACCGCTGGGCCAGACCGGCTGCCTCTATGGAAATGTATTTTTGTGCCACAAGCAAAGGCAAAATGTGCCTTAGCCTCCTAGTCTATTTGAAAATGCAAAGATTTCTCACAGTGAGAAAAAGCCTGGACTGTGCCTTGGATGGAATAACAAACTAATGCCTCAAATCCCTATAGTCTAAGTCTGATTATACATTTGTAACTCCCATTCAGGGTTTTAATGTGGGAATACGTGGACTGAGATTCATTTTCCTACTGGGAGATGTTCACCGCAGAGAAGCTCACCTTCTTCTATTGTACACTGACATTCTCCCTAATTATTTCTGATTCCCCATGCCTTCATCACGTCCTTGTGATCTTCATCTAGGGACCACATCTAAAACCTCAGCCATCTGAATCTTTCAGATCAAAGCGTGGACTGAATACACTCAAAGTCAAATTATGGGATAAACTATTTTCAAAGTTAAAATCATAAAAAAAATAGGCAGGAAGCGTGTAGGAGTGGGAGGCTACATAGCACTTTTCACCTGAAGAACAGAGACTTTCTTCATATTACTCCTTGTTAACTGAGCTGTCACTGAAGCGTAAAGTCCACCTGATTAAGCCCACAAATGACACGTCAGCTTGAGAGGGGGATGTGAAGATACTTGGATATGGGTAGGGGGGTAGTTAGACTTTTAATCTTTGCCAATTTAAAGATAGCTTCATATAAAGTTGCTTTCAAAACAAGACTCGCCACCTTGGTTTAGAAATTAGACACACTTTTATTTAGGTTGACAGCCTGCCCGTTCACCTTCCAATGAATAAATATATGGGAAAAGCTATTTTAATGCTCATGAAATTCTTCCCACAGTTTTCATGCACAGAAGCAGCTAAGAAAAGCCAGGTCCCTGCAGTACAATAACCACAGGATACCTCCCCTGTGGCCCACCCCACCACACACATTGCCACAGAGCATCAGTGGGACCCAACACATTTACACTTAAGAGCACAAGCACTTTCCACTCAAGCTGCTTATTGGCTTGGAAATCCCTGTCCCGCGTGCTCTACTGGACCACGCAGGTGTGCCTGGCACAACTCAGGTTCAATTTATCTGAGGCCACTAAGCCCATGGTGTTCATTACCCTGAGAATCTACCATCCAAGCTGAACATTAAGATGTTTCTACATCAAATCAAGTCTCAGTCAAGCACAAACTGATAAAGTCTCCAGTCTGTTAAAGACCTACACTATTTTGACCAGATACAAATCTGATGCTGCAGTAATTGTTTATATGCTTCTTTATACGCTCCCAATTCACCGCCAAGTTAACTCTATTTCAGAAGTCAATTATCATATCCTAACACAAATTTCTAATTACTAGAGATGGGGAAATTGTTATACTCCACACCTACTTAATTTCAGCTGCCTGTATTTCTCTGGTATAATGAAAAGAATTCATACACAAGAAACGCTGTGCCTATTCAGTGCCTAGCTGCATATGTCAAATTATCAACTGCCAATTCATCCTGGTTGAATTCCTTTCATCAATGATAATGAATCATTTCTGTTAGCATATGGTTACACACCATGTGTCTGACTATACTTTTGCCCTCTGAAAAATTATCTGAAGAGCTATTTACTGAAGTTTTAGATATGCAGGAATTAAACATTAAAAATTATTGATGCCCACCATTATCTGTTTGCATACACAGTCAGCAGGCTGGGCATGGAATGTTCACATAGCAGTGGTGGATTAGTATTTTTAAACTATTTCTATTATTGATTTAACCACTTGAAGCTGCTGGAAGCAGAGTTCCCATCACAGCTGTTAATGTAAAAGGCATTAGGGAAAATCCCTACTGTGAAGGTGTGCACAGATGTTCACACATGAAATGGTGAGATTTCACTTTTCATCAGCATCACGTACAACCGAAAATCCACATTTCTATTCAGCTCAGCTAGATAAGAAACATGAAAGGGGAAAAGCTACTACTTTCTTTTTCTCATTTACTTTAGTCCTGTCTAAAGACCAGATCCCTGCAGTCTACCCAAAATGAGTAGCATTTTTTTTTCCTCATGTTGTTCCATTAAAGCTAATGTAGCCACTTGCAGAGCAGGGCTATTCAAAGAGAGGAGAGGTATCGGTGTAGCTCTGCATGATCACAAATCCATTAACAAGGTCCTTAAAAATGAAGAAAGTAGCTTTGTCAGACTTGGAAGGGGCCAGACACAGCAACGCTGGTACAACAGTTCTTGGCAAAGGCAGAGGGCAAATTAGTTTCTTAATCACTTTAAATTAAAAATTAGTAACTAAATAACTGACTTCCAGACAACGTGAATCAAGAAGAAAAAAATCCACTTAGTTTTGTCTTAAAATTCATTCTGATTGAAGCTGGATGGGGAGTCATAGTCTAAAAGCTACTCTAGAATGTCCCACACTTGGTATGTCTTTCTTTGAATACTGTCTCTCTCTCTTAATTAGCTATTCTTAAGTTAACTCCTATGAAGAGAAGCTGTTAAAATGTTCATGAAGGAAACACTTCAAAAGGTTAATGATTTTTCAAATTCACTGATGGGCATCACACCCTTCACTTATTTTTCACGTTAGTGCATCTCTCTTCCAAGTGATTATTTCATTGATGCAAACAAAAATTAACATATCATTGCCATGAATCAACTTCATTCATTGCCTTGACAATGCTGCACTTCAGTTCTCTAAACACTTGAAAACTAGAAAGTACACACATTTGGAATTCGGTGGGAAAAGTTCCAAAATACAAGCAAAGGCGTAAGTATAAATAACCAAGCACACATTGCTCTCGCCACACAAATCCAGGTGTATTTCACTTGTGCAAAATAAGAAAGCAAGGTAATTCTCATGAATAAGTGCAAAAACATGCCCTATAGCTACTTAAAAATACGCCTGTGTACTGAATATGTGTGTCTGCGCACTGTGATCAGCCACTTATTAATGTCCTAAACTACCTCAACTACCTGACCAAGACCTCAGCACCTGCAGCTCTGTTGACTTGGAATGGCATTCACAGTCAAACTGCAATGAGGGGCATTTCAATACCTACAGATTTTAAACAATAATGCTCTGAAAAGCACAGGGAAACTCTGAAACAAGTTGCCCTATATTACTATTCTATTCTATAAACTTATAAACTTAATGGTTCAGTATTAAACTGCCAGAAGGCTTTTTTTAAACCCACTTGGTCTATTGGTCCAACTGATACGTGAAATGTGTCCTTTGCTGCTTTCAAACATATATCTGGCAGAACTGTTAATTTGAGTAGAATGACTTTCTACTTCAATTGAAAACAGATAAATGACAAGAGAAAAAAAAAAATAACTAAAAAAAAATCAACCCGAGCAGAAATGAGATAATTGCGCAAATTCAGCTACTGATCAGGGAATTTATTCTACAGAACTTTGGCCGCAGAGATCCAAGTGTCTAAGGATACGGACACAAGCCAAACACAGAAATCCCCTGTTTGCATGCAATATTTCAGTGGTGCTGATCAGAAAATACTGCTTTGGAAAAGCAGTATGACTTATAGTGCAGGAGAGAGACAGAACCCATGGCTCTACGGGTATGCCACTGTTTGACAGTCCTATTGTTGATTACACTCATTTTCTACTTCAGCAAGCAGCGAAATTTTATGAGATCCACCCCCATAGATGTTTGTTCCCTGACACAATCTGGTCCACAGTTACAGACGTTGCTAAATATGATTATTGCCTCAGAAGAAAGGAGAAAACAGAAATATTACAACCAAATATGCTAATCCTAGTGATTCTTCTGCCACCACCCTCCTCCCCAACAATAACGTCAATATTAGGCGCTATCACTCAAATCCCACAAACTCTATAGACAACCAGACACCAGTAAATGAAGTCAATGAGTAGAGAGACTACCTATTTAGTCGTACTCAAAGACAGCACACGGAAAGTATTGCTTTATATCTTTCTCAAACAGTAGCTGGGATTTTGTCCATTTTAAGCAAAAGTAGAAATGTTTGTAATCACCTAGCTGACAAACAGCATGTGGGTGTAAATGGGGACAAACACCTGTTAATGTACAGAATACAAAATCATTTGTAATGCACTTCCTTCATTCATTATTTCTGTATGTAATGTTTCTGAACAACCTGGTCTCATCCTGTAAACAAAATTATTCTTTTCTTTTGCTGCTTTGACCCTCAGAGTAACTTCACTGAACACACAGCACTGTCCTCTCTGCCCTGCTTCCCCCCACTTACTTTTGATAAATTTGAAGCATTTAACGCCCTGCATCAAGCAGGTGTATTTATCGGCGATGATTCTCCCTGCTCCATTAAATTGCTTCCTTTCATTAGCAAATGTTGCCAAACATAGAAGCACTCTGACAACTTCTCATCTCCAAGCATTTTAAAGGGTTACGTCTTAAACCAATTTTACTGTTACAGATTTAGACTGAATCTGCCTCAGTAACATCCCATTCTGGGCTGATGACGAAATCAGAGCCATCCATATGCTTAATGGCACTCATAAATGGAGCTCTTAACAGTCTGTGGTAGTGATAGTGTTACAGTTGCTGTTCATGGAATTGTTCTCTAATTCCCCTTTTTGTAAACTGAAATATTTTTTCCCCGCAACTTGCACATATTCTGACAGAGAATGGTGTTTTCATGAAATGTACTTGGCCTGCAAGCAGCAGCAGACGGGAAGAGAAAGGCAAATGAGAACTAATGGAATGAGATAAAGGTAACTGTGTACCCAGCCCGAGAGGAAATCATCCCAAGTGTGATCTCAGACACAACCAGGCTCCACAAAAGGGGCATCAAGTCATCAGAGCACCCAAGGAAGCCGTATGGGCCCTTCTATCTTGTGACCACCTCTTCCCAGCCAAATTCCCTGCGGGGGCACGTCCCAGCAGCCCGGCCAGGACGGCGCATGGGAGGAGACAGCAGAGAAACCACCCCCGAGATCCACCCTACACAGCATCGGGTCACCAAGGGAGCGATCCGGTGTGTGGAGAAACCTGACAAGGCAAATGTAATGATCTGTGTGCACAAAGTGATTCCTTTGAAATAAATTACATCTGGGATAATTCAAATGGGGAAATATGCAAATCTATACGGGTACCAAAACTTTTAGACCATGTAATTTATGCTTTCGTAATATTAATTGACATTAAAACCTCTTGACTTGTTGCTTGCTTTTTTATTGTTTTCCCTGGTGTGCACATGATCTGGAATATCACCTATGAAATTCCTTAAAACTGCATTTTGACTGACACTTCGAAATTACACTCCCATTTCAAATGGGACTCACTTTTAAAATGGCAACAAAGGTTCAACAAATAATGAAACAAATGATTCACTTAAGCTAAACTGTTACGCCTCAGGCTAAAGGAAAACAAAATCACTAACTGGAAAAACTCCTGTTTCAGCACGACAGGCGATCTTGAAATACAGTATTTCTAACTAGCTAAAGTGAGCATGACTGGGTGGCTTAAACCACTTCATTTTATTTTGTTTATAAACACTCATGTATGGTCAATGAATTCCAACTCTTGAAAAGCAGCCTCAAAATCTTTACTGAATTAGTCAATCTGACTGGAATCCTGCTTTCAAAACTTGCAAAAATTAAACAAAAAGAAATAGATCTTCCCTTCTGTCTGCTGTATGTACTGGTCCCTTCCACCTCGCTATGGCAATATGGAATGTTATCCATTTGGATGTAAACACATACCTTACAGGTGATTTCTTACAGCACTAATGATTTTTGGAAGTAATATCTCTGAAACTATGTCTATGGCATCTCTGCTTCAGTTACGTATCTCACCACAAGGTGCTGACGAGTGGTGATGAGCCAGGACCATCCTGCAAGCACAAACACTAATATTAGCAAACTTCCACTCCTCATTATACTGCAGCACATCTGACAGGACGGTTATCTGACATTTGCAAACTGGTTAAAGCCCCTCACCCTGTCAGTGCAACTGTCACCTACCAAAAGGATATAATGATAGAGAGACCTTCTGTATGCCACAGGGAAAGTATTTTAATCATTTATAAGCTGGTCAATGGGGTTTAAAAGCACTCAGACATGCATTAAAATGTGTCTGAGACAGGAGCTTGAAGTCAATTTTCAATTGATTCTGTCTAGCAAATGCTGCTTAAGTAAGAAATTCAGAGTCTTTTTATTTTTTTTCCTTTTTTTGTCCTCCTCCAGAAAGCAAAGGCTTAGTTAGGATGGTATCATTCTGGTTTACATCCCGCAAAATACATAATTGCAACATATCAATAATCATTTTTATATGTGTACCATACTGGAAGTAACTTAAAGAATTTAATTCCTTACAAAGACCTGAGAATTATGTAATAAAATGCGCAAGCTAGATCATAAAAACACAAAGTATCATTGTTTCACTTAAGTCTATTTTACCTTGCAGATTTAATGCTCTTCTACTGAGAAAGTACAATTTAGGGACAATCAATTTCACAATTTTTGTATATAAAAAAAAGGAAACCTGAATATAGCCTGAGAGGTCCGAGTCGTATTGATTTTGCTATTTTTCACAGCAGTGTAGTATCAATTCTGTCTGCAATTATTTTGCATTACTAATCAGCTCATTACAAGCCAGTAAGACACTGTTAGTTTATAGTACAATACACTTGTGGTTCATTTGCCAATACCAATAAAATTTCACACTGTATCAGGTAACATTTTTTTGTCATTTACAATATCTGTAGAGGCTCGTCTGCATATCTGCTTTATTGATAATGATATAACTACCAGAGATGATAAAATCATGTTGCACATGAGGAAATACAACTTTTACAAAACAGGAAATGTCTTTCGGCCTGTATATTAAGCATTCGTAGAGCAACAAGGAATATCAAGTTCAAAATATTTAAACTGAATAAGATCCAACTAACAGTCTGGTTTTAGTAGCAATGCCATATATCTTAATACTGGGTTCATAACATGCAGAAGTCGGGCACAGCCACCCAAATTGTTATCTTTAATACAAATACCAAGACTGTCATAGGTCACATCTTTATTGCTCACACTGCAAGAGCCACATGATAGGACCCTTCCAGATCCACAAAACTTTCAGAGTATCGTATGACAAAACTCTAAGCAGCATCTTAATCTGGTTGAAGACATTTAAAATTCCTTCATAAATGTATAATCCATAAGGTGTAGTTTGCTTTTGAAGCTTCAGGGATACTTCAGACAGGCTGAAATGTTCTGTTTTGTTTTCTTGCAGTACTGTTTTCTCCATAATAAAGTATGTTATCGTACAGAATACCCAGGAGAGGGAAAAAATGGTGTACTGAGTCCCTGTTTATTTCTATAGATCATGAAACTTAGGGGATTTTTTAAAAGCATCTTGAAGTTTATCTCAACTAATGATACAGAATATGAAACGTAAGGATAAATAGTCCACTGCACAACCCTTACTAGAAAACAAACATAATTTTTATTATTTATATATATATAATCTCCCCAAAATATCAGTTAAATATCAGTTGTGACCACAGAGGTGTTTTAGCATGAGGTTTGTGTTCAGAATTTTCAAGAATTACTCTAAAGCATGATGGTTGGCAATAAAATTAAATCTCTGTTCTCTTCCATGTATGTTGAAGTTCTTAAGTACTTTCTTCAGCATATATTTTTTTCTTCACCATTTCTGATTTGGTTGACAGTCTGGCTGGCTATCTTTTGAGAAGCAATTGTTCTATAATATTTCTCCTTAATGCCTGCTCAGGTTTTATTTGCTCCACTATACCCACATTTGCTTTGTAAATGGTCCTCATCACTATAACGCTTGGTGGTTTTCCAAATGAATTATCTTTCGAACAATACTCTGAGTCAGGAAGGTGCTAATACAGAGATAAACAGATTGAAGTAAAAAATGTATACCAGACTATTCTATCTGAGCCATGTCGAGTAGAACTCCTATGTGCGCTTCACAGTGAGTAGAACTACACATATAGGAAGCTCTGTTACAGTAAAGAGGACCAAGAAATATTGCTAATAGTACCCAAAATGTCTCAAACCAGATACATCCCAAATACACACATAAATGTGAAGAATCCCATGATCCAGCAGTCGAGTTCCCCCTCTTTTCCGACAGCCTGCCTATCCAGCCGGTTTGCAATGTCTATTCTGCACATGAAGAGGTCTTTTCTACATTCTGAAATGAGATCAAATTTAAGTAGACAGTAACTAAAGTTGCAAAAGCTGGACCCTAGAAAGTTTCAGCTATGTGCCAAAAAGAACAGGGACATGAACAGCTTTCAAAAAAAGGCCAACAAGCACCTATTTTTAAAAATGAAGTAATCTGTTCTCTTAGCTTGGTTCTAAAAATACGTCTGCATATAAATCTGCCCTTTCAGCTGAAGTTTTCCAGAATGGTTCGATCTTAAACTCATTCCCAAGCAGATGAAGACAAATATTTATCATGGGAGTTTACGTACAGCCTCAGTAAAGGGCATTTTTATCAGTACAGGCTGTGTATTAGGCTTGTTGGAACCAGATTAGCTGAATATCAATAGTTTTAAACACTCACATAACAATTTAAAGGTTTTATACTAAAATGACACTACTTTTTTTCATTCCTCCTTCCAGCTCTTTAATTATTTTTACGAACACTTAGTGTATTTCAGCATCCTGCACGAATGAGATGTATAGTGAGGAACACATCCACTTTTCCACCAAACTAGGTAATTAGGATGCTAAAACCATTCACCCAAGTACAAACAGGCATCCCAACTCTCAAAAGAAGATAGAAACCACAGCTTTCCAATCTAGCACATCGCTGTTATGGTCTCCAGACAAAGCCACTATATACAAAAGCTTAAGAATAATCTTTATCACCAGGCATTTCTTTGGAATTTCTGATCATGTATCCGCTACTATTAAGACATACTATTATTGTGCCATGTAAGACTGCAACTTCATGTTTCATATAGTTATATATTTTAATAATGTGAGATTATCTGCTAGATATCATCCTTATTAGATCTTAGGCGGTGTATTTATCATACTTAAATGCTTCACAGCTACCAACCCTGAGTGTATTTTTATCAATACACACATGTGATAAGAAATACAGAGTGCAGCAGAAATTCAGTTGAGAACCAACATTACTACCCATTTCAGAGTTCCTAATATTTTTATCTGTTGTGAAAGCTGAGTTGCCCTGAAATGAAATGTTTATCTTGGATAGTCTACCCCCCAACAGCCGCCCTTCTGAACACTCCTTGAAAATACTTTCAGATATGATCTCACTCCTCCTCCTCCCTTCCTCCTTCTTTCCTTCCCCTAGTAGACTCTAGGCAGAAATATTTGTTCTTCCATCTCTGTGCTTGATGCGGATAGACTGCTGATGTGAAGAATTCCCGTTCTGTATATCATCCCACACAAGAGGCACCCTGATGTTTGTCAAACACTGAACTCCGTTCAGCACAGCAGTACCGACAGACTAGCTAAAATACAACTGCTTAACCAAGAAAGGAAAGTAGGACTCCAGTAACGCTTGTGTTTAAACTTATTTATGCTCAATATTCAGAGAGAGATTCAACAAACAATCTAAGGAAACCTCATGTAATATTATCTCATTAGATTCCTTTTAAGCAATAGACAGCACTTGCATCTTTGCACAGAACTTAAACATGAAGAAAAACAAACCTGCTGCATAATAAACACCTTTCAAAGACTATTTGCATTGTTGTGAGGGATTGAAATAGTATATTTACAGCATAAATAGATCTATTCACTAAACACACAGCTAGTAACCCATACTTACCAAATATGTCAAAACAGAAGTATTTTTTCCACACAGATTTTCACAATAAATGATACATTTGTAATTTTCACATTTGACTATCTTGGACGTGATTTATCTTACAATCTCCTTTGCACTGTAAATATTGGAGTACACATCTATAATTTAAAAAGGCAGAGGCACAGAACTGATACGTGACAGGGTAAACTTCACTTGTCTTGCTACCTAATGTAAATACACCAAGATCCTGTTTGTATTACATACTTCAGGTCCTTATGCAGCAGCAAGATAATGAAATAGCACCAAGAGACCAGAGAACCTGAACTCACTCCAGATCAATGAAAAAGGTAATTTTAGCTTGATCATAGTGTATCAACTGGAAAGTCAAAGACAGTCAGGTGCGATTCTAACCAGACTTCTCTGTGTGACAGCCATAGAAAACTGGCGGAATAAATGCAATAAGCAAACTTGCTGGGCAGTAGCGTTTACCTTTGCTCTAAGCCTGCCTTACCATAAAAAGGAGAAAAATTAATTTTGTGTTGCAAGGTTTCCACATGGGGATCCAATTTTAATTAAGTTGTAATATTCACAGTAGCTGCCCCATTGTGATTCATCAGCATGGCCAGCACAGCTGGAGTCAAAAGACCAGACCATGCCTGTGATCACACAGCAAAGTGCTGTCATCAAACACACACTTTTGTGAAAGGGTGAGACATAGACAAGGAAGATCAAGTTGACAGTCCCTGAATCACTCGGCCAAACTATCCCTAAGGTCCTCTAAAAGAAAACAAGTTGTCATGGGAAAGGCCTCGCAGGGCAGGAATGAAGTGATTCACTGTCCCAGTGAGAGGAAGAGTGTCACAGCAACCTGGGTGGTCAGCAATGGTCACAAGGAAAGGAAATACAAACTGCTGGGGTTGTTGTGAAGAACTCACCAAGGGTAGTGCACACCCAAAGTGCAGAAAGCCCTCCCACTGCCGAGTGATAAAACGGCAGATGAAATACCAAGTATTAGGAAATGAGGAAGAACTTTAATTTTACATTAAAATATTGGCTCACTATAAATACTAATAAATGAGCACCTGGGTTTAAAACAGATCCATTTAATTTTCCAGAACAACGACAAAAAGGTAGACTGAAACCTCAGAAATAAGAAAAAACAGCTACTAACCATCCACATGCAGTCAGATCCTGAGTACTGTTTAGAGTTCTCTTCCCCCATCTGTACAAGGCTATCGGTTTCAGAGACACAAAAAAAGGTTCACAGAAGGTCAGGAAAACTAACAAAAGGTGTGGAACAGCTTCAGCATGAGCAGCAGCTATATGTATATGTGCACGCATGCGTAGATGTGCATTTGTTCACATGCATGTTGTAAACAGTCTTCTGGGTAGAAGACAGATAGCTCAAGAAGGATATGACCAGGAGCTGTGAAACTGAACTTAGCCTGAAGCAGCAATGATCAGTGGTGGATCCTGTCCCTGCAAATGAGAGACTAGTAGTAACAGTAAAGTTTGGTGTGTTCAGCATTAAGAAAAGCATTTCATTTTTTCACAAAACGTACAGATAAGTGGCACATCCTGTTCCTGGATTCTAGTAATGACAAAAGCAACAATGAAAAAAAATAACCTACAAACAAAAATCTCACCATATTCAAAAATCCATTAAAAGAAAAAGAAAAAGAAAAATCTGCCAATAGCCTTTAAACATACACAGTAATCTCATCTAATAGAGCGAGTCTCCAAATGCCAACACACAGGAGTCTGGGAGAACATTGTGGGGAATTATCACCACATCTCCACCCTACTCTCCACAAGCGTCCATGGGGGATGGAGGGCAGGAAGCCTTGGGTGCAACACTCAGCTGCAAGGCCAGAAACTTCACTAGTTTCCCAAGTTCAAGTCCAGACTGCCATTATTGTTTCTCCTCAAAACATTTTGTGATAATTCAAGAAAAGCACTTCGTACAATTAAACATGGTTTCACATTCGGTATTCTGTTTTTATTTACAATTCATATGTTCATATATCTGTGCAGGCAGGGCTGCCCACTTCTTACCCAAATAAAGCAGAAAAATGGAAGGTCTAAAGCAATTAGTCAGGCTACACTGCCAGTACTTAAATGAACCATCTGTTCAAAGGTATATAAGACCAGAGTGTTTTGAGCCATAAGGCAGCTCTCTCCTTTCTGCAATAACTGTGATTGGGTGATATCCATACTTGGTTGGAAAGGTTATGCATGTTGCTGTTTTGTAATTAAACATAAAAAGGGCACTAACGTCATCCTCTTATGCCACACAAAGATGCAATTCTCTAGTTTGCAGGGATCTTGGTTTTGGCAGAGTAAGAATGTACATGAACAATTAAAACAGTGTGGGGAAAAACCACTCAAAAAAACTGTCCAGAATGCATTGTGCAAACTGCCATGTAAAAATGAAGGGCAAAACAATAGACTTAAAAGTATTTCACCGAGGCACAATGAAATTCTTCTTGAACAAAGAAATTTGACTCTATCTTACTGCTTCACTACAACTTTTAAGGGGAAGCAAAGGGTAGGAGATTGCTTTTTTGCCTCCTCCAACAGATCTAAAGCACGACTCGCTCCAATTCTAGAAGTATTTTATTAGTACATCGCTGACATTTATATATGCCAAGACTGAACATGCTCATTATGACTGTTTATTAGACAAAAGGCTACTAGTAGAATGATAATTAATCAGTTGGCATTGATTGAAATTCTTGATGAAATGAAGCATGAGTTATTGAAAAATAATTGAATGTGATCATAAAATCCATGAATCATCCACAGAAAGCGCATTTATTAAACTAGAATTCATAACTAAGATATTTTGTCTAGCTGTTATTCTCCTCTTTGGATTCTCTCCTGTTGAATAAAAAAAGCCAGATGTTCCTATAGCAAATCTGAAAAGAACAGACATCCGTTAAATATCCCATGTAATAGAAGAATATGAGTTTTGATATGTGACTTATTAATATATTCAAAGAGCTTTTATGAAGGACAAAATCAAAACCTGGTTCTTGCCATGATACTTTAGGTTAAAAAAAAAGTTAGTAAATCCATAGCAGCCTTCAAGAGAAGTGACCGAAGTAAGTTTTCTTTCTACTATAATGGAAAAGTTTAAAATTAACTCAGGATACATCTAGCTATTCTTTCTCAGCATAATTTTCTGATGGACGAAATATATAATGCAACATCACAGTTTCAAAAGCATTGACAGAAGTATCCCTTTGCATACAGAAAATAAGTTGCTGGCGTTTTGTTTTGATTTTTAATTTGATCTAGCAAAGGTGACTAAGGGTTCCAGTATTAAAATTGCAGACCATATTATCATGAAACAGATATTTAAGAATTGCAATTGAGTTCAAAGGTAACCTCATTTTCTGAAGATTACAATCAAGTAATTTTATATAAATACTGCCTTTAGATGTCCTGAGTAATGATTAGTGCCACCATTATATGCATTGAATTAATTCCCCCTTACACTGATTGATACTCAAATAAACATGAACTTTGTCCTGACAGAAGCTAAAATATTTGTACTACAGGCAAAATCGTAACTAGTTAATCCTAAATGTTAGATTAGACAAAAATACATCTTTAATCACATAACTTTATATTAAGCAAATTAAAAAGTTCAACGCTTTAATATAATTTTTTTCTTTCTGCTCAGTATCTGAAATTAATCTTACAAAAATAGCCAGTTTATGTGTCATTAATGCCATGAAGATGCGAACAAACATAAAACGTACTGATTTATCTCTTAAATTACAGAAACATGTATCAGAATTTTTGAAGTACAGAAATATTTCTGTTGCAGTGGATCACATGCATCAGAAAATCTTACTTATATCCTTCTGCTCACGTCCACAGAGAGCAGAGAGTTTAGCGAGTCATAAGAACAATTCCTTCTTCAAACAGCAGGGAGTCACCACGTGAAATTGCAGGTGGGACTAACGGGTAAACATCTTTCTATTTCCACATGACATTTCTTCTGGATGAAGAAATATCTTCTTTATGATCACTATAGTTAGTCCTACAGACTCCTTAATTGGTATCATTTATTCATGGCTAGCCCAAACAGGAAGGCTAAATTATGCAGCATCACCTCTGAACTCTCTAAGCATTGTTTTAGCATCCATCTGGCAATGCAAACAGAGTACTGACCTAGTTCTACGGGAGAAAAAAAACAAAACAACTTAGCAAAATCCCTGTTTTAAAAGAAAAAAGAAAGGTCATTCTAAATGCTGGTTGAATAAGTGGGAAGGAGGGGAAAAAACACATTGTACAAAAACTTCTGCAGCGTATGATTCTACAACCGCCACCATCCCTTGGTTCCAGGACCCCGGCATTGCTCTCCAGGTGCTCAGCATGGAGGTGCCCAATAATGTCACCAGGAGTACAAGGAACTGGCTGCACTATCAGACTTGAGCCTCCATTTTCTTCCCAGGACCGTTTTCCTCTGTCAGAAGCATTTCTTTTAAAAGTTGTGAGTTTACATGTTACAAAGGAAACAAATAATAGATCATGGGGCAGGTTTTAATTATTACGCTAAATACAAAAACCACCACAATAAATTAATTTAAAACACAGCTGAACTCTACAGAGGTAAAATAAAACACAGGCTTGAAGTACCAATAAACCCACTAAAAGAAAGCTTTTAAAGCAAAATCTTCTGCCTTTTTTTACGTTATGTGTGCGTTGATCAGCTGCATACCCTCTCTATTCTGATGTATAAACCTCTAAATACACAATAAATATTACCATAATTACATTGTTTTAATACCTAAATTATGACACCCATAGAACATACCTAGGTTGTTAATTTTTGTTGACATGCACTTTTGATTCCTACAACATTCTCACCAAAGAAATAACTACGACATTGAGCTCAAAGATCTGATTTAAAGTAGCCTTAAGGGGAAACTGCTTCTTCTGTGCCATTACCCAAATGCTACAATGGCAGCAGAAATAGTTCAGCAGTCGCTGAAATTTTGCTATCGTTATGTTATTTAGACACTTCTCTGAGAAGAACGATATGACAGAGTGACTATTGCCACCACTGACAGAGCATCTACGGTCAGAAGATAGTACAAGATGAGCAAAGGCACAGCCTGCATATTACAGATAAAGACAATACAAATGCAAGCTCTAATAATAACCTCATGCGGAATTTTATCAAATAGATTTTGTTTCTATGCATTATTTATCCACAGCTACATTTCAACAAAAATGGCCTCATTCAAATTAACTGAAGCTTTCCTATGGTATATTGGTTAGAAATCAGTATTACACACAGCCTGGTTTATGTTACATTCCAACTTTGTATACTCAAAAGTGTCCGATAATTTTAAGTTGAGCTATTTAAAGTAAATAAATAGCAAAGAAAGGCTTCCATTATTTGTTTAAATCATCAAATAAATGTGGGTTTTTTTGCAGAAGTTTGAGTAACTAAGGTACCGCTTCTTTGGTTCTTTCCCTACTATTATTTCTGAAATGGTGCATTTATTTAAGATGGAGTGTTCTACAGTGTTAAAAATTAAAATGAGATGCTTCAGAATTTAAAAATTTAATTTGTGGAAGATGCTGCTATAACTAGAAGCCATAAGGATTTAATTAAAGTCCTCAAAGTTCTTTTAGTATGACAAGAGCAATTATTCCTTTTCTTCCCCATCAGTGATCTCCCCTTCCACATTCACAGAGTCATAGAATTGCTTTGGTTGGAAAAGGCTTTGGTGATCACTGAGCCCAACTGTTAAGAGGGCATTGTCAAGTTCATCTCTAAACCATGTCCCTAAGAATCTCATCTACACGTCTTTTAAACACCTCCAGGGATGGTGACCCAACTGCTTCCCTGAGCAGCCTGTTCCACTGTCTGTGCATGAAACAAAGCAGCCCAGTATTGTAAGCAGGTAGGAAAAAAATCCCTACAGGCAGCATCATGAGAGCCTTAACAGTCCCCAGGAAACTCCACCACTGAGCCCCTTCCACGTTCCCTTCCTGTCCTGCCACAGACAAAAGACTAACGGCTGTCCTGGTTTTGTCTGGGACAGAGTTAATCTTCCTCCTGGTAGCTGGTACAGTGCTGTGTTTTGGATTTAGGATGTTGATAATATTGCTAATACTGATGGTTTGGTTGTTGCTAAGCAATGTTTATACCAAGTCAAGGACTCTTCAGTGAGGACGCTGGGGGTGCGCAAAAAGCCGGGAGGAAACACACCCGAGACAGCTGACCCCAGCTGCCCAAAGGGGTGTTCTGTACCCTGTGACATCATGCTCGGTATATAAAGGTGGGAGAAGAAGGAGGAAGGTGGGACATTCAGAGTGATGGCACTTGTCTTTCCAAGTAACCATTACACATGATGGAGCCCGGCTTGCCTGGAGATGGCTCAACACCTGCCTGCTGATCAGAAGCACTGTATGAATTCCTTGTTTTGCTTTGCCTGCATGTGTGGCTTTTGCTTTACCTATTAAACAGCCTTTACCTCAACCCACAATTTTTCTCACTTTTACCCTTCTGATTCCCTCTCCCAATCCACCAGGGAAAAGCGCGTGAGCTGCCGTGTGGTGCTGAGTTCCCAGCCGGGGTTCAACCATGACAGTGGCTTTTTCCCAATCCTTTATTTATGCCAGACAGATGATGAAGCTGCAAAGTGATCTACTCCAATTTCTGGCCAACTATACCTGACGTCCATCAAGAAAAAGCCCTCAGCAATGCCCAACAACTGTCTGGTTGAGCAGATTTGTTAGTCTCTGGTTGAGTATCAGGGGAAAGGAAGCAGCACTGATGGAGTTTAAGGAACAGATCTTGTAAAATTAGAACTCCTGCACATCGAATTAAGGACAGATACAAGTAAAAAATATAAGCCCATATTTACAGCTTTTGAAGAACCCACATTAGAATGAAATTATTAAATCATACATGACTTATGTTCATGACTACGTTCTGATTTCATACAGTGCCACTGTGCGCTACCCTGGATACCGCAGTTGCTTTACGTTTTGCTAGGAAGAGTGAGGAGATCTCTGTGGAGATTGCTGCTTAGCTTACCATGTAAGGTACCGCAGCACGGGAGAAAAGCAGGGAGGGACGGGTGGCACACGCCGTTATGAGAAGACAAAAGCTGCAACAGGAGAAACAGAGGAGCTGCACTGTGTGCTGAGCAGAGCAGAGCGATGAACTTCAAAACAGAAGGGCCAAGAAAATTCATTTGCTGCAGGCTCCGTTAGCAGCATGCGCATAACCTTTAACTGTAAGACACAAATGTTAGATGCATTTTCTGTGTGCATGGTTTCACAGTAGTATCACAAGTGGGTTAATTTAAGGAAAACAGATTGTGGAGTTTTAAAGGTTTAAGAAGACATCGGTAGGAGATGACTACCACACAATGACTCTTCCTAATGCCTCCACAAGTAAAAATACTCTGCATTCACTTCCAGTGTTCCTCTTCCTGCACAAACATGCTGCTTTTACTTATCTTCCTGCTTTCCCCCTCCTTTCCTGCTCAACTTTTCTATACCCTCCACAGCTGGCCTCCCAGCATACAGCATCGCTCCTTCCCTCATGTTTCCTCAGGCTGCTCTAAAATGGTGCAGCATACACAGTGCAGGAATAAGTGCTGCTCTCAGTACATTATTTCCAGCCTGACTATAGATATGTCTGGAACTGAATGGATCTGCTGTAACATCGAACAATACTTTCTGGTCCCAGTGCCAGAAAGCTATATATATTTCTCTCCAAATAAGAAGACAATCTCCTGCTGTGTGCAGCCCTAGCCTAGTCCCCTCTGCTCTCACATCAGCTTGAATCGTATTGTAACACTGCATCTTCTCTACACTGCAAACATGACCTAAATGCAGTTTCAATTTTTACAGTTGTAAAAGGAACGAATGTCACGATAAATACCACGTACATCTTACCATCGACAGTGGCAAATATAAGCTGTGCTACTTGTGTTTCAAACAGTACCTACACACAGCAGGAGATCAAACCAGTAGGAAAGGATGTTTTTCTTTGTTGGTTTGAGAAACCAAAACTGCACGTAGCATTTTCCAGCCACAAAAATATCATCCTGTGTTTTCCGGAGAGCATCCTGTGGCACTTACTCTGAAATAACTCTCAGCTGCTTACAGGATGCTATGCCCAAATCCAAAACATGGGCTTCTGCCTCTGGTGGTTACGAATGTAGCCTTAGTAAGGTTTTTTCTACTGTATGATCTTCCTGTAGCCAATTTGCTGCAAATCATGCAAGGTAATGAAGGAAATCCTGACTCGGTGCTTTCAGCAGTTGTGAAAGCTGCTGCCTCCTGGAGAAGGGGTTTGTCCTCTAGGTGACCCGGAGGAATTCTGCCTCAAACCACTGTTGAGGTCCTACTGGTGACATACAGGAATCCTCACTGTTGCTGAAGATTATCTGCCTTCTACGTAGCTCAAGTGAGGATTCAGTACCATCTTTACAGGCTGTCTTGCAAACTGAGAAAGAACGTTGTTTTACAGAGCTGACTGTGATCATGTTTAAAAGTTTCAAAGTGTGGGGAGGAGACAAAGAAGTGGCCCCTGAATTCAGCAGTGATTGTGCTCAACATATAATACTCTTATTTAAACAAGGTCAAAAGATGGTATGATGCTAATGTTAGCAATATCATTGTGGTTACAACTTTTTCTCCTTTTTAGTTTGAAGGCCAGAAATGGAAAATAGCGTTCTTACAGTCAGCAAACTTCAAATCAGAAAAACAAATACCACACGGTCAACGCTATTCATTCTCAAAAAGCAGAGAATTTATTCCTGACAAGGGCAGATCAGATAGTGAAAATAAAAGGTCTCATTTTGAATTTGTTCTCTTCATTAATATACCTCAAGAAGATAACTTTGTCATATATAATATTTGCAGTGGTAGCAGTGCTGCTCCCAGTAAAGCAATGAAAGCCACATTATTAAGCTGGCTGCTTACTCACCAATTTTCATGTCAGAGTTTCATTGGTAAGCGGCCCAGTCACACAGAAGGTGCTATTGTAATTAATACTTCTATACCTTAAACAATGTTGACTATTTAATTATTAAAGTACTTCTAACGAGATATTTTCAACCAGTGGGCCTGACAGAGAGAACTCTTCTGTACACAGGTTTGCTCAAAGAAAGGTTGTTCACTCTCAAATAACTTCAATTTGAACATTTTAAGCTGGCTGTATCCTTAAATACAAGTACACGGTTCCTTTGCCAATAAGAAACACTGAACTTGTTATCAGGCAATGAGAAAGTTTAAGTCCCACACCTAGTTCCCAAATTCAGTCATTTTCTCTCACATTGCATTTTTCATTCCCCAGTTAAGTGAAGCAAACAATATTGAGAGTATTCATCAATGTCTGGAAAACTGTATCTGTTCTTGAAAATAGGTTTTTGTTTTTGCCCGACAACTCCGCATGTTTTGGTGACAGCAGAAGATAGAGAAATAAATGCGCAAGCAAACTATTAACAGCAAAAAATGTTGCTTTCTGTGCCTTGTGCACCTGCCAGGTAATTTTCAGTCTTGGATCCATGAATGTAATGAGCGCGGAAAGGGAAATTTTCAAGTGTCTAAAGATTCCTTGGACTCACTTATCTTTCGCTACCTGTCTAACTGATGGAAGGTCCTTCTGCCATTCTAGATGGGAGTAAAAGCAGCTGACTTGCACAGAACCTCCTTGCTATATGCAACAGGCTATACAGTCAGGGACCAAAAGCAACCTCCATGACAATTTCACTCTGTAGTAAAAGCTCAAGCTCAAATGCCTTTGTAGTATCCAGAATCTTTTTCCTTCAGTGTATTGAAGCATTAAATTAGCTCGGCCTCTAAAGGTAGTGGTGACCTGTCACAGTAAAACTGGTGAATAGGTTCAGAAAATGAAGGTGTTCTAATGCAAATAATTCCACCAACTGGCTACTTCTTTACAAGAAAATATGTCCTTTTAGCAAACTGCACTATTACCTCACTTATCCTAATATTAGTCTAGAAGAGTCTCTTCATTTCTCTGTCTTGAGAAACACCGGTCACTAATTCAGCTTCTGAACCATTTTGGGTGGTTTTTTAGCAACTGCTAACCAACATCCAAAGATCACAGATTTTAATGATCCTTACTCAGCTCTGCTGCTGCAACAACCAGAGTATGAAATAAAAGCTCTAGACACTCTTATTAGCACATATATTTTACTTACTACATTTGCAAAGGACTTACACTTATCTAAAACTGTCAACTTTTGCTTTTTGTGTCATTGTGTATTCTGCTGCGCAAGACTCTCTACAGTTCGGCTATGTCAGACATGCAACATCAATTCTAAATAAACAGGAGGTCACAAAGCTCACATTCTCAAAGCTATTACAGAAATTGCAGGCTTCATCCAATCTCAAATCCCAGAGCTCACTTAAAAGCTTTAACCATATAATTAAATGTAGGTCAGCTTAAAAGTGGACAATTCTTTTCAGGCTTTATACAACACTCTTCAGCAAAGCCTTCGGTAAACCTGTCCTTTTATCTTGGAGGGCTGACAGATGGTTGTCAAACCGGGGTCTCCCTGGTAAGAAGTTTTACTGTGGAGAGAAAGGTACAACAGAGGAGGAGATGCTTAAAAAAGAATAAACCTCTAGCTTGCTTTCTTCAAAGCTACAATTCTCCCCTTGCCTGAGACATACTGAGGACAAGTTTAACCCAAGGTAAATCTTCTGTAGTCTAATGGCCTTACACCGATTAATATTTTGACCCAAACTGCCTGAGACATGCCTGGAAAAATAACCTTCTTTTTTCCTCGTGGTCCTGCTCCACAGAGGGAAATCTTTCTTGTCACTCCCTCTAGCTCTCACATCTTCAGTTCAGTCTCGAAATTCTCCCCTGGCTTTCTTCACCCCTACTAGCCATTCTTTGTAAGAGAAAGCCAGATTAGATTGTCCTTTGCTGCAGTGGATTTTATTCAGGTATATACTACTGTAAGTGCTAGAAGAATGTGGCCTTGGTTTTTGCAGTCCTGCTGTGGTTCCTTTTCTAATTAGAAAAAACCAATTGCGTGACTTGAGGCAGGTATGCTTGGACAGGGTTCCTACTTCTACTGTGTGTTTTTAAAGCTACGTAAACCAAAATGTACTCAAATTATTTTTCTTAAAGAAAAGCTCTTCATGGGAGATGGAGGCTATCGGAGACGGGGAAGGCAGAGGAGAACAATGAAACTCAAACATATAGGTAGAAGAAGCCTACTCAGGAAAGAAAATACTGTTGTGTAGCTTTACAAAGCATAAAGCAGATTGTTTTTCAACTCAGGCTATACTCTTTTTCAACTTAGGTCTATTTCAGTCTCAATGGAACTTGGCTCACTGAGGCATTTGTTCACTCAGCACAACTAAATTTCTTCTATAGAATAAATGGAATCACATTCATTTGCTATACTTCTACATATGAATTTAAGTATGTTTAACAATTTTAGTCATTATACTATTCTTGAGATTGTTTCAATCTGAAAAGATATACTCATTTACATTCCCTGTCACAGTAACCTACACTTTTTTATCTTTCAAATAAAAAAGTGTTCTTAGTGTAAAGTATTCACAGATATTCATTATCAATCTATTCTAAGAGACATCAGAGCATCTTAATCTTTTGTTGTGAAATCAATTCATAATTTAATTACGGAAGATTAAAGACCGCCTACTCTAGCTGTAATCTTTTTTCTGACAGTGTAAAAACTGGTGATCCACTGCACCATTAAATAAGGGAATCCAAATCATAGTAATAACTAACATCATTCAAACCAAAACAACAAAATCCATCTAAATGGACCTCTAAATGTGTTGTATTTAGACAAATTTTCTACTTCAGATGTTTTATCACTATGCAGTATGAAAAAGCATCTTCTACCCAGTTCAGCATTCAGTGAATTAAAAACAAAACCAAACCACCAGCATCCATAACACATCCAAACCACCCAGGTCCTTTGTACTGGCCAATTTTCATTTCCACAAAGAAGTCCCATGTAATGTCATTTTCAAGACATTTAGAGCCAACAGGCTGTTCAAGATAAACGAGCTATAAGCAAGAAAAGAATCTGGGTTTAAGTACTTATTTCTCACCCTCCTTTTGCTCCTGCATTTATGTTTTTGCAGGACATGGCTCTCCTTTCCCAACACTAATAATACTGCTGTAAAATTTTCTGCTCTGGGTCTAGTGTTATTATAGTGATTAATCCACATTATTTCTGTATTATTCTATAAACAGATTCTAAACTCAATTTTCCATGTGTGTTGGCATGATGCAAACCTCTGACATTATCACTAGGATGATTGAACGCAGATTCAAACAAACTGGAGCTTGATTTCTTGATTCTTGATATAAATATCTTTTATTCATGCAAACATAAAAAACGGAGGGAAAAAACTGTGTTTTCCACATCTCTGTTCAGGACTTTCCCAGAAAGACATGCATACAAACTCCTATAGGTATACATGCATCGTTTATCTCTTTCCCACAGTAGCCTGACAGTCTGGATCCATCCATCTATAAATCTGCAGAGCAGGGGCTCCTTCCCACAGTGTTCCTGGGCGTCAGGCGATCACCATGCAAATGCAAACACTCGAAATCCAGCATCACAGCACATGACTGTTAGTAAGAGAAGTATAAACACACACTTGACAAATGCAAAAGGGGGTGAAAATGTTGTCCTTCCACTGTACCAAGGTTTTTAGAATTAGATTCCACCACCCTGCCCTCCCCTTTTTTTCCATATAGGCATCAAAATACAATATGGAGTTTTTAGCCATTATGAACTTAGAGCAAGATGTACTGTACAACCTGCACCATGAGTAGGATACCTGAAGGGACAATTCACACCTTCAGTCTCTGCTATAAAGCTGAGACATTTGACATAGGTCTTGAACAATGCCTTCTGCTGGCATCAGAGGCAAAGAGATCGATTCTTGGCTCTTCACCAATTAAAACCCATTACACCTCACCTCTTCGGCACACTGGAGACCCAGCTAATGCTCTGCCAGCTACCATGTCATCCCTTTCCACCTCAACTTCCCTCAGTCACATGTTGAATTGAAAATTATCTCATTTACTTGATCCCAAATTTAAGAAAATGTGCTTTCTTCTTTTGAGACACCTGGAATTGTAGATAATTCACATCACAATTCTGAGCAGCCCTTTCTGATAAAAATGTGTATAAATATTGACATGAAAGACATCTTGTATGCTGAGCTGCTGAGCTGCAGTTGTGCTACTTGAACAGGGTCCCATTCGTATGAGGGGATAAGAACAGGTCTGCCAAGGTGGAGCTGGAACTGAAACAACTCAGTCAGTCCAAAGTGACATACACTATTATTTATGCTATTACACAACAAATATTTAAATCATTACAGGAATATAGGTCAAAAGTACTAATGTTGAACCAATGCATTCTGTTTACTCCTCCATCACAAATTATCAATGTAACTTTATGAATAGGTGATATTATCTATATGCTCAGGGAAGCATACCTGTGCACAAGTCTTGATTAAAGAAAGTTAGGTCCTGTTTTAATAAAGCCATGGAACATATGTAAACCATCATCCCTTCCTTGCAAGTTATTATTGCCACTGGAAACATAAATTATGAAAAACTTTCCAATGCTGTTTGTAAATACTGAACTTGAATTTAAAAGTTAGGCACTAATCCATGGAAACAAATCAATGTGGAACAGAAATACTTGTGACTTATCCAAACATCATGCAAGTAGCATATGTCTTGCTAACTGATGTAACACAATTCACAGACTTGCAAGAAAAAACCTTCTTGTATGAGGAATGTGGGTAACAATTTAAAATATTTGTTTTATTACTACTTACTCGCTTTCAATTCTATACTTAAAAGGCCATAGGTAAACATGGAAAAGCTCTGAACACTGAGTATTTGCGAATCTAAAGTTAGCTGAAAGCTGAGTAACTGGCAAGCCAGAGGTAACGGCAGATATAAATCTTAATTCTGATCCCCAGAGAATTAATGCTGAAGAATGTATATTACTAAGAACTGCTAATTTGGGGATTTCTTTTCTTTCCTTGGTCCTTCATTACTCTTCATCAAATATCTTTGGATAAAGACATATTCTTCATGTCAGAATTTAAAATATTTGTTTCAGCACAGAGCTGAAATTATCACAAGGGCAGTAAATTAAAGTCTTAGACTCTTAAAACCAGGAGGCAAAACCTGAACATTCAGTAATGAGATGTACATCTCTTCTTTCCTCCCTCTACTTTATTCTGTAGCAGAATCCGCTAAAGTCTTCCATGCCTTTTCTATTTACAGAATCATGTTTGTCTCCTTAGACTCACCCCTTTGCCATTCTCCTTGGGACACGGTACATCTGACCAGAAGATAGAAACTTCATTAGCAAATATTTCAGTTTCTGGAAGTGAAAAGTCAGATGCATAGAAACACAACCGTGAGCTGTGTCTCTGTGTTCTAGCAGCCAAGTAAACCTCAAGGAAAACCCTGAACCAGAGTAACATAGGAAAATGAAGATTAGAAAATTGATTTACTAACAATACTTTTCTTTCAGAACTCTTGAGATTCTGTTCAAAGACAAAGCAGCATTTTTATATATATATATAAATAATATACATTCTTCAGCATTAATTCTCTGGTGATCAGAATTAAGATTTATATCTGCCGTTACCTCTGGCTTGCCAGTTACTCAGAAACTATTGAAATCTTGCACATGCCAACTCTGTTCCCAAGTCTGGCCTTCGTGGTTGAGTAGAGTTATGTTTTCCTCTGACTGTTGCTATTACTTACTCTCATGGAATCTTCCTAAAACTACTGGGAACTTAATGTTAAACCAGTTTCCTAACATCATTAAGCATTAACATTTGAAAAATTAAATTATGATTAGGTAAATATAAACAAATCATAAACTTCACTCCAGCATTAGCTGGCGTGTCTGCCTGCCAATTTGCAATCAATTTTTAAGTAGTCTCACTGGGCCTTTTGCAAGGCACTACAATTCTCCTAATATACACACCACGTAGGCCGTATGCTTGAGCCTGCTAGACGGCACTTGCTTCACTTTCAAGAAATTCCAAATATTTTTACTGCTAACATATATTTGAAAGTGAATTATGAGAGCATTCCCAGCTGTCACTATATCTGCACCAAGGTGGCATCAAAGCCAGCAATAAACTGAGATAAACAAGATGACTGTAGGTTTTCCTACCATAAGAGTGTTTTACAATCCCTTCACATGGACTCAGTTTCAGTTGTACATGAGGTGCATTAGCAATGTCAGTCCTCAAAATACCAGGAACACAGTTTTGATGGCGTACAAACCAATGAGTGATTTGTATTATATACACACACTACAAATATAATGGGTGCCACCTGCATTATTCATTTGTATACTTCTTCATATACAATCTCTCTCATCTTAAAATTGGTGCATCAAAGGGAAAACACCTTGTTTGACCTATATCCAAACTTCTGTATATTTGATTAGCTTGAATTTTCTCAGGGACTGTCTGGTTATTCTTTCCGATGACAATCACAGCCTATCAGCAGGGCAGGACAATGATCATATGGGACATACAGCAAGTGGGGAGCCTGGAGCAGAAGCAAAAACCTCTTAGGAAAGGCAGGAGAGAGAACTACAGAAATTGAGTGGACCAAAATAACTGGAGTGAAAGAAAGGATCTATTGTAAAAGGGCACAAAGGTGGGAGAATGATTTACTTATGATCCTTACTTTATTTCAACAGTTCTTTGAAAACTTGCTGTGTTTTACTTCCATGTCTCTTGCTCAGAACTCGAGTCTTTTCAGTAGGTTTTGTTTTTCAACATCAAAGAAAAAAATCCTACAATTCTACCTCAAAGTTCTGCTAAATTTGGGGTTCAATCATCACAAGTAAGAACTTCACTTATTCCCAGGTGCTTTTATAAATACCAAGCTAAAATGAGCACAGGATGCACTTAAAGAAGAGTTAGATAAAGTGGGCTCCATATTCGGCTCTGCAGGAGTCTATTGATCATTACCAATAAATGACCATTAACAGAGTCTCCAACTAATTCTTCAATCCAGCAAAAGTGCCACTGCAAGTGAAGAATTCCCCTGTACCACCCTGTTTGAAAAGCAAAGCACAGAAGCCTAGCTACAAATTATATCATACAGTGTTTGAAGGAGGAAGAAACGTAAAATACCTGATCTCCAACAGAGAAGAATTTCCATTTTTATTAAAAAATGATTCACCAGATAGTCTGCTACAAGTATTAATATACCCCAGTATGGCCAGTAATAAATCCGTGGTTATATAGTAGAGAAAAAAAAGGATTTTTAAAATAACCAGCTGTATATAATCCAAACAAAATTATCATAAATTAAGATATATTTTTTTAAAAGTCAAATTAAAGACTCCATTGAGCAGCCCACAATATTACTGAGGTTTCTGCTTAAATCCATGTCCTATCCTGGAATAAGACTATGAGCACTTTAAGAAGCCCACCAAATAAACCTGCACAACACACTCTCACACTTAACATTATTCCAGGTGTGTATCACCATGGCCAAACTGAATTCTACTCTGTGTTTATGAAATGTCAGTCAGTCCTACTAACCAAAAACTTCAAGGAGTACTGCTATGCAACAGGCCCTTTCCAGCACAAAACACAACACAGAAATTTAATATAAGGGATCAAAACAGAAAATTAATACTACTGAATAGTATTGCACACTCCAAATCATTCATCTTCAGCACTGTGTAATCACCTTATATTACTTAGGACAGTGATAAAGATTGGAGAGTAAAGACAACTACCACTGGTTTACTTCTGATTTTAAAGAATAAGTTTAACTGAATATACAGGCTAAAAATGAAACAACCTTCAGTAACCAGTGTTAAGTACTGAGTTTATCACTTAGCATTACTTATTCTTATTTCCTAGCCTAATACCAGCAAGACTGACATTTTTCCATTTCCGTAACATCGAAGCTGTAATCCTTCAAATATCTTGTGAAGTACAACACTCAAGATTTTTAACTTCTAAGTTATCAGTATAAAGTGAAAATAATGCCTGGGTCACCGGTAACCTTGTATGTGATACAAGGGTAAAACATCCAATGTTCTTCCTTTTTTCCACCTATTTGATAAACTAAGCTTTTTAGGCACTGATCATCAGCTATCCAAAATTATTTCATCTTTATCAAGTGGCTCAAGTGTGGGAATAAGTTTCAGAAATGTGCATAATGCAAGCAAATCTCTTGCCAACTGGATCCACTCTGAGGTCTTTTCCTGCTGTATGGTGCAGCTCTGTTTTTATTCATGTCGTGTTCCTCCCACATGAATCCTGTTCTTCATTAACACATCACCAGGTGATAAACTGAAAAGCCCATTTTGACCCTCTGGAGTCTGGACTTTGAGCAACGAGTCCCAAAAGCAGAGACCATACAGAGCAGGACTGCCACCACTCCAGTGCTTGCTCCTTGAACTGCTGTCAGTACATTCCTCAACTTGAGTTTTCTGGTTTGCACTTCCACTGCTTGGTTGAATACACAGAGATATGGCACATTAAATAGACAAGACTTACTGGTATCACTCATCTTTTCCTAGCATAATAAGTAAGGTTCCTTTGGAAACTAATAAACCTCTTCATCTACTTTTCCTTGGAAAAAGAGAAGGGCCATCAGTGTTCAAGGCTGCTTTCCTATACATCATCCACCTGCTATAAGTGGTTTATGGTGCATTTTCCCCCACCTGATCTCAAGCAACCTCCAGTAAACAACCAAACAAATGATTGATAAGAAACCTAAAAGAAAAGGATAATTTTCCTCCCAAAGAATTCTCATTTAATCTTCACGGCAAGGGAAAATCTTGCTGAGGGCTCCTGTGGCAGCGTGTTTCGCATCCAGCGGCTTATCCTGTAAGACAGCCATGAGCCTGCAGACTGAACATTTGGTTTCTTGCATGCAAATAGGATCTGGTCCTGAGCAGGGCTGAGTGCACTGAACTCCTAGAGAATTCAAATTGCAAATAAGTGAAACCAGTCTTTTTTTTTTTTTTTAAATACATAGTTCTCCTTAAGGCCTGCTTTCTTGCTAACCTATTTCCTATTTTCACATGAATTCTACTTGCCTGCACTATTTGTCATTCAACATCAAGCAAGCTGTCTAACCACCTGATACAAGATAACTGCTCCTAAATGTGCCTCAAAACTTTCTTGAAGGGAACAGAAAACTTTTAGAAAGTAAAAAGCCTGATAACAGTCTCTTCCCTTGAGCCTAAAATCACCTGTGAATGTCCCCCCCGCTCCTCCCTGCGTATCCCAAAACGTGTAGTAAAAGCTACACATAGCAAGGAAGTCTCACACAGCTTAAAACACGACAAATATAATTCCTTTTTTTCCTCCTTCCCTTCCAGCAACTGAGTGTAGCTGGGTGGGTGTCTTAAAGGTGCAAATGTGTTAGGAAAAATCATTAGTTAATGCTATTCACATTTTATTTCTGTGTAACAAAAGATATTGAACAAAC
Organism: Streptopelia decaocto; assembly: GCF_964273445.1. Lineage (NCBI taxonomy): Eukaryota > Metazoa > Chordata > Aves > Columbiformes > Columbidae > Streptopelia > Streptopelia decaocto. The sequence continues at coordinate 17,347,920 of NC_138666.1, read as the reverse complement.
ACCCCTAGCAAAAGCATCTTCTCAGAGTCTACCTCTGAATACCTGAATGATGTATTATAAAACTGTATTGCATATTGATCTTAGTGACATCGATGACTAACTGCCACCGAGATGAAAGGATTTCATGTGACACTCTTCATTTCAGCATCCCCCAAAAAAAGTGTTTTTAAGGAAAAAATGGTAGGAAAAGGTGCACCTTGAAACATGCTAGAAATTGAACAGTCATCTCCTGGCAGCATTAGGTAAACAATAATGAAAGCTGAACTTCAGTATAACTTAAAAGGCAAGTCAAAATTTATTACAAATTATTATTACTAAAATAAACAAATAGAAAGGTATTACATCTGTTTCAAAGGCGCAGGTGTTCTGTAATCTTTCCCTGCTGATGTAATTCCTTAAAAAAAAAAACAAAACTTCAAATAGATGAGAAGACATTAAACTTCATGATAGGTTTATTACGAGAGCCACCTTAGTGACCAGGAAAACAAATTGGAGACAAAAAACCTCAAAGGAAATCTGAGCAAAACCTCCTGCCCCATAGCTAAACAGCTGCCTTTCCTCAGCCGGGTGATATTTCAGTACTGTTTTTTAACACCACATGGCAAAGCAGCAGAAGTTAAACACGTATTAACACGTAAGCCTAGCTTGCATCTCTTGGCTTCGGTGACTAAAAAGCTGGAAGTGTTAGAGACTGCGGCTGCATAGCGGCAATCGGGATGAATGTAGATAGCAGCTCCTCTCCAACGTGTGCAGCATGACGGCAGTTCTGAGAGCGCTCTGCAGTCGTGAAGGAATGGAAAAATGAGTGAAAATCTTGAGTCTGTGTCACTGCTGAGCCCCCAAAGCTCATGAAAGCTTCTGTGGCCCGGCAGCTGTGGAGGCCGTTTATCTCATTGGAATGAGTCACATGGGAGCGCATTTAATTTAAGTCCCTGAAGTTAACACCACTAGAAGATACATTACCTTGATGATTAAAAATTAAATACACAAGTATTTCAAAGCTTTTGAAATAACTTAGAACTAATGAAGGACTAATTGCTTCGCTACATGTCTTCATGTAATGATGTATAAAAAAATTGGTGTCAACTGGCTTATGTCAACTTTTGCATCAGTTAATTACATGTTTTCCATCAGTCATCCATAGTCACAATTAAAACATGAGAATATTCTTATAATTAGCTTTCTGGTTGAGGGAAAGAGACAACTGAAGGAAGCGTTAGAACTTGGTTGACTTTTTCTGTCATTAAGCTGACACAATAATTACCACCATCTTAGAAATCAACTCCACGGCTAGTTGGCTAATGGTAGTTATATCACTGAGGCTTGATTCACCATCAAAACCCCCTGTTTTTTAGAAAATTTAAGTCCACTAATTTCAAACAGTTCTTTCCTGTTATTCGAAATACCACAAGCAGCACCTAGTTATTTACTAGAATAATAAATGATGACATTTCTTTTGAAAACAAGTCTAACATGAAACTAGCAGGTGACCACTACACCTGTTTTCATGGTAATAAAGAACAAGCAGGAGTGGAGAGAAGGTACCTTCATCACATCTTTTATATTCCCTGCTGGTCAGGAAAAGTCTGCATACAGCAAATATGAAATCAGTATATAGCAACTGCAGAAATGTCATTTGAGACCTAGCTAGTGAGCAAATCCCACATAAACAGCTGTATTGAACTATTTGAGCTTCTTACACAAAAATTAGCTTAGTTTTAAAAAGTATTTTTAAAGCAAGCATAAAGACATTACAACAGCTCCATCTCAGAAGCTTTGCAACTAGAATTACAAGAAAAAGCTGGTTTACTAGAACTAGAGCAGCTGCTCTCTGGCTCCAAACTAATGTTAGTGCTTCAGCAAGGCTGGGAGGTCAAATGAAGCTGACATTAAACAGATACTGGAGCGGCAAAGAATACCAGGAGCTATTTCAGAGATAGTCAAGGGATCTCGCAAGGCAGTATCACAGGCTCAGAGCATTCCCTCTCAGCCTTCCCGATAATGAAAGCCTTACACACAGAACCACAACAGAAAAATCAACAATCACCACCACAAATGTATCTGCATATATCAAAATACAGATGTTTATCTGTGGAGCCAAATGGAAATCTCTTATTCTAAAATTTTTGTTAATGTCTGCAAAGAGACGGTCAGGAACAAAACTGAATTCAGTGATTCTAACTCAAGTCATCTGAAATAAGCACGAAAACTCCAGACAAAGGCTTTTCTTGAGTATTCAAGTCCTCTGATTTAATCTTGAAAGAACAGTACCATGTGCTACTCCAAAACAAACAGCAGATACACTCGAATGTTAGAATTGTTAGAAGTCCCAGAAGCTTGTGAGAAACTTAATTTTATTATTATCCAAGAAAACAGTAGTAATTGGATCCAGCTGTTCCTTAGGCTGTTGAGGATTATTTTTAGAGCAGAGTCCCTATGGATTACTATAAGTAGTCAGATTCCTGGTCAATTACCAGCACCAGCCCAGGTAAACACTGTGATTGACAAGAAGCAGGCAGGTAACACTGCATTTTCACAAGGGGCAGTTAGCACGTTCTCCAAAGGGCACCTGCAGCTGGTCACACAAAGGCACAAGGGGAGGGTGCTGTTTTGAGATTAATCAAAACTAGAATCTGGATATTAAAAAACTCCTGGCACCATTAGTTTTCATTAATTTCTATATCATTTTTTTAAAGAAAACAGCCAGCTTTATTTCCAATTCTCCAAAAGAGAGTATTGAAGTTGAACTAAGAGCATGATTCCACACAGCAGAGGCAAGTCAATGGCAAAGCCAGTTCAAGATTTTTTCAGATCTCTAGCAAAAACATTTCTGTGTTTGCTTTATTGAAATATGGCTTCCACACCTCTCCAATTTCAGTTTGTACAAGTCTGAACTAAGTCTATAAAGCTACCTTTCAAAACCAGAAAAAAGCCCTCATAAAAATATCCCCACTCACCCCCCAGACAAGACATTGCATCACCTGGAAGATTAAAATCAAAGAGAAAGGACTTGAACTGCCCGTCCTGTCAGACACCAGGACATTGGAGCCTTCAGCACGCCGATACAGGCAGGATTTATAAGACAAACAAGTCAGGCTCCTACTCCACACAGCTGGCTGCAAGCAGAAGGGCCAGAGCACAAACCCATCCCCTGCTACGCCACAGCCTTCACCTCCTCTGCGGGAGAATGAAGCTGCACAACACGCGGAACCTCAGCAAGGACGACTTCTTCACCCTGTGCCGCTAGCGACGCGTCACTCCGCAGCTACACCTATCGCTTGCCACACGCGGCAGAAGGTCAGTCAAGCACAGCTCTACTCCGAGTATAGACAGATCTAAATGAAAGACTTCTAACAACACTGAATGCATCCTGACCTCCAGTGAGGTAGGATGAGCACGATGGTGCCTCACTTGAAGGAGTCACCAGGGCACCTCTCACTTCAGAACGACTTCGTGCCTCTTCAGAGCTTTTACAGATCTCAAGAGTGGATCCTTTTCAACTGCCATTTAATTCCCCAGAAGGAACTTAAAATGTGATGGACATGAAAAGGAATAATAAATTACATGGTGTGCAATTGCCAAAAGGGACATGCACTCACAGAATCCTGCTGTTGCTCTACAGAATACCTGAATACACTGAAGTCAGCTTTCACAGAAACAGAACACGTTTTCCAAGCTTACAGGAGAGACATGGCTTTCTATAACCAGGTCTCTTAGCTAGATGCAACCAAAATGCTCCGTACATGCACACATACACCAACCACGTCTAACTGATAAGGCAAGAGATGTGAGCAAGCACCGCCTGTTTCACATTTTGACCTATCCCCATTTTATACCTACAGAAAGCAGTTTTATTACCATTTGTACACAAAGAAACTTGTGGGCTTTAGTTCCCTTAGACTGCAAGATTAACTTAGATGTTACTTAGATGATTCTCTCTAAAAACATGATCTTATTTCACCGCCACCTGAAGCACACGAGCTGCTCAGCTGGCAGTTTCTGGTGATGCTGAATCTGAAACTCTTCAAAAAGGCTTAAAAAATATCACGAGAGAAGGGTGGGTAGCAGGGTGCCAGGGTGAGGCAGGGGGAGAGCTCTGATGCAGGTGACTGAACACACAACAAGTTCAGACACATTCCTCAGTCTACTCTTGGTGGTCACAGTCTAACGTACTGTTGTTGAAATAAGATTTTCAAGTCAGTTTTTAGTGTTCCTCTCATGCTTTTCTCCTGTATTGAGTAACCCTCCCTGAAAAAGGGGGGTTTAGAAAACAAAAAAAAGCTTTAAACACTAAATTCTGTCTCTGCTTAGAGCTACAAATTACTCATTTTACCTTCAAACATTATGTATATTCACTGTGAGGATGCAGTATGTAAATCACTAAGAAATATGCTCTTACTTTGCAACTCTGAAATGAAATCATTTGAATTGCTCTTAGAAAAAAATACACCATTTTTTGTTAGTAGGATCCCAAAGGAAAAGCCATTTAAAAATTTGCATGGAAAATAATGTTTCTAAGGTAAGGAGACAAAGTGATTGTCTCTTTTGTTTTGCTTATGTCTTCCTTCTCACAATGTACCATTAGCAACCCCGGCCAGGAGCAGCCCGTACCCACCCATCCCTGCCCAGCAGGACACGGTGGTGCCAGATCTGCTCTGCGGACACTGGGGAGGAAAACTCTCAGTTGTTCCTATAGCCAGCAAAGCAGCACGTTGGGGCACTTCAGCTCCTTCCAAAGTAAATTTTGAGAAATCCTCTGAAGTACAATCTGACAGCTGTATAAAGCCAGTTCTTGAAAACAAAGAGCCATAGTTTAGATGTCTCTAAGAACCAGAGCAGCAGCCCCAGCCCTGTCTGCAATTTGTACTTGTCACAGAGCTGTGGTGGCAGCGCAGCTTAATTCCCTGAGGGGGCACAAGCACTGTCCTCCTTTTGGGTTTTCTGCTGAGAATATGACAATCTAGAGTGAATTTCAGACACTAGTGACAATTCTCTTTTGAAAGGAAGTATCTAAATACCAGAAATTTCTTGGATATAAACTCTGATGATAGATGTCACAACATGGAAGTTGATGAGACTTTTGACAACCCTCTGGGTTTGGTTTGTTGTTGTTGGTTGTTTGTGGGGGGTTTATAGGTTTTGTTTGTTGTTTTGCTTTTGTTCCTCCCCCCCCAGTATACAAGCCTTGCCAATGAGAGCTGCCGCAGAAGTATATGGAACCAGAATTCCAGGAGGGCCAAACAGGCAAACTGATGTATTTGCTTACTGCTTGACAAGTTAAAAACCTCATGACACCACAGCCAAAACATGAGATCAATCACTCTTTATTAAACAAACAAACAAACAACATACGAAAAGCACCCTTTTGTTCTCATTAATAAAACTGAGGCAATGTTAAATTCTGTGTTTCAGAGGACCCAAGATGACTGGCAGCATTTTAAGCTCCTCATCACCTATTGCTGCTCAAGGCTTAAGCAGCATGTTGGCAATGGAATGGTTTCCAGCTCCACATAATGCCAGTATGTCCACAATTGCTACTCATATGAAAGTAAAGGTATGAGTAGAATTAAGATACAAGCATTTACTCTGTAGCCGGTGCAATAAACCATGTTAAATGGACATGCATATTTCCACTAGCAAAACTTTCTTGTAATGGAGTGACTTACTCCATTTGCTATTATTCCGTAACTTGAATTTTACCACTATTTATGAACAAAGTCAGAAAGAAACATAATGGGATTGATTTAATAAATTAAGCAGGAAACATTGCCAAAAATAATTCAGTTCACAGATGTTGTAGATGTTGAAAAAACAAAAAAAGGAGAAAATACGTTACTTAAGGTCATGTATAAGAGTAGTGAGATGGAGTTGTATAAAAATAGATCTAAGACAAATCATTCAACCCGCCTGCTCAAAAATCGTAACAGCCAATACAAGAGTTGACCTAACTTGCTTTGTGTTTAATTAGTAAGTCCTTTCAAGTAAACATCACCAAATTAACAAAGAATACAGACTTATTTTCCATTGTGATCATTTAAAACAGAAATACACACCATCTCAAAGTATCCACCCCTAAAAAATCAGCAACCCTTCCAAAAAGAAACCTGCAGTACTTTTGTGTTCATTTATATACCTGGCTGCATCTCTTGTCATTAATTTTTTTCCCCAAAGAAACATCTGCTCCCTGATGTCTGGAGTTATAATCCACAAGTACTCACTGTACCAAGGGTTGTAATGTCAAAAAGCTAGAAGTTTTAAATTATATTTTTTGTGTCCTGCTATCAAAACTAAAATCTCATTAGTAAACATATCACTTGGATTCTATCAATCCAGTTCTGGTTTATCTTTGCCTGCAAATGTGAAAATAGCGGCCAAGTCCTTGTTCTACAGAATTCATTATGGATTTTGAGGTTGGTTGCAGTGAAAACAAGAAGCCATAGTCTATTTACTCCAATTTCAGTAATAGTCTTAGCACATACATAGTGAGCAAGATTTGGCCTACTTTTAAAATTGTCACATTTCCTAGTGCCCGCTGAAGTGGATTCAAATCCTTAAATTTTGCAGGCAAATGAACAGAATATTACGTCCATTACTAACTTTTCTGATTGATCCTCAGAAATAAGATGTGTAATTCCTTAAGGGAACAGGGTTACTTTTATGCCAGAATTATGAAGAGCTGCCCAGCCCTGCAGTCAGCTGAGCTGCACCAGTGTGGGTGTCCAGACAGGTGTTCTGACCCCCTGCAGGAGAAAAGGAGCCCCGAGAACAACACACAATTGCAGCTTTGCATTATTCCTTATTCCAGTAATTAAGCCTCATCCCTCTCCCTAATAAATAAATAATGAGCTTCAGGAAACTTCAATATGAAATTAAAAGTAAAATGAACACTACCTTAAGGGACATTTCTTTGTATACATTTAAGTTTACTGCAAGACCAAACACGGATGGCACTAGGAGGACAGTCCCAGTTTATTTGACTAACAAATTATCCTCTTAACAGGAAGGCGTATTTGCTTCCAGCGGAGTCACATTTCAGAAAGTCCCAATGTGACGTAGTTGTGTGCCCTCAGGTGCAATTTCTTAACCTTCCTGAAGTGCAAAATTTGAATCCAAGATTGTTACACTGCAATTAAAATAATTCTAAAATAGCTATCATACTGTATATGCATGAGGAAGCAACTAAAGGTTACAAGGACAACCTAAGATTTTTCTGCTTTTTAACATTTGAGATTGCCACGGTTTAACCTCTGCTGGCAACTAGGACCATGCAGCCACTCATTAATCCCCCCTCACAATGGGACACAGGAGAGAATCTGAAAGGGGAAAAAAAAACCCCTCATGGGTTGAGAAAATAACAGTTTAATAGGACAGCAAAGAAAGAGAAAATAATAATAACAATAATAATAAAGTATACAAAATAAGTGATGCACAATGCAGTTGCTCACTGGCAGCACATTCTTTCCCGAGAAGCGGTATTTGCTCCCTGGTCAGCTCCAGTTTACATACTGATCAAGACATCATGCGGTATGGAACATCCCTGGGGCCAGCTTGGGTCAGCTCTCCTGGCCTTGCTCCCTCCCAGCTTCGTGCACCTGGCAGAGCAGGGGAAGCTGAAAAAGGCCTTGACTACCTGGCATCAGTGTATTATCAACGTTCTTCTCATACTAAATCTAAACCACAAGACTATACCAGCCACTAGAAATAAAATTAACTCCATCCCAGCTGAAACCAGGACAGACACCCAACTTAAAAACAAACAACCAAACAAACAACCAACAACAAAAACAACACCTGTAAGGTTGCAAAGCAGTTTTTTGATCTCGATCTTATGAAGATAAAATATTTTTCCTAATATGTATTGATAGATTTAGAGTCTGCAAAATAGCTTGAATAAAGGTATCTTCTACAACACCAATGAGAGACAAGTTTCTCTGCATTATTTGAATGCTACTGTATCGTGCAGATAAATGCTGAGAAAAGTGAACAGATCGCATAGCTCCAAGTATCAGATTCATTTTGAGATGAGTACCCTGGAGCAAAATGCCCAAAAGAACCTGGAACATATCGTGTTGACAAGTGACAGACATTGATCCAGTGCAGCGGCTCATGGACTGGCAATTAAAAGCGCAAGCTGCCCATCTAGTGCCCACCATTAAGGAGACAGGAACCTCATTTCTGAAGTCTGGTTTCGAGAACTTCTGCTTCTTAGAAGCATTCAAAACCCTCTTCAATGACTGCAAAGGAGATGCTTTGAGCTTGGCAAGAGACAACAATAATAAGGACAAACTGTGATTCCTGCGCTGCGAGCTCGTGTGGGGACATACGGTTACCCAGGGAGCTGCTTTACTGTGCCGAGCTCCCTTTCGCAGATGACAGCATGGGGAACGGCGAGGGAGCCGCTACTCGCACGCTTGCACAGATGGATGGGAAAAGGACACAGCCGACATCCCATACAGCAAGCTGAATTCGGAGTCTAGCAGAGCCAAGAAGAGGGTTTATGGTGTTTACTCCCTCCCAGTAAGGAAAAATAGCTGAATTTTAATTCTCAGGCTGAAAATAGCTGAGTGTAATTGAACAGTCAATAGGAGTGCTACCAGATAGCTGCCAGGGCTCAGTCTCTCCTCAACCCCACGCTCCTGTTTTCCTCACTGCACTGGGCTGCGCTGGCGTCAGCAGCACAGCCACGCAGAGATCAGGTTAGGGAAATGATTCGGCACAAAACCAGCTCATCAGCAAAACATTATCAGTTAGTCACCTCCCTGATTTGGCTTTACATACAACAGTAGAAATTCCATTGTCAATGGGAGCGGAAGGAAGTGACAGCATGAGAAAGCAGGAGGGAGCAGGGGGACATGGCTGCTGAAGCCAGAACTTCCATCAGGAGTTATTTGTCCCGCTCGGCTTTAAGCTGTAGCCCTGCTTGCTTCTCAACTGGAGGAACTTAATGCATCGTAACCGGGTACAACACCCACCTGTCACACACCCAGGCAAAGCACACCTGGAGGTGACAGGGAGGAGAGGACAGCAGGCAGCTGGAGGGATGCAAGCTGAGGAATGCCAAAAAAGTGTAGCTATGCTCTAAATATTTCCAACACCATGAGCTCATAAAGATCTGTGAATCCTGTCTGGAATTATTGTATTTCAATTATATTCCTTGAAGAATGTAACTATGATGCATGTTTGTCATGATGACCCAAGCCCAAATTCCTGGATGAAAACACGTCATAACAGTTGGAAACAAAACACATACTCTCGAACCAAGCTGAGTGCAAGTGATCTATCCCATCTGTATCTACTTGGCATCAAATTTTTTTTGAAAATGCTTTGAGATGCCATATGTATATCAGGTGCATAAATCATACAGTAGTCTTAAAATTTTAAAAATTGTAATCTGACCATCCTACAGATGTAAGAGTTAAAGCCATTTCCTAATTCACCTGTCTGGTATAATTATTGTATTTTTTGAAAGTAACTGTTCTGGTGGTTCTAGTCTTGATTTGGTTGTCTGCTGGCAGATCTTGTGCAGATTAGTCTACTATTACAATGCTGGTGTTTACAATAGTGCAAACAAATAGCAAAACAGGACCAAGCAGCTGCTTTCTCTTTAGTTCTATGCAAATGAAAGATAAGAGCTCAGCCACATCAGGCTCCTTGTTCAATTGCAGAACCCAGAGTCAGGCTTTTCAAGGTAGAACTGCCCTCCGCTGGCACAAATCCCAGCGTCTTATTCTGGCTTTATGGGGCTTTTCACTGCTACAGCTGTCAAATTAGTGACAGTTCAGTATGGCTCGTTGATGTGCACTCTTGAGAAAGTACGAACAAGGCTGAGACCATCTGACCTCATTTTTACTTCTTCTACTGCTCTGAACTGTCACACTGGATGTGTTTCTTTCTAACACTTCAGGGTAGTGAGAACTCACCACAGTGGGTCTGAGAGTTCAAGATAAGTTCATTAAGCCAATTTGTTAATCATCTCCATGAATTGTGCTCCCATTTCTTATGAGGCTCTGTGTAATAGATTCTATAAAACCTTAATGAAAATCTAATTAGAGCTAAAGGTCTTTGAAAGATTTCTTCTTTTTTTTTTTTTTCCCTTCTTCCCCCTCCTCAATTTTTTCCCCCTTTTAATTATGCATAGTAGGAAGAGACAAAAAGGGACAGTAAAGGAAGGGACAGTAACAAAGAACACTTCAGAATAAGCTTCAAATTTTCAGCATTTTTCTTTCATATTCATGTGCATCCACAGCAGACAACTTGATAGAATCCTTCATGTTTCTAGATACTGATATTCCACCACAGGAACTGCTATAATGGGAGATACTCAGACAACAGTCACAGCACTAAACCTGCATAGCTGTTCTTCAATTAGGTCAGTCTTCCACACCTGGATGTCTCTAATCCCACAGCTCAGTGTACCTTTGACCAACTAGCTCAGTCTTCCCTAGATCTTCCTAACTGTCAATATAACACTTGGAGTTAAAGAAGACAGTACCAAAAGAGCTAAACTATCTATGGCTTCTCAAAGTCGTGAGGTTTTTTTGTTTGTTTTTATTGTGAGTTTTGTTTGGGTTTTTTCCCAGTTTGTTTTTGGTTGTTTTGTTGTTTCAGGTTTTGTTTGGGGTTTTTTGTGTGTGTTTCTGGGGTCTTTTTGTTTGACTGTTTGTTGCGTTTGGTTCTTCCCCCACCCCCAGTTCTTTTTGGTATCCTGAATACATATACATTTTATGCTTTTTGCATTCACATTAGATTAGAACGCAGAAGAAAGCCAGTGAAAACTCACTGTATGAATAAAAATGTTACTATTCAAGGATGCCACTACAGAGCTCTTGCTGCTCTTGGCCCCAGCAGCTGGCAGGGAGCTGGGGAGCCGGCCCGTTCCACACATCTCAGTCACTCACCCACTCTTCCAGCCACAGACTCTGCACCGAGCTCTAGCGGGGATATCTAAGCAACAAACACACACTGCGGCTCTCAAAAACTCACTGGCGCGGGATACACATCACGTAAGTCATCAAGTCGGTTTTAAGGTGGCAATAAACCACTTGTTAGGTAACTGTTCTATAAGTATATATAGCCCAAAGAGAGTATTGAAATATGGAAGGTACACTTACACGTTTCATTTTTTCCCCCACATTTTTTTCTCCAACAGCCTCTCTGATTAGGTGATTGGTTATACTGGGAAGAGACTAAGCTGCTAATTGTACCTGCAAATTGTACCTACAAATCCTAAAGAGATGTCTTCAGCCTGCCCTGCCTCTCAGATTATTAAAGGAAATAAAAAATTACACAGGAATCAACTCCAAACTGTTTTACTTCCTGAAGATACATATTCCCCAAAGTATTTTGCAATTGATTTAAATATCGTGTGCTCAAAACATGATTCACCACTGCACATATGTACGCTATGAAATACAACTACTTCAAATCTTTGTAGGTTTCGTGTAAATATGGAAGGGAAAGAGGTTCTATACAACATAATTCAATATACCATCTTACTCAGAAGTACAAAGTATTTTTCAGCTCTTACCTCTTTCACTTAATACCTTTGTTTCTAACCATGCAAACCTAAGAGTCTTTAATCCAGGGGATGGGGATTATGTTCTTACATATCTGTGATACAGGGATTTTTTTTGTTTGTTCTCTTTGGAAGGTTTTTCCCAATCCCATGAAGTTTTTCAGCAAGTTCTAAAGAAGCAGAAAATAAGCTTGGCTACTGAGTAGACTCTTCGAAATATCTGAATTTGCATTTATAATACACTTACAGCAACCTTATTATTGCTTATTATTACTAAGCAAGAGAACTGCAAGCCCTTGCACCTCACCTAAACAGCAGGCAAGATGTCGAGGACCTTGAGGGACTAAAATAATTAAATCAATTTGTGCTATGATTCAATAGAAACAAATGACAAATAGTTGCAGCTGAAAAGAACAAACAAATGTACCAACAGGGAAGCAAATCCTGAGGTCTTTGCTCAGTCTTAATCTGGCAACTCCTACTGAGATCAACTTTGCTTGAAGATGCGACAAGTTTAAATTGAACAAGGCCGTTAGGATTTTCCCTAGGAATAGATTCTATACAGGAGCATCAGAGAGACAGAGCTGTATGTCATACTGGATAATACACTGAATACAAGCTCACAATAAAACACTGTCACATAAAAAGTAAATGCTATTTAGGTCACAGCACTAAGTATGTAAAATAAGCGCTATTATCCGAGTCCCACTAGATCTCAGTCAGTGCGCGTGTTTTGGGGCTTAGGAGATGGACAGATCAGAGAGAGTTCAGAGAAAACCATCAATGATGATAAAAGGTTTGGAAAATAAAAACTGTACTCTGAGAAAACACCACATGTTAAGAAAACTTTAGAAAGACAGTAAATGGAAAAAGTAAGGAAATTACTGCAACAAAGTTGTAAAGGTTCAATGAGATAAAATTATTTCCTAGACCATTTCTAGCATAAAAGAGTGACTTGTGCCACGCAACAAAATGTATAATACTAATAATGTTCTTCTACCACCCAAACATTTGCAATTCAGCGGTAAACTTGTAAATTAAGACTATTACTTAGTGTTGATCTCCCTTGTCCCATCCAAGCCAACAATTATACAGAGCGAGTAATACGACATTTTTCTGGGAAGAATACTGTAGAATACCAAGAGTAGCAGATTGGAGCGTACTAACTTCACTTTCTCTCCTTTGAGCACATTTTTGAAAGTCCAGAGTAAACAGACCCATTATAGTAGAGTATTATTGGAGTGCTGGGAAAACAGAGCCTTACATTGACACCGGTCAGTGTAAGCCATGGAGCAGCAGTGACCGGGTGTGCTGCAGTACTGTCACTGTGCAGCCAGCACCGAGCTGCATCTCAGCTAATTAAACACAGAAAAGAAGGAGGGAGGGACAGAAAACAGACTAATTAGATCAGGAGGAGCATCCCACTGACATGTCAATACTGTTTCCTGGACTTTCACAAACGGCTCTGCAGAGAGGTGCGCTGCACAGGAAAACAGCAGAGGCTTCCTTCCCAGAAATACCATGATGGGCAATAAGAAAGCTTTCTAATGAGGTATGAGGAAGCAAACAGGATACTGAATCCAAACAAAAATCAAATTGAATTAAGGCACAGATTTTAAGAATGAGGGCAAGCAACCAGTGGAGCAAACTGCCAACAGAGACAATGAGAACGCTTCAAGACATGATTTCTCTCCCCCCCCCCCACCCCAACAGAGATGCAAACTCACATCCAGCTATCCAGGTGGGCTCAACACAGCAGTAACTTCTGGACTAAATCATATAAGAGGTCTTAATAGATTTTCTGCACCCTTCTGGCCTTCATACTTACTAACTTAAATTAAAAATGTATTTGATTCTATCCTGCAGGTCTGGAAAATACACAATTTTTGTTATGTTGACTACAACCATGGGTAAAGTGACATACTGCTTTTTAAATGCCCTTTCAACTGAATATAAGAATACAGCTTTGTGTGGGAGGGAAATTGAGAACACTGCAATATGCATGATAGGAATAAAGAGCAGCTGTCTACATATTCACAGAAGCCCATTGCTAAATTATAGCGCAGGATACTAGGCTGCCCCCTTTCCTTGCTGTAATTTACTTTCTATGCATGGTAGCGTGAAATGAGGAGGTACTGGAGGACACAACGTTGGCAGTGCACAAGCAAAACATTTATTTCCCTAGGTGTGGATGAAAAATTGTATTATTTATACAGAAGTGATGACACAGAAGGCATTGCGATAATAAGAGACTATTTTAGGATACGTGCAACCCAAACAAAACTGCACTGTGGCCATACTTTGCTACTTTACTGGAACTTGAGTGCCTGAAGTTTGTTACACCTTTTCTCGGCATTTCAGAAAGTATTTGCTGTTTATTTTGTGTAGACTTATATTGGCGCCCCCAGTGGGATTTTAATTTGCCATGCTAAATTGGTCTGGCTGTCAGGTAGCTTTTCAGTCACCAAGCCAAGCAAGCGAAAGGCAGAGGAAACCGAGCACCGAACTCCCCCAGGCACACTAAAAAAATATAAGTATTTTTTATATATATATAAGTCTGCTTTTCTGCTTAGGATAAACTAGGGCTGCTACAGGAGGGCATTGGCCATAGAGTCCCAAAGCCTGTGCCCTCTCTTTATGATAGGAGGTAGGGAAACACAGTTCTTCCCAATCTTGACTTGCTTCAAGCAGATGATTGTACTATGAAAAGAGCAGAACAAACGGGTTTGTTTTCTTAACAGCATTTTCTCTAACCCACATTCAAAAGCACCAAAGTCAGGAAAGAGCATTCAACACTCCCAAAGTTTGGATCACTTCTCCCATGTTAATCATTCATGTCATCCCTCATTACTATTTCTAGATTCAAAATTCGGAAGAAGTAGACTCTTATTCTGATTTGTCTTCTGAAGTAGTTCTGGGGAAATGTCCAAGTATTTTTGTGGCAATATTTTGTATCCACAAAGGTACAATTCAGATCATCCGCATCTCGATTTGTATCTACTGTGGGATAGGCACAAAACCCCCCATAGCTTGTATTCCCAAGTGACTGAGTGACAGAAAACGTCCAGGTTTTAAACTTGGAAACTAAAGGAAAATCTGTGTTGAAAAATTTTCTGCAATCCTGTTCATATAGTATTCAAGATTGGGATTAACTCATTTTTAAATTTAAATGAGACCCAGGCCTTCAAGTTGCGATCAGTGCTATAGCACACACATCTTGTGAAATTACTTGTTCAATTTCAGTGAAGTACCGAAGATCTTTTACCAAAAAGCAAGGGATCTGTATTTCTGGGGAAGCAAATTAGCAACTTTATCTTTCCTTTAACATTTCAAGTGCAAAACCAAGGGCTTGGACCCAAGGAACTCTATTTATCACTATTTTATTTTTTACCACCAAATTAAAATATTCTGGATTGTTATCCATAGACATCTTTCCTATAATAAAGAGAAGTAAATGAAGTCTGCTGACAAATCTTGCAAGACCAAGCAAAAATCCTATTTTAATTATTTTAGACAAGTGTATGGTACATACCAGATATGCTACACATATATTAAACAAACACAATCAATTTAACAGAATGTGGAATCAAAGTTTCAGTTTTCCCTAAACAAACATCCTCATAATAAGAAAGATAAGCTTTAAAACACTACTAAATATAACTGTGAAAACACAAAAATAGTTATTCCATTCTCTCAAGTATGTGATTTAGGAAAATAAGCACAGGGTTGAGTACGTGATTTTTAGGTACAGACATCTGATTCCCCAAGTTCCATATTTTTTGCATGACTATCTCTCGCCCAAAAAATCTGTACGATTCCAATTGGCACATTTAGGCTAAACTGGTCCCACCACGGAGGGCTCCTTGAGCACTCCATGTAACACTTCATCAAGGCATTGGTCTTCAAACCGGACACACTTGTTACCTGCTACAGCTCGTTTTCCATCATCCATCATGACTGCTACCCCAAAGCCCCCTCTGCTTCTGACAATACTATTACCGTGTCAATTTTGATCTACATACTGTTCTGCAGTTACACAAAACAAAACCAAAAAACCCAAACAACAAATCACACAAACCAAACAAAAAAACCCAACCCAAACTTTTTCCCTTATAGTTAATCCTGTAGGGCAAGCTCTGCGACAACTGATATTCCCTGGTTGCTTAAAGTCCATTCAGCAAAACAAAACAAAAAATCAATACTAACATGTGGTTTTAAAACCCAAGGGACAGGAATTTGCTTTTTAATTTAAGAGGATTACTCTTTCTTAATAAATGAATAAAGGTGGCAAAATTTTGCTCCTTATAGTTCTGCTTTATGGCAAACACTGAGACAAGCCCCAGAATACATACCCATGCTTTTCTAAGATTCTAAAATGCCACTTAGATTTGTGCTCTTTTCTGCTGGCAGCATAAATTTTCATTCTAATAAATATCTTACCTATGTGCGTTCACATGTATACACGTATCACAATTTCCCCTATTTTGGTTACATATTTTTCAGTCTTCTGCAAATTAGCAAAATACACACACAGAGAAGCTATATAAAACAGAGCCATCCACAAACAGGTGAAACTGAAGTCTCACTGAAAATGTGGGAAAAGTCTGACTTACATTTTCTCCAGACAAAAAAATAATATCTAAGACTAAAAATGAGAAGTATTATGTGTACTTATGCAACAGTTCTACTATGATTTCAGTTATTCAGCACTAGAAAGGTAAAGGGCCAACTAATCAACATTTCTGCTGCTTGCAACTATTTCCAGAAGTACCATCACACAATGGTATCAGTTGCTACTCTATTAAGGTATTTTAAAGAATACCTGCTGGTGCATTCCCTGTCTGTTATTCACAAGATATTTCCAGTAACATATGATGTATATTTCAGTAGCTTTTTTTTTTTTTTTGTATATAGGAAGTTTCCTGGAAAGTTCTCTTGGCAAGTTTTATATGCTTTGTAGTATACTGTATATATGCAAAGTATACCTTTAAAAAATGCTTAGAAATAAACCCACTTTTAAAAAAACCCACCAAATTAATCCCCAAAAATCTTTTCAGAAACTCAGCAAAGTGCTTATTGTACTTCAGGAGCCCTAATCTCCATAGGTCAGACAGGATGTTATAATAGTTTGAAATGAGCTTCTCAAACTTGGAAAACCATTTGTTAACAACAAGGGAAAACATAAAAATGAGCGATCCAGCAGAAAAAGACATATCCAAAGCTAAACAAAACCATGTAACATTGTTTGTACTGTTACTACATTGCATTGTATTAATGCAATGAAGATGTCTTAAGCACTGCAAAGGGGAAACAGCAGAAAACTAGATGGCCCACAATGGCAGAAGACAGCTAGATTTAGACATGTCGCTGGTGTGCATTTTTAAGCCTAATTTCTAGGTTGCATTGAGCTCCAGCCCTACAAATACAACTGTCGCATGTGACGGCTGCTCTCTGTAACCATTCAGAAGGTGAGTCACCCCTACACACAAAGAATCAATAAGATCCAGGAGTTCACAGCATTATTACATTTTCAATTTCTGTCTGAGTGAAAGTATGTGATCCCATACCCTCTAGATTTCAAAAAGCCATTACATTAAATCAAAACCCAAAGAAAGCAGATTAAATATAAATAACAAAGTATTTTAACAGAACTTTGAAGGAAGGCAAGAGAGTCTTAAAATTTGTTATTTTCAGTTGTTCAACCTGTCACTCAAAACTCCGAGGAGAAATGCAAAACTTACACAAGGATAGTACTGTAGGTATAGAGACAGCACCACAGCAGCTGCTTAGGTCTGCTCAACAAAACCTGACACTAATAAGGAAAGAGAGCACCTTTGAACTGGAAAACTCTAGGGGCAGGTACAAACCACTTCCACAAGTCAATGTCTCTGGTTAGCAACAGTACTGGTGACTAACAAATCAGAATTCATGGTGATATTGACTCTGTTACTTGATGGGTTCAGCAAATTCTGCTGCAGTAAGATCCTCTTAGCCCGATAACAAAATTAGGATCTCATTTTATCTAATTTATGATTTATTTCTTAATTTTCAGGCCAGCTGTTGCAGTTTCATGGGCGATAACTCATTGTTGTCTCTGTGTTGTCTAACAAATCAGCTTGGGACACTGTAGAACCATTGCAGCAGAGGCTGCCCCTGCTCTGACAGGCAGAGCTGCTACACCAGTAGAGAATAAGCGGATAAAAGGGAGAAACCTGCCTAATGTCTCTGTGCCACTTTGATCCAGCTAGAGAATGGCCGACATGCGTCTCCGCGGACTCCTCGGTGGCATGCTTTGAAGTACATTTGCTCTTTTAAACATGTTCTCTTAATTAGGTGAAACACTACTCCTTATGAGGAATCTCTTTAGAAACCAGGGAGAACCCTCCCCATACTCTCATTATAGTGACTGTGTCATGCTCCTCATCTCCTGCAAGCTCGGCAATGCTGGTTTCACTATTTTCTCACTAAAACACTGACCAGTCTCTGCATCTGAAGCTGTAATCCATGGGGATCTAGTGAAGGTAAAATAAATGGGAAAAACAATGAAAGGGAAAAAAATCAGCAGAATAAAGACTACAGAAAAGAAAAGGTGCTCTGCACGCTAAGTACAATCTAAAAGCTATACAGAGCTCTAAATTATTTTTACTATGGTTGATGCCTGAACAGTATTGTGACCAATAAAACACAAAGCAACACAAGATAAAATATGTTTTTCTGAGAGACATATTTCAGGAGACTGTGTTTTGGGGAAGTCAGGTTTGTGGGGTTTTTTTCTGGTAATTCCATTATCAGGAAGTCTTACACAAGAGATAGTTTACCACACATTATATTCTGTAACAAAATTTGCCAAAGATTTTCATTTTTAGGAGGACACCACCTGTATTGAGAAAAAAATCTGAAGGAATGAGGGATTCTGGAATGCTGTATCTATCCAGTCTTCTGGGACTACATTTGAAAGCAAATTCAGAGAGCTAATCTGCAGTATTGCCAGACGCTCAGGAAGGAGCACTCTGAATGGACGGGAGGACGCGAAGGAACAGGAATCTAATATGCCTAAGTGCTAACATTTCTTTCCTGGGAGTTTTGGACCACAGCAATGCAGCAGATAAAAAGCCTAGTGTAAAATTGCATGAAGGAATTCTGGTACATAGAGTTTACACACCTGACATCCTAATCAACCGGTTCACAATGTTTTCTATAGTGACTGGTGCAAACAGTAATGAAATTATATACAAGACAACTGTTGAGCCAGTTTCTCCTTTTGCCACACATTTTGCAACTGGGTAGAGAGCCACACACACAGAGCAGAAACTCTGCACATCCTCCCTGTGCTGCTCCCTGGCACATGTCCCTGGGCCTCAATTAATCTGCTGCCCTTGCGCTTCCCCAGCCCCCAGCACCACCTACTGCTTTCTCTGCCACCTCCCGAGGGCCCCGACCTCGCAGGTCCATCCTGCGCTCGACCCCTGACTCTTCTGCGCTTTCTTGCTTGTGGGGTTTTTTGTGTGTTTAATTTCCCCAGGGACAACTGACCCACTTATAAACTCAGGTCTCAAAAGGCAGAGGGAATACTAAACCCACTTAATTTATAGATGAGCTTCTAAAGAGTTTGACAGGGGAGCTGATGAGCGTGCAGCACCTATTTCCAAACAAATACAACATTCCGCAAGTGATCAGTTCCCATTTCCAGGACAGGGTTTCCCTGGGGGGCAGCGGTGCCATCTCCACGGCCGGCACTGCAGCAGAGCTAACAGCCTGGGTGGTATTAAGCATGGGTGGCTGAGAATTTTATGTTTAAACCTGAGAAAGATTGAAATGCCACTGATTGGTTCTGGGTGCTCGGTAGGCATGACAACTTCTTTTGTGATTAATTCTGGCAATAACTTAGTTTTAGGATCCTCTGACATAAAAGTCTTGGCTGCTACAATATTAAATAAGAGATAAATCCAAGGAAATTTATCTGTTACTAAATTTTTTTTTTTTTTAAATCATCTTCATAATATTGCTAGATTAAGATCTCAATTTAGAAAGCACTAACGCATCTGGAAATGTTATAATTTTTGTCAGGACATAGTGAAAGAATTTTATGATTCCTAGAACCAGTTTTGGGTAACTGTACGGTATTTTTAGACTGAAGTTCTCTAACTAGCACACAATAAGGTCCAAATTTTACAGCTGCTTCACAATTCCAAAAGGAAATGAGCCACAGCCCTCACGACTCAAGACCCTCTTCATCAAGCACAGCCCTTGTGTGCTTGTGCTCATCCTCTCAGATATTGTAATTTGAAAATTCAAAGCTGACCACACAGCTTTGTACCTTCCTTAGAGACTTACTACCCAAGCCAGAGCAAAAGCATAGCTGCGACAAATTCAATGCAAATTATATTATAGACATCAGTGAGGATATAACTTCAGTCCAGAAACAGAGAGAGACTCCTCTAGATACTGGCTTCCCTGTTTTCACCTTTGTACTAACATTTCTCCCTGTATACATTATCTTTCTAACCACTGAGTATAACAATGCCTTCCGTCCCTCTGCATGCTGACATCTGGAATTCAACAAATTTAAATAATGATCACTGGT
Source organism: Streptopelia decaocto (assembly GCF_964273445.1). Lineage (NCBI taxonomy): Eukaryota > Metazoa > Chordata > Aves > Columbiformes > Columbidae > Streptopelia > Streptopelia decaocto. Next base: position 17,327,821 of record NC_138666.1, on the reverse strand, counting down.
TGGGGGAAAACACCCCATATTGAATACAAGAACAGAAGCAACGATCACTGACTGGAAGCATCACGAATGAAGAGTGAACAAACACAAGTCTGCATCACTGGAGGCAAAATTAAAACATAGCTGTTTAAGACAGATTATGGGTGGCACAAACTGGTAAAATTTAGCTAGAAGCAAAATATCTGACAGCTTTGACAAGCATTCTCAAGCTGAAGAGGCTGAAGAAGTGTAGGTGCCCCTGTATCTTTATTGTCATCTACAGTCCAACTTAATAAAATGCCATGAAAACTGGGGAAAGTGAGGCACAAGGGAAGGTCCTTAACTACCATCCTGCAAAGAGGCAGTAACCAGTGGCAAATGGCAGAGCTGATAATTTGCGTTAGATGTTTTAATCACATCAGTGAGACTTGCAGAGGATATCCATTGCAAACCAGGGTGGCAGGACCCACACAGGGCAGAGTTAACAGGAGAGCCCTTGCTCGGTGAAGTTTCTTAAGAACTTACGCATCCACACCCCACCTGCAGCCTCCCTTGCCAGCACCTTCCGAGCCTGCTGGCCAACATTAAATTATCTGACATCACACATCCTAACAAAAGAGATGGTTATGATAAACACAAAAACTTACAACATTTTAAATGGTAAAGATACACATCTATCTGAACTATTCCCTGCCCTACAGAGATAATAGAACAAAGAGAGAGAACTGGAGGAAAAGAAAAGTATAATTAATAGCTCAAAGCAATTTCTTGTTCAGATATGGTAAGTGCAGAGGAAGGTTTATTAGGAGAAATTACTGAGGCAGAAACACCATGATGTTTTAGGAAGTTTTTGGTTTATATCCCCTAGTTTAGATAACAAGAAATGAAACAGGTAAGCAATAGTTTTTTTACATACATTTTCTTATATTCTCCTCTATATTCCTTACATAAATTTAACATTTTTATTTCTTAACACATACAAGAGATGATTTATTATGACAAAGTAGTTAACCATATTTCAAGGAAAATTAAGTTTCTTTCTTTAGACTCTAACAGGAGGCAACTGAAGTATGAACTGCTGTCAAAACATCCTGACCAAATCATACATATTTAAATAGTTTTTGCAGCTAAAAGCAGGTTTCAAAAGAACTGGACATTCAAAGTACAGACTAGTCTTGTTTGTCCAAAGGGTAGAGTGCGATCATGCTGTTGTTACCTCAAGTCCTGAACAGTCTTCCCTTTCTTCGTCATTTAAATTGGAAGTGCAATAGGGATTTAAATAAACAAGCATATTCATTTGATTTCACTGTAACTACTGAACTAGGATATTCCTTCTGATATATTCTGGGAAGGGATTAAAAAAAGGCTTTATTTGAAAAGAGCAAAACCCAGAAACAGCAATCGCTAGCGAACTGCCTTCTCCCTGGCATCCTGGTAAGGTTTAAGTTTCCTGCCCTGCATGTTTTATTTGTCTACGCTGCGACTCCCGCTGCACCACCAGCTCTCAGGGCACAGCAAGCAACACCAGTGCCACCTGTAGAAACACCGCGCACTGCCAACACTTACAGAACCACTGAAGCTCAGGAACAAAACAAATTAAGGGTGGTGGGGGAAAATCATTTAAAGTAATCTTGAACACCCTCTTGGAAGGACAGAACAATTATAATTATACGCTACAACCTGTATGAAAAACAGGATCATTACAGCAAGCTACTACCCATGAAACCTTCTACTGCCTAAAGTGAGCATGAATGGAATAGGCCATTCCATCATTTTCAGCAGAATCAGGTATTTAAATAAAATTCAGCTTTTTGTTATAACCCAGTCCCTTTACATCCAGAGAAAATAAAAACTATTTAGTGCAATGAGTAACGCTTGCATGAGAACGGAGAATCACCGCTGATCAGAGCCAGCAAAGGGAGCAGGGAAGCGTGGCAGGGCAGGAGGCAGACTGGGAAACCTGCACGGACGGTGTGCGGGGCTGCTGCTCGCTCTGCATGCAGGGGTTGCTCACGCTTGCAAAGCTACATGATGAGGCCACCCAGTGAAAGACTTCGGGTTTCAAATTATCCTCAGTCAGTGTCTGGCTACAGCGTTCCAGTGAGTGCCCCATGACAAGGCAGAAATCGGTAAAATCCTGGTATACCAGTGCTGCACTAATTAACGCTGCTTACCTGCCAAGTGCTAAGTCCCATAGTTGAAGTTCAAAACTGCAAATTTCCAGTTGCTTGAGGCACAAAGACATTGCAGGGACAGAAGCAAGGTGACAGATGTAAGCACCTCCTTCTATGGCCTCAGGTATTTACTAGCCTGTGGGTTTTTTTGCTTGATATTTCAGGGGTTCGGGGTGGTTGAAAGAACAACTTTATTAGAAGGATCTCTTTCACAACAGGTCAGCTTCACTGACACCCTCCAATGTTTGGAGCTGAGCTGGACTATGTTTGCTAGTCAGCTAAAACAGTAATGTCAAAGGTCACAGAACCTAATATCAAGCTACGGTCCAACAAGGAGAACAGGATTAGTGCTGCAGAGGCACATGCAGTCTGTGGACACAGGAACAACTCAATCATGCAATGATGGAGTCTTTAAGAATATACACATTTGTATCAGTAAATGCAAAATAGAAAGCCAATTCCATGCATTAGGTGTAAAATCAGAGTTATTCATTGAACAGCCGATTACAATCTTGTATGCAAAATAAGTTGTATTCATGCATTTTTAATGAAGCACAGCAGTCTTCGCAGCCTTTCTATGTCCCACAGAGTGCTGCGAGGCACTTTGTCAAGTCCTGGTAAAGGTCAGTTAGTTAAAATCAGACTTTTTCTGCTTTTGCTGGTACAGCTTTTTATTATTTTTTTTTTTTTTAATAGGAATTGGTAAAATTCATGCTTGCTATGACTTCTCAAGGAAAAAGACAGCGAACCTTTTCATGCAAGTAGATGAGGACAGATGAATTACACGGTATAGGCTTCACACTCACATATTACATAGGGGGAGTTAATCAGCAGGGATCCTTTACTGCAAAGCAGAGAATTCAAAGACCTAAGAAAAATTTCTGTTGCCTTAATCATTGACTTCTGGCAGTTGCTTTTTCTCAGATATCAGACAACTAGAGGCACAGCACATAAATGAAGCAGAAGAAAACCTCAAAGATCAAGAACATTTCTACAGATTAGTTGAGAGCCACCAATATTTTAGACTTTGTACTTTTTATATTCTGGCAGGACCCTTTTCTCAAAGTGCAAATACTTCCACGTTCTCTTTGCAGTGTCGCCAGATATCATCTTCCCCTGGTTCTCAGCTCCTCCACCTTCTTCACAACTGCAGCTTAACACCACCAGCAAATTAATGAATCAACTGTGTTTCCACCTACTGCTCAAAGCACATTAGACACGAGGGCCTTCGAGTGCTATACACAGATTTCCCTTACGAAAGAACTGTAAAATGCACAACTGTTACTCCAAAGACAGTTAAGGTTTCTAAACAACATAGTTACCTTTATCATTAACTGGGCATATTTTAAAGAATAACAGTACCTGAGGTACACTGTTCACACAATGTCTTTCAATTTTTAAGGACAAAACAGTCCATGTGTTACCAAGTCTTAACTTTAGCCTAAGGAATTGTGTGTATACAAACCTACACATTTCCTTTAAAGCTATTCTAAGTCAGCACGTATCAGACATGAGGTTAGAACAAAAAAATGCTACTTCCTTCTGTCCTGTTCCATCGCTCTTCAGTGTGATAGGCACTATATTCTCTTTCTTTCACCTGCAGTGCCTTCCCTTCGCCATACCAGACAGGGCTTTACAAACCTAGCATAGTGCTTTTAAATGAGTCCTACATGCGACTGCAACATGGTCTATATATATAAAGACATCAGCCAAAATTCTGCCTGACTCTTTTCATAAAACCCAGTCTTTTGTTACACCCTGTATTTCTAATCAATTTCCAAACCCTGAATTGGTACAACTGTGTCTGAAAGTCTCTGGAGAAAAAGAAAGTAAATCAATTAAACACTTGAAAACAATCGCCAATTTGGAAAGAGAATCCTGCTAAAATGAAATCAAAGTTGAAATACCTATTTCCCATCAATATTTCTAGCTGAAAGCTGCTTCTGACATCATCTTACCTATCCCTAAATCTCACAAAATTCTGGTATTGATAGCACAGCACATTAATACATTACTCCTGTGTATACATGCGTTTACTTGCCTTGGCTCTTGTACATCAGACAGGCAGCCCGCCCTTATCTGTTGAAGCTATGGAGTGTATTAACTGGGCAACAAAATTCATCTAGACTATCTGATCACAGCCCGCATGTGTTGGTGTGTTTCCAAACACAAGGTAGTTCTAAAGCAGTCAAATCTGGATTCCTTAAACACAAGCCAACGCCATGCTTTTGAACTGTCATCCGATTAAAATGCAGCTGCTGAAAATTTAATATTGTAGGCAAGCTGTATCACAAAGTGGCTTGACATTGCTAGTCCTGAATTATTTGAAGCAGACGGAGTTAATAATAGAAGAGGCTTCATACGGTTACACCAGTTCAGCAGAGATCAAATGCCTGTAAATGTATCCCAATTTGCTCAAAGGGCGAGCGTTTCCTATCCGCCTGCTGGTAGACACTGACCGAAAGAGAGAACTTCTCCCTTCAGAAGTCACTCCTGCGGTTACTCGTTTTTATCTTTGCCATATTAAAAACATTTCAGTTCTTTTGACTGTGAAAAAAAGAAACCGTCATTAGCACTACCTAGTACTTTAGATAGAACAATAGTTTAAAGAAAAAAACACACTAAAATCTCACAAACCTCAAATTACTAGAAGGGGGCCTGAACTTACAACTAAGAGCCGGTTTCTGTGCCCCCTGTACCCCAGGGGCAGCCTGAAGTGCTAAAGCAGCGTGTCCTTCAGCACTCGGCACCCAAGACCCGCAGTCGCTGCCACCCCGCAGAGACGCGCTCAAACCTGCTTCTGCTGCGGCAAGTCTCGAGCCTTAACAGTTAACAGCTCAGGTACAGAGATCTTTAGAGGCTTGACAAATGTTTGTAGGAATTATGGCATTAACTCTTCTCATCGATTTACATCACAGGCATCTGTGTAGTTGGACGCTCATGGCTTGATGAATTCATTTGCTGTTTCAAATGCATTCAAAAATAGGATAATTGACACTTTGCATTGTAACCATTCACCAGTTTGTCATTAATATGCATTTTAATTAACATGAATACCTAAAGCTTGGGATTGAAGAGAGAGCTAGATCATATTAAAAGTCAATAACTGTCATATTTCAGTTAAAATTCAGACACAGAACAAAACTAGACGTGTCTATCAAAGCTGAAACTTCAACAACACTAGTTAAAGGGGATAGTACCAACTCAGTATTTTTGAAAATGATCGCACCAAATTAAAGAGCAGCGTTCAATACTCTTTCAATTTCCAGTGAACCACAGCTGAAGTCAGACAGGGGTTGTAGCTTGGCCATATGAAGCCCTTTCCACACAAGGGGTTCTCCTCTTCCATGGCAGTGGGGTTAGCTCCAGGCTGCCAGCTTTAGATTATAAATAAAACAAAACAAAACCCCACCACACACATCAACGCACCATCCTACACCTCCTAAAGTGATGCAGGAAGGAATGCCAACTGTACACTTTAGGCACAGTATGTTTACATCTCACCTCTCAGTTGCCCTGAGTGTTGCCCTCAGTTGCCTCCTTTGGTGAAACCCCAGCATTGCCTGCAGGAAACCCTTTACCTTCACTCATTGTGTTACTAAGCCCCACGCAGCCACTCCCCCATTCACCTCCGGTGGGACAGAGGAGAGAATCAGAAGAATAAGTGATAAACCTCATGGGTTGAGATACAGACAGTTTAATAGGTAAAACAAAAGCTGTGCACACAAGCAAAGCAAAACAAGGAATTCATTCACCATTTCCCATGGGCAGGCAGGTGTTCAGCCATCTGCAGGCAAGCCGGGCTCCATCATGTATAATGGTTACTTGGGAAGACAAACGCCATTGCTCTGAATGTCCCACCTTCCTTCTTCCCCCAACTTTATATGCTGAGCATGACATCATATGGTACAGAACACCCCTTTGGTCAGTTGAGGTCAGCTGGCCCAGCTGTGTCCCCTCACAGCTTTTCTGTGCACCTCTGGGCTACTCGCTGAAAAGTCCTTGACTTGGTACAAACATTGCTTAGCAACAACCAAACCATCAGTGTATTAGCGATATTCTTCTCCAACTAAATCCAAAAACCAGCACTGTACTGGCTACCAAGAAGAAAGTTAACTCTATCCCAGCCAAAACCAGGATGCTCACAGTGCAATTCCACTACAGGCAGTTTTTCTCCTTCAATAGCAGTTTATGAGCAAAAATCCACCTCCTGCTTACTAAGTTTGACTTTAATTCATGCTCTGTCACAAACGATCTTTACAGACAACTTGATAACCATGCCAATTAAACATCCCACAAGAAAAATATGTATGTCCTCATTTACTGTTCATTATTTTAAGTGGGAAAATAGAACTCTTAAAACAAATTTTAAATAGCAAAATCAAGGGGGTTTTGTTTAAAGTATGTTGTGCCGTCATTAGGTTTCTCATGAAAATGTAACAATATACTGGAGTTAAATTATAAAGCCAACATCCAGTGGTGGCTGTACAAAATCTTCCATGCAAGCCCTATTACACCTAATAAATTCTGTTATAAATTAGATGGTTAGCATGTTATTAAAACATGTAAATGAGTGAAAATAACTACACAAACACCAACTGTGCACTGAAGACAACAGGGCTGAAAAGGAGATCAAGGTGGTTCCTTTTAGATTAGGTCTGCAACTTCATAATGAGACTGAAGAACAATTTTGTCTGCCAGACACTGCCTGGAAAAGGTACCAAGTGGTCAGTTGCCTGGCATAAAGTGCCACCTTCAATTTTGCCTAGAAAGCTGTAAAAAGATACAGTCCCAGTACCCACCCCACCAGGGGCATATCCACACAAGACTCCCCTGTATCAGTGCACTCTTACAGCACGTAATTAAAAGAAAACTCACCACTTTAATGAGTCATTTTGATGATGGACCTATAAAAGATAATTATAAAAAGAAATAATCCTAAAACATCCCAAAATTTAATCATCTCATGAGAAGCACAGAGTGCAGGCCAAGAGGGGCTTTAGGAAGCACAAGCAGCATCACAATCCATACACAGGCACAACCCATATGCCCATTTCACAAGGTCACTAACTGCTCACACTGTCAATCTTAGCTTATCCCTGTATCTTCTTTCTGCAAATATCTTACAACATTATCAAAACCAGAAATATCCCAGCCAAGTAGTGGAGATGCTGTGATTATGACAGCAGCAGATGTTCACACTGTGTATTATATTTTCCTCTAATCACTGTTTCCCCATGGTAATAATTGAGGTGTGCTATCTTTTACCATTAAGAAATGTTAAACAGGGTAAATAGATTTCTGTATTAGAGAAAGCAAATGGAAGGGCCCCAGGTATATTTTCCTACCTTTTCTCTTACAGTGAAGATTTGTTATCCAATGACATAATCTTAATGCTATAACTTTCAGTAGCCCTGACCTTTTAATGTTCTTTACTTTCTGCTCTAAACTCCACATTTGCTGCCCCCGAGCCCCTGTTTGTTGGGGTTTTGTGGGGTTGTTTGGTGTTTTTGTTTCGTTTTGGTTGGCTGGTTTGGGTTTTTTTTTTTGTTTGGTTTGGTGTGAGGTTTGTCTTGTTTTGTTTTACTTTCAAGACCACAGAGCATTGTCAGACTTACTATTACCCATTCTGCTACCAACTTTGCTCAATAAGAGTGCAAATCATCTGCGGCAGAAAGGTTGCCTGAGAGCAAGATAAAACATGTTCTCTGAGGCTAACTGATTATGGTTTGAAGATATTGTTAATGAGTATCTGACTTTCTGTCCATCGGGTATACTTTAAACATGTTTGTTTCTACCTCTTTCTTAAAATGACTAAATCATCTCAGTGTCAGTTAAACACACACCGCAGTGATGGGTGCTACAGAAAACCCTTATGAAGGAGATGTGGGAATTAAGACATGGATTTTTGTATAGCAGCTATTAAATTCCTTGGGTTTGTATTCCCCAAATGAAGGGAAGTCTGATAACAGCACCAACACATTCTAAGAGAAAAATCATGCAACCTTAGCATGGAAATAATTTCAAAAGCCATAATGGAAAGTAAATCCTGTTTGTGGGAAACAGGTGAGCTGTTTTCTTCTAGTCAAACAAGCAATGACAACCCACATTTATAAGCATTTCTTAAATCGCTTACCAGGTAATAACCCTGTGCAATTTGGAGGGCTGCAAACACAGTTATTCCTCCAAATACTTTGAGTCAGTCAGTTTAAATCTAAAACCACCTCATGGAGTCCAGATGGAAGCCTCCCCATCCACTGACAGCAAAATCTGGGAGTAAAGAGGTTGTCATTGCTGCTTACATCAAGGCCAGGCTTAAGGTTAGCAGTGTGCTCACTTCCCAATTAATTTCTTCATAGCCACGGGCTGTCAGGTGATCTTTGCTCCTTCCTAAGGGAAGACAGTTGTCCTGGTGGCAGCAACTCTGTGTTCACCCCAAAGCCACGTGTCGGAGTCCCAGACACCAGGGCTCTGCTTTCACCAAATGCTGAAGGAACCGCCTTCCTCCCAAACCCACACTTATTTTCCTTTTTCTCCAGCTGTTACAAACATATGCTCATTGGGGTATCTGGGCTTACCAGGTGCACACGTCACCCACTGGATGAAGTGCCAGGCAACAGCAGGGAGCCTGCTCAGCCACCGCTGCCTCAGTAAATGCCTCACACTCAGGCCAAAATCAAATTCTGTTTAATGCACAAAACGGGTAAGTTTGTATCAGTGAGACAAACCTTTATTTTTATTTTTTTCCTACATTTGAAATAATCTAGTCCACTGTCTTGACTTATATATTTCATTCACTTGCATTTTGCACCATAAGCTTACAATTCCCATAGACAAAATAAAGCTGTAAACTATCCGCCTGACTGTGTTGTTCTCTTTTCAGGAAAGATCATTAGTTAAAACCCTGTTCATTATGACTGATATGTAATCCTAAATCACCAATGGAAATGGAACATTGAATTTTCATTTAATGGTCCACTAACCTTAGCTGGTAGTTTTCTTTTATGTACCTTAAACTATAGGCATAGCAGAACACCACCTTTCAATTAAATATTGGCTTAAAATGTCCTCTACAGTCTTGCCTCTTATCAAGACAGACTGTGAGAAAGCCATACAATGCACAGCCTCAGAAGCTTTCGGCACCAGAAAGACACAGTCATTCTGTGTCACGTTATTTTTCACTGGTTTGTTTGCATCACTGTATAATGCAACTCTAAAAAGAGTTAGCTAAATTGACCATCGTAACACGATAGATAACTTGCGGAAATGCAACATATTGCCTTCTTTTAAATTAGAATGTTATTTAAAATTAATTGGGTTATAATAGTGACACTGTGCACTGAGTAATTGAGTGAAAATTGCTATTATACAGAGCCTGCCATCACTATATAATTAGTACACTAGCAGCCCCTACTTAAGGCATGAATCCTCTGTCCACGCAAATGCCAGGGTCAGGCAGTTAAAGTGGCCTCTAAAAACCATGGCGGCTCTTCTCTGCTGGTTTATATTTGTGCACCAACACAGGCGTCTTCCTGGTGACACCGACAGAAGGGCCGGGGACAAGCGGGCAGCAGCAGCTCCGTAGCCAGGGCTGCCCGAGCTCCCAGCGCTGCCCGCAGCTCCCAGCCCTGCCCCAGCCGCTCTGCACACACAGAACCAGCTTGTTTCCTTTAGCTTTGCATCTTCACAACTGCCCTATGCTATTTTACAAGCTATTTCTTATTGTGAAATACCATTTATTCCAAAGAAGTCTGAAGTTCCGAATGAGGATGAAACCACATCATTTAAATCTCAGCAGTTTTACTTTGACAAAACACGTTAATTCTAACAGCCTGCAAGGAATTTTTAAAGCATCTAGATCAACGTTATCCAGCTCTGTTTCATTTCAGGGTAGGATAAATCTCCAAGGCATTTAGACTTTTCAGGAAAGCTGGTGTTTTCTTGGTACTGATCTGGAAATTATTTCTGAGATGCCTGAACTCCTTGGTCTACACGACTGTGCATGAAGCATTAAGCTTTTCATCATCCCACCAAAATCTATAGTGTTGTTCTATTCAGCTCGCACAGAACTCACTTTAAAGTGACCAATGTTTTCAGCAGAAGCAGAACAGGATGCGGGAAAACTCATGTTAGCATAACCCAGTCTGCTAGATGTATCAGAGCCCCACTGAGATCAAACCATTTGAATAGCATATTATTCTCCAATTTATTTATGTATTTTTAAAGAGCAACTTGGATGCTACTTCACTTTCTTTCCTGCCTGTGGAAACCAAAATTTTGCCCACCTCAAAAAAACAAAAAGAAAGGAAGCCACAAACTAATTTCATCATCTTGAAGCCAAAACAAAGTGGAGCAATTTTCACAGGAAGAAAAGCTAATGCATTTTGAAGCATACAGCACTTCTCTTAATGCCAAAAATACAATACCTCAGATCGCTGACCCATTTAGTAGGAGTGGCATCAAATTAAATATAAGTACAAAAATACTCTCATTCCCAAAGCACTTTTTTTTCTTTTCAGGTTGATAGAGCAGATTAAGCACCAATACACTTCCTGCATTATTCTATCAATATAGCAATTATTATACACAGCAGGAATTTAATCACTCTCATGATACACTCGGGCTGCACAGACCGCCTGTTGGGTAGGCTTGTACACACGGACGAGAGGTCCTGCCATGTCCTCCCACGGGCTGGTCGGACAGACCACACCACACGGACACTGGCAGCCCCAACCAACCCGCCCAGCAAACCCTCAGCAGGAGGGACAACAGGTCACCTCTAAGCCAGCCCGGCAGTGCGGTGTGTGCCAACAGGGTGCCAAGAGGGTGCCAGAAGGGAAAGGTGGCAGGTGACAGCGCTGCTCTGCACCCACAGCCAGGAGCACCCTCTGCACCGAGCAGGACGACACCGGCTGTGCCGGGGACCACCGCGGCCTCACGCCATCCACGCACAGGCTGATACTCTTTGATGTTTTCATGCAAGTCTGGCTTTAAACTAAAGAAGGACAGAAAAGCCTGATCCATGCTGGTTAAAACCAGCAACAGTCTGTCACCTCTTATGGGCTTTCACAGAATCCCAGAATGTCAGGGATTGGAAGGGACCTGGAAAGCTCATCCAGTGCAATCCCCCCATGGAGCAGGAACACCCAGATGAGGTTACACAGGAAGGTGTCCAGGCGGGTTGGAATGTCTGCAGAGAAGGAGACTCCACAACCCCCCTGGGCAGCCTGGGCCAGGCTCTGCCACCCTCACTGAGAAGTTTCTTCTCAAATTTAAGTGGAACCTTTTGTGTTCCAGTTTGAACCCATTACCCCTTGTCCTATCATTGGCTGTCACCGAGAAGAGCCTGGCTCCATCCTCCTGACACTCACCCTTTAGATATCTGTGAACATTAATGAGGTCACCCCTCAGTCTCCTCTTGTCCAGCTCCAGAGCCCCAGCTCCCTCAGCCTTTCCTCACACGGGAGATGCTCCACTCCCTTCAGCATCTTTGTTGCCCTGTGCTGGACTCTCTCCAGCAATCTGCTTCAATCTGCTTATAAAGTACATTAATTCATTTAGATTGCTTTGCAGTTTGGTGTTTCAATGTTCAATCTTTCCCCAAAAAATTCTTTGAAGATGCAACCAAGTTTTAACCACAGAAGAATTTGGACCATTTTATAAAGCCCAGTAAAATGAAAGTTGGTATAGACAAAGGCACACCTGCAGATAATTAATGTGGCAAATGTTGCTCTACTATCGTGCAAAGAGAATATAAAAATGAACACTTGGTCCAGGAATAAGAACAGTGTCATTCAGTTCACATGTTCAGTTTCCCAAGCTTCTCTTGCGTATTCTCTACACCAAACAGCACAAAAGCGTGAATCAAAAACCACACACAAAACAACCCACCAAAAAATAAAAAAACCCCAATCAAACCAAAAACCACATAACAACACAAAAAACCCAGTGAACAAACAAACAAAAATCCAAACCACCAAACAACTTTATTACTTCATTTATGTGTGTGTGGGGGGGGGTTATGCTGTGGAAAAAGAGACAAAAATCTATTCAAGTAAACATCCACCTGTAAGTGCAATTAAAATCCCAGATCACCAATGAAAACATGCATTTTAAGTAGCTAAAAAGTTAGATTTATCACCTCATTTTCAGAACAGATTTGTTTCCAAACTTTGCTGCTGAAACTGCTGGATACCATTCTTCAACAACCAGAAGAGATTTAGAAAATTCATAGACATGTTTGGAGAAAGATCACTGCCCTTTGAAACCATTGAATGGCTCCTGTGTTAAGCCATATACAAGTATGTCTCATGTTCATCTTCTCCAGCACCCCGAGGTCAGACGAGTTGCAGTATTACTAAATTAAGTTTTTCCAATACAGTGAGAAACAGTAAAAAGAGTAATTCAGAAAATGGATTATTAACTTCCAACAAGCTAAATCCTTCATTACATGAAAACAAACTATAATCAAGTGAGTGACAAACAGGATAATTTGTACCTAAAGTATTTATCTACAGTAAATCATTTGTTTATCATCCTAAAAAAAGAAAAAAGTTCTATGGCAAACAACTACATCAGTTCAGAACGGTGGTTATGGCACAAATCTTTCCTGTAGGAAAAAGACCAGAAGTATGAAAATTCACCACAAGGTTTTAAATAGAAATACTAGAGTTTTTGCTGGTGTAAATTACTGACGATAGTGAAGAGCTTCAATAGCTGATAAATAAACAGTGTAATAATGCGACCCATTGAAATGGTAACTGATAAATGTAGATTTATGAAATCATAGCTGAAGAATTATTCTTTTTACCAAAGGGATACTATCAGTAGTGATTGCACCTCTGCTATAAGTACATGCCTATACTGCTTTTATTTTCTAGTCTTGTTGAATATTATTCTCCCCACTATCTGTGTCTCTTGTTTTCAGTTTTGCAGGAGGTTATTTCTGCACAAGTACACCTTACTAGCCCTGCAACACTGATCTGCTTGGTATTGCTATAATAATGTAAGTAGCTCTCATCCTATTTACTTGGAAGCTTACTGCAGTACGCTTTATTTCTCCTGGAAATATCATTCTTTTCATTTTTCCTTTTGATCCTACGGGTACGATTAGAATGATGAAACAGTAGTAGGAAAAGCATTGGCACAGACTAGCAACTAGAGAAAGACACCGTCTGCAAACCAGCGGTGCAAACCAGCCAGTCACCACTGCAAGAGTTCTGCACCAGCTTGCTCTGCTATTGAGTACGGCATTAATTAAACCAACATATTAAGGCTACTCTAGAGAATCAGCTAATTGATTATAGGAATCCTTTCAGAATGAGTTTTCAAGGCTATACTGCATTTCATAATAATGACTGGCAAATTTTAAGGTGCATAGCTCACAAATATATGCATATATACATAGATATGCATATGAAAACCTTCCTAAACGCATTACCATAGCTACTGTTTATAAAACAGGAGCCACGTGGACTGTAAGAGGTAAAATAACGAAAATCCATGTGCAAGTCAAGTCTTGTTCCTCTTTATGCAGTTCTTAAGGTTCATCATTATAGATGGATGATTGATACACTAAACACTTAAAAATACACACACATAATCAGTAATGATTTGTGGAAATTCTGAAGTAACCCTCCTGAGTGCATCTTGCTTCTCTAACTACGCCTTGGGGCCATGGTAATCAGCATGAGAAGCAGAGAACAGATTTAAGAGCTTTCATCTTGAAGCTGATTTGTATTCTTCCACTTACGTACAGTTCCTACATAGGTCTGCACCACCCTGTGCCGGGGTGCTACTGCAACGCATTTCTCCAGAATTCAAAGCAGACAACCTCACCATCGCCAAGCAAACCTTCTGAAAAGGTGTCAATGAGCAGAGGACACTACTGACTTTTTCTCCTCCTTGTTTCCCTGAAAGGTTGCTCTGAGACTACCCTCACACAATTCTTCCACTATACAGGATGTATTGTTGAGGGAAAAAATAAGCTACCGCACAGTAATTTATAATAAATCACTCATGAACCCATCAACTTAATTTTCATTACAATCTATTACTATAAAGATTTCTATAGTATGACAGAAGACTTAGTGGGTATAAAGATTTGCCTGAGGGCTGAATGCAATCAGAGATGGGAGAGAATAAAAACACAACTAGCTTGTTAGTACTGCTATGTAGAAACATATGAGGACCTCTTAATAATGGTGAAGCTCATGGGAAAATATGTATTTTTCTCACTAGCTTTTCTCAGGAAGTCAAGACCTTGCCACATTCAATACATTTTTCACAGTGATATTCCCATTGATTTGAGGAAGACATCTGGTTCAGCCTACGGGAAGTTTTTATTGCCCAACACCTGCTTTTTGTGAAGTCCAGTAGAATTTAGCACAGTTAATCAGGGAGAACGAAGGATAAGCAAAATAGCTCGCAACTGCAAAATTACGTTTTTCTTATTCTTTCAGTAGAAATACCCCTTAAAAAAAAAAAAAACAAATCACTCACCACACCAACAAGCCAGAATAAAAATAGAGGGATAGAAATACATAGATAATAAAAAAGGTTAGTGCTTTTGTGAGGCCAGTGTTTCTCTCTTCCCTTCTGCAAGCTACATTCACTCACAACTGATCAAACCAGGTAAAACCAGCGAAGAACAGAGAACCCCCCCAGCTGCAGAACTGCAGGACTGCAGGCTGGGCCAAGGCAGCACAGCACTTCCCCGCCTGTGCCTGACGATTACGGTTTTGTGGGTTCTTAATATTATTCTCCTGTTCTATTTTTATAACCTGCAATATGAAGTAAAACACTTACTTTGTAGCCCATACTATATTTGTAACATGAACTGTCTGCTTATACGGACTTGATGAAAGTGACTTGAGAACAAGGAATTACAGGCAGGTACCAAGTCACAGCGAATCCTAGTATTTACGAACACCTGATAAATGACATTTGTTGTTGCAAAGTAATTCGGTCATGGATTTCTCCACTTGAACTAAGTGCAAAATTAGCACACTGCTGATAAGGATGGAGATGAGCAATTCAGCTAGATGGCTGGCACAGTCCATGGCCACCAAAAGGGGGGCTCTGTATGCTCCATCCCTGGTGGCACCCTGCCCTCCCAGCACAGCAGTTAAGCCCTTTGCCCCATGTCAGCACTCTTGCTCACAGCACTCCTCACTGACCTAATTGCATTCATTAACCCAGCAAAAGGCTATTTCTTGGGAAACTGGCCCGGTGTAAAAGAGGAAACATTTGAGGTGAATTGGCTTGCTGCGGAACACTATGGGATAAATGTCTATAAGTTGGTGAAAACTCACTACCAGAGCACCTGTCTCTCAGCCAGGCTTGAACCTAAACATCCGTGTTCATTCTTACAAATGAATTAGATATATTTTTCAAATATAATTCTCCAAAAACTAGGTGACCAGTGTTTTGAAGATGCATAAAGTGGGATGAGAGCATGAATGAGGCTGAAAACAGTCAAAGGAAATGGAAGAACGGGAAATACTGTTTAACAGTAGAAAACAGGGAAGAAAAAATCTGACTGATTCAAAAAGGAGGATGCCTGAAGCAGACTGCCTTTAGTCTAACCCCTTTAAGTTGCATAAAGATCAGAGTTCCTATTTGTTTTTCCGTGTGACCCACTGCTCATTCGGAGAGTCATAAACACAGCATCAGGTGCAGGTTCATGGGATACATTGAAGGCTTATGGCTAAAACATTCTGCAATGTGAGAGAGATTGAGAAGCTCTTTTCTTAAACAGGCCTGGGTTGTCACCTGGTATTCTTATCAGAAGTGATAACCACAGCGTGGCAGCTGTCATGTTAGAGGTACAGCAGCTATAGGTCAATCTACAGTTGTAATGACAAAGTTTATTTTCCACAAAAGCTTATAGCTGATTAGTTCTTTACAAATCACTACTCCATCTGTAACAGTCCAGTACCATAGAGAGAATTTCATTAACTACAGCATTTTTACTACGTATAAAATGGGCCAATACATTAACATTCACTGACACTTGAGTTTGCATGTGCATATCCAAACATTTTTCATTAGATCTCTATCTCAAATTCTGCTCACCACCCCCCCATTAAATTCCATTGATTTCTTCTTCCACTCTGTCTACCACTTCTTGAATGTTTCTGAGCTGTTTCACAAGGGGACATGAAAGGCACTGTTAGTTCTCACACATCTAAACTACCTACAACTTCCTTCTTTCAAGTGTTCAACATCTTGCTCCTCAATTTTTATTTTTATTAAATCCTCCTGATGTGCACACAGTCTTACCTGTAGATCCTCATCTCTGGGGACAGACAGGGGTTGTGTCCTTTATTGGCATTCATATCTGCTTCAAATTTTGTTTAGTTTCCTCCCCTCGCTCCCCCCAAACCCATCATATTGCCATGGATTGAGCATTTCTTGGAATACATCATCTCATTCCTATCTGTCAGCCTGCGCTGCCTTCTGCTTCAGACATATGGAGAGGCATTCTTTCTCCTTGAGGGGTGACCAAGCAGACGGGGCCTCTAGTGCAAACTATCTTCAGAAAAAACGCTCGGAATTGCATGGCTTCAGAGCCAGCTCTGGGGAGCAGAAGTGGATGCCGTTGCAAAAGCGCAGACAAAAGCATTTCTCCAAACAATGTTCACTGAAGCTGATGAATGATATTGCTCCTTAAGACGTTTTTTTTTATCATCAACTTTTGCTAATGAAGTTGGCCTGTTGGAGTGGTGAAAGGACAGCCATTCAGGGCAGTTGACTTCCAGTTTGCAGTTGGAACATGTCTCCTCCGGGTATGCAACCAAAGATATTCAAAGTTCAAGAATTCTGCTGCTTTGCCAGCAAATTGATGCAGCCAACTGCTAATCTGCTCTTCAAGATACCATGGCCACATAAGATAACATTCAGAATTCCATTAACGTAGAAGATTTCAACCACTTTTTCCTTCCACCTCACAAATAAAAGTAAATGAGATCAAGTTTTTCGTCACATAGTATTCTCAACCACAGTTGTCATGTTTCAGGTCTGTTTCTTGTCTGAATCATTAAAGTGCCTTGATGCACAACGGATTAAGTACTTAAATAAATAGCTCACTTTTCCTCTAAATTGCAAAAGTGATTTCAATTTTTTAAGCTGTTCCCAGAAAACATTTTTAAAAGGTAAACATCCTATTCCTTGTGCAAATACAGAATATATTCTCATGGCCAGCTTTCCTAAAATTGTCTATAAATGCCTGTAGTAAAAGACAAAAGCTGTAAAAAATTATGTTTTTTCTATTCTTAAGAAACAATACCTGTTTCAGATTAAACGGACACAAGCTTGGGCTATTAGGAGTCAAAGTGGCAGGTCAGCCAGGTGTTGTCAGTGACCCCACTGCAGAAAGGGTTTATGTCAGAGGGAACAGCCCTGCCAATTCGGGCTGTTAACACTCCCGGGGAACAGAGGAGCAGCTCTTACACTGAGTTCGTCTGCTGCCCAGAACAAGGAGAGCCAGGAGCACAATGCCTCACTCCCAGCACTAATAACAGCGCTGCTCTGGCAGAGCCTGTCTTTAGAAACAATGCAGAAATATTTGTTTAGATACTGTTTATTTCAGTATGAAAGATGCCGGCCAAACATTTCCCTTATGTTATTTTTATGCCCCAGGGCAGTCTCAGATGGGGATTGATGTCATTTCGCTTGAAATATTTGCTGTAAAATAAAAGATGTTTATTTTTCAGCTAGTAAATCCGGCATGAAAATACAGAGAGGCTGAACTTAGCGCCTTCTCCTGTGGCCAACACGTCCTGCTCTCTGACTACACGTCACATCTGGTTTTGCCCTGCAGCCTTGCCACAACTTACAGAGCCACATTCATAATTTCTGAAGTGTCTGGAGCCTAAGTTAGAAGCCCAGGGCCCCCCGGGCTCCCTACAGAGCTGACATCGCCTCTATGAGGCACTTCAACCCACGGGAAAACTGACTGACCGAGCTTCTTTCTTTCCACCATCTTCACAGAGCAAGTAGACTCCTAATTTGGGAGGTTAATATAGGTGCTTAAGGTTATGCAGAATTAAATCCATGAAGCCAGCCCAAATCAACTATTAGATAAGTCAACTTCAGACCCACCGTGACCACAAAGGCACCTCTTTGTTTAAATAAATCTCTCTGCATAAATCTATAAGAACAGTCAATAGGAAGCATTGGATAAAGATCCATTTTCCTCATTTATAATCCTGACTCACGTTAAATCTCATGTTCAAACTTAACCTCCATTGCTCCTGCATTTCCCAGCTAATTGCATTATCCCCAATCAAAGCATCCAGCTCAAATTTCCTGCTGGGCTGAGAGCAGCACCAGGTCCCCACATCCTTGCAGTGGGCACAAGAAGGTACATTCCTGGTACATTCCAACACGGGGCTTCCCGTCGGGCCAGGGTCTGAATCAGATGGACACTTTCAGATGACAGACCCCACACACAGACAAGCGCTTCCTATTTCCAAATAAATAGCACAGAAATGTATCATGTAATGAATTATAGGTACAGTTCAAGCCTCACAATTACATCAGCATCTGCTCAGTGGTATTTGCCAACAGTATGTCATAAATACTTCATTGCTGACTCTAGCAGTCATTTCCACAATAAAAGTACCTTTGTGCTCTGGGTTGCCCTCATTAGCCAAACTATAAATGAGAACAATTCTTTACCACATCCTCCAAATATGAGGTTTAAAAACAATAAGTTACAAATCCATCACAATAGAAATCCTCACCTATTTGAAAAGGTTGGGATTTTTTAATGCACTTATCAACAGCCTGCACTTGCAAGTTTAGTTTCAGAAATACCCCTAAAATACCAAAATAAGCATTTAAGTGTTAATATTGAGAGATGGAACCCCTGGAATCAAGGGGTGGCAGAAACTTCTTCCCCGACAATCTGAGTAACGAGCTGTCCATATTGGAGGGAGAAAATGAAACCCCAGGATAGGAAATACATTGTAGATTTTTCAGTGCAATAAAGGAATTTCAAGTCTATTTCAACTAACAGAGCAAGAAAAAACTATTAGAAAGAAAAAAAGCCCTTGTTTTGAGCATGTGAAATTAGGCAGTGATGTTAGGATAAACCACAGTGCATTTTATGTGTGTTTCTATATTTTTAGCTCAGAAATTTCTTAATCCAGGCGTAGTTGGTACATTTAGTGACATCTAGAGATCTTCCTCCTTATTTTTTTAATATTTATATACACAGCTACATTTGATAAATATTTCTAAAGTAAATCTAAGCTATTTTTCTCCCTCTCTAAAATATTAACTTAAAAAGCAAATATTTTGGCAATAACCTCCGTCATACTACACAAAAACCCCCACCCCAAGGAATTTAATTTGATGGAGACTCACAGGCATGCAGGGTTGCTTCTCATGCAACTGTCTAGATAGAAGAGACAGCCTATGGAACACACACCCAACTTAGGGAAGTAGTAAGGATACTCCTTACAAAAGTAAGTCAGTATTTATTGCTGTCATAAAACCCTTTTAAGTGAATGACGGGATATAGTTGCTGTTTTTAATAATGGTTCTTTACATGGAAATAATTCCTTTACTTCACCACTATGCTACTTTTTAATTTCTCTTTTCTACTAGCAAACAGGCAACCTGGAAATACAGAGGTAGTGATACAGAAAAGAAACAGTAACTTGATAAAAAGAAATTAATTAAAGCTGGTACACAGAAAATAGATGAGTGTATTGTGGTCTAATAGAAACCAATCACTATCTGATAAATCAGCATGGAAGAAACAAAAAGGTTACAAAAATCTAACCATAATATGGGAATACAGTTATCCTAAAGAACGTAAGAGCACTGAAGCAGAACTAGATTATTTGGGATGCAAGGGGAACAACTGTCATCTACCCCCTGGTAACTGCAGAGGGTATTTCACATTTTCAGAGAAAAATGGAACACAGCCAGACATGCAAGGGAGCACACAGATGAAACAAGGGATCCTTACATTTGAGAATGTACAAAGCCAGCATATTAACTAAAAATGCAGCTCCGGGAAAATTTCTTCAGTGATATTTCTGTAGTATATACAGTATTTCCATGTTGTTTCTTTTTATTGAAAATGAAGGAAAAGAAAAATGGACAAAACAGTGACTTGCCCTTAACCCTTTAGAGCCATTATTGTGTCCTTGGAATACAGTTCTTGCGCTGCATAATAGCAGCAATTCAGAGCAGGGACCTTATTTCCCCTTCTTGGCTAATTAGACTACTTTTAAAAGCGCTTACCAAAATTAATGAAGAGACAAGACACCGGCCATAGAGCTATTAAGGCTGTACTGAAAATGCATCTACAGTAGCACAGCAGCAGTCGCCTGCTGCACACTGCTGACAGGAGATGTGTGCCTTTGCCATAACCGCACCCAAAACACAAGGAAAAACTGATTTAGCATCTCAGCCCTGAGCTGATTGTAATATATGGGTTCAGAGAGCTCTGAAAATTCAAGACATTTTCTTAGAGGTCACAATCACATTCATACAAGGCAGCACAGCTTTTGTTTGTTTAACTGTACTTGCATGTTATAGATCCCTTGTTTGCCAGCCATAAAAGTTACTTGTGCAACCATAAATTGTTGTTAATATGGCAATTTCCCCAACATCAGACAGGTTTAATTAAATCTACAGGTTTTCAGTAAAACACATCGTGGAAAAGATGATGTTCCACAGTTTGGTTTTTTTAACGCATAACAGACTAAGTACACTGGACTACAATAATTACTCTAAAAGCTGTAGAGGAATATCAGAGAGGCATTTTTATGAGATATGATAATTATTAAAACATAACCATATGCATATTAGTTACAACTGTTCATTAGAGGACATTCAAAATATTTATGCTCCAGACCCTGGAACAATTATCACAGTAAAACGCTTCATTGTTTTTCTCGTCTGCTCTGCCCTAGCGTGGGGGTTACATTTATTTGTTGTCAGAGGCGAGCGCTGTTTTCTCTAATGGATCGGCATTTCCAGGCCAGATGAGGTCGATCTCTCCCAGCGATGTTTCGGGGCTGTTCCCCTGTTGTGCAGCCAGGGCTGGGCTGGTTCAGCCTCGAGCTATTCCGGGTTTGGACACAGAGTTCAGCTGACTGCCAGGGAGCAGAAAGAGCCATTTCAATAAATGATAAACTCACACTAAATGCCTAACACTTCAAAATCAATCAGAGCAGAGATGGAACGATACATGACGTCTGCTAGCAAAGACTTTGAAACCATTTTTTTCAAGGACTTAATTTCCTTTTTTTCTTTTTTAATATACTTGGAATAATATTTACTTCCTCGAGATGAAAACATCCAAGTCCAGGGCAGGAACATTAAGTCACATTAATAGCTTTGATGGTTTTCAGTGAGGCTATTTCTGTGAAGGCAAACAAATTTTAAAAGTGCACTTGGGCTGTGAGAAAGGTGTGTTGACCTTCTTCTCAACTTCTGCTTTATATATTAGTTTCATTTAAAAGAAAAGTAGAAACCTTCCAAAGGACTGGGTAGCAGATTCAGAATGCGACAAGTCAATTAAAGTGTGACACGATGTTCCCTACATCGAAGCAATTTTATCTCTCCAAAGATCTTCCTTTTACCCCCTGTTCTTACAGGGGCTGTGATCACTGCAGAACCAGGCAGGGAAAGCTTTGTTTTCCTTGATGGGTGGTTTTACAACATGTGTCTTTTAGATGATGGTTGGTTGGTTGTGTTTGTTTGGTGGTTGGTTTTTTCTCTTTTATTTTTGGTAAAGCCTGAACTTTCACACAGACACCAATGCCTAAATGAACCTTCACTACAACTGAAGATAGAAAATATTTTTTCCCTTCAGTAAAAAAAAGGTCCTCAAGAAACTGAAAATAATGATTTTTCTACCTTTATCTTTGCAGAACAGACAAGAGTGCAGGCTGACAACTCTTAGTATATTCTATATAAAGCACCAGCACCTCCTCAAAGAGCCCATTTCTACCCAATTTCCTCACACTTCTCTACAAAGGTCTTAAGTAAGATTTCGACCTTCTGTTCACAGTGGTGATAGGCCACGTATCTTAATTCAAATGTATCTCCATTTATTTCTTCATGTAAGGAATGAATTATTGAGAATAAGTGTTAATTTCAGCCCACTTCAAGGGGAGTCCAGAAATTAAGTTAAATGAAGCCAGAAAGATATTCGGGTGTATATAAAAGCTACACACCAGAAAAAAAATAGAAACCTCTTCTTCCTGACACAAAGAACAACTTATGACTTTCACAAAAAATCTTTTCAATAATCCCTCTCCTCTAAACATCCTCTATTTAAAATAGACACCCAATCCTGTACACACTGAAACACATCTCCCAATCGAGTAGCATTGAAGTGCCGATACTAACTTAACCTCATAAAGATCCACATTTTCCATTCTGTTTATAATTCTGCAAGCTATCTTCAGTTCCCCAAAGTAAACATCTCTGAGATGAATAAATCACTTCTTAACAAACAAATACACTATCATGTACACACAGCTTACTATTACCTCCATATAGCATTTCCCAGGATGCTTCCGACCTCTGCTTCTTCATCTTGTAAGAGGCCCATAAGAGGCATAAATATTCCTCAAGAAACCAGGAGAGTGTTTAAAACCCTTCAACAGCTACCACGAATGTAAGAATAAAACAAGCAAAAGATCAGCTGTCAAAACAGTAAGACGACATGATGAGCCATGTTTTTCGCATCAGCCATGAATTTTCTATCAATGAGATACCATGTGAAGTTTACAAAGGTAACCTAAATGCTAAAAAACAAGTTTGAGGCTGACATGACCTAAATGAATTTTTAGGTTTCAGCTGACTGCAATACAATGTGTGCTTCCTCCAGCACGCAAAGGTTAACAGCTTCCTCAGTGAACAAGCCTAGCGTGTTTGCAGGGTGTTAACGTGGTGGGAGATGCAGGAGACACATGGTAGAAGTACTCCAGCTCTTCCTCTCACCACTGGGGAGCACAGGGTATTTGGAGGTATTTTTTGAAGGCTACTAGTAAAGCCTGTATGAGTCACAGCACACAATGGTGAGCCGCTTGTACTCCCCCTTCTCAGCCTTCAGCAGTGGAGGCACATTGAACTCGTGTTGAAATAAAACAGGGATTTCAGGCTCCAGCCTGATCATCTCTAGTGCAAGTCATTGCCCCCTGAACAGATAGATACAGGCATAAAGAACAAAACGAGCTACGGTGCTTGTACCTCTTTAACTGTGCTAACAAACCAAGTTCTACCTCGCGCTTCCCTGTTGACAGATGTAAATTATACATCTTGGCACAACATCAAAACGTGCAAGTCCAAACACATGGGACTAAACAGCCAGGGACCCTCAGGTAATGGTCAGTCCTCACTGTACATATCATCTCCAGGCAACAAGGGCAAGCCAGTTTTAAAAAGGAAATTAAAATGCTCACCACAGGTAATTTAAGATTATAGACTAACACTAAGAAAATTACGATAAGGTTAAACAGCTGGTATGACTTACTCAGAATTTATGTTTGGAGTTAGCAACTGCATTTTAAAGTGATGTTCCAACACCTGAAAATATAAAGAAACTATTCCTGAGATTAAAAGGTACAGCTGGAAGGGCAAGCATAAAAGATTTATACCACATAGTTTTGGTGGAGGAAAAAAAGGTGGAAATAGATTTAAAAAGCAAATGAACACGAGGAAAATAATCACTAGCATTTCGCTCTGGACAAATCTGTTTCAACTAAATCTCAGTCTGAAACTTTATCAGCACTGAACACATTGCAAAATTCCACTGAAGACAATAGGACATAGTTATATTTTCAAGTGTTTGTTAGATCGGGGCCTTACCTCCCAGGGAGAACTGTTTGCTCAGCAGTCCAATTGCTTATGGCTGGGGAAGATATTACTTCTTTACTGCAGCCGCTATGGTCTCTTTTATACCATTAAGCTTCTGCAAACCTCCTATCACAAATGTTTTGTACCATCCAGCACACAGACACTATCACCTCAATTGGCCCAATTTGGTTTTTAGTCAGTACTTCCCAAATACATTCTCAATCATTTTGAAATTAGAAGTAACATTTTCTAGAGAAAAACACGTGTGATGACAAATAGTAAGTTGATGATATAAAACGGCCAGTCTGACACCTGCCATAAATCAGCATCACACTGTTTAAGTCAATGGAACTAAGGCAAGATAATCAACTGAGAGTCCAGTTTACACGCGGATTATTAAAAAACAATTATTATTCTTCCCTTTCTCCCTTTGCCCCATAATATGGACTTAAATACAGGAGAAAGCCATGTTTTTACCACAAGCCTACTGAAGAAAATGTTTTCTCTGAAATACATATTCTGATAAAACTATGTTAGAATAAACACACTGTAGCATCTTTAAAGAGTTATAGCAGTAGAACAGCTGCCAGATTTCAATTGTATGACCCAGGCAAAACCTTAAGATGCTTTGTTGCACACTATACCTTGGAGATTTCATAAATATCTGAATTATTACATCCTTCCTGTGCTTTTCCTGTCTCCCTTCTGCCATCACTAGCATGTGCATTAGGAAAAAGAAAAATAGAAGCCCACAATAAAGGTTGCAGCCCTAAAGGATGAAAAACCCACAGCTGTAGGGAATGCCAGTAGATTCCAGAGAAGTGTCACATCCAGAGCCTGGAAATAACGGGAAGGAGCTTCACAAAGTCCATTTATTCTTCTAAAATACAGATAGAAGTTTCTCAGCTCATCCAGCAGCAAACAAGTAAGGCATCACGGGAACGTGGAAAGAGGCAAGGGGAAAAGCTTCTTGTTTGTGCGTGTCAACCAAGAACTCACTTCTGAGAAAAGAATGATTTCATTATTAAAGCACTGGATAGGCACCCTGGAGATTCAAGTTTACTTCTTGTCTCTCACAGACCCTTAAGCATGTCCTAAGGCAAGATGCTACCCTACCTTTTAAATGGAAGCCTCTCGCCCCAAGTCATCTCTGTTTCTGAAGCAGCAGGCTAAGGACAGAGGGAGCTCTTGGGAAGCAGGAGCATCCCCTGGCCTGGCTCGGGGCACCAGCTCCCGAGCAGCGTGGAAACGAGCCATTGTACACACAGCGTGGCTGTGACATCCACCACAGCACCTGCCACCTGCCCAGCAAAACCTGGAGGCACAAGTTGAAGTTATCCAGTTCAGGGAAATCACACTATCACATGGGGTACATACACAGTTTTGTTTCCTAAGCATGAGTCCTCTTGCTACGTAACTCCTTTTGATAAAATTTCTCAGCTACAGGAAGAAGACTCAAAAGATGGACTGATTATCAAGAGATTCTCTGTCTCTAAGCAAGCCAGGAGCTGAGCTTAACTCGGAAGAATATGAATTACTGTATCCATGTAGTGGCCTCATTAGTCATGCTCACTGAAGACAGTTCTCAATAATACAATGAAAATCGAAAAGAGCATAAATAAATGAATTCCATATAAGACTGAACACCATAATAGTTGAACTATTAATTTGATTCAACAAAATTGTGAATTTGGATCTGACATCCTGTGCATTGCTCAAATGTGGCAACTATTTATCGCTATAAGAAAGAGCATCTCTGTTCCAAGTTCAAATTCCAGCAGACCACCCTGGAAAATTCTGTTCAGTTCTATGCTGAAAACGAGGATTTGCACAGAAAATAAAGTAATGAAATACATACGCAGCAAGTATCAGTATCGTCAATATCTATGATCTATGTGGAATATATGAAATGCAGTAGCATAGGAAATTGACACACGTACCCAGGAAGATTCTTGCTACATCAGCTATGCACCCAATTCACTTAATGGTCAGAACCACCATCTTAGGAAGAGAATATAATAAAATTAACCTTTACCTAATCCTCTCCTAACTGCCCTTGTTTTCTCCTATCTTATAGTCTAAAAAAATGCTTTTATAACTTTACTGTTATTTAAAAAGAAGTTTTAATCCTTTCAAGCAGAGTCCAAAAGAGCACTAAAAGTATCTTTAAAACTTCTGAAATTACTATCTAAATATGAAATGTTTGGCTGTAAAATTACATTCTGTCACAGAGCTTCTATAAAACTTGATATAAGTGTACTATATTGCAAGACTTAAATAAGAATATAATTTCACTTTTAAGAACAGAAAGTATACGTTGATATTTTCATATATCATTTACACATATAGCTGCATGTAGATTCATAATATGTTCAATGTATTTTGTCAATATAGGACTGATTCTTCAGTGTATGCTGCTGATCTTTCCATTAGCATGTTTGAATTCACAAATAAAAATCAAAAGTCAAAGCTGGAACTGCATTCAAATGCTGTCAGCAGCATTGGGATCATTTAACAAAACACGTACATACAAATAAAGCGCATTATTTGCCATTTAGAGTAAAAGCATTAGAAGAGGATTCATCAGCTTTCTACTAGGAAATAGATTTATTAATCTACCTATCTATAGGATATCTTCTAAAATTGTACTAGTATCACTGCAAATGCACTGGATAGAAACACAAGAGAGGGAAAATAGCTGAAGGATGCTGTTACATCACAGCTTTATTGTTTTTCCATTTGAACTACACAAAGTGAAACCAAACGTTTTGGAAAATTTTAAACAGTAAAAAACATACTCTGTAGCCTTCACATTTTAGTTTTGAATGAGCTTTGAAATCCTAAAACGCTCTATAAAAAAAGAATGTAGGCTCTCCATATAGCTCTGATGATATATATGTTTGTTCAAATTCACAACATTTGAATGGCACTTTGCTGTGTTTTTATTGCAGAAACTTAAAATCATTTTTTGGCAACTATACGTACTAAAAGCTGACAAGATGCTGATCTGAGTCACAAAGCACCTTCTTGCAGAAGTACTGTTAGGTTGCTTTTGGTTTGGGTTGTTGGGGTTTGTTTTAGTTTGTTTTTTAGTGTTTATTTGGTGTTATTTGTTTTTCTTTTTTTTTTTTAAATACCATATAATCACTTTTAAATATTGGTAATAAATTCCTTCATTTTCCCTTCAGTAGAGTTCAGAGACTATAAATTAAAATTATTTGTCCCATAGGAGCCCTAAAAACCAACAAAAAAAAGATGCATTCAGAAGCACAAGTTGACACAAGAGTGATGCAGAAATGAACTTAGGGAAACTAATTATCAACCGATTTCCCAATACTAAAGCTGAGAAAGGGGGTCTAAGATTCCTTGAAAGCACTAATTCATATTATAGGCTTAAAGCAGTGTCTTGAAAGAAGGGGTGGGGTGAAGAAGAGATGAAATATTGGTGAGCAAACAATGACTGCAACTGCTGGAAGAGCCATCTTCTCAAACAAAGTCAAAGCTTCACATTTACCTGACAAAGCTTGAAATATTCTTTCCCATCTCCAAACACTGAGCTGTAGCTTCCCCACCCCCTCCACTAATGAACTCCATAAACTTAATAATGACCAGAATAGCCATTTCCCCTCCCTCTTTCCCTCTCACTCCAAATCTTTGTCATCCCTGTGTGTGCACACACGCACGTGGCACAAACCCCCCGGCCCCTCCATTCTTACTAACTACAGAAAACATTCCAAAATGATGGAGACAGTGTCTGGGGTTTTATTTTGAAAAAATCATTGAAGCCAAGAATCTTCTGAACTCTTTCTGCAGAGGTATTGCAAAAGAAATTCCTACCAAAAAAAAAAAAGTTGTCAAAGCCCCAATATTTTGGAGAAACACTTAATAAATTCTAACTACAGCGCTTAGGAAAATTCCTAGGAGTGTGATGACAAGTTCAGTCAGATGCTGAAAATAGGTTTGGCAACAAAATTACTCAAAGAACAGACCAGAAAGCTTAACTATCGCTCTTTGCTTCCACATATTGGATCCCTCAACTCTTGCCCTTGACATCAGCAACCCAGCCACACTTCCCAGGAGCTGGAATACTTTTACATCTTTAATATAACACACAAAACAATCATACAGATGTAAAGAATTTCCTATTAATGACAGATCACCTTCACAAACACAGTTCTGAAACAACATAAAATCTGAAATTTCCAAATCTAGGAGATACGGGACTTCACAGTAACAATAATGAGAACCTGCAGTTCCTGTGCTTCTCCAGGCCCTGGCTGTAAAGGCACCGGTGAGGATCGCCCTTCACAGACAAAAGAGGAAAAAATACCCTGGTTTTCTGCCCCTGGTCTTGTCATTTCTGCAGCAGATGCCCAAGGACAGAGAGAGCTCGTATGGGATGACAGGAAGGACTTTACGTTCAGCAATCGGACCTCTGAGTGATTTTACTGACAGGCACTGATGGTTTCATACAAGAAAATTTAAGAAAGTTCTTATGAAATATAGTCACACGTACATCCATTTTTGCCTTATTTTCAGTGATTTGAAAAAAATCCTTTTATTGCAAGGCCTAATGCAAGTTATTATGGGATTCCTCATTGCTAGTTTTTCTGTAGTTCAAGATCAGGCTAATTGTCTGGAATATATCACTACTCAGCCTTTCTACCATCTTTGCTTTTAATACGGTTCTGTTTAGAGTTTGTTTAATCCTGATTTCAAGTAATCACACAGAAATGCATCTTTTTTATTATCTTTATAAATACTTGAGATTCAAAACAAAAAAAAAATATATTGCACTCTGGGAATTAGGCTAGTACTAAAACAAAATTATAATTTAAAACACAATAGTAATTTAAGCTTGTTATTAAAAAATGCTGTAAGAGACAGTTGCACTTCAAGTTGTTTCATACATTTCATTAAAGGAAGGCTCAGAACTGAAGTGCCTAAATCATCCAGATGCTACAGTCATAAGATATAAAACTCTGTTGCACAAATCCTGAATCTGTTCAAGCAGGACCCCCCTTCCGTGGAACATCCCAAGCTCTGCACTGTTTCACGAGCAATTTGTATAGGTTATTATAAACACGAGCCATTAAGTAAATAAAAAACCTCATTTATTTGTTCATCATGATGATACAACTTCCTCTATGAAGAACCCTCACCAAAAAAATCTAGAATTTTACCTTTTTCTCAAAGCAAAAATACGGACAAAACAGTGAAGCAGGATGGAGGGGAATGATAACACCCAATTCAACCACAACACACACATTTTGAAGAATCACATATAAGGACTTCCCAATAAATCTAAACCTTTTAGTTCATTATTCAAATGATATGACAGTCATTGACAACCTCATTTTAGAAATATATATATATGCATGTATATAAAAATAAAAGGAGCACAAAAGCAATGGTTTGAAAGGACATCCATCACCAAACTACAGTACTGACCCACAATCAATTACATTTTTTTTCCAACCAACTGAAACTTATAACGTCCACCTACAAAATACATGAAACAAGCTACTAGAAACTGCTGAGACAAAAAAATAAGGTAACATTTGCAAAATTAACAGGTTTAAAGATGTTTTAGTTACAATATACAGCCCAAAATAGGCAAGTCCAGAGCCCAGCAGGTTACCTACTATGGCTAAAATATAAAGAGGTGTGGGAGGAAGGGGGGAAAACCACATTCACCAAGTTATACCTTTCTGAGACTTTTTCAAGTCAAGCTTTCCAATCAGTGATTAATCAGCTCCAAGGCAGAGAACTCACCCAACCAAAGCACTGTCAGATGTACCACTTTGGGGATCAGGACTTGCTCAGATAAAAAAAATATCTGGTACATGCAGAACCAGAAAAATGCCTGAACATTTGTAATATCCTGACAGACTGCATCCACCTCAATATATCAGAATAAAACTGTAACTACAATATAAGTTTGCACCAAGGAACACAAAGATTTCTTCTTCTCTTCATTATATAAGCATGCTCTACAAATTCTGGGCTTATCTGTCACCTGCAAGTAAGTCTCAAAAAAACCTGGTTGAGAAAAAGCTGGTGAAGGGCAATTCTAAGGTCCCACCTGTGTGTCCCAGAGCTTCAGCTTCACTAATTGCCCCCAGCTCAGGGTGAAAAGCTCTTTCCGATGCAGGACGTGCTGGGTTCATAAGGGTATTGTTTCCTGATCCAAGGGGAGAATGACCTCACCCTTCTGTGTGTGATGATGTACGCAGCCGTCACGCTGTCTGTCAAATCCTGGCAATTTCAGAGTCTCAACAAGAGGCAGAAATGTCTTGCAGGCTTGCCAAATGGTCCTGACACTTACAACTCTTACGAGCACTAATTCAATATTAAAGTTTCAACCAGTTCCATTCTACAGGAAAGGTCATATTTCATAAACAATTTTATTCTAAATCAGAACGCAGTCTGGAAATGCTCAGGATTTCCCCACACACACCAAACAACAAAGCAATACATTTGCCCCAAGAGTTACAAGCCTCACAGCTGGAGCATTTCACAAAAGAGATTTTGAAGCAGGAACAGAGAATTTGAGACACCTTAGCACCGAAGACACAGCGCATCATCTCTCCCATTGGCTCAGGTGGGGAGGGTAGAATTATACACTCGTTAAGCACATAAAGGTCAAATAAAAATGTGGATTTTTAAGACTGCCTTTGTACCAGACCTTTGCTGCTCATATGAGACTGCAGGAAAGAACATTTTCTATTAAATATTGATTAGGCAGGTCTTATATAAAGCTTTGCAAAAACTCAGTAATATAAAAGCAATTACTAAGTATAAATGCAGGAAGGAGAGTGCAAGTTTTTCCTCACAAGAAGTGCAGGATGCCTGTGAGACTCTCGTGTCTTCTGCAAGAAAAGGGACAAGCGCAGCTCAGCTCCACGTACGTCCCTCTGGCTGCCAGCACATTGAGGACCTGCTGCCTCGCTCACCACCAGCTACCAGGAGTGAACAGTCAACTCAGTGCTACTACAACTACATTTGAAGCACTATCCAAAGCAAATAATTGTAGTTAGCTTGATGACACCTATAACAGTTATGATCACCTTTCTGCTTTTCTGGTAAATAGAGCCTGAGTGTTCTATATTTAAAGTCTTGTCCTAAGGAAAAGACAGAATTTCAGGGCATACAAATAATCTCTAGAGATACTCTGGTTACAAATCCTCTGCTCATCAGCCTGGGTGCACACCAGGGTATAGTTATCAACTGCCTAGGAAGACACTCAGTGAAGAGGACAGCAGTTATCTCAACTGTATTTAGATATTATTTTTGTATACAAGAACTCTATACCTCACTGATAAAAAAGGGAAAAATAGATAAAAATTCAGAATACAATATTCCTAATTAGCAAACACAGCGACTAAAAAAGACAAAACCTCAGAATAACATAGTTGTACAGCAAATACTTACACAAACAGAAGTGCATTCTGTCGGGGAAGTCAGTCACGCAAGCCCAGTTGTCTAGATCAGCAACTTTTGCAGAAGAGCCTCGATTATCATTATCGGTGTCAACACGTCAACAGAAAAAACTTGCTATTTTCCAATGACTTTCTGAGATTAGCCTTTTTTCTTAGAGTGTTCCACTAATTGTTTTTTCTACACTTCCATCAGCAGGAGACCCAATTATAGCTCTATCTTCAATTTGCAATAACCTCCTTTTTAAATAGCATAAGTCACCTTTTCACCTTTTATTACAGAGATAGCATAAAGGTCTGATAGACAAATAGTGCAAATCCTAAATTCCATTTTTCAGAAAGAGGATTTTATAATTGTTGGTCACTTTCCTTGATTTAATTTAAATCACATTTACATCCTAATATAACCTAGAAGAAACTATTTCACAGTCAGTTTTCTGTATGTAGTTTTAGACTTTTAACATTATATAAACTACCCTCTGTTTTTACTGATTAAAAAACTTTATTTTTCCCCAAGAAGTCTCAGTGTCACTGAATCTATTGTAACTCATTGAAAGCTTTGGGTTGGTTTTTGTTTGGTTGGTTTTTAATAAATACGTAGGCTATCTATCCTTGGGCATGCAGACTGTTAACCTTGAAAGCCGCTCCATGAGATTGACTGATATGTATTGGATGCACAGAGACAAACAAACTGGGGCAGTAGTTAGTTGTACTAAACTCCCAAGATGTTATTAGTTGTGATTTCAAAAAAAGACAGTTCTCACTTCCACCTGGCAAATACCATTATGCAACAGAATCACAGAATGTTAGGGATTGGAAGGGACCTCAAAAGATCATCCAGTGCAATCCCCCAACAGAAGCACAGTTCAACACAATAAAGTTCAATTTTTTGAATTACACTTGGGCAACAAGGGGTGCTTTCTAAGGCATCCTACTCTGTAGCAGTTATCTGGATTTATTTGTCTGTTTCAGGCCACACTACTGCAAAATTCCCCAAGGCAAGGTTTTCAAGCACAGATTTCCCCAATCACTGTTGGGCAGCAGTCACCAGCAGTTTCAACACAGCTCAGTTCATGAAAACAAGGGTTGCAGGCTCCCTGCTGACTCAGGCCAGCACTGGGGCTCTGGGAACAGCCCCTTGTTTTCCTCAGGGATGGCCAAATGCAGAGTTTTTTATTCAACTGCTACATTGCACCTGTTTTCCTCTCTTCAAAGAGCTTTGTTTGTATATGTTATGCAAAGATAAGTTAAATATTATTGGAAATACACTAGGAGGAATAAATATTTTTTGTAGGTGAACTGCCTGTACTGGCTATAGGATGTGAAAACACTATATCTATACATGATACAGCCCAACCTGAAAAAAAATGCACAATATAGTCCAACATGAGAAAAAAAAAAAAATCCACTGTTACTATCAGCATAATTAATAAATAACACTTACCACATGATGACACGAAGACAGATGAGGTCAGCACGGAGAAAACCACCCGAGCGGCAGCATTGCGATGGGGTCTGTCCTCCCGTTGGCTGTGCACACCCCGCCATGCAGCAGTGGAGGAGGGCAGAAAACAGCCTCTGGGCTATGGTGCTGTGCCGACTGACTGGCACAGCACGCACACAATTAACACTTTAAACCAGAACAAAGTCCTGGCCCGCTCTGTGCCCTCAGGTGTCCTCCAAGAACAACGGTTTCACGGGCATCGCCATCCCAACGTGGCTGTGGCTGCAACTCATCTACGATAGCACCTGAGGTGATCAGGACTTGGCTTGACACACACCAGCTTCAGACAAGAACAGAAAGTCTTTTACCTCCTTTGGAGACACCCAAGTTCCAGCTGCAGCAGCAGAAGCTGTTCTGGAGGGGCGGGGGCCCGTGCTGCTAACGCCTCCATTTTAGGATCACCACAGGTGAAAGGAATTAGGGTCCTGGCTTGGGCGGGACCAGCGGGCACAGCTGCTAACAGCACAGGTGCTCCTGGCCCACAATCAGGAGCAGGTGGGTAAGAGCCCAGCTATCTCACCATAAATACAAAAACCAGGATTCCAGGCTGAAAAAAACATTAATATAAAAGACAAAATGACAGCTTGGGGATTACTGTCACACCTGTAGCAGCTGTAGCCCAAAGTAAAGCCCAACTGGGGCTGTGGGGCAGCCTGGCACCCGTGCTGAGGGGGCAGCAATGCCCACAGAGCCCAGGACCCCCCTCAGCTCTGAGGAGAACTTTCATCTACCCTTAACCTGTAGTCTTTCAGTGAAATAATTGTGAGTTTCCAGTCAAAGAGACACACTCTAATATATTCTCCTCTCTTCAGCACACTAGTCAACTAAGCTAATAATAAGCTGGTGTATATGCATTTGGTCACTTCCAGGAAGCAAATTCTAAATAGTACATGTACACAAAACAGACAGCACATTGCTGGTAGCCAGTAAAGCCTCCCTGTGCCCGACATTTATAGAGAAGACACATCCTCAAGCCACCCCTATTGCTGCAGTGCAGCAGTGGGGACAACAGAGAAACCCCAACACAACCTTGTTCACAAAAGCTGTGACACAAACAGCTCCTGTAACCCTAACGGGGGCTCGGCACATCCGAAGAAAACAAACTTGGCCATTAGATAATCATAAACAGTGGTGGCTTTCATAAGTTAGTCATAGCATTGTGGGTCATGCAATAAATAGAATAAGAGAGGTAGAGAATCTGCTGAGCCTAAGCAAAGTACAGCATATGCTATGGAATCATTGACAGCTATAGATGAGCTACTGAGCCAGAGGCTTATGGGGCTTTAATGTGTGATTAACTTTTGACTTATATCAAAGGAAAATTTCTGTCCAAGGAATTTCATCCATGAATCTTCTCCAGAACTGCTTCAGAACTGATACGCCTTTGTTGTATTTTATTTCCAAAGCTCCCTGTACTGTTCCTGTAATTTCAGCTTCCCCTCAGGGCTGCATTTTCTCAGGAGATCTTCCCAGGAGATTCTGGGTTGCAGAGCGCTCCCATTTTTCCACTTGAGAAATCTGGAAAGAAATGTTTGAGTAAATGCAGTTTACCGTGCATCACAAGCAGCGCCCCGGGACACGCTGCCCGGCGCTTTAACTCACGTGGCTCAGCCCGTTCGCACGCGGAGCCGCGTTGGCACCCCCGTGTCACACCGCGCTGCACCTGCACACAGCGCTTGCCAAGGGTCTCTGAAAAGCAGCGTCCCAGGAAGAGGGACTTGCTGAAAATCTACCAGCAGGCCAAGTCCTTCTCACTGTTTTCACTTCCCGGGCGAATGGAGCTCCATCGTACCTCCAAACACACGTGCGTGCACCATGTCTAAACAAAAAACCCAGGCCCATAAGGTAAAATCCTAACCACAGTGCTGTCATTCTTGAATTCTTTATCTGAGATTTAGCAGGTGTGCAATCTTCTGGGGTTTTTTTTTAGCAGGTAGCAAATGTCATCTTGTCATGGGAGATTTGATGTAAAACACTCTAATACTCTATTGCAGTGGTTTACATATCTCGATGTTCATCACCTAACAATGATAGAATAGCTTTTTCTGTTCTCTGACCTATAATTTAGTTTGTCAGTTACTGGCAAATATATTTCAGTGCTGCATGCTGCAAACATGTAAAAATATCAAATGTATTGTATTGCTAATAATATGGTTGTAAGTCATTCATGGCAATTAAACTTGCATTATAATTAAATCTCTTCTGACCATAATGATGTTCCTGTTAAGCCATATTATTATTACTGCACAGTGAGAAGTACGAATAAATGTATACCCTACAAGAAAATGTGATGAGTTATATTCATTTAAGTGCTTTTAAATATTGTCCTTTGGAAATATAAGCTGGTATAAAATATGTGATACAAAGTTTTCATATCAAAAACAGTATTCTTTTTAGTTTGTTTGCATTTCCCAATCAATATGCCCACTGATTTCCAGTTATATTCCAGTACTAGATACTTTATCTAATATAATAGATATTTTGAGCTTTGGCAGGAAATTTTAAACTGTCATTTCCCAGTTGCAGGAATCAATGAAATTATAGTACTATCAGAATATCATATCTGACTTCACACCCTCAGCTGGCAATATTGCTTTACAAGTATTATTTAACATTCTGTTGTTTTCACCTTCATAATCTACTTTCTTCCTTTAATATATTGTTATATTGCCTAGGCTAGCAAAAAGCAGAAAATAAGTCCAAAACTTAGCCAACAAGATTTTCAGACCCAAACTTCTTTTCAAGGGATAAAGAAAACTATTTATTTCACTGGACCTAATACCAAGCCTTTCTTTCCAATAGTTCTGGTACTAGATATGTAGGAATTTCTGGCTAGCTCCTTTTGAGAAGGAGACAAAAGTTACTTTTTTGAGGACCTAAACTCTTTTTGCTGTTGTTGTACTGGAGTTCTAATGCACTTTAACCCCACGTTCTGGAGAGATGAATTCAAACCAAAATAAGCAAAGACAAGGAATACCAGAATGATGGAGGAGCTATTGTACAAAACAAAACATCTGGCGTGCTTAGTCTTAGCAAATGAAAGGCTAGGAGTGTTATTTATAGGGGGCAGTCATATCTGACCAGAAAAGTGAAACCAAACCCTCCAAACACTGTACTTTAAAGGGGGAGCTGGAGTTATGAAAGGAGCTAAGATGTTGTTCCTGATAGTTATTGCCAGTAAATATATTTATTGCCCCGCAAGGCTTCTTGTAGCTCAGTGTTCGTCCCTTGCTGTGAGGGCTGAGTGATAAAGTGGTCACGCTGGCACCAGAGGGGACTGAACTCCAGGTGAGCTGCCTGGGGTGGACAACAGCCACACAATGTCTTACCTCTCTGGTGTTGGTTTCAAGCAAAATGTTCTTTATTTTCCTAAATTGCATTAATTACCCTGCCTTGCCTTGCAGGAAACATTAGTTAGTCATTAAAGCACAGTGGTAGGAATCATAAGGTTGGATTTTCTCTTAACTCTTTCAAAGCTTTATTGTTTGGTTTTGGTTTTTTTTTTTTCCCCCTAATCTGCATCTGCACCACTGGAAACAGTACTTCGCTTTCTCTCACAAGGGAGCTAGCAGATAATGGATGGATTACTGAAATCACTTTCTGAAAACTCTCCAGGCACCTATCTGCATTAGTAGATGTCTAAATGCATTCAAAATCCGGCCTTAAAGTCCTCCAGGTTGGTAAAGCATCGCTAGAGAAGCACTACAGAGGTGCAAAGTAATATCTCAGTTATTAAGTATACACGTTTCCTTGGATACAAGTCAGGCTAAATCATGCTTTTTTTGGGCTATATGCTAATAGGCTTTTGCAAATAATTAATGAAGGAATTGGGCATACTAAAAGAATTACTTGAACGATGCTTGAAGGATTACTAGTTTTTTAACTTCATTTGCTTGAAAAATTGTAAGTAGGCACAAAATGTCAGGTTGTGTGTCTGAGTCTCTATATACTGTAAAAAAAACCAAATAATAATAACTAGGAAAAAAAGCCCCTGTTTGTTGTACAGAAACAAGGAGAGTCACCAGAGAGGTATTCAGCATTCCATGTTATTCCTGTTGCTAAGGAAACTTTCCTTCATCTGTGCTCAGTAAGGCATCCTCAATAATTTCTCCACAGAAGGATGGCATTACAGATCAGTGTCAGAAAAATCAGCTGACAATTAACCAGAAAACTACTCACTGCAAAGGCTTGACAGGAGAGTTCTTGATTCCTGTTATAAAGCCCAGGACGATTTGCAGTAGGGAGGAGCCTGGAGAAACTATAGCAAGCCTACATGATTGCTCCCACCCCAACAGAATTTCCCTCAAGAAGCAAAACAGAAATAAACCAGAATAAAACTAATAGTTTGGCTTGGGTTTTGTTGTCCCATTAGCTTACATCCTCTACACTCTCTACTGATGTTTCTAAAAGACAAACTAAAAATCTCCCTCTCAAAAAAGACATAGATGTTCTTTACTATCATTTCTACTTAAGACACCTTAAAGAGAGCAGGAAATAAAGAAATCATCAAAATCTCTGTACTTGGCACTTCCACTATCTCCGTTGCATATGTTAATTTTAAATCCGTTACGCATGCACCACCATTGTTTCTAATGCCATTACTCACAAAACAAAGTACCACTTATCAAGAGAAAGGGAGCAAAGTTGTCTCTTATAGAAATAATAGGTGATAGTGTTCTATCTCATTAGTGTTGTACAATTTCTCATTATTTTCCAGCAAAGGTTTACCTGCTTTCATTATATTAGTCTTGAAATGCAAGCTAGCAGATAGCTTTCTTATGCTTTTTAATATACATCAAATATTCTGCAAATATGACATTTTCTGGAGGACTTTGGAATTGTGTAACATTTCATGCTACAGCGAGGACAGGAATGTGCCGCTGCAGTGAAGCCCAGCACTGTCCGCTGACCTCCTTTCTCCAGCTGCATTTCAGCACAGATGTATCAAGAAACAGTGCAAGAAATGGAGCTCATACGGCCTTACTGTGCTCCGACACACTTTCCAGAGAACTCAGCTTCCAGCAATCACTAGAGAAATTAAACCTATTGCTTTACCCTGTCCATTTTGTCTAATAGTCACTAATGACCTTATGCTCTGTGCTTTTGTCTAATTGCTTTTTAGAGCCATTTGCACTTTTGCCTAGTGTTAAAATATGCATATTATTGGTCCCAGTAGTGTTGCTCTCACAGAAAATGTGATACAGGAGATGGTACACCAAATTTTCTTTTGATATATGCTTACGTATGATAAAAATGAGAAAGAAAGGAAAGACTATGAGCCCATTTCTCTTTCCTGAAGGGTAACAGTGGCTGCCCTATATTATCTTACTTACAGTATTCACTCTAGAAATACTATGCCTCCTGAAAAGGAGATGAACCTTGTATGTTTTACCCTCCTCTGTTCATAATCCACGGCATGTCTCTCACTTAAAATTTCTGGTCACACTTCCATCATCTTTGATAAAAAGTCTATTTCCAGAACAAGTTTTTGTTTTCCTCTTTAAAGGCATTTGCTCTGGCATACAATTCCTACCTGTTCCAGAAAAGAGACGAGTGCAAGTTTCAGCCGAGACATGGCTCACTTCTAGCCTCAATCACCCAACGTAACCCAACAGTGTTCATCCTCCACAACTCCAACGCACGCAGAGCTGCTCCTTCATCTTCAGATCTGGATGTGGACTCACCTGATGCAACTCTGGAGAAAGGCACACCTTTCCAGTGGCATGTGTCCTGGAGAGATTCTACCCCATTTATATAAGGGATTTCAATAATACTCTTCTTCTATTCAAACTCCTTTGTTTTCCAGGCTCACAGGGCCTTTTTCCTTAACAATGTGCATAGCCTTCATTAAGAAGTCTGTGTATGCCATTTCAAGCCATAAAATGTTCTTTTCTTGTTCCTTCTTCATCTGCTGGCTGAGAGCCCATGAAACAATCTGAACATCTCCAGCACCAGTGCGTGACCTTCTATACTGGCCTGTTGAACGTGACAACATTACTTCTCTGGAACCTGCCACAACAAGTCTTATTCTGTGGTGTATAAAACGGTAAGCACTTCACTCTTTCCAACAAATTGAGAACCTCAGAGGGATACCATTTCTTTTCAGATGGCTTAGGTTTTGCTCACAAGCCCTTAGCTTTCATCTTGGTTAGCACTGAATCTGAAGGAACAGAAAACACTAAAGTATTGTGGTATGTCTTGAATATGAAAGATACATTCTGTTGCTTCTTTGATGTCTCATGAAAGAAAACTGAGAGAATAAAAATGCAATATCATTAAAACACATTACTAATCCAGCAGGAATGGAGAGGCTTGTGCATTATAAATTTTTCCTCAATAATAATTTAAACTATGATTTGTAACCTATTAAAGAAACTGTCATGAATAATGGGTTTCAGGATGACAATGAATTTTAAACTTTCTTGAGTGAAATATGGATGACAATTTCTTACCACCATTTTGAAATACCTTCAAGTGGCGGTTGCTGGTTAGAGAACAAAAAGCCAAATGGCACGGTGTAGATGGGAAAAATGGGAGATAATGACGCATGAAATAAATGGAGAAGAACTGAGGAAAATACTGGAAAGTGGAAGTGCAGAAAACAGCCTGACCCACCAGTGAGCCCAGTCTTATTTCTATGGAAATGAGCTCATTACTGCTAATTTTTTTTTTAAACTCCTAGTTGATTCGTGAAGTGCTTTTTGAATTCCTATAAGGGCTTCATGAATCATTGAAAAAAAACATTTGAACAAAATATCCAGAGTCAAATGATTACCAACTCCCATAGATTAATCAGCTCCCTGAGTACTTTATATAACAGAGCATGCACTAGGAGAGCCAGCTTTTCCCCTGGTATCATAAGTCTATAATGTTTCGTTCTGCAAAGAAAAGGGATCATGCTTCTGAAATCTAATTCTGAATGGTTACTCCATCCAAGAGCCTATATTAAATAGGAAAGACATCTTTGATTTTTTTCCCCTGCTGTTTCCATGTTTGATCTGTTTCAAAAATCAGCATCATAAGAACTGGCCATAGAATTGCTTATCGTTCCTCAGAAATAAGAGCATCTGTGGTATTCATAAATGATGCTTTCGCATTTGCAACCAAGTCAGTGTTGGCTGTAGGCGCTTAACCAGGCAAGGGAAATGCCTGAGGGCCAAAACACTGATTCTGAAGCCTTCAGGATGCTGAAATAAAAATCAAATAAAGCAATGGATTTAAACAGCAAGTGAGCTTTATTTATTTTATCAGCCCAGCAATTTTTAAGACTGTCTATAGACATGAACATAGTAGATGTCTGTGACAGCCGTATGTTAACTGAACAATGCTGACTGACTTTACATGTTATACATACACCTTTTATTAATTCTCTAGGCACTCCAGAAAGAATCCTCTCGGCAAATTCTGTGACTCTCTGCTAATTTGCCTTGTACTAATTTTCAGGGTGTGTGTAGGTGACGAGCACTCTCCAGCACGCATCTTGTAACAATGCGCTTGCTAGAAATTACACAAAATAAACCTATTCCTATTGCATGCAAGTGCGTTACGTCTCTTTCCCAAAACCTTTCACGCTTTAGGAATGATTCTATCTATTATACTTCAAACATGACAAATAGAACAGAAATAACCAGTCCTCATCAGATGTGCGCAGGCGACTCTGCATTCTTTACACAGTGACAGGACTCTGCGCTGTTAATTGCAAACAATGGGTTAATTCACATGTGAAGTGCCAAGTACTTGGACTGGCTTTTAAAAGATATTATCTGGAGACGGATGGACATACATACACAACATTCTGCAGTTATGACAGACCTTAGATGATTTTCATTTTAAGACCAACAGGAGGTTGAAAGATAAATTTCACGATAAATTATATGAGGAATTACACTGGTGTGAACACGAAAAAATTCGGCACATGAGACTCCACTGAATTGGTACAAATTTACACTGAGTTAATTTCTATAGAACTCAGAATTAATTTTGCAAGAACATTATAAAGTTGTGAAGCATTATGCTATTAATAACATTATTAATAATGCAAAAATGGTATTTTCATTGTATATATTCCCATACGTCTGGGCAGGATGTGAGACACCAAAGCTGCTTGTTAAAATACTTCCAGGGTTTTCTTCCTGTATCTTGCTTTTCTACACTTCTCAGGGAACCAGAAGCATAAAGAAATCAGCATCTGAAGAAAAACAAAGACAGAGGATTGATGTGGAAAAGGAGAATATCAAAAGCGATTTCTCTTAGCTGTGAAATCCTATGACAAAGTTGTAGAGGTGAATAAAACTTCGGAATGAAAGTTTGTGTGCTCTGCTTATGAAGTGCAAAGTGAAAGCCTCTATTTCTGAGACCTCACACTCCCAGGCTTTTTAATTGCTCTTTTGATTTTTGACATTATTGATGTCTCATTTCATTTCCCGTTTCCCTCGAGGAAAGGCTACCGTGTAGGATGAAAGAACAATTGATTATTTTGGATTATTTAGAAAAAGATAAATAATAACAAAGATTATTTTTTCTTCATTATTTATTTCCACTTACAGTTGGGAATAATGATACTTCTTCCTCTTCAGTTATTTGAATTTAAGATGATAACAAGATTCAAATCTATTCAACTAAATTCCTATTCAAACTAAATTAAAATATAATAATATCATTACAAATTTACAAAGATCAGTACTCTCTTAAGACAGGTGCAAAACCGACCTAGACCAACAGGTAGTTGTGATTTCAAAATTTAAAGGACAGGTGAAGCATAGTAAAATGATAAAAATATAGAAGTATCTTGTTAGTACTGCCAATCAGAAATGGGTATTTTAGGTATTTGTAATTGTATTTAAGCACACAAAAATACTGAGCACATTGTATCACTTCATATCATGTGTACAACATGCAAAGTTCAGTTAGAAGTTTGATTTACAGACTGCACAAATTATGTTGGAGTGACAAAGGTTATCTGTCCTTTCCTCACTGAAGTTCTTTAAGTTCTTTAGTATAATATTATTCTGAGGCTAAGAATTATATCATGCAGAAAACTCCAGTTATGCAGCTTCATATAATAGATAAGGCTCACTCGTTACTATGGAAAACAAGATAGTTCATATCTGCTGAAGAAATTTCACCGGAAGAAAACTACTTCATGGAACCCTACCCAGAACAACACAGTAAAGTGAAGAACGGGATCCAAGCACTCTTGGCATGGTGTAGCCCTTTTTCTCCAGAAATTTAAATAGCTGGACCTTATTCTCTTATTTGCCTGCATTTTTCTACTAGTATTATGTATCAGTTTGCTTTTTACAACAAACCATCGCTTGATTGGGTAGGCATCACACTTTTACTGTTTTGGTTTCAGTATTTTAAGAATACTAAATCATAAAAAGTTATATTAACAAGAAAATGGTGGTTTTTTCCTCCTAGTTAAAAAAAAAACAAAATAAACAACAAAAAAACCAAGTCATATGGGAATGTGAAAGGATCATAATTCTTAGTCCCTTTTTCTCTCCAGGACAGAATCTGAACAGGAGGCAAGCTCATATGGGAACCTGAGCTTTGGCCAAACAAACTATCAAGCTGGTTCTGACATGGGCTGAGATTGACATTCTCATTTAGCTCCCAACAGCGGCACTTCATTTCCCTGAAGCTGCCGTAACACAGATGTCCAAACCCACTGTTTCCTGATGGCTACGAGTATTCTCTAGAATTATGGTTTGCCAATAAACATCTAGCTAGTCACACCGCAATAGTTTTGCTTATTTAGAGCTACTGGGTGACATTAAGAGACTTGATGCAAACAAAGTATATATACATTCCTAATATCCTGTTTCTAGGAAAGCAAGTGTTTCATGGACACTTCATGATTAAAACACATATTGACAGAGAAATGATGCCTGGATAAAGCAATCTTTGTGTTACAATGTGGTTTGTGCTATACGTATTTGAAAGCTCTGCCACCGCAGGTCTCAGTAGAGCAGCTTTGCTTGCTTCAAAGAATTATTTTTTAAAACATCCATGCTACGTTAGCATGTCAGAAAATAAAACAGAGCTACTTTTTCCCACTGTTAGCCAAGATAACACTACTTAGGTGTCCATAAAGAGCAGCTGCAATGCTTGGCCCACCTGCAACATCCATGCTGTACAATAAACCAGAAACTCTTTGTTAAAAGTAATATTTACAGAGATGCCTCAGTGGTGTTTCCT
This sequence comes from Streptopelia decaocto, assembly GCF_964273445.1. Classification (NCBI taxonomy): domain Eukaryota; kingdom Metazoa; phylum Chordata; class Aves; order Columbiformes; family Columbidae; genus Streptopelia; species Streptopelia decaocto. The sequence goes on along the minus strand of NC_138666.1, from coordinate 17,284,697 downwards.
TGCTGTGTGTATGCAGCATATTATTCTTCCAGATTCCCTTTTTTTTTCCCCTCAGGATAGACACATTCGTGTTTACATTTAAAATCACATAATCCATGGCCAGTCAATGTAGAACCATCAGGAAAATAATATCATTGATCCAAATACACAGCCCTGATAAAGTTAGTGCTCTGAGTGACTGCAAAGATTAAGCAAGCAACTCAAGTGGTTTCCCTATTAATTGCATTGTGCCTTCTCTGTCCTCCTTAGGAACCAAAAAATACTGCATTGTCAGTCTCTATGCCCTTTCCCTTTACGGATTAAAAAGCTCTAATGTAGTATATTTACACTTCTTAAACAAGCACGCTGAATTAAGAGTATTTATTCAAAACCTTTTTTTCTGTAATACTGATTAACTGTACTTTCATCTAGAAAATTTTAAACACATGTTTTACTTTTCATCATATTAATGTTGACAGACCTCCTTTATCAGTACCTTAATTAACAGCAGGTAAGGGAGGCAAAATGAGTATGACATGCTATTACTGCTGCTTGATTTAAAGTCTGCTTGTGAGACTTTCTCTTAACTCGTAGTTGAAATTGTCTTATCTCATACATTGCCAGGATTACTGTTTCATGTAAATGTCATTTTTGCTGTCCAAAACATTAAAAAACCCCACACCAGTGCTATATAACTACTGTCTCTTTCTGAGAGACATGAGGGAAGCTGTATGCTTTTGATCAATGACAAGATCCCAACTTCAAAGTAACACCTCATCTGTAAATATATTACACAGTACTCTTAGTAAAGAAAGGGGGACTCCTTGATTTCAAATAACCTAAGGCTAATACCGTGGGATTTGCCTGCATTTGCAGAGTTTAATCTTTCTCCTCTGAATACTTACGGAAAATTAGACAAAAAGATTTTACAGGCCCTGGGTTCTAGTCTCCTCTTATTTATATGAGTCTGATATATCACAGTCAGACACTTCATTGCAAGAACATCTGGCTTATTGTGGACTGAGAAGAGAATGTGAACACATTACAAATCTCAGAAGCATCAGAGATTTTTTTAAAACCGAAGTCTTCCTTCCAATGATGGAAAGCAGTGGCTATATGCCCCCTGACGCTCTACCACTAATTTGATTGGGATCCTCTAGTATCTTCCTGCATCACCATTGGATATGTTTTATCATTATTTCTTTCATTGCTGCAGTCTAGAAAAGCAAAACTAAATTCCAGATTATCTTCAATGGCTTCATCATTTGAAAAGGTTGGGAAAGGACATGAAGTTATTTCATAATGTCCCTATCAGCATGGACCACGGTGGTATCAAATCACACAAATAATATTAACTCTTAAGGAGCCAGCAACAGAGGTGGTATTTGCACATGCAAAGAAACAGTTTTGAGTGGGCACAGGGAGGTCAGTTTTCTCATCAACTGACAGTATAATCAGCAGTGTGACTGTGCAAATATCACTCTCACCTGTATGTAGTCCACAGGAAGCAGCCTGTTATTTCTAATTAAGGTTTAAAACCTCTTGAACTTTCAAGACTGTTAACAAACTGAAACAAGTCTTTGTTTCCCCCATATTTACTGTCAAGGTGTGCATCTTCTCATTTTCACTAAATGTATTTGCTGCAGTAAACACATAGCAAAAAGAGCTCACAGTTCTTTCACTGGATTTGAAAGGATCAGTTCCTCCTAGGTTTCTAAATGAACATTTTCACTACCGAGCAAAGTATATTCCTCAGTCAGAAATTCAGCATTACTGCTCATCCTCTGCTTCCTTCCCGTACCCTTACAAAAGGTTATCATCATGATGGGCAAGGGCAACGCTGCCTCTGAGCTCCAAGGTGCGCCACGCTGCAATGCACCCACGCCGCAGTGCACCCACGCTGCGGTGCTCGCGGTCCCCACCTGCCACCAGCCGCTGCAGCACCTCACAACCTGCTCTTCGGCAGAGACAGGAACTTCAGCAACTTGCTCTCACTGTGTCAGCAGTGATATAATTGCGTTATGGATGTTTGGACCATATAGTAGAAGATGTAGACAGGAATGTACAGGCCCAGCATCACCTGGCCTCTTCACCTCACCAGTGCTTGTTTGTGTTTCTGCTACACATGTGTTTAAGCATGGACTTGTGTCCAAACAACAGAGCTGTCCAAGGCAAGAGACCTAAGGCAAATTTGACGCAAATAAGATGGTCCCCTTCCTTTCTGTATCAGCACTGCTCATTTAAAGTAAAACTTTCCTCAATACGAAAATGCAGATCTTGTGGCAGCTTTCTTGTTAAAGGTCTGCTGGAGAGGAACAGCCAACACAAGACAACACAAGCCAGTAAGTCCTAGAACATTTATACAAAATGTGAACCCAGAAAGATGTTCTCAAATTACATGAAACCAAGACTCGTGCTGTGAAGACCTGACAGTCACTGTTTGTCCCATTAGCACAGGATATGTATCCTTTAGTATGCTTGGTTGCATCTTGCCATCTCTATACTACTGCCTTGCAGTGAAACTCCCACATATTCTTGACGGGTGAAAAATTAAACAGTATAGCAGGCACAGAGGGAATTTGCAGTTTGTACAAGCTCAGACTTAACTGAAAAGCTAAAGGCATACCTGGAAACACTTTTAAAATATATAAAATTCATGAATACTATTCAGTTTGCAGCTGAGACATAAATATGTGTAATGAGCATGTAACAGACATCTTACCTCTTCAGCATGGATATGTATCTGCTGCTTCACTCTCCCTTGGAAGCAGAGTGATTTAACGTGCTTTGCTTGGTAAGTCACCCTCCAGCAAAATAAATACGATTTCTGTTGCAATCAAAAGAATTTAAACAAAATCACCTATCGGCTCTCCCTAGGTTAATTTATCCAAATGTCCATTTTGGTCTTTATTTTCAATATATAGCAACTTAAAAAGGTTTATTTGAAGCAATACTTATTCTCTGAAGGACAGGTGTGAAGACTAATCTTAAATGGCCACATCCTTCACATGCATTATATTTCCTGAGTCTATGGTTATATGCAGCTCTCTGTGAATAAGTCACTTTCCCAGTTATGCTCATTTGCATCTCTCTGTCTTTAGAAGCAAAGGTCTGGCAAGGAAAGACGGGAGCCTCTCTGTGTTCCCCGCCACCCTCCCACCATTGCCCTGCACATGCCATCGTCAGAAATTTCCAAGTGTATCCATTTCCAAGTAAACAAGAAAAAGTGGGAATGTGCTATGAAGCAAGTCAGCTCTTAAAATACGTATTTTAACTCTAAGACTGTAGCTGAAGTTTTAAATAATTGCTTCAACAAATTTGTAGGCCCAGCCTTGGTGATGGTCCAGCAGCAGAGTTCAATTGCAGAGGTGCTAAACATTTCCCTTTCCTTGTACTATGGCTCGCTGCTTCATGCATCACATATAATGCATGAAAGTCATTGCGAAACACGCCTTTTTGCTCAACAAAAGGTGTTTTTAACCATCCTGCTCTTCACAAAATATTCAAACCATCAAAAGTAACCTCTTCCTACTTAGTTTTGTCATATGATCCATTAAGCAATGGAATGTGAATATTTTCCGTGAAAGAGAAATTTCATTTGTCATTAGAGAAGGACATTTTCTAGCAACCACTGGATGCTCACACACCTTTTCCATTAATAGGCTACTGTCATAATGTTAAAATCAAGGATATCTCACAGGATATTTAAAAAGAACAAGCTTAATTTTTAATCTATATTCCTAACCAAATTATTTATTCCACTGTATTCACACAGATAATTTTAAACAGTATTTCTAATATCTTTTAGACAAATATGTTGAAAATTTTGTCTCCCATTTGAAACTGTACAACTTTCAAAACTGTCTAAATTAGCAGCAATCTTTGTACTTGTCCACATATTTAATAACAAACAAACAACAAAACAACAAAAAAACTCACAATGAGGTGCTCAGAAAATACTGATTCAGTAAAGGTTTCACAGCACTACTTCAATTTCAGCCAATCTACAACTTCAGGATCTACCACCACATATTTTCCTGCAGAACGAGGGACGTCACCAGAGAGGTGACGCTGTGGAGGGACGCTGGAGGAGCTCAGAGCCAAGCTCTATAGCGAGGAACCAAGGAAACGGGAGCTAAGGCTCTCTGACTTGTAGGATCTGCTATCTACACAAAAAATACCCTCTGAAATCCAAGGAGCTGAGTAGGATCTGCAGAAACTAGAGGCTGAGAATAAGCCTGTGAATACTGAAGTCAGTGAACTCTGTTTCAGTGCAGAAAACTAAAGCTGAGGTAGCTAGGCTTCATGTTTGTATGACTGGTTGGCTGGTTGTTTTGGTTTAAAACCTATTATTCTAAATGTTCCTCCCACGAAATTCTTAACAATTCCAGGTCGTGTTGTGAATCATAATGAAAACCTTTCCTAAATTAATTTTTCCCAGAATATATCTACCAAAGGTTGGGATCTCTCCTTCAAAGAGAGACACTGTATCGGAAAATAAAGTCACTGACTTGTTTCCCAATTGAACATTGGAGAATCAAGCTTCCATTGCCTAGGAATTCAATACTACTCAAGTATTTTTCCCCATGTCTCAAACATCTCATATTCCATCTCACTGTAACAATGAAATAAGAATGTACCTGACGTTTTCCACAAGTATTCTGCATCTGTTTTCATATAATATTTTACCCTCAATTTGGGTTACAATTTAGCTTAATTGTGCCAAATTATCAGCAGGCCATCTTTTGCTTGAAATCTTTTTCTTCTCTCTACTGTCATTTTTACAGGCAGCTCAGCAGATAATTTTATGCTACTGCAGTCACACAAGGCAGATTCTAATATTGATCTGAATTTTCCCCTTGAATATGATTTGCATTCTTAGCCTGATCTATTTTTTTTCCCATAGAACATGATTTACATTCTTATGTCTGGCTGCTTCATTTTAAAGCCATCTTGAAAAAGTCTCTTTCTAATCATCCTTCTAAATTCATATGGGAATAACTCTTCCTACCAATTCTTAGGAGAGGAAAATCTCAAATAAATTGACACTATTCTTGCAGACTGTAATGACTGGAAACTGTATTTGTTGATGGAAATTAGAGACTTTTTTATAGCTTACTAATAACCTAGTTCAGAGACAGATAATTACTAGGGATTGTCATGTCTGAATACTGAGGAAGTGCATTCAATCTTCCGGCTGGTCTAAATAGAGAAAAAACAGCAAGATCAGCTCAAGATCATCCTTGTGGCATAGTAGTCTCTAGTACAAAAATTTGTTGTAAAGCAAAAGAGATACATTATCCTCGGATTAAACATAAGTAGGTTGGGGGAAAAATATTTCCCTGTAACCACGGCCTGTTTCTACTTGCTCTACCCACTGCGCATGTATCAGAGGAGGCGTCTTCATTCAAGCGTGTGGCCATGGCCTTGCTCCCTTTGGACACCTTCTGGACTTGCATCAAGACTAGTTCCTCTTCCACGAGACACAGAATTGCACCACTCGGATGGCACAATCCATTCTATCCTACTAGCAAAACAAAGGGGAACTAATAAAATTGCGGTGTTTAAGTCTCATGAACATTGCCCAAATTTTAAAGTATATCTGCGACAAGAATCACTGACACTTACATTCTCATTTGTTCTTCTTGAGTTCGTTTACTTTGCTTCCTCAGTTTCTAAAAGCACCTGAATAACCCACTTTCACTGCAGAACGTGCCCTTAACCAGATCATAAAATTGCCATACATGCATTTAGGTAGGATTTCTTTATAAGAAGAGAACAAATCTGGCCATTTACAGGACAATTACTTTTGCCATGAAACAAATTATTATACAAGGCAAGGTATTCAGAATTTAGTCTGTCTCTAGAATGTTACACAGCATTGCAATCTACAGATTACACATTAGAACTACATGACATTTGCATGTGCTATATAATTTATCAAACTTTGTAACTCCCTAGACCTCATATTGGACCAAACAGAGCTGAAGCCCAAAGAAGCTTAGTGACTTACACTCCAGGTACAGTAGCTAAGAGATGTAGAAAACCTTAGAGGTTGATTCAGATGCACAATGAGATAAGTCACTCTCTAGAGAAGCCTGAATTGCCTTCTGGAGATGTCTGTCTCTTCACTGATTACACAGTGACTGGAGGATGGTCAGGCTCCTAACCTGGGCAGGTAGAAGGGCTGAATCTGCACCTGAGCCTTCTTGGTCCTTTGCCAAACGGAGCCTTTTAATCTGTAACACATTTTACATCACCACTTTATTAATGATCATGTCAATATGCTCAGAGGTTGAGGCAAAGTCTTTACTGAGAGAGAAACCAATGCACAGTATCAGTATGTTCAGCAGAGTTTAACTTTTTCTTTCTAAAAGCATAAAAAGAAACACGCAAGCATTTGGCTACAACTGCACTACGTAACACTTCTGATTGTTTCATAGGTGTAACTTCTTATTACTGTTGTTCTGATGATTAATCTATTTCTTTATTGCTGTTATGCTTTTCAACCTGTATTCAAACTTAGGGAAGTTTTTCTGTTCCTGTCTGCTCTTGTAGAGCAGTTTCTTGGCATTCTTTAGGCTGTGGTAGCCCATTAGTCTGTGCTTTTGTTTCCTGGTTCTGTGCTACCTCTTGGTAGATGGAGGTCATATAATCTTTTAAATTTTGTTTTATATTTTGAGATGCTTGCTTTCCTCATTGTTTTAAGGTGTAAAGTAATTACTCTCCTCTTCTAGCTATCATAAGACAATTAATGGGCTGATTTTCTACAAAGGTCAGTCCTTTGAACAGGATAGTACAATCATGGGAACAGAAATGAGGGAAGTTCGTTAAGAAACTGCATATTTCTGAAAAGCCTTTCAACCTGTTAATCAGATTTGCAGAGGGACCTAATCCTCTGAAATACTGATGGCTTCTCAAGACACTTTTACACTCCATACTGCCCCATTAGTGCCTTTCACATTCAGCATCCTCCTTTGTTCAGTAACATCCTCAAGGAATTCATTTTTTTCCTGTGTCCTATATTCTATCAATGAAAATATTACAGAACAGTGCAGATTTTATCCTCTCTTTCAGTTCCTTTAAGCATCTTTAGAAGATGCATGTACTTTATACGGCTAAGCTCTTTTGTTCATGAGGTAATTCATAGGTCATTTCATACATTATTTTTATGTATTTTATGTATCTGTATATAAAGACTGACATAAAAAACTGAAAGTCCAGCAGCTACTTACTTAAACTTGGCAACGTAAAGTTGCCATTTGTATTGTGTGCATCGGTTTGTTAGGAAATCCAGGGACTCTGGAACAGTTTTAATCCATGCAGTTGGTAGTCTCAAGTGTCAATATGCTCTGCCAAGAATTAAAATGTCAGAAGTCTTATGGCACTTCTGAAATCAACACTGAAGCAACAGATTTGACACTTGAGATTATAATTGCATGAGGGAAAAAAACATAACCCTTTTCAAGACCAGTGGAACTTACAAATAATTTCAGAAACAGCTTTTAATTTTACATGATGCATACATGATATGCTTATGGATGGAAGATAGGGTCTAAGGTCCCAATAACTAAATATTCATTTTCAAGATTTTGAAAAGGCTTTCAAGTGCTCAAAAGCCTGCTGCCGTTTACCTTGTGGGCTGTCTGTAAGCGCCTATGTATTATACAACATGACTATATTAGCAGCCCAAGGGCAGACTAGGAAGTGTCAGTTGAAGGAGAGGAGGAATTCTCTTCTTAAGGCAAAATCAGGATTCTCACAAATATGCCACAAAAAAGCAGGGTTGGCTGGAGAAGGGAGGTGTGAGAGACAAGGCACAGGGTTATCTGTAAGATATGCAGTGATAATTTTCTTCTTGCAAAAAGAGAGAAGAGCTAGGAATTACTAGATTAGAAGACATTTAACAACTTTCAAAGTGGGAAAGAAAAGAGTATATAAAGGATTCCTTCAGCATGAAAAATAAATTAGGTTTGACATGTGAAGTGGTTAAGACACTGAAAGATCAGCTATCTTAATCTGGAAAAAGCTACGAACACAGGATATACTCCCTAAAAATCATTTCGCTCAGCTCCAGTGGTAGCAGACATTCTGCTGGTAGGTACAGTTAGAGCTGTCACAGCGTCGAACCGTTATGTGTCAGTGCTTGGCTCGCTCCTTTCTTACCTTCTCAACACAGCGCTTGCTTGTTTGCACATGTCCATCACGGTGCAATTTGTTCTGGTTCTGTTCCTAAATTTCATCCATACGACCACAGCCTAAGTATGAGAAGATATTAATTAAAGAAGAATATCCATTCGACTGTTAGTCCAGTACACGAGGTCAAGCAAGGACTCCATATGGGCTCGTATGACCAGAGAAAGACAAAGGAAAAGAAACACCTGCCTTCTGATCTGAAGGAGACTTTAGAAAACCTTAAGAGACTGAAAGGAGTTGAGGGAGCTTATAGCTGAGCTGCAACACTGCACTCATGAATGCCTTCAAAACACACAGCACAAAGCGGAGGTAGGCACAGAGTGTGCACAGAAATGTTAAAATGCTCTCAAAACAAGCCCCATAATCATGAATACAGAGCAACAGAGAATTTCATATTTAGACTTATTCAGGTTTTCTGAGTCACAAATTAGCACTTTTAAGAGCTTATCTTTTTCCCAATTGACTTTAATCAAGTGTTTCAGAAGCTGGAAAATGTTTTAAGTGAATAGAGCTCTTAAGCAGAGAGCCCAGGGAACAGAACAGCAACTATTTCGTACTCTCTTTCAATGTTTCTGATTTGCTTTTTTTCTTTGTTGTTGCATTTTTATGCCTTTCAACACAAGTAAAGCACCACAGCTGTAGGTTTCACAAACAAAAAGGGAGGCACAGGCAGAAAGGGACCCTTGCAGGGACAAGTTCAAGCGAAAATTCAAAATCATTTTCTTGACAGTGTCAAGCTGATGACCTTTTAAGTGTTCACTTTGCTATGATATTTAATGCACTTCACGTAGACAAGAGACTGCTATTCTCCAAATGACAGAATCCCCCTCTTTTCCGACAAAGTCACTTTTACTTTTTAAATAATATCCCAGGGAAAGAAAAAAATCAACAAACTTTATAATACATGTCTTAAAAGGGCTTGAGCCAAATGAACTGAGGCAACCCTAGCTAAATTTTAAGGCAAGCCATCTCAGAAAATGTGGTGGAAAATGAAGCATGCATACCATGCCTATATCTGTATGGCAATATAGGAGGCAAATCTCAAAGAATATTGCATCACAGCAGCATCAGGAAGAGTTCGTTCTTGTTATCAAGTATATAGAACTGTATCTAAATATGATCTCATTAACATACCATCATTAGATCTTTCACACAGTGTCTTACAGTGCCTATTCAATTATCATCTCGCACATCTGTCTACTCGCCCTGCGTCCCCCACTGTAAAACCCCACTGCCATCCCCCTTTGTTGTGCAGCTCTGAGCCACGGGAAGCTGAACCCATAGGAACTGTCCTTCTTACTTTTGCCTCTGTCTGTACTTCTACCATAAAGTCTTCATCACTTCATTCATACCAGCAAATAAAGGAAAAACAATGTTTGGTACTGATAGATAATGTGAGAGCTATTAGCCAGTGTTTGCTCAGTAGGATCCTGACCTTGTTATTGAGGATTCTGCCTCAGTCTGTCTCCCACAAAAGCAAGAAAATACAGAAATTAGGTGACATCGTGTTTCCACTCACTTTTAAGTTACTTGTGCATTACTAGGAAACAACTCCTAAAACTAAGGAACTAGTAGTGAAAAGCCATTATTACAATTGTGTCTTCTAAAACCTCACCTGTAAAACCACTTTTGAAAACGTTACTTTCTCAAAAATATATCAGGTCTTTCATTACCTTATGGAAATAGAAGCAGGTCCAGAGCTGACAAGACTAATGACAAGGCAGTCCCAGGCCATCACAGATTAGGTTATCCAAGTTTCAGTGGTGACTTGAGATAAGTCTTTTGAAGTCATTATGATTTAACAATTAATAGATTTGTTTGATAGCTAGATGCACCCAGATTAAAAAAAGACATTCAGTTCCAGCTACCCACTATTTTGACTGCAACAGATTCACTGCACACTTTGAAGCATTTTTATATCCATTTCTGTATAATTGAAAGTGAAAAAATTCAATTCACCAACTTCAGTACATTGAAAAAAGAATACCAGCTTCTCTTTTAATAACAAATGTGCAAATAATCATGGCTTCAAAATGAAAGGATGAAAGATACAAGTCAAAACCTGGGAATCAGTGATGTTCCCTTACTTTCTATTTTATCTATTTTAATACTTACACAATATTTCTATGATGGTTTTCATATATTTTATATTGCCTGCATTAGAATATATTGAACTAGACAGTAAATGTTCATCCCACTGTAGTCAATGGCTTTTTTTTTTTCTTTTTGAGAGATATTCTTTATTAATTGGTTCTCTTGATCCTGACCCTGTTAATTGTTAACAGTAAAGGGATCGAGAGACCTGGGACTCTGTCTGATCTCAGTTGCAGCTATTGAATGTGCTCTGAATATTTCATTATAAGACTTAATTTTGCACCAAGAGACAACTTGAAATAGCTATTATTTTTTTCTTACTTGTACTTCCCATTGACTCTTTAAAGCCTTCCTCACTTCTTTCTCCAAAAATGCCTCAAATTCACCCAAACTTGGTTCTGAAGCTTTTGCTATTTCAGAAAATTTAGAATGGATATTTCTATTGAACATTTCTCCTGAAGTGCCATTATTAGATGAGTATTAAAGTTTATAAAACTATGGAGGTTTTAATAGTACAATAATGAATGTATTTGATTTTTCTGCTAAGTACTATGTATATTTCAGTATATATTTTTCTGGTTTACTGCTTGTATTTCACAGGTGCTTCCATAGTAATTACAAAAAGTAGTTTTGTTGATCTGTAATTTAAGTGGCGGATTACAGAGCCAGCCTTAATGAACTTGTATCCAAGTTCGGCGAGTGAAAGCTGACTTTCCATTCCCCTCAAAAGAAGCCGCATTTCTTTTCCCCATACAGATCTTGAGAATGACTTTTTGGTGCATAAGTGTCTGCTTTTAAGAAGAAATAACATGATCTGTCTGTAGGCAAAACTTTTTCTCAAACATCCTAAATATCTGGTAACACAACGCTGTATATAAATCAGTGTAGGCCGAAAATAATGTGGTATCTGGGAAGTAATAGAGGATGTGGAGTAACAAACACAAACATTTCAAATGTTGGAATTGGTTCCCATTAATTGAAATACATTTTTTTCATTATTTGTCAACCTGTTAATTACGGTTCTGTTTTTCTGACTCAGTCACAACAGCTATCCACTTCCTTTGAAAGATAAAAGTTGGTCTTTTTTATAAATTTGTTTGCCTCGGGTTTGAAACGGTATAGAAAACATCAAATATTCCAACACTTGACAATAAAATCAGAAGTGGCAGTTTGGAACATTTATTCTAAAATAATCAAAGGAATTCTTTGATGCATACTTCAATAATTATTTAGTACATTTTACTCCTATAAATATGTTTCTTTGCCTTACAGATGCAATGAAGAATTCTTAAAAGATATTTCAAATGAATAATTCAAACATTGACTGACAATATAATTGTTTATATTTTTTCATGCTGGCACATTCACTTTATTCCTTCAATTTATAAACCAAGTTATCACTCTCTGTGATATTTATAAAAGTTGAATAAATAAGAGAAACTTTGTAAAGGTGTCTTGTCAGGGGTTTTTGTGTGTTTGCTTTTTTCACTGTATTTGCTAATCTGTTCCCATTATTTTAGTTCTTTAGTTGAGAGCTTCTGGTACCACTTGTATACAACCTTTGGTGGGATTTTAGCTATACTAAGAAAATACATAAGCACTGGCAATTAAATTGCCTTATCAATTTTCTGCAGCTTATTAAGTTGTTTTGTTGTAAAGGAAGATTAGTGTCTTCAGAAGAAATAGAAAAATACCTAAGCAGGAGTCCCTGGATTGAAGCTGTGATATCTTGTACAAACCCACCTTCTGAATGAATTCTTAAAGAGCTAGAAGTAAATGGCAATGTAAGGAAATAAAGGAAAATCACAAGCTGAACAAACAAGAACTAAAATACTAACATGGAATTGGAAAATCTTCCATATGCGTGGAAGAATCTCTTAAGGAATGACCTGGGTATCTTGTGAAGCAAATAAAAGTCTTATAAAAAAAAGTTAATAAATCCATAAAAAGCAGGACAGCAATAAAGATACAAAGAGAGATTACAAACTCACTAAGAATACAAATCTGCTTGGGGCAAAACAAAAAGATATAGGCAGATAGAAGAACAAAGCAATAGTAGCAAAGGAGCAGCTCGCGAGATAGGAAATGGAGATCCAGACACTGAGTTATGGGCTACAAGGACAGAAAGGACGTTGAAGTTATGAGCTTGGCTGCAGCAGCAGCAGAAGCAGCTCATATAAAAAAGGAAATATGGACAGAGGTGCTTTCATGTCAGCAAAAGCAGCATCTCCTTTTATCCTTATTTCCCTGTATTGTATTAATGGCTACGGACCAAATTCCATTCAGGCTCGAGGGTAGTTTTCAAGCACGCAGCTCTCATTATGTGCTTGTCACAAAGCCCATATGACCAGGGCCATTCCTGATGCTGTATCTTAAAATACATTTTCATTCTGTAACTACTCAAGCTTCCCACAGCTTTCCCACAGTAAGAGAGTGGCCAGGCATTGGAATGGCTGCCCAGGGAGGTGCTGGACTCACCATCCCTGGAGGTTTTTAAACTGAGATTGGACATGGCACTTAGTGCCATGATCTAGTCAATGGACTGGAGTTGGACCAAGGGTTGGACTTGATGATCTGTCGATTCTGTGATTCTGTGATCGATTGTCGCAATATTGTCACTTGCCTAAACAAATTTAACAGGTATTTCTGAAGGTACTTTTTCTAAACAGAAGTCTTAGCTTGGAAAAACAGAGCGTAAGAAATGCTTAACTCATTGACTATTGGGAGACAAAGCCATACATGGCTGGGAGGCAGCTGAATGAATAGCTGAGTTTCAGCAAATCAATTACGATTAAATCATGATTAAATTTTAAAGCAATAGAAACACTACCAAACAAATTCTCCTGGGATCAATGCCACCTTCCTAGTTTTCAGCCACACAGTAATGTTTAAAAATATTTTGTTCAGAATTCAGGCATCTGCTTTCCTAAGTGTTTGTTTTGCAGGTTTTGTGGTAGAGGGTCTGGCAAGGCATGAGGTCTGCTGTTTAAAATTCTGGCTGCGCCTGCCTTCTTTGTTTTCAATTTATTAACTTATTTAACTGATTGAGAAAGATATTTTGAAATTTGTGAAGCTCTCACCGTAATTCCAAATAAAATTAAGTATGTGCCTAAGTACTTAATGGAACGGAAGAAATGGTCACTCTACTATTTGCTTTTTTTGTTTACTGTAGACTTGTACAGGACTCAGTTAATCGCTTTTCAAAAAAAATAAATAGAAAACTTTGTTAATTCAATTACTGAGCTGAAAGCACAGGATCAGGCAAGGCAAAACATCACCCACCAAATAGGTAACTTTTTTCTTTTCATTGCAGCAGCACTCCAAGGCAAAAGGACACATGGGCAAAGGGTGGTTATCATTTATAGTACCACTGCATTCTGGGGAAAAGCCTTTTAGACTGTCTTGAGTTCTCAGAGTAAGTAAGTTCAAAGGGCAGCAGGTTGCTTAAGCTGATCTCGGACTACTAACACAGGGAAGGAGGAATGTACTGGAGAAAGGAGCAAGTCAAAACAAACCTAAATCAGAGGGGTTTATATGTTGGTAGTAAACTAAGCTGCCATCAAACTTTGCCTTTTAAGGGTATTAATATAAGTGTGTATGGCTGTGTTGGGGAGGAACGTGTTCCGCTCTTAAAAGCTATGAACTTCACAGCATTTATATGTCCTGCTGCTCTCATAAATGATGCTTCGTAGCATTGATTCTGTCAACACTGTTCCTAATCCTGACATTTTCTGACATTTTCCATTTTGTAAAATAAAAAGAGTTTAAAATTTTTAGCTTTGACCTTGACATAATGAACTGATGGATCGCAGCAAGGAAATGGACATAGGATGATCGTATTTGTTCATATATATTCTTCTGGTGTTATTGAAACTACAGATTAAATTATAGTGCCTGGAAAATGCATATTCTTTTCTATCATGGTGGGAAAAATCCCACATTCAAATGGATTTGGACAGAAATCCAAATGTAAAAAGTTCAGGAACAGTTTCCAGAATAAAATGCATTTAGGGACAAACTGGGTGCATTTTTTTTCAGCTTGCCCAATTTAACTACTTCACTACGATCTAAATGATTACCCAATTTAAGATCCAGAGAGTTTCCTTTGGTGTTATGAATCAAGCAAGCTGTTATGCCGTCTCCTGGATAGGCAAGAGCTTCGTATATTTAACACTTAGAACTTGCTTCCTACTATTGCTAAGCCAAGTCTCACATTAGCTTTGATGTGTTAGAACAAGTCCTGCGTTGCCAGCAGTCGCTGTGATCCAAGCCGCTAGAGTACTTGTGCAGGTAACACTTCTCACCAAAAAACAATAATCCAGTTCGGAAGAATTTGGAATAAAATGTTGAGACATTAAAATGGTTACAGTACTAAGTCTTGTCTACTCCGTCTGATTCAGGGGCCAGTCAAGCCTGATGAGGGTCAAAAGGCAGAGGCAAAACAGTTTCTCTTCTCTCCTTTAATCCCTCTCTTACTAGTAAAAGCACATCATAAAAAGAGAAGTGACATATAAAAACTTTAAATCACAAAATTCACACATGAGATACAGATACTCTTGTTTCTGCCCTCAATTAGGTAAAACAAATGCCATTGTATTGTAAGACCTGCAATCAATCAGATCAACTTGGCTGACAGCATCATGTCATACAATAGAATCAATCAGCAATGTTGCATATGTCTGTTCTTTGGACAATCTCAATAGTAAGAATTTAGAATGGATAACAAGTTTCATAATTTGTTTATAATACTGTTTCGTCATCATATTGCTAAGCATTCTCCGTTTGTTCTGTCTTTACTCCCTCCTTAAAAGGTCATCTCAGAAGGGCTTTTATGTAATGAAATTCAAGCTCCTATTATTTTTAACATATATCATACTGCCTTCACACATTATACAGATTGAGAATAGCTGCAGCCAACACCTAGACAGAGCAAACAGGCAGCCATCCTGTCCCAGTCATGCAGGTTTAAAGGAAGGTAAGGAACCTACGCCGTGTCTGGCGCAGCATCCTTTCCAGCAGGATGACAAGCAGCTAGTAACTGACAGCATCATTCTTTCAAGGCAGCATCAGGAACCATAGCAAAGGCCCATGATAAACCATCATCCTGTGAGCTCTGTGCTGCATCTGGCAGCATCACTTACATATAAATTGGTCATGAGCCACACTTCATCAGAATAACTTGAAAAAGGTTTTGCAGGGATGTTTACGGACTCATATTGCATCTGTTAAAGCCCTTCCTAAATCACCGCGGCCATGAATATCTATTCCCAGTGGGTTTCTGCAGGAAAGAAACAGGGACTGCTGAAGGCAAAATGAATTGAATGACAGGGGACAGAGTGGGGAAGGGCAAGAGCTCAGCAACTGGCAAATGGAAAAAATGAGGAGGTACTGCAGGCTGAAAGGTGGGACGGGGCTGGGAAAAAGGGAGGCTGGCAAAGGCAGGTGGCTGGTGAGGGTGCAACTGGAAATTAGATGGTTGAAAAGGTTTTAAAGATTCCTACTGACATTTTAGCCATTTTGAGTTCTTCCGTGGGTTTCTCCCATATCAAAATCTAACTAGAAGGATTAAATTTTAGCTTGATAACATAGACATTTCTTTGCTTCTGTGTAAGCCTACTTGACTGCTTCAAACCATTTTAGATAGGTAGATGTTTACAGATCCCATATACGCAAACAGAAATCCTCGTGACTTACCCAGCTTGGGCCAGGCATCCTCTCTCAGTCCTGTCACCTGCTCCGTCCAGCCATGCGAAACGAAAGCCCTTCCATGCAGCAGGAACCTCGGCACACGGAGCTGAAGGCTGACAAAGGGTCTGGGCAGAGGACAGGGGCACCGGCATTGGAAGTAACTCTCTCCAGATATGCATTCAACAAAAATGATCATAACTTTCTGACACACAATCAAGGTTGAGCTTATCTGTAAGTTCCTTCCTATAGAATTTGAAAACAGAAACAAGACAAGGATGTTAGAGCCATCTGTCCAATCTCTCACCTCTTCCGACAAGCTCAAGGACAAGTCTGCAAAAGGCTGACAGTGCTGGTTTCAATGTTGTTTATCTTCAGCATGATCCATATCGCCAGTTTTAACTTAAATCTACTGCTTTGTATTCCAAAGAGGGACAAACGCTTTAAATAAATCTGCCTCTCCTGCGCTCTGTGTTAGCACTTCATTTTCTCTAAGCCCAGTAAGGAATCTATCCTGATTTAGCAGACATCTGAGAGAGTCAAGAGTAACAACATCGGTCACAAAATCTTCAGGACTGCTCCAGAGTACCTTGTAGCAAATGTCTTGGGTCAGTAGATTGAACTACATTCAGAACAGAGGCAGATTTTTCCATGTCATGTACTAACGTCTTAGGCAAATCTTATTGGAGTCAAAGAAAATTTACACTGCCATGTAAACTCTTTAGTAAAAAGATCAGAGATAGTCACTACAGTGCTAGTCAGAAATGCCAGGCACTGGAGAAATCAGAACTTTAATTTCAATTCTGAGCAGAACGAAGCCTTAACATAGCTAAAGCTATTTAAATATGGAAAAAAAATAGCTGAATGAATGAAAGAAAATAACACAGCTGGTGACTATTTAAAAAGGAAGAGCAAGACTGAGGTTTTGTAAGTTCAAACAAGGATGTCAGAAATAAATTCTTATAAACTATGCAAAATCAGATGTTGTACAAATACACAACTCTATATCTATTTATCTCTCCAGATCAAGGCTTTGACAATAATTAATCATAATGAAGGTTTCTCCAAGAAAATTCAAATATACTTAACTCTGAAAGAGCCTGTAAATGTTTGGTTAAGTTCATATATATATATATATATACACACACACACACACACACATTTGAAAGTAATGTACTGCAAAGTCCTTCTAGAAGCAGCTCTTCTTTTTTGTACATTATTTATCTTCACCAAATTATTCTGCAGCATCTGGGAAGACTAATTTAGGCAAAGAAAATTTCCAGCTAAAACCAACATCCAACTTTTTAATAGTTTTTGGACCCCATCAACATAATAGCTACTCAGAGAGTATAGGGAGACTGCTCCACCCTGGCGCTGGGCTGACTCCAGCAGCTGTCTGACACGTCTCTAAGCTCTTGAGTAGTTTATTTTGCCATCAGAACAATACAAAATATAAAGTTTTTCCTCTGCAGGCAGAAGACTTAAGTGGGTCAGGATCAGCATATTAACCTGAGCATCCTGCACACTTACAGTTCGACCTCCCTAAAGAAATGTTGGGTTTTTTGCATGGAATCCCAGCATTGTCCAGCAGAATTAATCTCGCACAAACGATGCGTCTAATTTTTAAAAAGAGAGAGAAAATTGAAAGGAGGTATAATAAACTCAGGAGCTGTGCAGATGAAAAGCTCCGAGCCGTTGAGGCACTGATAAAACGGAAAGGACCAGCTGTGTATCTGTCTCTACAGCCCTACCAGCTGCCTTTGCTCCCACTATTGCCAAGGCTACTGATAATGCAGCACCTTTTGTAATAATATGCACAATAGTTCTCTTAGCTCCATATTCTCATGGCTTGTATAGGTCTGCTTATTTTGATGTCAGAGCATCTTCTGCAAGCCAAATAATTTCTTTTCATGGTAAACTCTCCAGGACTTGGCTTGGGATTTTTTGATGAAAATGACTTATTTTTAAAGTTTGATAAGTTTGTAAAAGTATTCTAATTTCTCTATTTTTCCACTTACTCCTTACAGGTTAGCATGGCCCCGCAAAATCCTTTAGTGGTAAATATTTGGACTAAATCCACTCTAGATCAGACAACAGATGAGGAATGAAGGAGAAACAAGACTGCTGAAGAATGGTTTCTGCTTCTGCTCCAACCCAGAGGGGCAGCCGTTCCCTTTCCTGGCACAGGATCTCGCTGGTCCCTGGTCCAGGCAGAGGAGCATCTTAGGAGCCTCCCAAACTAAATGGGTGGTCTACGGAGTCTTCTACTCGCCTTTTATTAAAACCTGTGCACATTTTTATGTATTTATCCTCGCCGGTGTTTTCTAAACGCATTCAACAGGTAGAACATCCCAGGATATCATGTCTTTAAAAGCCCAGCTTCCTGTTTTAGACTCTCGTCCCTTCAGTATTGAGTCCAATCACCTCCAGTACCACTGAACAACTTAATAGACTGCAAAAACTTGATAGGACAATGTAATTGCCAGCTTTTATGTGTATTCTTAAAATAGGTACATTCCTCATGGAGGTCTTACAGGATATAAGTGATAGCAGAAACAATTAAAGAACTGAAACAACAGAAGCAGATTAGAGAATTATAGCAAGCAAGAACTAGAAAAAAATCCAAAGAAAATGTCCTTATTCCTTGGCTTGAATAAACAACAATTTCAGACACTGGAATAAACTACTCGGAACCAGAAAAATTCACTCACTATGAATAACGAAGTTAACACTTACCAGTGCTACAGGAAAAAATAGGTATAAAGAATCGTCTATCAGTTCAGGTAACTGAAGCTCCTGAAATGAACTTCATCTTCAACATTTCAGGTATTGAAGCCAGTGGAAAAATACAGTAATTTACTTATTCCAAATATGGGTGTTCAACACATCACCAGTTAAAAGGCACAGTCTTTATTGTAAGCTATTTCCATTCCCACTGTTAACACTTTGCACAAGACAAGACGCCCCCTGCTTGTGTTAAAGCCCCAGCCTCCTAAATCTAGTGCCGTGATTCTGTCTGCAGCAGGTCAAACAGAAACTTGTTACTTCAAGTATATCACATATAGCCTCAGCGAAAACGCATGGTAGCACTCTCTCATCTATTTAATACTAGTAATACTATTTAGGGCTCACTTGTATACACTTTTTGGCAGATGCTCTGCTTTCCTATGCAAAGCAAAAAAAGGTCAGCTCCCTTAAACAAAAATACAACTGTTAAAAAACAAATAGAATTACAGAACAGTGGTTTTCCTCTAACCTTGACTATTATAAAGAAAACATTATATATATATATATATATATACACACTATATCATATAATATTTTCATATTGTCAGGAAGTAATACAGGTTTTATTACACATCATATTAAAAAGACAGCAAGTTTTTTTTTTTTTCAGGGTAAAAATAAGGGTAAAATAAAAGGATTTGTACCAAAGTGCTTTCGAAAACATTCATCTTACACTCCAATCAATCTGCTAGTGAAAAGATACTTGACTCAATCTGTCAGCAAAGTCAGACATGTATCTAATCAACTCAATGGAAATCCTTTTATAAACTCAAGCTATGATGAATTCTGTAACCTTACTTGAAGAATTGGCATGCCTTATGCTCGCATGCATGGTAATAGGGATGAAATTTGAAGTCTGAATACCTGATCAAGGCATTTCTTTGTTTCATGAAACAAATCACTTCATTAAGTGTTTAAGCAAACATCACCGTTCTATCAAAGGATGAAACCTCTAAATAATGACCTTGGAACTCTCGTGACGGAAAAATTCTAGATTATATGACTGACAAATTCTGAATATCTGCTCAGTGCAATATATATGAATAAGAGTAAATATGAAATATGAGATTTCCAACCAGTATTCTTGCAGATTTCCTGCAATACAAATCTATCGTGTTGGCATAATCAACATAAAATACTATGCATTTAAGTGCAGCACAGACAAGACAAATGGAACTACTTTATAGTTGTATCTTTGCTCACCTGAAAGTCCAGGTCAACTTTAAATTTCACTGGTACATTTGATAATCAGATCCTTCATTACCTTATGCTTCCAACTGCCACACTACAGAAAGCAATAGGGTAACCTGATATATGGATCTTATTTCAATCACATCCAGAGGTTACAAAACAGCTGCTTCTTAAAAATCAAACTGTAGATGGAATGACAACACAGTCAAAACTAGGGCTCAGCTCTATCCGTGTTAGTTTTTACTGTCAAGTTCAGATACTGTTGAAACCTATTAAGAAGCATCACGAAAAGCAGCAGTCTAGCTGCACATCTCATTGAAATCCCCAACGGGCTTTCCAGCCCGTGCTTTGCTCAGGGGCCCTGCAGTTACTGGGGAACGGACTCCCCAGCATTTTCACTTCAAGCTGTCTCAGGTCAGGAGCTCCTGTAGCCACGCTATAAGGTGGGGCAGTGTGACAACAGCGATCTTCGCCATTCTTCCCTTTGGATAATTGCTTTCCTCCGCTGTAGGAGGGGAAAGCTGGTCCCGAACCACCGTGGAAGGGTGTGGGGGCTCCTCTCGTGGGGTGCCAGCCAAAGATGAGCCACTGCTGAACACAAAGCCACAACAACGAGGTTGTTTCCTCCAGCCACAGCCTAAACGTACTTTGTTCTGGCAAAGCAGACCTTCGCTTCACATTTGACAGCTCTGCTTTTAGCTGGAAGCTGTGCAAGAGACTGCAGAAAATGCAGAAGGACATAAGAAAAGGTATGGAAATAGAGTTTACAATAAAGGTTGAGGACATTGTTTCCCACTAAGAATGAGGACATACTATTCTATATAAAACAGATATGCTAAGACATACAACTCATTTGGGAAAGAAACCTCGCAGAGAGGTCAGGCACTGTAGTGGAAAACGTCCACTGATTCCAGGGCAAGGTTTTACCTTAGTTATGTTGAACAATAAGGTTAAAAGCCTGACCGGAATAATGTTTTGTCAGATGATGTCAATCCCTTGGCTTAGTTTATATTGGAAACTGGGTGAAGAGGGTATCCGAGGGAAATATCACCTTCATTCAATAGCAGGAGGCCCTGGAAGCTCTCCGAGACACACAAGAGCGCAAGCACCTGCTGTGCTTTTCCTGAAACCTCGTCATTCGCCACATGGAAGAAGGAGACAGACAGAGGGAGGGGAGGTGTCGAGTCCCAGCGTGGGTAGTTGTGTTGCTGACATTTAGCAACAGTAGGCTGACTTTCACTGCTGAAAGGGAGCCAGAAAGGCTCAGAAGAAAGTTTGCAGTATCTGAGAAATACTGCAAAGACAGAACTAAAATATTAAGCAGAGCAACCCAGCAATTGCTATTTAAATGACAAGCAGAGACTGCGTTTGGAGGAGGGTAGCTATGGGAACTTCTTCCATTTCAAAGAGATGGTTGCAAATCAAGGCCATGGCCCGCTGCTCAGGGCTTTCATGAAAATTTGTAGACCAGATTCTCAGCTTGTGTGCTGACTTGGTCTTAAGTGAACCCAACTTGATTTACACCAGCCAAGAGTGCAGCCCTAGCACATTATTAGATTTACAGAGATAAAAGATATATGTCACAGTGTTAGAAATAAGTCAGTTTATAAAAGTTAAAATGAATAAATAAATCCAATTTCAGAGCAGCTCCTGATCTCTGAAGGGTATTATAACTACAGTGATTATGATGGCAAGTAATGATAAAACATGCCAGCAAATGCAACAGATATGTCTGAGACTACAAAACAAAAATTCTGTAATTTAAATTCCCTCGTTCCATTTTGATGCTGTCTATTCACATCTAAACAGGTGCTCTGGGAAACAACACCATACAAAAGGCCTCTCTGTCTATGAATATGTGACGCAAAATGACCCAATATCTTCATGAGTAATTTTTCAGTCCCAGTACCGAAATTTATACTCCCAGTGCTAGAGAGTCAAGTTTACTAAACTAACCACTCTGTTGTCCATCACTTAAAATACAGCTTTGCAGATATTTTTACATTAAAAACCCAGCACCATTGTTTAGTTTCAAAGCATAATTTACAAGGATTTGTAATTTGAGTACAAAATGAGTGGCACTTTTCTTGGTTTGATCTAGGTTGACTTACCATGATAACTTTTTGTTTGTTTGTTTCCATGATACATATGCTATTTTATTCATTGTTCATTTTGGACACTGTTCCTAATGCATGAGCAAAGGTTTCTGAAAAATATCAGTGAAGACCTGAACAGGAAAACCTGACAAAAGCTGAGATTTTATAAGTCACATCATCCTTGGCTGCAAGGATGTTACCAGATAAAAACTGGAAAGGCAGGAGCACATTTCTTTCAACTGTAGCTGGTGAAAAATCACATACACATCTGATGATTGTAGACATTATAACTGTAACGTGGGCTTCCACTGAATAAAATGAAATACAGAGGGAGAAATAAATCTTTCACTAATTTAAAGAAAGGCACACATAGACCTTAATAACATATAGCTCTACTGCCTGCAGCCTATGGCTTCCTCCTCCCACAAATAAATTTTGGGCTCTTTCTTGTTGAATAGAGGCCATTGTCACAAGAAATCTGCATTAATATTCTCACCATAAAGGCATAACTGTTCTAACAAAGAGCTTGCAGCAGAATAAGTCTTATCTGCAAAAAAGAATATCATTATGGGCTCCAATAAGAAAGAAGTAGATGGAAGGACGTTGAAGAAAGAACAGAAAACTGCTGCAAGAAGATAAATTATTTACACAGAATTCCATATTTGTTTTAAAGTCACATTCTTTCAAGCCATTGACTGTAGAAAAGAAACAAAGAGGTGCTGCAAGATAAATGATAGTCTAAAAACTACACACAGTTCACTTAGCAAAATAAGTGAAGAGTAGGAAATATAAACAGTATGGAAAAGATGCTAAAATCAACAGGCTGATCTAAGCCATATTTATTAGCATTAGTTTTTCTGTAAAAAATGTACAACTGCTCTTTTCTCATAAGTGCTTCACATTAATCCAAGCTGTATCTTGGGAGTTCGTTGTGCATGTGTCAGCTTTCGTATAAGTGAGATGTGGTTATTAGGCTTTTAAATAAAATATGCGAAATTCAGAAGATGGTCAAGATCATTTGTGCATTTTAATTGAATAACTGCTGGAAAAAAAAAAAGGTATTTTTATCACATCACATCTTAATAGAGCCTTTGGATTAAATACTAATTAATTTGCCACCAAAGTTTGCTGTTAATCAGTTGCATGTCAGCATACATTCTGAGTGACATTTAAATTATAAAGTATAGTGGGATTATCTGCAGTCTTGCAAATTACCTCTTTATAAAAGTCAAAGTAAACATTATGCACTCAATAGAGGTATCATTAGCCCCCTGTTTACTCTCTGTATGGTTCTTTGGATTACAGGTTGCTTCAGTATATAGATATAACACTTAGATCACCTTAGAAAAAAAAGAAGTTGTAAGTTTAAAGCTGACCTTCGAAGATCCAGCCTCCAATGACCAACCTTATTAACAAATGTCTCATTAGGTTTATGTGCAGCTGACGGTGCTTCTCCACAGTAGAGACTAAACCGAGTCCCCTCTGGAGAACTGAAAATGCTCATGATTCCATCATCAGTACATTGGCCTTGACTCAAGCTCTTAGAAATAGTCTAAAAACTACAGGAAATTACAATCCAGCTGGGAGACGTATGAGGAGGAGCTCAGCTTCTATCTTACCTCTGTATGAAAAATTGCCATCAACTAAATTGAACAACTGAAAAAACATATACGAAAACAGAGGGAAAAACAGGTGGATGAAGCAATTAAAAGAAATTATTGGTGTAGTATCTGTAACAGTATCACAAATAGCTACTGTGGTCTTATATCAAAAAAAGCAATAGAAAATCAATTCGATAAATAAGCAAACCATTCTGTTGAAAGATGAAGAATTGGGACAAGAAGGGAGAGAATTCATTTTTAGTCTTCCTCATGTTTGAACAGTCTATTAGTATTTCATAAAAATTATAATTGAAGTGTCAGCTCCTTTATATAATGTACCCTAAGGAAGGAGGCAGTATGAGGGGACTCCCAATCATCGGACTGATTTTTTTATTAAAAAGCCATTCACTGAGACTGAGTGTGTGTCTGTCATATATGGTGATATATACGATACATCCATTAAAGCAGAATTTCAACAGTGGACATGAAGATCTTCACGGCAAAATTCTAAATTTGTCACAGCACAGAAGAAATAAAATACTGATTTCTACTGAGATGGACAGATTCCAGTGGCCTCTGATTTTGTCTCAGATCTAAAGCATAAACATGGAAAAATCTTGAGGGATGACTCTCAAAACTTTGACAAATCCCTTTGGCACAATGAAGAAAAAAAAAAAAAGATAAAATATTAGTTCTAATTTTGGTTTCATAGTCAAAGTTTCCAACGATCTTGAACTTGTCCACTAATCTCAAAACAACAGCTGACTCTAGGTATAGATTTAGGGATTAGTCAAGTGCAATCACAGGGCGAAGGAAAATGTCTCGAGAAGACAAAAAACCCTAAACCTCCTGACCACCCACATATGTAAGACACATTTTTCATTTATCATCACAACTGTTAGTATGTGAAGCTGCACCCAGATGGAGCAAAAATAACAAGTATGGGGGAAGGCATGCTGTATGCAGTGTCTTTGCCCTGTCCTCACCTAATTCTCGTAATCCTTACACAACCCACTTGGAATCCGTGCACAGGGTTCTTGTGCAGTAGACTCACCTTATTCGTTCTCCTTTGGCTCCACCATCACCGCTCAGCAGAAAGGAGTAATTGTCCTTATACATAGGTGGGAGAGTGAGATAGTTACCAAGGAAACAGGCTTAGTTTGACAGAGATCTGGAAACCCAAGCCCAGCTGGAGATGAGAAATCTGAGTATCCTCCCCCAGAAAGCATTTGAAAACTAGATGCAATCTGGCAGCAATTAAAACCTAGTTAACTCTTACCTTACTTCCCTTTGTGAAGCCATCTTTCATTTTATTTATCTACTTTTTAATAATTCTCTTCTTTGGCTTGGTGGATTCTAAGATAATAGTAATGAACACTCTTGGGAGCCCATGTCTAACACGGACACACAGGTACTTCTTTCCATTTAGATGGATGATTACTCTTCTGTATTCAGGTTAGGAAAGTCCAAGTTGTGTCCCTAGGTACACATGTGGCACTGTCACTGTAAACGAAATTCAATCAACATAACCAAGACCCGAATTTCTCCTAAGGCTAGAACTCAGCCCACAGTTCAGTACAGTACAGACATGCCATTGATTACTTGGAGAAGTGCTATAAAAATGATTAAAAGCACCAGGATAGATTCTGAGCTGGTGTAAATCAGTGGCAGTCCCATTAATTTACTCCTAGCTGGAGGAGAGCTAATCTAATTTACACAAGCTAAGGATCCGAGGCCATCACATTTGAAGAAGAGGGTAGTGGAAAATGATACTGCACAGAGGAGATATATCAGTGGAATGTAAAGACAGCAACAAAACAAGGATAGGGAAGATGGTTTGAGATGAAGAGTCCAAGAGTAATGGCCATGAGCTACACACAGGAAGATCCACTGCAGAAAGTAAATATGTGTTTTAAAGGATGGACTTACAAGATACTCTTCTCCTCAGAGAAAGGACAGACAAATAGCATTTCCAGATGCCTTCCCTAGAAAGTTACATTTGAATCTGAATTTTATCTTAACATGAATTACTCAAGTTTAAAAGTGATCATAATTGTGTTTCTTGTGGGAATCCATGACTACAATTTCACCTTTACAGAGGCAAAGCAGAAAACCCCAACAATTTGCACTTACATGGAAATATACATCAGAAAGTTAAGGAATTTTTTTTTCCAGGCAAAAAATCATACTGAGATATAAGACAGACAATGATATAAATGATAAATCATACTGAGATATAAGACAGACAATGTCTGTATATAGACTTTCCCCAGAAAAGTAATGGTGGCAAATGAATAACTGGCACCTCTCATGGTTTCATAATTTTTTGCCATATTTTAGGAAAAAGAGGTAGTGAAATGAGAGAGAAATGGAGCCACAGCTTTGGCGCAGCAAAACCTTCACAGCTGAATTCATTAACAGGCTTTCTACAATCATCTTGAGTGTCACAGTTGTACATTTCAGATATAGCAGACAAAATCTATAAAGGCTTCTAAGCTTCATGAAAACAAAAAACAAATTGGTATCACGGCAAGGCAAATTAAATTTAATTATTTTAACAGTTGCAATTGTCTCTAAAATGAACTTCTGCTAAACCTGTGGGATTGTGGTAACGTATTATCAAGGCTCTTAAAAACGAAGGCTGTTGTTAGCAACCTCAGTTAACTGATGGATGAACTTTGCATAATGTCTCCCAAGAGTGCCCAAGCCTTGAGCAGTCAGCTCGGCCTCTGTCCCCAGGTAAGGAGGAAAGGGGCACGGTCCAGACTGAGCCGACACCGGCAGGTTTCACAAACGATGGGCTGATTATGCTCAAAGGTCTAAAAAAAGACCTTTCCAACAGCCAGTTCACATCACCACACGCTCTCCCTGCCACAGGAACCTACCATATTAAGGACATGCGATGTGTTAATCCCCTTTTCCCCATTGAGCGGCTCCTGTGGCCGCCCTGGACGCGGGGTCTAGCGCATGCTGCCTTTGTGAACCTGTGAGAGACGGGAGGATGTTCTGTGGATCTGTCCTGCTGCAGGAGCAAGAAATCTTTCCCACATCAAATCGGAATTTGCTATGATGCAGAGTTTAACCCATCTAGGCGATGACTTGGAGGACGTGTTTTGTATCACTGTGAGTTCTCCTGGAAGTCCAAACTCCAGATTCATCTAGTCTCCAGTTAGCAAAGATACAATAATTTTCCTCTTTAGGAGCGTGGGATTTAGAAATAATATTAGCCAGTTTATTAATAATTATTCTTAATAACTATAATTAATAATACATATACAGTATTTTTCTATTATTTCTCCACTAGCATTCAGGCAATTCTGCAAACGCTACTTAAAAGCCTGAAGAAGCCAAGTATCAGGCAGAGTGCAGTTCTTCTGAAACTCTATTTAAACTGCTCCGCAGTGGGTAAAGGGGACCAGAGGAACAGACCTGCACTCCCAAGGCCCCTCTGAGATTTAGCTCATCAGCCACCCATTGCTGGTGGATTCCAGGTGTGGGAACATGGAACCTATACTACAGAGACCAGAAGCCACATAAGCTGGCATACACAATACCAAAGCCTAAACTATGCCTTTCTAATTGATCTGTTTGTTTTTAATTTTGACTTCCTTTGACAGTGATTGTATTTTATCTTTTTTCTGTTCAAATACTGTAGAATACTTGCATCTGATTAGAGGAGACTATTGAAACAAATGGCCTATTTAAGTTGAATAGCATATTACATTTTTGTAGTGTCAGCCGCTGTTTCTCCTATGTGTGTATTTCCTTTCTTGACAGTCATTAGTGTGACCCATATAGGTAGGTCAGATTTTTTCCACACTTCTACAAAGCTACCTGTTCTTGAATATTTTTTAATTAATAATACATTTCTACAGGCTGGCTTGATAAATGTAGAAGCCATTTTCTTTGTTGTTTTTGTTTGGTTGTTTTTTGTTGTTTGGGGTTTTTTTGTGGGTTTTGTTCTTGGTTTGGGATTTTTTGGCGGGTTTTGTAGTTGTAGTTGTTGTGTTTTGTTTCCCAAAGAGTGGCTTGGTTTTTCTTCTAGTCAAATCTTGCATTTTGTATACAGACTTTACTAGCAGGAAGAGAACTTTAAGGGGGTCAACTCTCAACAACCAGAAAGAAGGACTGTAAAAAATATGAATACTTTAAAAACAAAGTTTCTGTAGAAGCCTAGGCCCAGCCAATTGTACTTCAGTAGACTGATGGCAGCTTCCATGTATGGCCCAGTAAGCAAATCATAAAGAAATAATGCTCTTGGCCCTGTTCCTAAATGTCAGAGCAACAGCTGACCTATTCCTTCTTCTAGTTCTGTGTATGACTTCCAGGGAGATCATTGGTCTTGGTTAACAATTTCTCCCACTTGGAGATATTTTTTGACTGAACTGAAAAGTTGCAAGGAATTTGGTTTCTGATTGACCCAAAAGGCTGTTTTTTCCTCTTCCTGAAAACCAGCGAAGAGGTCTAGTCAGAGCACTACAGAAGGTCTTCTCAGAACGTCAATAGGAGGCTTTCGGGGTATGACACAAACTGGGACTTGCTGAATATCCAGGGTATCACTTCCATTTTATCTCAAACTAATGAGCGTTTCACTCCCCATATTTAGCCATGTTTTCTGACAGAGGATAATTTGAAGCTGGAATCTGAGCTATAATTTGATACATCAACTGTAAATTTTCTCAGTTTTCCCTAAGTCGGCCAGTTAATACTATTTACAGTAATGTCATTGTCTGGCACTAATATACAGTAATATAACACCATGTCATGTATTTTGACACATTTTAAATTAAAATTGAGCAGAGAGTCCTTTCCTATACTAATCTCCACTATTGTTAATCAGCCACATATTGTTCCTGAAATTTAATTGTTTTAAAACCATGATGTTAATTCAGAGATTTACAGGTGGAGATTGCCATCTGGCAAGCACTAGATGAGAAATAACATTGACCTTCAAACGTGTATCTGCCTCAACCTTCTGAAGGATCACCTTTTTCAGACAGAAAAACAAAAAACCCAACTCTTTACTGGGAAAAGCTACAAAAGTCATAATAAAATGCTTCACTTCAATGTAGCTCCACATGCTCTGTAGAAGTGGAATAGACTTCAACCCTAAATGGACTTATCACAAAAAACCCTGTTAACCTTCCCCCTGCCCAAGCCCAACTTCCCAGCATCCTTGTATGAAGTACACCAGAATATGTAGATATACTCCCTTGGTAGAGTCCAGCTGATGATGTGCTTCTTCTAACCCTTTTTTTTTTGTTTAAAAAAAAGGTATAAGACGCCTGGGCATTGAATTCTTTCTTCTGCAAAATCAGTGACTAGAAATAACACCTAAAAGCCAGCAAAGCCCAGAACCATGGGAGTTGGTCTGGTTCAGACACCTTTATGAAAAGATCAAACATGCTCTTCATATTTCGATTCTGACTCTAGATTAGAAAAGAAGACTTCTTTGTTGCCCAAATATAGGCTCAGATGCTTTAGGATACCCTTTATCTCAATGGGTTGTGGTATTGCTTCTTTCCTTCACAAATCTGACATGCTTCTGGGTACAGGCTCTACATGTAGAAATGGACCATTGTTGACCTAGATACTACGACTAACACTGGCCATCTCTTTCTTTCCAGCAAGTTTTGGAATTGGAGGAGGAATCTCATCTCAAATCAGATGCTGGCCATTAAAAGTTTCAAAAACTGGAACCTCTGGAGTACTGACTTACTAAGAAGCCATGAAAGTAAGCATGTCTTATTTAATTTTGAGGTTTGGAGATAGAGACAGAATATTTATTACTATTTGATTCTAGTTTTCTGATAGCAACTAGATTTGACTAGCATCCAAGCAAAAGAAAGGTATCTTCCTCAGACCAGGTGAAAACTACATGGACTATCATATCAATATAAATCTCATAAAGCCATTAAGACCTGAAAGTATGTTGTGCTGTAGTCAAACTGGAAAGACCCTTACTTGAACGAGTCAATTAATTCAAGTTGGAAATGTGCCTACCACTGCAGTACAAAGCGGGAAATAATTTGTACTCAGGCAGTAGCTTCCAGAATTTACCCACATTCTGGAGTCAGCAACTAGCTTTCAGATTTCCATTCGGTTCAAGTTACTGTATAATCTTAAGAAAAATACTAATCTTTGGGTTAAATATTTGTTATTGTATCATATATCATGTTGGAAGTTTAACATTCTTAAAACAGAGAGATGAAATTAGCAACATCTTGAGAAGAGCATTCTTGTTATCAATCATGTCATCTCGAACATGTTTAGAAGTTTGCTGCTGGCACCAGGAATGGATGTTTTATTCAAAAGAATATATTTAAAGAAAATGACAGCGCTTTTCAATTCAACTTTTCTAAAACAAGAAATCTTTCAAGTCTTCCAAGCCATGTGGATTTCAACATTCCAGTGATTAAGACTATTTTCAATTATACATGCTCTTCCATTATTTTTTTCATAGCTTTAGGGCAGATTTTCAACACTCTGCATGAAGAATTAGACACACAAATCACTCACAACTATTAACGGAAATTGCACAGACGGTGGAAGAACTGGTACAGAAGAAGAAAAACCAACTCAAACCATCGAAAACTTGAGAAAAACCTGTCATGAACTTTGCCGAGTGGATAGATCTGTCTTTCCTGTTTCTCATCTTGCCAAACTGCACGCTTCCAATTTCTAGCCCAGGAAGTTAAACGTCAAAGAGCCATGAGAAAACCAGAAATGGCGAGAGCACCTCTGCAGGTTCCCGTCTCCAGGATTTTCCGAACGCAATATTTCGGTCTAGTTAAACACAGAGAGGGATGACTCTGTGTGGTCTACACACACTGGAACTTCTGGGTAAGCAATGATGGGGTCTCCACTTGGAAGAAGAGACAAATATGATGTTCCTGTGCTTCTCTTTTGCCATTTGAAAGAACTACAATTGAGCTCGGAGAGAATATGCAACATACTTGTCTGTTTTCATTTGAGCGTTCATTAGAAAAAGAACTGTAATATCTAAAGAATATATTATTTTTTGTTTTAATCAAGGTATCCATTAACAAAACTGCAGAAACTCATTTCATTACACTCCTCTGTTGCCTCAGCAATCCACTTTTCTACAAGAAATGATCTCTCTGATCTGATTTCATCAATAGAGCTTCAAAAATAACTTAATTAAAATATTCATTAAACCGAACAGATTTTGCTCTGACATTTGTTAGACATCAATACTGTGAAGAAAGATGCCATTTTCTTTTAGGTGTTTAGGACTGCTATAGACAGAGATTCCACAAGTAGAAAGGCTTGAGAAGATGACATGGAGAATGGCTAAAAGTAAGCACAAGCTCCCCACTGCACTCCCCAATGCCCAAGTCATTTATTTTGAAGTGCAATGAACGGCGTTTGATTTTGCTGCACCATTCATTTTCTCATCGCACTGTGAATGGACTTTGAGGAATGCTAACCATGTTTGTACAAATTCGGAGTCATCAATCATGCAACAAGCATCTAGGCCAGCAATTACGCTTCGAGATATTTTGAATTACGATACTGCATTGTGAATCTCTTACTCTCCACATAAATTCTTTAATGTTGTTTGTAATATGCAGTCTCAAAACCAAGCTCGAATAATTTTGGGTTTGCCCCCTAGCATGTGTGTAGTTCAAAAACATACGAGCTGTTTTTTCTGATGAAAATTATTCTCCTCTTGTATATTCTCAGCTAGCAAAATACAAAGTACAATGGTTCACTTGAAGCTAAAGAAATGTATCATTAAGTAATGTACAAACAGTGCTCTTCATTATTCTGTCAGAACCTCCTTGAAAGCAATTTCATCACGGTGTGATTTGAACTATCTAGCCGAATAATATTAAAGCAATAAACTATATAAAAGTGTATGTTATGGTACACTTGATAGATAAGTTGGACATCTTGGAAAGTTATTCTCACGTTCTCCACTTTGTATCACAACACCTAACTGGAACCCATAATTTTAATTGTGCTGCTGTTTAGTCATTTTTATGGCTTACTGGAAAAATTGAGCTGTCTGCTGTCATTTCAGATGTTTCCGGGTGGTAGTTTCCTACACGAAGACTAAAATATGTAACTTTTATATATACATGATACCACCATTTTTATAACCCAGAGACTCTTCAAATTAAATTAAGATTCTTGTTCAAGAGCTGAATCAAACCTAGAACATCAAGATGGTGAACAAATGGAAAGTTTGCCACTCGAAGTTATGAATCATACTTCCTTAAAACTGCAAGGATATGTTTCATGATTTACTGCTCTGAAGTTTTCTGTCCTCTGGAATTTTCTTAATTGGAAAACATTGAGCTTTGCCTTTTGAAAGGCCTTAGGTCGGCACGCTGGGATTCGCAGGCTCTGCTGGGAGAAAGCGAGGGTGCCGCTTGCCGCCCAGCGCCCAGGGCCAGCCCGCCCTGCGGTGGGAAGCCGGGGAGCCCCCGCAGCCAAAGCCGGAGGAAAGGCTTGACATGAATTCAATTATTTCAGCGATGACTCAGGGAAGCGAAGAACAGTTTGTGGCTCCACAAAATGAAATCTGTCTCACAGCTATAAGAGGTAAATTTAAGACAGGTGTCAAACACATAGCATGCCTTGCCAAGGAGGAAAAGATTTACTTAGGTCATACAAGACAAACAAAAAGAATAGAAAAAAATCTTTAAAGCAGTCTGTTTTCATACAAGGTATTTCTAAATAGCTGACCGGTGTTCACTTGGCAGCATTTCTTGGCATATAAAGATATTTACATGAATCACAAATAATTTATGGCTGTAAGCACAGAAAACTCACTAATGTTAAGTGTTCACCTACCTTCCTAGAACTGTAAATGTTTACAAAATCTGGAAAGAAGACATCTGCTAAGCCTAACACATTGGTAGTTTAGTGAAAGAGTTTAAAAAATTATACTTACTGGAATTTTTAGTTGATGTTTTTAGTGTGTTCTTTGCAGCTTTGATTTGTGTTCTTATTTGAGAATTAGGAATCTATATATTTCATGACTTAAGGTCTACTACATAAGAAAATCTTGATAATCACTAAAAGAGAATCTAGATAATACCCTAGCACACACATCTGCTCTTTCCCTCGACACCTCTTGGAATAAGGCTGCCAAAGGGGGTGAGTAACTGCAGCATTCTCACGCCTCTGTAACTCTTCTGGAGCATAAGCTATAGTTACACTGCAAGTGAACTCTTATTGCATCATATAGTCTCAAAATGAACAGTAATCTCTATTTTTACTTAGGAGAAAACAGACTGCGTATCTCATCTGTTCAGCTATATTTTATTCCCAGCTGCTTTTATGTCCTTGTTTCAGATAAAAAGATATTGGAATGTTTCAAGAGCTTCAGAGAGCCCACTTTGTCAACTCTTCTGAAAAGAAGGCTTTCAGAACCTGTGCGCTAAAGGGCTAACCTGCACTGTGGAGGACACACAACAGCTCTCAGGTCTGTGCACCAGCTCCACGCCGACATCTCTCTTGGGGAAAAAAATAAGAATAAAAATAAAATATAACCATACTAAACATACAAGAATAAAAGTTGGGTCAATAACCACATACGGGTTTGAACACATAAGCTGACCTCAAACAAGATGAGCTAACAGTCTCTCAGAAGTACACCTAAAGCAAGTTGTTAGCTCTGACGAGACACTGGCAATTACCTGTTTTGGCACAGGGTTACAAAAGCAGTCTGGCGTGACAGAGGCCTTTGACAAAGTGCACATCGCCACCTCCTCAAAATTTTCCTTCGGTATCACAACAATTTTCAATACAAACCATTTTCAACATCATAATGTTATAATACGCAGCACCTAAAAGCTCTTCCTATTAGCCTGTATTTAAAAATCAGATGTTCAAGAACAGATTTTAAAAATCCATTCGGACGCTAAATTTTTAGAAGTAGTTCAGCTCCCATTCAGCAATGAAGCAAACAGGTCTTAAGTTTCCAGCTCCTGTTCTCAATTCAAGTTTAAAAATCTTTGTTTGAATGACTAAACAGGAGCGAAAAATTATCCAGTATCTAGCTATCCAAATATCCAGTTCAAGGACTAATTGTAGGTGCCTGCTCATGAAGGATACAAGACTCAAAATTCATCTCTTTCCACTCTTCCCAATTTCAGTCCTCTCCATCATAACGCATTCCTCTGTCAAATCACTGGCGACTGAGAAGAACTAGCAGCCTTTTCTCCACCAGAACACATCTCCAGTAAACACCTTTTTACGCTGACACTGGATCACGATGAACCCACACAATACTGTGAAGCATTTCACATGTTGCAGATGAGCACTGAAAAGAAGACAGTCTTATTTTGTCAGAGTTTTGTAGCTTTACCGAAGGGCTACCACAGGCGTACTGCTTCTAACATGCAAGCGTTTGGTCTGGGAGCCCCTGCGCAAAGATGAGCGGCGCTTCGGGCTGGGAACGGGCAGCGCCAAACAAAAGGATGGGTAACAATGGAAGTCACCCAAGTGCAGCCCCTGAGGCCCTGACTATTCCCCCACCACTTGGAAAACTTTATGTATGTGCAGACACAATCTCTACAGGCACTTAGAGTGCTGCTTTACTTTAAAGCTCTCAGCCTCAGCAGAATAGTCAGGAAATAAAGACTAGACAGGAGGCGTCCTTTTCAATATACACAGCAATTCAACATAGAGGTGGGGAAAACCCCCTGTAAGTAGCATAGGAACGGGAGGATCAGAGTTGTCACCTTTAGCTGCAGAATTAAAAATTAGTCTCCAAATGCCTGTATCAGTTCAAAGCCATGTCCTTTTGTTTCTTTTTTCCAAAGAAGAAAAGAGAACATTGGCCAAATTGCAGCATGGCCATCAACAGACCCAGGATGCACAGAACATGGTTAATCATCTGCTTACCACTCACGAACAAAATGAAGCTTATTAAGAATATGGAATATCATGAGAATAAAAATGAAGAAAATTTGTGGTTTGCGTGTTACTGCTTTGTGCTTCACAGAACAGTGATGTAGGTACACTAAAATGAGCAAAATCAACCAAGATTTGGTTACATAGAAAACACAGAGTACGGAAGCCACATCACCTTTTCTGTTGTCAGCCCAGCTCTTGCTGTCCCTCTGCTTCCTCACACTCCGTGATGCTGTCTGGCTGGACACAGGTGTTCTGCCTTCAGGACCATCCGAGATCTCATCAGATTAAGCTCTGCCAGCAGACCTAGGACAGCAACATGAGAGGGCGGTTCCTATATCATGCAATTAAACCCTATGGGCTGCATAAGACAATGCAACTTTATTTTGAAGAGGAACCAACCACTCTTTGAGATCCTGACCACTCTTGGTGGCCGCACACATACAAATGAAACTTGAGGGGAAGGTACGTGATCCATGCGGTGAGTTTCTGGGAATGCAGAGGCACCCAATGGCGCTGTGTGCACGGCCTCCAAAATGCTTGGGGCAGGTCCACAACCAGCTGAGCACACTCCTTTAGTAAAATACTACTCACAAGAGTTTGGGAAAGCTTTTGTTACTGCAAGTCTTCATCATCATGGGACTCATCTAATGACTGCTGAAGTGAATAGAAATACAGGCCAAGGGCAAGGGACGTGGACTTCATTAAAACTCCCAGCCAATCTTAAAAGATACTCCTAAGATTCTTCTGCAATCTCTTATAGCCTTTGTTCAAGTAAGTATTTAGTCAATAAATTAGTCTGTCAACTTGCAGTCCTTTGGAACAAACACTTCTTTTTCAAACAAATGATACAGCAATTTCTTAAAGGCAATTGATACTTGCTTTTATCTCTCGCTACAAGAAGACAAGCCATGAATAAAATTAGTTAATTGAAGTAATGGAAGGTTGGCATAATTTTTCAATATATCTCTCTCTAAAGAAAACACCTTGTAAAAAATGGTATCCCATATCTTCCTTTTCCTTCCCATTGGAGTAACTTACTAATGATTACTAATAAATAAGCCGGAATGTTGAATCATCACATACCCATTTCAAAGTCTGCTACAGTCTAAACTGTACCGCGTCAAATCAGATCTTCTAGAAATTATGGAATAAAACCCTGAAGCTCTGGATAATGGTTGAGATTCTGCTTGCAGTAGCAATAGAATATTTTATACTGCATCATGAAACAAACAAGAACACATACAATAAATATAAGAAATACATCTACAACTGAGCTCTTATTATTCTTGGCTATTGAAAGAAAAGCAACACAATAAAGAAATATATCTATCCTTAAATAAAGCATTTTACTACTGAGCTATCCGTAATTTTGGAGAATATCACTGTAAAACCCATTCAGCACTTCAAGAAACAAAGAAGCAAGTTGGGGTTTAATTACGAGGTTTAATGATCAATACATTGAAAATGAAGTAAATTCTTCTCATGAAGACAAACTGAAAGCAAGCTAACCACTGGAAATACTGTGATGTAAGTCTTGAAATCCAAAAGTGAACCCAAGTAGTATTAGATAACTTTACTGGAATATGAATATTAATCCCCAAATTATCTATAGGGTGAATCCGTTGTTTTCTATAGAGTGTTACAGGATTAACTTCAGACTGCATTTTTGCTGGTGAGATACTTCTTGGCATTGTATGAGTGCAGCGAATACTTTCTAATAGAAAACAACCTTTTACTCCGTCTACATGCCCTCTTATGAATTTGATCTCTTTTATGCTTCTCACCAAATTTGCCTCTTTCCAGGACAGCCCAGCTGAGTCCCAGCTTACAGATGTATTTATTGAAAGAAGTACAGAAATAACAACTGGTTCTTTTGTCTCTGTGAGAAAAGGCTGCCTAGAGCCAATTATTGTTTATCATTACAGATACACGTTTCATGATCACTGTTTTAAAGAAACAAACAAAAAAGTTTAAGAATAAGGAGCCAATTCAATACCTTCAAGTCTAATCACATTAGGAAGGATCCTTGTATTTTATGTTGCTCAGTCTAATTGTCAGGTTTTATTAATTTTGCATGCTAAGCTGGAAACATTAGGCACCGGTTTCTCCTTGGGAGAGCAGCAAAGCTAAAAACAGCACAAGCACCAGAGGAAACTGTGTTTATAATTGCTCTGTTTCTTAGTTGGACTTCGTCAGCTCAACTTGGGTGGCAGAATGACACGGAGAGCAAAAGCTCACTTTGATTTGGAAAAGGTTGTTTGCAGGTGTCAAAACAAAGTCTACTAGGAAACCAAGGGAAAAATTAAATGCTGTGAGCCATTATTGCAGGTGTGCTCTAGTGAAAATTATTGTCCTTTTGTTTTTGTCTCAGTAAATATGCTGTGCAGTTGAGTCCAAATGTAGCTTGGAAGGAATTTAAAATACTGCAAGCTTACAGTGAAGCTCCAATTTAAATTTCTTGGTCCAAACACACAGATTAGAAATTATTCATCCTTCTCACTGAAGACAGGAATACAATGCAGGCTGATAATGAGCAAGCACTGAGGACTAAACATGCAAAAAGAGGCATTTCTGACACTGCGCGGATCTAAATTACAGCATTTAATAAACAGCCACCTCAGAGGCTGCCTGCAAGCAATTAGTGTGCATTGGCAACACATCTCCCCACGCAGCACCGACACTCCTGCCAGGCTCCAGGCGGCACCGCAGTGGCTGCACCTGCTGACGCTGCCCCATGGGGAGCAGCACTGGCTGGACCGGGGTCCCTGCCCCAGCCCCACACGGGGTCCCTGTCCCCACCCCACATGGGGTTCCTGCCCCAGCCCCACATGGGGTCCCTGCCCCAGCCCCGCACGGGGTCCCTGCCCCAGCCCCACACGGGGTCCCTGTCCCCACCCCACATGGGATTCCTGCCCCAGCTCCACATGGGGTCCCTGCCCCAGCCCCACATGGGGTCCCTGCCCCAGCCCCACACGGGGTCCCTGCCCCAGCCCACATGGGATTCCTGCCCCAGCCCCACATGGGGTCCCTGCCCCAGCCCCACATGGGGTCCCTGCCCCAGCCCCACATGGGGTCCCTGCCCCAGCCCCACACGGGGTCCCTACCCCAGCCCCACATGGGGTCCCTGCCCAGCTCCAAAATGTGCTGAGGCGATCACCAGCTTCCTGGAGGAGGGCTCTCCCCTGCCCCGTTCAAGCCTGGGGTTTGGGACAGAAAGGCTCTTGCACTGTTTTGCTCTAGGACCCATGTTGACTTGCACATGGAAAACTGCAGGTGTTCTTCAGGGCACTGGCTGGAAGAGGAATTGGTCCTACCACCCCAAAGCTGAGCTTTGGATTAGACAGACTGCCTTTTCTTGATAGCTCCTTCTCATATCTATGCATTTGATGACAACACAGATTTTATCTGGGGAGAAAAAAGCTCTTCCAGAGCAGTTCAAGATGTGTAATCTAGCCTGAAGCAGTATTCCTGCAATATCCTGGAACAAGGATTTGGAGTCTTTCATGCCATCAGATTCATATTTATTCAAAAATTATTGAATGCTGAATGATGAAATTGCTCCTCTGCTCCCTCAGAGCCTGACTTTTTGATTAAATATCCTCGTCTAGTAGACCTGCCTTAAGGTTATCGGATGAGGTAGGTGGATTCTTAACAATCTAGGTAACAACATGAGAAGTCTATAAAGAAAATACGGTAACACCGCTGGCCAACTGGAGACTGGGTTTGGGTTACCAGTCTGAGGGTAAATCAAACCAATCCAACAACCACTGGAGTTATCTTTAGAGAAGAATACCAGCAGAAATGAGCGTAGGAGGATCAAGGGACAAGGCATGAGCATCCTTGGTACAGCTGTTGATGTTCCTGCAACAGATATATACTGTAAATGGCCCTGAATGCTAAATGTGGCTCTCTAAACAGAAGAGAGATTTATTAGTCCCTGCGCTGTTGGAAACTATTAATTCTTAAGCAAAATCTGGCAACATCTGTGAGTTTAATGAGAGAAGTGCCCAAGTCCTTTACAATGTTTAGGTTCCATGAAGTGCCTTTGGAAACTGGAGGAAAAGATGAACTCTACAAAACAAGCCTGTCCAAGAAAAAGTACTTTTCACAAAGCCGATACAAAGAAATTGAGCCTATTTACTCTACATTGATGTAAAGGGATATGAATGGGCTGGTAGGAGCTGAATGTGTCAATGAGATGTTCTTATGGTGAAAAGTTTCCAGTTTCAAATGTGTATGCTCAGATGTCACAAGAAAGATTTTATGCTGAGTTGGTTTCCATAACATCTACCTGTGGATTGTAATTGAAACATACACGCGGTCTTCTGTGTGTGAAAAAAATAAGAAAGTTATACTGAATACACTGAGCAATCATTCCCAACAATGATTAAACACAAATAGACTTCAATAAAATGAAGCATGAGACCTGAATCCACAGGTTCAGAGTTGAATTAAGTTTTAAGTTAGGGTTGTCTTTCTATGTTTGCTTAGCTCAAGATATTTAATTCAGTGCAGCACACACTGACTCTCCTGAGGTATTCAAAACAGCACATTACTTCAGTTGCCTACAATGCTGAAACTGGAGGAGTTGATATACCACAGGTGTCCCTAAACCTCCTTCCCTAAAATACACAGAAACTGGAAATCCACTGTCAGTTTCCTTATCTGTACCATGGCCATTCCACTAGCCGAATTCCATTGAGTCTAAACTGGTAGCTTTAATTCAAAGTACCCTTTTATAACCTTATTTATAATAAGAATAAAAGAAAATGGTCAGGAAAAAAGAAAGCTTCATTTCCACATCTCACCCTTTCCCTGAACTAGTAAGAAAATCAGAACCATCAAGGCACGGTAAGTTGGTTCGTGTCTTTTCTGAACCAGAAGACACGTGCCAGTGACCAGCAGGCTGTGTACTAAACCAACGCACACCCCCGCAACTGCATTGGAAAAGTACAACATAATTTCTGCATATTTTTATTAGAAGTTTGACTTACTTTGGTCATAACAGGGCAAAAATCAAGGTAATCCCCATTGTAGCCATGGTCATTTACTTCAACAAGCTGCATACTTGTAATTATTTCCTTATATTGACTGGCAGTTTTACATCCTATTTTCTCCATAGCTGCTATAGGTTTACTGCTGTCCTAACACAGTTATCGTTTCCCTGTTGGTGAATATGTGACTCCTAGTTTAGAAAACCCCTGAAATTGTTCATGTTGTAGCTGGAAACTCATATGCTTCCACCTCAACGTTGCACTATGGTAGCCGCCGTAAGCACCACAGCTTATTATTGACGTTACATCTTCAAACACTTTCACTGACATATCAGAAATCAATATCAATAACGTCAGAAAAATAATATTTCTCAGATTACACTGATAACCTATCATTTCACTATTAAAACTTTTTGCTTTACCTGTATTAAAAACATACTTTAGGCCCCGAAATAGAGAGAACTTGAGACGCCATTCGCTTAGAGCGGATTTATCTGCCATGTTAATAGCAGTTTGTCATGCAGCATGACAAACAAAATGATCTATGACAATCAAAACACAGCCACGACAGGTGGACAACCTGTGGCACACTGAAAAGTGTAGTTGAAACAGCTTTAAAATTTATAGCTTAATTATAAAAACACGATTTAAATCTCATAAGAGGGAAGCAGAGGTAGGCCCTTGGAAGTTACTTTCAGTTCAGCAAAATTTAGTGCAGTTAAGATTGCAGAAATAAGCTATAAAGAAAGTTCAGTAGTACTTTGAGGTTTACATTTATGACCACTACTTCTATGTGTATTTTTACACATGGTAAGTTTTTAGGCTGGGGCTCTATAGAGGCCAGCACACAGTCTGCAGGGAAGAAGAAAGGGGGAAATTGTGACTTTTTATGTTTTCTGTTTGTTTCTTTGTTGTTAAGTTTTTATTTGGTTGCAATTTCAGAAATATAATTAACAGTCCCCAGGCAAAACTGAAGAGGTGGAATACTAATGGAAATTTTAATCTTCAGCATAAGAAATCAAAAACATTTGAATAGCCTACATACACACATATCCATTATTTAACACTTGAGACCAATTCAAATGTAATAGTTTCTTACCACCCAGGTATCTATTTCTTTCTACAGTGAAATAACTTTAGCAATTCCATTTCTCTGCCCACCTGTCCCTCTGAGAGACATTATATTGGTAAGTGTCATGTTTGCAGAGGTTAAGAATAGTTATCTTACGCCTCTGGCGTTGGTTTGTGACAAGCATGGGCCAGGCGGGATATTTCCGTACTGAATTTATTTATTTAGGTTATGGTCCTTACAAGCAAAGTAAAATAATCCTGGAATCCTCAGAGAGCTATTTTCCTTGTCCTCCTCATTTTGTTCATTCCAAGGGCTGCTCCAACACAACTACACCACCTCAGTGTTCTCCAGTTATGTTTTAACTTGTATAGCACAGATATTCTGCAAAATATTCTGTGATTTGATGGTTCTGTGAATGAATCAGTGAGTCGCAGATC
The DNA here is from genome assembly GCF_964273445.1 of Streptopelia decaocto. NCBI lineage: Eukaryota > Metazoa > Chordata > Aves > Columbiformes > Columbidae > Streptopelia > Streptopelia decaocto. Next base: position 17,243,672 of record NC_138666.1, on the reverse strand, counting down.
AGCATTAGTTTGTGGTATTGTCCCTCACTGGACTGCAGTCATATGCCATATTTTGGAGGATACTATAATATCACATAACAGGTTGCGCATAAGAAGGGAGCTCTAAATTTCACAGCTCATGATGTGATTTGGGTCTAAGCTGTATATATGGAAATACATTACACATACATTTGTATATACACTTCATATTTTAGCCAGATGCATTTGAACTGATTGTCCAAAAGGAAACTCATCAGCTATAGGTAGGGTAATGGTCATTGGATAGCTGAGAACGTACCACTGACCATTTATCCTTCATTTCAGGTTTAAGAAAAGTGACAAGGGTGACACCGACACCCATCATAGAAATGAGGGAAGAAGAGGTAGAGAAGATTAAAGAAAAAGGAAAAAAACAAAAGTAAAAATGAAGAAGAATAAAAATAGAGAAATAGAATAAAGAAAAGAAATGGGAAGTATAACAACTTCACTGCAGGTGTGAATTGCTGTTCCTTAGTGTTACATCTCAGTAAACAGAACAAATGCTTGGTGGTGTGTGACTGCTTTCCAATCAGAGAGAGCAACGTGCTGTGACTAGTAATGGGTCATCTCTCAGCCTTCCCTTCCATGGGGAAAGAAAAACAATGACAGTGATTATGGTCGACCTGGACTGAAAAAAGATGGCTGCTCCATGCATTAAGGATACTCTCTAATCTCCTAAGTTAAAATCACCGTTACAGTTTCACAATCCGTGCGACTTGTTTGTAAAAAATACTGTAGACATTAATTAACCGTTTGCTCACATCCTTCAGAGTTAGAAGCACTATCCTTAGCATTCCTCTTTCAGTTTTACTCAGATTGTCATTTATACCATAATACAATAAAATCTCAGCAGAAGCAGTGTGTTTCCTGACAAAGACATGCGAGAGAATCACAGTTAACAATGTCTGCAGGTGCTCTGTACTCTCAGTAACTATGCAATTTTGCAAAAAAGGCATTTAAAGAGATGAAACTGGCACAAGCATTTACATGCTTAAAGAACCATAACATGCACTAACAGCATAAACCATCAGCTACAATAACAAACATATCGCAGAGGGCCTGACTCCATGGTTCTCAACCACCACAGATGAGTTTCACTGTCAGTATTTTCTATTTCTGGTAATGGCGAATTTACATTTCCTAGTGGAAGGCCACCTCTTCTACCATGGAGAGCTGCACTGCTGCCTAGAATGATTAAACCCAGCTCGCATTGCCAACAGGTGACGGGAATTTACAAAAGAGAAAATCAGTTTTGTATGTGGTTCCTGCATGAGCCAACCCTGAGGATTCAGAAACTTGAACGGGGATCAAAGGAGGCAGATGTAACCTTTATCTGAATATTGAACAGTTATGGGCTGTGCTATCAGTAGCCACTTCTCATCTGCTCGGAGAGTCCTCACCCCCATTTTTAAACTACTTAAGGTAGCAGTTTAATTTCTTCTAATACAAAAAGAAATTCCAGTTACTGAAGAGCTCTGAATGATATTGAATCAATGTCAAGTACTCCAATTCTTTTTCATACATTAGAGTGACAATCTAAAGAAATGGAAATTTCCTTCTTGATATCTCACCAAATCCCGATCTTCTTCAAAGGCTACAATATTCAATTTTGCGATTTTACTGTTGAGTTTTAAGTCCTTCCTATAGACAATATAGCATAGCCATTCCGCAAAGCCTACAGAAAACCTGCCAATCACTAGTCATCATTAGGGTACTTCTTATCCTGCTGACCAGCCTTGTCTTATTATTGCTCTACATTTATGTTTACTTGCTTTGTTTCTCCCTATCTGTAAAGGTAGACATAGGATTATGCGAAACCAAATGCTATTTTTCCATCATGGCAACTTACTGCCTCAGGTTGCCACCTTAGAGAGAGAAATTGGATGTAAATAATGTCACTTAACGTACCAAATAACATTTATATGTGGTAAAATCCTCCGTTCAGATACTAACTGCCTGCTCTCTTTTATAGGCTAACACTTAGCAATTAAGCCACTGAACATCTGGGCTTCCGATCGCTCAGTAATCATTTAAATCAAAAAGAGGATCCACTGAATGCCTCTATGGGTCGTAGTGTGGAAGATAAGCCCAAAGCAAAATATCTGTGGCACACACAGAAGGGCACATTCTGAAAACAGCTGATGCCTCTTATTCAAAATTTACTAAAGCAGTGTAGGAAGCTGAGCATCCTGGTGATTTCTGTGGATAAATAAGTTTGTGAGATGCAAAGGTTTGCACATCTTTATTACAATAAAACAACACCTGGTGCCCTTTTGTTACCATCTGCATGCTCAAAACAATTTGGTCAGCATTATTGGCTTGGAAGATAGCCAGAGACTCAAATCATTCACTAAATGGTGTGTGTGAATTGAGGAATTACAGGTAGGCTAACAACTAAACTTTACCACATGTTGCCCTGGCTGATAGCTTAACGGCAGCAGGAATGGAAGGCGTCCATTAATCTATGGAGCTTAGTTAATAACTGCTCCTTGATGTACCTCGCCCACCCGGATTTCCCATAGGAGGAAGAGGACATTGCCATCAACACTTGCCCCTTGTTATTGTTTTATCTATTTGTAAAGCGTGTCCGTTCCAATGAGATCTGCATGTCTGCTATTCAAGTTTCTAGTCATTTCAGAAAGAAAAAAAAAATAATTAAAAGTACTTATTAAAGCAACATTTTTAATGAAGTTGGCTACAGCCAAAAACTGTTCATGGACCTTTAACCATGTGGGCAGATCTGTTTGGAAACGATGTTAAGGCAATGGCAGTACACTGAGTGCAGGACAAGCACGACTCCAAATTCTCATGGAAACTTCTCCAATACTTTTATGTCATGATCAAGCTGGCTAGAACTGGGGAAATCAAATAGCACACCAAGGAGCTACTCATACGAAACAGTTTTTCTTCAGATATTGTGAAAGCCATACTTCCTTCTTCTAAATGCATTTCCGTCACTCGTTATTTCAGGCGTTGGTCTTGATCTAATAGGGAGGCTCTTTAGCACTCAGAATTCCACCTAATTGGACTGGACAGATGGAATTTCGGCATTTCCATTCCTTGGCAACTGTCGCTGTCAGAAGTTGTGAGCATTCCGAGGTGCAACTTCAGAAACCACCACCCATGGGCTGTAGTACCGCTCTGCACCTCTCCCTTACAACTGCCATTTCACTAAATGCATCTTTCAGCAATTTGCCAGATTTTCATGGAAATCAAATGCAAAATAGTAGAAAGAGTACATACAATTTCATTAAAATAAAACACTTCATTTGACCATATAAATATTTTATCAATTACACTGAGAAAAAATAAGGAAGTGACTGTAAGCGTGGGGTCCAGTCTGGGATGTGGCATCTGGTTGTATCCTCCCTTTTTCCCTACAAGTAAATTAAGTATCTGTGGAGCAGCTCTGACCCTTTCACAGTCCAGCCACAGACAAGCCAGTTTATAGACATTACAGTGTCTGTAAAATGGACTTACCTTTTCTTTTCTAAACACTACTTTTCATGAATTACTGCCCCATCTGCTTCAAAATGCATTGACCTGAAACATGGAATACAAGATAGTAGCCCAGAAGCAATGTGTCATGTTCATATAAAAAAACAGTGCAGTGAGGCTATTTTAGAGTAAAGAAAACAACAACAACAAATTTTGGTTTCTTTCAAGTGCTCTTCTAGCAATCACTTCATGATAAGAGGTGCATTTCTATATTCAAAATCTAGTCCTGTAGTTCAAAACTTAGTGCTGGCTTATCCCCTGAAGCATTTGAACATAAAAAAGATCTATTATGACAATTGGCTTATGTTAATAAAATTTAACCAACACAGATATTTTTTTGAATTGCTGAAAATCCTTTTGAAAATAAAAGAATGTTGCAATACCTGACTTTCATGACGTTATATAATTCTGGAAGTTTGAATCAGAAATTAGCTTACAGTGAATGCTTCCCATAACTATGAGCCTTCCTTTATTAATGCAAAAAGGTAAATGTAAAGAAGAAATAACAACAGAATTCTTGGATATCCTGGGGATAGTTTGCTTACACAGAATTATTTTAATACTCTAACAGGAAGCAAAAAAGGAAGGAAGAAAAAGAGAGATACTTCTTGATTATTAAAGCATGGCTCTGCTGCCCAGATGGAGGATGTAATTGAGCAAATCCACAGTTAGCATCATTGTAAGTGGGCTTATTTATACCAGCTGAGGATTGGTACAACAAATAATACACAGAAAAGACTCAGATACTGTTGGACTATTCAAATTTCATTGAACTTTTTTCTTCAGATTTCCGAAAAATACAGAGTGGAAACAAAAGAGCCACAGTCTTTGTTGCCATTATGTTTGGCACAGGAAACTTGTCACTCTTCCAGTAGCTCCGCAGGAATTATATGACAAAATGCTCAAGTCTCTAATATTCCTTGTTCATTTTCAGGAGGACAGACAATGTTGGGGAAACGTGCCAAAGCCAGAGTTAGCATTTCCTCTTTGTTGTTGGTTTGGTTTGGTTTACCCTTTGAAACACGGGGCAATCTCAGGCAGCGTTCCCCGTCCCACACTGTTCAATCACGCTGCTAAACACGCTCTGTGCAGGTTCCCAGCACCGTGCCCATCCTGCTGTGCACAGCACCGCACGCACTTGCTCTGCTTGGAAATTCAATTGCCTAAACCAGATTAAGGTAAATTTACAAACTGGAATTCACACTCCATCAATGTATACGATTGAGCCAACATGAGTTTCTAAACAATTATCAACCCTAATGTGAAATAGATATGCTGAGGAAGAATTCTCAAACTTAAATAGTTTCAAAATTGCTGAGAAAACATTGCCAGATGTACAAGTAACATTCAGTAGGTGTAATGTGGTCATCTAGGGGCAGAATACAGCCCATACGGATTCATTTGAGGTTAAGTAGAAAGTCTGAACTCTACCTTCAGATTAGAAAAAAATGGTGAATTTTTGAAATGATGTATTTACAATTCTATTTCAAAATGCCCCCCATGTTAATTTGTCACATAGCAGTTTTATATTTACATCATATATACTGTTCAAGCCATTTAAAGTGTATTTTTTCAGTTGGCCATGTACTGTGCTTTTTAAAATAACCTTGAGACATCGAAGCAGTTTTATGTTTTCATACAAAACAACAGTGAAATTTGCTGCTACTCTTTTTTCCTGTGGTCACTGACATCTGAAGGTTAACTCCACCAAATTTTGTCACTTGGTTTATTGACAGGTCTGGCATGACAGAATTAATAGCCTGAGTGATTCGCTGATGTTTAACATTATCAGAACCAGTCCTGTGTAATAGGAGGGAGCACTTTTTATTCCCAAAACAAAGACCATGACAACAGACCGTAGGATGAAGATGAACTAAGAATACGAATGAAGACTTTCAAAAATACTTTTATATGAAAAAGTGTTTGTGTCTTGAAAGCATTCAGTATGTCAGCTAACGTAACAAGCACTTCCAAATTGACCATACCTAATACTGGCTTCCACCTTACTCTAAAAAACAAATTGACATTTTCATACTAAGATATTCCAAGCATTGCCAGCACTTCATTGCTATCTGTAGGGTTTCTGGCTTCCCAAATAACTGTTTATGGAGATCTTGATAAAATAGGCCCAGGAATCATTAGATACCTATTTACATGAAAGTAAAGGTAATACTATACTCACTGGCATAGGTCTACCTGTGTGAGTAGAAGATAAAGATCAAGATGTGTTTACAGGATCAAAATTCATTAGCACCTACCACCTACTCACAAATGGTAAAACCACTGTGGTTTTTTTTCTGTTTTAAAATTATAATACCATTCATAAACATATGACTTACATTATAGAACAATGAATCTCTGGTGTCACACTAATTAAAAAGCTAGTATTGCATTACTTCCTCAAGGGCTCATTTTATAATTTTTAGGATTATAGCACATTGATTAATTTATACAAGTTTTTAATCCCTTAGTACTTAATGAAGTCTAGGAACTTGGGAACGTGTGTATAATTTAGATTTGTATAATTTTATTACATAGGAGAAAAGTTAAACCGGTCATGTACTACTTCACATAGAAAAGTGTCTGAGCACACCAGTTCAACCATCAGCCTATTAACCATTTGCAATGAAAACATTTGAGCCTAAATTAATTCTAGGGTTATTAGATTATTTTTCAGCTTGCTAAGGACTCCAACAAGCACCGCTTGTCTTATGTGCTTGTCAACTGCCTTTTAATTAGCTACTGTGTAACAACTGAGCACAGTGGGAAACTAATATCTGTTCAAGTTATCTTCCATATCATTTAGAGCGCCTTGAAAACGACATTGTCATTATCCTGTACAGCCTCAGATTTACCCATTCTGGCACATCAAGTTAAAATAGCATGCTGCAAATAGAGGTTCATAAAGGCATCGCAAGTAAACACAATGGGAACTAGAAAAAGAAATCGTTGAAGACAAAATATTCTACAAAGATAAAATTCTAGATTGTGTTTTAGACTGGCGTCTGGTTGATTTTTACAGCCTCAAAAATGCAGTTCGATCACCTAGTTGTCAAACTGTTGGACCCACCCACAAATCGTAGTCTCACAAACTAGAGAAATTTATTTTAAGTCTTCTGTATACAGCATAAAAAAAAAATCTCAAAAGCTACAGTTTCAGGAAACATAATCCTGAATATAAAACCAAGCCTTAGATATACATCATGGGGAGAAACAAACCAAACCAAAGAACCCCCAGGCACTGAATGCTGAAGGCACATTTACCCAGCCCTGACAGCAGGTCAGGGACAGGCTCCAACTCTGGGCATTAATCAAGAGGAACAGAACATTTCTGGATACTTAGAGTATATTTTCTGGTCAAGTAATGACTACAGAGAAGCATTACAGAATTTCCAGCTCTCCACAAAGCGTACATACAAAGGAAGGAGACTGATTATTTAAAGCACTGCAATAAGACTATTACGGACGTGGAGGGGGGCACACAGTTCTGTTTATAATGGCACTTCTAGACTCTGAAATCTTTTCACTTAGGATGCTCCAGGTTGAGAGAAATATGAACAATCCCTTAACAACATGGTGCACAAAATGTTTCTTGTCTTGCCATTTGTTGGCTTTACGGACCAGGCTTTTCAATTTTCTCCTTGTCTTTGACTTGGGTTTACAAGATTTAAATGATAATAAGGAATTAAAAAAAGGCACATGAGTGTTAGTTAAGTAATAATTAGAATTGTTAAGCACGTTGGTCTGCACTAAGAATTTGGGATTTGCATTCTGTTTCACGTCACTTTTCTGTTTGGCAGCATCTCAATGCTCCCCTCACATAGACGTAACCAACTACACACAACATCTGTCTAGATGGGTATTGACAAAGACATCTTCTGTTGTATTTATGTTTTCCAAACAAGTGAGCTAGCACGATATAAACCACCACTAAACAACTTACATAGATACAACTTAACAATGGTGTTCCTTAGGAGAATGCCTACAGTATGATAGAACAGCTACTGTGGTGGTAAATGTGGTAAGTTGTCTCTACTATGTGATATAAGATGTTCCAAAGCCTAATAATTAACTTGAGTTAGGAGACTATTTAAAGAAAACACCTTTTTGTTCCTATTTTAGAAAGATTTAACACTGACAGCAATGCTAAAAATTAGACTTTGGTGCTAAAAAGTACTCAGCCATCCAAGATTTATCACCTCTTGCAGAGGAAACACCTTTGGATTATTAAATATCCAGGTTTATTCCAATGCACAGTGTAGTGCTAGGCAGAGAGGTAATTACGCAGCAGGGAGAAGTGTCTCTCTGAAGGCACTAGGAAGAAAAGGCCTTATTTATTTCAGCTCCCCACAATTACATTCATTTTCTAAATCTTTCTGAAAAATCTTACTGACCTGTCATGTTTCCACCTCAGACAGCAGAAAATTATTAGGGGTACGAGTAAGAGTCTTGTTTGTCTTTGACAATGAGGTGCACGGTGTAAACACAATGATAATGTTGGGCTCAGTGTCTCGGGGAGCTTAGATACAGCACGTGTAACAAGGCTTCCCTGCAACAGCTTTTAATTGCTTTTTAGTACTTTTGACTTGCAATATTTAGAGAGATTAAAAATTCAATTCTCCAGATATTTTCTCTCATTTTTCATTCTTGAAATTCAAAACTAAATGCAAATAATATTTTTCAAAATAATTATTTGTAAGACGGAACATGCAGAAATTGTATCTGAGCAACAGCATAAAGTCTGTCATCACCTACAAACGTTCACAGGAAGGAATCTGTTTCTTTGGTGTAATTTAGCAAATCAAATACAAGAAGTATCTCCTTGAAGACTGCACGAGCTCTTTCTTATTCCAAAATTATTCAGTGCTACTCTTTAGGCTTCCATTAAAAATTCCATACATTCTTTTGCAGTGCTATTACCATGACACTTTCAGCATCACCATAACTCAATATTTTCACTCGTCTTCTAACCTTTTGCTACCTCTTACTGCCCAGCCATGTCCAGTTCATCCCAAACACACAGCACACTATCTGTTGCACGTGCTGTCCTAAAACGCCATGCGCCGATGTGCTTCATTCTGCACCTGCAAGCCTTGTAGGGTCATTGACTGAGCCGAGTCGCTCTAAGTCCACACTGTAGTAACAGCAACAACTAACCCCACGTTCACCAGTTTGAACTGGGTTACCACTTGTCTAAGTGTGTGGGACATCACAGCAGCTGACAATTTATTTTCTTTAGTATGTGTTACTTAGATTATAATCCCTATATAAAGCTAAGTGATACTGGCTCTGATTTTCAGTCAAGACTGTCGAGATACATTCTGTCACCAGACTCTCCTTTAGTTGCCTATAGGTTTCTACACTCTAATTGCTCTGACTGACATTTTCCATTCCAGGTTGATGTCTGCCTCAGGCTTTCTTTTTCCCCCCAAGTCTCAGTAAAAATAATTCAGCTTTTTTAGAGAATAATTTATCTGGAAAATACATTGTTCTTACCATGGCAAACTTTGCCATTTTATTGAGAAATTCTAGTACCCTCTGTTTTACAATAGTAGCCTGATGTTTTACATTAAGAGATGTAGAAGAAGCTGGAAAATTTATCCAGATTTAGACAACTTACAAGCTTGGGGAGGATTGCAGATAGTGTGCTTCAAAAAGAGGGAACTGCTAATGCTGTGAATTGAAGAATTTAGAAGTCAGGAGTCGCAGAACTAAGGAATAAGCAACAGCTTTCCCCTGCATGTACGCATTGTGTAAGCATAACATATAGCCTTGTATTTCATAATTCAGAAGCGCCCCTGACTGAATTAAGGCTCCATAAATTGCATTTCCCAAGTTCCAAGGATTTTGTGTTGGTTGTTTTTTTTTTTTTGCAAACCACCTCATTCTTTTAAACACTGGTTTATTTTGTTTTGTAGTTTGCAATAAAATACGAGCTGAACACAACACATACTTACTTCAAAATATAAATCTAGGATTCTCTACCTAAACTCTGCTGAAAACACATAAAGGTTTCATGCTAAAAAAAAATCTAAAGCAGACACTTGATCAAACAAGCTATTGTTGGGTGGATTGCCTGGGAGGGCTTGTATAGCTGAGTTTAGTAACATCAGGGATCCTGTCTGAAAGATGTGTTCAGCAGGAAGATCTCTAAATGATTTATGAACAGCTGAATCAATAAGCAACCACTGGTGCTGAAAATGTCTTTTGAAGTAAGGTATCCCAGTCTGCTTTTATGGTGTCTGTCTAGAGCCCAAAATAAGGAAGCAGGCTGAAGATTAACATCTCAACAGGCTCTTGAGGAGCAGGATTTCCTAAGGAAATCTTTCTTAGTCATTTAACTGCTATTGCCCCTCGGACAAAGGTTCTGTTAGAAGAAAACTGAAGAAAGTGTCGTGACAGAAGCCATGGGATCTCTGAAGTGCTGGTGATACAGCACTTTCCAGTCTGCAGCTCAGAAGTACCGATTATTGCCTGATTATTTTCAAGAGGAAAATGCCAACATTTTGAAATGCTGAGATTTTGCATCATGCATCCTTTTTTGCTTAGATTCTGAATAAAGAACATTCAACAACAACAAAAAAAACCCACTCAAAATATCAGAAAACCAATAAAACTTCCTTTCCTGTTTCCCATTTAGCTGTGAATTTCAGGGGCTCTTAGGCTGTCCTCAAGATACAGGAGCAAGCTGGGGGTGCTGCTCCCAGAGCCAATGACCCCCCACTCATATACAGTGGTGCAAGAAGCTCTGAGCAAACTGGTAGAAATCCAAGGTTTTGGGCTTCTGGCTGAGAAGAAGAATTCCTGACACCCCTAGCTCAAGTCAGGGGTCCAGGAGCTGCTTGGTTCACTGTCACAAAGCAGCAAACTCAACATGAAGACAAGGCTCTTCAGCATGCAAGATTCCTTACGTAAAACTAAGATCAGGCTCCCAGGCTTCTGGGCTACCAACTTTAGGACTAAGAGCCTGGGGCAACCATTATTACAGTCTCATCCTCCAGCTGTAAGTTCTGAGGAAGAGCACAGCAAGATCTATCAATGCACATTTCCACCCAGAACAAGGAACTGAAGTCAGAAATTCTAAGTCTTGACACTCTTCTGCTACCAGAAGTTGTATCACTCCACTATGAAGAGTGACAGGCTAGTGCCTTACAGTACTAGTAAATGTGTCATATATTCGTGGTTCCAACCAATAAGCTGTGACAGACATCCTTCTAATCATTTTCTGAGAAAAAACTTGCTGAGTGGAAATTTCTGACCCAACCATAATAATTATGTTTAAGGGCATGAGAAGTGCCAGGTATCTGAATGGACTTTGAAAGCACTGAGCTTCACTGACTATCAGCTTCACAGATTAAAGATTTTCTCTGATTTTATTTTTTTTAAGGGGGAGATAACACCAGACATCTGGCTGAGTTTTAACATTTCTTAGTAGGGACTTGACAACAGATTCACAGTTAATGAATTCAAAGCTTCATGAATATATAACAGCTCTAGCTTTGCGAGTATGAGCGCTACCTCCAGAGAGCAAAGCTACAGAGCAGCAATGCTTTATTTTGTCAGGAATGCTACCCAGCTATGTCACCATAAAGAATCAGCTGATTTCCTTTGGGATCGCCACTGGTTTGGAACAGCTCTATCTAGTTAGGATAAAACACACCAAAAATGTAAGTAAATAACATAAAGCTGATTATCTTCCCTTTTAATGAAGTTTCAAATTCCTCGTGGCACATCAGTGACGGATGCAGAGTTTTTAAAAGACCCTGTGGCAAGAATGAAGGCACTCAGAGTATAAGGAGAAAGGAAAAGCTCATCACAGCTTACAGAGGAAAAAAAGCTGGGTCTCTGACTTGATATCTGAACAAACCACTCCAAATGGCAGATGGATCACTGAAAACAGAGGAGTTTTGTGCTGCCAGCAAGTATTTTTACTTAAAATGTAGCAGAATCTGGAAACAATAGGAAATAAACCAGAAGAGCTCAAAATGTCATGAATAATGTAAGCATATGTAATAACTAGGCTGAATGAATACCGCAAAAAGTTACCATAAATATTCACTCTGATTTTTATTGACGTTTGCTATGGTCGCACTGACTCACCTTGCCATGAGCATTCAATAGACTGGCACAAATATTTGTAGAAAGCAATTTAGAGCCATGGAAACAAAACTCCATCTGCCTGGGTGTGTTCCCTGAATTGTTCGCAGGGTCAGTCACTGTACAGGAGCGGAGCAACAATATCCGACACGGGCATCTCATCCCGGTCCTCTGCCACAGGCCCCACAAGCCCCAAGAGCGTGACCCAACTATGCGCTACCACCATTTGCATTTGTGCTCAGGCAAGTGCCAACGCACATTCTGACATTACTATTGTGAAATATTCCTAGAAAACTAATTTAAAATAAGTGCAGCAAATTAACGGATGCAGTAAATATGGATTTCGATATCTCACCTTCACAGAAATTACAATAATAATGTAAGTAGCATGGCAGAGTTTAGGGTCACCAGATCTAACGGCATTCTTGACATCCCTTTTTCCCCTTTCAGAACAGGCAAAATGAGAAGGATTGTATCCACAATGCTACCTCTAAATGTCTTCCCTCTAATTGTGCCCTGTAAAGGAAAGATCTTTTAATCCCTACTGTCTATTCTGGACAGGAAGGGGTTACACGGGGAGAGAAGGGAGACCAGATAGAGATGCCCTGTCCCAAAATGTTGCAGCTAGCTCTGTGTGCACACATCCCTTCACAATGAAAAAACAAAACAGGAGCTGTCAACAAGATTATTTTAGAGGGAATCAGATAGCAAAGCATGAGTAATTACCTCACTAAATCAAGTTCTCTCTTTAATCTTTAAAGGAAATCTCAAACCTTGCCTTTTAGCAAGCTTTATTTCGGTTTCCATACCCAAATTAGGTGTAAAAAATGTTTGGTTTTATTTTTTAGAAAGGCATAGCAGGACTGAACTCTGAAGACCGTGTCTTGTTGGGTGTGAAGAAATTATTTAAGACAAATTATAGTGCTGTCACACTCATACCTCATAGTTCAAAATAAATCTTGTCATCTAATTATACAAGAGCTTGAGTTTGTTTAACAAATTTCTCAGAGGCATTTGTGTGGTACCACATTTTCCTTCGCCTTTGATTATAGCCTATCATTTCAGTCTTCTCCCTCTATAGCTCTCTATGTTTTATTGTGGTGTTTAACAGGTTGCATTTATCACATCTCTTCAGCTGGGCTGTAGCAGATAAAATTGTGATATCTCAACACAGTGCTTGGTAGTTCACAATTAAATAATTATTTGAAGGCACCCCAAAATGGAATTTCTGCTCCCAAACTAAGAACTTCAGCATTAAAGAGCTGCGTCTCTGAAAACATTCTTGATGTCCCACCTACGGGTCTATTGAGCAAATTAAGGGAAAAGGAAAATTTCCCTAGTGTGTTAATTCCCATATCTCAAAAGGTCAGGGCAAACTTGACTACAATCAGCCAAGTCATGGTAATTATTTCAAGAAATTATAGTCTGCAAAAGTACTGTCTCTTCCCTTCTTGCTTTTTGCTGAAGTCAGAGAGGCTATGAATTGTTCAAGTGCAGTCTGCACTGAGGCAACAGCAAGAAGAGGGGCAAAGAACTGCCATAAAAAAATAATGAAGCTAAGCAAAGTTCCCTAGGAAGTGCTTAACCAGCCTGATGTTACATCACTGGAAGAATTTCATTGGCCAAAACACTAAAGACAAGTCCAAAAACCACAATAACCAGCCCCCATAGGAAATGTGAAGCACTTCAGAAAGTTGGTAATGGTCTAAGGAACTAGGCCTTATTTTGAAAGATGACATCTCACCTCACAGATGTTATTTACTGTAACCCAAGAATAATGTTTAGGGCTTAATCACCTGATCATCATAATCTGGTGTTTTAGTGACTCACAACTACAAGTAATGTGAACACACGATTACACATCCAGAACTGGAAAGCTGCATAAGCCCTTCTTAAAACAGGTCAGTTAGTGTTTTCCAGTCCATATATTGCCAAGCCACAAGATAGGGATTTTCTAGTCCTCTGACCAATCTGATATTATATATCTCTTGAGATCAAATTCTTCCCACTGGTGGTTCTGGAGATATGGTATCATAGCTTGGTTCATGTGCTCACTAATTAAAGTTACACTACAAAATGCCTCAGTGTTATGCTGTGGTTGGCATTAACAAGATGTTAAACTAAATGTTGATGTAGTTTTGAGGCCTCCCCTCAAAACTCAAATGCAAATGTGCTCATTTCATTAAGCAATTAGGACTACTGGAGCTCATGGGGAGGGGAACAGCAGTTTTAAAGGGCAGTTGTATTTGCTTAATTTTTTTCCTCAGTATTTTCTGACTGCTTATTTCTCTCCAGTGGAAGAACTATGTCTGCTTCATCACTTCTTTCAGGCAACTATGACACATTCCTATTATTGGATATATTCTGCAGGTATCATAGTCATTATATTATTGCATTGAATGACATCGTTGCTGAATTCCGGAGTTTATTTTACCAGGTATAAACTGACTGTAGTTTTCTTGCTGTGAGTGGAAGGTTTCCAGAATTAAAATTTAAACCAAAAGTTGAAAAAGAAGAGAGGATATCACAGCCCCATCTGTTCAGTCTACAGTTTAATATATCCATCAAAATCAGATTTGGATGGATATACTCACTCTTTCTATTACACAAGATCTAATTCAAGATCCTTTAAAACACCGCCTTTATTCCAACACTATTTCAGAATCAGAAGTAACTGCAGACTTTACTTATCACAGCAGTTATTAGAACCAGATCTCAGCAACCAAATAGAGCAAATAAAATCATCAGCAGCAAGCCTTACTGTGCTACTTCAGGAACTCTGAGCAAAAACAATAAAGGAGAAGAGCATGTGTATTTTCAATAATCAATCATTCCTCAGTAAATTTCTTAAGTTCTTAAAAAAAGTATTTCCACTGAAGTCTATCTCCATCTTCTGAAGGAGTGAGAGCTGGGCTAATGACTTTATTTCACAACAAGAAAGATTTGCCTTTCCACTTTCTGTTCATGCCCCTCCAAGAGACTTTCGTGCTGTTGTTAGCGGTGATGAAAGAAGCTATTTGCTTGTGACAAGAACAAGAAAATCCTACTGATGAAAAGTGAGGCAGCTTTTTTGTTTGTTTCTCGATTAAATCAATAAAACCCAAAATGTGCCAGTTTCACTTTCCATTTTGAAATGCATTGGACAGCTGCAGGGCAGAATGTTATTCCTTCATTATTCTCTCTATTAGTCTTCAAATAATGCTATTTGGGATCAATGATCACCTCAGACATGCTAATATAAACACAATTTGTTTCCATAATAATTGGCATGCTGCTACGTAGTGCATTATAAGTGGCTGTATAAATTAATCATAGATTCATACACTGGTTATGTGCACTGCAATTTGTCTTTACAGAGTTACTACTGTCAGATCAAGTTTTTATCTATTCTTAATTTTAAGCATTTAATTACATTAGTATTCACACTATAAAACATACAAAGTGGTCTCAATTACCATTGCCCTTCATGAGATGAATTAATTTAAGTAATAAATCCACTCTCCTGTGGAAAGGAACATCCAAAGAATTGCTGTTTAGCTCACAGACCATCCAGTGTTTTCTTTCTGTCTAAATGACATACCCTCACTGTACTCTTACCGGAGTGCACAAAATGTCCATTTGTCATTGTGCTTTTCATTTGCTGTTGAGTCAGAGGAACGACCCTTCATCTATTAGTTTATTTAAATGTCACTGAACCTTTTAGGGGATTCTGCCCCATAAGTAATGGCATATATCCTGTAAAACAAACCCGTAAAAACATCTCGGGCCTTTACATTTTGCTAGATTACCCTTTAAATGGAACCTTTTCTCAAATTATTGCCCAGTGCATTTCACTTCCAGAAGCTACAACCACAATGGAAAACAAACAAACAACATAAATAATTCCGCTTTAGCAAATTTTACTGATGGATCTTTGATCCTAAAGTGTCAGAGTGCCAGAGGCAGAGCCCAGACAAGACTCTGCACTTCGTCCTTCCCCCAACTGCTGTTTTCTTTTTGTTGCCTTACTGCACACCCCATGCACTGACTGACCACGTACAAACTAACCAACTGCAATTTCCATGAGCCACCAGGCCATGTAAACACTTCTCTGCATGTAAGGTCTGGCACCGCTCGTCTGCCGGGGCATTAGGAGATGCCTTCCCCTCGCACCAGCTGTGCATTGCCCACTGCCTTCCTCCATTCCTTTAGGCAGCCCCCAAGCTTCAGGTGAACTTCCCTTCTGTACTGGAGTATTTCCAGGCTCATGTTCTCCTCTTAGAACACCTTCACCTGCCCATTCTCGAGCAGGAGTGTCTCGTGATGCCTCCTCCTGTAACAATGACTGCTGGCCTCCCTGGGCAGGGCTCAGGGCCAACTCTACTCATTCTTCTGCATCAGCCCAGGCTTAAGAGATGCTGACTTTGCTAAAGGGACTGATGAAATTATGCCTGTTAAAGAAGGGATAAAAATAAGCTTCCTTCTCTTGCGAGAGAAGGAAGGGATGAGTTTCTAATGGTAAGACAGAAAGTCGTGCAAGCCCAAACAGAACTGGTGAAACGGATGCAGGAAGCGATCAGGGAGTGCAAAGAGCAGAGCCTGGAGCCAGCAATCCGGTAGCATAACTTGACGTATTGGCAGGGAAGCCCAGAGACAATATTGGCAGATAGTGGATGAGAAAGGAAAGAGGATATGAAAGGATTATTAATTCAAAGCTAGCTTATAGTGGCTTAGTCTCCATGCTCCACATAAAGACAGAAATAGTACACACAGGTGGCTCAGAAGAGAGCCTTTCACCCAGGTCACAAAAGTGCACCTGTCAGATATTGCAGGAATGCAGAACAAGAATTTCCCCTTGACTTCCTTGTGCAGCTCATAAAAAGGATTATCCCGTGAACAGAAAGGGTAGCTCACCAGCAGGTCTATTCTGCATCACAGACACCCAGCTAATCCTCCAAAGCATGTCTAAGAAGGAGGAGAGCAAAATTACTGCCATGCAGTTCAGAATTTTGCTCCTTGAATGGTGGTTCCATGGCAGGGCAGGTCCTCAAAGTGTGACATCTCCTCTCCTTGCCTTGGCAGGAGTAAGAAAATAATGTTCAGCAAGCTCTCTGCTCACTATACGTGAGATGTTTTCTCAGTACCACATGGTTAATCCAGGTGCCTTCATATGGAATGTATGTAAGTGAGACTTTCACTGACGTCCTTTCAAAGAACTTCCCTAATTGAAGCCACATCCATCCCATTTCTCCCCAAATCCCTCTAGGCAGCTATTTTGCCTCTACCCTCCTGAGTGCTATTAACAGCTTTGCCATTAAGCAAGGTGATTAATTTCTCCCCCAAATAGGAGACATTGATCCAAATTTACACATAACTTACGTATTCAAGAAAGAGGGAATGATGTAAACCTGATTCATATTCTGTAAGCCAAATTTACATTCTGCTAGCAAAAGGATTTGCTCTCTCTCCAGCGGCTCCTGACAGTGCATAAGAAAAAACTCCTTTAGGTGTCTGAAGTGATAAGAATCTCCAACCTCAGTGCCAAAATCACTTCAAAATTTCAGTGGTAGTTCCTAAATCACTCCAGTAGTCATTATAATCACCCCTTTGCTGTTGGTCTTCAAGGATTTTCAACCTAAGCGAACAATCCAAGCACCAACAACAAAACCAGTTCACAAAAAAAAAGTAGCCTAGAAATATGTCACCAACAAGCTAATTTTTTAAACTGTGCTAAGTCATTTCCTTATTTCCCATTGTTCGGATGCCCTAGCCAGCCATAAGAATGATATAAAGTATCTTCTAGCTATAACTCCATCCATAGTTAAGTCCTGAAAAGAAAATACGTATACCAATTTTTTCCTCATTAAGTAACTAATTATATTGAAAAAAACTGCAACATGTTGTGTTTTTTTTTCTTTTGCCCTTGGGGAAAAAGTTTGTATATAATTATCAGTTTCCTAGCTCTTTACTTGCCCTTTTGTTTTAATAATGAAATAAACTCTTTCATCTGTCTGCAAAACAGTATCGCAAGGAGACAGGCTGGAGAAAACACGAAACCCAGCAATGGTTCAGGGCTCTGGAGAGAACAAGCAGTATCTATTCCTAACCTCTTATTGACCTGTCACTGGCCTTAGACAAACAAGTTAAACATTCAATTAGTCGAAAACAAATGAACGTGCTGCTTATTAATTTGCAAGAGAAAACACAATGTTGTGCATATTAATTCACCTCATATGCCACGCAGCATATGAACTTCTGATAGATAAATCCCATCCAGTTTCAGATACTCAGTCCTAAGAGACAACTTGGTAGCAAACTACCTTACACACACGACTCTGCATATTTGCATTACACAGAAGAAATTTGGAATTAATGATTTCTCAATTTCAATACGTCTTGAACCTTGTTTATTTATCATAGATCGAAGCTGCCTAACTCCTTGATATCTATTAATTTTAACTTGTTTTCCATCCTGTATCTATCTTCCCATACTCCCTCATTCCCTGCTCTTTGCTTTGATCTTTAACTTCTATCTCTCTTCTGATTTACGTCTGTATTTACAACATCGCCTAATAACCCCATTACAAAAAAGCCTCTTCAGCTCAGCTGCCTCTGGAGCTGCCAGTCGAACGCGGGGCTCCTGCCCTGCCACCCCACGGCCATTGCCCCCATCCCCGCTCCACATCCCCACCGGCCACGGCCTCCGGTGCAAGTGCCACCAGTGCTGCATCTTCACGGGCCGTGTGGGGCACAGCGCATCCTCCACCAGTCTGTGAGCGGATCCGAACCAGGGGGAAAGGGCAACCTGCTGGAGAACAGGGCTGCTGGGCTAAAGGATCTCAACAAGGTGGACAAATGGCCCGACAAGCACCTTGCGAAGCTCAAAAAAGGCAAGTGCAAAATTTGCCCCCTGCTCATCTCCACTGCAAGACTAGAAATATAATCTCAATGCATTCTATACATAGTGTAAAAATACAGAAAAAATAGACACAGACTAAAACTTGTGTAACTGCCATGTAAGTCCCCCGGCATTCTAGCAGCAGTGTTTCGCTACTGCTCAATAAAATATGGATACCGCTGATTTGTTATTCTACTGTCTGACCTTGAGAATATCAGATCACCACCCATCCACACAGCCTCTACAGAAATCCTCTTCCAATCTGTTTGCTGTATTAAAGTTAAGAAGTTAAAGCTCAGTCTGGTTAATTAGATGTAAGAAAGAATGCGACGTAGAAATCTAAACTCAATATAATTCATTTCTGGAGACAAAGAGGTCAAGTGTACATTACACTTGAGAGCTTATATAGCTTTTCTGGGTATTTACTCAATACTGTTAGTCTGAAGCTTCAATAGGTAGACAGCAACATCCCATTTCAGTGATATGCTAGGAACTGCAGGTACTTCTGGAATTATGTCACAATTTACATTGGACAAAAGACAGTTCTAACACAAATAGTTCTATCCCACAGTTGGAAATCCAAGTATACATGAGCATGAAAGGGAAGCTGAATGAATAATATAGTTTCTTCCCTTGGCATACAAGAGGAATTAAAAAAAAACAATCTAGTTAAAATAGATTTGTCTGTCTTGTCTAGTTGGTAGCCATGATTTGAAATATCCCGCTTGTTTTCAGAGGAAGATGATGTACTACAGGTAGTACACACTTTCTCGTTTTTAAATGTTCAAAAAGAGTTCAAGATTCATACTTACAAATGATAAACAAAACTCATATTGATTCTGTTAGTCTTTGGATGAAATCCAAAGCCCCATTCCATTAGGAAAGTATAGAAGTATGACTTCAAGAAACTAAATACACTCATGTATTGGCATGAACTTATTTCACAGTAAATGTGGAATCTTTTTACAATGACAGATGAATAACAGAACTTTGTTTGTTCTTCCCTATTGTATATAGATGCTCTCTATACTTGTGATTGTGCATATTTCACTGCATCACCCTGTTATGAACACTGGGATGTTTTGAAAAAAATGCATCTGCTCTTCTCAGCCATAAATTGTTGAAGCACCCAAGCTTTTTGTTCAGATTTTTTAACTGCACAACAGCGTTTTCGCAGACTCCCAGATGCATGTTTCCTTGTAATATTTTGATATGCAGCCATTTATTTTACTGCTATGTTGCTAATTCAGATTTCCCTTAGGAGAAGGTCTGAGGACCTCTTCTTGAGAATAGATTCTATTAGCTAAATTCCTATTTTTCTCCAGAAGATAAAAGAAGTACTGCAGGTGGTTTTGTGCATACCGTTAATGTTAAGACCATTTTTCTTAAGAACTTCAATTGTTGCAGAAAAGTAGAATGGTCTTGCCTTAAATTTAGAGACAATGCAGAAAGCTGATGGTTTACTCAGAGCTGTAATAGTATACATTAGCTGGAGAGGAGGTTTACAGAGTGTCTGTAACAAAGGGCAGCAACATGGAGCTTCAGGAGATCTAAATCGGGAACATTTCAACTTGACATTTCATTTGTTTGTATAAATCACTGTGGAGCATGGTTGAGCACTCAAGTTAAAGCAACGCTTAGATTATCACATTCTGAAATCATGAGTAAGACTAATCAAATTGTCTAAATAATGTGAAGCAGTCTTATTTGGTGCTCTCCTAAAGTAATTACAGTGCCTAGTTGGTAATTTTCTCAATGTAATAACCTCACAAGCAATAGAAATATTTTTCATAATAAAAGGACATGGAAAGATAATAGGTATTTTGAAACAAAATCTGTTTGCAGGAATATTTATTTGCTGTCTGTACTAACACCTCTCATTTTTTTAGTAGATTGCCTATAGAGAAGAATTCAGAACAAACAGTTAAATTTCTAAAATATAACAGTCATGTTTGCTTTCCGTTTTGCTTTTCATTCGGTTTTGCGGGTTTCATTTCCACATTGTTTACGTCAATAAGACTACTTCTGGGTTTAAGAACAAGTGTTTGAGTAGAACTCACTCTGTGGAAATACCTGCTTGATAAGATGTCTATAGTACAGGAACTATTAAAAATAGTCCTCAGAATATTTTATTTACACTTAGGCACATTCTCTGGGAATCTAAACCTGGGAAACACTGAAAACACTGGGAAAGAGTCAAGGAATGAAAACTGACGTGTGCAGCCGCTCCACAGCCCTGGGCACTGGGCTCGAGAGGATGGCGAGGACCACAGCCCAAGGCCAAGCCCTAAAACCCAAGGATGTGATTATTGTCAGAGTATTTCATCACTACCTCTTATCTTCTATAGACAAAATTTCAGTTTGGGAAAATAAGAGGGGAGGAAGCGGGAAAGATGAAACTGCTTTTGTCTCATGGCAAAATTGACTTTAGTGAAAATACGTTTTTGTGTATGTGATAGAAAAAAATAAGGAATAAATAGAAAGTTCAGGTTTTCACAGTTTGGCTGTAGATGAAACACATCCTGTACAGCCACAAAACTATACTGGAATAAGTGCCACTGGGAAAATTAATAACAGGAACAAGTGATGGCATGAGCAGTAGAACTAGTAAACCCTGTTTTTTATAGATTTAAGTTGTGTTCTTTGATTCTCTGGTATTTAATTTAGCAGAAGCTTTGCTTGCTTCTCTGAAGCCGTGCCTGCTTCAGCCCTTCCCTACATGGTGGCATTAAACCGGCTTCTCACCTACCTCCTGCCTACATTCATTACATCTTTGGAACTCGCAATTTTTTAGAATCTTATTATTTTTTAAGATTTAGTTCAAGTTAGCCAACCGGACAGACAACCTTCCCTGCCCCAGACTCAGGGTAAGACATGGTTCCTTAAGAAGCAAGATTAAAAAACACCTGCAAGCATCTTCCCATTCTACCACAATTGAGAGCAGCTTCCATAAACATCTCTCCAAGTAATACATTATGCCCCTTCCAAACCTGCTTTAGCATTCTTCTTTTCTGCCATGCTGACAACAAAACTGACAATGATAAGTTTGCTGGTGTCCTGAGACCACTGCTTATCTCACAGACCAAAAGTGCCTCATTTTTTCTTGTGGTTTTCAGTTTGTCTGTCTGTCCACTGCCTCGTCTTGGTTGGATTTAGACTGCAAACACTTTGATACAGAGATCACCCTTTTACCCTATTTATTTCTGCAGCAAGAACAAAATCATCCATGTCATCCATTCAATTAATATATATTAATTATGTTAATAAAATGACAGTTGAGCTGATTACTTGTTAGAATCATATAGTACTTATCACACTGACCTGCTCTCATTGATAAGGGACTGCCAGTTGTTCTAATGCACTGAATGAGATATTATTCATATGACAAACAAATCTGTCAAATAGCTTTACCAGCCTGCCTAAATTCTAACAGAGTGTTTATCCAAAGTAAACCACTGCTTAAAGTTGGCAGACTCATTATTTTTCATATTAATATGTGTATCAACTTGAGGGTTACTACTGAACTATTCTAGGCCTTCCTCTACAGATGGATTGATGATTGCACTTTGATTTATGGCTCATCACCAGGACATTATTCACTAGGCCTTGATGACTCATTTATATCGGTCAGCATGTGCATTTGACTTGACAGAATCATTATCCACATTATCACCAGAACTCACACATGGACCACTGCCTTTGCTCTGGATTTGATATTGGATTTGAAATCACTAAACACTATTCAATCGATTCCCCTCAGAGCCACGCTGTACTTACTGCCCACATTGCACTGCAGTCATACAGTACCGAATGCCCATCACATTCATTTTACACATCCAATCTATGAACAACACTAACATTTTATGTCGGTTCTACATCACCTGACATGTGAGATGTTACATCTTTGTTTAAAGCGTCCAATGGTAAAAGACAAAACCTTGACATCATCAAGCTCTGCCACATTATCTTTACTTGCAGCAAATTGAAAATTCTACTGCTCCTTCAGGACAAATTGTATTCTTTTATTATTTTATGCAGACGACCAAACTCTATGAACTCATACTTGGTCAAATCTTTCCAAATCAGAATTTCTGAAAACCAAATTTCTTACAATCCAGGAAAACACAAGCTCTCCTCGAGCCTGTGAGGCTTTGGGTTCTACACTCATAAACACTTCAAATGGCTAAATACTGATACGGAGCGGGAGCAGAAGAGGATGAAGGTTGTCCCTCTTCTGCTGTTTATCAGATTGCCTTAACTGCTTCAGACCACAGTAAAGAATGAGGCACAGGGGCTCATAAGCATATACATTTCACGTTGGTGCACTTCGTCAGACAGCCTAGTAAAGGTAACGTTATCTTTAAGCAGTCAGCAGCAAGAAATAACTGGGCAGACTTATTTCCCTTTCAGGCATTAGTCACATCCTGTTATCAAGGTTTTTCAGTGCTTAAACAGAAATACAAAGAGTGAGTAAAGATTCGAGAGATCATGTGAGAAATTACCTTCAGCTGATCGACTAATTCTAAGTGCTCATTTGCGCAACCAGAATGGTCACTTTTCTATTGCTTTAGTCCGTCCTCCTGCTGCCTCTTTCAGTGATGTAAAACAAAACACGAGAGGTGAGAGAGAGTCAAGTTTATTATTTGTAATTCTGAATGTCACAAGATCATTTCCAAAATTCAGATTATCACATCACCACTTCAGCTCCTAGAAACTCATTTATTTTCTGACCTGTTTTGCATTTCTGACCTGTTTTGCTATTTATGTAAAAAAAGATGAATACTGTTACCTTAGCTGCCACTGCTTCTGTGTATCTATGCATAATATATATTTCAGTTTGAATTTATTACCATAAGCCCTAGGATTATAAGATTTTGTTTCATGTGACAAGTTTTGCACCCATATACTTTTATTTATTGTGCAAGTTAAAGTATCCAGGAACTTAACTAACGATATATATATTTTCATGAAATAACCATGGCAACTGAACATACCCCACACTGAAGATATCCATCTCTTGAATATCATCTCCCACTAGATCTTCTTTAGCTAACTCAAACCTCACCGTGACATTTTCAGCATCCAAATAAACTATGTATCACATTAGTATATACTCTTAAAGTTATAAGACAAAAAACCATAAAAGCTAGTTTCAAATTGCAATCATACAGGTATCTAAATATTCATTCTGAAATGTTTAAGAACCAGGATTTCATCATGGTAACAGCTCAGTCTAAAATAAAGATGCATGTGAATTACAGTGATGGGATTGTCTGTGTTGTTACTCAGCAGTACAAACCAAAAATGCCAGACACGCTCTATATATACTATGAGATGGTCTTGTCAGACGTTAGAAAACATAAAGAAGTAATACACGGCAACCATTGTTTACTTCTCTTATTAAGATACATTACTATTTTTTATTTCATATGCCTAAATTTTCTAATTGTTTTACCAGTAACTGCTAAGAGAGTCCATCTAAATCTATTAAGGTTCATAAGACGCATTCCATTCCTCACAGGGCACTTAAGCAACCTGAATTAGCCTTGCAAGACAAAACCTCTGCTCATTTTTGGAAAACTGTAATAATTGGAAGTAATTGTTTTTTCTAATAACATTTATGTAAACAATCCTGACTATAACTGATTAATTTTTCTGACGTTTTGCTTTTATTTTTCTTGTGACATTCAGATCAGGCTCAGAAGCAGAAGCCCTCATGATAATGATAAAAATTCCAATGCTACCTTCATATGCATCTTGTTTTCACAAGACTGAAAGTGCTTTTCTCTTGCACGAGGTTATTCCCTTATATCTGGGAAAACCAAAAGAGAATTGTTTTCCAGCAGGCTGAGCCATTAGGATGAAAATGCTATCTTCTGAACGAGGCTGATACTTAATCTTTATCACTGTATTGATTGAGTGGGGTTGTGAGACTTACCCATATTCAGTTTAGTTGCCTGACAGACAAAACAGAAAGGGGAGAAACCTACGCCAATCAAACAACATTTGTTTTGAAAAAAGTTCATCTGAAATTAAAAATTAAACCACAATATTTTGGTTGTCTAGGGAGAGGTAAAAATCCTGAAAAGTTCATTTTGGGAACTAACAGGAAATAAAATGCCAGGATTGTCAAGTTAGTAGTTTTTCTTAGTCCCTAGCTCAGCATTTCATACCCTCAGGACATAGACTCGGGACCAATTTATGTGACAGGGTGATCTGCTGAAGAACTAATATACGTGATGAAAATGGGGGAGAGTGAAAACCTGTCTTTACCCATTTGTGTTTCAGCCTGAAGCCTCCCTATCATCTTAACACTGTGTCAGTCTTTAAGAAACTGCCAGATGATAGTCTAGTTTGGTAATTAGCTGAAAAGACAAAGCCTAAAGGTCAATTAGCCTAGGAGGCAAAGGCTAATTGCGCACTTGTCTTCGGGAGACCAGATGGGAAAAGTTGACCAGTCAAAGGTGCTCGTCCAAAGTTTCAGAGAGGATTTAGCGTGAGGAGGAGGAGGAAGAAAGGAGTGGGAGTTATGGCTGGCGTTCTTTTTTTCTACTTGGAGAGTTAAATTACACTGGGAGTTGAAAAAAAGCCATGACTCATCTTGAAGGATTATTTTAAAATGAGACAGATTCACAGCTCAAACCAATCTTACGACAATTCCTTTCTCTGCCTGAGAAGGCTGAATTGTGAATGCCTGAGGAGAGCTTCCACCTTCACAAAACTCTTCTAATCATCATTTTTGCTAGTTCAAGGGATTATAATCTTTCCATTTTTTCTAAGGCAATCAAACATTTACTGGAGCAGAAACTATAAACTGAGTATTCCACTTCTTAGGTGGAAGACTCATTCTCTGGATCCAGACAAACCCAAGCGAACCATGCAAAGTAGACTAGTTATATTTGAGGAAGAATTAGCTAACACACCATGGGGATGGGAAGCAGGTCCCAGAACTCTGCTTGTTCATTTATAGTGAAATGGATACAGTGAAACCATTTCAACAGAAGCATTTAAGAGTACTGAAAGCCAATATCCTCTACAGTCTAGAGCGTTAAGCAATAAACACTGGAGTGCCCTAAATGCTGACTTGTCGGATTCTTCCCTTACTCTTGACCTCAACATCTTTTCCCAGCTGAATTAATTTGGCAGGCTCAAGCAGTCTCAAGCTGAACAATACTTCATTTTTCTAGGAATTTGCTATTCAATGCACTTAAACTTATTTTGTCCCGCTGTACTGCATAGACTACTCTTGTGTAGTTTCTAAATGTTTAACTTGCCTGTCAGGCCTCAGACGTCAGCAGAAGCTGGAGTCGTTGCCACAGGAACACACTCTTCCATTGAGGAGGCATGACCAGATTGGTTTTTTGGGGTATTATTTTTGTAAGGCTTCACCTACATGGTTTTCACCAAAACTGGGTCTCTCTGTTGGCATCCCAGCCTTCCTTTTCCTGTTAAAGAAGTAAAAGGTATTTTAATAGGAAATCCTGGCCCCTAAGATTTTCCCTGTACTGTGTGAAGATTATATATGTAGCTATTGCCATTTAAAATCAATGAGCTCCTATGTCTTCAGTTTTCTCTATAGAAAGTTTTGATCAGTTCGACATTAAGTACAGTCACAGAATCACAGAATTGTTGAGGTTGGAAGGGACCTCTGGAGTTATAATAATATAGTAAGGAAGAAAGGCACTTAAGACTGCCAGGTTTCTCCTTCCCATGTTTTACTGAATGATTAGCAAAGTTCAGTGGCTCCAAACTGGCATGAAGGTGTTTAATGTCAGAGCTTAATAATACAGCATACATTAAAAGTATAAATACAACATTTTTGCAGCTTAAAGGAAAATATTTGCCCAAGACAAGTTAAAACTATGTAGCCGTATCATCTAGCATTTTGCTGGATATAAAATGACCCTTTAAAGCCTTCTGACATTCTCCTCGAAGCTGAGGATTGAGGCTATGACCTTTTCAAAGCCTTCCAAAGACTTCACAATCAACCAACTCTTATAGAGAAAGTTTCATTAGAAACCAGACTTTTTTGATAAACATGGTTGCACAGCTGCCCTCTCTCAAAAAACGGGCAAAATCACTTCTTAAGATTTGAAAAACAAACAGCTGTTGTTGCTGAATGAGTTCAGAAGACTTGTTTTGTAATTTGAACTCAACCTCCAACACAGGAGGGGGAAACATCTCTGTGAAGGGCCTGGGGAGGCTGGGGAAAGTCCATCCCTGGAGCTACTAAAAGGACTGGAGAAGCCCTGAGCAACCTTCGCTGGTTGGACCCACTTCTGTAAGAGTTGGACTAAGTGACATCTAGAGATCCCCACCACCATGAATTAAACCACCAGCTGAAGTTAGCATCCTTCTTCTTCTGTATTTACAATGCTAGGAAGAGAAAAGACTACTTGTAGGTGTTGAGTTGCTAAAGATAAGTGACCTGCAGTAAAGGAACCTGTCAAAAATGGATAGGATAGGACAGGACAGGACAGGACAGGACAGGACAGGATAGGATAGGATAGGATAGGATAGATCTGAAATCTGAAACTTGACACTACAGATGTCGTCTGTCAAAGAGGGGGGTTCCCACCCAAGTGGAAATAGAACAGGGTGCTCTGTCTATTACTATGTTCTAGTAGAGATATAGTAGAAAGGCTATCGCCTCCAGAGGAATGAGTAGCTTTGACTACATTCTCTTGCTCCCAATGTACCACCCTGTTTTGTCAGTACTTCTAGAATTTTTTTAATTGTTATTCGCATAAGACCAGGAATAAGTTGCTGTCACACTGCAAGCACAAGGGAACACAGAAAGGAAACTGAGTCCAAATCTCTATATGATGGTTTTGTTGCAGTGAAATTTACAGCCATGTGCTGCTCAGGTCCATCCTAAAGGTATGAACTCATCTATTCTGAGCACACAACAGATACTCACATCTACAGTGGTACTGCACTTTGTGGTTATTGAATAAGAAGTTATGGCAGGTTGCCAGTTCAACAAATGAACATAGTAATTCTCCTACATACAGAGATTTAAACTTCTTCCCTGTGTTTATCATCAGTATTGGCTAAAGCATTGCCCAAAACCAGATCTCTACAATGGGCAAAAAGGGAATCAGATCATTCAATATAAGAGCCGTACAGAGCTACAAAGCAGCTTCAACACTGTAGAAGGCATTCCTGTGGGCTGCTTGCTTAAGTATCAAAATAAACCACTCCTCGACAAGAAACAAAACAATCTATTTGGTAAAAGAATGCATTCAGTAAATAAGCTGACGCAGTAACACAGCAAATAATCTGAAGGATCATGATGGAAATATCACTTCTTTCTGTTTATTTTCCTCTTGCTTTCTGACATCTCTTTTCCTCCCCTGAAGACTTTTTTCCATTCTTTTAGTATGCATTAGACAAAGCCTTGGATCCCTAGGCTCCAATGGAGAAGCCACAATCTCATTTTTCTGTTAACAGTACCATTTTTGTTTTTGTCAGCCCTTCTGTCCTGAAGATGCCAGAGCACAGCCACTCGTTGTCACAGCCATTCGTGGCGCACAGGCCGGCCCCGGGCAGGGCGCAGCGCTGGCACACGCGCTGCTGTGGCTGCCACTGCTGGCAACGCCACTGCAGAATCCCTTCCTTTTATTCTCTGCAGTTTCGTCAATCAGAGCAGTCCACTCTGTGCCACCATATCGAGTGCCAATCTGCCTGGTTTGTTAGAAACCTAGCCAGCAGTGACTTTTCCTGTGCTAACATCCTAGAGAGGCTTCTCCTTCTTGCCTTACTGACGGGCTGCCAGCTCCAACTTCTTTTCCTCGTGCAAGATATGTATCTAAAGTTTTTCCCTCCTCATTTTTTAGAAGACGTGCTGTTATCAATAGGATGCTGTCACTGGTGGTACCATCTATCTGTATCCAAGTGTAATTTCCCCAGGTAGGAAACACTTCCCAGCTGAGGATTGTTGGAATATGGCATATTATACCTGCTTCTTGCACATCCAGAGTTGATGGTGGAAATACATAACTACAGTGCCGCTCACACTGACAGTACACAGACTCAGGATAATACACATTCACTTCCTTTTATTGGCATTGCTAATTGTGAAAGGGAGTTGATTAAGCAGACAGTTTTGTTCTCAATGTTAGTTCAACCCTTATTAAACCCAGCAAGAGTGGCAAAGCAAGCAGCAATGCACGCACATTATAATAATCTCACAACCGCTGTCTTCTAGAAAGAGAATCACGGCTACTCAGGGGAAAAAACAGTCATGGTAATTTTTGTTCAATGAAACGGCTATGGGAAACTCAGCTACAAACAATCATTTTCACTCTGTGACAAGGTACAGCAGCTTCACCACAGCACCCTGCCCATCGCTGGGGCCGGCAAATCTCAGCTCTGCTCAGGTTTACAAAGAGCTTTGAAGATTGACGGCTTCCACAGCAGAAAAAACACCTGTCACGTGGACAACTTAGCGGAAACTAAACAAAATCATCGAAAAAGAAACTTAGTAAGAAAACATCTCTGTGAGGAAATAACTTAAAAACAGAGAGGGCTTCTGTGTTTATTAGTAGGCCTTGTTATATCTCCCCATTTAAATAATCTCCTTTACACGGTTCAAAAATGCTCTTTCAAGAAAGACTGTAAGATGGAACTGCTCCCATGGAGCAAATTACCAGTCCTAGTAGGGTAAAACTTCGGACACAAGCAGAAGTGATTCCATCAGAGGAAAAATATGGTGCTTAGTAGCACTGCATAAGCTCTGAGGGCAAAAGTGCACAGCTCCCCTCAAGCACATCCAGTGGCCTGTGACTCACACAGACTAAAAAAGAGCAGATTGAACTTCTGAAGAGGGTTGTTTGAATCACTTAATTCCCATTCCCAGGTTTGTGATCAATGGGGACTAACAAGAATGACTCAGGTAGTGTCTGGGAGGTGACAAAGTCTGGGGTATTTCGTGGCCGCTGACCCTTGCTGGTAAACCAACTGTGAGATGACAGAAATATTTTATGGCTTCTTTTCTCACTTAAGCACAGAACCTATCAACATTCTGGCTTTCTCCACATTGCTTTTCATCTGTCAAGAACAGGGAGGTTCCCAGGAGTTTTCCTTCTTGCACAGCAATGGATGAAATGCTCTCATACCAGCGCAAAGGCAGGGCTGGGAAGTCTGAAACATTGGCTGAGCTCCTTAGGACTGGTCTGATCCTGGCAGGCCCATTCTTAAGACCCACTCAACTCTTTGATTTATTCGTCACTGGAATCAGATTTAATTGGAGAAGAGAGAAAAGAAGAGGAACCTTTCAAAAGGTTTTGAACAGTCCAGGGTTCATTCTTACCCCCTCCAAGTTTAGCAGTAGGAGGAGGAATTTCTATAAACCAGAGATGTGGCAGATTCAGTCAGAATTTCTTTTCCTTCTTCTTTTTAAACTTACAAAAGTTGTACGAAAAAGGAGAGTGGTGCATAACTTTGAGCTACTGGCTGGCACTGAAACATGGGATATTGACCCCTAAATCCCAGACTGTCGGACTGGCGCAGGGAGCAGAAATGCTCCTGCGGAGACTGACCCACACTGAGGGGACTCACAGCTTCCCCTCACCTGAGTTCCCAGTGTCCCAGACCAGCTCCTTGACAGACGCATGCACACCTCCGTTTTGCAGTCTGCACTTTAAATATACCCTAAAGGCAAATTTAATCTCTTTGATTTAGCTTTCTCTCAATAATTTAGTCACACACGTCCTTACACAGCACATCCACTCACTCACACGCATAAACAAACAAATGAAGGAATGAAAACCTATGAATTAATCAGGCTATTTCCCTGAAGACTCTGAAAGAAGAAAGCAAGATAAATTGTAAATGATATTTCTATTTGGGAGGCAGCTGGATTTTATCACGATGGGGCCATCCAAACATATAAATATCTGAGATGAGAAGGAAGAAGATGAAATGAAATGGATGGAAACATTTGTGCTGTCAGTAAGATGAAAGAATAAAGTTGTGAGTGCAACAGAAAATGATTCTTTAAATTAGACCCATATCCTCAGCATCATATTTAATATCCTTTCCACTAACCTACCCAGAAACTATTTTGCTACTCTCGAACTTCAGCTTCTCTTTTCTACCACGACGGTGCTTCAATGCATAATGAACATGTCATGCCCAACAGCGAACTAATGCGGCTGACAGCGGCCTAAGGTGAAGCTGGTACTTGCTTTTCATTGTTATTTGGCAGCACTGCCCATCTGAACATGGATACAGCTATTTACTGGCCATTAAAATGGTTATATATATATTAAATATGAGCCTGTGGCTTCAAATTGTATTTATAAAAAAGACATTCATTCCTATTCCATATATGATCAACTTAGTCCCAGAAAGAAACTTTGGGCAATTACTGCATTTAAGCACAACAGAATTCTGATTCTTTAACTCACACCTGTCTCATTTTATCAATATTCTCTAAATGGTTATTTTCTGCCCCCTACACTATACTTTTAAATTACAGGTACACAATGAATGTTTAAAATGAGCAAACAGGAGACTGAACTTGTTTTTCTAGTAAAACATTTCCTGAAGAAAGAACAGTAATGATTTCAAATTACTCCCAGGAGTAAAAACAAACAAACAAACAAAAAACCAGAATAACTGATCTCAGAATAACTTAGAATAACTGATTTTGGGGGAAAAAAATCCCAAATAATGATAACAGTTTTGTAAGTGGTGATGAGTGTGAAGCAGACAATTTATGGCACACGGCATATGCTTTGGAGCTGGAGAAAACTCTTTTTTGACCAAGGCAATTACAGACTCTTCTATCAACAGAAACAGACACTTCATTAGAAAGGCAGATTTCTCTGTGTAGGTAGGCAGAAGACATAATTCAAAACTGGTATCCAGATGGAGTATAAACTGGGAGTGAGCCTTCTAAAGGAGTCCACAGTATGATGTCCACTGACTACCCATTGTCTGGTTTACAAATATATTTACAAATGTTGTATTAAGTTTCTGCCTGAAGGAAAAAAACAAACAAACAAACAAACAAGCATTTGGAATTGATCACAATTTACAAGTAGAGCCCCAAATATTTAGTCTAAGGTTGTATTAATTACTTGTTTATTATTAAACAAACAAGATCCAAATTACCACAACAGTTCTGTTAATTTTGCCTCTGGAATACAGAGGTGAGCAATGGTCAGAGTGTTCTGCATCTAAACGTGTAGGAGTTTGATTATGGAAATAAGACGAAATGCTAACAATCATGAGGTAAGTTCAAACCCCTAAAAGAGATAACGCTCACTTATCTCTTTATTGTGCATGCCTGCTTTTATCTCTTCACAGTCCTTTCCCTCTATGATCTGCAGAGGTGATCTTTTCACCCTGTTAAATCATCCTTATCAAGTCTCCTGAATGCAATAACCTCTTTGGCACATTACCTATCTTTTAGGATTTGTATTTAATATATTGTGTTCTGCTTTCAGGTTTTTTTTCTTGCTAGGAGGTTACTCCAGCGCTCAGACTTGTTGGATTACTGATTGATTTCACAATTACTTTGTGCTACGGGTTGTTTTCATCTGCGTGTCTGATTCTATTGCAAAATGGACACAACTTTCAAAAACGTAAAAAAAAAGAAAAAGGTAAAAATAAAGTTTAAAAGTTTTTTAAAAAGAAAAAATTACTTTTTTTTTTTTTTTCTTTTACTCTCTCCCATGTATAGACAGAGTTTAATTGTGGATACATTATTTCAGATTGGAAAAACCTCAGCTTCCTAGATATTTGTATGAAACAGAAGAGAATTCTGCACATACCAGATTCCTCATCAGACAAATGACCTTAAATCCTCTCTGTCCATCACCCATTTTGTTGTGTTGTAGGACGAGCTTTGTCCACTATCTCTTGAATTCAGATGGTCTACCAAGCCCAACAATAATCACGGAATCACAGAGTGTCAGGGGTTGAAGGGCCCTGGAAAGCTCATCCAGTGCAATCCCCCATGGAGCAGGAACACCCAGCTGAGGTTACACAGGAAGGTGTCCAGGCGGGTTGGAATGTCTGCAGAGAAGGAGACTCCACAACCCCCCTGGGCAGCCTGGGCCAGGCTCTGCCACCCTCACTGAGAAGAAGTTTCTTCTCAAATTTAAGTGGAACCCCTTGTGTTCCAGTTTGAACCCATTACCCCTTGTCCTATCATTGGTTGTCACTGAGAAGAGCCTGGCTCCATCCTCCTGACACTCACTCTTTATGTATCTGTAAACATTAATGAGGTCACCCCTCAGTCTCCTCCAAGCTCCAGAACCCCAGCTCCCTCAGCCTTTCCTCATAAGGGAGTAATATTTTTTTGGTTGTTATTTTTAAACACTTAATTGGCAGCTGTAGCATCAAAAACATCAAAGTGATTTCTATTTGGATTCTTATTCAGGTCAAAAATAGGTACTGGCTTTTCTAATAAAAAATTCCTTTTCACCTGAAACTTGATTTTATTTTCAAACTATTAGCATGAAACAGCTAAAACGAGCAATACAGAAACAGCTGAGCAATATACCTGCCTTTTATCAATATGCATATAAGCAGTTCTTTGTCTAAAGGCACTCTGATGCTTCCAACTCTTAGGCCTATGCTCAACTTTAAGACCTAGTGCCTCCATGTCTGTCCAGGATTGCTGTATAGAATGTTTAAATACAGATGACTGACAAGGAAGGGAGGAGCGAGCTGGCTGATATTGGACATGCCGTCCCCAGACACTTGGCTTCCGTAGTGCGCACTTTCCGCTCCCTCCTGTATGTTCTCAAAAACTCCACGACTCAACCACGTTCAGGTTGCCCTGATGAAACGTGATCTCTAGTTTTCCCTCCTTTATAGAACTGACTTCGGACTACAGTATTATTCTAAAGACCTGACTGTCAATTGAGCATCTGTCTTTACAAGAGCACTATCCCAGCAGAATAATTTGTTTCCAGGTTGAAAAAAAAAACCCACTCATAATAATACATTGCACAAAACTTCCCAGTACAGTTTGATCGGCACAGGCACAGTGAGTGAATTGAAGCCATTCTTTACAGAGCAGTGACAAAACCCTCCACTGGAGGCAACAGCGCTGTGTTTGGGATAGAAAATGTATGCTGGCCAGGAGAGCCATCCTTTTAGACCACTAGTATTCCCATTGTTATTGACATCTAACAAAGAAAATACATTAAATTTAGCTGTGGAGAATTAAGGATCATTTTGATACAAAGCCTGTTTCGTTGCAGATGGGTCAAGTAAAGATTTAACTGAAAAAACAGGTATACAAAATAACTGCTATAAAGGCATTTTTGTTAATATCTCTAGTTCCCAAATATAGCAAAGTTTTAAAAAAAATTATTAAAAAAAACAGAATTTCTTAAAAAAATCACATATTTGGGTGGAAAAAGAAGAGGGATACTGGAAATACAAAAAATATTGTTAACACTCAGATAATCTTCTCCAGTCCTGGCTGATGCTGCCTCCCATTACCCTCTCACCACTGATAACAGCCGCACATATAGGAACCCTCGTTGTATAGATTTAGTTAGTCCTTCCACGCATTGGAGAGATTTGGCCGCTCATCGCAGCCTCGCAATGGCAGCAAATGAATGTGGTATCTGAGATCTGGGGGCTTGGTCTGACCCCATGTGTGCAACACAAAAGCAGGAGAGAAGCCAAAACTCACACACTTAAACCAGATGAATAGTCTCATTGACTTCAATAAATATACTGGTATGAAAAGAAATACTAAGAATTTGGCTCAATATGTGGATTTTCCATCCAATATGTTGGGCTTTCCTGTTCTTTCAAAATAAAAAAGCACTTTGGGTTTCCTTAGTATTTATGATAATATAAGCAGAGGCTCTACAGCTCGCCAGAAGAAATGAATTCTTTATCTTTACATCCACAATGCTATAACTAGCACTTTTAAAATTCATAGACAGGCTTCCTATGCGATTAATTAATAGCATTAAGAAAGAGAATTTTGGTATTTTTACCATTTTTGTGTCATGTTCTACAGTGAACTGTAGGGTGGTAATACAAGAATAATTTAGAGATAAATTAGCATAATAATTAGAAGCCTAGAAGTCTTTATAGTGTTTTTAATATTTATGCTTGATAAATATTGCTCTATTTGTCAGCTTATGCAGTATAAAGTGAAACTTAATGTAAGAACATTATTAGCATAAAATCAGCATAATGAGTAAAAAGCAAAACACAAAGGTAATCAAAAATAACAGAGGTTGTTTCCTCTTGCCTCTCTCAAAGGACATACTTTACACCCAAAAATATGTGTTATGGAAAACAAATTTCATTTAAATTAATTATGAGCTTCTATTATAACTGTGAAAAATGGGGATCTTTTAACAGTTCTTCCAGAAACTGCTTTTTTTATCTCTTTCAGACTCCTCCACACAGTCCAGCCACTCAAAGAATGAGATCATTTTGGTCACATTACTTACAAAAAATGTATTTTAAAAACAGGACTTTTGTCCAACGTTGCAAGACCATTTAGCTCTGAGTTAGGCATGATATTAAAATGTTATATGAAGCCAAAGAGACCACAGATTCATATCTTTAGACACTAGCAAAAAATGGCAAACAGCAACAGGCGAATGATGGTGTTATCTCCACTGGGAGATCTATCAGCCAAATAAAGTTTTAGGTGAACATAACATTTTAAGCCTG
This sequence comes from Streptopelia decaocto, assembly GCF_964273445.1. Classification (NCBI taxonomy): domain Eukaryota; kingdom Metazoa; phylum Chordata; class Aves; order Columbiformes; family Columbidae; genus Streptopelia; species Streptopelia decaocto. Next base: position 17,208,514 of record NC_138666.1, on the reverse strand, counting down.
AAGTTGCATGTTTCAAAGTTCATGGAGCCCAACTGTGATACCAGATACCCAATGCTTATTTTTGCTGGCTTGTGCTGCTTCGTAGTGATACTCAAATCTCTCTTTTCGATCTACTTCGACTACAGCTTCCAGAAGTTTGTCCTGTGCTAGTGAAACCCATGGCCTCAGAACCACGGCTTTGAGACAAGGGCAATGACCCACCAGGGATGAGAGCTGACGGGGGTGAGAGAGAACAGCAAGACTCCAAACCATTCCTGCAGCTCCGCTGCTATGACCTGCATCAGATTTATGAGGGAAAGCATTATAAGACTGGTTAAACCTGGCTAAAAGGGGCTTCAGAACTATTAAGCCACCATTCCTTGGGAATAAATCTAAGAAACAGTTAAGCTTCTTTCTGGTATCAGAAGCTGAGACAACAGCAAACATCTGCCCAGAATATATATTTACTAGATGATCTTTCGAGGTCCCTTCCAATCCCTAACATTCTGAGATATATCAATATACTCAGAATTAAGGCCTGAGAATGGAAGAGCAGGTTTTGAGAAGCTTTTTTATCTCTGAAAGACAACAGAGGGGAGAAGCTGCGCACACAGATATCTTTAGGCACATACGTTTAATTCTATGAGGGGTGCAGGTTGCTTGAACTCACTCCAGCGTCACCCCGACACCCGCTTCTCCTCAGCCCTGCCTATGAGTTAGAAACCAGGCAGCAGTCCATGGGAATCACTACAGCAGCTCTGTAGTGTCTGTTTCTCAGAGTTTTCTGGCAATTTCTCCATTATTTTTAATGAAAAAACCCGATAGGATCATATGCTTGTGTAAAGCACAGTTCTGGGGATGTGTATCTACTCGCTACTCATCGTGTGCACACAGAAAAGACCTCAAAGTGCAAAGCAAGCAAGCCAGGTTTGAACACTCAGTGACATCACCTCTGACGTCATCTTCCACACCTCGACCCTCCCTATTACTTACAAAGAGCAACTAGCACAGCCTACAGCTGAAAAGTCCGCAGCGTTCTTCGACCCTGTTCTCCAGTGATGACAATACAGGTACAACGAGGTGAATTTGCACACACAAATTCTTTTTCTAACTGAAAAAATTATAACATTCTTGACATTTCTGCTGTAGTTGGTACGAGTACAGGTCCTAAAGTCACTCACAAAGCCAGATTTCCTTAGCAACATAGACAGTAAAACACAACTAGGAATTATTGTTGGTTTTTTTCTAATACTATTATTTTTATGGTACCCACTATAGTATTAGTCATCAGAACGCAATTCATGGTTTACCCTGAAAATTTATGATCCTCTTCACTGCACCGGTATTTGTAAGATGTACTAATTACCAAGGTAAGGATTTGTGGAAGAGATCTGGAAATAATAGAAATAAGCCTTTTAGCAGGCACAGTAATTATGCAGACACAACAGATGCTAATAACAATTTTCATTTCTGTGGAAAAATGATAAAGGTTTAAAAGCACAATAACAAAGAGGCGTAAGAAGAGCACAAGGGGGCGTAGATGACATGAGACAAGGTACGTGTGATCACAATTGCTAATTTAAAAAGAACTTTCACACTGGAATAATCTCAAAACCATCTCCTCAACAGCAATCTGTTTGCCTTTCATGCTGTTTTCCTGCTTCCCGTTCCCCCGGTTTGGCTGTTTGCCACCCGTTTTCTGTCATAGGCAAAATGTCAGACCAGGTATAAAACTTAAATATCTGCTTACTAATAATTCTCCTGGAACCCTTCTGAATACTTTGAATTTTTGTCTCTAGCATCCTGGTAAACTCAAGTTATTGCATATAATTTTTTTTACAGCTTCATGGGGTAGGGTGTTGTTTTTCACCTCGTGTCCCAAACCACTCCGTGTGCTACGTTCAGCTCCAGTGCAGAAGTGGTTATAAACCAGTAGTGCCTAAGGAGACTTCAGTGAAAATGCACATACACAGAACAAGAGACAAGTCTTCAAATTACCACCAGGCTCAGTGTTTAATATAATGAGTGGCAGAACTTAAGTTCATAGCTCCACTTGTGTTAGTGGTAGACTTCCTGTTAAGTCCAAAAAATTGTTCATTAAGATAATTGAAGTTCTGGGCCATCTCACCCATCAATCAGTCTTTCTTCTGAGCACTTAACAGTTATTGCTGAATAGACCCTGAAATAACCCATTAACTCAGCACAGGTTTGCCAGAAATTATAGGTGCTTTGAGATCACTAGGAATGAAAGGTGGCACATACATCAAAGGCATTGTCATCATTTGATGCTCCTGAAGTCTGCACTGAAGTTACCTTAATCATCAAGGGCTGGTACCGCAGCCATTTGCATTGGACATTGGGACCACAATTTATTTCTAACATCAAAAAGGGAGGTGAACTGGCTGGTGAGGTGATGAATCTGACATGACAGCAGAGATCTTGGCATGGGATCCCAGAGACAGAAATATTTATGGAGCTGTCCTTCAGAACCAAGCAAAGAGTAATAAACCTGTGGAAGAGATTTCCAAATCAAACCATTTCTTTGCCAAATGTCAATACAAAAAATAGCTTAGCAAATTTCATTGCACTGTGGAACAAACACTTGCCCCCTATTGAGAATGATGCACACCTCCTCTTCACACTGTAAGCCACAGAAGCTACTGAAAGAAGAATGAATTGGTCCACAAGTGTGCTAGGTGTTCCATCAATTATTTATTGAAACAGTGGGTAAGCAGACATGACAGCACACAAGAGTTAGCTTTGAAATTGGCACTGCCAGCACTGTGGCTGTGGTAGTTTTGAATTTAGCACAGACGAGCTTCTGATAATTATTTTCAGTTTCTTAGGTGAAATTTGCAACTAAAGGGAATTCTTTTCATCGTAGCTGCCCTGCTGATGAGGACAAGGCTCTCCAGCACAAAGGTGATTTGAATAGAGACGTACAAGCAATGCCACAATTCAGATGCCACCTCATGGCAAAATTTCACAACAATTGAAGGAGTGCTGTGCTCAGTTATACCTGTTCGTGGACTAACCCTGGGAGGGCAGATCAAGTCCCTGAGTGCTCTCATATTGCGACTTTCCCACCATCTAGTGGCTGAAGAGTTACAGATAAGAAAAACTCTTTACAGTTCTGTACCTCATGAAGATTTATTTTTTTTTAATTTAGTTTTGTGGATTAGTAAGGCCCTGATTTTTAAGACAAGGATCAAACAAGGCTACTTTACAGCTGCCATTTTCTGCTTCAGCATCTAAGTGTTTGTGTTTAAAAAAAATTTCTTAGTCCTAATGTAACATTTACAGTAGATAAGAACCCAGAATAAAGCCTTGAAGTGGCCAGCAAAGCAAAGCGAGAGCTTACCCCCAAGGACGTACCAGCCTCAACAACTTACAGTACTTTAAATTAAGGAATTGGTACCTGTATCACTGCTGAGAGTTACACTCAAGAAAGAGAAGATGAGTGTCACAGCAGGCAGATCATATTAGAAATATCTCAGTTCCACAAGACTTTGGGAGAGGTTAAGGCGGGTTTAGTGTCACTGTCTGCTGGGCTCTCCCTGTTCTAGGACAGACTGGACACGCAGCGATAAGCTGGGAACTGTGGGTCTCTGCACTGTTTCCTGGTAACATACCCAGAAATACCTATGGAATTAAAAGTTCAATCACTGCTCACTACTTTGAGAAATGTGTTCTAGAGATGTCAAAAAGGACGCTTTTAACTTATGGCAAATGATCGCTTTATATATCTATATATACTTCAAATAAGTGCCCTAAATCTGTTCTGTGAGCATATACAAAGACTAGGTATTAGCATTTCTGCTGTTTACTGAGATTAATTTGGAGAGTGTTTGGAAAGTGGTGAAAAATAAGACACTGATCTAGCTTTCTGGAGTTCTCTGGCAAACTTGGCAAGAGCAACACATGAAATGTTCGGTCAGTCTTTTCTGTGACAGACTTTTGCAGGAGTTAAAAAGCACAAAAAATAACGTTGTTTTTTTAAAAAGTGTTTCAGTAATTTGTAATGTAAGCCTCAACTAGTATGAGTGAATACCCCCCTTCTGTTGTATTTCCAAGTAAACAGCACCACACTATTAGCTCTCAGCTGCATCCTCGTGGTGGAAGAAGCAACATGAGGAAAACATGTTTTTCATGGGTCATATCATCTAGAGAGGTGAACGCTACCTAAGTGCTCACCTCAAAATTGCTACTGAATGGCTGAGAATGCTTAATAAGCTGGGGCAGTATCACAAATAAATCCTGCCCTCCGCTATATATATGCTACCCATGTTAGAAAAAAATCTTTAAATTGGTTTTAAAGTTCTCTAATTCAACTCTTCTTATAGGATAAAAATGTTTAAGTACCTTAACAATAAAAAGCAAAATTTTTGCTAATCCTATAGGATACATCTGCATCTCCCATCTAAAGCATAACAGGTAAAATTGTACAGTGCTGTTCAAACACATATCCCCAAGTTTGGGTGATTCCATTTTGAGTATATCCCTCCACCTGCCCACAATACGTATGTACTCTGGACATCATTTTCAAGGTCAAAAGTAACACAAGATCCTCCTTTACTACTTGAATATAGAGGAGTGTTTAAGGGTATGCATCAAAAGCAGTTCCGAGGAGTCTGAGCTGCTCTGGGCTCCCTCAGTAGAAGTCACCAGACTATTTCTTGTGGTCATACCTAATATTGCAAAACTACAATTAAATATCATCCTTTTGTCGCTCTCTCCTGCAGATTTTTTCCAATTCTATAGCATAACTTGTCTGCTTGGATAAAGGAATCACTTGTACTTTTAATTTTCTACTTTAGAATTCTCAAAACGTCAGTATCTACTCTTACATTCAACTGAACATACATGGATTCCCAGCTCCTCCTGTCCTTCGTCCCATCTATGACACTTCCATTTACTTTAATCTGTGTTTTCTTTTACTGCAATATGTTATGCTAACATCTTTTTGGCAGTGGTTTTGATCTAAACCCCAGTCTAAAAGTGATAATTGGGCAACGAAACACATTCACTTTCTTACAGAGACAAGAGAAGAAGAGAACAGCCAGAAAGGGTCCTTGATTTAGGGTGATGAGAGCCACGTTTAGTAATATTTTGATTTATTTGCAATAAAAGACTTTCATCATTCTCCTCCAATAGCTATGGGGATGTGACGAAAAGGAATATCAGAAATTATTGCAAATTAAACATTATAGATAACAGACATAAGGCAATCTCCTACGGACAGTTCTCGGTATCTCAAACATTGTGTATCATAGCGTGAACACCACCTTAGGTAAAAAATAACTCAGGACATCAAACCTTTCAGTAGCTATAAACTGACACAGAGATATAACTGAAACGCTTCCACAAAGCTATTAGAAAATCATTGAAAGAACATATGAGCCTTGAGGTCCCTCTTGAGAACTAGGTTATATAAACATTATTTCTTTACCACTTTGTGTTGTGCATTTGTTTCTTTCTCTTCAGAATTTTGGCATTAACGGGCAATACGCGGCCGGAGCTGCGTGCCTGGGACAGATTCAGCACGGCCTCAGCAGGGTGGTGCTGGGTGAAGGGCGCAGGGCCCTCAGCACCACAGCGACCAAAATCCACATAGGTGCTAACGAAGGGACCATCCGTCATGAAATAGAAAGTTACCTGAAAGCTTCTAGCATCAAGATTATAGGCTGTTTGCTTTCCCTCGCCAATCCCAAGCAAAAGACATTGACAGCGTGTTCAGAGATGGCCCCGTCTCGCTCTCCCTCCCAGTACTGGTAGTTTTGCCACTGGGGCTGAGAAACACAGTATCTGATCCAGAACCATCAAATAGCCAAAATTCACAGACAGCACCGAGTTGAGTATTGACAACAAATAAACTTCCAACCTGGGAAGCTGCCACGCGACTCACTGCCCTCGCCAGCTTTTCAACACAGCAAATTCTCATTGTGAGCGGCTTTTGTCACTCACATTCTTGTTAGCAGGCAAGGAATTATTCAGTAGCATTCACTGATTTTAAATAATGAATAAAGAACCCGGCAAGTTGTTACAGATAGTTCATAAACAAAAAAGTGGCAGAGCTCATTTAATAAATTATTAATTCTGAATTATTTTGCTAAATCTAATCTACACTACCCCATACATATGGGAGGGGGAAAGAGAACATTAACAGCTTTCAGACATGTTTTAGAAATGTTCACGTCAATTGTATATAATTTTCAAGGTTAATGGCTTTTTGATATATAATAATGGAACTCCCATTTATTGTACATATCCTAGTTGCAAAACCTGTTTCATTTGCATAATCATAAATTGCAGTTGAGCAAACCTCAGCATGTGGTTATTCATTTGGTGAAAATGTAAATTTCAATTTTATTTTTGTTCAATTGCATACACACTGCACTTACTGAATATGAGAAGAAGCATTTTAATTTAACCAATGAATTCAGCTCATTAGAACCTAGTTGAGTAGTCCAGAATTTTGTAACGAAATGCATTTTTAAGTAATGGTTTACAATTAACTTATCTTTTCATTTTATGTTTTAACACCTAGAAAAAAGTTACTGTTTATTTTTATGCAAATAAATTCCCTTCAGAATGCAAGATTGCTCTGCCATTTTAGATACAAAATGTGTGTAGTAACATTCAAAAGAAACGCATTCAATCAAAAAAAAGGACTGAAGGGAGACATTTAAAGCCAACACTGAGTGAAACCTCTGAAAAAATATGGTTTCTTGTGCTTGGGACCTCACAGAGACTCTGATGTAAAAATGATTACTCAGATCAACTGATCTGCTGACTTAAGCTGAGAATCTAGGCCTGGCTGCGCTGGAAGGGTAGCTGGACATACATCTTTTTTATTTGTAAACTGGATATGCTACACACAGGCATTCCCAAGAGACATCAGTCACAAACTGCCTTGTAAAAGTCTTGCATGCAAACCTGGTTCAAGAGCCTTAAATTACCTTTTTTAAAGTCAGGAAACTTTGGAGATGCAGAGAAAGGCGGAGGCCTCCTTTACAATGGGTCCGGGAGCGGCTCCTGGCGCCGTTAACGAGCTCCCTCCTCGTCAGAGCGCGGGTATCTCCACAGATGGGAGCAACAGGTGCACACTGTGATCCTCAGAGGGGCCGTTTAGTTGACTGAAATTAATTTGCTCTGACATTACAACTACTACTTCTAATTAAGCCAAGTTCACGATCATTATACAAGAGAAGGAAAGCTGAGAAAGATGAACAAGTCCAAACATTTTGAGATAATATAAGTAAAAATTCTACTGAAGCAACTTTGGACTTAATTAAAAATGTATCTGATAATCACAGTAATGGGCCTTATTTTAATAAATAATTTTTTATTGCATATCTTGCAAAGATTAACCTGGATTTCATTTCTCTTCAGAGGTAGCACAAGTAATTAAACTTTACAAATTGATAAAATGTAGCGTTAGAATTCCATTCTTGCTTTGCTTCTTCCAGCCATTCTCTCCTCCCCTCCAAAAAACAAGTGTATTCCTCGGCATTGTTTAGCTGCAATCATTGCTTCCTTCTGACTTCAGAACATCTCTAGAAACAACTCTACAACAGCGACAGACATGTAGACATACTCCTCCTTTTCACCCAGAAATCCCGGCTGGATAGACAAAGATTTGGGACACTTGTCCGTAACGTGCTGATGTCCCACAGCTCAGGCGAAGAGCTGGAACACGCAGAAACAGCAGAACCATTGAGTGCACACACAGGTCCACTGGCTGGTGATACAGGTCAGTGGGTGCACGTGCAGTAAACCTGATCTACTCATCGCACACAGGCTTGATGGAACACAGCACATGCTCAGAGCTTTCTGCGCACGCAGGATCTGCTGCCTAAGTGCTTCATTTGTGACCCACATCTATGTCCAGCACAACATGGAAATGCTGGATTTCCTCTGCGTGCTTTGAAAACTAAAGGTCACCACAAAACTACAATATTACGAGGCAACTGTAGCCTTCGCTACACCTGGTCTGAAAGCGTCTGGTATGAATGAGCTGAGACATTTGGATCATAGCGTGTGCTACAAGCCAATACTCATAATGGGACCAAGTGTCCCTGCCAACTGCTAGAATCGCTGGCTTGGGTGGATGAAAAACATTCAAAAAAGGAGAGTGAAATATGTACTTTGTTATGTCTTCACTCCAAAACTGAGGACGTTCAGTCATAAAACTTCGTGATAGCTTGTGGTTTCCTTTGGGAAAATCATTGCTGAATTTCATTTTCCTGACCTATCTCGTGAAATTGCGAGGTATATTTCTGGCAAAACCAATGGATTTTGATGACTGCCACAAAACAGCAATATTCATTACATTAGAAAAAGTATTTTCTTTTTTCTTAGAAGTGATAGTTCGAAGCAGAATTAAATGAATTTAGAAAGTCAAAATCATCACTGAGCTTGTCTACAGTATATGTGCGTGTATATAGAAACACACATACATTTACTACAGGATTCAAAATCCTAATCTACTACGTAGTATGGTGAGTTCCGTTATTTTCTAATCACCCCAAATAAGCTGAGAAGAGACACTAGATATGGAATGTGCAAATTTCTAGCCAGAGGGAGCCCTCTTGGAAAGGAGAGATGAATGGCTCGGCCAGCTGGCCTTTCTCTCCAACGAGCTGGCAAGGCCCCTTCGTTAGCTAATTGTGCCAGCGCTGGCTGGGCGCTGGCTGGGCGCTGTGCAGCTGCCGTGCTCGGCCCGAGGGGCTGCACGGCCCCGGCCCCCACCACCGCACCATCTCCATTCAGAACCAGCTCTCTGCGGTGTCCAGCATCTACCGCCTTGAGACCAAGCTGGCAGCAGCACCACGGCACGCAGGCAAACCCCCTGGCACCTAAAGAGTGATTCTCTACGTGCTTCACACCACAGTATCCTGTAGAGGGGTGAATTGCTAAGTTTCACAGAAAAGAGTAGGGTGAAATAAAAAGAACAGTTCATAAAACCTACTAACCCATCACTCTGGAGGACGGCATAATTTGGCAGAGCAAATTAAGAGCTCAGAGTTCCGCTCCTTATGTTCTGACTGTAAGCATCTCCTTGTTAGATTACGGCAACTCAATCAATTTGTATTTGCCGCAGTTTCCCCTATGTATGAAAAGACAGGTTTATTATTATGGACAAAATGCCACAGCATAAAACTATGGATTAAAGAGAAAATGAGAAGTATATAAAAATAATGTAACATTGTTGATGTCAATGCCAAAAATGAAACAAACAAAAATATTCTCTTTGTGTTTGCATTAGCAGCTTCAACTATCACCAGGGGATTAAACAACATACTGGAGGAGTAACTCAACCAGTGGCTCAATAACTTAATTGAGCAAACATGTTTAATGCCAAAGTTTTTCCACCCCGTGAAAGAAACGCACATTTCCACGGCAGCACAGCCCCGGCGTGCCCGGCGGAGCAGCGGCGCTGTGACTGCCAGCCCTCCTGCTGGAGCGCGCCCGGGGCAGCAGGTCTGCTCCCTATGGCACTGGGTTTCGCCATCCTATTTGCTTGCATGGCACTACTTGCATCACATCTGTTTTTCGATGTACTGCATGATAATGACTTACGAAATTAAAACCAAAACAAACCACACACACACAAAACAAACAAAAAAACACCCCACAAACTACCTGAGCATTAATTGCTGCGTTTCTGACAAACCCGACCAGGAAACGCAGCGTGTGCGGCCATCGCTGCAAACTGAGCGCTACCTGATGAAACAAAATGGAATTGCATGAGTGAAAATGGAGGCGGCATTCTCGCATGACACCACCGTGAAGTGCTTCAGCATTTATATACGTAATACACCCACCGCGAAGTTTTGTATTTGTACTTTCAAGTGACCAGGGATTCTGTTTAATTATGTACATAAATAATGGATAGTAATCCTTTCTTTGTACTCCATTACTGTTATTTCTTTGTTTATAAATCATTTGCCAGGTTCATGTTGGAAGGAAAAAGGACGGCCCCTCCTCCAGGAAGAAACTAAGAAAGACAGAAAGAGAAAAGGGAGGGAAACACTATTCCAGTTTTACTATTTTCAGTCCAAATCTAATAGAAAAAGAGGTATAAAATCGGTTCCAAATTGAAAGGCAGATCCTCAGCTGGTACAAAACACAGCTATGCCGACTGACCAGATCCAACTGACGATGGAGCCCTGAACTTTCATATATCCTATCGATATCCAATTAAATAAAATAGAATACTAAATCCCATATAGTGTATTACCTACACATTTTTGTCTTTGCGTGCAAAGTCAGGCACCATTTCTGCTGTTAACAGCAGGTCTGACTTCCTCCCTGCAAAGCTCTGAAAATGTTATAGGCTGATATAGTCCTTGTTAACCAGGTCTTGAAATATCACAGATTTAATGTCACCATTTCTTTCTGCTACACCCAAAAATAAATTGAAAAGCTTGCTTAAAATAAGAAATTAAACAACCAAAACAAGCCTACTTTTTAAATTTAACACAGAGTATTTCATTGGTTATTACGTCAAAGAACTTTTACGCCAAAAGACTATGATGGTAGTTGGATCACAATTCAGCGCTAGTTACAAGGCAAGAAGTGCAGTTATTCAAATGTGACCTATTTTCATCTTAGAGACAGTTTTTCAATTTTGAAGTCTGCCTTTATTGAAATGAGAATGAACTTTTTATAAGATTTAAATATAATGTGCTAGGTAGGACCAGGGAGACAAACACATGCCCTACGGCAGCTCACATTTCTCGCTATAGCAGCACATAAAATACAGCTAACCTTTATCGGCAAACCTAAGATGTTTGGAGAACCTGGGCTTCCTTTAATATACCAGTTTCTCTCGTCCCTGAAGGAAGATGATACACTGGATCAGTTATGTAGCCCAGAAGCTTCAACCAGAAGAAAAGAAAAATGTAATAGAAGATGGGACTGGGTAGAATAATTTTAATAAAGTTGTTTCACCTTTACCCTAATGTAAAAATGTGAGGCTCTTGAATAACCATCTGGATTTACATACTGTGAGTCAGAATATAATTATGTGACCTATTCACAGCTTCGGCACGTAATCAATTGCAACGTTCTCGTGAATCACACGCTTCAAGCCATACTCACCTGCAAAACAGCTTCACTAGGTAGCACAGACAATCAAGGGTAGACAAGGTAAACTTCACATTTGGGTTAAGCCTACAGGAGAATCTTTCATAATCCGACTCAATCCAAAATATTCATGAATAAGGACCTTAAATTCAGTCATCATTTCAATAGTGGAATGTAAATGGTACTTAGATTCTTTAGTGCCTTCCACCCGCATAAGGATTTCAAGGCACCTTCACATAAAAACACATTCATCACTCATGCATTCTAAACAAAAGAGCCCTTTTAAGACACATGGACCTTCTCAGGACCACGTATAAAAGCAACAACTCTCATATTTGACAAACGCAAAATCTAAAGGGTTGTATACACGAGGATTTAGGTTTTCTACATTATTGGGAAAAGTCATCATTCAAGACAGTCTGAGTTAAAACAGAGGCAGATATTAATCATCTATGAAGAAAAAAAAAGGCCAGATCAATGCCTTTAAAACAATTGTTGTGTGAGCTCATCTCAGAGCCCCAATTTCAGAACTACTGAGCTCCAGAAACGGAGGATAAGCAAAGCTTCCAGCCAAAGAAATACAACCGAACAGAAATCTATGCAAGGATCATTTGGCAGGCACTAAAATAAGCTTATGGACAGATTCCTAATACCATAGGCAGCAAAGTTATATATTCAAGAGCTAAAAAGCAGCTTCTGGCCCCAGCTGAAGTCACATGTTTCTATTCCCTTGATTGAAAAAAGACAAGTACAGAGACTTCCAGAATGAGCAGGTATTTTTATAGCTATAGCTATAGCTAGGGATGTGACTCATGATGGAGACTAGTTCTCTACCTGCTCATATGTGGCCTTGAGATACACATTTTTCTCACATTTTATGGAATTTGTGAGCAAAAATAAAACCCCCTACTAAGTAACAGAATCTCCTGGGAGTTTTGATAGACATTTCAAACTTCTTGAAAATGTTCCTTTGGCTTCTGACACTTCAGTTCCACAGACAGGTAATATTCCGAGGCTCAACACCAGCCAGTCTCCGTGTTCAGTCCTGTTGTTGAACTCCCCAAAGACTGATGTACAATCTCACCATGGACGGGTACAGACCTCAATTCTCTATAGGAAACTGAAGCTTTGTTAAGTTTTCCTAATTCAATCTGAACCTGTCCATATTCAAACAAAGTCACTCCCAAAGTCAATGACAGTCAGAATTGCCCAAGTAAAGACGAAGACTTGGATATTAACTGTGTATTGTTAGAAAGAAACAGAGCAAACTAAAGAAACCTCAAGTTTCTAATTAGTGAGGCTATAAGGCCACTGCAAGAAAACAACCAAATGCGGGGTCTGTAAAATAACACTATGTTCTTTCCAGCACTTTATATTCTCAATGGGCCTGATCCAATCCTTATTCAGAAAACATTTCACAGACTTCAGGCACGTTGCTATGCAGTGATCTGCGATCTGTTTCATTAATCCAGAAAAATGCTAACTAGCGGCACAACACCTTTCGATAATCCCAAAGCACAGCAACGAAGAAGAATGTTTACTACTGTCTAGTGAGCCATACATAATATAGCTCATCATCAAACTTCCTTCCTGCAGCAGCAGTAAAAGAAATCCGCAATATTGCTTGAATCTTCCACAAATATCAGAGTTCTAAGTATAGAGACAACAGAGTCAAATTAGATGCTGTGCCACTAAAATAACAAATGTACCCAGTACGGCTTACAAAGCAAGGCAACCAAAAAGCTCATGTGTATTTTTACACTAAGCATATAACAATTTTGAGTCCCAATTAGTGCTTTTTGTATGCTGCAGGAAGGTGGCCCAGCCTCCCTTCGCTGGAGAACAACTGTAGGTGCAGACAGAACATGACAGATGTGTCTGCAGAGAGAGCTGCATTATAGCCAGGTGGTATAATACACCTGTCCGAAACAGAGAATCATTCCTATTGTGTTTGGGTATGATTTATTTTCCTCTGTAACTCTTATTAATATTTTAATATCAAGACATTATAGTATTTTTGCTAAGCTACCTCTGCAAATCCTTTAATGCTAAATTGTATTTTAGCATCTTCCATCAGAATGTGGCAAACTCTTTGCTATAACGCAACTCTTTCCTTTCTAATTTTGTTCGTCTGCATAAAGGCAACTTCTAAATCTGTCTCAATTTCTATACACCCCGGTGAACGTGACCTCAGACAGCGCTATGCCCTTGCAGCACAGAGACATGCACGCACGGAGCCAGCACAGCGCATCTCAACACAGAGGATGGGAGTTTTCAGAACAGCCCGCTCTGCTGGTGTCCAGCATGTATGATGAATCCTCAGTTCATTAAGGAAACCAAACACAGGAACAGTTCTCTGCAACTAAACCAACAAACAGAGTTTGAGATTTCTAACCTGTGAACTCTAAAAACATTGCAAGCATGTACAGACGCAGCTGAGCCAATATATCATAGCATCAGTCGATTATTTCTGTGCAGGACAGTAACACAAGAGATGATGACTTCAGATACCTAATATGTGAGGAGAGACAGCAACACACTCTAGCTTAGGTTCCTGCCTTCCAGTGCTCTTAGCCCAAACAGCAAATTATGGAAGCAAAAGGGGAAGAGAGTCTGGTAATATTTCTTGGAAGCTACAATTGCATCCAGGTAGTCTGTGCTCACCTCTCGTGTATTTACATCTCATGAACACTCTAAGAAACAAATCTGCCAACTAAATGTCTGCAGAAACTGCAGATTTTGAGTAAATACTGAAGCACTTGCAAAAAAATCAGTAAATAATTCAGAAAGATCAGATATTAATGATGGAAATAAAATTACAAGTTTTATAGTCACTAAGCTATGGAACACCAACCACGTGACTTTTAAGTTCAATCAACAGAGCCAGTGCAATTCAATTTAGGTAAACCAAGCACTTGCAATTGATTTCTACTGCCTTTAATTTGCAGATACAGGTTAAGATTTGTTAGTTGACATGATTCAGAGAAAAATAAAAAGTATATATTGGTTGCTGACAATGTATAAGGAGAAAAAGTGCTGAAAAAGAATAACATAAAACAGTCACTTTGAATTATAGATTTGCTCTAGAGCATCTCCTGGGAGGCATTTCTGGGTGTGCAGAAAGTATAATTTTGTTTAATGAAATGCAATGTGCTAGAATGCAGAACCCTGTATTCACAAACCCTGCCCCTTCCCATGAGCTCTAGGTGACCAGACACACTTTCCACACATAGTCCAGCTTTATGAAAGTTAATTCTGGCTCTGACATTTTTCAAAAAAGCACAATACAAATATTTTCTGCAGAATCTAGTTCTGAATGATTAAATCAGGCATCTCCAACACTGACGGAAACTGGGAAGATGCAGTAAAACAGAATCACTCCAGGCTCACCCAACCTGCCATAATCATTAGGGGAAAAAAAAACCCAAAAAGTACCTTTCCTACTACTGCTAAAAAATATCTTTTTGAGTGGAAATTAAAGTATGTGTCATTTAAAAGGCCATGACATATCAATATATATTTATGTGTGTGTACAGAAAAAAATATATATTGCTACTCATTAAGTATTTACTAAGTGTTTGTTTCTGATACCTTAAAGAGTATCTGCATTAATGGTAAAGAACAGACAATTCTGACACAAACTCTTTATAAAGACCAGTGAAGGCAGTGGTGTCTAGTGAGCAAGGTAATAGATGGAGGGCTGGACACCTGTGGTTTAATCCAACCTGTACCACCAAGGGGGAGCTGCTTCCCTCGCTCGCACCCGGCACTGCCCCGGCTGTCGGATGGCAAACCGAGGAGGGCAGAGACTGCTGAGCTTGGCACTGCCACCCCCACGCTGTTGGATCCTCTAGATTACAGAATATAGTGACAGTAATCAGATGAGAACCACAGGGAATGCACATCTATTTCCATCACTAAAATGTATTGTACCTCCATCAGAAAAACACAGTCATGCAATGCACTTTATTACAAGAATTTCTGTGATAACCAGAGACGAAGTCACACACACAGAATCACAGAATTTCAGAATGTCAGGGGTTGGAAGGGCCCTGGAAAGCTCATCCAGTGCAATCCCCCCATGGAGCAGGAACACCCAGATGAGGTTACACAGGAAGGTGTCCAGGCGGGTTGGAATGTCTGCAGAGAAGGAGACTCCACAACCACCCTGGGCAGCCTGGGCCAGGCTCTGCCACCCTCACCAGGAAGAAGTTTCTTCTCAAATTTAAGTGGAACCTCTTGTGTTCCGGTTTGTACCCATTACCCCTTGTCCTATCATTGGTTGTCACTGATGACATATGTCCATGTGTCAATACACGGAACAATCGACTTCATCCATAATCACCACACATCAAAGCAACGATGGGATCAGTAATTATTTGCACCAGAGGAAGGGCACAGTGGAGTTTCTAAGCTCCAAGAGAAACATTTCTGACCTAAAGCATTAGAGAGTGAGCTATGGGGCTCACGAAGCTCTCAGCAGGGCTCCCTAAACAGCCATTAAATACCCCTGAGCTGCTTGTAACATGTGTCCTGTTAAAGTGGCCAGAGAGATTTTTATCAAAATGCTAAAACACTCCAGGTTCTTCCATATAAGCGGACTCCAGCCCTCTGCAGTGTTAGTTAATCCAGTCACTGTAACCAAATTCATTGCTTTTCTTGCTAAAAGTATAGATTTTTCTCTGAAATAGAAAACATGTTCCATGTAATGTCATACTGACCACAGACAGCGTTTTACAAAACCCAAAAGAAGCTACTTTTACAAGCTCCTCCTAAACGGAGACTAAGTTTTGGAAAACATTAAAGTTAAAAGGTTGCACATATGCTTATGAATCTGGCATCTTCCCTCCTTTATTCTTTATCATTAATGACATTTACATTAATGAAGGCTGAGTAGAGGAAAGAGGCATCCCTTTTATTCATTGTTCCTCATCTGAAGTTTTAATTATAGCTTCACAACTGCACGAGTGATTACTACAAGTTAGTGATGATTGCAAACCCAGCAGAGGAGTAGAAGAATGGATCACTGCTTACAAATATTCTGTTACTCTGTGGTATCCTAAATATTTTTTATTTAACAAGCAAGGACAGAGGAAAAGTACATACATCAAACAATCTGAATTTATCAAGTTTTCCATGAAATGCAAATGCTCTCAGAGGTGAAAAAGTTTTGATTAGGAGATGTATAGCATTGTGAAGATGCTGGATATGCAACATTTCTCGAACTAGACTCAAAAAAGTACTCTGCAAACTATTTTCTTGTTGGAAATTCTCCGAAACTCTGACAAACTGCAGTGCGGGCACAGGACACTGTAAGGCACTAACACTGTAATGAGCTGCTTTGTAACGCAGGGTGACCATCGTCCTCAGCTGTGAGATCATGAAATAAAACATTTCTAATATTACTCTCACAAATATTAACACGGAAAGTGGATATATTAGCTTTCAAGAGAATAGAGATTTAGCCTGGCATGGGAGCACTGTGAAAAAAGTGGAAAAATCATTTCTTTTTGGTAGCAACGAAGAGGGGTCATGGAATGAAAAGGTAAAACACACCTGAGAAATACAAATTTTTGGATGCAATTTGTCAGTATTTTCCTTCAACAGTAGTCCACCTTTCTTTGCCTCTCTGTTCATACCGTTGCACCCTCGAGCTGGGTGCGAGCCAGGCTGAGGAACCGAAGGTGACAGCTGCGCTGTCCCCGCAGGCCCCATCCCGTGGGGGCCGGGGGTCCCGCCACACGGGGCACAGGGGCTGCAGGATGAGCACAAACCGCTGGTCTGTCTCAGGCCTGCCGAACGGTCTGTCTGTCCCTCATTTCCCTCAGGGACAAGGGACTCAAACCATTTGAGTATTTCAACATCAGGGGCAAGCACCCTCCGTTGCTCCCTGTCTCACACAGCAGGGCCTCCATACTCTACTGTAACAGATAACAACAGGCATCCTTTTCGAATGGCACTCGCACGTATGTGTAGCTTGGGGTGAACATGATGGACAGCTATACACAAGTGAGGATTAGAAATTAAAAGAGTAGAAGAGACAAACTATCTGCCAGCGGCTGATAATACTGCAGGGGAGCAGTAGGAATAAAGCCCTGCAGAAGAGTTGTCAACTTCCCTCTCTTCCTCTGTGGTGGGATTAGTAGGAAAGGTTAGGCTATACATTATCCAAGAGTCACTCTAATGATGTATCACTCAGAGGTTTTCATAAAATTAATCTCTCAATAATAAGACATAATACAGGTTTCATGCATACTAGGTAATTAAAGAGCTTGATGAATAGATGAAAGAGTGAATGTTCTGGATCCTTAAACAAATCACAGCTTTAAATTTCATTAATTTTAAATTTACTCCAAGACCTAATTTAAAATTGGCAAAGCTTCCCTACCACTGAAACTAGAAATCACTAAATAAAACTGTATTGTGTTATTTATTGTTGTCTCAGGCCAATCAAATGCATCAACTTACAATATCGGGACAATCAAAATACGACAAAAACTCTACAATATTAAAAATGGTTTGAAAAATTCACCGTAGGTCTTAGTTGAAAATTTAAACAAGATAATCAGATACTTTCTTGGCCTTTTCATTTTCTATCCTGTGCCTAGGGCTACCACACTGAAAGGTCTGTAATAATTTAACCATCATCTGCTGGAGTTTCAAGGGAGGGCAAGGCAAAGAAAGAGAGTACTGCTTCTATTGATTCTATCTAGCTTTTAGGCCAAGAAAACCATGAAAGACATTTACTAAAGTCTGCAGAGGATACCTGAGTGTGGGCAGCACCCTGAAACACTACTACCCGAGTTAAACAGACACCGCTTAAAGCAGTTCTTCAAGGTTTGAGACTGTAATCAGAGTAAAAACTGTAAAACGCAAATAGGGAAAACCACAAGAGAACAACAATGGCTCATAAGGGGGGAAATAGTGACTTAAAATATCTCTTTCACTACGAAATCAGGAAAAAACACTTCATAAGTGATTACAAAGTAATCTCAGAGCGCAGTGTGACAACTGTCTGGGGCAGATCTCGTGGTTTGGAACCTCAGGCAGCTGTGTTGATCAACAGCCCGACGGCCCCGAATGGCGCCATCCTGGCTGTCCCAGCACCCGTCTCGCCCCCGCGCCAGCCCCGCTGCCCCCAGCACCTCGCTAAGTCAACAGAGAACGTCCTGCTGCTGCCCAGCTCGTTTTCGGGAGGTTCAGTGAGCTGGGAGGGCAAGGAGCGCCTTGTTCAGCAGCAGCGGGCTCGGCAACATTTGCTACCCCACTCGATTAACACCCCCCCATTGTGCCACACACATGCACAACCCCATGGACACAGGGGCCATTTCTGCTCTTACTGAGGGCACATCATTCAATTAAGATCTAGCTCCAAAGAAATTAAGTGCAGTCCTGTTTTTCTGAAATACAGGAGTGATTGCACTGGTGGTTTTTGGAATTCAAGTCCAATAATCTTCATTATGTGTGTTCCTTTTGCCATTAGGGGGATTGGACTAGATGATCTTTTGAGGTCCCTTCCAATCCCAAACATACTGCGATACTGTGATACTGTGATTAGTTGTTGATGTTTCTCCCTCAGATGCCTGAAGTGAAACCCTCTACACGTGTGCATTTAACGCAAGAGTGGGATCCTGTAAACTGCCTCTATGCTGGAGTCCTGTACGTAAAGCCTTTACAGATTCCGTGCACTTCTTCCTAGGTCTATTTTCTTTACTCATTTTATTATTCTCAGATATTAGCTTTTCTTATCTTTGCTTTTCTTCAGTAGGTCACCATTGAAAGTGAACAATTTTCTTAGTCTTTTCCTTATTCTCTTTTGTAAACCCATATAATAAGATTAACTGTTTACATAACTTTCTCACTCATACAAATACAGCAGATGAAGGGAGAAGAGCAAAGACTCTTTTCAGAAGTGGCCCCTGCTGGTAAATATTCAGCTTATAGACTTCCTATTGTTTTGCTAACAATTAGAAGCTTGACTTATCAGTTTGCTGGAGCTGCACTGAAAAAACCCCTCTGGATTTCATCACTGATAGCATCTTTTATTCAATGACAATTCCCATACCTATTTAACAATTTCTCTAAACTGTAAGACTAAAGGAGTTTAGCAAGGAAACTTTAGCACATCACTGTGCTTTGGTGAACACCACTGTCTGAATGCAGGTCCCAGTCCAGCAGCTGGGAAGTGTTCTTGACCAGTGCAATTTTATATCCTAGAACTGGAATAACGCAGACTGATTTCCTAATATTAAGAATAATTCCAAACAAACATTCGGACTGCCAACGGGATGAGAGACACTGAAAGAAATATTGATAAACAAATAGACTGAGAATTTGTGACGCTCATGAGATGCTTAAGCGACTTCTTGCTGAAACAGCAGAAGCTGCAGGTCATCTACGAGCACTCACAAAAAGAGACGTGGGAGTTATAAAACCGAAAAGAAAAAAATGAGCAAAGATAGATTGAAATACATGGCCTGCAAATCTTCAATTAAAATGTTGAAATTGGAATTCTTTTATGATTTTCATACCTGAAACACTTTAATGGGGCCTTTAAACAAGTGCTCCCTAGAGACCGATGCTGTAAGCTTGCTAAAAATCAAAAAATAAAACACATTTCTGCTTAGAGGCCGTGTCCAAATCTGGATAGAGAAGAATCAGTGTGCACCCCGATCTCTCTCCATTGCCGAAAGAGAAGTGTTACTCAGACCACTACTGCAATGTCTCTCACATATTCACATCTGACACCAAATTACAGGGTCAGGGATTTCTGAAGAGCCAAGGTGAGCCAGGATGTCTGAGGGTGACAGAAGGGAACACCCCGTTACTCACAAGACACCATAAATGTTACTGTTGCATCTATTACTTGTGCTGAAATAGATGGAGTTTTCACAAGGACCATTATTCTTATTCAAAGAATGTATTATTTCATCAAAGGAAATGAATTCTGAAAAAACCCACATCTTTAACTGGTTGATGAAATCCAATTATACATTTTTATCCTCTCTGACCGAGTTCATGAAATTGCACGTACAACAAAGCGTCAGACCAAGACTGTACCTAGGTTACTGCAGGCTGGCTTAGACTAAACCCAGACAACAACACGGTAATAATGGTAGATTGAAATAAGCAGCTGAAAAGATTTTATCTACCTCTTTCTGGAAGAGTACATCTTCTTTCCTTACCTCAGTTCAGAGGCTATATTAGATCCTCACAGCTGTCCCTCTGTGCCACAGTAGCAGTTCTACTGAAGATTGATTTTTATCATCTGAGTTTGATGAGAAGGGAAAGACCTTTGCTTTCCAATAATGAGACCTGTACCAAGCCTTTTACTTTCGCCGGCAGGACTTCTTTAAAAAGTTTTAGCTCTGGATTATCACTTAAATAGCAGGCACCGATGCTGTTGTTTGAGTTTGTTTTCTAGAAGTTTCTAAGGCGCATTTAAAGAGTTCTATTGATTTTTAAAGGTCTCAGCTGGCCTGAGATGGCACCTATTTTGCTATGTAATGAGTTAGCAGTTACAGTCAAGAGAGGCACATAATATAGTTAATCTCCTTTCTCAAGCAGTTGTTAAATCGTTAGCCAGCATGCAGCAGTCACATGTGGATGCTTATTATTCTACTAACAAATACTGTATTTCATTCTGGTTTGCTTGGTATGAACTGTTCACAGCATATTCTTTGTCACTTAATTTCCTGTGTATATTGTGAACACTTACAAAAGCTCAGTGGGGTGCACGAGAGAAATCTAAAGAAAGAACAGAGAACATTAATCAAATTACTGTATTAGATGCTATTACATGTCTTCAAGTTGGAACTAGTATGTACTGATTTTTACAGCTTTCTTTTTGTCACATCAGAAGATACCAAAATAACCTATCAGGTCAATTCATCCTTTTTGCTGCCCTTGTGGATCGCGGAGGGAAACGCAGACTGCGAGAGGGAACGTGTGAAGGGAAAGGAGGGGCCGGGAAGCACGACCGCAGCTCTCGCTCTGCATCCCCCCCCGCTCCCCGCCCTGGGGCCCTGGGGTCCTGCTCCCCGCGCAGGAGTGTGTTCCTTTTGCCATTAGTTGTTGATGTTTCTCCCTCAGATGCCTGAAGTGAAACCCTCTACACGTGTGCATTTAACGCAAGAGTGGGATCATGTAAACTGCCTCTATGCTGGAGTCCTGTATGTAAAGCCTTTCCAGATTCCGTGCACTTCTTCCTAGGTCTATTTTTTTGATTCATTTTATTATTCTCAGATATTAGCTTTTCTTATCTTTGCTTTTCTTCAGTAGGTCACCATTGAAAGTGACCAACTTTCTTAGTCTTTTCCTTATTCTCTTTTGTAAACCCATATAATAAGATTAACTGTTTACATAACTTTCTCACTCATACAAATACAGCAGATGAAGGGAGAAGAGCAAAGACTCTTTTCAGAAGTGGCCCCTGCTGGATGTGGGAGCACTGAGGTGCCACACGCCCCTGACACACACCGATCCTGCTGAGATATCTGCCCCAGGGCTACCCAATCCCTTTCCCTCTGTTGCTTCTTCCATCTTGCATTTTGTGTTTGCATGAGAAGGAGCGATCAGCCAGGGTAGAGCTTGGGCATTCCTTTTCAGGCAGGAAACAATTAGCAAAGCACAACCAGTTGCCCCAGTAAGACACGGGTGTTCCTTGACAGCCTACAGACAGCCTCAAAACAGGGACTGTGCTGGAGGAAACCTATCAACAGTCCCTTCTACCCCATCAAAAGATGAAAAACATATCTGAAAGCTCCTCTGTTGGGAAAAATGATTTAGTAGATTTTATCTCTTTTGCCAAATAAATTAGGCAGCTTCAAAATTTACAATTAAATTAGGATGCAGCCAATTATTCTCTATGCACAGCCTGCTTTAATTTCTTCACTTCAGGAACTCTTCAAAAGTTTTATGCTCACTGAAAACTATTCAATATTTTTATGCAACCAAATCCCAGCTTTCTCCTTTGTGTTTTTGTACCAATAGCTCTGCAAACATACCAGGACTTTCCCAAAATTAAGATGAAGTAGA